>NC_140048.1:1231000-2462000 GCF_963513975.1 Fringilla coelebs
TCCATGAGTCACCCGGCAAATTAAGGCCGCAGGCCCCTGAACCACTGTACAGGCTTTTTCCCTGGGAAACAAAACTCACAAGCCACTGTTCTGGGTGTCAGTTTTCAGGACCCACTTGGCACTCTCAAACCAGACCAAGTTGGCACTGGTGCCACCTTGCGTCTGGGAGGCATCCTGCGAGAGGCGGATCTCCAGGTGGCACCCGGCTATTAAAGGCGGCATTACCTAAACAATTGTACAGGCTTTTTCCCTGGGAAACAAAACTCACAAGCCACTGTTCTGGGTGTCAGTTTGCAGGAGCCACCTAGCACTCTTAAACCAGACCAAGTTGGCACTGGTGCCACCTTGCGTCTGGGAGGCATCCTGCGAGAGGTGCAATTCCAGGAGGCACCCGGCAATTTAAGGCCGCAGGACCCTGAACCATTGTACAGGCTTTTTCCCTGGGAAACAAAACTCACAAGCCACTGTTCTGGGTGTCAGTTTTCAGGACCCACTTGGCACTCTTAAACCAGACCAATTTAGCACAGGTGTTGCTTAGCGTCTGGGAAACATCTGGCGTGATGCGGAATTCCAGGAGGCACCCCGCAATTTAAGGCCTCAGGGCCCTGAACCATTGTACAGGCTTTTTCCCTGGGAAACAAAACTCACAAGCCACTGTTCTGGGTGTCAGTTTGCAGGACACACTTGGCACTCTCAAACCAGACCAAGTTGGCACTGGTGCCACCTTGCGTCTGGGAGGCATCCTGCGAGTGTCCGAATTCCAGGAGGCACCCGGCAATTTAAGGCCGCAGGACCCTGAACCATTGTACAGGCTTTTTCCCTGGGAAACAAAACTCACAAGCCACTGTTCTGGGTGTCAGTTTTCAGGACCCACTTGGCACTCTTAAACCAGACCAATTTAGCACTGGTGTTGCTTAGCGTCTGGGAGGCATCCTGGGAGTGGCGGATCTCCAGGTGTTACCCGGCTATTAAAGGCGGCGTTACCTAAACCATTTTACAGGCTTTTTCCCTGGGAAACAAAACTCACAAGCCACTGTTCTGGGTGTCAGTTTGCAGGAGCCACCTGGCACTCTCACACCAGACCAAGTTGGCATTGGTGTTGCTTGCGTCTGGGAGGCATCCTGCGAGTGGCCGAATTCCAGGAGGCACCCGGCAATTTAAGGCCGCAGGAACCTGAACCATTGTACAGGCTTTTTCCCTGGGAAACAAAACTCACAAGCCACTGTTCTGGGTGTCAGTTTGCAGGAGCCACTTGGCACTCTCAAAGCAGACCAAGTGGGAACTGGTGCCACCTTGCGTCTGGGACGCATCCTGCGAGAGGCCGAATTCCAGGAGGCACCTGGCAATTTAAGTCCGCAGGCCGCTGAACAATTGTACAGGCTTTTTCCCTGGGAAACAAAACTCACAAGCCACTGTTCTGGGTGTCAGTTTGCAGGACACACTTGGCACTCTCAAACCAGACCAAGTTGGAACTAGTGCCACCTTGCGTCTGGGAGGCATCCTGCGAGAGGCCGAATTCCAGGAGTCACCCGGCAATTTAAGGCCGCACGACCCTGAACCATTTTACAGGCTTTTTCCCTGGGAAACAAAACTCACAAGCCACTGTTCTGGGTGTCAGTTTTCAGGACCCACTTGACACTCTCAAAGCAGACCAAGTTGGCACTGGTGCCACCTTGCGTCTGGGAGGCATCCTGCGAGACGCGGATCTCCAGGTGTCACTCGGCTATTAAAGGCGGCGTTACCTAAACCATTGTACAGGCTTTTTCCCTGGGAAACAAAACTCACAAGCCACTGTTCTGGGTGTCAGTTTGCAGGAGCCACTTGGCACTCTCAAAGCAGACCAAGTGGGAACTGGTGCCACCTTGCGTCTGGGAGGCATCCTGCGAGAGGCCGAATTCCAGGAGGCACATGGCAATTTTAGTCCGCAGGCCGCTGAACAATTGTACAGGCTTTTTCCCTGGGAAACAAAACTCACAAGCCACTGTTCTGGGTGTCAGTTTGCAGGACACACTTGGCACTCTCAAACCAGACCAAGTTGGCACTGGTGCCACCTTGCGTCTGGGAGGCATCCTGCGAGAGGTGCAATTCCAGGAGGCACCCGGCAATTTAGGACCGCAGGACCCTGAACCATTGTACAGGCTTTTTCCCTGGGAAACAAAACTCACAAGCCACTGTTCTGGGTGTCAGTTTTCAGGACCCACTTGGCACGCTCAAAGCAGACCAAGTTGGCACTGGTGCCACCTTGCGTCTGGGAGGCATCCTGCGAGAGGCGCAATTCCATGAGTCACCCGGCAAATTAAGGCCGCAGGCCCCTGAACCATTGTACAGGCTTTTTCCCTGGGAAACAAAACTCACAAGCCACTGTTCTGGGTGTCAGTTTTCAGGACCCACTTGGCACTCTTAAACCAGACCAATTTAGCACTGGTGTTGCTTAGCGTCTGGGAGGCATCCTGGGAGTGGCCGAATTCCAGGAGTCACCCGGCAATTTAAGGCCGCAGGACCCTGAACCATTGTACAGGCTTTTTCCCTGGGAAACAAAACTCACAAGCCACTTTTCTGGGTGTCAGTTTGCAGGACACACTTGGCACTCTCAAACCAGACCAAGTTGGCAGTGGTGCCACCTTGCGTCTGGGAGGCATCCCGGAAGAGGCGGATCTCTAGGTGGCACACGGCTATTAAAGGCGGCATTACCTAATCCGATTTACAGGCTTTTTCCCTGGGAAACAAAACTCACCAGCCACTGTTCTGGGTGTCAGTTTTCAGAACCCACTTGGCACTCTTAAACCAGACCAAGTCGGAACCGGTGTCCCCTCTCGTCTGGGAGGCATCCTGCGAGAGGCGCAATTCCAGGAAGCACCCGGCAATTTAACACCGCAGGCCCCTGAACCATTGTACAGGGTTTTTCCCTGGGAAACAAAACTCACAAGCCACTGTTCTGGGTGCCAGTTTTCAGGACCCACTTGGCACTCTTAAACCAGACCAAGTTGGAACTTGTGCCACCTTGCGTCTGGGAGGCATCCTGCGAGAGGCGCAATTCCAGGAAGCACCCGGCAATTTAAGGCCGCAGGACCCTGAACCATTGTACAGGCTTTTTCCCTGGGAAACAAAACTCACAACCCACTGTTCTGGGTGTCAGTTTTCAGGACCCACTTGGCACTCTCAAACCAGACCAAGTTGGCACTGGTGCCACCTTGCGTCTGGGAGGCATCCTGCGAGAGGCGCAATTCCAGGAGGTACCCGGTAATTTAAGGCTGCAGGACCCTGATCCATCGTACAGGCTTTTTCCCTGGGAAACAAAACTCACAAGCCACTGTTCTGGGTGTCAGTTTTCAGGAGCCACCTGGCACTCTTAAACCAGACCAAGTTGGCACTGGTGCCACCTTGCGTCTGGGAGGCATCCTGCGAGAGGTGCAATTCCAGGAGACACCCGGCAATTTAAGGCCGCAGGACCCTGAACCATTGTACAGGCTTTTTCCCTGGGAAACAAAACTCACAAGCCACTGTTCTGGGTGTCAGTTTTCAGGACCCACTTGGCACTCTTAAACCAGACCAATTTAGCACAGGTGTTGCTTAGCGTCTGGGAAACATCTGGCGTGATGCGGAATTCCAGGAGGCACCCCGCAATTTAAGGCCGCAGGACCCTGAACCATTGTACAGGCTTTTTCCCTGGGAAACAAAACTCACAAGCCACTGTTCTGGGTGTCAGTTTGCAGGACACACTTGGCACTCTCAAAGAAGACCAAGTGGGAACTGGTGCAACCATGCGTCTGGGACGCATCCTGCGAGAGGCCGAATTCCAGGAGGCACCTGGCAATTTAAGTCCGCAGGCCGCTGAACCATTGTACAGGCTTTTTCCCTGGGAAACAAAACTCACAAGCCACTGTTCTGGGTGTCAGTTTGCAGGAGCCACTTGGCACTCTCAAAGCAGACCAAGTGGGAACTGGTGCCACCTTGCGTCTGGGACGCATCCTGCGAGAGGCCGAATTCCAGGAGGCACCTGGCAATTTAAGTCCGCAGGACCCTGAACCATTGTACAGGCTTTTTCCCTGGGAAACAAAACTCACAAGCCACTGTTCTGGGTGTCAGTTTGCAGGACACACTTGGCACTCTCAAACCAGACCAAGTTGGCACTGGTGCCACCTTGCGTCTGGGAGGCATCCTGCGAGAGGCGCAATTCCAGGTGGCGCCCGGCAATTTAAGGCCGCAGGACCCTGAACCATTGTACAGGCTTTTTCCCTGGGAAAGAAAACTCACAAGCCACTGTTCTGGGTGTCAGTTTTCAGGACCCACTTGGCACTCTCAAACCAGACCAAGTTGGCACTGGTGCCACCTTGCGTCTGGAAGGCATCCTGCGAGAGGCGGATCTCCAGGTGGCACCCGGCTATTAATGGCGGCATTACCTAATCCATTTTACAGGCTTTTTCCCTGGGAAACAAAACTCACAAGCCACTGTTCTGGGTGTCAGTTTTCAGGACCCACTTGGCACTCTTAAACCAGACCAATTTAGCACAGGTGTTGCTTAGCGTCTGGGAGGCATCCTGGGAGTGGCCGAATTCCAGGAGTCACCCGGCAATTTAAGGCCGCAGGCCCCTGAACTATTGTACAGGCTTTTTCCCTGGGAAACAAAACTCACAAGCCACTGTTCTGGGTGTCTGTTTTCAGGACCCACTTGACACTCTTAAACCAGACCAAGTTGGCACTGGTGCCACCTTGCGTCTGGGAGGCATCCTGCGAGAGGCCGAATTCCAGGAGTCACCCGGCAATTTAAGGCCTCAGGCCCCTGAACCATTCTACAGGCTTTTTCCCTGGGAAACAAAACTCACAAGCCACTGTTCTGGGTGTCAGTTTTCAGGAGCCACCTGGCACTCTTAAACCAGACCAATTTAGCACAGGTGTTCCTTAGCGTCTGGGAAATATCTGGCGTGATGCGGAATTCCAGGAGGCACTCCGCAATTTAAGGCCTCAGGGCCCTGAACCATTGTACAGGCTTTTTCCCTGGGAAACAAAACTCACAAGCCACTGTTCTGGGTGTCAGTTTTCAGGACCCACTTGGCACTCTTAAACCAGACTAAGTTGGCACTGGTGTCATGTTGCGTCTGGGAGGCATCCTGCGAGAGGCGCAATTCCAGGAGGCACCCGGCAATTTAAGGCCGCAGGACCCTGAACCACTGTACAGGCTTTTTCCCTGGGAAACAAAACTCACAAGCCACTGTTCTGGGTGTCAGTTTTCAGGACCCACTTGGCACTCTTAAACCAGACTAAGTTGGCACTGGTGTCATGTTGCGTCTGGGAGGCATCCTGCGAGAGGCGCAATTCCATGAGTCACCCGGCAATTTAAGGCCGCAGGACCCTGAACCATTGTACAGGCTTTTTCCCTGGGAAACAAAACTCACAAGCCACTGTTCTGGGTGTCAGTTTTCAGGACCCACTTGGCACTCTTAAACCAGACCAAGTTGGAACTGGTGCCACCTTGCGTCTGGGAGGCATCCTGCGAGAGGCGCAATTCCAGGAGTCACCCGGCAATTTAAGGCCGCAGGACCCTGAACCATTTTACAGGATTTTTCCCTGGGAAACAAAACTCACAAGCCACTGTTCTGGGTGTCAGTTTGCAGGACACACTTGGCACTTTCAAACGAGACCAAGTTGGCACTGGTGCCACCTTGCGTCTGGGAGGCATCCTGCGAGAGGCCGAATTCCAGGAGGCACCCGGCAATTTAACGCCGCAGGCCCCTGAACCATTGTACAGGCTTTTTCCCTGGGAAACAAAACTCACAAGCCACTGTTCTGGGTGTCAGTTTTCAGGACCCACTTGGCACTCTCAAACCAGACCAAGTTGGCACTGGTGCCACCTTGCGTCTGGGAGGCATCCTGCGAGAGTCGGATCTCCAGGTGGCACCCGGCTATTAAAGGCGGCATTACCTAAACAATTGTACAGGCTTTTTCCCTGGGAAAAAAAACTCACAAGCCACTGTTCTGGGTGTCAGTTTTCAGGAGCCACCTGGCACTCTTAAACCAAACCAAGTTGGCACTGGTGCCACCTTGCGTCTGGGAGGCATCCTGCGAGAGGTGCAATTCCAGGAGGCACCCGGCAATTTAAGGCCGCAGGACCCTGAACCATTGTACAGGCTTTTTCCCTGGTAAACAAAACTCACAAGCCACTGTTCTGGGTGTCAGTTTTCAGGACCCACTTGGCACTCTTAAACCAGACCAATTTAGCACAGGTGTTGCTTAGCGTCTGGGAAACATCTGGCGTGTTGCGGAATTCCCGGAGGCACCCCGCAATTTAAGGCCTCAGGGCCCTGAACCATTGTACAGGCTTTTTCCCTGGGAAACAAAACTCACAAGCCACTGTTCTGGGTGTCAGTTTGCAGGACACACTTGGCACTCTCAAACCAGACCAAGTTGGCACTGGTGCCACCTTGCGTCTGGGAGGCATCCTGCGAGAGGCCGAATTCCAGGAGGCTCCCGGCAATTTAAGGCCGCAGGACCCTGAACCATTGTACAGGCTTTTTCCCTGGGAAACAAAACTCACAAGCCACTGTTCTGGGTGTCAGTTTTCAGGACCCGCTTGACACTCTCAAACCAGACCAAGTTGGCACTGGTGCCACCTTGCGTCTGGGAGGCATCCTGCGAGAGGCGGATCTCCAGGTGTCTCCCGGCTATTAAAGGCGGCGTTACCTAAACCATTGTACAGGCTTTTTCCCTGGGAAACAAAACTCACAAGCCACTGTTCTGGGTGTCAGTTTGCAGGAGCCACCTGGCACTCTCAAACCAGACCAAGGTGGCATTGGTGTTGCTTGCGTCTGGGAGGCATCCTGCGCGAGGTGCAATTCCAGGAGGCACCCGGCAATTTAAGGCCGCAGGACCCTGAACCATTGTACAGGCTTTTTCCCTGGGAAACAAAACTCACAAGCCACTGTTCTGGGTGTCAGTTTTCAGGACGCACTTGACACGCTCAAAGCAGACCAAGTTGGCACTGGTGCCACCTTGCGTCTGGGAGGCATCCTGCGAGAGGCGCAATTCCATGAGTCACCCGGCAAATTAAGGCCGCAGGCCCCTGAACCACTGTACAGGCTTTTTCCCTGGGAAACAAAACTCACAAGCCACTGTTCTGGGTGTCAGTTTTCAGGACCCACTTGGCACTCTCAAACCAGACCAAGTTGGCACTGGTGCCACCTTGCGTCTGGGAGGCATCCTGCGAGAGGCGGATCTCCAGGTGGCACCCGGCTATTAAAGGCGGCATTACCTAAACAATTGTACAGGCTTTTTCCCTGGGAAACAAAACTCACAAGCCACTGTTCTGGGTGTCAGTTTGCAGGAGCCACCTGGCACTCTTAAACCAGACCAAGTTGGCACTGGTGCCACCTTGCGTCTGGGAGGCATCCTGCGAGAGGTGCAATTCCAGGAGGCACCCGGCAATTTAAGGCCGCAGGACCCTGAACCATTGTACAGGCTTTTTCCCTGGGAAACAAAACTCACAAGCCACTGTTCTGGGTGTCAGTTTTCAGGACCCACTTGGCACTCTTAAACCAGACCAATTTAGCACAGGTGTTGCTTAGCGTCTGGGAAACATCTGGCGTGATGCGGAATTCCAGGAGGCACCCCGCAATTTAAGGCCTCAGGGCCCTGAACCATTGTACAGGCTTTTTCCCTGGGAAACAAAACTCACAAGCCACTGTTCTGGGTGTCAGTTTGCAGGACACACTTGGCACTCTCAAACCAGACCAAGTTGGCACTGGTGCCACCTTGCGTCTGGGAGGCATCCTGCGAGTGTCCGAATTCCAGGAGGCACCCGGCAATTTAAGGCCGCAGGACCCTGAACCATTGTACAGGCTTTTTCCCTGGGAAACAAAACTCACAAGCCACTGTTCTGGGTGTCAGTTTTCAGGACCCACTTGGCACTCTTAAACCAGACCAATTTAGCACTGGTGTTGCTTAGCGTCTGGGAGGCATCCTGGGAGTGGCGGATCTCCAGGTGTCACCCGGCTATTAAAGGCGGCGTTACCTAAACCATTTTACAGGCTTTTTCCCTGGGAAACAAAACTCACAAGCCACTGTTCTGGGTGTCAGTTTGCAGGAGCCACCTGGCACTCTCACACCAGACCAAGTTGGCATTGGTGTTGCTTGCGTCTGGGAGGCATCCTGCGAGAGGTGCAATTCCAGGAGGCACCCGGCAATTTAAGGCCGCAGGACCCTGAACCATTGTACAGGCTTTTTCCCTGGGAAACAAAACTCACAAGCCACTGTTCTGGGTGTCAGTTTGCAGGAGCCACTTGGCACTCTCAAAGCAGACCAAGTGGGAACTGGTGCCACCTTGCGTCTGGGACGCATCCTGCGAGAGGCCGAATTCCAGGAGGCACCTGGCAATTTAAGTCCGCAGGCCGCTGAACAATTTTACAGGCTTTTTCCCTGGGAAACAAAACTCACAAGCCACTCTTCTGGGTGTCAGTTTGCAGGACACACTTGGCACTCTCAAACCAGACCAAGTTGGAACTAGTGCCACCTTGCGTCTGGGAGGCATCCTGCGAGAGGCCGAATTCCAGGAGTCACCCGGCAATTTAAGGCCGCAGGACCCTGAACCATTGTACAGGCTTTTTCCCTGGGAAACAAAACTCACAAGCCACTGTTCTGGGTGTCAGTTTTCAGGACCCACTTGGCACTCTTAAACCAGACCAAGTTGGAACTGGTGCCACCTTGCGTCTGGGAGGCATCCTGCGAGAGGCGCAATTCCAGGAGTCACCCGGCAATTTAAGGCCGCAGGACCCTGAACCATTTTACAGGATTTTTCCCTGGGAAACAAAACTCACAAGCCACTGTTCTGGGTGTCAGTTTGCAGGACACACTTGGCACTTTCAAACGAGACCAAGTTGGCACTGGTGCCACCTTGCGTCTGGGAGGCATCCTGCGAGAGGCCGAATTCCAGGAGGCACCCGGCAATTTAACGCCGCAGGCCCCTGAACCATTGTACAGGCTTTTTCCCTGGGAAACAAAACTCACAAGCCACTGTTCTGGGTGTCAGTTTTCAGGACCCACTTGGCACTCTCAAACCAGACCAAGTTGGCACTGGTGCCACCTTGCGTCTGGGAGGCATCCTGCGAGAGTCGGATCTCCAGGTGGCACCCGGCTATTAAAGGCGGCATTACCTAAACAATTGTACAGGCTTTTTCCCTGGGAAAAAAAACTCACAAGCCACTGTTCTGGGTGTCAGTTTTCAGGAGCCACCTGGCACTCTTAAACCAAACCAAGTTGGCACTGGTGCCACCTTGCGTCTGGGAGGCATCCTGCGAGAGGTGCAATTCCAGGAGGCACCCGGCAATTTAAGGCCGCAGGACCCTGAACCATTGTACAGGCTTTTTCCCTGGTAAACAAAACTCACAAGCCACTGTTCTGGGTGTCAGTTTTCAGGACCCACTTGGCACTCTTAAACCAGACCAATTTAGCACAGGTGTTGCTTAGCGTCTGGGAAACATCTGGCGTGTTGCGGAATTCCCGGAGGCACCCCGCAATTTAAGGCCTCAGGGCCCTGAACCATTGTACAGGCTTTTTCCCTGGGAAACAAAACTCACAAGCCACTGTTCTGGGTGTCAGTTTGCAGGACACACTTGGCACTCTCAAACCAGACCAAGTTGGCACTGGTGCCACCTTGCGTCTGGGAGGCATCCTGCGAGAGGCCGAATTCCAGGAGGCTCCCGGCAATTTAAGGCCGCAGGACCCTGAACCATTGTACAGGCTTTTTCCCTGGGAAACAAAACTCACAAGCCACTGTTCTGGGTGTCAGTTTTCAGGACCCACTTGACACTCTCAAACCAGACCAAGTTGGCACTGGTGCCACCTTGCGTCTGGGAGGCATCCTGCGAGAGGCGGATCTCCAGGTGTCTCCCGGCTATTAAAGGCGGCGTTACCTAAACCATTGTACAGGCTTTTTCCCTGGGAAACAAAACTCACAAGCCACTGTTCTGGGTGTCAGTTTGCAGGAGCCACCTGGCACTCTCAAACCAGACCAAGGTGGCATTGGTGTTGCTTGCGTCTGGGAGGCATCCTGCGCGAGGTGCAATTCCAGGAGGCACCCGGCAATTTAAGGCCGCAGGACCCTGAACCATTGTACAGGCTTTTTCCCTGGGAAACAAAACTCACAAGCCACTGTTCTGGGTGTCAGTTTTCAGGACGCACTTGACACGCTCAAAGCAGACCAAGTTGGCACTGGTGCCACCTTGCGTCTGGGAGGCATCCTGCGAGAGGCGCAATTCCATGAGTCACCCGGCAAATTAAGGCCGCAGGCCCCTGAACCACTGTACAGGCTTTTTCCCTGGGAAACAAAACTCACAAGCCACTGTTCTGGGTGTCAGTTTTCAGGACCCACTTGGCACTCTCAAACCAGACCAAGTTGGCACTGGTGCCACCTTGCGTCTGGGAGGCATCCTGCGAGAGGCGGATCTCCAGGTGGCACCCGGCTATTAAAGGCGGCATTACCTAAACAATTGTACAGGCTTTTTCCCTGGGAAACAAAACTCACAAGCCACTGTTCTGGGTGTCAGTTTGCAGGAGCCACCTGGCACTCTTAAACCAGACCAAGTTGGCACTGGTGCCACCTTGCGTCTGGGAGGCATCCTGCGAGAGGTGCAATTCCAGGAGGCACCCGGCAATTTAAGGCCGCAGGACCCTGAACCATTGTACAGGCTTTTTCCCTGGGAAACAAAACTCACAAGCCACTGTTCTGGGTGTCAGTTTTCAGGACCCACTTGGCACTCTTAAACCAGACCAATTTAGCACAGGTGTTGCTTAGCGTCTGGGAAACATCTGGCGTGATGCGGAATTCCAGGAGGCACCCCGCAATTTAAGGCCTCAGGGCCCTGAACCATTGTACAGGCTTTTTCCCTGGGAAACAAAACTCACAAGCCACTGTTCTGGGTGTCAGTTTGCAGGACACACTTGGCACTCTCAAACCAGACCAAGTTGGCACTGGTGCCACCTTGCGTCTGGGAGGCATCCTGCGAGTGTCCGAATTCCAGGAGGCACCCGGCAATTTAAGGCCGCAGGACCCTGAACCATTGTACAGGCTTTTTCCCTGGGAAACAAAACTCACAAGCCACTGTTCTGGGTGTCAGTTTTCAGGACCCACTTGGCACTCTTAAACCAGACCAATTTAGCACTGGTGTTGCTTAGCGTCTGGGAGGCATCCTGGGAGTGGCGGATCTCCAGGTGTCACCCGGCTATTAAAGGCGGCGTTACCTAAACCATTTTACAGGCTTTTTCCCTGGGAAACAAAACTCACAAGCCACTGTTCTGGGTGTCAGTTTGCAGGAGCCACCTGGCACTCTCACACCAGACCAAGTTGGCATTGGTGTTGCTTGCGTCTGGGAGGCATCCTGCGAGAGGTGCAATTCCAGGAGGCACCCGGCAATTTAAGGCCGCAGGACCCTGAACCATTGTACAGGCTTTTTCCCTGGGAAACAAAACTCACAAGCCACTGTTCTGGGTGTCAGTTTGCAGGAGCCACTTGGCACTCTCAAAGCAGACCAAGTGGGAACTGGTGCCACCTTGCGTCTGGGACGCATCCTGCGAGAGGCCGAATTCCAGGAGGCACCTGGCAATTTAAGTCCGCAGGCCGCTGAACAATTTTACAGGCTTTTTCCCTGGGAAACAAAACTCACAAGCCACTGTTCTGGGTGTCAGTTTGCAGGACACACTTGGCACTCTCAAACCAGACCAAGTTGGAACTAGTGCCACCTTGCGTCTGGGAGGCATCCTGCGAGAGGCCGAATTCCAGGAGTCACCCGGCAATTTAAGGCCGCACGACCCTGAACCATTTTACAGGCTTTTTCCCTGGGAAACAAAACTCACAAGCCACTGTTCTGGGTGTCAGTTTTCAGGACCCACTTGACACTCTCAAAGCAGACCAAGTTGGCACTGGTGCCACCTTGCGTCTGCGAGGCATCCTGCGAGACGCGGATCTCCAGGTGTCACTCGGCTATTAAAGGTGGCGTTACCTAAACCATTGTACAGGCTTTTTCCCTGGGAAACAAAACTCACAAGCCACTGTTCTGGGTGTCAGTTTGCAGGAGCCACTTGGCACTCTCAAAGCAGACCAAGTGGGAACTGGTGCCACCTTGCGTCTGGGAGGCATCCTGCGAGAGGCCGAATTCCAGGAGGCACATGGCAATTTTAGTCCGCAGGCCGCTGAACAATTGTACAGGCTTTTTCCCTGGGAAACAAAACTCACAAGCCACTGTTCTGGGTGTCAGTTTGCAGGACACACTTGGCACTCTCAAACCAGACCAAGTTGGCACTGGTGCCACCTTGCGTCTGGGAGGCATCCTGCGAGAGGTGCAATTCCAGGAGGCACCCGGCAATTTAGGACCGCAGGACCCTGAACCATTGTACAGGCTTTTTCCCTGGGAAACAAAACTCACAAGCCACTGTTCTGGGTGTCAGTTTTCAGGACGCACTTGACACGCTCAAAGCAGACCAAGTTGGCACTGGTGCCACCTTGCGTCTGGGAGGCATCCTGCGAGAGGCGCAATTCCATGAGTCACCCGGCAAATTAAGGCCGCAGGCCCCTGAACCATTGTACAGGCTTTTTCCCTGGGAAACAAAACTCACAAGCCACTGTTCTGGGTGTCAGTTTTCAGGACCCACTTGGCACTCTCAAACCAGACCAAGTTGGCACTGGTGCCACCTTGCGTCTGGGAGGCATCCTGCGAGAGGCGGATCTCCAGGTGGCACCCGGCTATTAAAGGCGGCATTACCTAAATAATTGTACAGGCTTTTTCCCTGGGAAACAAAACTCACAAGCCACTGTTCTGGGTGTCAGTTTGCAGGAGCCACCTGGCACTCTTAAACCAGACCAAGTTGGCACTGGTGCCACCTTGCGTCTGGGAGGCATCCTGCGAGAGGTGCAATTCCAGGAGGCACCCGGCAATTTAAGGCCGCAGGACCCTGAACCATTGTACAGGCTTGTTCCCTGGGAAACAAAACTCACAAGCCACTGTTCTGGGTGTCAGTTTTCAGGACCCACTTGGCACTCTTAAACCAGACCAATTTAGCACAGGTGTTGCTTAGCGTCTGGGAAACATCTGGCGTGATGCGGAATTCCAGGAGGCACCCCGCAATTTAAGGCCTCAGGGCCCTGAACCATTGTACAGGCTTTTTCCCTGGGAAACAAAACT
Organism: Fringilla coelebs; assembly: GCF_963513975.1. Lineage (NCBI taxonomy): Eukaryota > Metazoa > Chordata > Aves > Passeriformes > Fringillidae > Fringilla > Fringilla coelebs. Next base: position 1,244,167 of record NC_140048.1, read on the forward strand.
CACAAGCCACTGTTCTGGGTGTCAGTTTGCAGGACACACTTGGCACTCTCAAACCAGACCAAGTTGGCACTGGTGCCACCTTGCGTCTGGGAGGCATCCTGCGAGTGGCCGAATTCCAGGAGGCACCCGGCAATTTAAGGCCGCAGGACCCTGAACCATTGTACAGGCTTTTTCCCTGGGAAACAAAACTCACAAGCCACTGTTCTGGGTGTCAGTTTTCAGGACCCACTTGGCACTCTTAAACCAGACCAATTTAGCACTGGTGTTGCTTAGCGTCTGGGAGGCATCCTGGGAGTGGCGGATCTCCAGGTGTCACCCGGCTATTAAAGGCGGCGTTACCTAAACCATTTTACAGGCTTTTTCCCTGGGAAACAAAACTCACAAGCCACTGTTCTGGGTGTCAGTTTGCAGGAGCCACCTGGCACTCTCAAACCAGACCAAGTTGGCATTGGTGTTGCTTGCGTCTGGGAGGCATCCTGCGAGAGGTGCAATTCCAGGAGGCACCCGGCAATTTAAGGCCGCAGGACCCTGAACCATTGTACAGGCTTTTTCCCTGGGAAACAAAACTCACAAGCCACTGTTCTGAGTGTCAGTTTGCAGGAGCCACTTGGCACTCTCAAAGCAGACCAAGGGGGAACTGGTGCCACCTTGCGTCTGGGACGCATCCGGCGAGAGGCCGAATTCCAGGAGGCACCTGGCAATTTAAGTCCGCAGGCCGCTGAACAATTGTACAGGCTTTTTCCCTGGGAAACAAAACTCACAAGCCACTGTTCTGGGTGTCAGTTTGCAGGACACACTTGGCACTCTCAAACCAGACCAAGTTGGAACTAGTGCCACCTTGCGTCTGGGAGGCATCCTGCGAGAGGCCGAATTCCAGGAGTCACCCGGCAATTTAAGGCCGCACGACCCTGAACCATTTTACAGGCTTTTTCCCTAAGATACAAAACTCACAAGCCACTGTTCTGGGTTTCAGTTTCCAGGACCCAATTGGCACTCTTAAACCAGACCAAGTTGGCACTGTTGTTGCTTAGCGTCTGGGAAACATCTGGTGAGATGCGGAATTCCAGGAGTCACTCGGCAGTTTAAGTCCGCAGGACCCTGAACCATTGTACAGGCTTTTTCCCTGGGAAACAAAACTCACAAGCCACTGTTCTGGGTGTCAGTTTTCAGGACCCACTTGACACTCTCAAAGCAGACCAAGTTGGCACTGGTGCCACCTTGCGTCTGGGAGGCATCCTGCGAGACACGGATCTCCAGGTGTCACTCGGCTATTAAACGCGGCGTTACCTAAACCATTGTACAGGCTTTTTCCCTGGGAAACAAAACTCACAAGCCACTGTTCTGGGTGTCAGTTTGCAGGAGCCACTTGGCACTCTCAAAGCAGACCAAGTGGGAACTGGTGCCACCTTGCGTCTGGGACGCATCCTGCGAGAGGCCGAATTCCAGGAGGCACCTGGCAATTTAAGTCCGCAGGCCGCTGAACAATTTTACAGGCTTTTTCCCTGGGAAACAAAACTCACAAGCCACTGTTCTGGGTGTCAGTTTGCAGGACACACTTGGCACTCTTAAACCAGACCAAGTTGGCACTGGTGCCACCTTGCGTCTGGGAGGCATCCTGCAAGAGGCGCAATTCCAGGAGGCACCCCGTAATTTAAGGCCGCAGGACCCTGAACCATCGTAAAGGCTTTTTCCCTGGGAAACAAAACTCACAAGCCACTGTTCTGGGTGTCAGTTTTCAGGACCCACTTGGCACTCTTAAACCAGACCAAGTTGGAACTGGTGACTCCTAGCGTCTGGGAGGCATCCTGCGAGAGGCCGAATTCCAGGAGTCACCCGGCAATTTAAGGCCGCAGGACCCTGAACCATTGTACAGGCTTTTTCCCTGGGAAACAAAACTCACAAGCCACTGTTCTGGGTGTCAGTTTTCAGGACTCAGTTGGCACTCTCAAACCAGACCAAGTCGGAAATGGTGTAATTTCGCGTCTGGGAGGCATCCTGCGAGAGGCGGAATTCCAGGAGGCACCCGGCAATTTAAGGCCGCACGACCCAAAACCATTCTACAGGATTTTTCCCTGGGAAAAAAAATTCAGAAGCCACTGTTCTGGGTGTCAGTTTGCAGGACCCACTTGGCACTCTCAGACCAGACCAAGTGTGCACTGGTGCCACCTTGCGTCTGGGAGGCATCCTGCGAGAGGCGGAATTCCAGGAGGCACCCGGCAATTTAAGGCCGCAGGCCCCTGAACCATTGTACAGGCTTTTTCCCTGGGAAACAAAACTCACAAGCCACTGTTCTGGGTGTCAGTTTCCAGGACCCACTTGGCACTCTTAAACCAGACCAATTTGGCACTGGTGTTGCTTAGCGTCTTGGAAACATCTGGTGAGATGCGGAATTCCAGGAGGCACCGGCAATTTAAGGCCGCAGGCCCCTGAACCATTTTACAGGCTTTTTCCCTTGGAAAGAAAACTCACAAGCCACTGTTCTGGGTGTCAGTTTGCAGGACCCACTTGGCACTCTCAAACCAGACCAAGTTGGCACTGGTGCCACCTTGCGTCTAGGAGGCATCCTGCGAGAGGCCGAATTCCAGGAGGCACCCGGCAATTTAAGGCCTCAGGCCCCTGAACCATTGTACAGGCTTTTTCCCTGGGAAACAAAACTCACAAGCCACTGTTCTGGGTGTCAGTTTTCAGGACCCACTTGGCACTCTCAAACCAGACCAAGTTGGCACTGGTGTCATGTTGCGTCTGGGAGGCATCCTGCGAGAGGCGGATCTCCAGGTGGCACCCGGCTATTAAAGGCGAGATTATCTAAACCATTGTACAGGCTTTTTCCCTGGGAAACAAAACTCACAAGCCACTGTTCTGGGTGTCAGTTTGCAGGAGCCACCTGGCACTCTTAAACCAGACCAAGTTGGCACTGGTGCCACCTTGCGTCTTGGAGGCATCCTGCGAGAGGTGCAATTCCAGGAGGCACCCGGCAATTTAAGGCCGCAGGACCCTGAACCATTGTACAGGCTTTTTCCCTGGGAAACAAAACTCACAAGCCACTGTTCTGGGTGTCAGTTTTCAAGACCCACTTGGCACTCTTAAACCAGACCAATTTAGCACAGTTGTTGCTTAGCGTCTGGGAAGCATCTGGCGTGATGCGGAATTCCAGGAGGCACCCCGCAATTTAAGGCCTCAGGACCCTGAACCATCGTACAGGCTTTTTCCCTGGGAAACAAAACTCACAAGCCACTGTTCTGGGTGTCAGTTTGCAGGAGCCACTTGGCACTCTCAAACCAGACCAAGTTGGCACTGGTGCCACGTTGCGTCTGGGAGGCATCCTGCGAGAGATGCGGAATTCCAGGAGGCACCCGGCAATTTAAGGCCGCAGGACCCTGAACCATTGTACAGGCTTTTTCCCTGGGAAACAAAACTCACAAGCCACTGTTCTGGGTGTCAGTTTTCAGGACCCACTTGACACTCTCAAACCAGACCAAGTTGGCACTGGTGCCACCTTGCGTCTGGGAGGCATCCTGCGAGAGGCGCAATTCCAGGAGGCACCCGGTAATTTAAGGCCGCAGGACCCTGAACCATCGTAAAGGCTTTTTCCCTGGGAAACAAAACTCACAAGCCACTGTTCTGGGTGTCAGTTTTCAGGACCCACTTGGCACTCTTAAACCAGACCAAGTTGGAACTGGTGACACCTTGCGTCTGGGAGGCATCCTGCGAGAGGCCGAATTCCAGGAGGCACCCGGCAATTTAAGGCCGCAGGACCCTGAACCATTGTACAGGCTTTTTCCCTGGGAAACAAAACTCACAAGCCACTGTTCTGGGTATCAGTTTTCAGGACCCAGTTGGCACTCTCAAACGAGACCAAGTTGGAATTGGTGTAATTTTGCGTCTGGGAGGCATCCTGCGAGAGGCGGAATTCCAGGAGGCACCCGGCAATTTAAGGCCGCAGGACCCAAAACCATTCTACAGGATTTTTCCCTGGGAAACAAAACTCACAAGCCACTGTTCTGGGTGTCAGTTTGCAGGACCCTCTTGGCACTCTCAGACCAGACCAAGTGTGCACTGGTGCCACCTTGCGTCTGGGAGGCATCCTGCGAGAGGCGGAATTCCAGGAGGCACCCGGCAATTTAAGGCCGCAGGACCCTGAACAATTGTACAGGCTTTTTCCCTGGGAAACAAAACTCACAAGCCACTGTTCTGGGTGTCAGTTTTCAGGACCCACTTGGCACTCTCAAACCAGACCAAGTTGGCACTGGTGCCACCTTGCGTCTGGGAGGCATCCTGCGAGAGGCAGATCTCCAGGTGGCACCCGGCTATTAAAGGCGAGATTACCTAAACCATTGTACAGGCTTTTTCCCTGGGAAACAAAACTCACAAGCCACTGTTCTGGGTGTCAGTTTTCAGGAGCCACCTGGCACTCTTAAACCAGACCAAGTTGGCACTGGTGCCACCTTGCGTCTGGGAGGCATCCTGCGAGAGGCGCAATTCCAGGAGGCACCCGGTAATTTAAGGCCGCAGGACCCTGAACCATCGTAAAGGCTTTTTCCCTGGGAAACAAAACTCACAAGCCACTGTTCTGGGTGTCAGTTTTCAGGACCCACTTGGCACTCTCAAACCAGACCAAGTCGGAAATGGTGTCATTTTGCGTCTGGGAGGCATCCTGCGAGAGGCGGAATTCAAGGAGGCACCCGGCAATTTAAGGCCGCAGGACCCAAAACCATTCTACAGGATTTTTCCCTGGAAAAAAAAATTCAGAAGCCACTGTTCTGGGTGTCAGTTTGCAGGACCCACTTGGCACTCTTAAACCAGACCAAGTTGGAACTGGTGACACCTTGCGTCTGGGAGGCATCCTGCGAGAGGCGGAATTCCAGGAGGCACCCGGCAATTTAAGGCCGCAGGCCCCTGAACCATTTTACAGGCTTTTTCCCTGGGAAACAAAACTCACAAGCCACTGTTCTGGGTGTCAGTTTGCAGGACCCACTTGGCACTCTCAAACCAGACCAAGTTGGCACTGGTGCCACCTTGCGTCTAGGAGGCATCCTGCGAGAGGCCGAATTCCAGGAGGCACCCGGCAATTTAAGGCCTCAGGCCCCTGAACCATTGTACAGGCTTTTTCCCTGGGAAACAAAACTCACAAGCAACTGTTCTGGGTGTCAGTTTTCAGGACCCACTTGGCACTCTCAAACCAGACCAAGTTGGCACTGGTGCCACCTTGCGTCTGGGAGGCATCCTGCGAGAGGCGAACCTCCAGGTAGCACCCGGCTATTAAAGGCGAGATTACCTAAACCATTGTACAGGCTTTTTCCCTGGGAAACAAAACTCACAAGCCACTGTTCTGGGTGTCAGTTTTCAGGACCCACTTGGCACTCTTAAACCAGACCAATTTAGCACAGGTGTTGCTTAGCGTCTGGGAAACATCTGGCGTGATGCGGAATTCCAGGAGGCACCGGCAATTTAAGGCCTCAGGCCCCTGAACCATTTTACAGGCTTTTTCCCTGGGAAACAAAACTCACAAGCCACTGTTCTGGGTGTCAGTTTTCAGGACACACTTGGCACTCTCAAACCAGACCAAGTTGGCACTGGTGCCACCTTGCGTCTGGGAGGCATCCTGCGAGAGGTGCAATTCCAGGAGGCACCCGTCAATTTAAGTCCGGAGGACCCTGAACCATTGTACAGGCTTTTTCCCTGGGAAACAAAACTCACAAGCCACTGTTCTGGGTGTCAGTTTTCAGGACCCACTTGGCACTCTCAAACCAGACCAAGTTGGCACTGGTGCCACCTTGCGTCTGGGAGGCATCCTGCGAGAGGCGCAATTCCAGGAGGCACCCGGCAATTTAAGGCCGCAGGACCCTGAACCACTGTACAGGCTTTTTCCCTGGGAAACAAAACTCACAAGCCACTGTTCTGGGTGTCAGTTTTCAGGACCCACTTGACACTCTTAAACCAGACCAAGTTGAAACTAGTGCCACCTTGCGCCTGGGAGGCATCCTGCGAGAGGCCGAATTCCAGGAGACACCCGGCAATTTAAGGCCGCAGGACCCTGAACCATTGTACAGGCTTTTTCCCTGGGAAACAAAACTCACAAGCCACTGTTCTGGGTGTCAGTTTGCAGGACACACTTGGCACTCTCAAACGAGACCAAGTTGGCAGTGTTGCCACCTTGCGTCTGGGAGGCATCCTGCGAGAGGCCGAATTGCAGGAGGCACCCGGCAATTTAAGGCCGCAGGACGCTGAACCATTGTACAGGCTTTTTCCCTGGGAAACAAAACTCACAAGCCACTGTTCTGGGTATCAGTTTTCAGGACCCACTTGGCACTCTCAAACCAGACCAAGTTGGCACTGGTGCCACCTTGCGTCTGGGAGGCATCCTGCGAGAGGCGGATCTCCAGGTGTTACCCGGCTATTAAAGGCGGCATTACCTAAACAATTGTACAGGCTTTTTCCCTGGGAAACAAAACTCACAGGCCACTGTTCTGGGTGTCAGTTTGCAGGAGCCACCTGGCACTCTCAAAGCAGACCAAGTTGGCATTGGTGCCACCTTGCGTCTGGGAGGCATCCTGCGAGAGGCGGAATTCCAGGAGGCACCCGGCAATTTAAGGCCGCAGGACCCAAAACCATTCTACAGGATTTTTCCCTGGGAAAAAAAATTCAGAAGCCACTGTTCTGGGTGTCAGTTTGCAGGACCCACTTGGCACTCTCAGACCAGACCAAGTGTGCACTGGTGCCACCTTGCGTCTGGGAGGCATCCTGCGAGAGGCGGAATTCCAGGAGGCACCCGGCAATTTAAGGCCGCAGGCCCCTGAACCATTGTACAGGCTTTTTCCCTGGGAAACAAAACTCACAAGCCACTGTTCTGGGTGTCAGTTTTCAGGACCCACTTGACACGCTCAAAGCAGACCAAGTTGGCACTGGTGCCACCTTGCGTCTGGGAGGCATCCTGCGAGAGGTGCAATTCCATGAGTCACCCGGATATTTAAGGCCGCAGGACCCTGAACCACTGTACCGGCTTTTTCCCTGGGAAACAAAACTCACAAGCCACTGTTCTGGGTGTCAGTTTTCAGGACCCACTTGACACGCTCAAAGCAGACCAAGTTGGCACTGGTGCCACCTTGCGTCTGGGAGGCATCCTGCGAGAGGCGCAATTCCAGGAGGCACCCGGCAATTTAAGGCCGCAGGACCCAAAACCATTCTACAGGATTTTTCCCTGGGAAAAAAAATTCAGAAGCCACTGTTCTGGGTGTCAGTTTGCAGGACCCACTTGGCACTCTCAGACCAGACCAAGTGTGCACTGGTGCCACCTTGCGTCTGGGAGGCATCCTGCGAGAGGCGGAATTCCAGGAGGCACCCGGCAATTTAAGGCCGCAGGCCCCTGAACCATTGTACAGGCTTTTTCCCTGGGAAACAAAACTCACAAGCCACTGTTCTGGGTGTCAGTTTTCAGGACCCACTTGGCACTCTTAAACCAGACCAATTTGGAACTGGTGTTGCTTAGCGTCTTGGAAACATCTGGTGAGATGCGGAATTCCAGGAGGCACCGGCAATTTAAGGCCGCAGGCCCCTGAACCATTTTACAGGCTTTTTCCCTGGGAAAGAAAACTCACAAGCCACTGTTCTGGGTGTCAGTTTGCAGGACCCACTTGGCACTCTCAAACCAGACCAAGTTGGCACTGGTGCCACCTTGCGTCTAGGAGGCATCCTGCGAGAGGCCGAATTCCAGGAGGCACCCGGCAATTTAAGGCCTCAGGCCCCTGAACCATTGTACAGGCTTTTTCCCTGGGAAACAAAACTCACAAGCCACTGTTCTGGGTGTCAGTTTTCAGGACCCACTTGGCACTCTCAAACCAGACCAAGTTGGCACTGGTGCCACCTTGCGTCTGGGAGGCATCCTGCGAGAGGCGGATCTCCAGGTGGCACCCGGCTATTAAAGGCGAGATTACCTAAACCATTGTACAGGCTTTTTCCCTGGGAAACAAAACTCACAAGCCACTGTTCTGGGTGTCAGTTTGCAGGAGCCACCTGGCACTCTTAAACCAGACCAAGTTGGCAGTGGTGCCACCTTGCGTATGGGAGGCATCCTGCGAGAGGTGCAATTCCAGGAGGCACCCGGCAATTTAAGGCCGCAGGACCCTGAACCATTGTACAGGCTTTTTCCCTGGGAAACAAAACTCACAAGCCACTGTTCTGGGTGTCAGTTTGCAGGAGCCACTTGGCACTCTCAAACCAGACCAAGTTGGCACTGGTGCCACCTTGCGTCTGGGAGGCATCCTGCGAGAGGCGAACCTCCAGGTAGCACCCGGCTATTAAAGGCGAGATTACCTAAACCATTGTACAGGCTTTTTCCCTGGGAAACAAAACTCACAAGCCACTGTTCTGGGTGTCAGTTTTCAGGACCCACTTGGCACTCTTAAACCAGACCAATTTAGCACAGGTGTTGCTTAGCGTCTGGGAAACATCTGGCGTGATGCGGAATTCCAGGAGGCACCGGCAATTTAAGGCCTCAGGCCCCTGAACCATTTTACAGGCTTTTTCCCTGGGAAACAAAACTCACAAGCCACTGTTCTGGGTGTCAGTTTTCAGGACACACTTGGCACTCTCAAACCAGACCAAGTTGGCACTGGTGCCACCTTGCGTCTGGGAGGCATCCTGCGAGAGGTGCAATTCCAGGAGGCACCCGTCAATTTAAGTCCGGAGGACCCTGAACCATTGTACAGGCTTTTTCCCTGGGAAACAAAACTCACAAGCCACTGTTCTGGGTGTCAGTTTTCAGGACCCACTTGACACTCTTAAACCAGACCAAGTTGAAACTAGTGCCACCTTGCGTCTGGGAGGCATCCTGCGAGAGGCCGAATTCCAGGAGACACCCGGCAATTTAAGGCCGCAGGACCCTGAACCATTGTACAGGCTTTTTCCCTGGGAAACAAAACTCACAAGCCACTGTTCTGGGTGTCAGTTTTCAGGACCCACTTGACACTCTTAAACCAGACCAAGTTGAAACTAGTGCCACCTTGCGTCTGGGAGGCATCCTGCGAGAGGCGGATCTCCAGGTGTCACCCGGCTATTAAAGGCGGCATTACCTAAACAATTGTACAGGCTTTTTCCCTGGGAAACAAAACTCACAGGCCACTGTTCTGGGTGTCAGTTTGCAGGAGCCACCTGGCACTCTCAAAGCAGACCAAGTTGGCATTGGTGCCACCTTGCGTCTGGGAGGCATCCTGCGAGAGGCGGAATTCCAGGAGGCACCCGGCAATTTAAGGCCGCAGGACCCAAAACCATTCTACAGGATTTTTCCCTGGGAAAAAAAATTCAGAAGCCACTGTTCTGGGTGTCAGTTTGCAGGACCCACTTGGCACTCTCAGACCAGACCAAGTGTGCACTGGTGCCACCTTGCGTCTGGGAGGCATCCTGCGAGAGGCGGAATTCCAGGAGGCACCCGGCAATTTAAGGCCGCAGGCCCCTGAACCATTGTACAGGCTTTTTCCCTGGGAAACAAAACTCACAAGCCACTGTTCTGGGTGTCAGTTTTCAGGACCCACTTGACACGCTCAAAGCAGACCAAGTTGGCACTGGTGCCACCTTGCGTCTGGGAGGCATCCTGCGAGAGGTGCAATTCCATGAGTCACCCGGATATTTAAGGCCGCAGGACCCTGAACCACTGTACCGGCTTTTTCCCTGGGAAACAAAACTCACAAGCCACTGTTCTGGGTGTCAGTTTTCAGGACCCACTTGACACGCTCAAAGCAGACCAAGTTGGCACTGGTGCCACCTTGCGTCTGGGAGGCATCCTGCGAGAGGCGCAATTCCAGGAGGCACCCGGCAATTTAAGGCCGCAGGACCCAAAACCATTCTACAGGATTTTTCCCTGGGAAAAAAAATTCAGAAGCCACTGTTCTGGGTGTCAGTTTGCAGGACCCACTTGGCACTCTCAGACCAGACCAAGTGTGCACTGGTGCCACCTTGCGTCTGGGAGGCATCCTGCGAGAGGCGGAATTCCAGGAGGCACCCGGCAATTTAAGGCCGCAGGCCCCTGAACCATTGTACAGGCTTTTTCCCTGGGAAACAAAACTCACAAGCCACTGTTCTGGGTGTCAGTTTTCAGGACCCACTTGGCACTCTTAAACCAGACCAATTTGGAACTGGTGTTGCTTAGCGTCTTGGAAACATCTGGTGAGATGCGGAATTCCAGGAGGCACCGGCAATTTAAGGCCGCAGGCCCCTGAACCATTTTACAGGCTTTTTCCCTGGGAAAGAAAACTCACAAGCCACTGTTCTGGGTGTCAGTTTGCAGGACCCACTTGGCACTCTCAAACCAGACCAAGTTGGCACTGGTGCCACCTTGCGTCTAGGAGGCATCCTGCGAGAGGCCGAATTCCAGGAGGCACCCGGCAATTTAAGGCCTCAGGCCCCTGAACCATTGTACAGGCTTTTTCCCTGGGAAACAAAACTCACAAGCCACTGTTCTGGGTGTCAGTTTTCAGGACCCACTTGGCACTCTCAAACCAGACCAAGTTGGCACTGGTGCCACCTTGCGTCTGGGAGGCATCCTGCGAGAGGCGGATCTCCAGGTGGCACCCGGCTATTAAAGGCGAGATTACCTAAACCATTGTACAGGCTTTTTCCCTGGGAAACAAAACTCACAAGCCACTGTTCTGGGTGTCAGTTTTCAGGACCCACTTGACACGCTCAAAGCAGACCAAGTTGGCACTGGTGCCACCTTGCGTCTGGGAGGCATCCTGCGAGAGGTGCAATTCCATGAGTCACCCGGATATTTAAGGCCGCAGGACCCTGAACCACTGTACCGGCTTTTTCCCTGGGAAACAAAACTCACAAGCCACTGTTCTGGGTGTCAGTTTTCAGGACCCACTTGACACGCTCAAAGCAGACCAAGTTGGCACTGGTGCCACCTTGCGTCTGGGAGGCATCCTGCGAGAGGCGCAATTCCAGGAGGCACCCGGCAATTTAAGGCCGCAGGACCCAAAACCATTCTACAGGATTTTTCCCTGGGAAAAAAAATTCAGAAGCCACTGTTCTGGGTGTCAGTTTGCAGGACCCACTTGGCACTCTCAGACCAGACCAAGTGTGCACTGGTGCCACCTTGCGTCTGGGAGGCATCCTGCGAGAGGCGGAATTCCAGGAGGCACCCGGCAATTTAAGGCCGCAGGCCCCTGAACCATTGTACAGGCTTTTTCCCTGGGAAACAAAACTCACAAGCCACTGTTCTGGGTGTCAGTTTTCAGGACCCACTTGGCACTCTTAAACCAGACCAATTTGGAACTGGTGTTGCTTAGCGTCTTGGAAACATCTGGTGAGATGCGGAATTCCAGGAGGCACCGGCAATTTAAGGCCGCAGGCCCCTGAACCATTTTACAGGCTTTTTCCCTGGGAAAGAAAACTCACAAGCCACTGTTCTGGGTGTCAGTTTGCAGGACCCACTTGGCACTCTCAAACCAGACCAAGTTGGCACTGGTGCCACCTTGCGTCTAGGAGGCATCCTGCGAGAGGCCGAATTCCAGGAGGCACCCGGCAATTTAAGGCCTCAGGCCCCTGAACCATTGTACAGGCTTTTTCCCTGGGAAACAAAACTCACAAGCCACTGTTCTGGGTGTCAGTTTTCAGGACCCACTTGGCACTCTCAAACCAGACCAAGTTGGCACTGGTGCCACCTTGCGTCTGGGAGGCATCCTGCGAGAGGCGGATCTCCAGGTGGCACCCGGCTATTAAAGGCGAGATTACCTAAACCATTGTACAGGCTTTTTCCCTGGGAAACAAAACTCACAAGCCACTGTTCTGGGTGTCAGTTTGCAGGAGCCACCTGGCACTCTTAAACCAGACCAAGTTGGCAGTGGTGCCACCTTGCGTCTGGGAGGCATCCTGCGAGAGGTGCAATTCCAGGAGGCACCCGGCAATTTAAGGCCGCAGGACCCTGAACCATTGTACAGGCTTTTTCCCTGGGAAACAAAACTCACAAGCCACTGTTCTGGGTGTCAGTTTGCAGGAGCCACTTGGCACTCTCAAACCAGACCAAGTTGGCACTGGTGCCACCTTGCGTCTGGGAGGCATCCTGCGAGAGGCGGATCTCCAGGTGGCACCCGGCTATTAAAGGCGGCATTACCTAATCCATTTTACAGGCTTTTTCCCTGGGAAACAAAACTCACAAGCCACTGTTCTGGGTGTCAGTTTTCAGGACCCACTTGGCACTCTTAAACCAGACCAAGTTGGCACTGGTGCCACCTTGCGTCTGGGAGGCATCCTGCGAGAGGCGCAATTCCAGGAGGCACCCGGTAATTTAAGGCCTCAGGCCTCTGAACCATTGTACAGGCTTTTTCCCTGGGAAACAAAACTCACAAGCCACTGTTCTGGGTGTCAGTTTGCAGGAGCCACTTGGCACTCTTAAACCAGACCAAGTTGGAACTGGTGACACCTTGCGTCTGGGAGGCATCCTGCGAGAGACCGAATTCCAGGAGTCACCCGGCAATTTAAGGCCGCAGGACCCTGAACCATTGTACAGGCTTTTTCCCTGGGAAACAAAACTCACAAGCCACTGTTCTGGGTGTCAGTTTTCAGGACACACTTGGCACTCTCAAACCAGACCAAGTCGGAAACGGTGTCATTTTGCGTCTGGGAGGCATCCTGCGAGAGGCGGAATTCAAGGAGGCACCCGGCAATTTAAGGCCGCAGGACCCAAAACCGTTCTACAGGATTTTTCCCTGGAAAAAAAAATTCAGAAGCCACTGTTCTGGGTGTCAGTTTGCAGGACCCACTTGGCATTCTCAGACCAGACCAAGTGTGCACTGGTGCCACCTTGCGTCTGGGAGGCATCCTGCGAGAGGCGGAATTCCAGGAGGCACCCGGCAATTTAAGGCCGCAGGCCCCTGAACCATTGTACAGGCTTTTTCCCTGGGAAAAAAAACTCACAAGCCACTGTTCTGGGTGTCAGTTTCCAGGACCCACTTGGCACTCTTAAACCAGACCAATTTGGCACTGGTGTTGCTTAGCGTCTTGGAAACATCTGGTGAGATGCGGAATTCCAGGAGGCACCCGGCAATTTATGGCCTCAGGCCCCTGAACCATTGTACAGGCTTTTTCCCTGGGAAACAAAACTCACAAGCCACTGTTCTGGGTGTCAGTTTTCAGGACCCACTTGACACTCTCAAACCAGACCAAGTTGGCACTGGTGCCACCTTGCGTCTGGGAGGCATCCTGCGAGAGGCGAATCTCCAGGTGGCATCCGGCTATTAAAGGCGGCATTAACCTGAACCATTTTACAGGCTTTTTCCCTGGGAAACAAAACTCACAAGCCACTGTTCTGGGTGTCAGTTTTCAGGACCCACTTGGCACTCTTAAACCAGACCAAGTTGGCACTGGTGCCACCTTGCGTCTAGGAGGCATCCTGCGAGAGGCCGAATTCCAGGAGGCAGCCGGCAATTTAAGGCCTCAGGCCCCTGAACCATTTTAAAGGCTTTTTCCCTGGGAAACAAAACTCACAAGCAACTGTTCTGGGTGTCAGTTTTCAGGACCCACTTGGCACTCTCAAACCAGACCAAGTTGGCACTGGTGCCACCTTGCGTCTGGGAGGCATCCTGCGAGAGGCGAAACTCCAGGTGGCACCCGGCTATTAAAGGCGAGATTACCTAAACCATTGTACAGGCTTTTTCCCTGGGAAACAAAACTCACAAGCCACTGTTCTGGGTGTCAGTTTGCAGGACCCACTTGGCACTCTTAAACCAGACCAATTTAGCACAGGTGTTGCTTAGCGTCTGGGAAACATCTGGCGTGATGCGGAATTCCAGGAGGCACCGGCAATTTAAGGCCGCAGGCCCCTGAACCATTTTACAGGCTTTTTCCCTGGGAAAGAAAACTCACAAGCCACTGTTCTGGGTGTCAGTTTGCAGGACACACTTGGCACTCTCAAACCAGACCAAGTTGGCACTGGTGCCACCTTGCGTCTGGGAGGCATCCTGCGAGAGGCCGAATTCCAGGAGGCACCCGGCAATTTAAGGCCGGAGGACCCTGAACCATTGTACAGGCTTTTTCCCTGGGAAACAAAACTCACAAGCCACTGTTCTGGGTGTCAGTTTGCAGGACCCACTTGACACTCTCAAACCAGACCAAGTTGGCACTGGTGCCACCTTGCGTCTGGGAGGCATCCTGCGAGAGGCGAATCTCCAGGTGGCATCCGGCTATTAAAGGCGGCATTAACCTAAACCATTTTACAGGCTTTTTCCCTGGGAAACAAAACTCACAAGCCACTGTTCTGGGTGTCAGTTTGCAGGAGCCACTTGGCACTCTTTAACCAGACCAAGTTGGAACTGGTGACACCTTGCGTCTGGGAGGCATCCTGCGAGAGACCGAATTCCAGGAGTCACCCGGCAATTTAAGGCCGCAGGACCCTGAACCATTGTACAGGCTTTTTCCCTGGGAAACAAAACTCACAAGCCACTGTTCTGGGTGTCAGTTTGCAGGACACACTTGGCACTCTCAAACGAGACCAAGTTGGCAGTGTTGCCACCTTGCGTCTGGGAGGCATCCTGCGAGAGGCCGAATTCCAGGAGGCACCCGGCAATTTAAGGCCGCAGGACGCTGAACCATTGTACAGGCTTTTTCCCTGGGAAACAAAACTCACAAGCCACTGTTCTGGGTATCAGTTTTCAGGACCCACTTGGCACTCTCAAACCAGACCAAGTTGGCACTGGTGCAACCTTGCGTCTGGGAGGCATCCTGCGAGAGGCGAAACTCCAGGTGGCACCCGGCTATTAAAGGCGAGATTACCTAAACCATTGTACAGGCTTTTTCCCTGGGAAACAAAACTCACAAGCCACTGTTCTGGGTGTCAGTTTGCAGGACCCACTTGGCACTCTTAAACCAGACCAATTTAGCACAGGTGTTGCTTAGAGTCTGGGAAAAATCTGGCGTGATGCGGAATTCCAGGAGGCACCGGCAATTTAAGGCCGCAGGCCCCTGAACCATTTTACAGGCTTTTTCCCTGGGAAAGAAAACTCACAAGCCACTGTTCTGGGTGTCAGTTTGCAGGAGCCACTTGGCACTCTTTAACCAGACCAAGTTGGAACTGGTGACACCTTGCGTCTGGGAGGCATCCTGCGAGAGACCGAATTCCAGGAGTCACCCGGCAATTTAAGGCCGCAGGACCCTGAACCATTGTACAGGCTTTTTCCCTGGGAAACAAAACTCACAAGCCACTGTTCTGGGTGTCAGTTTGCAGGACACACTTGGCACTCTCAAACGAGACCAAGTTGGCAGTGTTGCCACCTTGCGTCTGGGAGGCATCCTGCGAGAGGCCGAATTCCAGGAGGCACCCGGCAATTTAAGGCCGCAGGACGCTGAACCATTGTACAGGCTTTTTCCCTGGGAAACAAAACTCACAAGCCACTGTTCTGGGTATCAGTTTTCAGGACCCACTTGGCACTCTCAAACCAGACCAAGTTGGCACTGGTGCAACCTTGCGTCTGGGAGGCATCCTGCGAGAGGCGAAACTCCAGGTGGCACCCGGCTATTAAAGGCGAGATTACCTAAACCATTGTACAGGCTTTTTCCCTGGGAAACAAAACTCACAAGCCACTGTTCTGGGTGTCAGTTTGCAGGACCCACTTGGCACTCTTAAACCAGACCAATTTAGCACAGGTGTTGCTTAGAGTCTGGGAAAAATCTGGCGTGATGCGGAATTCCAGGAGGCACCGGCAATTTAAGGCCGCAGGCCCCTGAACCATTTTACAGGCTTTTTCCCTGGGAAAGAAAACTCACAAGCCACTGTTCTGGGTGTCAGTTTGCAGGACACACTTGGCACTCTCAAACCAGACCAAGTTGGCACTGGTGCCACCTTGCGTCTGGGAGGCATCCTGCGAGAGGCCGAATTCCAGGAGGCACCCGGCAATTTAAGTCCGGAGGACCCTGAACCATTGTACAGGCTTTTTCCCTGGGAAACAAAACTCACAAGCCACTGTTCTGGGTGTCAGTTTGCAGGACCCACTTGACACTCTCAAACCAGACCAAGTTGGCACTGGTGCCACCTTGCGTCTGGGAGGCATCCTGCGAGAGGCGAATCTCCAGGTGGCATCCGGCTATTAAAGGCGGCATTAACCTAAACCATTTTACAGGCTTTTTCCCTGGGAAACAAAACTCACAAGCCACTGTTCTGGGTGTCAGTTTTCAGGACCCACTTGGCACTCTCAAACCAGACCAAGTTGAAACTAGTGCCACCTTGCGTCTGGGAGGCATCCTGCGAGAGGCGCAATTCCAGGAGTCACCCGGCAATTTAAGGCCGCAGGACCCTGAACCATTGTACAGGCTTTTTCCCTGGGAAACAAAACTCACAAGCCACTGTTCTGGGTGTCAGTTTGCAGGACACACTTGGCACTCTCAAACGAGACCAAGTTGGCAGTGTTGCCACCTTGCGTCTGGGAGGCATCCTGCGAGAGGCCGAATTCCAGGAGGCACCCGGCAATTTAAGGCCGCAGGACCCTGAACCATTGTACAGGCTTTTTCCCTGGGAAACAAAACTCACAAGCCACTGTTCTGGGTATCAGTTTTCAGGACCCACTTGGCACTCTCAAACCAGACCAAGTTGGCACTGGTGCCACCTTGCGTCTGGGAGGCATCCTGCGAGAGGCGGATCTCCAGGTGTCACCCGGCTATTAAAGGCGGCATTACCTAAACAATTGTACAGGCTTTTTCCCTGGGAAACAAAACTCACAGGCCACTGTTCTGGGTGTCAGTTTGCAGGAGCCACCTGGCACTCTCAAAACAGACCAAGTTGGCATTGGTGTTGCTTGCGTCTGGGAGGCATCCTGCGAGAGGTGCAATTCCAGGAGGCACCCGGCAATTTAAGGCCGCAGGACCCTGAACCATTGTACAGGCTTTTTCCCTGGGAAAGAAAACTCACAAGCCACTGTTCTGGGTGTCAGTTTTCAGGACCCACTTGACACGCTCAAAGCAGACCAAGTTGGCACTGGTGCCACCTTGCGTCTGGGAGGCATCCTGCGAGAGGTGCAATTCCATGAGTCACCCGGCAATTTAAGGCCGCAGGACCCTGAACCACTGTACAGGCTTTTTCCCTGGGAAACAAAACTCACAAGCCACTGTTCTGGGTGTCAGTTTTCAGGACCCACTTGGCACTCTCAAACCAGACCAAGTTGGAACTAGTGCCACCTTGCGTCTGGGAGGCATCCTGCGAGAGGCCGAATTCCAGGAGTCACGCGGCAATTTAAGGCTGCACGACCCTGAACCATTTTACAGGCTTTTTCCCTAAGAAACAAAAATCACAAGCCACTGTTCTGGGTGTCAGTTTCCAGGACCCAATTGGCACTCTTAAACCAGACCAAGTTGGCACTGTTGTTGCTTAGCGTCTGGGAAACATCTGGTGAGATGCGGAATTCCAGGAGTCACTCGGCAGTTTAAGGCCGCAGGACCCTGAACCATTGTACAGGCTTTTCCCCGGGAAACAAAACTCACAAGCCACTTTTCTGGGTGTCAGTTTTCATGACCCACTTGGCACTCTTAAACCAGACCAAGTTGGCACTGGTGCCACCTTGCGTCTGGGAGGCATCCTGCGAGAGGCGGATCTCCAGGTGGCACCCGGCTATTTAAAGCCTCAGGCCCCTGAACCATTGTACAGGCTTTTTCCCTGGGAAACAAAACTCACAAGCCACTGTTCTGGGTGTCAGTTTGCAGGACCCACTTGACACGCTCAAAGCAGACCAAGTTGGCACTGGTGCCACCTTGCGTCTGGGAGGCATCCTGCGAGAGGCGCAATTCCAGGAGGCACCCGGCAATTTAAGGCCGCAGGACCCTGAACCAGTGTACAGGCTTTTTCCCTGGGAAACAAAACTCACAAGCCACTGTTCTGGGTGTCAGTTTTCAGGACCCACTTGGCACTCTCAAACCAGACCAAGTTGGCACTGGTGCCACCTTGCGTCTGGGAGGCATCCTGCGAAAGGCGGAATTCCAGGCGGCACCCGGCAATTTAAGGCCGCAGGACCCAAAACCATTCTACAGGCTTTTTCACTGGGAAAAAAAATTCAGAAGCCACTGTTCTGGGTGTCAGTTTTCAGGACCCACTTGGCACTCTCAAAGCAGACCAAGTTGGCACTGGTGCCACCTTGCGTCTGGGAGGCATCCTGCGATAGGCGGATCTCCAGGTGGCACCCGGCTATTAAAGGGGGCATTAACCTAAACCATTTTAAAGGCTTTTTCCCTGGGAAAGAAAACTCACAAGCCACTGTTCTGGGTGTCAGTTTTCAGGAGCCACCTGGCACTCTTAACCCAGACCAAGTTGGCACTGGTGCCACCTTGCGTCTGGGAGGCATCCTGCGAGAGGCGGAATTCCAGGAGGCACCCGGCAATTTAAGGCCGCAGGCCCCTGAACCATTGTACAGGCTTTTTCCCTGGGAAACAAAACTCACAAGCCACTGTTCTGGGTGTCAGTTTTCAGGACCCACTTGACACGCTCAAAGCAGACCAAGTTGGCACTGGTGCCACCTTGCGTCTGGGAGGCATCCTGCGAGAGGTGCAATTCCATGAGTCACCCGGATATTTAAGGCCGCAGGACCCTGAACCACTGTACCGGCTTTTTCCCTGGGAAACAAAACTCACAAGCCACTGTTCTGGGTGTCAGTTTTCAGGACCCACTTGACACGCTCAAAGCAGACCAAGTTGGCACTGGTGCCACCTTGCGTCTGGGAGGCATCCTGCGAGAGGCGCAATTCCAGGAGGCACCCGGCAATTTAAGGCCGCAGGACCCAAAACCATTCTACAGGATTTTTCCCTGGGAAAAAAAATTCAGAAGCCACTGTTCTGGGTGTCAGTTTGCAGGACCCACTTGGCACTCTCAGACCAGACCAAGTGTGCACTGGTGCCACCTTGCGTCTGGGAGGCATCCTGCGAGAGGCGGAATTCCAGGAGGCACCCGGCAATTTAAGGCCGCAGGCCCCTGAACCATTGTACAGGCTTTTTCCCTGGGAAACAAAACTCACAAGCCACTGTTCTGGGTGTCAGTTTTCAGGACCCACTTGGCACTCTTAAACCAGACCAATTTGGAACTGGTGTTGCTTAGCGTCTTGGAAACATCTGGTGAGATGCGGAATTCCAGGAGGCACCGGCAATTTAAGGCCGCAGGCCCCTGAACCATTTTACAGGCTTTTTCCCTGGGAAAGAAAACTCACAAGCCACTGTTCTGGGTGTCAGTTTGCAGGACCCACTTGGCACTCTCAAACCAGACCAAGTTGGCACTGGTGCCACCTTGCGTCTAGGAGGCATCCTGCGAGAGGCCGAATTCCAGGAGGCACCCGGCAATTTAAGGCCTCAGGCCCCTGAACCATTGTACAGGCTTTTTCCCTGGGAAACAAAACTCACAAGCCACTGTTCTGGGTGTCAGTTTTCAGGACCCACTTGGCACTCTCAAACCAGACCAAGTTGGCACTGGTGCCACCTTGCGTCTGGGAGGCATCCTGCGAGAGGCGGATCTCCAGGTGGCACCCGGCTATTAAAGGCGAGATTACCTAAACCATTGTACAGGCTTTTTCCCTGGGAAACAAAACTCACAAGCCACTGTTCTGGGTGTCAGTTTGCAGGAGCCACCTGGCACTCTTAAACCAGACCAAGTTGGCAGTGGTGCCACCTTGCGTCTGGGAGGCATCCTGCGAGAGGTGCAATTCCAGGAGGCACCCGGCAATTTAAGGCCGCAGGACCCTGAACCATTGTACAGGCTTTTTCCCTGGGAAACAAAACTCACAAGCCACTGTTCTGGGTGTCAGTTTGCAGGAGCCACTTGGCACTCTCAAACCAGACCAAGTTGGCACTGGTGCCACCTTGCGTCTGGGAGGCATCCTGCGAGAGGCGGATCTCCAGGTGGCACCCGGCTATTAAAGGCGGCATTACCTAATCCATTTTACAGGCTTTTTCCCTGGGAAACAAAACTCACAAGCCACTGTTCTGGGTGTCAGTTTTCAGGACCCACTTGGCACTCTTAAACCAGACCAAGTTGGCACTGGTGCCACCTTGCGTCTGGGAGGCATCCTGCGAGAGGCGCAATTCCAGGAGGCACCCGGTAATTTAAGGCCTCAGGCCTCTGAACCATTGTACAGGCTTTTTCCCTGGGAAACAAAACTCACAAGCCACTGTTCTGGGTGTCAGTTTGCAGGAGCCACTTGGCACTCTTAAACCAGACCAAGTTGGAACTGGTGACACCTTGCGTCTGGGAGGCATCCTGCGAGAGACCGAATTCCAGGAGTCACCCGGCAATTTAAGGCCGCAGGACCCTGAACCATTGTACAGGCTTTTTCCCTGGGAAACAAAACTCACAAGCCACTGTTCTGGGTGTCAGTTTTCAGGACACACTTGGCACTCTCAAACCAGACCAAGTCGGAAACGGTGTCATTTTGCGTCTGGGAGGCATCCTGCGAGAGGCGGAATTCAAGGAGGCACCCGGCAATTTAAGGCCGCAGGACCCAAAACCGTTCTACAGGATTTTTCCCTGGAAAAAAAAATTCAGAAGCCACTGTTCTGGGTGTCAGTTTGCAGGACCCACTTGGCATTCTCAGACCAGACCAAGTGTGCACTGGTGCCACCTTGCGTCTGGGAGGCATCCTGCGAGAGGCGGAATTCCAGGAGGCACCCGGCAATTTAAGGCCGCAGGCCCCTGAACCATTGTACAGGCTTTTTCCCTGGGAAAAAAAACTCACAAGCCACTGTTCTGGGTGTCAGTTTCCAGGACCCACTTGGCACTCTTAAACCAGACCAATTTGGCACTGGTGTTGCTTAGCGTCTTGGAAACATCTGGTGAGATGCGGAATTCCAGGAGGCACCCGGCAATTTATGGCCTCAGGCCCCTGAACCATTGTACAGGCTTTTTCCCTGGGAAACAAAACTCACAAGCCACTGTTCTGGGTGTCAGTTTTCAGGACCCACTTGACACTCTCAAACCAGACCAAGTTGGCACTGGTGCCACCTTGCGTCTGGGAGGCATCCTGCGAGAGGCGAATCTCCAGGTGGCATCCGGCTATTAAAGGCGGCATTAACCTGAACCATTTTACAGGCTTTTTCCCTGGGAAACAAAACTCACAAGCCACTGTTCTGGGTGTCAGTTTTCAGGACCCACTTGGCACTCTTAAACCAGACCAAGTTGGCACTGGTGCCACCTTGCGTCTAGGAGGCATCCTGCGAGAGGCCGAATTCCAGGAGGCAGCCGGCAATTTAAGGCCTCAGGCCCCTGAACCATTTTAAAGGCTTTTTCCCTGGGAAACAAAACTCACAAGCAACTGTTCTGGGTGTCAGTTTTCAGGACCCACTTGGCACTCTCAAACCAGACCAAGTTGGCACTGGTGCCACCTTGCGTCTGGGAGGCATCCTGCGAGAGGCGAAACTCCAGGTGGCACCCGGCTATTAAAGGCGAGATTACCTAAACCATTGTACAGGCTTTTTCCCTGGGAAACAAAACTCACAAGCCACTGTTCTGGGTGTCAGTTTGCAGGACCCACTTGGCACTCTTAAACCAGACCAATTTAGCACAGGTGTTGCTTAGCGTCTGGGAAACATCTGGCGTGATGCGGAATTCCAGGAGGCACCGGCAATTTAAGGCCGCAGGCCCCTGAACAATTTTACAGGCTTTTTCCCTGGGAAAGAAAACTCACAAGCCACTGTTCTGGGTGTCAGTTTGCAGGACACACTTGGCACTCTCAAACCAGACCAAGTTGGCACTGGTGCCACCTTGCGTCTGGGAGGCATCCTGCGAGAGGCCGAATTCCAGGAGGCACCCGGCAATTTAAGGCCGGAGGACCCTGAACCATTGTACAGGCTTTTTCCCTGGGAAACAATACTCACAAGCCACTGTTCTGGGTGTCAGTTTGCAGGACCCACTTGACACTCTCAAACCAGACCAAGTTGGCACTGGTGCCACCTTGCGTCTGGGAGGCATCCTGCGAGAGGCGAATCTCCAGGTGGCATCCGGCTATTAAAGGCGGCATTAACCTAAACCATTTTACAGGCTTTTTCCCTGGGAAACAAAACTCACAAGCCACTGTTCTGGGTGTCAGTTTGCAGGAGCCACTTGGCACTCTTTAACCAGACCAAGTTGGAACTGGTGACACCTTGCGTCTGGGAGGCATCCTGCGAGAGACCGAATTCCAGGAGTCACCCGGCAATTTAAGGCCGCAGGACCCTGAACCATTGTACAGGCTTTTTCCCTGGGAAACAAAACTCACAAGCCACTGTTCTGGGTGTCAGTTTGCAGGACACACTTGGCACTCTCAAACGAGACCAAGTTGGCAGTGTTGCCACCTTGCGTCTGGGAGGCATCCTGCGAGAGGCCGAATTCCAGGAGGCACCCGGCAATTTAAGGCCGCAGGACGCTGAACCATTGTACAGGCTTTTTCCCTGGGAAACAAAACTCACAAGCCACTGTTCTGGGTATCAGTTTTCAGGACCCACTTGGCACTCTCAAACCAGACCAAGTTGGCACTGGTGCAACCTTGCGTCTGGGAGGCATCCTGCGAGAGGCGAAACTCCAGGTGGCACCCGGCTATTAAAGGCGAGATTACCTAAACCATTGTACAGGCTTTTTCCCTGGGAAACAAAACTCACAAGCCACTGTTCTGGGTGTCAGTTTTCAGGACCCACTTGACACTCTCAAACCAGACCAAGTTGGCACTGGTGCCACCTTGCGTCTGGGAGGCATCCTGCGAGAGGCGAATCTCCAGGTGGCATCCGGCTATTAAAGGCGGCATTAACCTGAACCATTTTACAGGCTTTTTCCCTGGGAAACAAAACTCACAAGCCACTGTTCTGGGTGTCAGTTTTCAGGACCCACTTGGCACTCTTAAACCAGACCAAGTTGGCACTGGTGCCACCTTGCGTCTAGGAGGCATCCTGCGAGAGGCCGAATTCCAGGAGGCACCCGGCAATTTAAGGCCGCAGGACCCAAAACCGTTCTACAGGATTTTTCCCTGGAAAAAAAAATTCAGAAGCCACTGTTCTGGGTGTCAGTTTGCAGGACCCACTTGGCATTCTCAGACCAGACCAAGTGTGCACTGGTGCCACCTTGCGTCTGGGAGGCATCCTGCGAGAGGCGGAATTCCAGGAGGCACCCGGCAATTTAAGGCCGCAGGCCCCTGAACCATTGTACAGGCTTTTTCCCTGGGAAAAAAAACTCACAAGCCACTGTTCTGGGTGTCAGTTTCCAGGACCCACTTGGCACTCTTAAACCAGACCAATTTGGCACTGGTGTTGCTTAGCGTCTTGGAAACATCTGGTGAGATGCGGAATTCCAGGAGGCACCCGGCAATTTATGGCCTCAGGCCCCTGAACCATTGTACAGGCTTTTTCCCTGGGAAACAAAACTCACAAGCCACTGTTCTGGGTGTCAGTTTTCAGGACCCACTTGACACTCTCAAACCAGACCAAGTTGGCACTGGTGCCACCTTGCGTCTGGGAGGCATCCTGCGAGAGGCGAATCTCCAGGTGGCATCCGGCTATTAAAGGCGGCATTAACCTGAACCATTTTACAGGCTTTTTCCCTGGGAAACAAAACTCACAAGCCACTGTTCTGGGTGTCAGTTTTCAGGACCCACTTGGCACTCTTAAACCAGACCAAGTTGGCACTGGTGCCACCTTGCGTCTAGGAGGCATCCTGCGAGAGGCCGAATTCCAGGAGGCAGCCGGCAATTTAAGGCCTCAGGCCCCTGAACCATTTTAAAGGCTTTTTCCCTGGGAAACAAAACTCACAAGCAACTGTTCTGGGTGTCAGTTTTCAGGACCCACTTGGCACTCTCAAACCAGACCAAGTTGGCACTGGTGCCACCTTGCGTCTGGGAGGCATCCTGCGAGAGGCGAAACTCCAGGTGGCACCCGGCTATTAAAGGCGAGATTACCTAAACCATTGTACAGGCTTTTTCCCTGGGAAACAAAACTCACAAGCCACTGTTCTGGGTGTCAGTTTGCAGGACCCACTTGGCACTCTTAAACCAGACCAATTTAGCACAGGTGTTGCTTAGCGTCTGGGAAACATCTGGCGTGATGCGGAATTCCAGGAGGCACCGGCAATTTAAGGCCGCAGGCCCCTGAACCATTTTACAGGCTTTTTCCCTGGGAAAGAAAACTCACAAGCCACTGTTCTGGGTGTCAGTTTGCAGGACACACTTGGCACTCTCAAACCAGACCAAGTTGGCACTGGTGCCACCTTGCGTCTGGGAGGCATCCTGCGAGAGGCCGAATTCCAGGAGGCACCCGGCAATTTAAGGCCGGAGGACCCTGAACCATTGTACAGGCTTTTTCCCTGGGAAACAATACTCACAAGCCACTGTTCTGGGTGTCAGTTTGCAGGACCCACTTGACACTCTCAAACCAGACCAAGTTGGCACTGGTGCCACCTTGCGTCTGGGAGGCATCCTGCGAGAGGCGAATCTCCAGGTGGCATCCGGCTATTAAAGGCGGCATTAACCTAAACCATTTTACAGGCTTTTTCCCTGGGAAACAAAACTCACAAGCCACTGTTCTGGGTGTCAGTTTGCAGGAGCCACTTGGCACTCTTTAACCAGACCAAGTTGGAACTGGTGACACCTTGCGTCTGGGAGGCATCCTGCGAGAGACCGAATTCCAGGAGTCACCCGGCAATTTAAGGCCGCAGGACCCTGAACCATTGTACAGGCTTTTTCCCTGGGAAACAAAACTCACAAGCCACTGTTCTGGGTGTCAGTTTGCAGGACACACTTGGCACTCTCAAACGAGACCAAGTTGGCAGTGTTGCCACCTTGCGTCTGGGAGGCATCCTGCGAGAGGCCGAATTCCAGGAGGCACCCGGCAATTTAAGGCCGCAGGACGCTGAACCATTGTACAGGCTTTTTCCCTGGGAAACAAAACTCACAAGCCACTGTTCTGGGTATCAGTTTTCAGGACCCACTTGGCACTCTCAAACCAGACCAAGTTGGCACTGGTGCAACCTTGCGTCTGGGAGGCATCCTGCGAGAGGCGAAACTCCAGGTGGCACCCGGCTATTAAAGGCGAGATTACCTAAACCATTGTACAGGCTTTTTCCCTGGGAAACAAAACTCACAAGCCACTGTTCTGGGTGTCAGTTTGCAGGACCCACTTGGCACTCTTAAACCAGACCAATTTAGCACAGGTGTTGCTTAGAGTCTGGGAAAAATCTGGCGTGATGCGGAATTCCAGGAGGCACCGGCAATTTAAGGCCGCAGGCCCCTGAACCATTTTACAGGCTTTTTCCCTGGGAAAGAAAACTCACAAGCCACTGTTCTGGGTGTCAGTTTGCAGGAGCCACTTGGCACTCTTTAACCAGACCAAGTTGGAACTGGTGACACCTTGCGTCTGGGAGGCATCCTGCGAGAGACCGAATTCCAGGAGTCACCCGGCAATTTAAGGCCGCAGGACCCTGAACCATTGTACAGGCTTTTTCCCTGGGAAACAAAACTCACAAGCCACTGTTCTGGGTGTCAGTTTGCAGGACACACTTGGCACTCTCAAACGAGACCAAGTTGGCAGTGTTGCCACCTTGCGTCTGGGAGGCATCCTGCGAGAGGCCGAATTCCAGGAGGCACCCGGCAATTTAAGGCCGCAGGACGCTGAACCATTGTACAGGCTTTTTCCCTGGGAAACAAAACTCACAAGCCACTGTTCTGGGTATCAGTTTTCAGGACCCACTTGGCACTCTCAAACCAGACCAAGTTGGCACTGGTGCAACCTTGCGTCTGGGAGGCATCCTGCGAGAGGCGAAACTCCAGGTGGCACCCGGCTATTAAAGGCGAGATTACCTAAACCATTGTACAGGCTTTTTCCCTGGGAAACAAAACTCACAAGCCACTGTTCTGGGTGTCAGTTTGCAGGACCCACTTGGCACTCTTAAACCAGACCAATTTAGCACAGGTGTTGCTTAGAGTCTGGGAAAAATCTGGCGTGATGCGGAATTCCAGGAGGCACCGGCAATTTAAGGCCGCAGGCCCCTGAACCATTTTACAGGCTTTTTCCCTGGGAAAGAAAACTCACAAGCCACTGTTCTGGGTGTCAGTTTGCAGGACACACTTGGCACTCTCAAACCAGACCAAGTTGGCACTGGTGCCACCTTGCGTCTGGGAGGCATCCTGCGAGAGGCCGAATTCCAGGAGGCACCCGGCAATTTAAGTCCGGAGGACCCTGAACCATTGTACAGGCTTTTTCCCTGGGAAACAAAACTCACAAGCCACTGTTCTGGGTGTCAGTTTGCAGGACCCACTTGACACTCTCAAACCAGACCAAGTTGGCACTGGTGCCACCTTGCGTCTGGGAGGCATCCTGCGAGAGGCGAATCTCCAGGTGGCATCCGGCTATTAAAGGCGGCATTAACCTAAACCATTTTACAGGCTTTTTCCCTGGGAAACAAAACTCACAAGCCACTGTTCTGGGTGTCAGTTTTCAGGACCCACTTGGCACTCTCAAACCAGACCAAGTTGAAACTAGTGCCACCTTGCGTCTGGGAGGCATCCTGCGAGAGGCGCAATTCCAGGAGTCACCCGGCAATTTAAGGCCGCAGGACCCTGAACCATTGTACAGGCTTTTTCCCTGGGAAACAAAACTCACAAGCCACTGTTCTGGGTGTCAGTTTGCAGGACACACTTGGCACTCTCAAACGAGACCAAGTTGGCAGTGTTGCCACCTTGCGTCTGGGAGGCATCCTGCGAGAGGCCGAATTCCAGGAGGCACCCGGCAATTTAAGGCCGCAGGACCCTGAACCATTGTACAGGCTTTTTCCCTGGGAAACAAAACTCACAAGCCACTGTTCTGGGTATCAGTTTTCAGGACCCACTTGGCACTCTCAAACCAGACCAAGTTGGCACTGGTGCCACCTTGCGTCTGGGAGGCATCCTGCGAGAGGCGGATCTCCAGGTGTCACCCGGCTATTAAAGGCGGCATTACCTAAACAATTGTACAGGCTTTTTCCCTGGGAAACAAAACTCACAGGCCACTGTTCTGGGTGTCAGTTTGCAGGAGCCACCTGGCACTCTCAAACCAGACCAAGTTGGCATTGGTGTTGCTTGCGTCTGGGAGGCATCCTGCGAGAGGTGCAATTCCAGGAGGCACCCGGCAATTTAAGGCCGCAGGACCCTGAACCATTGTACAGGCTTTTTCCCTGGGAAAGAAAACTCACAAGCCACTGTTCTGGGTGTCAGTTTTCAGGACCCACTTGACACGCTCAAAGCAGACCAAGTTGGCACTGGTGCCACCTTGCGTCTGGGAGGCATCCTGCGAGAGGTGCAATTCCATGAGTCACCCGGCAATTTAAGGCCGCAGGACCCTGAACCACTGTACAGGCTTTTTCCCTGGGAAACAAAACTCACAAGCCACTGTTCTGGGTGTCAGTTTTCAGGACCCACTTGGCACTCTCAAACCAGACCAAGTTGGAACTAGTGCCACCTTGCGTCTGGGAGGCATCCTGCGAGAGGCCGAATTCCAGGAGTCACGCGGCAATTTAAGGCTGCACGACCCTGAACCATTTTACAGGCTTTTTCCCTAAGAAACAAAAATCACAAGCCACTGTTCTGGGTGTCAGTTTCCAGGACCCAATTGGCACTCTTAAACCAGACCAAGTTGGCACTGTTGTTGCTTAGCGTCTGGGAAACATCTGGTGAGATGCGGAATTCCAGGAGTCACTCGGCAGTTTAAGGCCGCAGGACCCTGAACCATTGTACAGGCTTTTCCCCGGGAAACAAAACTCACAAGCCACTTTTCTGGGTGTCAGTTTTCATGACCCACTTGGCACTCTTAAACCAGACCAAGTTGGCACTGGTGCCACCTTGCGTCTGGGAGGCATCCTGCGAGAGGCGGATCTCCAGGTGGCACCCGGCTATTTAAAGCCTCAGGCCCCTGAACCATTGTACAGGCTTTTTCCCTGGGAAACAAAACTCACAAGCCACTGTTCTGGGTGTCAGTTTGCAGGACCCACTTGACACGCTCAAAGCAGACCAAGTTGGCACTGGTGCCACCTTGCGTCTGGGAGGCATCCTGCGAGAGGCGCAATTCCAGGAGGCACCCGGCAATTTAAGGCCGCAGGACCCTGAACCAGTGTACAGGCTTTTTCCCTGGGAAACAAAACTCACAAGCCACTGTTCTGGGTGTCAGTTTTCAGGACCCACTTGGCACTCTCAAACCAGACCAAGTTGGCACTGGTGCCACCTTGCGTCTGGGAGGCATCCTGCGAAAGGCGGAATTCCAGGCGGCACCCGGCAATTTAAGGCCGCAGGACCCAAAACCATTCTACAGGCTTTTTCACTGGGAAAAAAAATTCAGAAGCCACTGTTCTGGGTGTCAGTTTTCAGGACCCACTTGGCACTCTCAAAGCAGACCAAGTTGGCACTGGTGCCACCTTGCGTCTGGGAGGCATCCTGCGATAGGCGGATCTCCAGGTGGCACCCGGCTATTAAAGGGGGCATTAACCTAAACCATTTTAAAGGCTTTTTCCCTGGGAAAGAAAACTCACAAGCCACTGTTCTGGGTGTCAGTTTTCAGGAGCCACCTGGCACTCTTAACCCAGACCAAGTTGGCACTGGTGCCACCTTGCGTCTGGGAGGCATCCTGCGAGAGGCGGAATTCCAGGAGGCACCCGGCAATTTAAGGCCGCAGGCCCCTGAACCATTGTACAGGCTTTTTCCCTGGGAAACAAAACTCACAAGCCACTGTTCTGGGTGTCAGTTTTCAGGACCCACTTGACACGCTCAAAGCAGACCAAGTTGGCACTGGTGCCACCTTGCGTCTGGGAGGCATCCTGCGAGAGGTGCAATTCCATGAGTCACCCGGATATTTAAGGCCGCAGGACCCTGAACCACTGTACCGGCTTTTTCCCTGGGAAACAAAACTCACAAGCCACTGTTCTGGGTGTCAGTTTTCAGGACCCACTTGACACGCTCAAAGCAGACCAAGTTGGCACTGGTGCCACCTTGCGTCTGGGAGGCATCCTGCGAGAGGCGCAATTCCAGGAGGCACCCGGCAATTTAAGGCCGCAGGACCCAAAACCATTCTACAGGATTTTTCCCTGGGAAAAAAAATTCAGAAGCCACTGTTCTGGGTGTCAGTTTGCAGGACCCACTTGGCACTCTCAGACCAGACCAAGTGTGCACTGGTGCCACCTTGCGTCTGGGAGGCATCCTGCGAGAGGCGGAATTCCAGGAGGCACCCGGCAATTTAAGGCCGCAGGCCCCTGAACCATTGTACAGGCTTTTTCCCTGGGAAACAAAACTCACAAGCCACTGTTCTGGGTGTCAGTTTTCAGGACCCACTTGGCACTCTTAAACCAGACCAATTTGGAACTGGTGTTGCTTAGCGTCTTGGAAACATCTGGTGAGATGCGGAATTCCAGGAGGCACCGGCAATTTAAGGCCGCAGGCCCCTGAACCATTTTACAGGCTTTTTCCCTGGGAAAGAAAACTCACAAGCCACTGTTCTGGGTGTCAGTTTGCAGGACCCACTTGGCACTCTCAAACCAGACCAAGTTGGCACTGGTGCCACCTTGCGTCTAGGAGGCATCCTGCGAGAGGCCGAATTCCAGGAGGCACCCGGCAATTTAAGGCCTCAGGCCCCTGAACCATTGTACAGGCTTTTTCCCTGGGAAACAAAACTCACAAGCCACTGTTCTGGGTGTCAGTTTTCAGGACCCACTTGGCACTCTCAAACCAGACCAAGTTGGCACTGGTGCCACCTTGCGTCTGGGAGGCATCCTGCGAGAGGCGGATCTCCAGGTGGCACCCGGCTATTAAAGGCGAGATTACCTAAACCATTGTACAGGCTTTTTCCCTGGGAAACAAAACTCACAAGCCACTGTTCTGGGTGTCAGTTTGCAGGAGCCACCTGGCACTCTTAAACCAGACCAAGTTGGCAGTGGTGCCACCTTGCGTCTGGGAGGCATCCTGCGAGAGGTGCAATTCCAGGAGGCACCCGGCAATTTAAGGCCGCAGGACCCTGAACCATTGTACAGGCTTTTTCCCTGGGAAACAAAACTCACAAGCCACTGTTCTGGGTGTCAGTTTGCAGGAGCCACTTGGCACTCTCAAACCAGACCAAGTTGGCACTGGTGCCACCTTGCGTCTGGGAGGCATCCTGCGAGAGGCGGATCTCCAGGTGGCACCCGGCTATTAAAGGCGGCATTACCTAATCCATTTTACAGGCTTTTTCCCTGGGAAACAAAACTCACAAGCCACTGTTCTGGGTGTCAGTTTTCAGGACCCACTTGGCACTCTTAAACCAGACCAAGTTGGCACTGGTGCCACCTTGCGTCTGGGAGGCATCCTGCGAGAGGCGCAATTCCAGGAGGCACCCGGTAATTTAAGGCCTCAGGCCTCTGAACCATTGAACAGGCTTTTTCCCTGGGAAACAAAACTCACAAGCCACTGTTCTGGGTGTCAGTTTGCAGGAGCCACTTGGCACTCTTAAACCAGACCAAGTTGGAACTGGTGACACCTTGCGTCTGGGAGGCATCCTGCGAGAGACCGAATTCCAGGAGTCACCCGGCAATTTAAGGCCGCAGGACCCTGAACCATTGTACAGGCTTTTTCCCTGGGAAACAAAACTCACAAGCCACTGTTCTGGGTGTCAGTTTTCAGGACACACTTGGCACTCTCAAACCAGACCAAGTCGGAAACGGTGTCATTTTGCGTCTGGGAGGCATCCTGCGAGAGGCGGAATTCAAGGAGGCACCCGGCAATTTAAGGCCGCAGGACCCAAAACCGTTCTACAGGATTTTTCCCCGGAAAAAAAAATTCAGAAGCCACTGTTCTGGGTGTCAGTTTGCAGGACCCACTTGGCACTCTCAGACCAGACCAAGTGTGCACTGGTGCCACCTTGCGTCTGGGAGGCATCCTGCGAGAGGCGGAATTCCAGGAGGCACCCGGCAATTTAAGGCCGCAGGCCCCTGAACCATTGTACAGGCTTTTTCCCTGGGAAAAAAAACTCACAAGCCACTGTTCTGGGTGTCAGTTTCCAGGACCCACTTGGCACTCTTAAACCAGACCAATTTGGCACTGGTGTTGCTTAGCGTCTTGGAAACATCTGGTGAGATGCGGAATTCCAGGAGGCACCCGGCAATTTATGGCCTCAGGCCCCTGAACCATTGTACAGGCTTTTTCCCTGGGAAACAAAACTCACAAGCCACTGTTCTGGGTGTCAGTTTGCAGGACCCACTTGACACTCTCAAACCAGACCAAGTTGGCACTGGTGCCACCTTGCGTCTGGGAGGCATCCTGCGAGAGGCGAATCTCCAGGTGGCATCCGGCTATTAAAGGCGGCATTAACCTGAACCATTTTACAGGCTTTTTCCCTGGGAAACAAAACTCACAAGCCACTGTTCTGGGTGTCAGTTTTCAGGACCCACTTGGCACTCTTAAACCAGACCAAGTTGGCACTGGTGCCACCTTGCGTCTAGGAGGCATCCTGCGAGAGGCCGAATTCCAGGAGGCAGCCGGCAATTTAAGGCCTCAGGCCCCTGAACCATTTTAAAGGCTTTTTCCCTGGGAAACAAAACTCACAAGCAACTGTTCTGGGTGTCAGTTTTCAGGACCCACTTGGCACTCTCAAACCAGACCAAGTTGGCACTGGTGCCACCTTGCGTCTGGGAGGCATCCTGCGAGAGGCGAAACTCCAGGTGGCACCCGGCTATTAAAGGCGAGATTACCTAAACCATTGTACAGGCTTTTTCCCTGGGAAACAAAACTCACAAGCCACTGTTCTGGGTGTCAGTTTGCAGGACCCACTTGGCACTCTTAAACCAGACCAATTTAGCACAGGTGTTGTTTAGCGTCTGGGAAACATCTGGCGTGATGCGGAATTCCAGGAGGCACCGGCAATTTAAGGCCGCAGGCCCCTGAACCATTTTACAGGCTTTTTCCCTGGGAAAGAAAACTCACAAGCCACTGTTCTGGGTGTCAGTTTGCAGGACACACTTGGCACTCTCAAACCAGACCAAGTTGGCACTGGTGCCACCTTGCGTCTGGGAGGCATCCTGCGAGAGGCCGAATTCCAGGAGGCACCCGGCAATTTAAGGCCGGAGGACCCTGAACCATTGTACAGGCTTTTTCCCTGGGAAACAAAACTCACAAGCCACTGTTCTGGGTGTCAGTTTGCAGGACCCACTTGACACTCTCAAACCAGACCAAGTTGGCACTGGTGCCACCTTGCGTCTGGGAGGCATCCTGCGAGAGGCGAATCTCCAGGTGGCATCCGGCTATTAAAGGCGGCATTAACCTAAACCATTTTACAGGCTTTTTCCCTGGGAAACAAAACTCACAAGCCACTGTTCTGGGTGTCAGTTTGCAGGAGCCACTTGGCACTCTTTAATCAGACCAAGTTGGAACTGGTGACACCTTGCGTCTGGGAGGCATCCTGCGAGAGACCGAATTCCAGGAGTCACCCGGCAATTTAAAGCCGCAGGACCCTGAACCATTGTACAGGCTTTTTCCCTGGGAAACAAAACTCACAAGCCACTGTTCTGGGTGTCAGTTTGCAGGACACACTTGGCACTCTCAAACGAGACCAAGTTGGCAGTGTTGCCACCTTGCGTCTGGGAGGCATCCTGCGAGAGGCCGAATTCCAGGAGGCACCCGGCAATTTAAGGCCGCAGGACGCTGAACCATTGTACAGGCTTTTTCCCTGGGAAACAAAACTCACAAGCCACTGTTCTGGGTATCAGTTTTCAGGACCCACTTGGCACTCTCAAACCAGACCAAGTTGGCACTGGTGCAACCTTGCGTCTGGGAGGCATCCTGCGAGAGGCGAAACTCCAGGTGGCACCCGGCTATTAAAGGCGAGATTACCTAAACCATTGTACAGGCTTTTTCCCTGGGAAACAAAACTCACAAGCCACTGTTCTGGGTGTCAGTTTGCAGGACCCACTTGGCACTCTTAAACCAGACCAATTTAGCACAGGTGTTGCTTAGAGTCTGGGAAAAATCTGGCGTGATGCGGAATTCCAGGAGGCACCGGCAATTTAAGGCCGCAGGCCCCTGAACCATTTTACAGGCTTTTTCCCTGGGAAAGAAAACTCACAAGCCACTGTTCTGGGTGTCAGTTTGCAGGACACACTTGGCACTCTCAAACCAGACCAAGTTGGCACTGGTGCCACCTTGCGTCTGGGAGGCATCCTGCGAGAGGCCGAATTCCAGGAGGCACCCGGCAATTTAAGTCCGGAGGACCCTGAACCATTGTACAGGCTTTTTCCCTGGGAAACAAAACTCACAAGCCACTGTTCTGGGTGTCAGTTTGCAGGACCCACTTGACACTCTCAAACCAGACCAAGTTGGCACTGGTGCCACCTTGCGTCTGGGAGGCATCCTGCGAGAGGCGAATCTCCAGGTGGCATCCGGCTATTAAAGGCGGCATTAACCTAAACCATTTTACAGGCTTTTTCCCTGGGAAACAAAACTCACAAGCCACTGTTCTGGGTGTCAGTTTTCAGGACCCACTTGGCACTCTCAAACCAGACCAAGTTGAAACTAGTGCCACCTTGCGTCTGGGAGGCATCCTGCGAGAGGCGCAATTCCAGGAGTCACCCGGCAATTTAAGGCCGCAGGACCCTGAACCATTGTACAGGCTTTTTCCCTGGGAAACAAAACTCACAAGCCACTGTTCTGGGTGTCAGTTTGCAGGACACACTTGGCACTCTCAAACGAGACCAAGTTGGCAGTGTTGCCACCTTGCGTCTGGGAGGCATCCTGCGAGAGGCCGAATTCCAGGAGGCACCCGGCAATTTAAGGCCGCAGGACGCTGAACCATTGTACAGGCTTTTTCCCTGGGAAACAAAACTCACAAGCCACTGTTCTGGGTATCAGTTTTCAGGACCCACTTGGCACTCTCAAACCAGACCAAGTTGGCACTGGTGCCACCTTGCGTCTGGGAGGCATCCTGCGAGAGGCGGATCTCCAGGTGTCACCCGGCTATTAAAGGCGGCATTACCTAAACAATTGTACAGGCTTTTTCCCTGGGAAACAAAACTCACAGGCCACTGTTCTGGGTGTCAGTTTGCAGGAGCCACCTGGCACTCTCAAACCAGACCAAGTTGGCATTGGTGTTGCTTGCGTCTGGGAGGCATCCTGCGAGAGGTGCAATTCCAGGAGGCACCCGGCAATTTAAGGCCGCAGGACCCTGAACCATTGTACAGGCTTTTTCCCTGGGAAAGAAAACTCACAAGCCACTGTTCTGGGTGTCAGTTTTCAGGACCCACTTGACACGCTCAAAGCAGACCAAGTTGGCACTGGTGCCACCTTGCGTCTGGGAGGCATCCTGCGAGAGGTGCAATTCCATGAGTCACCCGGCAATTTAAGGCCGCAGGACCCTGAACCACTGTACAGGCTTTTTCCCTGGGAAACAAAACTCACAAGCCACTGTTCTGGGTGTCAGTTTTCAGGACCCACTTGGCACTCTCAAACCAGACCAAGTTGGAACTAGTGCCACCTTGCGTCTGGGAGGCATCCTGCGAGAGGCCGAATTCCAGGAGTCACCCGGCAATTTAAGGCTGCACGACCCTGAACCATTTTACAGGCTTTTTCCCTAAGAAACAAAAATCACAAGCCACTGTTCTGGGTGTCAGTTTCCAGGACCCAATTGGCACTCTTAAACCAGACCAAGTTGGCACTGTTGTTGCTTAGCGTCTGGGAAACATCTGGTGAGATGCGGAATTCCAGGAGTCACTCGGCAGTTTAAGGCCGCAGGACCCTGAACCATTGTACAGGCTTTTCCCCGGGAAACAAAACTCACAAGCCACTGTTCTGGGTGTCAGTTTTCATGACCCACTTGGCACTCTTAAACCAGACCAAGTTGGCACTGGTGCCACCTTGCGTCTGGGAGGCATCCTGCGAGAGGCGGATCTCCAGGTGGCACCCGGCTATTTAAAGCCTCAGGCCCCTGAACCATTGTACAGGCTTTTTCCCTGGGAAACAAAACTCACAAGCCACTGTTCTGGGTGTCAGTTTGCAGGACCCACTTGACACGCTCAAAGCAGACCAAGTTGGCACTGGTGCCACCTTGCGTCTGGGAGGCATCCTGCGAGAGGCGCAATTCCAGGAGGCACCCGGCAATTTAAGGCCGCAGGACCCTGAACCAGTGTACAGGCTTTTTCCCTGGGAAACAAAACTCACAAGCCACTGTTCTGGGTGTCAGTTTTCAGGACCCACTTGGCACTCTCAAACCAGACCAAGTTGGCACTGGTGCCACCTTGCGTCTGGGAGGCATCCTGCGAAAGGCGGAATTCCAGGCGGCACCCGGCAATTTAAGGCCGCAGGACCCAAAACCATTCTACAGGCTTTTTCACTGGGAAAAAAAATTCAGAAGCCACTGTTCTGGGTGTCAGTTTTCAGGACCCACTTGGCACTCTCAAAGCAGACCAAGTTGGCACTGGTGCCACCTTGCGTCTGGGAGGCATCCTGCGATAGGCGGATCTCCAGGTGGCACCCGGCTATTAAAGGGGGCATTAACCTAAACCATTTTAAAGGCTTTTTCCCTGGGAAACAAAACTCACAAGCCACTGTTCTGGGTGTCAGTTTTCAGGAGCCACCTGGCACTCTTAACCCAGACCAAGTTGGCACTGGTGCCACCTTGCGTCTGGGAGGCATCCTGCGAGAGGCGCAATTCCAGGAGGCACCCGGCAATTTAAGTCCGCAGGCCACTGAACCATTTTACAGGCTTTTTCCCTGGGAAACAAAACTCACAAGCCACTGTTCTGGGTGTCAGTTTTCAGGACCCACTTGACACTCTCAAACCAGACCAAGTTGGCACTGGTGCCACCTTGCGTCTGGGAGGCATCCTGCGAGAGGCGGATCTCCAGGTGGCAAACGGCTATTAAAGGCGGCATTACCTAAACCATTTTACAGGCTTTTTCCCTGGGAAACAAAACTCACAAGCCACTGTTCTGGGTGTCAGTTTGCAGGAGCCACCTGGCACTCTCAAACCAGACCAAGTTGGCACTGGTGTTGCTTGCGTCTGGGAGGAATCCTGCGAGAGGCTGAATTCCAGGAGGCACCCGGCAATTTAAGGCCGCAGGACCCTGAACCATTGTACAGGCTTTTTCCCTGGGAAACAAAACTCACAAGCCACTGTTCTGGGTGTCAGTTTTCAGGACCCACTTGGCACTCTTAAACCAGACCAAGTTGGCACTGGTGCCACCTTGCGTCTGGGAGGCATCCTGCGAGAGGCTGAATTCCAGGAAGCACCCGGCAATTTAAGGCCTCAGGCCTCTGAACCATTTTACAAGCTTTTTCCCTGGGAAACAAAACTCACAAGCCACTGTTCTGGGTGTCAGTTTGCAGGAGCCACTTGGCACTCTCAAACCTGACCAAGTTGGCACTGGTGCCACCTTGCGTCTGGGAGGCATCCTGCGAGAGGCGGATCTCCAGGTGGCACCCGGCTATTTTAGGCGGCATTACCTAATCCATTGTACAGGCTTTTTCCCTGGGAAAGAAAACTCACAAGCCACTGTTCTGGGTGTCAGTTTTCAGGACCCACTTGGCACTCTTAAACCAGACCAAGTTGGCACTGGTGCCACCTTGCGTCTGGGAGGCATCCTGCGAGAGGCGCAATTCCAGGAGGCACCCGGTAATTTAAGGCCTCAGGCCTCTGAACCATTGAACAGGCTTTTTCCCTGGGAAACAAAACTCACAAGCCACTGTTCTGGGTGTCAGTTTGCAGGAGCCACTTGGCACTCTTAAACCAGACCAAGTTGGAACTGGTGACACCTTGCGTCTGGGAGGCATCCTGCGAGAGACCGAATTCCAGGAGTCACCCGGCAATTTAAGGCCGCAGGACCCTGAACCATTGTACAGGCTTTTTCCCTGGGAAACAAAACTCACAAGCCACTGTTCTGGGTGTCAGTTTTCAGGACACACTTGGCACTCTCAAACCAGACCAAGTCGGAAACGGTGTCATTTTGCGTCTGGGAGGCATCCTGCGAGAGGCGGAATTCAAGGAGGCACCCGGCAATTTAAGGCCGCAGGACCCAAAACCGTTCTACAGGATTTTTCCCTGGAAAAAAAAATTCAGAAGCCACTGTTCTGGGTGTCAGTTTGCAGGACCCACTTGGCACTCTCAGACCAGACCAAGTGTGCACTGGTGCCACCTTGCGTCTGGGAGGCATCCTGCGAGAGGCGGAATTCCAGGAGGCACCCGGCAATTTAAGGCCGCAGGCCCCTGAACCATTGTACAGGCTTTTTCCCTGGGAAAAAAAACTCACAAGCCACTGTTCTGGGTGTCAGTTTCCAGGACCCACTTGGCACTCTTAAACCAGACCAATTTGGCACTGGTGTTGCTTAGCGTCTTGGAAACATCTGGTGAGATGCGGAATTCCAGGAGGCACCCGGCAATTTATGGCCTCAGGCCCCTGAACAATTGTACAGGCTTTTTCCCTGGGAAACAAAACTCACAAGCCACTGTTCTGGGTGTCAGTTTGCAGGACCCACTTGACACTCTCAAACCAGACCAAGTTGGCACTGGTGCCACCTTGCGTCTGGGAGGCATCCTGCGAGAGGCGAATCTCCAGGTGGCATCCGGCTTTTAAAGGCGGCATTACCCTGAACCATTTTACAGGCTTTTTCCCTGGGAAACAAAACTCACAAGCCACTGTTCTGGGTGTCAGTTTTCAGGACCCACTTGGCACTCTTAAACCAGACCAAGTTGGCACTGGTGCCACCTTGCGTCTAGGAGGCATCCTGCGAGAGGCCGAATTCCAGGAGGCACCCGGCAATTTAAGGCCGCAGGACGCTGAACCATTGTACAGGCTTTTTCCCTGGGAAACAAAACTCACAAGCCACTGTTCTTGGTATCAGTTTTCAGGACCCACTTGGCACTCTCAAACCAGACCAAGTTGGCACTGGTGCCACCTTGCGTCTGGGAGGCATCCTGCGAGAGGCGAAACTCCAGGTGGCACCCGGCTATTAAAGGCGAGATTACCTAAACCATTGTACAGGCTTTTTCCCTGGGAAACAAAACTCACAAGCCACTGTTCTGGGTGTCAGTTTGCAGGACCCACTTGGCACTCTTAAACCAGACCAATTTAGCACAGGTGTTGCTTAGAGTCTGGGAAAAATCTGGCGTGATGCGGAATTCCAGGAGGCACCGGCAATTTAAGGCCGCAGGCCCCTGAACCATTTTACAGGCTTTTTCCCTGGGAAAGAAAACTCACAAGCCACTGTTCTGGGTGTCAGTTTGCAGGACACACTTGGCACTCTCAAACCAGACCAAGTTGGCACTGGTGCCACCTTGCGTCTGGGAGGCATCCTGCGAGAGGCCGAATTCCAGGAGGCACCCGGCAATTTAAGTCCGGAGGACCCTGAACCATTGTACAGGCTTTTTCCCTGGGAAACAAAACTCACAAGCCACTGTTCTGGGTGTCAATTTGCAGGACCCACTTGACACTCTCAAACCAGACCAAGTTGGCACTGGTGCCACCTTGCGTCTGGGAGGCATCCTGCGAGAGGCGAATCTCCAGGTGGCATCCGGCTATTAAAGGCGGCATTAACCTAAACCATTTTACAGGCTTTTTCCCTGGGAAACAAAACTCACAAGCCACTGTTCTGGGTGTCAGTTTGCAGGACCCACTTGACACGCTCAAAGCAGACCAAGTTGAAACTAGTGCCACCTTGCGTCTGGGAGGCATCCTGCGAGAGGCGCAATTCCAGGAGTCACCCGGCAATTTAAGGCCGCAGGACCCTGAACCATTGTACAGGCTTTTTCCCTGGGAAACAAAACTCACAAGCCACTGTTCTGGGTGTCAGTTTGCAGGACACACTTGGCACTCTCAAACGAGACCAAGTTGGCAGTGTTGCCACCTTGCGTCTGGGAGGCATCCTGCGAGAGGCCGAATTCCAGGAGGCACCCGGCAATTTAAGGCCGCAGGACGCTGAACCATTGTACAGGCTTTTTCCCTGGGAAACAAAACTCACAAGCCACTGTTCTGGGTATCAGTTTTCAGGACCCACTTGGCACTCTCAAACCAGACCAAGTTGGCACTGGTGCCACCTTGCGTCTGGGAGGCATCCTGCGAGAGGCGGATCTCCAGGTGTCACCCGGCTATTAAAGGCGGCATTACCTAAACAATTGTACAGGCTTTTTCCCTGGGAAACAAAACTCACAGGCCACTGTTCTGGGTGTCAGTTTGCAGGAGCCACCTGGCGCTCTCAAACCAGACCAAGTTGGCATTGGTGTTGCTTGCGTCTGGGAGGCATCCTGCGAGAGGTGCAATTCCAGGAGGCACCCGGCAATTTAAGGCCGCAGGACCCTGAACCATTGTACAGGCTTTTTCCCTGGGAAAGAAAACTCACAAGCCACTGTTCTGGGTGTCAGTTTTCAGGACCCACTTGACACGCTCAAAGCAGACCAAGTTGGCACTGGTGCCACCTTGCGTCTGGGAGGCATCCTGCGAGAGGTGCAATTCCATGAGTCACCCGGCAATTTAAGGCCGCAGGACCCTGAACCACTGTACAGGCTTTTTCCCTGGGAAACAAAACTCACAAGCCACTGTTCTGGGTGTCAGTTTTCAGGACCCACTTGGCACTCTCAAACCAGACCAAGTTGGAACTAGTGCCACCTTGCGTCTGGGAGGCATCCTGCGAGAGGCCGAATTCCAGGAGTCACCCGGCAATTTAAGGCTGCACGAACCTGAACCATTTTACAGGCTTTTTCCCTAAGAAACAAAAATCACAAGCCACTGTTCTGGGTGTCAGTTTCCAGGACCCAATTGGCACTCTTAAACCAGACCAAGTTGGCACTGTTGTTGCTTAGCGTCTGGGAAACATCTGGTGAGATGCGGAATTCCAGGAGTCACTCGGCAGTTTAAGGCCGCAGGACCCTGAACCATTGTACAGGCTTTTCCCCGGGAAACAAAACTCACAAGCCACTGTTCTGGGTGTCAGTTTTCATGACCCACTTGGCACTCTTAAACCAGACCAAGTTGGCACTGGTGCCACCTTGCGTCTGGGAGGCATCCTGCGAGAGGCGGATCTCCAGGTGGCACCCGGCTATTTAAAGCCTCAGGCCCCTGAACCATTGTACAGGCTTTTTCCCTGGGAAACAAAACTCACAAGCCACTGTTCTGGGTGTCAGTTTGCAGGACCCACTTGACACGCTCAAAGCAGACCAAGTTGGCACTGGTGCCACCTTGCGTCTGGGAGGCATCCTGCGAGAGGCGCAATTCCAGGAGGCACCCGGCAATTTAAGGCCGCAGGACCCTGAACCAGTGTACAGGCTTTTTCCCTGGGAAACAAAACTCACAAGCCACTGTTCTGGGTGTCAGTTTTCAGGACCCACTTGGCACTCTCAAACCAGACCAAGTTGGCACTGGTGCCACCTTGCGTCTGGGAGGCATCCT
This sequence comes from Fringilla coelebs, assembly GCF_963513975.1. Classification (NCBI taxonomy): domain Eukaryota; kingdom Metazoa; phylum Chordata; class Aves; order Passeriformes; family Fringillidae; genus Fringilla; species Fringilla coelebs. The sequence continues at coordinate 1,284,488 of NC_140048.1, forward strand.
GCGAAAGGCGGAATTCCAGGCGGCACCCGGCAATTTAAGGCCGCAGGACCCAAAACCATTCTACAGGCTTTTTCACTGGGAAAAAAAATTCAGAAGCCACTGTTCTGGGTGTCAGTTTTCAGGACCCACTTGGCACTCTCAAAGCAGACCAAGTTGGCACTGGTGCCACCTTGCGTCTGGGAGGCATCCTGCGATAGGCGGATCTCCAGGTGGCACCCGGCTATTAAAGGGGGCATTAACCTAAACCATTTTAAAGGCTTTTTCCCTGGGAAAGAAAACTCACAAGCCACTGTTCTGGGTGTCAGTTTTCAGGAGCCACCTGGCACTCTTAACCCAGACCAAGTTGGCACTGGTGCCACCTTGCGTCTGGGAGGCATCCTGCGAGAGGCGCAATTCCAGGAGGCACCCGGCAATTTAAGTCCGCAGGCCACTGAACCATTTTACAGGCTTTTTCCCTGGGAAACAAAACTCACAAGCCACTGTTCTGGGTGTCAGTTTTCAGGACCCACTTGACACTCTCAAACCAGACCAAGTTGGCACTGGTGCCACCTTGCGTCTGGGAGGCATCCTGCGAGAGGCGGATCTCCAGGTGGCAAACGGCTATTAAAGGCGGCATTACCTAAACCATTTTACAGGCTTTTTCCCTGGGAAACAAAACTCACAAGCCACTGTTCTGGGTGTCAGTTTGCAGGAGCCACCTGGCACTCTCAAACCAGACCAAGTTGGCACTGGTGTTGCTTGCGTCTGGGAGGAATCCTGCGAGAGGCTGAATTCCAGGAGGCACCCGGCAATTTAAGGCCGCAGGACCCTGAACCATTGTACAGGCTTTTTCCCTGGGAAACAAAACTCACAAGCCACTGTTCTGGGTGTCAGTTTTCAGGACCCACTTGGCACTCTTAAACCAGACCAAGTTGGCACTTGTGCCACCTTGCGTCTGGGAGGCATCCTGCGAGAGGCTGAATTCCAGGAAGCACCCGGCAATTTAAGGCCTCAGGCCTCTGAACCATTTTACAGGCTTTTTCCCTGGGAAACAAAACTCACAAGCCACTGTTCTGGGTGTCAGTTTGCAGGAGCCACTTGGCACTCTCAAACCTGACCAAGTTGGCACTGGTGCCACCTTGCGTCTGGGAGGCATCCTGCGAGAGGCGGATCTCCAGGTGGCACCCGGCTATTTTAGGCGGCATTACCTAATCCATTGTACAGGCTTTTTCCCTGGGAAAGAAAACTCACAAGCCACTGTTCTGGGTGTCAGTTTTCAGGACCCACTTGGCACTCTTAAACCAGACCAAGTTGGCACTGGTGCCACCTTGCGTCTGGGAGGCATCCTGCGAGAGGCGCAATTCCAGGAGGCACCCGGTAATTTAAGGCCTCAGGCCTCTGAACCATTGAACAGGCTTTTTCCCTGGGAAACAAAACTCACAAGCCACTGTTCTGGGTGTCAGTTTGCAGGACCCACTTGACACGCTCAAAGCAGACCAAGTTGAAACTAGTGCCACCTTGCGTCTGGGAGGCATCCTGCGAGAGGCGCAATTCCAGGAGTCACCCGGCAATTTAAGGCCGCAGGACCCTGAACCATTGTACAGGCTTTTTCCCTGGGAAACAAAACTCACAAGCCACTGTTCTGGGTGTCAGTTTGCAGGACACACTTGGCACTCTCATACGAGACCCAGTTGGCAGTGTTGCCACCTTGCGTCTGGGAGGCATCCTGCGAGAGGCCGAATTCCAGGAGGCACCCGGCAATTTAAGGCCGCAGGACGCTGAACCATTGTACAGGCTTTTTCCCTGGGAAACAAAACTCACAAGCCACTGTTCTGGGTATCAGTTTTCAGGACCCACTTGGCACTCTCAAACCAGACCAAGTTGGCACTGGTGCCACCTTGCGTCTGGGAGGCATCCTGCGAGAGGCGGATCTCCAGGTGTCACCCGGCTATTAAAGGCGGCATTACCTAAACAATTGTACAGGCTTTTTCCCTGGGAAACAAAACTCACAGGCCACTGTTCTGGGTGTCAGTTTGCAGGAGCCACCTGGCACTCTCAAACCAGACCAAGTTGGCATTGGTGTTGCTTGCGTCTGGGAGGCATCCTGCGAGAGGTGCAATTCCAGGAGGCACCCGGCAATTTAAGGCCGCAGGACCCTGAACCATTGTACAGGCTTTTTCCCTGGGAAAGAAAACTCACAAGCCACTGTTCTGGGTGTCAGTTTTCAGGACCCACTTGACACGCTCAAAGCAGACCAAGTTGGCACTGGTGCCACCTTGCGTCTGGGAGGCATCCTGCGAGAGGTGCAATTCCATGAGTCACCCGGCAATTTAAGGCCGCAGGACCCTGAACCACTGTTCAGGCTTTTTCCCTGGGAAACAAAACTCACAAGCCACTGTTCTGGGTGTCAGTTTTCAGGACCCACTTGGCACTCTCAAACCAGACCAAGTTGGAACTAGTGCCACCTTGCGTCTGGGAGGCATCCTGCGAGAGGCCGAATTCCAGGAGTCACCCGGCAATTTAAGGCTGCACGACCCTGAACCATTTTACAGGCTTTTTCCCTAAGAAACAAAAATCACAAGCCACTGTTCTGGGTGTCAGTTTCCAGGACCCAATTGGCACTCTTAAACCAGACCAAGTTGGCACTGTTGTTGCTTAGCGTCTGGGAAACATCTGGTGAGATGCGGAATTCCAGGAGTCACTCGGCAGTTTAAGGCCGCAGGACCCTGAACCATTGTACAGGCTTTTCCCCGGGAAACAAAACTCACAAGCCACTGTTCTGGGTGTCAGTTTTCATGACCCACTTGGCACTCTTAAACCAGACCAAGTTGGCACTGGTGCCACCTTGCGTCTGGGAGGCATCCTGCGAGAGGCGGATCTCCAGGTGGCACCCGGCTATTTAAAGCCTCAGGCCCCTGAACCATTGTACAGGCTTTTTCCCTGGGAAACAAAACTCACAAGCCACTGTTCTGGGTGTCAGTTTGCAGGACCCACTTGACACGCTCAAAGCAGACCAAGTTGGCACTGGTGCCACCTTGCGTCTGGGAGGCATCCTGCGAGAGGCGCAATTCCAGGAGGCACCCGGCAATTTAAGGCCGCAGGACCCTGAACCAGTGTACAGGCTTTTTCCCTGGGAAACAAAACTCACAAGCCACTGTTCTGGGTGTCAGTTTTCAGGACCCACTTGGCACTCTCAAACCAGACCAAGTTGGCACTGGTGCCACCTTGCGTCTGGGAGGCATCCTGCGAAAGGCGGAATTCCAGGCGGCACCCGGCAATTTAAGGCCGCAGGACCCAAAACCATTCTACAGGCTTTTTCACTGGGAAAAAAAATTCAGAAGCCACTGTTCTGGGTGTCAGTTTTCAGGACCCACTTGGCACTCTCAAAGCAGACCAAGTTGGCACTGGTGCCACCTTGCGTCTGGGAGGCATCCTGCGATAGGCGGATCTCCAGGTGGCACCCGGCTATTAAAGGGGGCATTAACCTAAACCATTTTAAAGGCTTTTTCCCTGGGAAAGAAAACTCACAAGCCACTGTTCTGGGTGTCAGTTTTCAGGAGCCACCTGGCACTCTTAACCCAGACCAAGTTGGCACTGGTGCCACCTTGCGTCTGGGAGGCATCCTGCGAGAGGCGCAATTCCAGGAGGCACCCGGCAATTTAAGTCCGCAGGCCACTGAACCATTTTACAGGCTTTTTCCCTGGGAAACAAAACTCACAAGCCACTGTTCTGGGTGTCAGTTTTCAGGACCCACTTGACACTCTCAAACCAGACCAAGTTGGCACTGGTGCCACCTTGCGTCTGGGAGGCATCCTGCGAGAGGCGGATCTCCAGGTGGCAAACGGCTATTAAAGGCGGCATTACCTAAACCATTTTACAGGCTTTTTCCCTGGGAAACAAAACTCACAAGCCACTGTTCTGGGTGTCAGTTTGCAGGAGCCACCTGGCACTCTCAAACCAGACCAAGTTGGCACTGGTGTTGCTTGCGTCTGGGAGGAATCCTGCGAGAGGCTGAATTCCAGGAAACACCCGGCAATTTAAGGCCGCAGGACCCTGAACCATTGTACAGGCTTTTTCCCTGGGAAACAAAACTCACAAGCCACTGTTCTGGGTGTCAGTTTTCAGGACCCACTTGGCACTCTTAAACCAGACCAAGTTGGCACTGGTGCCACCTTGCGTCTGGGAGGCATCCTGCGAGAGGCTGAATTCCAGGAAGCACCCGGCAATTTAAGGCCTCAGGCCTCTGAACCATTTTACAGGCTTTTTCCCTGGGAAACAAAACTCACAAGCCACTGTTCTGGGTGTCAGTTTGCAGGAGCCACTTGGCACTCTCAAACCTGACCAAGTTGGCACTGGTGCCACCTTGCGTCTGGGAGGCATCCTGCGAGAGGCGGATCTCCAGGTGGCACCCGGCTATTTTAGGCGGCATTACCTAATCCATTGTACAGGCTTTTTCCCTGGGAAAGAAAACTCACAAGCCACTGTTCTGGGTGTCAGTTTTCAGGACCCACTTGGCACTCTTAAACCAGACCAAGTTGGCACTGGTGCCACCTTGCGTCTGGGAGGCATCCTGCGAGAGGCGCAATTCCAGGAGGCACCCGGTAATTTAAGGCCTCAGGCCTCTGAACCATTGAACAGGCTTTTTCCCTGGGAAACAAAACTCACAAGCCACTGTTCTGGGTGTCAGTTTGCAGGAGCCACTTGGCACTCTTAAACCAGACCAAGTTGGAACTGGTGACACCTTGCGTCTGGGAGGCATCCTGCGAGAGACCGAATTCCAGGAGTCACCCGGCAATTTAAGGCCGCAGGACCCTGAACCATTGTACAGGCTTTTTCCCTGGGAAACAAAACTCACAAGCCACTGTTCTGGGTGTCAGTTTTCAGGACACACTTGGCACTCTCAAACCAGACCAAGTCGGAAACGGTGTCATTTTGCGTCTGGGAGGCATCCTGCGAGAGGCGGAATTCAAGGAGGCACCCGGCAATTTAAGGCCGCAGGACCCAAAACCGTTCTACAGGATTTTTCCCTGGAAAAAAAAATTCAGAAGCCACTGTTCTGGGTGTCAGTTTGCAGGACCCACTTGGCACTCTCAGACCAGACCAAGTGTGCACTGGTGCCACCTTGCGTCTGGGAGGCATCCTGCGAGAGGCGGAATTCCAGGAGGCACCCGGCAATTTAAGGCCGCAGGCCCCTGAACCATTGTACAGGCTTTTTCCCTGGGAAAAAAAACTCACAAGCCACTGTTCTGGGTGTCAGTTTCCAGGACCCACTTGGCACTCTTAAACCAGACCAATTTGGCACTGGTGTTGCTTAGCGTCTTGGAAACATCTGGTGAGATGCGGAATTCCAGGAGGCACCCGGCAATTTATGGCCTCAGGCCCCTGAACAATTGTACAGGCTTTTTCCCTGGGAAACAAAACTCACAAGCCACTGTTCTGGGTGTCAGTTTGCAGGACCCACTTGACACTCTCAAACCAGACCAAGTTGGCACTGGTGCCACCTTGCGTCTGGGAGGCATCCTGCGAGAGGCGAATCTCCAGGTGGCATCCGGCTTTTAAAGGCGGCATTACCCTGAACCATTTTACAGGCTTTTTCCCTGGGAAACAAAACTCACAAGCCACTGTTCTGGGTGTCAGTTTTCAGGACCCACTTGGCACTCTTAAACCAGACCAAGTTGGCACTGGTGCCACCTTGCGTCTAGGAGGCATCCTGCGAGAGGCCGAATTCCAGGAGGCACTCGGCAATTTAAGGCCTCAGGCCCCTGAACCATTTTAAAGGCTTTTTCCCTGGGAAACAAAACTCACAAGCAACTGTTCTGGGTGTCAGTTTTCAGGACCCACTTGGCACTCTCAAACCAGACCAAGTTGGCACTGGTGCCACCTTGCGTCTGGGAGGCATCCTGCGAGAGGCGAAACTCCAGGTGGCACCCGGCTATTAAAGGCGAGATTACCTAAACCATTGTACAGGCTTTTTCCCTGGGAAACAAAACTCACAAGCCACTGTTCTGGGTGTCAGTTTGCAGGACCCACTTGGCACTCTTAAACCAGACCAATTTAGCACAGGTGTTGCTTAGCGTCTGGGAAACATCTGGCGTGATGCGGAATTCTAGGAGGCACCGGCAATTTAAGGCCGCAGGCCCCTGAACCATTTTACAGGCTTTTTCCCTGGGAAAGAAAACTCACAAGCCACTGTTCTGGGTGTCAGTTTGCAGGACACACTTGGCACTCTCAAACCAGACCAAGTTGGCACTGATGCCACCTTGCGTCTTGGAGGCATCCTGCGAGAGGCCGAATTCCAGGAGGCACCCGGCAATTTAAGTCCGGAGGACCCTGAACCATTGTACAGGCTTTTTCCCTGGGAAACAAAACTCACAAGCCACTGTTCTGGGTGTCAGTTTGCAGGACCCACTTGACACTCTCAAACCAGACCAAGTTGGCACTGGTGCCACCTTGCGTCTGGGAGGCATCCTGCGAGAGGCGAATCTCCAGGTGGCATCCGGCTATTAAAGGCAGCATTAACCTAAACCATTTTACAGGCTTTTTCCCTGGGAAACAAAACTCACAAGCCACTGTTCTGCGTGTCAGTTTTCAGGACCCACTTGGCACTCTTAAACCAGACCAAGTTGAAACTAGTGCCACCTTGCGTCTGGGAGGCATCCTGCGAGAGGTGCAATTCCAGGAGGCACCCGGCAATTTAAGGCCGCAGGACCCTGAACCATTGTACAGGCTTTTTCCCTGGGAAACAAAACTCACAAGCCACTGTTCTGGGTGTCAGTTTGCAGGACACACTTGGCACTCTCAAACGAGACCAAGTTGGCAGTGTTGCCACCTTGCGTCTGGGATGCATCCTGCGAGAGGCCGAATTCCAGGAGGCACCCGGCAATTTAAGGCCGCAGGACGCTGAACCATTGTACAGGCTTTTTCCCTGGGAAACAAAACTCACAAGCCACTGTTCTGGGTGTCAGTTTTCAGGACCCACTTGGCACTCTCAAACCAGACCAAGTTGGCACTGGTGCCACCTTGCGTCTGGGAGGCATCCTGCGAGAGGCGAAACTCCAGGTGGCACCCGGCTATTAAAGGCGAGATTACCTAAACCATTGTACAGGCTTTTTCCCTGGGAAACAAAACTCACAAGCCACTCTTCTGGGTGTCAGTTTTCAGGACCCAGTTGGCACTCTTAAACCAGACCAATTTAGCACAGGTGTTGCTTAGCGTCTGGGAAACATCTGGCGTGATGCGGAATTCCAGGAGGCACCGGCAATTTAAGGCCGCAGGCCCCTGAACCATTTTACAGGCTTTTTCCCTGGGAAAGAAAACTCACAAGCCACTGTTCTGGGTGTCAGTTTGCAGGACACACTTGGCACTCTCAAACCAGACCAAGTTGGCACTGGTGCCACCTTGCGTCTGGGAGGCATCCTGCGAGAGGCCGAATTCCAGGAGGCACCCGGCAATTTAAGTCCGGAGGACCCTGAACCATTGTACAGGCTTTTTCCCTGGGAAACAAAACTCACAAGCCACTGTTCTGGGTGTCAGTTTGCAGGACCCACTTGACACTCTCAAACCAGACCAAGTTGGCACTGGTGCCACCTTGCGTCTGGGAGGCATCCTGCAAGAGGCCGAATTCCAGGAGTCACCCGGCAATTTAAGGCCGCAGGACCCTGAACCATTGTACAGGCTTTTTCCCTGGGAAACAAAACTCACAAGCCACTGTTCTGGGTGTCAGTTTGCAGGACACACTTGGCACTATCAAACGAGACCAAGGTTGCAGTGTTGCCACCTTGCGTCTGGGAGGCATCCTGCGAGAGGCCGAATTCCAGGAGGCACCCGGCAATTTAAGGCCGCAGGACGCTGAACCACTGTACAGGCTTTTTCCCTGGGAAACAAAACTCACAAGCCACTGTTCTGGGCATCAGTTTTCAGGACCCACTTGGCACTCTCAAACCAGACCAAGTTGGCACTGGTGCCACGTTGCGTCTGGGAGGCATCCTGCGAGAGGCGGATCTCCAGGTGTCACCCGGCTATTAAAGGCGGCATTACCTAAACAATTGTACAGGCTTTTTCCCTGGGAAACAAAACTCACAGGCCACTGTTCTGGGTGTCAGTTTGCAGGAGCCACCTGGCACTCTCAAACCAGACCAAGTTGGCATTGGTGTTGCTTGCGTCTGGGAGGCATCCTGCGAGAGGTGCAATTCCAGGAGGCACCCGGCAATTTAAGGCCGCAGAACCCTCAACCATTGTACAGGCTTTTTCCCTGGGAAAGAAAACTCACAAGCCACTGTTCTGGGTGTCAGTTTTCAGGACCCACTTGACACGCTCAAAGCAGACCAAGTTGGCACTGGTGCCACCTTGCGTCTGGGAGGCATCCTGCGAGAGGTGCAATTCCATGAGTCACCCGGCAATTTAAGGCCGCAGGACCCTGAACCACTGTACAGGCTTTTTCCCTGGGAAACAAAACTCACAAGCCACTGTTCTGGGTGTCAGTTTTCAGGACACACTTGGCACTCTCAAACGAGACCAAGTTGGCAGTGTTGCCACCTTGCGTCTGGGAGGCATCCTGCGAGAGGCCGAATTCCAGGAGGCACCCGGCAATTTAAGGCCGCAGGACGCTGAACCATTGTACAGGCTTTTTCCCTGGGAAACAAAACTCACAAGCCACTGTTCTGGGTATCAGTTTTCAGGACCAACTTGGCACTCTCAAACCAGACCAAGTTGGCACTGGTGCCACCTTGCGTCTGGGAGGCATCCTGCGAGAGGCGGATCTCCAGGTGTCACCCGGCTATTAAAGGCGGCATTACCTAAACAATTGTACAGGCTTTTTCCCTGGGAAACAAAACTCACAGGCCACTGTTCTGGGTGTCAGTTTGCAGGAGCCACCTGGCACTCTCAAACCAGACCAAGTTGGCATTGGTGTTGCTTGCGTCTGGGAGGCATCCTGCGAGAGGTGCAATTCCAGGAGGCACCCGGCAATTTAAGGCCGCAGAACCCTGAACCATTGTACAGGCTTTTTCCCTGGGAAAGAAAACTCACAAGCCACTGTTCTGGGTGTCAGTTTTCAGGACCCACTTGACACGCTCAAAGCAGACCAAGTTGGCACTGGTGCCACCTTGCGTCTGGGAGGCATCCTGCGAGAGGTGCAATTCCATGAGTCACCCGGCAATTTAAGGCCGCAGGACCCTGAACCACTGTACAGGCTTTTTCCCTGGGAAACAAAACTCACAAGCCACTGTTCTGGGTGTCAGTTTTCAGGACCCACTTGGCACTCTCAAACCAGACCAAGTTGGAACTAGTGCCACCTTGCGTCTGGGAGGCATCCTGCGAGAGGCCGAATTCCAGGAGTTACCCGGCAATTTAAGGCTGCACGACCCTGAACCATTTTACAGGCTTTTTCCCAAAGAAACAAAAATCACAAGCCACTGTTCTGGGTGTCAGTTTCCAGGACCCAATTGGCACTCTTAAACCAGACCAAGTTGGCACTGTTGTTGCTTAGCGTCTGGGAAACATCTGGTGAGATGCGGAATTCCAGGAGTCACTCGGCAGTTTAAGGCCGCAGGACCCTGAACCATTGTACAGGCTTTTCCCCTGGGAAACAAAACTCACAAGCCACTGTTCTGGGTGTCAGTTTTCATGACCCACTTGGCACTCTTAAACCAGACCAAGTTGGCACTGGTGCCACCTTGCGTCTGGGAGGCATCCTGCGAGAGGCGGATCTCCAGGTGGCACCCGGCTATTTAAAGCCTCAGGCCCCTGAACCATTGTACAGGCTTTTTCCCTGGGAAACAAAACTCACAAGCCACTGTTCTGGGTGTCAGTTTGCAGGACCCACTTGACACTCTCAAACCAGACCAAGTTGGCACTGGTGCCACCTTGCGTCTGGGAGGCATCCTGCGAGAGGCGCAATTCCAGGAGGCACCCGGCAATTTAAGGCCGCAGGACCCTGAACCAGTGTACAGGCTTTTTCCCTGGGAAACAAAACTCACAAGCCACTGTTCTGGGTGTCAGTTTTCAGGACCCACTTGGCACTCTCAAACCAGACCAAGTTGGCACTGGTGCCACCTTGCGTCTGGGAGGCATCCTGCGAAAGGCGGAATTCCAGGCGGCACCCGGCAATTTAAGGCCGCAAAACCCAAAACCATTCTACAGGCTTTTTCACTGGGAAAAAAAATTCAGAAGCCACTGTTCTGGGTGTCAGTTTTCAGGACCCACTTGGCACTCTCAAAGCAGACCAAGTTGGCACTGGTGCCACCTTGCGTCTGGAGGCATCCTGCGATAGGCGAATCTCCAGGTGGCACACGGCTATTAAAGGGGGCATTAACCTAAACCATTTTAAAGGCTTTTTCCCTGGGAAAGAAAACTCACAAGCCACTGTTCTGGGTGTCAGTTTTCAGGAGCCACCTGGCACTCTTAACCCAGACCAAGTTGGCACTGGTGCCACCTTGCGTCTGGGAGGCATCCTGCGAGAGGCGCAATTCCAGGAGGCACCCGGCAATTTAAGTCCGCAGGCCACTGAACCATTTTACAGGCTTTTTCCCTGGGAAACAAAACTCACAAGCCACTGTTCTGGGTGTCAGTTTTCAGGACCCACTTGACACTCTCAAACCAGACCAAGTTGGCACTGGTGCCACCTTGCGTCTGGGAGGCATCCTGCGAGAGGCGGATCTCCAGGTGGCAAACGGCTATTAAAGGCGGCATTACCTAAACCATTTTACAGGCTTTTTCCCTGGGAAACAAAACTCACAAGCCACTGTTCTGGGTGTCAGTTTGCAGGAGCCACCTGGCACTCTCAAACCAGACCAAGTTGGCACTGGTGTTGCTTGCGTCTGGGAGGAATCCTGCGAGAGGCTGAATTCCAGGAGGCACCCGGCAATTTAAGGCCGCAGGCCCCTGAACCATTGTACAGGCTTTTTCCCTGGGAAACAAAACTCACAAGCCACTGTTCTGGGTGTCAGTTTCCAGGACCCACTTGGCACTCTTAAACCAGACCAAGTTGGCACTGGTGCCACCTTGCGTCTGGGAGGCATCCTGCGAGAGGCTGAATTCCAGGAAGCACCCGGCAATTTAAGGCCTCAGGCCTCTGAACCATTTTACAGGCTTTTTCCCTGGGAAACAAAACTCACAAGCCACTGTTCTGGGTGTCAGTTTTCAGGACCCACTTGACACGCTCAAAGCAGACCAAGTTGGAACTGGTGCCACCTTGCGTCTGGGAGGCATCCTGCGAGAGGCGCAATTCCAGGAGGCACCCGGCAATTTAAGGCGGCATTAACCTAAACCATTCTACAGGCTTTTTCCCTGGGAAACAAAACTCACAAGCCACTGTTCTGGGTGTCAGTTTTCAGGACCCACTTGGCACTCTCAAAGCAGATCATGTTGGCACTGGTGCCACCTTGCGTCTGGGAGGCATCCTGCGAGAGGCCAAATTCCAGGAGTCACCCGGCAATTTAAGGCCGCGGGACCCTGAACTATTGTACAGGCTTTTTCCCTGGGAAACAAAACTCACAAGCCACTGTTCTGGGTGTCAGTTTTCAGGACCCACTTGGCACTCTCAAACCAGACCAAGTTGGCACTGGTGCCACCTTGCGTCTGGGAGGCATCCTGCGAGAGGCGGAATTCAAGGAGGCACCAGGCAATTTAAGGCCGCAGGACCCAAAACCATTCTACAGGCTTTTTCCCTGGGAAAAAAAAATTCAGAAGCCACTGTTCTGGGTGTCAGTTTGCAGGACCCACTTGGCACTCTCAAACCAGACCAAGTTGGAACTGGTGACACCTTGCGTCTGGGAGGCATCCTGCAAGACGCCGAATTCCAGGAGGCACCTGGCAATTTAAGGCCGCAGGACCCAAAACCATTCTACAGGCTTTTTCCCTGGGAAAAAAAACTCACAAGCCACTGTTCTGGGTGTCAGTTTTCAGGACCCACTTGACACTCTCAAAGCAGACCAAGTTGGCACTGGTGCCACCCTGCGTCTGGGAGGCATCCTGCGAGAGTCCGAATTCCAGGAGGCACCCGGCAATTTAAGGCCGCATGACCCTGAACCATTGTACAGGCTTTTTCCCTGGGAAACAAAACTCACAAGCCACTGTTCTGGGTGTCAGTTTTCAGGACCCACTTGGCACTCTTAAACCAGACCAAGTTGGAACTGGTGCCACCTTGCGTCTGGGAGGCATCCTGCGAGTGGCCGAATTCCAGGAGGCACCCGGCATTTTAAGGCCTCAGGCCCCTGAACCATTGTACAGGCTTTTTCCCTGGGAAACAAAACTCACAAGCCACTGTTCTGGGTGTCAGTCTTCAGGACACACTTGACACTCTCAAACCAGACCAAGTTGGCACTGGTGCCACCTTGCGTCTGGGAGGCATCCTGCGAGAGGCGCAATTCCAGGAGGCACCCGGTAATTTAAGGCCGCAGGACCCTGAACCATCGTAAAGGCTTTTTCCCTGGGAAACAAAACTCACAAGCCACTGTTCTGGGTGTCAGTTTTCAGGACCCAGTTGGCACTCTCAAACCAGACCAAGTCGGAAATGGTGTAATTTTGCCTCTGGGAGGCACCCTGCGAGAGGCGGAATTCCAGGAGGCACCCGGCAATTTAAGTCCGGAGGACCCTGAACCATTGTACAGGCTTTTTCCCTGGGAAAAAAAATTCAGAAGCCAATGTTCTGGGTGTCAGTTTGCAGGACCCACTTGGCACTCTCAAACCAGACCAAGTGTGGACTGGTGCCACCTTGCATCTGGGAGGCATCCTGCGAGAGGCGGAATTCCAGGAGGCACCCGGCAATTTAAGGCCGCAGGCCCCTGAACCATTGTACAGGCTTTTTCCCTGGGAAACAAAACTCACAAGCCACTGTTCTGGGTGTCAGTTTCCAGGACCCACTTCGCACTCTTAAACCAGACCAATTTGGCACTGGTGCCACCTTGCGTCTGGGAGGCATCCTGCGAGAGGCGGATCTCCAGGTGTCACCCGGCTATTAAAGGCGGCATTACCTAAACCATTTTACAGGCTTTTTCCCTGGGAAACAAAACTCACAAGCCACTGTTCTGGGTGTCAGTTTGCAGGAGCCACCTGGCACTCTCAAACCAGACCAAGTTGGCACTGGTGTTGGTTGCGTCTGGGAGGCATCCTTCGAGAGGTGCAATTCCAGGAGGCACCCGGCAATTTAAGGCCTCAGGCCCCTGAACCATTGTACAGGCTTTTTCCCTGGGAAACAAAACTCACAAACCACTGTTCTGGGTTTCAGTTTTCAGGACCCACTTGACACGCTCAAAGCAGACCAAGTTGGCACTGGTGCCACCTTGCGTCTGGGAGGCATCCTGCGAGAGGCGCAATTCCAGGAGGCACCCGGCAATTTAAGGCCGCAGGACCCTGAACCACTGTACAGGCTTTTTCCCTGGGAAACAAAACTCACAAGCCACTGTTCTGGGTGTCAGTTTTCAGGACCCACTTGGCACTCTTAAACCAGACCAAGTTGAAACTAGTGCCACCTTGCGTCTGGGACGCATCCTGCGAGAGACCGAATTCCAGGAGTCACCCGGCAATTTAAGGCCGCAGGACCCTGAACCATTTTACAGGCTTTTTCCCTGGGAAACAAAACTCACAAGCCACTGTTCTGGGTGTCAGTTTGCAGGACACACTTGGCACTCTCAAACGAGACCAAGTTGGCACTGGTGCCACCTTGCGTCTGGGAGGCATCCTGCGAGAGGCGCAATTCCAGGAGGCACCCGGCAATTTAAGGCCGCAGGCCCTTGAACCATTTTACAGGCTTTTTCCCTGGGAAACAAAACTCACAAGCCACTGTTCTGGGTGTCAGTTTTCAGGACCCACTTGGCACTCTCAAACCAGACCAAGTTGGCACTGGTGCCACCTTGCGTCTGGGAGGCATCCTGCGAGAGGCGGATCTCCAGGTGTCACCCGGCTATTAAAGGCGGCATACCCTAAACAATTGTACAGGCTTTTTCCCTGGGAAACAAAACTCACAAGCCACTGTTCTGGGTGTCAGTTTGCAGGAGCCACCTGGCACTCTTAAACCAGACCAAGTTGGCACTAGTGCCACCTTGCGTCTGGGAGGCATCCTGCGAGAGGTGCAATTCCAGGAGGCACCCGGCAATTTAAGGCCGCAGGACCCTGAACCATTGTACAGGCTTTTTCCCTGGGAAACAAAACTCACAAGCCACTGTTCTGGGTGTCAGTTTTCAGGACCCACTTGGCACTCTCAAACCAGACCAAGTTGGCACTGGTGCCACCTTGCGTCTGGGAGGCATCCTGCGAGAGGCGGAATTCCAGGAGGCACCCGGCAATTTAAGGCCGCAGGACCCAAAACCATTCTACAGGCTTTTTCCCTGGGAAAAAAAAATTCAGAATCCACTGTTCTGGGTGTCAGTTTGCAGGACCCACTTGGCACTCTCAAACCAGACCAAGTTGGAACTGGTGCCACCTTGCGTCTGGGAGGCATCCTGCGAGAGGCGCAATTCCAGGAGGCACCCGGCAATTTAAGGCGGCATTAACCTAAACCATTCTACAGGCTTTTTCCCTGGGAAAGAAAACTCACAAGCCACTGTTCTGGGTGTCAGTTTTCAGGACCCACTTGGCACTCTCAAAGCAGATCATGTTGGCACTGGTGCCACCTTGCGTCTGGGAGGCATCCTGCGAGAGGCCGAATTCCAGGAGTCACCCGGCAATTTAAGGCCGCAGGACCCTGAACCATTGTACAGGCTTTTTCCCTGGGAAACAAAACTCACAAGCCACTGTTCTGGGTGTCAGTTTTCAGGACCCACTTGGCACTCTCAAACCAGACCAAGTTGGCACTGGTGCCACCTTGCGTCTGGGAGGCATCCTGCGAGAGGCGGAATTCCAGGAGGCACCCGGCAATTTAAGGCCGCAGGACCCAAAACCATTCTACAGGCTTTTTCCCTGGGAAAAAAAAATTCAGAAGCCACTGTTCTGGGTGTCAGTTTGCAGGACCCACTTGGCACTCTCAAACCAGACCAAGTTGGAACTGGTGACACCTTGCGTCTGGGAGGCATCCTGCAAGACGCCGAATTCCAGGAGGCACCTGGCAATTTAAGGCCGCAGGACCCTAAACCATTCTACAGGCTTTTTCCCTGGGAAACAAAACTCACAAGCCACTGTTCTGGGTGTCAGTTTTCAGGACCCACTTGACACTCTCAAAGCAGACCAAGTTGGCACTGGTGCCACCTTGCGTCTGGGAGGCATCCTGCGAGAGTCCGAATTCCAGGAGGCACCCAGCAATTTAAGGCCGCAGGACCCTGAACCATTGTACAGGCTTTTTCCCTGGGAAACAAAACTCACAAGCCACTGTTCTGGGTGTCAGTTTTCAGGACCCACTTGGCACTCTTAAACCAGACCAAGTTGGAACTGGTGCCACCTTGCGTCTGGGAGGCATCCTGCGAGTGGCCGAATTCCAGGAGGCACCCGGCAATTAAAGGCCTCAGGCCCCTGAACCATTGTACAGGCTTTTTCCCTGGGAAACAAAACTCACAAGCCACTGTTCTGGGTGTCAGTTTTCAGGACCCACTTGACACTCTCAAACCAGACCAAGTTGGCACTGGTGCCACCTTGCGTCTGGGAGGCATCCTGCGAGTGGCCGAATCTCCAGGTGGCATCCGGCTATTAAAGGCGGCATTAACCTAAACCATTTTACAGGCTTTTTCCCTGGGAAACAAAACTCACAAGCCACTGTTCTGGGTGTCAGTTTTCAGGACCCACTTGGCACTCTTAAACCAGACCAATTTAGCGCTGGTGTTGCTTAGCGTCTGGGAAACATCTGGCGTGATGCCGAATTCCAGGAGGCACCCCGAAATTTAAGGCCGCAGGACCCTGAACCATTGTACAGGCTTTTTGCCTGGGAAACAAAACTCACAAGCCACTGTTCTGGGTGTCAGTTTGCAGGACACACTTGGCAATCTTAAACCAGACGAAGTTGGAACTGGTGCCACCATGCGTCTTGGTGGCATCCTGCGAGAGGCGGATCTGCGGTAGGCACCCGGCAATTTAAGACCGTCAGGCCCCTGAACCATTGTACAGGCTTTTTCCCTGGGAAACAAAACTCACAAGCCACTGTTCTGGGTGTCAGTTTTCAGGACCCACTTGACACTCTCAAACCAGACCAAGTTGGCACTGGTGCCACCTTGCGTCTGGGAGGCATCCTGCGAGATGCGCAATTCCAGGAGGCACCCGGTAATTTAAGGCCGCAGGACCCTGAACCATCGTAAAGGCTTTTTCCCTGGGAAACAAAACTCACAAGCCACTGTTCTGGGTGTCAGTTTTCAGGACCCAGTTGGCACTCTAAAACCAGACCAAGTCGGAAATGGTGTAATTTTGCGTCTGGGAGGCACCCTGCGAGAGGCGGAATTCCAGGAGGCACCCGGCAATTTAAGTCCGGAGGACCCTGAACCATTGTACAGGCTTTTTCCCTGGGAAAAAAAATTCAGAAGCCAATGTTCTGGGTGTCAGTTTGCAGGACCCACTTGGCACTCTCAGACCAGACCAAGTGTGCACTGGTGCCACCTTGCGTCTGGGAGGCATCCTGCGAGAGGCGGAATTCCAGGAGGCACCCGGCAATTTAAGGCCGCAGGCCCCTGAACCATTGTACAGGCTTTTTCCCTGGGAAACAAAACTCACAAGCCACTGTTCTGGGTGTCAGTTTCCAGGACCCACTTCGCACTCTTAAACCAGACCAATTTGGCACTGGTGTTGCTTAGCGTCTTGGAAACATCTGGTGAGATGCGGAATTCCAGGAGGCACCCGGCAATTTAAGGCCTCAGGCCCCTGAACCATTTTACAGGCTTTTTCTCTGGGAAACAAAACTCACAAGCCACTGTTCTGGGTGTCAGTTTGCAGGACCCACTTGGCACTCTCAAACCAGACCAAGTTGGCACTGGTGCCACCTTGCGTCTAGGAGGCATCCTGCGAGAGGCCGAATTCCAGGAGGCACCTGGCAATTTAAGGCCTCAGGCCCCTGAACCATTTTACAGGCTTTATCCCTGGGAAACAAAACTCACAAGCCACTGTTCTGGGTGTCAGTTTTCAGGACCCACTTGGCACTCTCAAACCAGACCAAGTTGGCACTGGTGCCACCTTGCGTCTGGGAGGCATCCTGCGAGAGGCGGATCTCCAGGTGGCACCCGGCTATTAAAGGCGAGATTACCTAAACCATTGTACAGGCTTTTTCCCTGGGAAACAAAACTCACAAGCCACTGTTCTGGGTGTCAGTTTTCAGGAGCCACCTGGCACTCTTAACCCAGACCAAGTTGGCACTGGTGCCACCTTGCGTCTGGGAGGCATCCTGCGAGAGGTGCAATTCCAGGAGGCACCCGGCAATTTAAGGCCGCACTACCCTGAACCATTGTACAGGCTTTTTCCCTGGGAAAAAAAAAATCACAAGCCACTGTTCTGGGTGTCAGTTTACAGGACCCACTTGGCACTCTTAAACCAGACCAAGTTGGCACTGGTGTTGCTTAGCGTCTGGGAAACATCTGGCGTGATGCGGAATTCTAAGAGGCACCCCGCAATTTAAGACCTCAGGCCCCTGAACCATTGTACAGGCTTTTTCCCTGGGAAACAAAACTCACAAGCCACTGTTCTGGGTGTCAGTTTTCAGGACCCACTTGGCACTCTCAAACCAGACCAAGTTGGCACTGGTGCCACCTTGCGTCTGGGAGGCATCCTGCGAGAGGCGGATCTCCAGGTGTCACCCGGCTATTAAAGGCGGCATTACCTAAACCATTTTACAGGCTTTTTCCCTGGGAAACAAAACTCACAAGCCACTGTTCTGGGTGTCAGTTTGCAGGAGCCACCTGGCACTCTCAAACCAGACCAAGTTGGCACTGGTGTTGCTTGCGTCTGGGAGGCATCCTTCGAGAGGTGCAATTCCAGGAGGCACCCGGTAATTTAAGGCCTCAGGCCCCTGAACCATTGTACAGGCTTTTTCCCTCGGAAACAAAACTCACAAACCACTGTTCTGGGTGTCAGTTTTCAGGACCCACTTGACACGCTCAAAGCAGACCAAGTTGGCACTGGTGCCACCTTGCGTCTGGGAGGCATCCTGCGAGAGGCGCAATTCCAGGAGGCACCCGGCAATTTAAGGCCGCAGGACCCTGAACCACTGTACAGGCTTTTTCCCTGGGAAACAAAACTCACAAGCCACTGTTCTGGGTGTCAGTTTTCAGGACCCACTTGGCACTCTTAAACCAGACCAAATTGAAACTAGTGCCACCTTGCGTCTGGGACGCATCCTGCGAGAGACCGAATTCCAGGAGTCACCCGGCAATTTAAGGCCGCAGGCCCCTGAACCATTGTACAGGCTTTTTCCCTGGGAAACAAAACTCACAAGCCACTGTTCTGGGTGTCAGTTTTCAGGACCCACCTGGCACTCTCAAACCAGACCAAGTTGGCACTGGTGCCACCTTGCGTCTGGGAGGCATCCTGTGAGAGGCGGATCTCCAGGTGTCACCCGGCTATTAAAGGCGGCATACCCTAAACAATTGTACAGGCTTTTTCCTTGGGAAACAAAACTCACAAGCCACTGTTCTGGGTGTCAGTTTTCAGGAGCCACCTGGCACTCTTAAACCAGACCAAGTTGGCACTAGTGCCACCTTGCGTCTGGGAGGCATCCTGCGAGAGGTGCAATTCCAGGAGGCACCCGGCAATTTAAGGCCGCAGGACCCTGAACCATTGTACAGGCTTTTTCCCTGGGAAACAAAACTCACAAGCCACTGTTCTGGGTGTCAGTTTTCAGGACCCACTTGGCACTCTTAAGCCAGACCAATTTAGCACAGGTGTTGCTTAGCGTCTGGGAAACATCTGGCGTGATGCGGAATTCCAGGAGGCACCCCGCAATTTAAGGCCTCAGGGCCCTGAACCATTGTAGAGGCTTTTTCCCTGGGAAACAAAACTCACAAGCCACTGTTCTGGGTGTCAGTTTGCAGGACCCACTTGGCACTCTCAAACCAGACCAAGTTGGCACTGGTGCCACCTTGCGTCTGGGAGGCATCCTGCGAGAGGCCGAATTCCAGGAGGCACCCGGCAATTTAGGGCCGCAGGACGCTGAACCATTGAACAGGCTTTTTCCCTGGGAAACAAAACTCACAAGCCACTGTTCTGGGTGTCAGTTTTCAGGACCCACTTGGCACTCTCAAACCAGACCAAGTTGGCACTGGTGCCACCTTGCGTCTGGGAGGCATCCTGCGAGAGGCGGATCTCCAGGTGTCACCCGGCTATTAAAGGCGGCATACCCTAAACAATTGTACAGGCTTTTTCCCTGGGAAACAAAACTCACAAGCCACTGTTCTGGGTGTCAGTTTTCAGGAGCCACCTGGCACTCTTAAACCAGACCAAGTTGGCACTGGTGCCACCTTGCGTCTGGGAGGCATCCTGCGAGAGGTGCAATTCCAGGAGGCACCCGGCAATTTAAGGCCGCAGGACCCTGAACCATTGTACAGGCTTTTTCCCTGGGAAACAAAACTCACAAGCCACTGTTCTGGGTGTCAGTTTTCAGGACCCACTTGGCACTCTTAAACCAGACCAATTTAGCACATGTGTTGCTTAGCGTCTCGGAAACATCTGGCGTGATGCGGAATTCCAGGAGGCACCCCACAATTTAAGGCCTCAGGGCCCTGAACCATTGTACAGGCTTTTTCCCTGGGAAACAAAACTCAAAAGCCACTGTTCTGGGTGTCAGTTTGCAGGACCCACTTGGCACTCTCAAACCAGACAAAGTTGGCACTGGTGCCACCTTGCGTCTGGGAGGCATCCTGCGAGTGGCCGAATTCCAGGAGGCACCCGGCAATTTAGGGCCGCAGGACGCTGAACCATTGAACAGGCTTTTTCCCTGGGAAACAAAACTCACAAGCCACTGTTCTGGGTGTCAGTTTTCAGGACCCACTTGACACTCTCAAAACAGACCAAGTTGGAACTGGTGCCACCTTGCGTCTGGGAGGCATCCTGCGAGAGGCGGATCTCCAGGTGGCACCTGGCTATTAAAGGCGGCGTTACCTAAACCATTTTACAGGCTTTTTCCCTGGGAAACAAAACTCACAAGCCACTGTTCTGGGTGTCAGTTTGCAGGAGCCACCTGGCACTCTCAAAGCAGACCAAGTTGGCATTGGTGTTGCTTGCGTCTGGGAGGCATCCTGCGAGAGGCGCAATTCCAGGAGGCACCAGGCAATTTAATGCTGCAGGACCCTGAACCATTGTACAGGCCTTTTCCCTGGGAAACAAAACTCACAAGCCACTGTTCTGGGTGTCAGTTTTCAGAACGCACTTGACACGCTCAAAGCAGATCAAGTTGGCACTGGTGCCGCCTTGCGTCTGGGAGGCATCCTGCGAGAGGCGCAATTCCATGAGTCACCCGGCAATTTAAGGCAGCAGGACCCTGAACCACTGTACAGGCTTTTTCCCTGGGAAACAAAACTCACAAGCCACTGTTCTGGGTGTCAGTTTTCAGGACCCACTTGGCACTCTCAAACCAGACCAAGTTGGAACTAGTGCCACCTTGCGTCTGGGAGGCATCCTGCGAGAGGCCGAATTCCAGGCGTCACCCGGCAATTTAAGGCCGCACGACCCTGAACCATTTTACAGGCTTTTTCCCTAAGAAACAACACTCACAAGCCACTGTTCTGGGTGTCAGTTTCCAGGACCCAATTGGCACTCTTAAACCAGACCAAGTTGGCACTGTTGTTGCTTACCGTCTGGGAAACATCTGGTGAGATGCGAAATTCCAGGAGTCACTCGGCAGTTTAAGGCCGCAGGACCCTGAACCATTGTACAGGCTTTTTCCCTGGGAAACAAAACTCACAAGCCACTGTTCTGGGTGTCAGTTTTCAGGAGCCACCTGGCACTCTCAAACCAGACCAAGTTGGAAATGGTGCCACCTTGCGTCTGGGAGGCATCCTGTGAGAGGCGGATCTCCAGGTGTCACCCGGCTATTAAAGGCGGCGTTACCTAAACCATTGTACAGGCTTTTTCCCTGGGAAACAAAACTCACAAGCCAGTGTTCTGGGTGTCAGTTTGCAGGAGCCACCTGGCACTCTCAAACCAGACCAAGTTGGCACTGGTGTTGCTTGCGTCTGGGAGGCATCCTGCGAGAGGTGCAATTCCAGGAGGCACCTGGCAATTAAGGGCGCAGGCCCCTGAACCATTGTACAGGCTTTTTCCCTGGGAAACAAAACTCACAAGCCACTGTTCTGGGCGTCAGTTGGCAGGACACACTTGGCACTCTCAAACCAGACCAAGTTTGCACTGGTGCCACCTTGCGTCTGGGAGGCATCCTGCGAGAGGCGCAATTCCAGGAGGCGCCCGGCAATTTAAGTCCGCAGGACCCTGAACCATTGTACAGGCTTTTTCCCTGGGAAACAAAACTCACAAGCCACTGTTCTGGGTGTCAGTTTTCAGGACCCGCTTGACACTCTCAAAGCAGACCAAGTTGGCCCTGGTGCCACCTTGCGTCTGGGAGGCATCCAGGAAGAGGCGGATCTCTAGGTAGCACCCGGCTATTAAAGGCGGCATTACCTAAACCATTGTACAGGCTTTTTCCCTGGGAAACAAAACTCACAAGCCACTGTTCTGGGTGTCAGTTTGCAGGAGCCACCTGGCACTCTTAAACCAGACCAAGTTGGCACTGGTGCCACCTTGCGTCTGGGAGGCATCCTGCGAGAGGCTGAATTCCAGGAGTCACCCGGCAATTTAAGGCCGCACGACCATGAACCATTTTACAGGCTTTTTCCCTGGGAAACAAAACTCACAAGCCACTGTTCTGGGTGTCAGTTTTCAGGACCCACTTGTCACGCTCAAAGCAGACCAAGTTGGAACTGGTGCCACCTTGCGTCTGGGAGGCATCCTGCGAGAGGCGCAATTCCAGGAGGCACCCGGCAATTTAAGGCGGCATTAACCTAAACCATTTTACAGGCTTTTTCCTGGGAAACAAAACTCACAAGCCACTGTTCTGGGTGTCAGTTTTCAGGACCCACTTGGCACTCTTAAACCAGACCAAGTTGGAACTGGTGACACCTTGCGTCTGGGAGGCATCCTGCGAGAGGCCGAATTCCAGGAGTCACCCGGCAATTTAAGGCCGCAGGACCCTGAACCATTGTACAGGCTTTTTCCCTGGGAAACAAAACTCACAAGCCACTGTTCTGGGTGTCAGTTTTCAGGACCCACTTGGCACTCTCAAACCAGACTAAGTTGGAAATGGTGTCATTTTGCGACTGGGAGGCACCCTGCGAGAGTCCGAATTCCAGGAGGCACCCGGCAATTTAAGGCCGCAGGACCCTGAACCATTGTACAGGCTTTTTCCCTGGGAAACAAAACTCACAAGCCACTGTTCTGGGTGTCAGTTTTCAGGACCCACTTGGCACTCTCAAACCAGACCAAGTTGGCACTGGTGCCACCTTGCGTCTGGGAGGCATCCTGCGAGAGGCGGAATTCCAGGCGGCACCCGGCAATTTAAGGCCGCAGGACCCTGAACCATTCTACAGGCTTTTTCACTGGGAAAAAAAATTCAGAAGCCACTGTTCTGGGTGTCAGTTTTCAGGACCCACTTGGCACTCTCAAGGCAGACCAAGTTGGCACTGGTGCCACCTTGCGTCTGGGAGGCATCCTGCGATAGGCGAATCTCCAGGTGGCACACGGCTATTAAAGGCGGCATTACCTAAACCATTGTACAGGCTTTTTCCCTGGGAAACAAAACTCACAAGCCACTGTTCTGGGTGTCAGTTTGCAGGAGCCACCTGGCACTCTCAAACCAGACCAAGTTGGCACTGGTGTTGCTTGCGTCTGGGAGGCATCCTGCGAGAGACCGAATTCCAGGAGTCACCCGGCAATTTACGGCCGCAGGACCCTGAACCATTTTACAGGCTTTTTCCCTGGGAAAGAAAACTCACAAGCCACTGTTCTGGGTGTCAGTTTGCAGGACACACTTGGCACTCTCAAACGAGACCAAGTTGGCACTGGTGCCACCTTGCGTCTGGGAGGCATCCTGCGAGAGGCCGAATTCCAGGAGGCACCCGGCAATTTAAGGCCGCAGGCCCCTGAACCATTGTACAGGCTTTTTCCCTGGGAAACAAAACTCACAAGCCACTGTTCTGGGTGTCAGTTTTCAGGACCCACTTGGCACTCTCAAACCAGACCAAGTTGGCACTGGTGCCACCTTGCGTCTGGGAGGCATCCTGCGAGAGGCGGATCTCCAGGTGTCACCCGGCTATTAAAGGCGGCATACCCTAAACAATTGTACAGGCTTTTTCCCTGGGAAACAAAACTCACAAGCCACTGTTCTGGGTGTCAGTTTGCAGGAGCCACCTGGCACTCTTAAACCAGACCAAGTTGGCACTAGTGCCACCTTGCGTCTGGGAGGCATCCTGCGAGAGGCGGAATTCCAGGAGGCACCCGGCAATTTAAGGCCGCAGGACCCAAAACCATTCTACAGGCTTTTTCCCTGGGAAAAAAAAATTCAGAAGCCACTGTTCTGGGTGTCAGTTTTCAGGACCCACTTGGCACTCTCAAACCAGACCAAGTTGGAACTGGTGCCACCTTGCGTCTGGGAGGCATCCTGCGAGAGGCGCAATTCCAGGAGGCACCCGGCAATTTAAGGCGGCATTAACCTAAACCATTCTACAGGCTTTTTCCCTGGGAAAGAAAACTCACAAGCCACTGTTCTGGGTGTCAGTTTTCAGGACCCACTTGGCACTCTCAAACCAGACCAAGTTGGCACTGGTGCCACCTTGCGTCTGGGAGGCATCCTGCGAGAGGCGGAATTCCAGGAGGCACCCGGCAATTTAAGGCCGCAGGACCCAAAACCATTCTACAGGCTTTTTCCCTGGGAAAAAAAAATTCAGAAGCCACTGTTCTGGGTGTCAGTTTGCAGGACCCACTTGGCACTCTCAAACCAGACCAAGTTGGAACTGGTGACACCTTGCGTCTGGGAGGCATCCTGCAAGACGCCGAATTCCAGGAGGCACCTGGCAATTTAAGGCCGCAGGACCCTAAACCATTCTACAGGCTTTTTCCCTGGGAAACAAAACTCACAAGCCACTGTTCTGGGTGTCAGTTTTCAGGACCCACTTGACACTCTCAAAGCAGACCAAGTTGGCACTGGTGCCACCTTGCGTCTGGGAGGCATCCTGCGAGAGTCCGAATTCCAGGAGGCACCCGGCAATTTAAGGCCGCAGGACCCTGAACCATTGTACAGGCTTTTTCCCTGGGAAACAAAACTCACAAGCCACTGTTCTGGGTGTCAGTTTTCAGGACCCACTTGGCACTCTTAAACCAGACCAAGTTGGAACTGGTGCCACCTTGCGTCTGGGAGGCATCCTGCGAGTGGCCGAATTCCAGGAGGCACCCGGCAATTAAAGGCCTCAGGCCCCTGAACCATTGTACAGGCTTTTTCCCTGGGAAACAAAACTCACAAGCCACTGTTCTGGGTGTCAGTTTTCAGGACCCACTTGACACTCTCAAACCAGACCAAGTTGGCACTGGTGCCACCTTGCGTCTGGGAGGCATCCTGCGAGTGGCCGAATCTCCAGGTGGCATCCGGCTATTAAAGGCGGCATTAACCTAAACCATTTTACAGGCTTTTTCCCTGGGAAACAAAACTCACAAGCCACTGTTCTGGGTGTCAGTTTTCAGGACCCACTTGGCACTCTTAAACCAGACCAATTTAGCGCTGGTGTTGCTTAGCGTCTGGGAAACATCTGGCGTGATGCCGAATTCCAGGAGGCACCCCGAAATTTAAGGCCGCAGGACCCTGAACCATTGTACAGGCTTTTTGCCTGGGAAACAAAACTCACAAGCCACTGTTCTGGGTGTCAGTTTGCAGGACACACTTGGCAATCTTAAACCAGACGAAGTTGGAACTGGTGCCACCATGCGTCTGGGTGGCATCCTGCGAGAGGCGGATCTGCGGTAGGCACCCGGCAATTTAAGACCGTCAGGCCCCTGAACCATTGTACAGGCTTTTTCCCTGGGAAACAAAACTCACAAGCCACTGTTCTGGGTGTCAGTTTTCAGGACCCACTTGACACTCTCAAACCAGACCAAGTTGGCACTGGTGCCACCTTGCGTCTGGGAGGCATCCTGCGAGATGCGCAATTCCAGGAGGCACCCGGTAATTTAAGGCCGCAGGACCCTGAACCATCGTAAAGGCTTTTTCCCTGGGAAACAAAACTCACAAGCCACTGTTCTGGGTGTCAGTTTTCAGGACCCAGTTGGCACTCTAAAACCAGACCAAGTCGGAAATGGTGTAATTTTGCGTCTGGGATGCACCCTGCGAGAGGCGGAATTCCAGGAGGCACCCGGCAATTTAAGTCCGGAGGACCCTGAACCATTGTACAGGCTTTTTCCCTGGGAAAAAAAATTCAGAAGCCAATGTTCTGGGTGTCAGTTTGCAGGACCCACTTGGCACTCTCAGACCAGACCAAGTGTGCACTGTTGCCACCTTGCGTCTGGGAGGCATCCTGCGAGAGGCGGAATTCCAGGAGGCACCCGGCAATTTAAGGCCGCAGGCCCCTGAACCATTGTACAGGCTTTTTCCCTGGGAAACAAAACTCACAAGCCACTGTTCTGGGTGTCAGTTTGCAGGACCCACTTCGCACTCTCAAACCAGACCAAGTTGGAACTGGTGACACCTTGCGTCTGGGAGGCATCCTGCAAGACGCCGAATTCCAGGAGGCACCTGGCAATTTAAGGCCGCAGGACCCTAAACCATTCTACAGGCTTTTTCCCTGGGAAACAAAACTCACAAGCCACTGTTCTGGGTGTCAGTTTTCAGGACCCACTTGACACTCTCAAAGCAGACCAAGTTGGCACTGGTGCCACCTTGCGTCTGGGAGGCATCCTGCGAGAGTCCGAATTCCAGGAGGCACCCGGCAATTTAAGGCCGCAGGACCCTGAACCATTGTACAGGCTTTTTCCCTGGGAAACAAAACTCACAAGCCACTGTTCTGGGTGTCAGTTTTCAGGACCCACTTGGCACTCTTAAACCAGACCAAGTTGGAACTGGTGCCACCTTGCGTCTGGGAGGCATCCTGCGAGTGGCCGAATTCCAGGAGGCACCCGGCAATTAAAGGCCTCAGGCCCCTGAACCATTGTACAGGCTTTTTCCCTGGGAAACAAAACTCACAAGCCACTGTTCTGGGTGTCAGTTTTCAGGACCCACTTGACACTCTCAAACCAGACCAAGTTGGCACTGGTGCCACCTTGCGTCTGGGAGGCATCCTGCGAGTGGCCGAATCTCCAGGTGGCATCCGGCTATTAAAGGCGGCATTAACCTAAACCATTTTACAGGCTTTTTCCCTGGGAAACAAAACTCACAAGCCACTGTTCTGGGTGTCAGTTTTCAGGACCCACTTGGCACTCTTAAACCAGACCAATTTAGCGCTGGTGTTGCTTAGCGTCTGGGAAACATCTGGCGTGATGCCGAATTCCAGGAGGCACCCCGAAATTTAAGGCCGCAGGACCCTGAACCATTGTACAGGCTTTTTGCCTGGGAAACAAAACTCACAAGCCACTGTTCTGGGTGTCAGTTTGCAGGACACACTTGGCAATCTTAAACCAGACGAAGTTGGAACTGGTGCCACCATGCGTCTGGGTGGCATCCTGCGAGAGGCGGATCTGCGGTAGGCACCCGGCAATTTAAGACCGTCAGGCCCCTGAACCATTGTACAGGCTTTTTCCCTGGGAAACAAAACTCACAAGCCACTGTTCTGGGTGTCAGTTTTCAGGACCCACTTGACACTCTCAAACCAGACCAAGTTGGCACTGGTGCCACCTTGCGTCTGGGAGGCATCCTGCGAGATGCGCAATTCCAGGAGGCACCCGGTAATTTAAGGCCGCAGGACCCTGAACCATCGTAAAGGCTTTTTCCCTGGGAAACAAAACTCACAAGCCACTGTTCTGGGTGTCAGTTTTCAGGACCCAGTTGGCACTCTAAAACCAGACCAAGTCGGAAATGGTGTAATTTTGCGTCTGGGATGCACCCTGCGAGAGGCGGAATTCCAGGAGGCACCCGGCAATTTAAGTCCGGAGGACCCTGAACCATTGTACAGGCTTTTTCCCTGGGAAAAAAAATTCAGAAGCCAATGTTCTGGGTGTCAGTTTGCAGGACCCACTTGGCACTCTCAGACCAGACCAAGTGTGCACTGTTGCCACCTTGCGTCTGGGAGGCATCCTGCGAGAGGCGGAATTCCAGGAGGCACCCGGCAATTTAAGGCCGCAGGCCCCTGAACCATTGTACAGGCTTTTTCCCTGGGAAACAAAACTCACAAGCCACTGTTCTGGGTGTCAGTTTCCAGGACCCACTTCGCACTCTTAAACCAGACCAATTTGGCACTGGTGTTGCTTAGCGTCTTGGAAACATCTGGTGAGATGCGGAATTCCAGGAGGCACCCGGCAATTTAAGGCCTCAGGCCCCTGAACCATTTTACAGGCTTTTTCTCTGGGAAACAAAACTCACAAGCCACTGTTCTGGGTGTCAGTTTGCAGGACCCACTTGGCACTCTCAAACCAGACCAAGTTGGCACTGGTGCCACCTTGCGTCTAGGAGGCATCCTGCGAGAGGCCGAATTCCAGGAGGCACCTGGCAATTTAAGGCCTCAGGTCCCTGAACCATTGTACAGGCTTTATCCCTGGGAAACAAAACTCACAAGCCACTGTTCTGGGTGTCAGTTTTCAGGACCCACTTGGCACTCTCAAACCAGACCAAGTTGGCACTGGTGCCACCTTGCGTCTGGGAGGCATCCTGCGAGAGGCGGATCTCCAGGTGGCACCCGGCTATTAAAGGCGAGATTACCTAAACCATTGTACAGGCTTTTTCCCTGGGAAACAAAACTCACAAGCCACTGTTCTGGGTGTCAGTTTTCAGGAGCCACCTGGCACTCTTAACCCAGACCAAGTTGGCACTGGTGCCACCTTGCGTCTGGGAGGCATCCTGCGAGAGGTGCAATTCCAGGAGGCACCCGGCAATTTAAGGCCGCACTACCCTGAACCATTGTACAGGCTTTTTCCCTGGGAAAAAAAAAATCACAAGCCACTGTTCTGGGTGTCAGTTTGCAGGACCCACTTGGCACTCTTAAACCAGACCAAGTTGGCACTGGTGTTGCTTAGCGTCTGGGAAACATCTGGCGTGATGCGGAATTCTAGAGAGGCACCCCGCAATTTAAGACCTCAGGCCCCTGAACCATTGTACAGGCTTTTTCCCTGGGAAACAAAACTCACAAGCCACTGTTCTGGGTGTCAGTTTTCAGGACCCACTTGGCACTCTCAAACCAGACCAAGTTGGCACTGGTGCCACCTTGCGTCTGGGAGGCATCCTGCGAGAGGCGGAATTCCAGGCGGCACCCGGCAATTTAAGGCCGCAGGACCCTGAACCATTCTACAGGCTTTTTCACTGGGAAAAAAAATTCAGAAGCCACTGTTCTGGGTGTCAGTTTTCAGGACCCACTTGGCACTCTCAAAGCAGACCAAGTTGGCACTGGTGCCACCTTGCGTCTGGGAGGCATCCTGCGATAGGCGAATCTCCAGGTGGCACACGGCTATTAAAGGCGGCATTAACCTAAACCATTTTACAGGCTTTTTCCCTGGGAAAGAAAACTCACAAGCCACTGTTCTGGGTGTCAGTTTGCAGGAGCCACCTGGCACTCTTAACCCAGACCAAGTTGGCACTGGTGCCACCTTACTTCTGGGAGGCATCCTGCGAGAGGCGGATCTCCAGGTGGCACCCGGCTATTAAAGGCGGCATTACCTAAACCATTGTACAGGCTTTTTCCCTGGGAAACAAAACTCACAAGCCACTGTTCTGGGTGTCAGTTTGCAGGAGCCACCTGGCACTCTCAAACCAGACCAAGTTGGCACTGGTGTTGCTTGCGTCTGGGAGGCATCCTGCGAGAGACCGAATTCCAGGAGTCACCCGGCAATTTACGGCCGCAGGACCCTGAACCATTTTACAGGCTTTTTCCCTGGGAAACAAAACTCACAAGCCACTGTTCTGGGTGTCAGTTTGCAGGACACACTTGGCACTCTCAAACGAGACCAAGTTGGCACTGGTGCCACCTTGCGTCTGGGAGGCATCCTGCGAGAGGCCGAATTCCACGAGGCACCCGGCAATTTAAGGCCGCAGGCCCCTGAACCATTGTACAGGCTTTTTCCCTGGGAAACAAAACTCACAAGCCACTGTTCTGGGTGTCAGTTTTCAGGACCCACTTGGCACTCTCAAACCAGACCAAGTTGGCACTGGTGCCACCTTGCGTCTGGGAGGCATCCTGCGAGAGGCGGATCTCCAGGTGTCACCCGGCTATTAAAGGCGGCATACCCTAAACAATTGTACAGGCTTTTTCCCTGGGAAACAAAACTCACAAGCCACTGTTCTGGGTGTCAGTTTGCAGGAGCCACCTGGCACTCTTAAACCAGACCAAGTTGGCACTAGTGCCACCTTGCGTCTGGGAGGCATCCTGCGAGAGGCGGAATTCCAGGAGGCACCCGGCAATTTAAGGCCGCAGGACCCAAAACCATTCTACAGGCTTTTTCCCTGGGAAAAAAAAATTCAGAAGCCACTGTTCTGGGTGTCAGTTTTCAGGACCCACTTGGCACTCTCAAACCAGACCAAGTTGGAACTGGTGCCACCTTGCGTCTGGGAGGCATCCTGCGAGAGGCGCAATTCCAGGAGGCACCCGGCAATTTAAGGCGGCATTAACCTAAACCATTCTACAGGCTTTTTCCCTGGGAAACAAAACTCACAAGCCACTGTTCTGGGTGTCAGTTTTCAGGACCCACTTGGCACTCTCAAAGCAGATCATGTTGGCACTGGTGCCACCTTGCGTCTGGGAGGCATCCTGCGAGAGGCCGAATTCCAGGAGTCACCCGGCAATTTAAGGCCGCACGACCCTGAACCATTGTACAGGCTTTTTCCCTGGGAAACAAAACTCACAAGCCACTGTTCTGGGTGTCAGTTTTCAGGACCCACTTGGCACTCTCAAACCAGACCAAGTTGGCACTGGTGCCACCTTGCGTCTGGGAGGCATCCTGCGAGAGGCGGAATTCCAGGAGGCACCCGGCAATTTAAGGCCGCAGGACCCAAAACCATTCTACAGGCTTTTTCCCTGGGAAAAAAAAATTCAGAAGCCACTGTTCTGGGTGTCAGTTTGCAGGACCCACTTGGCACTCTCAAACCAGACCAAGTTGGAACTGGTGACACCTTGCGTCTGGGAGGCATCCTGCAAGACGCCGAATTCCAGGAGGCACCTGGCAATTTAAGGCCGCAGGACCCTAAACCATTCTACAGGCTTTTTCCCTGGGAAACAAAACTCACAAGCCACTGTTCTGGGTGTCAGTTTTCAGGACCCACTTGACACTCTCAAAGCAGACCAAGTTGGCACTGGTGCCACCTTGCGTCTGGGAGGCATCCTGCGAGAGTCCGAATTCCAGGAGGCACCCGGCAATTTAAGGCCGCAGGACCCTGAACCATTGTACAGGCTTTTTCCCTGGGAAACAAAACTCACAAGCCACTGTTCTGGGTGTCAGTTTTCAGGACCCACTTGGCACTCTTAAACCAGACCAAGTTGGAACTGGTGCCACCTTGCGTCTGGGAGGCATCCTGCGAGTGGCCGAATTCCAGGAGGCACCCGGCAATTAAAGGCCTCAGGCCCCTGAACCATTGTACAGGCTTTTTCCCTGGGAAACAAAACTCACAAGCCACTGTTCTGGGTGTCAGTTTTCAGGACCCACTTGACACTCTCAAACCAGACCAAGTTGGCACTGGTGCCACCTTGCGTCTGGGAGGCATCCTGCGAGTGGCCGAATCTCCAGGTGGCATCCGGCTATTAAAGGCGGCATTAACCTAAACCATTTTACAGGCTTTTTCCCTGGGAAACAAAACTCACAAGCCACTGTTCTGGGTGTCAGTTTTCAGGACCCACTTGGCACTCTTAAACCAGACCAATTTAGCGCTGGTGTTGCTTAGCGTCTGGGAAACATCTGGCGTGATGCCGAATTCCAGGAGGCACCCCGAAATTTAAGGCCGCAGGACCCTGAACCATTGTACAGGCTTTTTGCCTGGGAAACAAAACTCACAAGCCACTGTTCTGGGTGTCAGTTTGCAGGACACACTTGGCAATCTTAAACCAGACGAAGTTGGAACTGGTGCCACCATGCGTCTGGGTGGCATCCTGCGAGAGGCGGATCTGCGGTAGGCACCCGGCAATTTAAGACCGTCAGGCCCCTGAACCATTGTACAGGCTTTTTCCCTGGAAAACAAAACTCACAAGCCACTGTTCTGGGTGTCAGTTTTCAGGACCCACTTGACACTCTCAAACCAGACCAAGTTGGCACTGGTGCCACCTTGCGTCTGGGAGGCATCCTGCGAGAGGCGGAATTCCAGGAGGCACCCGGTAATTTAAGGCCGCAGGACCCTGAACCATCGTAAAGGCTTTTTCCCTGGGAAACAAAACTCACAAGCCACTGTTCTGGGTGTCAGTTTTCAGGACCCAGTTGGCACTCTAAAACCAGACCAAGTCGGAAATGGTGTAATTTTGCGTCTGGGATGCACCCTGCGAGAGGCGGAATTCCAGGAGGCACCCGGCAATTTAAGTCCGGAGGACCCTGAACCATTGTACAGGCTTTTTCCCTGGGAAAAAAAATTCAGAAGCCAATGTTCTGGGTGTCAGTTTGCAGGACCCACTTGGCACTCTCAGACCAGACCAAGTGTGCACTGTTGCCACCTTGCGTCTGGGAGGCATCCTGCGAGAGGCGGAATTCCAGGAGGCACCCGGCAATTTAAGGCCGCAGGCCCCTGAACCATTGTACAGGCTTTTTCCCTGGGAAACAAAACTCACAAGCCACTGTTCTGGGTGTCAGTTTCCAGGACCCACTTCGCACTCTTAAACCAGACCAATTTGGCACTGGTGTTGCTTAGCGTCTTGGAAACATCTGGTGAGATGCGGAATTCCAGGAGGCACCCGGCAATTTAAGGCCTCAGGCCCCTGAACCATTTTACAGGCTTTTTCTCTGGGAAACAAAACTCACAAGCCACTGTTCTGGGTGTCAGTTTGCAGGACCCACTTGGCACTCTCAAACCAGACCAAGTTGGCACTGGTGCCACCTTGCGTCTAGGAGGCATCCTGCGAGAGGCCGAATTCCAGGAGGCACCTGGCAATTTAAGGCCTCAGGTCCCTGAACCATTGTACAGGCTTTATCCCTGGGAAACAAAACTCACAAGCCACTGTTCTGGGTGTCAGTTTTCAGGACCCACTTGGCACTCTCAAACCAGACCAAGTTGGCACTGGTGCCACCTTGCGTCTGGGAGGCATCCTGCGAGAGGCGGATCTCCAGGTGGCACCCGGCTATTAAAGGCGAGATTACCTAAACCATTGTACAGGCTTTTTCCCTGGGAAACAAAACTCACAAGCCACTGTTCTGGGTGTCAGTTTTCAGGAGCCACCTGGCACTCTTAACCCAGACCAAGTTGGCACTGGTGCCACCTTGCGTCTGGGAGGCATCCTGCGAGAGGTGCAATTCCAGGAGGCACCCGGCAATTTAAGGCCGCACTACCCTGAACCATTGTACAGGCTTTTTCCCTGGGAAAAAAAAAATCACAAGCCACTGTTCTGGGTGTCAGTTTGCAGGACCCACTTGGCACTCTTAAACCAGACCAAGTTGGCACTGGTGTTGCTTAGCGTCTGGGAAACATCTGGCGTGATGCGGAATTCTAAGAGGCACCCCGCAATTTAAGACCTCAGGCCCCTGAACCATTGTACAGGCTTTTTCCCTGGGAAACAAAACTCACAAGCCACTGTTCTGGGTGTCAGTTTTCAGGACCCACTTGGCACTCTCAAACCAGACCAAGTTGGCACTGGTGCCACCTTGCGTCTGGGAGGCATCCTGCGAGAGGCGGAATTCCAGGCGGCACCCGGCAATTTAAGGCCGCAGGACCCTGAACCATTCTACAGGCTTTTTCACTGGGAAAAAAAATTCAGAAGCCACTGTTCTGGGTGTCAGTTTTCAGGACCCACTTGGCACTCTCAAAGCAGACCAAGTTGGCACTGGTGCCACCTTGCGTCTGGGAGGCATCCTGCGATAGGCGAATCTCCAGGTGGCACACGGCTATTAAAGGCGGCATTAACCTAAACCATTTTACAGGCTTTTTCCCTGGGAAAGAAAACTCACAAGCCACTGTTCTGGGTGTCAGTTTGCAGGAGCCACCTGGCACTCTTAACCCAGACCAAGTTGGCACTGGTGCCACCTTACTTCTGGGAGGCATCCTGCGAGAGGCGGATCTCCAGGTGGCACCCGGCTATTAAAGGCGGCATTACCTAAACCATTGTACAGGCTTTTTCCCTGGGAAACAAAACTCACAAGCCACTGTTCTGGGTGTCAGTTTGCAGGAGCCACCTGGCACTCTCAAACCAGACCAAGTTGGCACTGGTGTTGCTTGCGTCTGGGAGGCATCCTGCGAGAGACCGAATTCCAGGAGTCACCCGGCAATTTACGGCCGCAGGACCCTGAACCATTTTACAGGCTTTTTCCCTGGGAAACAAAACTCACAAGCCACTGTTCTGGGTGTCAGTTTGCAGGACACACTTGGCACTCTCAAACGAGACCAAGTTGGCACTGGTGCCACCTTGCGTCTGGGAGGCATCCTGCGAGAGGCCGAATTCCAGGAGGCACCCGGCAATTTAAGGCCGCAGGACCCTGAACCATTGTACAGGCTTTTTCCCTGGGAAACAAAACTCACAAGCCACTGTTCTGGGTGTCAGTTTTCAGGACCCACTTGGCACTCTCAAACCAGACCAAGTTGGCACTGGTGCCACCTTGCGTCTGGGAGGCATCCTGCGAGAGGCGGATCTCCAGGTGTCACCCGGCTATTAAAGGCGGCATACCTAAACAATTGTACAGGCTTTTTCCCTGGGAAACAAAACTCACAAGCCACTGTTCTGGGTGTCAGTTTGCAGGAGCCACCTGGCACTCTTAAACCAGACCAAGTTGGCACTAGTGCCACCTTGCGTCTGGGAGGCATCCTGCGAGAGGCGGAATTCCAGGAGGCACCCGGCAATTTAAGGCCGCAGGACCCAAAACCATTCTACAGGCTTTTTCCCTGGGAAAAAAAAATTCAGAAGCCACTGTTCTGGGTGTCAGTTTTCAGGACCCACTTGGCACTCTCAAACCAGACCAAGTTGGAACTGGTGCCACCTTGCGTCTGGGAGGCATCCTGCGAGAGGCGCAATTCCAGGAGGCACCCGGCAATTTAAGGCGGCATTAACCTAAACCATTCTACAGGCTTTTTCCCTGGGAAAGAAAACTCACAAGCCACTGTTCTGGGTGTCAGTTTGCAGGACCCACTTGGCACTCTCAAAGCAGATCATGTTGGCACTGGTGCCACCTTGCGTCTGGGAGGCATCCTGCGAGAGGCCGAATTCCAGGAGTCACCCGGCAATTTAAGGCCGCAGGACCCTGAACCATTGTACAGGCTTTTTCCCTGGGAAACAAAACTCACAAGCCACTGTTCTGGGTGTCAGTTTTCAGGACCCACTTGGCACTCTCAAACCAGACCAAGTTGGCACTGGTGCCACCTTGCGTCTGGGAGGCATCCTGCGAGAGGCGGAATTCCAGGAGGCACCCGGCAATTTAAGGCCGCAGGACCCAAAACCATTCTACAGGCTTTTTCCCTGGGAAAAAAAAATTCAGAAGCCACTGTTCTGGGTGTCAGTTTGCAGGACCCACTTGGCACTCTCAAACCAGACCAAGTTGGAACTGGTGACACCTTGCGTCTGGGAGGCATCCTGCAAGACGCCGAATTCCAGGAGGCACCTGGCAATTTAAGGCCGCAGGACCCTAAACCATTCTACAGGCTTTTTCCGTGGGAAACAAAACTCACAAGCCACTGTTCTGGGTGTCAGTTTTCAGGACCCACTTGACACTCTCAAAGCAGACCAAGTTGGCACTGGTGCCACCTTGCGTCTGGGAGGCATCCTGCGAGAGTCCGAATTCCAGGAGGCACCCGGCAATTTAAGGCCGCAGGACCCTGAACCATTGTACAGGCTTTTTCCCTGGGAAACAAAACTCACAAGCCACTGTTCTGGGTGTCAGTTTTCAGGACCCACTTGGCACTCTTAAACCAGACCAAGTTGGAACTGGTGCCACCTTGCGTCTGGGAGGCATCCTGCGAGTGGCCGAATTCCAGGAGGCACCCGGCAATTAAAGGCCTCAGGCCCCTGAACCATTGTACAGGCTTTTTCCCTGGGAAACAAAACTCACAAGCCACTGTTCTGGGTGTCAGTTTTCAGGACCCACTTGACACTCTCAAACCAGACCAAGTTGGCACTGGTGCCACCTTGCGTCTGGGAGGCATCCTGCGAGTGGCCGAATCTCCAGGTGGCATCCGGCTATTAAAGGCGGCATTAACCTAAACCATTTTACAGGCTTTTTCCCTGGGAAACAAAACTCACAAGCCACTGTTCTGGGTGTCAGTTTTCAGGACCCACTTGGCACTCTTAAACCAGACCAATTTAGCGCTGGTGTTGCTTAGCGTCTGGGAAACATCTGGCGTGATGCCGAATTCCAGGAGGCACCCCGAAATTTAAGGCCGCAGGACCCTGAACCATTGTACAGGCTTTTTGCCTGGGAAACAAAACTCACAAGCCACTGTTCTGGGTGTCAGTTTGCAGGACACACTTGGCAATCTTAAACCAGACGAAGTTGGAACTGGTGCCACCATGCGTCTGGGTGGCATCCTGCGAGAGGCGGATCTGCGGTAGGCACCCGGCAATTTAAGACCGTCAGGCCCCTGAACCATTGTACAGGCTTTTTCCCTGGGAAACAAAACTCACAAGCCACTGTTCTGGGTGTCAGTTTTCAGGACCCACTTGACACTCTCAAACCAGACCAAGTTGGCACTGGTGCCACCTTGCGTCTGGGAGGCATCCTGCGAGATGCGCAATTCCAGGAGGCACCCGGTAATTTAAGGCCGCAGGACCCTGAACCATCGTAAAGGCTTTTTCCCTGGGAAACAAAACTCACAAGCCACTGTTCTGGGTGTCAGTTTTCAGGACCCAGTTGGCACTCTAAAACCAGACCAAGTCGGAAATGGTGTAATTTTGCGTCTGGGATGCACCCTGCGAGAGGCGGAATTCCAGGAGGCACCCGGCAATTTAAGTCCGGAGGACCCTGAACCATTGTACAGGCTTTTTCCCTGGGAAAAAAAATTCAGAAGCCAATGTTCTGGGTGTCAGTTTGCAGGACCCACTTGGCACTCTCAGACCAGACCAAGTGTGCACTGTTGCCACCTTGCGTCTGGGAGGCATCCTGCGAGAGGCGGAATTCCAGGAGGCACCCGGCAATTTAAGGCCGCAGGCCCCTGAACCATTGTACAGGCTTTTTCCCTGGGAAACAAAACTCACAAGCCACTGTTCTGGGTGTCAGTTTCCAGGACCCACTTCGCACTCTTAAACCAGACCAATTTGGCACTGGTGTTGCTTAGCGTCTTGGAAACATCTGGTGAGATGCGGAATTCCAGGAGGCACCCGGCAATTTAAGGCCTCAGGCCCCTGAACCATTTTACAGGCTTTTTCTCTGGGAAACAAAACTCACAAGCCACTGTTCTGGGTGTCAGTTTGCAGGACCCACTTGGCACTCTCAAACCAGACCAAGTTGGCACTGGTGCCACCTTGCGTCTAGGAGGCATCCTGCGAGAGGCCGAATTCCAGGAGGCACCTGGCAATTTAAGGCCTCAGGTCCCTGAACCATTGTACAGGCTTTATCCCTGGGAAACAAAACTCACAAGCCACTGTTCTGGGTGTCAGTTTTCAGGACCCACTTGGCACTCTCAAACCAGACCAAGTTGGCACTGGTGCCACCTTGCGTCTGGGAGGCATCCTGCGAGAGGCGGATCTCCAGGTGGCACCCGGCTATTAAAGGCGAGATTACCTAAACCATTGTACAGGCTTTTTCCCTGGGAAACAAAACTCACAAGCCACTGTTCTGGGTGTCAGTTTTCAGGAGCCACCTGGCACTCTTAACCCAGACCAAGTTGGCACTGGTGCCACCTTGCGTCTGGGAGGCATCCTGCGAGAGGTGCAATTCCAGGAGGCACCCGGCAATTTAAGGCCGCACTACCCTGAACCATTGTACAGGCTTTTTCCCTGGGAAAAAAAAAATCACAAGCCACTGTTCTGGGTGTCAGTTTGCAGGACCCACTTGGCACTCTTAAACCAGACCAAGTTGGCACTGGTGTTGCTTAGCGTCTGGGAAACATCTGGCGTGATGCGGAATTCTAAGAGGCACCCCGCAATTTAAGACCTCAGGCCCCTGAACCATTGTACAGGCTTTTTCCCTGGGAAACAAAACTCACAAGCCACTGTTCTGGGTGTCAGTTTTCAGGACCCACTTGACACTCTCAAAGCAGACCAAGTTGGCACTGGTGCCACCTTGCGTCTGGGAGGCATCCTGCGAGAGGCGGATCTCCAGGTGTCACCCGGCTATTAAAGGCGGCATTACCTAAACCATTTTACAGGCTTTTTCCCTGGGAAACAAAACTCACAAGCCACTGTTCTGGGTGTCAGTTTGCAGGAGCCACCTGGCACTCTCAAACCAGACCAAGTTGGCACTGGTGTTGCTTGCGTCTGGGAGGCATCCTTCGAGAGGTGCAATTCCAGGAGGCACCCGGCAATTTAAGGTCTCAGGCCCCTGAACCATTGTACAGGCTTTTTCCCTGGGAAACAAAACTCACAAACCACTGTTCTGGGTGTCAGTTTTCAGGACCCACTTGACACGCTCAAAGCAGACCAAGTTGGCACTGGTGCCACCTTGCGTCTGGGAGGCATCCTGCGAGAGGCGCAATTCCAGGAGGCACCCGGCAATTTAAGGCCGCAGGACCCTGAACCACTGTACAGGCTTTTTCCCTGGGAAACAAAACTCACAAGCCACTGTTCTGGGTGTCAGTTTTCAGGACCCACTTGGCACTCTTAAACCAGACCAAGTTGAAACTAGTGCCACCTTGCGTCTGGGACGCATCCTGCGAGAGACCGAATTCCAGGAGTCACCCGGCAATTTAAGGCCGCAGGCCCCTGAACCATTGTACAGGCTTTTTCCCTGGGAAACAAAACTCACAAGCCACTGTTCTGGGTGTCAGTTTTCAGGACCCACTTGGCACTCTTAAACCAGACCAAGTTGGCACTGGTGCCACCTTGCGTCTGGGAGGCATCCTGCGAGAGGCGGATCTCCAGGTGGCACCCGGCTATTAAAGGCGGCATACCCTAAACAATTGTACAGGCTTTTTCCTTGGGAAACAAAACTCACAAGCCACTGTTCTGGGTGTCAGTTTTCAGGAGCCACCTGGCACTCTTAAACCAGACCAAGTTGGCACTAGTGCCACCTTGCGTCTGGGAGGCATCCTGCGAGAGGTGCAATTCCAGGAGGCACCCGGCAATTTAAGGCCGCAGGACCCTGAACCATTGTACAGGCTTTTTCCCTGGGAAACAAAACTCACAAGCCACTGTTCTGGGTGTCAGTTTTCAGGACCCACTTGGCACTCTTAAACCAGACCAATTTAGCACAGGTGTTGCTTAGCGTCTCGGAAACATCTGGCGTGATGCGGAATTCCAGGAGGCACCATACAATTTAAGGCCTCAGGGCCCTGAACCATTGTACAGGCTTTTTCCCTGGGAAACAAAACTCAAAAGCCACTGTTCTGGGTGTCAGTTTGCAGGACCCACTTGGCACTCTCAAACCAGACAAAGTTGGCACTGGTGCCACCTTGCGTCTGGGAGGCATCCTGCGAGTGGCCGAATTCCAGGAGGCACCCGGCAATTTAGGGCCGCAGGACGCTGAACCATTGAACAGGCTTTTTCCCTGGGAAACAAAACTCACAAGCCACTGTTCTGGGTGTCAGTTTTCAGGACCCACTTGACACTCTCAAAACAGACCAAGTTGGAACTGGTGCCACCTTGCGTCTGGGAGGCATCCTGCGAGAGGCGGATCTCCAGGTGGCACCCGGCTATTAAAGGCCGCGTTACCTAAACCATTTTACAGGCTTTTTCCCTGGGAAACAAAACTCACAAGCCACTGTTCTGGGTGTCAGTTTGCAGGAGCCACCTGGCACTCTCAAAGCAGACCAAGTTGGCATTGGTGTTGCTTGCGTCTGGGAGGCATCCTGCGAGAGGTGCAAGTCCAGGAGGCACCTGGCAATTAAGGGCGCAGGCCCCTGAACCATTGTACAGGCTTTTTCCCTGGGAAACAAAACTCACAAGCCACTGTTCTGGGCGTCATTTGGCAGGACACACTTGGCACTCTCAAACCAGACCAAGTTGGCACTGGTGCCACCTTGCGTCTGGGAGGCATCCTGCGAGAGGCGCAATTCCAGGAGGCGCCCGGCAATTTAAGTCCGCAGGACCCTGAACCATTGTACAGGCTTTTTCCCTGGGAAACAAAACTCACAAGCCACTGTTCTGGGTGTCAGTTTTCAGGACCCACTTGTCACGCTCAAAGCAGACCAAGTTGGAACTGGTGTCATTTTGCGACTGGGAGGCACCCTGCGAGAGTCCGAATTCCAGGAGGCACCCGGCAATTTAAGGCCGCAGGACCCTGAACCATTGTACAGGCTTTTTCCCTGGGAAACAAAACTCACAAGCCACTGTTCTGGGTGTCAGTTTTCAGGACCCACTTGGCACTCTCAAACCAGACCAAGTTGGCACTGGTGCCACCTTGCGTCTGGGAGGCATCCTGCGAGAGGCGGAATTCCAGGCGGCACCCGGCAATTTAAGGCCGCAGGACCCTGAACCATTCTACAGGCTTTTTCACTGGGAAAAAAAATTCAGAAGCCACTGTTCTGGGTGTCAGTTTTCAGGACCCACTTGGCACTCTCAAAGCAGACCAAGTTGGCACTGGTGCCACCTTGCGTCTGGGAGGCATCCTGCGATAGGCGAATCTCCAGGTGGCACACGGCTATTAAAGGCGGCATTAACCTAAACCATTTTACAGGCTTTTTCCCTGGGAAAGAAAACTCACAAGCCACTGTTCTGGGTGTCAGTTTGCAGGAGCCACCTGGCACTCTTAACCCAGACCAAGTTGGCACTGGTGCCACCTTGCGTCTGGGAGGCATCCTGCGAGAGACCGAATTCCAGGAGTCACCCGGCAATTTACGGCCGCAGGACCCTGAACCATTTTACAGGCTTTTTCCCTGGGAAACAAAACTCACAAGCCACTGTTCTGGGTGTCAGTTTGCAGGACACACTTGGCACTCTCAAACGAGACCAAGTTGACACTGGTGCCACCTTGCGTCTGGGAGGCATCCTGCGAGAGGCCGAATTCCAGGAGGCACCCGGCAATTTAAGGCCGCAGGCCCCTGAACCATTGTACAGGCTTTTTCCCTGGGAAACAAAACTCACAAGCCACTGTTCTGGGTGTCAGTTTTCAGGACCCACTTGTCACGCTCAAAGCAGACCAAGTTGGAACTGGTGCCACCTTGCGTCTGGGAGGCATCCTGCAAGAGGCGCAATTCCAGGAGGCACCCGGCAATTTAAGGTGGCATTAACCTAAACCATTGTACAGGCTTTTTCCCTGGGAAACAAAACTCACAAGCCACTGTTCTGGGTGTCAGTTTCCAGGACCCACTTGGCACTCTCAAAGCAGATCATGTTGGCACTGGTGCCACCTTGCGTCTGGGAGGCATCCTGGAAGAGGCGGATCTCTAGGTAGCACCCGGCTATTAAAGGCGGCATTACCTAAACCATTGTACAGGCTTTTTCCCTGGGAAACAAAACTCACAAGCCACTGTTCTGGGTGTCAGTTTTCAGGACCCACTTGGCACTCTCAAACCAGACTAAGTTGGCACTGGTGCCACCTTGCGTCTGGGAGGCATCCTGCGAGAGGCGGATCTCCAGGAGGCACCCGGCAATTTAAGGCCGCAGGACCCAAAACCATTCTACAGGCTTTTTCCCTGGGAAAAAAAAATTCAGAAGCCACTGTTCTGGGTGTCAGTTTGCAGGACCCACTTGGCACTCTCAAACCAGACCAAGTTGGAACTGGTGACACCTTGCGTCTGGGAGGCATCCTGAAAGACGCCGAATTCCAGGAGGCACCTGGCAATTTAAGGCCGCAGGACCCTAAACCATTTTACAGGCTTTTTCCCTGGGAAACAAAACTCACAAGCCACTGTTCTGGGTGTCAGTTTCCAGGACCCACTTGACACTCTTAAACCAGACCAAGTTGGCACTGTTGTCTCTTAGCGTCTGGGAAACATCTGGTGAGATGCGGAATTCCAGGAGTCACCCGGCAATTTAAGGCCTCAGGACCCTGAACCATTGTACAGGCTTTTTCCCTGGGAAACAAAACTCACAAGCCACTGTCCTGGGTGTCAGTTTTCAGGACCCACTTGGCACTCTCAAACCAGACCAAGTTGGCACTGGTGCCACCTTGCGTCTGGGAGGCATCCTGCGAGAGGCCGAATTCCAGGAGGCACCCGGCAATTTAAGGCCGCAGGACCCAAAACCATTGTACAGGCTTTTTCCCTGGGAAACAAAACTCACAAGCCACTGTTCTGGGTGTCAGTTTTAAGGACCCACTTGGCACTCTCAAACCAGACCAAGTTGGAACTGGTGCCACCTTGTGTCTGGGAGGCATCCTGCGAGAGGCGGAATTCCAGGAGGCACCCGGCAATTTAAGGCCTCAGGCCCGTGAACCATTGTACAGGCTTTTTCCCTGGGAAACAAAACTCACAAGCTACTGTTCTGGCTGTAAGTTTTCAGGACCCACTTGACACTCTCAAAGCAGACCAAGTTGGCACTGGTGCCACCTTGTGTCTGGGAGGCATCCTGCGAGAGGCGAATCTCCAGGTGGCACACGGCTATTAAAGGCGGCATTAACCTAAACCATTGTACAGGCTTTTTCCCTGGGAAAGAAAACTCACAAGCCACTGTTCTGGGTGTCAGTTTTCAGGAGCCACCTGGCACTCTTAACCCAGACCAAG
Source organism: Fringilla coelebs (assembly GCF_963513975.1). Lineage (NCBI taxonomy): Eukaryota > Metazoa > Chordata > Aves > Passeriformes > Fringillidae > Fringilla > Fringilla coelebs. The sequence goes on from NC_140048.1 coordinate 1,326,411, forward strand.
TTGGAACTGGTGCCACCTTGCGTCTGGGAGGCATCCTGCGAGAGGCGGATCTCCAGGTGGCACCCGGCTATTAAAGGCGGCATTACCTAAACCATTTTACAGGCTTTTTCCCTGGGAAACAAAACTCACAAGCCACTGTTCTGGGTGTCAGTTTGCAGGAGCCACCTGGCACTCTCAAACCAGACCAAGTTGGCACTGGTGTTGCTTGCGTCTGGGAGGCATCCTGCGAGAGACCGAATTCCAGGAGTCACCCGGCAATTTACGGCCGCAGGACCCTGAACCATTTTACAGGCTTTTTCCCTGGGAAACAAAACTCACAAGCCACTGTTCTGGGTGTCAGTTTGCAGGACACACTTGGCACTCTCAAACGAGACCAAGTTGGCACTGGTGCCACCTTGCGTCTGGGAGGCATCCTGCGAGAGGCCGAATTCCAGGAGGCACCCGGCAATTTAAGGCCGCAGGCCCCTGAACCATTGTACAGGCTTTTTCCCTGGGAAACAAAACTCACAAGCCACTGTTCTGGGTGTCAGTTTTCAGGACCCAATTGTCACGCTCAAAGCAGACCAAGTTGGAACTGGTGCCACCTTGCGTCTGGGAGGGATCCTGGAAGAGGCGCAATTCCAGGAGGCACCCGGCAACTTAAGGCGGCATTAACCTGAACCATTGTACAGGCTTTTTCCCTGGGAAACAAAACTCACAAGCCACTGTTCTGGGTGTCAGTTTCCAGGACCCACTTGGCACTCTCAAAGCAGATCATGTTGGCACTGGTGCCACCTTGCGTCTGGGAGGCATCCTGGAAGAGGCGGATCTCTAGGTAGCACCCGGCTATTAAAGGCGGCATTACCTAAACCATTGTACAGGCTTTTTCCCTGGGAAACAAAACTCACAAGCCACTGTTCTGGGTGTCAGTTTTCAGGACCCACTTGGCACTCTCAAACCAGACCAAGTTGGCACTGGTGCCACCTTGCGTCTGGGAGGCATCCTGCGAGAGGCGGATCTCCAGGAGGCACCCGGCAATTTAAGGCCGCAGGACCCAAAACCATTGTACAGGCTTTTTCCCTGGGAAAAAAAAATTCAGAAGCCACTGTTCTGGGTGTCAGTTTGCAGGACCCACTTGGCACTCTCAAACCAGACGAAGTTGGAACTGGTGACACCTTGCGTCTGGCAGGCATCCTGCAAGACGCCGAATTCCAGGAGGCACCTGGCAATTTAAGGCCGCAGGACCCTAAACCATTCTACAGGCTTTTTCCCTGGGAAACAAAACTCACAAGCCACTGTTCTGGGTGTCAGTTTCCAGGACCCACTTGACACTCTTAAACCAGACCAAGTTGGCACTGTTGTCTCTTAGCGTCTGGGAAACATCTGGTGAGATGCGGAATTCCAGGAGTCACCCGGCAATTTAAGGCCTCAGGACCCTGAACCATTGTACAGGCTTTTTCCCTGGGAAACAAAACTCACAAGCCACTGTCCTGGGTGTCAGTTTTCAGGACCCACTTGGCACTCTCAAACCAGACCAAGTTGGCACTGGTGCCACCTTGCGTCTGGGAGGCATCCTGCGAGAGTCCGAATTCCAGGAGGCACCCGGCAATTTAAGGCCGCAGGACCCAAAACCATTGTACAGGCTTTTTCCCTGGGAAACAAAACTCACAAGCCACTGTTCTGGGTGTCAGTTTTAAGGACCCACTTGGCACTCTCAAACCAGACCAAGTTAGAACTGGTGCCACCTTGTGTCTGGGAGGCATCCTGCGAGAGGCGGAATTCCAGGAGGCACCCGGCAATTTAAGGCCTCAGGCCCGTGAACCATTGTACAGGCTTTTTCCCTGGGAAACAAAACTCACAAGCTACTGTTCTGGCTGTCAGTTTTCAGGACCCACTTGACACTCTCAAAGCAGACCAAGTTGGCACTGGTGCCACCTTGTGTCTGGGAGGCATCCTGCGAGAGGCGAATCTCCAGGTGGCACACGGCTATTAAAGGCGGCATTAACCTAAACCATTGTACAGGCTTTTTCCCTGGAAAAGAAAACTCACAAGCCACTGTTCTGGGTGTCAGTTTTCAGGAGCCACCTGGCACTCTTAACCCAGACCAAGTTGGAACTGGTGCCACCTTGCGTCTGGGAGGCATCCTGCGAGAGGCTGAATTCCAGGAAGCACCCGGCAATTAAAGGCCGTAGGACCCTGAACCATTGTACAGGCTTTTTCCCTGGGAAACAAAACTCACAAGCCACTGTTCTGGGTGTCAGTTTTCAGGACCCACTTGTCACGCTCAAAGCAGACCAAGTTGGAACTGGTGCCACCTTGCGTCTGGGAGGCATCCTGCGAGAGGCGCAATTCCAGGAGGCACCCGGCAATTTAAGGCGGCATTAACCTAAACAATTTTACAGGCTTTTTCCTGGGAAACAAAACTCACAAGCCACTGTTCTGGGTGTCAGTTTTCAGGACCCACTTGGCACTCTCAAAGCAGACCATGTTGGCACTGGTACCACCTTGCGTCTGGGAGGCATCCTGCGAGAGGCCGAATTCCAGGAGTCACCCGGCAATTTAAGGCCGCAGGACCCTGAACCATTGTACAGGCTTTTTTCCTGGGAAACAAAACTCACAAGCCACTGTTCTGGGTGTCAGTTTTCAGGACCCACTTGGCACTCTCAAACCAGTCCAAGTTGGAAATGGTGTCATTTTGCGACTTGGAGGCACCCTGCGAGAGTCCGAATCCCAGGAGGCACCCGGCAATTTAAGGCCGCAGGACCCTGAACCATTGTACAGGCTTTTTCCCTGGGAAACAAAACTCACAAGCCACTGTTCTGGGTGTCAGTTTTCAGGACCCACTTGGCACTCTCAAACCAGACCAAGTTGGCACTGGTGCCACCTTGCGTCTGGGAGGCATCCTGCGAGAGGCGGAATTCCAGGCAGCACCCGGCAATTTAAGGCCGCAGGACCCAAAACCATTCTACAGGCTTTTTCCCTGGGAAAAAAAAATTCAGAAGCCACTGTTCTGGGTGTCAGTTTTCAGGACCCACTTGGCACTCTCAAACCAGACCAAGTTGGAACTGGTGACACCTTGCGTCTGGGAGGCATCTTGTAAGACGCCGAATTCCAGGAGGCACCTGGAAATTTAAGGCCGCAGGACCCTAAACCATTTTACAGGCTTTTTCCCTGGGAAACAAAACTCACAAGCCACTGTTCTGGGTGTCAGTTTCCAGGACCCACTTGACACTCTTAAACCAGACCAAGTTGGCACTGTTGTCTCTTAGCGTCTGGGAAACATCTAGTGAGATGCGGAATTCCAGGAGGCACCCGGCAATTTAAGGCCTCAGGACCCTGAACCATTGTACAGGCTTTTTCCCTGGGAAAGAAAACTCACAAGCCACTGTTCTGGGTGTCAGTTTTCAGGAGCCACCTGGCACTCTTAACCCAGACCAAGTTGGAACTGGTGCCACCTTGCGTCTGGGAGGCATCCTGCGAGAGGCGCAATTCCAGGAAGCACCCGGCAATTTAAGGCCTCAGGCCACTGAACCATTGTACAGGCTTTTTCCCTGGGAAACAAAACTCACAAGCCACTGTTCTGGGTGTCAGTTTTCAGGACCCACTTGTCACGCTCAAAGCAGACCAAGTTGGAACTGGTGCCACCTTGCGTCTGGGAGGCATCCTGCGAGAGGCGCAATTCCAGGAGGCACCCGGCAATTTAAGGCGGCATTAACCTAAACCATTTTACAGGCTTTTTCCTGGGAAACAAAACTCACAAGCCACTGTTCTGGGTGTCAGTTTTCAGGACCCACTTGGCACTCTCAAAGCAGACCATGTTGGCACTGGTACCACCTTGCGTCTGGGAGGCATCCTGCGAGAGACCGAATTCCAGGAGTCACCCGGCAATTTAAGGCCGCAGGACCCTGAACCATTGTACAGGCTTTTTTCCTGGGAAACAAAACTCACAAGCCACTGTTCTGGGTGTCAGTTTTCAGGACCCACTTGGCACTCTCAAACCAGACTAAGTTGGAAATTATGTCATTTTGCGACTTGGAGGCACCCTGCGAGAGTCCGAATTCCAGGAGGCACCCGGCAATTTAAGGCCGCAGGACCCTGAACCATTGTACAGGCTTTTTCCCTGGGAAACAAAACTCACAAGCCACTGTTCTGGGTGTCAGTTTTCAGGACCCACTTGGCACTCTCAAACCAGACCAAGTTGGCACTGGTGCCACCTTGCGTCTGGGAGGCATCCTGCGAGAGGCGGAATTCCAGGCGGCACCCGGCAATTTAGGGCCGCAGGACCCAAAACCATTCTACAGGCTTTTTCCCTGGGAAAAAAAAATTCAGAAGCCACTGTTCTGGGTGTCAGTTTTCAGGACCCACTTGGCACTCTTAAACAAGACCAAGTTGGCACTGGTGCCACCTTGCGTCTGGGAGGCATCCTGCGATAGGAGAATCTCCATGTGGCACACGGCTATTAAAGGCGGCATTAACCTAAACCATTTTACAGGCTTTTTCCCTGGGAAACAAAACTCACAAGCCACTGTTCTGGGTGTCAGTTTTCAGGAGCCACCTGGCACTCTCAAACCAGACCAAGTTGGCACTGGTGTTGGTTGCGTCTGGGAGGCATCCTTCGAGAGGTGCAATTCCAGGAGGCACCCGGCAATTTAAGGCCTCAGGCCCCTGAACCATTGTACAGGCTTTTTCCCTGGGAAACAAAACTTACAAGCCACTGTTCTGGGTGTCAGTTTTCAGGACCCACTTGGCACTCTCAAACCAGACCAAGTTGGCAGTGGTGCCACCTTGCGTCTGGGAGGCATCCTGCGAGAGGCGGAATTCCAAGCGGCACCCGGCAATTTAAGGCCGCAGGACCCTGAACCATTCTACAGGCTTTTTCACTGGGAAAAAAAATTCAGAAGCCACTGTTCTGGGTGTCAGTTTTCAAGACCCACTTGGCACTCTCAAAGCAGACCAAGTTGGCACTGGTGCCACCTTGCGTCTGGGAGGCATCCTGCGATAGGAGAATCTCCAGGTGGCACACGGCTATTAAAGGCGGCATTAACCTAAACCATTTTACAGGCTTTTTCCCTGGGAAAGAAAACTCACAAGCCACTGTTCTGGGTGTCAGTTTTCAGGAGCCACCTGGCACTCTTAACCCAGACAAGGTTGGCACTGGTGCCACCTTGCGTCTAGGAGGCATCCTGCGAGAGGCGCAATTCCAGGAGGCACCCGGCAATTTAAGTCCGCAGGCCACTGAACCATTTTACAGGCTTTTTCCCTGGGAAACAAAACTCACAAGCCACTGTTCTGGGTGTCAGTTTTCAGGACCCACTTGACACTCTCAAAGCAGACCAAGTGTGCACTGGTGCCACCTTGCGTTTGGGAGGCATCCTGCGAGAGGCCGAATTCCAGGAGTCACCCGGCAATTTAAGGCCGCACGACCCTGAACCATTGTACAGGCTTTTTCCCTAAGAAACAACACTCAAAAGCCACTGTTCTGGGTGTCAGTTTTCAGGAGCCACCTGGCACTCTTAAACCAGACCAAGTTGGCACTGGTGCCACCTTGCGTCTGGGAGGCATCCTGCGAGAGGTGCAATTCCAGGAGGCACCCGGCAATTTAAGGCCGCAGGACCCTGAACCATTGTACAGGCTTTTTCCCTGGGAAACAAAACTCACAAGCCACTGTTCTGGGTGTCAGTTTTCAGGACCCACTTGGCACTCTTAAACCAGACCAAGTTGAAACTAGTGCCACCTTGCATCTGGGAGGCATCCTGCGAGAGGCGCAATTCCAGGAGGCACCTGGAAATTTAAGGCGGCATTAATCTAAACCATTTTACAGGCTTTTTCCCTGGGAAACAAAACTCACAAGCCACTGTTCTGGGTGTCAGTTTGCAGGACACACTTGGCACTCTCAAACGAGACCAAGTTGGCACTGGTGCCACCTTGCGTCTGGGAGGCATCCTGCGAGAGGCGCAATTCCAGGAGGCACCCGGCAATTTAAGGCCGCAGGGCCCTGAACCATTGTACAGGCTTTTTCCCTGGGAAACAAAACTCACAAGCCACTGTTCTGGGTGTCAGTTTTCAGGACCCACTTGACACTCTCAAAGCAGACCAAGTTGGCACTGGTGCCACCTTGCGTCTGGGAGGCATCCTGCGAGAGGCGCAATTCCAGGAGCCACCGGCAATTTAAGGCCGCATGACCCTGAACCATTGTACAGGCTTTTTCCCTAAGAAACAACACTCACAAGCCACTGTTCTGGGTGTCAGTTTCCAGGACCCAATTGGCACTCTTAAACCAGACCAAGTTGGCACTGTTGTTTCTTACCGTCTGGGAAACATCTGGTGAGATGCGGAATTCCAGGAGTCACTCGGCAGTTTAAGGCCGCAGGACCCTGAACCATTGTACAGGCTTTTTCCCTGGGAAACAAAACTCACAAGCCACTGTTCTGGGTGTCAGTTTTCAGGAGCCACCTGGCACTCTCAAACCAGACCAAGTTGGCACTGGTGCCACCTTGCGTCTGGGAGGCATCCTGCGAGAGGCGGATCTCCAGGTGTCACCCGGCTATTAAAGGCGGCGTTGCCTAAACCATTGTACAGGCTTTTTCCCTGGGAAACAAAACTCACAAGCCAGTGTTCTGGGTGTCAGTTTGCAGGAGCCACCTGGCACTCTCAAACCAGACCAAGTTGGCACTGGTGTTGCTTGCGTCTGGGAGGCATCCTGCGAGAGGTGCAATTCCAGGAGGCGCCCGGCAATTTAAGTCCGCAGGCCCCTGAACCATTGTACAGGCTTTTTCCCTGGGAAACAAAACTCACAAGCCACTGTTCTGGGTGTCAGTTTTCAGGACCCGCTTGACACTCTCAAAGCAGACCAAGTTGGCACTGGTGCCACCTTGCGTCTGGGAGGCATCCTGGAAGAGGCGGATCTCTAGGTAGCACCCGGCTATTAAAGGCGGCATTACCTAAACCATTGTACAGGCTTTTTCCCTGGGAAACAAAACTCACAAGCCACTGTTCTGGGTGTCAGTTTGCAGGAGCCACCTGGCACTCTTAACCCAGACCAAGTTGGCACTGGTGCCACCTTGCGTCTGGGAGGCATCCTGCGAGAGGCTAAATTCCAGGAGTCACCCGGCAATTTAAGGCCGAACGACCATGAACCATTGTACAGGCTTTTTCCCTGGGAAACAAAACTCACAAGCCACTGTTCTGGGTGTCAGTTTTCAGGAACCACTTGTCACGCTCAAAGCAGACCAAGTTGGAACTGGTGCCACCTTGCGTCTGGGAGGCATCCTGCGAGAGGCGCAATTCCAGGAGGCACCCGGCAATTTAAGGCGGCATTAATCTAAACCATTTTACAGGCTTTTTCCTGGGAAACAAAACTCACAAGCCACTGTTCTGGGTGTCAGTTTTCAGGACCCACTTGGCACTCTCAAAGCAGACCATGTTGGCACTGGTACCACCTTGCGTCTGGGAGGCATCCTGCGAGAGGCCGAATTCCAGGAGTCACCCGGCAATTTAAGGCCGCAGGACCCTGAACCATTGTACAGGCTTTTTCCCTGGGAAACAAAACTCACAAGCCACTGTTCTGGGTGTCAGTTTTCAGGACCCACTTGGCACTCTCAAACCAGACCAAGTTGGCACTGGTGCCACCTTGCGTCTGGGAGGCATCCTGCGAGAGGCGGAATTCCAGGCGGCACTCGGCAATTTAAGGCCGCAGGACCCTGAACCATTCTACAGGCTTTTTCACTGGGAAAAAAAATTCAGAAGCCACTGTTCTGGGTGTCAGTTTTCAGGACACACTTGGCACTCTCAAACCAGACCAAGTTGGCACTGGTGCCACCTTGCGTCTGGGAGGCATCCTGCGATAGGCGAATCTCCAGGTGGCACACGGCTATTAAAGGCGGCATTAACCTAAACCATTTTACAGGCTTTTTCCCTGGGAAAGAAAACTCACAAGCCACTGTTCTGGGTGTCAGTTTTCAGGAGCCACCTGGCACTCTTAACCCAGACCAAGTTGGCACTGGTGCCACCTTGCGTCTAGGAGGCATCCTGCGAGAGGCGCAATTCCAGGAGGCACCCGGCAATTTAAGTCCGCAGGCCACTGAACCATTTTACAGGCTTTTTCCCTGGGAAACAAAACTCACAAGCCACTGTTCTGGGTGTCAGTTTTCAGGACCCACTTGACACTCTCAAAGCAGACCAAGTTGGCACTGGTGCCACCTTGCGTCTGGGAGGCATCCTGCGAGAGGCGGATCTCCAGGTGGCACCCGGCTATTAAAGGCGGCATTACCTAAACCATTTTACAGGCTTTTTCCCTGGGAAACAAAACTCACAAGCCACTGTTCTGGGTGTCAGTTTGCAGGAGCCACCTGGTACTCTCAAACCAGACCAAGTTGGCACTGGTGTTGCTTGCGTCTGGGAGGCATCCTGCGAGAGGCTGAATTCCAGGAGGCACCCGGCAATTTAAGGCCGCAGGACCCTGAACCATTGTACAGGCTTTTTCCCTGGGAAACAAAACTCACAAGCCACTGTTCTGGGTGTCAGTTTTCAGGACCCACTTGGCACTCTTAAACCAGACCAAGTTGGCACTGGTGCCACCTTGCGTCTGGGAGGCATCCTGCGAGAGGCTGAATTCCAGGAAGCACCCGGCAATTTAAGGCCTCAGGCCTCTGAACCATTTTACAGGCTTTTTCCCTGGGAAACAAAACTCACAAGCCACTGTTCTGGGTGTCAGTTTTCAGGACCCACTTGACACGCTCAAAGCAGACCAAGTTGGAACTGGTGCCACCTTGCGTCTGGGAGGCATCCTGCGAGAGACGCAATTCCAGGAGGCACCCGGCAATTTAAGGCGGCATTAACCTAAACCATTGTACAGGCTTTTTCCCTGGGAAACAAAACTCACAAGCCACTGTTCTGGGTGTCAGTTTTCAGGACCCACTTGGCACTCTCAAAGCAGATCATGTTGGCACTGGTGCCACCTTGCGTCTGGGAGGCATCCTGCAAGACGCCGAATTCCAGGAGGCACCTGGCAATTTAAGGCCGCAGGACCCTAAACCATTCTACAGGCTTTTTCCCTGGGAAACAAAACTCACAAGCCACTGTCCTGGGTGTCAGTTTTCAGGACCCACTTGGCACTCTCAAACCAGACCACGTTGACACTGGTGCCACCTTGCGTCTGGGAGGCATCCTGCGAGAGGCCGAATTCCAGGAGGCACCCGGCAATTTAAGGCCGCAGGACCCAAAACCGTTCTACAGGCTTTTTCCCTGGGAAAAAAAAATTCAGAAGCCACTGTTCTGGGTGTCAGTTTCCAGGACCCACTTGACACTCTTAAACGAGACCAAGTTGGCACTGTTGTCTCTTAGCGTCTGGGAAACATCTGGTGAGATGCGGAATTCCAGGAGTCACCCGGCAATTTAAGGCCTCAGGACCCTGAACCATTGTACAGGCTTTTTCCCTGGGAAACAAAACTCACAAGCCACTGTCCTGGGTGTCAGTTTTCAGGACCCACTTGACACGCTCAAAACAGACCAAGTTGGCACTGGTGCCACCTTGCGTCTGGGAGGCATCCTGCGAGAGGCCGAATTCCAGGAGGCACCCGGCAATTTAAGGCCGCAGGACCCAAAACCATTGTACAGGCTTTTTCCCTGGGAAACAAAACTCACAAGCCACTGTTCTGGGTGTCAGTTTTAAGGACCCGCTTGACACTCTCAAACCAGACCAAGTTGGAACTGGTTCCACCTTGTGTCTGGGAGGCATCCTGCGAGAGGCGGAATTCCAGGAGGCACCCGGCAATTTAAGGCCTCAGGCCCGTGAACCATTGTACAGGCTTTTTCCCTGGGAAACAAAACTCACAAGCCACTGTTCTGGCTGTCAGTTTTCAGGACCCACTTGACACTCTCAAAGCAGACCAAGTTGGCACTGGTGCCACCTTGTGTCTGGGAGGCATCCTGCGAGAGGCGAATCTCCAGGTGGCACACGGCTATTAAAGGCGGCATTAACCTAAACCATTGTACAGGCTTTTTCCCTGGGAAACAAAACTCACAAGCCACTGTTCTGGGTGTCAGTTTGCAGGAGCCACCTGGCACTCTTAACCCAGACCAAGGTGGAACTGGTGCCACCTTGCGTCTGGGAGGCATCCTGCGAGAGGCTGAATTCCAGGAAGCACCCGGCAATTTAAGGCCTCAGGCCACTGAACCATTGTACAGGCTTTTTCCCTGGGAAACAAAACTCACAAGCCACTGTTCTGGGTGTCAGTTTTCAGGACCCACTTGTCACGCTCAAAGCAGACCAAGTTGGCACTGGTGCCACCTTGCGTCTGGGAGGCATCCTGCGAGAGGCGCAATTCCAGGAGGCACCCGGCAATTTAAGGCGGCATTAACCTAAACCATTTTACAGGCTTTTTCCTGGGAAACAAAACTCACAAGCCACTGTTCTGGGTGTCAGTTTTCAGGACCCACTTGGCACTCTCAAAGCAGACCATGTTGGCACTGGTACCACCTTGCGTCTGGGAGGCATCCTGCGAGAGGCCGAATTCCAGGAGTCACCCGGCAATTTAAGGCCGCAGGACCCTGAACCATTGTACAGGCTTTTTCCCTGGGAAACAAAACTCACAAGCCACTGTTCTGGGTGTCAGTTTGCAGGAGCCACTTGGCACTCTCAAACCAGACTAAGTTGGAAATGGTGTCATTTTGCGACTTGGAGGCACCCTGCGAGAGTCCGAATTCCAGGAGGCACCCGGCAATTTAAGGCCGCAGGAGCCTGAACCATTGTACAGGCTTTTTCCCAGGGAAACAAAACTCAGAAGCCACTGTTCTGGGTGTCAGTTTTCAGGACCCACTTGGCACTCTCAAACCCGACCAAGTTGGCACTGGTGCCACCTTGCGTCTGGGAGGCATCCTGCGAGAGGCGGAATTCCAGGCGGCACCCGCCAATTTAAGGCCGCAGGACCCAAAACCATTCTACAGGCTTTTTCCCTGGGAAAAAAAAATTCAGAAGCTACTGTTCTGGGTGTCAGTTTCCAGGACCCACTTGGCACTCTCAAAGCAGACCAAGTTGGCACTGGTGCCACCTTGCGTCTGGGAGGCATCCTGCGATAGGAGAATCTCCAGGTGGCACACGGCTATTAAAGGCGGCATTAACCTAAACCATTTTACAGGCTTTTTCCCTGGGAAAGAAAACTCACAAGCCACTGTTCTGGGTGTCAGTTTTCAGGAGCCACCTGGCACTCTTAACCCAGACCAAGTTGGCACTGGTGTTGCTTGCGTCTGGGAGGCATCCTGCAAGAGGCTGAATTCCAGGAGGCACCCGGCAATTTAAGGCCGCAGGACCCTGAACCATTGTACAGGCTTTTTCCCTGGGAAACAAAACTCACAAGCCACTGTTCTGGGTGTCAGTTTTCAGGACCCACTTGGCACTCTTAAACCAGACCAAGTTGGCACTGTTGTTGCTTAGCGTCTGGGAAACATCTGGTGAGATGCGGAATTCCAGGAGTCACTCGGCAGTTTAAGGCCGCAGGACCCTGAACCATTGTACAGGCTTTTTCCCTGGGAAACAAAACTCACAAGCCACTGTTCTGGGTGTCAGTTTTCAGGACCCACTTGACACTCTCAAAGCAGACCAAGTGTGCACTGGTGCCACCTTGTGTCTGGGAGGCATCCTGCGAGAGGTGAATCTCCAGGTGGCACACGGCTATTAAAGGCGGCATTAACCTAAACCATTGTACAGGCTTTTTCCCTGGGAAACAAAACTCACAAGCCACTGTTCTGGGTGTCAGTTTGCAGGAGCCACCTGGCACTCTTAACCCAGACCAAGGTGGAACTGGTGCCACCTTGCGTCTGGGAGGCATCCTGCGAGAGGCTGAATTCCAGGAAGCACCCAGCAATTTAAGGCCTCAGGCCACTGAACCATTGTACAGGCTTTTTCCCTGGGAAACAAAACTCACAAGCCACTGTTCTGGGTGTCAGTTTTCAGGACCCACTTGTCACGCTCAAAGCAGACCAAGTTGGCACTGGTGCCACCTTGCGTCTGGGAGGCATCCTGCGAGAGGCGCAATTCCAGGAGGCACCCGGCAATTTAAGGCGGCATTAACCTAAACCATTTTACAGGCTTTTTCCCTGGGAAACAAAACTCACAAGCCACTGTTCTGGGTGTCAGTTTTCAGGACCCACTTGGCACTCTCAAAGCAGACCATGTTGGCACTGGTACCACCTTGCGTCTGGGAGGCATCCGGCGAGAGGCCGAATTCCAGGAGTCACCCGGCAATTTAAGGCCGCAGGACCCTGAACCATTTTACAGGCTTTTTCCCTAAGAAACAACACTCACAAGCCACTGTTCTGGGTGTCAGTTTCCAGGACCCAATTGGCACTCTTAAACCAGACCAAGTTGGCACTGTTGTTGCTTACCGTCTGGGAAACATCTGGTGAGATGCGGAATTCCAGGAGTCACTCGGCAGTTTAAGGCCGCAGGACCCTGAACCATTGTACAGGCTTTTTCCCTGGGAAACAAAACTCACAAGCCACTGTTCTGGGTGTCAGTTTTCAGGAGCCACCTGGCACTCTCAAACCAGACCAAGTTGGCACTGGTGCCACCTTGCGTCTGGGAGGCATCCTGCGAGAGGCGGATCTCCAGGTGTCACCCGGCTATTAAAGGCGGCGTTACCTAAACCATTGTACAGGCTTTTTCCCTGGGAAACAAAACTCACAAGCCAGTGTTCTGGGTGTCAGTTTGCAGGAGCCACCTGGCACGCTCAAACCAGACCAAGTTGGCACTGGTGTTGCTTGCGTCTGGGAGGCATCCTGCGAGAGGTGCAATTCCAGGAGGCGCCCGGCAATTTAAGTCCGCAGGACCCTGAACCATTGTACAGGCTTTTTCCCTGGGAAACAAAACTCACAAGCCACTGTTCTGGGTGTCAGTTTTCAGGACCCGCTTGACACTCTCAAAGCAGACCAAGTTGGCACTGGTGCCACCTTGCGTCTGGGAGGCATCCTGGAAGAGGCGGATCTCTAGGTAGCACCCGGCTATTAAAGGCGGCATAACCTAAACCATTGTACAGGCTTTTTCCCTGGGAAACAAAACTCACAAGCCACTGTTCTGGGTGTCAGTTTGCAGCAGCCACCTGGCACTCTTAACCCAGACCAAGTTGGCACTGGTGCCACCTTGCGTCTGGGAGGCATCCTGCGAGAGGCTAAATTCCAGGAGTCACCCGGCAATTTAAGGCCGCACGACCATGAACCATTGTACAGGCTTTTTCCCTAGGAAACAAAACTCACAAGCCACTGTTCTGGGTGTCAGTTTTCAGGACCCACTTGTCACGCTCAAAGCAGACCAAGTTGGAACTGGTGCCACCTTGCGTCTGGGAGGCATCCTGCGAGAGGCGCAATTCCAGGAGGCACCCGGCAATTTAAGTCCGCAGGCCACTGAACCATTTTACAGGCTTTTTCCCTGGGAAACAAAACTCACAAGCCACTGTTCTGGGTGTCAGTTTTCAGGACCCACTTGACACTCTCAAGGCAGACCAAGTTGGCACTGGTGCCACCTTGCGTCTGGGAGGCATCCTGCGAGAGGCGGATCTCCAGGTGGCACCCGGCTATTAAAGGCGGCATTACCTAAACCATTTTACAGGCTTTTTCCCTGGGAAACAAAACTCACAAGCCACTGTTCTGGGTGTCAGTTTGCAGGAGCCACCTGGCACTCTCAAACCAGACCAAGTTGGCACTGGTGTTGCTTGCGTCTGGGAGGCATCCTGCGAGAGGCTGAATTCCAGGAGGCACCCGGCAATTTAAGGCCGCAGGACCCTGAACCATTGTACAGGCTTTTTCCCTGGGAAACAAAACTCACAAGCCACTGTTCTGGGTGTCAGTTTTCAGGACCCACTTGGCACTCTTAAACCAGACCAAGTTGGCACTGGTGCCACCTTGCGTCTGGGAGGCATCCTGCGAGAGGCTGAATTCCAGGAAGCACCCGGCAATTTAAGGCCTCAGGCCTCTGAACCATTCTACAGGCTTTTTCCCTGGGAAACAAAACTCACAAGCCACTGTTCTGGGTGTCAGTTTTCAGGACCCACTTGACACGCTCAAAGCAGACCAAGTTGGAACTGGTGCCACCTTGCGTCTGGGAGGCATCCTGCGAGAGGCGCAATTCCAGGAGGCACCCGGCAATTTAAGGCGGCATTAACCTAAACCATTGTACAGGCTTTTTCCCTGGGAAACAAAACTCACAAGCCACTGTTCTGGGTGTCAGTTTTCAGGACCCACTTGGCACTCTCAAAGCAGATCATGTTGGCACTGGTGCCACCTTGCGTCTGGGAGGCATCCTGCAAGACGCCGAATTCCAGGAGGCACCCGGCAATTTAAGGCCGCAGGACCCTAAACCATTCTACAGGCTTTTTCCCTGGGAAACAAAACTCACAAGCCACTGTCCTGGGTGTCAGTTTTCAGGACCCACTTGGCACTCTCAAACCAGACCAAGTTGGCACTGGTGCCACCTTGCGTCTGGGAGGCATCCTGCGAGAGGCCGAATTCCAGGAGGCACCCGGCAATTTAAGGCCGCAGGACCCAAAACCATTGTACAGGCTTTTTCCCTGGGAAACAAAACTCACAAGCCACTGTTCTGGGTGTCAGTTTTAAGGACCCACTTGACACTCTCAAACCAGACCAAGTTGGAACTGGTGCCACCTTGCGTCTGGGAGGCATCCTGCGAGAGGCGGAATTCCAGGAGGCACCCGGCAATTTAAGGCCTCAGGCCCGTGAACCATTGTACAGGCTTTTTCCCTGGGAAACAAAACTCACAAGCCACTGTTCTGGCTGTCAGTTTTCAGGACCCACTTGACACTCTCAAAGCAGACCAAGTTGGCACTGGTGCCACCTTGTGTCTGGGAGGCATCCTGCGAGAGGCGAATCTCCAGGTGGCACACGGCTATTAAAGGCGGCATTAACCTAAACCATTGTACAGGCTTTTTTCCTGGGAAACAAAACTCACAAGCCACTGTTCTGGGTGTCAGTTTGCAGGAGCCACCTGGCACTCTTAACCCAGACCAAGTTGGAACTGGTGCCACCTTGCGTCTGGGAGGCATCCTGCGAGAGGCTGAATTCCAGGAAGCACCCGGCAATTTAAGGCCTCAGGCCACTGAACCATTGTACAGGCTTTTTCCCTGGGAAACAAAACTCACAAGCCACTGTTCTGGGTGTCAGTTTTCAGGACCCACTTGTCACGCTCAAAGCAGACCAAGTTGGCACTGGTGCCACCTTGCGTCTGGGAGGCATCCTGCGAGAGGCGCAATTCCAGGAGGCACCCGGCAATTTAAGGCGGCATTAACCTAAACCATTTTACAGGCTTTTTCCTGGGAAACAAAACTCACAAGCCACTGTTCTGGGTGTCAGTTTTCAGGACCCACTTGGCACTCTCAAAGCAGACCATGTTGGCACTGGTACCACCTTGCGTCTGGGAGGCATCCTGCGAGAGGCCGAATTCCAGGAGTCACCCGGCAATTTAAGGCCGCAGGACCCTGAACCATTGTACAGGCTTTTTCCCTGGGAAACAAAACTCACAAGCCACTGTTCTGGGTGTCAGTTTTCAGGACCCACTTGGCACTCTTAAACCAGAACAAGTTGGCACTGTTGTTGCTTAGCGTCTGGGAAACATCTGGTGAGATGCGGAATTCCAGGAGTCACTCGGCAGTTTAAGGCCGCAGGACCCTGAACCATTGTACAGGCTTTTTCCCTGGGAAACAAAACTCACAAGCCACTGTTCTGGGTGTCAGTTTTCAGGACCCACTTGACACTCTCAAAGCAGACCAAGTGTGCACTGGTGCCACCTTGCGTCTGGGAGGCATCCTGCGAGAGGCGCAATTCCAGGAGGCACCCGTCAATTTAAGGCGGCATTAACCTAAACCATTGTACAGGCTTTTTCCCTGGGAAAGAAAACTCACAAGCCACTGTTCTGGGTGTCAGTTTTCAGGACCCACTTGGCACTCTCAAAGCAGATCATGTTGGCACTGGTGCCACCTTGCGTCTGGGAGGCATCCTGCGAGAGGCCGAATTCCAGGAGTCACTCGGCAGTTTAAGGCCGCAGGACCCTGAACCATTGTACAGGCTTTTTCCCTGGGAAACAAAACTCACAAGCCACTGTTCTGGGTGTCAGTTTTCAGGAGCCACCTGGCACTCTCAAACCAGACCAAGTTGGCACTGGTGCCACCTTGCGTCTGGGAGGCATCCTGCGAGAGGCGGATCTCCAGGTGTCACCCGGCTATTAAAGGCGGCGTTACCTAAACCATTGTACAGGCTTTTTCCCTGGGAAACAAAACTCACAAGCCAGTGTTCTGGGTGTCAGTTTGCAGGAGCCACCTGGCACTCTCAAACCAGACCAAGTTGGCACTGGTGTTGCTTGCGTCTGGGAGGCATCCTGCGAGAGGTGCAATTCCAGGAGGCGCCCGGCAATTTAAGTCCGCAGGACCCTGAACCATTGTACAGGCTTTTTCCCTGGGAAACAAAACTCACAAGCCACTGTTCTGGGTGTCAGTTTTCAGGACCCGCTTGACACTCTCAAAGCAGACCAAGTTGGCACTGGTGCCACCTTGCGTCTGGGAGGCATCCTGGAAGAGGCGGATCTCTAGGTAGCACCCGGCTATTAAAGGCGGCATAACCTAAACCATTGTACAGGCTTTTTCCCTGGGAAACAAAACTCACAAGCCACTGTTCTGGGTGTCAGTTTGCAGCAGCCACCTGGCACTCTTAACCCAGACCAAGTTGGCACTGGTGCCACCTTGCGTCTGGGAGGCATCCTGCGAGAGGCTAAATTCCAGGAGTCACCCGGCAATTTAAGGCCGCACGACCATGAACCATTGTACAGGCTTTTTCCCTGGGAAACAAAACTCACAAGCCACTGTTCTGGGTGTCAGTTTTCAGGACCCACTTGTCACGCTCAAAGCAGACCAAGTTGGAACTGGTGCCACCTTGCGTCTGGGAGGCATCCTGCGAGAGGCGCAATTCCAGGAGGCACCCGGCAATTTAAGGCGGCATTAACCTAAACCATTTTACAGGCTTTTTCCTGGGAAACAAAACGCACAAGCCCCTGTTCTGGGTGTCAGTTTTCAGGACCCACTTGGCACTCTCAAAGCAGACCATGTGAGCACTGGTACCACCTTGCGTCTGGGAGGCATCCTGCGAGAGGCCGAATTCCAGGAGTCACCCGGCAATTTAAGGCCGCAGGACCCTGAACCATTGTACAGGCTTTTTCCCTGGGAAACAAAACTCACAAGCCACTGTTCTGGGTGTCAGTTTTCAGGACCCACTTGGCACTCTCAAAGCAGACCAAGTTGGCACTGGTGCCACCTTGCGTCTGGGAGGCATCCTGCTATAGGCGAATCTCCAGGTGGCACACGGCTATTAAAGGCGGCATTAACCTAAACCATTTTACAGGCTTTTTCCCTGGGAAAGAAAACTCACAAGCCACTGTTCTGGGTGTCAGTTTTCAGGAGCCACCTAGCACTCTTAACCCAGACCAAGTTGGCACTGGTGCCACCTTGCGTCTAGGAGGAATCCTGCGAGAGGCGCAATTCCAGGAGGCACCCGGCAATTTAAGTCCACAGGCCACTGAACCATTTTACAGGCTTTTTCCCTGGGAAACAAAACTCACAAGCCACTGTTCTGGGTGTCAGTTTTCAGGACCCACTTGACACTCTCAAAGCAGACCAAGTTGGCACTGGTGCCACCTTGCGTCTGGGAGGCATCCTGCGAGAGGCGGATCTCCAGGTGGCACCCGGCTATTAAAGGCGGCATTACCTAAACCATTTTACAGGCTTTTTCCCTGGGAAACAAAACTCACAAGCCACTGTTCTGGGTGTCAGTTTGCAGGAGCCACCTGGCACTCTCAAACCAGACCAAGTTGGCACTGGTGTTGCTTGCGTCTGGGAGGCATCCTGCGAGAGGCTGAATTCCAGGAGGCACCCGGCAATTTAAGGCCGCAGGACCCTGAACCATTGTACAGGCTTTTTCCCTGGGAAACAAAACTCACAAGCCACTGTTCTGGGTGTCAGTTTTCAGGACCCACTTGGCACTCTTAAACCAGACCAAGTTGGCACTGGTGCCACCTTGCGTCTGGGAGGCATCCTGCGAGAGGCTGAATTCCAGGAAGCACCCGGCAATTTAAGGCCTCAGGCCACTGAACCATTGTACAGGCTTTTTCCCTGGGAAACAAAACTCACAAGCCACTGTTCTGGGTGTCAGTTTTCAGGACCCACTTGTCACGCTCAAAGCAGACCAAGTTGGAACTGGTGCCACCTTGCGTCTGGGAGGCATCCTGCGAGAGGCGCAATTCCAGGAGGCACCCGGCAATTTAAGGCGGCATTAACCTAAACCATTTTACAGGCTTTTTCCTGGGAAACAAAACTCACAAGCCACTGTTCTGGGTGTCAGTTTTCAGGACCCACTTGGCACTCTCAAAGCAGACCATGTTGGCACTGGTACCACCTTGCGTCTGGGAGGCATCCTGCGAGAGGCCGAATTCCAGGAGTCACCCGGCAATTTAAGGCCGCAGGACCCTGAACCATTGTACAGGCTTTTTCCCTGGGAAACAAAACTCACAAGCCACTGTTCTGGGTGTCAGTTTGCAGGAGCCACTTGGCACTCTCAAACCAGACTAAGTTGGAAATGGTGTCATTTTGCGACTTGGAGGCACCCTGCGAGAGTCCGAATTCCAGGAGGCACCCGGCAATTTAAGGCCGCAGGAGCCTGAACCATTGTACAGGCTTTTTCCCAGGGAAACAAAACTCAGAAGCCACTGTTCTGGGTGTCAGTTTTCAGGACCCACTTGGCACTCTCAAACCCGACCAAGTTGGCACTGGTGCCACCTTGCGTCTGGGAGGCATCCTGCGAGAGGCGGAATTCCAGGCGGCACCCGCCAATTTAAGGCCGCAGGACCCAAAACCATTCTACAGGCTTTTTCCCTGGGAAAAAAAAATTCAGAAGCTACTGTTCTGGGTGTCAGTTTCCAGGACCCACTTGGCACTCTCAAAGCAGACCAAGTTGGCACTGGTGCCACCTTGCGTCTGGGAGGCATCCTGCGATAGGAGAATCTCCAGGTGGCACACGGCTATTAAAGGCGGCATTAACCTAAACCATTTTACAGGCTTTTTCCCTGGGAAAGAAAACTCACAAGCCACTGTTCTGGGTGTCAGTTTTCAGGAGCCACCTGGCACTCTTAACCCAGACCAAGTTGGCACTGGTGTTGCTTGCGTCTGGGAGGCATCCTGCAAGAGGCTGAATTCCAGGAGGCACCCGGCAATTTAAGGCCGCAGGACCCTGAACCATTGTACAGGCTTTTTCCCTGGGAAACAAAACTCACAAGCCACTGTTCTGGGTGTCAGTTTTCAGGACCCACTTGGCACTCTTAAACCAGACCAAGTTGGCACTGTTGTTGCTTAGCGTCTGGGAAACATCTGGTGAGATGCGGAATTCCAGGAGTCACTCGGCAGTTTAAGGCCGCAGGACCCTGAACCATTGTACAGGCTTTTTCCCTGGGAAACAAAACTCACAAGCCACTGTTCTGGGTGTCAGTTTTCAGGACCCACTTGACACTCTCAAAGCAGACCAAGTGTGCACTGGTGCCACCTTGTGTCTGGGAGGCATCCTGCAAGAGGTGAATCTCCAGGTGGCACACGGCTATTAAAGGCGGCATTAACCTAAACCATTGTACAGGCTTTTTCCCTGGGAAACAAAACTCACAAGCCACTGTTCTGGGTGTCAGTTTGCAGGAGCCACCTGGCACTCTTAACCCAGACCAAGGTGGAACTGGTGCCACCTTGCGTCTGGGAGGCATCCTGCGAGAGGCTGAATTCCAGGAAGCACCCAGCAATTTAAGGCCTCAGGCCACTGAACCATTGTACAGGCTTTTTCCCTGGGAAACAAAACTCACAAGCCACTGTTCTGGGTGTCAGTTTTCAGGACCCACTTGTCACGCTCAAAGCAGACCAAGTTGGCACTGGTGCCACCTTGCGTCTGGGAGGCATCCTGCGAGAGGCGCAATTCCAGGAGGCACCCGGCAATTTAAGGCGGCATTAACCTAAACCATTTTACAGGCTTTTTCCCTGGGAAACAAAACTCACAAGCCACTGTTCTGGGTGTCAGTTTTCAGGACCCACTTGGCACTCTCAAAGCAGACCATGTTGGCACTGGTACCACCTTGCGTCTGGGAGGCATCCGGCGAGAGGCCGAATTCCAGGAGTCACCCGGCAATTTAAGGCCGCAGGACCCTGAACCATTTTACAGGCTTTTTCCCTAAGAAACAACACTCACAAGCCACTGTTCTGGGTGTCAGTTTCCAGGACCCAATTGGCACTCTTAAACCAGACCAAGTTGGCACTGTTGTTGCTTACCGTCTGGGAAACATCTGGTGAGATGCGGAATTCCAGGAGTCACTCGGCAGTTTAAGGCCGCAGGACCCTGAACCATTGTACAGGCTTTTTCCCTGGGAAACAAAACTCACAAGCCACTGTTCTGGGTGTCAGTTTTCAGGAGCCACCTGGCACTCTCAAACCAGACCAAGTTGGCACTGGTGCCACCTTGCGTCTGGGAGGCATCCTGCGAGAGGCGGATCTCCAGGTGTCACCCGGCTATTAAAGGCGGCGTTACCTAAACCATTGTACAGGCTTTTTCCCTGGGAAACAAAACTCACAAGCCAGTGTTCTGGGTGTCAGTTTGCAGGAGCCACCTGGCACGCTCAAACCAGACCAAGTTGGCACTGGTGTTGCTTGCGTCTGGGAGGCATCCTGCGAGAGGTGCAATTCCAGGAGGCGCCCGGCAATTTAAGTCCGCAGGACCCTGAACCATTGTACAGGCTTTTTCCCTGGGAAACAAAACTCACAAGCCACTGTTCTGGGTGTCAGTTTTCAGGACCCGCTTGACACTCTCAAAGCAGACCAAGTTGGCACTGGTGCCACCTTGCGTCTGGGAGGCATCCTGGAAGAGGCGGATCTCTAGGTAGCACCCGGCTATTAAAGGCGGCATAACCTAAACCATTGTACAGGCTTTTTCCCTGGGAAACAAAACTCACAAGCCACTGTTCTGGGTGTCAGTTTGCAGCAGCCACCTGGCACTCTTAACCCAGACCAAGTTGGCACTGGTGCCACCTTGCGTCTGGGAGGCATCCTGCGAGAGGCTAAATTCCAGGAGTCACCCGGCAATTTAAGGCCGCACGACCATGAACCATTGTACAGGCTTTTTCCCTAGGAAACAAAACTCACAAGCCACTGTTCTGGGTGTCAGTTTTCAGGACCCACTTGTCACGCTCAAAGCAGACCAAGTTGGAACTGGTGCCACCTTGCGTCTGGGAGGCATCCTGCGAGAGGCGCAATTCCAGGAGGCACCCGGCAATTTAAGTCCGCAGGCCACTGAACCATTTTACAGGCTTTTTCCCTGGGAAACAAAACTCACAAGCCACTGTTCTGGGTGTCAGTTTTCAGGACCCACTTGACACTCTCAAGGCAGACCAAGTTGGCACTGGTGCCACCTTGCGTCTGGGAGGCATCCTGCGAGAGGCGGATCTCCAGGTGGCACCCGGCTATTAAAGGCGGCATTACCTAAACCATTTTACAGGCTTTTTCCCTGGGAAACAAAACTCACAAGCCACTGTTCTGGGTGTCAGTTTGCAGGAGCCACCTGGCACTCTCAAACCAGACCAAGTTGGCACTGGTGTTGCTTGCGTCTGGGAGGCATCCTGCGAGAGGCTGAATTCCAGGAGGCACCCGGCAATTTAAGGCCGCAGGACCCTGAACCATTGTACAGGCTTTTTCCCTGGGAAACAAAACTCACAAGCCACTGTTCTGGGTGTCAGTTTTCAGGACCCACTTGGCACTCTTAAACCAGACCAAGTTGGCACTGGTGCCACCTTGCGTCTGGGAGGCATCCTGCGAGAGGCTGAATTCCAGGAAGCACCCGGCAATTTAAGGCCTCAGGCCTCTGAACCATTCTACAGGCTTTTTCCCTGGGAAACAAAACTCACAAGCCACTGTTCTGGGTGTCAGTTTTCAGGACCCACTTGACACGCTCAAAGCAGACCAAGTTGGAACTGGTGCCACCTTGCGTCTGGGAGGCATCCTGCGAGAGGCGCAATTCCAGGAGGCACCCGGCAATTTAAGGCGGCATTAACCTAAACCATTGTACAGGCTTTTTCCCTGGGAAACAAAACTCACAAGCCACTGTTCTGGGTGTCAGTTTTCAGGACCCACTTGGCACTCTCAAAGCAGATCATGTTGGCACTGGTGCCACCTTGCGTCTGGGAGGCATCCTGCAAGACGCCGAATTCCAGGAGGCACCCGGCAATTTAAGGCCGCAGGACCCTAAACCATTCTACAGGCTTTTTCCCTGGGAAACAAAACTCACAAGCCACTGTCCTGGGTGTCAGTTTTCAGGACCCACTTGGCACTCTCAAACCAGACCAAGTTGGCACTGGTGCCACCTTGCGTCTGGGAGGCATCCTGCGAGAGGCCGAATTCCAGGAGGCACCCGGCAATTTAAGGCCGCAGGACCCAAAACCATTGTACAGGCTTTTTCCCTGGGAAACAAAACTCACAAGCCACTGTTCTGGGTGTCAGTTTTAAGGACCCACTTGACACTCTCAAACCAGACCAAGTTGGAACTGGTGCCACCTTGCGTCTGGGAGGCATCCTGCGAGAGGCGGAATTCCAGGAGGCACCCGGCAATTTAAGGCCTCAGGCCCGTGAACCATTGTACAGGCTTTTTCCCTGGGAAACAAAACTCACAAGCCACTGTTCTGGCTGTCAGTTTTCAGGACCCACTTGACACTCTCAAAGCAGACCAAGTTGGCACTGGTGCCACCTTGTGTCTGGGAGGCATCCTGCGAGAGGCGAATCTCCAGGTGGCACACGGCTATTAAAGGCGGCATTAACCTAAACCATTGTACAGGCTTTTTTCCTGGGAAACAAAACTCACAAGCCACTGTTCTGGGTGTCAGTTTGCAGGAGCCACCTGGCACTCTTAACCCAGACCAAGTTGGAACTGGTGCCACCTTGCGTCTGGGAGGCATCCTGCGAGAGGCTGAATTCCAGGAAGCACCCGGCAATTTAAGGCCTCAGGCCACTGAACCATTGTACAGGCTTTTTCCCTGGGAAACAAAACTCACAAGCCACTGTTCTGGGTGTCAGTTTTCAGGACCCACTTGTCACGCTCAAAGCAGACCAAGTTGGCACTGGTGCCACCTTGCGTCTGGGAGGCATCCTGCGAGAGGCGCAATTCCAGGAGGCACCCGGCAATTTAAGGCGGCATTAACCTAAACCATTTTACAGGCTTTTTCCTGGGAAACAAAACTCACAAGCCACTGTTCTGGGTGTCAGTTTTCAGGACCCACTTGGCACTCTCAAAGCAGACCATGTTGGCACTGGTACCACCTTGCGTCTGGGAGGCATCCTGCGAGAGGCCGAATTCCAGGAGTCACCCGGCAATTTAAGGCCGCAGGACCCTGAACCATTGTACAGGCTTTTTCCCTGGGAAACAAAACTCACAAGCCACTGTTCTGGGTGTCAGTTTTCAGGACCCACTTGGCACTCTTAAACCAGAACAAGTTGGCACTGTTGTTGCTTAGCGTCTGGGAAACATCTGGTGAGATGCGGAATTCCAGGAGTCACTCGGCAGTTTAAGGCCGCAGGACCCTGAACCATTGTACAGGCTTTTTCCCTGGGAAACAAAACTCACAAGCCACTGTTCTGGGTGTCAGTTTTCAGGACCCACTTGACACTCTCAAAGCAGACCAAGTGTGCACTGGTGCCACCTTGCGTCTGGGAGGCATCCTGCGAGAGGCGCAATTCCAGGAGGCACCCGTCAATTTAAGGCGGCATTAACCTAAACCATTGTACAGGCTTTTTCCCTGGGAAAGAAAACTCACAAGCCACTGTTCTGGGTGTCAGTTTTCAGGACCCACTTGGCACTCTCAAAGCAGATCATGTTGGCACTGGTGCCACCTTGCGTCTGGGAGGCATCCTGCGAGAGGCCGAATTCCAGGAGTCACTCGGCAGTTTAAGGCCGCAGGACCCTGAACCATTGTACAGGCTTTTTCCCTGGGAAACAAAACTCACAAGCCACTGTTCTGGGTGTCAGTTTTCAGGAGCCACCTGGCACTCTCAAACCAGACCAAGTTGGCACTGGTGCCACCTTGCGTCTGGGAGGCATCCTGCGAGAGGCGGATCTCCAGGTGTCACCCGGCTATTAAAGGCGGCGTTACCTAAACCATTGTACAGGCTTTTTCCCTGGGAAACAAAACTCACAAGCCAGTGTTCTGGGTGTCAGTTTGCAGGAGCCACCTGGCACTCTCAAACCAGACCAAGTTGGCACTGGTGTTGCTTGCGTCTGGGAGGCATCCTGCGAGAGGTGCAATTCCAGGAGGCGCCCGGCAATTTAAGTCCGCAGGACCCTGAACCATTGTACAGGCTTTTTCCCTGGGAAACAAAACTCACAAGCCACTGTTCTGGGTGTCAGTTTTCAGGACCCGCTTGACACTCTCAAAGCAGACCAAGTTGGCACTGGTGCCACCTTGCGTCTGGGAGGCATCCTGGAAGAGGCGGATCTCTAGGTAGCACCCGGCTATTAAAGGCGGCATAACCTAAACCATTGTACAGGCTTTTTCCCTGGGAAACAAAACTCACAAGCCACTGTTCTGGGTGTCAGTTTGCAGCAGCCACCTGGCACTCTTAACCCAGACCAAGTTGGCACTGGTGCCACCTTGCGTCTGGGAGGCATCCTGCGAGAGGCTAAATTCCAGGAGTCACCCGGCAATTTAAGGCCGCACGACCATGAACCATTGTACAGGCTTTTTCCCTGGGAAACAAAACTCACAAGCCACTGTTCTGGGTGTCAGTTTTCAGGACCCACTTGTCACGCTCAAAGCAGACCAAGTTGGAACTGGTGCCACCTTGCGTCTGGGAGGCATCCTGCGAGAGGCGCAATTCCAGGAGGCACCCGGCAATTTAAGGCGGCATTAACCTAAACCATTTTACAGGCTTTTTCCTGGGAAACAAAACGCACAAGCCCCTGTTCTGGGTGTCAGTTTTCAGGACCCACTTGGCACTCTCAAAGCAGACCATGTGAGCACTGGTACCACCTTGCGTCTGGGAGGCATCCTGCGAGAGGCCGAATTCCAGGAGTCACCCGGCAATTTAAGGCCGCAGGACCCTGAACCATTGTACAGGCTTTTTCCCTGGGAAACAAAACTCACAAGCCACTGTTCTGGGTGTCAGTTTTCAGGACCCACTTGGCACTCTCAAAGCAGACCAAGTTGGCACTGGTGCCACCTTGCGTCTGGGAGGCATCCTGCTATAGGCGAATCTCCAGGTGGCACACGGCTATTAAAGGCGGCATTAACCTAAACCATTTTACAGGCTTTTTCCCTGGGAAAGAAAACTCACAAGCCACTGTTCTGGGTGTCAGTTTTCAGGAGCCACCTAGCACTCTTAACCCAGACCAAGTTGGCACTGGTGCCACCTTGCGTCTAGGAGGAATCCTGCGAGAGGCGCAATTCCAGGAGGCACCCGGCAATTTAAGTCCACAGGCCACTGAACCATTTTACAGGCTTTTTCCCTGGGAAACAAAACTCACAAGCCACTGTTCTGGGTGTCAGTTTTCAGGACCCACTTGACACTCTCAAAGCAGACCAAGTTGGCACTGGTGCCACCTTGCGTCTGGGAGGCATCCTGCGAGAGGCGGATCTCCAGGTGGCACCCGGCTATTAAAGGCGGCATTACCTAAACCATTTTACAGGCTTTTTCCCTGGGAAACAAAACTCACAAGCCACTGTTCTGGGTGTCAGTTTGCAGGAGCCACCTGGCACTCTCAAACCAGACCAAGTTGGCACTGGTGTTGCTTGCGTCTGGGAGGCATCCTGCGAGAGGCTGAATTCCAGGAGGCACCCGGCAATTTAAGGCCGCAGGACCCTGAACCATTGTACAGGCTTTTTCCCTGGGAAACAAAACTCACAAGCCACTGTTCTGGGTGTCAGTTTTCAGGACCCACTTGGCACTCTTAAACCAGACCAAGTTGGCACTGGTGCCACCTTGCGTCTGGGAGGCATCCTGCGAGAGGCTGAATTCCAGGAAGCACCCGGCAATTTAAGGCCTCAGGCCTCTGAACCATTCTACAGGCTTTTTCCCTGGGAAACAAAACTCACAAGCCACTGTTCTGGGTGTCAGTTTTCAGGACCCACTTGACACGCTCAAAGCAGACCAAGTTGGAACTGGTGCCACCTTGCGTCTGGGAGGCATCCTGCGAGAGGCGCAATTCCAGGAGGCACCCGGCAATTTAAGGCGGCATTAACCTAAACCATTGTACAGGCTTTTTCCCTGGGAAACAAAACTCACAAGCCACTGTTCTGGGTGTCAGTTTTCAGGACCCACTTGGCACTCTCAAAGCAGATCATGTTGGCACTGGTGCCACCTTGCGTCTGGGAGGCATCCTGCAAGACGCCGAATTCCAGGAGGCACCTGGCAATTTAAGGCCACAGGACCCTAAACCATTCTACAGGCTTTTTCCCTGGGAAACAAAACTCACAAGCCACTGTCCTGGGTGTCAGTTTTCAGGACCCACTTGGCACTCTCAAACCAGACCAAGTTGACACTGGTGCCACCTTGCGTCTGGGAGGCATCCTGCGAGAGGCCGAATTCCAGGAGGCACCCGGCAATTTAAGGCCGCAGGACCCAAAACCGTTCTACAGGCTTTTTCCCTGGGAAAAAAAAATTCAGAAGCCACTGTTCTGGGTGTCAGTTTCCAGGACCCACTTGACACTCTTAAACCAGACCAAGTTGGCACTGTTGTCTCTTAGCGTCTGGGAAACATCTGGTGAGATGCGGAATTCCAGGAGTCACCCGGCAATTTAAGGCCTCAGGACCCTGAACCATTGTACAGGCTTTTTCCCTGGGAAACAAAACTCACAAGCCACTGTCCTGGGTGTCAGTTTTCAGGACCCACTTGGCACTCTCAAACCAGACCAAGTTGGCACTGGTGCCACCTTGCGTCTGGGAGGCATCCTGCGAGAGGCCGAATTCCAGGAGGCACCCGGCAATTTAAGGCCGCAGGACCCAAAACCATTGTACAGGCTTTTTCCCTGGGAAACAAAACTCACAAGCCACTGTTCTGGGTGTCAGTTTTAAGGACCCACTTGACACTCTCAAACCAGACCAAGTTGGAACTGGTGCCACCTTGTGTCTGGGAGGCATCCTGCGAGAGGCGGAATTCCAGGAGGCACCCGGCAATTTAAGGCCTCAGGCCCGTGAACCATTGTACAGGCTTTTTCCCTGGGAAACAAAACTCACAAGCCACTGTTCTGGGTGTCAGTTTTCAGGACCCGCTTGACACTCTCAAAGCAGACCAAGTTGGCACTGGTGCCACCTTGCGTCTGGGAGGCATCCTGGAAGAGGCGGATCTCTAGGTAGCACCCGGCTATTAAAGGCGGCATAACCTAAACCATTGTACAGGCTTTTTCCCTGGGAAACAAAACTCACAAGCCACTGTTCTGGGTGTCAGTTTGCAGCAGCCACCTGGCACTCTTAACCCAGACCAAGTTGGCACTGGTGTTGCTTGCGTCTGGGAGGCATCCTGCGAGAGGCTAAATTCCAGGAGTCACCCGGCAATTTAAGGCCGCACGACCATGAACCATTGTACAGGCTTTTTCCCTGGGAAACAAAACTCACAAGCCACTGTTCTGGGTGTCAGTTTTCAGGACCCACTTGTCACGCTCAAAGCAGACCAAGTTGGAACTGGTGCCACCTTGCGTCTGGGAGGCATCCTGCGAGAGGCGCAATTCCAGGAGGCACCCGTCAATTTAAGGCGGCATTAACCTAAACCATTTTACAGGCTTTTTCCTGGGAAACAAAACTCACAAGCCCCTGTTCTGGGTGTCAGTTTTCAGGACCCACTTGGCACTCTCAAAGCAGACCATGTGAGCACTGGTACCACCTTGCGTCTGGGAGGCATCCTGCGAGAGGCCGAATTCCAGGAGTCACCCGGCAATTTAAGGCCGCAGGACCCTGAACCATTGTACAGGCTTTTTCCCTGGGAAACAAAACTCACAAGCCACTGTTCTGGGTGTCAGTTTTCAGGACCCACTTGGCACTCTCAAAGCAGACCAAGTTGGCACTGGTGCCACCTTGCGTCTGGGAGGCATCCTGCTATAGGCGAATCTCCAGGTGGCACACGGCTATTAAAGGCGGCATTAACCTAAACCATTGTACAGGCTTTTTCCCTGGGAAAGAAAACTCACAAGCCACTGTTCTGGGTGTCAGTTTTCAGGAGCCACCTAGCACTCTTAACCCAGACCAAGTTGGCACTGGTGCCACCTTGCGTCTAGGAGGCATCCTGCGAGAGGCGCAATTCCAGGAGGCACCCGGCAATTTAAGTCCGCAGGCCACTGAACCATTTTACAGGCTTTTTCCCTGGGAAACAAAACTCACAAGCCACTGTTCTGGGTGTCAGTTTTCAGGACCCACTTGACACTCTCAAAGCAGACCAAGTTGGCACTGGTGCCACCTTGCGTCTGGGAGGCATCCTGCGAGAGGCGGATCTCCAGGTGGCACCCGGCTATTAAAGGCGGCATTACCTAAACCATTTTACAGGCTTTTTCCCTGGGAAACAAAACTCACAAGCCACTGTTCTGGGTGTCAGATTGCAGGACCCACTTGGCACTCTCAAACCAGACCAAGTTGGCACTGGTGTTGCTTGCGTCTGGGAGGCATCCTGCGAGAGGCTGAATTCCAGGAGGCACCCGGCAATTTAAGGCCGCAGGACCCTGAACCATTGTACAGGCTTTTTCCCTGGGAAACAAAACTCACAAGCCACTGTTCTGGGTGTCAGTTTTCAGGACCCACTTGGCACTCTTAAACCAGACCAAGTTGGCACTGGTGCCACCTTGCGTCTGGGAGGCATCCTGCGAGAGGCTGAATTCCAGGAAGCACCCGGCAATTTAAGGCCTCAGGCCTCTGAACCATTCTACAGGCTTTTTCCCTGGGAAACAAAACTCACAAGCCACTGTTCTGGGTGTCAGTTTTCAGGACCCACTTGACACGCTCAAAGCAGACCAAGTTGGAACTGGTGCCACCTTGCGTCTGGGAGGCATCCTGCGAGAGGCGCAATTCCAGGAGGCACCCGGCAATTTAAGGCGGCATTAACCTAAACCATTGTACAGGCTTTTTCCCTGGGAAACAAAACTCACAAGCCACTGTTCTGGGTGTCAGTTTTCAGGACCCACTTGGCACTCTCAAAGCAGATCATGTTGGCACTGGTGCCACCTTGCGTCTGGGAGGCATCCTGCAAGACGCCGAATTCCAGGAGGCACCTGGCAATTTAAGGCCGCAGGACCCTAAACCATTCTACAGGCTTTTTCCCTGGGAAACAAAACTCACAAGCCACTGTCCTGGGTGTCAGTTTTCAGGACCCACTTGGCACTCTCAAACCAGACCAAGTTGACACTGGTGCCACCTTGCGTCTGGGAGGCATCCTGCGAGAGGCCGAATTCCAGGAGGCACCCGGCAATTTAAGGCCGCAGGACCCAAAACCGTTCTACAGGCTTTTTCCCTGGGAAAAAAAAATTCAGAAGCCACTATTCTGGGTGTCAGTTTCCAGGACCCACTTGACACTCTTAAACCAGACCAAGTTGGCACTGTTGTCTCTTAGCGTCTGGGAAACATCTGGTGAGATGCGGAATTCCAGGAGTCACCCGGCAATTTAAGGCCTCAGGACCCTGAACCATTGTACAGGCTTTTTCCCTGGGAAACAAAACTCACAAGCCACTGTCCTGGGTGTCAGTTTTCAGGACCCACTTAGCACTCTCAAACCAGACCAAGTTGGCACTGGTGCCACCTTGCGTCTGGGAGGCATCCTGCGAGAGGCCGAATTCCAGGAGGCACCCGGCAATTTAAGGCCGCAGGACCCAAAACCATTGTACAGGCTTTTTCCCTGGGAAACAAAACTCACAAGCCACTGTTCTGGGTGTCAGTTTTAAGGACCCACTTGACACTCTCAAACCAGACCAAGTTGGAACTGGTGCCACCTTGTGTCTGGGAGGCATCCTGCGAGAGGCGGAATTCCAGGAGGCACCCGGCAATTTAAGGCCTCAGGCCCGTGAACCATTGTACAGGCTTTTTCCCTGGGAAACAAAACTCACAAGCCACTGTTCTGGGTGTCAGTTTTCAGGACCCACTTGACACTCTCAAACCAGACCAAGTTGGCACTGGTGCCACCTTGTGTCTGGGAGGCATCCTGCGAGAGGCGAATCTCCAGGTGGCACACGGATATTAAAGGCGGCATTAACCTAAACCATTGTACAGGCTTTTTCCCTGGGAAACAAAACTCACAAGCCACTGTTCTGGGTGTCAGTTTGCAGGAGCCACCTGGCACTCTTAACCCAGACCAAGTTGGAACTGGTGCCACCTTGCGTCTGGGAGGCATCCTGCGAGAGGCTGAATTCCAGGAAGCACCCGGCAATTTAAGGCCTCAGGCCACTGAACCATTGTACAGGCTTTTTCCCTGGGAAACAAAACTCACAAGCCACTGTTCTGGGTGTCAGTTTTCAGGACCCACTTGTCACGCTCAAAGCAGACCAAGTTGGCACTGGTGCCACCTTGCGTCTGGGAGGCATCCTGCGAGAGGCGCAATTCCAGGAGGCACCCGGCAATTTAAGGCGGCATTAACCTAAACCATTTTACAGGCTTTTTCCTGGGAAACAAAACTCACAAGCCACTGTTCTGGGTGTCAGTTTTCAGGACCCACTTGGCACTCTCAAAGCAGACCATGTTGGCACTGGTACCACCTTGCGTCTGGGAGGCATCCTGCGAGAGGCCGAATTCCAGGAGTCACCCGGCAATTTAAGGCCGCAGGACCCTGAACCATTGTACAGGCTTTTTCCCTGGGAAACAAAACTCACAAGCCACTGTTCTGGGTGTCAGTTTTCAGGAGCCACTTGGCACTCTCAAACCAGACTAAGTTGGAAATGGTGTCATTTTGCGACTTGGAGGCACCCTGCGAGAGTCCGAATTCCAGGAGGCACCCGGCAATTTAAGGCCGCAGGAGCCTGAACCATTGTACAGGCTTTTTCCCAGGGAAACAAAACTCAGAAGCCACTGTTCTGGGTGTCAGTTTTCAGGACCCACTTGGAACTCTCAAACCCGACCAAGTTGGCACTGGTGCCACCTTGCGTCTGGGAGGCATCCTGCGAGAGGCGGAATTCCAGGCGGCACCCGCCAATTTAAGGCCGCAGGACCCAAAACCATTCTACAGGCTTTTTCCCTGGGAAAAAAAAATTCAGAAGCCACTGTTCTGTGTGTCAGTTTTCAGGACCCACTTGGCACTCTCAAAGCAGACCAAGTTGGCACTGGTGCCACCTTGCGTCTGGGAGGCATCCTGCGATAGGAGAATCTCCAGGTGGCACACGGCTATTAAAGGCGGCATTAACCTAAACCATTTTACAGGCTTTTTCCCTGGGAAAGAAAACTCACAAGCCACTGTTCTGGGTGTCAGTTTTCAGGAGCCACCTGGCACTCTTAACCCAGACCAAGTTGGCACTGGTGTTGCTTGCGTCTGGGAGGCATCCTGCAAGAGGCTGAATTCCAGGAGGCACCCGGCAATTTAAGGCCGCAGGACCCTGAACCATTGTACAGGCTTTTTCCCTGGGAAACAAAACTCACAAGCCACTGTTCTGGGTGTCAGTTTTCAGGACCCACTTGGCACTCTTAAACCAGACCAAGTTGGCACTGTTGTTGCTTAGCGTCTGGGAAACATCTGGTGAGATGCGGAATTCCAGGAGTCACTCGGCAGTTTAAGGCCGCAGGACCCTGAACCATTGTACAGGCTTTTTCCCTGGGAAACAAAACTCACAACCCACTGTTCTGGGTGTCAGTTTTCAGGACCCACTTGACACTCTCAAAGCAGACCAAGTGTGCACTGGTGCCACCTTGCGTCTGGGAGGCATCCTGCGAGAGGCGCTATTCCAGGAGGCACCCGTCAATTTAAGGCGGCATTAACCTAAACCATTGTACAGGCTTTTTCCCTGGGAAACAAAACTCACAAGCCACTGTTCTGGGTGTCAGTTTTCAGGACCCACTTGGCACTCTCAAACCAGACCAAGTTGGCACTGGTGCCACCTTGCGTCTGGGAGGCATCCTGCGAGAGGCGGAATTCCAGGAGGCACCCGGCAATTTAAGGCCGCAGGACCCAAAACCATTCTACAGGCTTTTTCCCTGGGAAAAAAAAATTCAGAAGCCACTGTTCTGGGTGTCAGTTTGCAGGACCCACTTGGCACTCTCAAACCAGACCAAGTTGGAACTGGTGCCACCTTGCGTCTGGGAGGCATCCTGCGAGAGGCGCAATTCCAGGAGGCACCCGGCAATTTAAGGCGGCATTAACCTAAACCATTTTACAGGCTTTTTCCTGGGAAACAAAACTCACAAGCCACTGTTCTGGGTGTCAGTTTTCAGGACCCACTTGGCACTCTCAAAGCAGACCATGTTGGCACTGGTGCCACCTTGCGTCTGGGAGGCATCCTGCGAGAGGCCGAATTCCAGGAGTCACCCGGCAATTTAAGGCCGCAGGACCCTGAACCATTGTACAGGCTTTTTCCCTGGGAAACAAAACTCACAAGCCACTGTTCTGGGTGTCAGTTTGCAGGAGCCACTTGGCACTCTCAAACCAGACTAAGTTGGAAATGGTGTCATTTTGCGACTTGGAGGCATCCTGCGAGAGTCCGAATTCCAGGAGGCACCCGGCAATTTAAGGCCGCAGGAGCCTGAACCATTGTACAGGCTTTTTCCATGGGAAACAAAACTCAGAAGCCACTGTTCTGGGTGTCAGTTTTCAGGACCCACTTGGCACTCTCAAACCAGACCAAGTTGGCACTGGTGCCACCTTGCGTCTGGGAGGCATCCTGCGAGAGGCGGAATTCCAGGCGGCACCCGCCAATTTAAGGCCGCAGGACCCAAAACCATTCTACAGGCTTTTTCCCTGGGAAAAAAAAATTCAGAAGCCACTGTTCTGTGTGTCAGTTTTCAGGACCCACTTGGCACTCTCAAAGCAGACCAAGTTGGCACTGGTGCCACCTTGCGTCTGGGAGGCATCCTGCGATAGGAGAATCTCCAGGTGGCACACGGCTATTAAAGGCGGCATTAACCTAAACCATTTTACAGGCTTTTTCCCTGGGAAAGAAAACTCACAAGCCACTGTTCTGGGTGTCAGTTTTCAGGAGCCACCTGGCACTCTTAACCCAGACCAAGTTGGCACTGGTGTTGCTTGCGTCTGGGAGGCATCCTGCAAGAGGCTGAATTCCAGGAGGCACCCGGCAATTTAAGGCCGCAGGACCCTGAACCATTGTACAGGCTTTTTCCCTGGGAAACAAAACTCACAAGCCACTGTTCTGGGTGTCAGTTTTCAGGACCCACTTGGCACTCTTAAACCAGACCAAGTTGGCACTGTTGTTGCTTAGCGTCTGGGAAACATCTGGTGAGATGCGGAATTCCAGGAGTCACTCGGCAGTTTAAGGCCGCAGGACCCTGAACCATTGTACAGGCTTTTTCCCTGGGAAACAAAACTCACAAGCCACTGTTCTGGGTGTCAGTTTTCAGGACCCACTTGTCACGCTCAAAGCAGACCAAGTTGGCACTGGTGCCACCTTGCGTCTGGGAGGCATCCTTCGAGAGGCGCAATTCCAGGAGGTACCCGTCAATTTAAGGCGGCATTAACCTAAACCATTGTACAGGCTTTTTCCCTGGGAAAGAAAACTCACAAGCCACTGTTCTGGGTGTCAGTTTTCAGGACCCACTTGGCACTCTCAAAGCAGATCATGTTGGCACTGGTGCCACCTTGCGTCTGGGAGGCATCCTGCGAGAGGCCGAATTCCAGGAGTCACCCGGCAATTTAAGGCCGCACGACCCTGAACCATTGTACAGGCTTTTTCCCTGGGAAACAAAACTCACAAGCCACTGTTCTGGGTGTCAGTTTTCAGGACCCACTTGGCACTCTCAAACCAGACCAAGTTGGCACTGGTGCCACCTTGCGTCTGGGAGGCATCCTGCGAGAGGCGGAATTCCAGGAGGCACCCGGCAATTTAAGGCCGCAGGACCCAAAACCATTCTACAGGCTTTTTCCCTGGGAAAAAAAAATTCAGAAGCCACTGTTCTGGGTGTCAGTTTGCAGGACCCACTTGGCACTCTCAAACCAGACCAAGTTGGAACTGGTGCCACCTTGCGTCTGGGAGGCATCCTGCGAGAGGCGCAATTCCAGGAGGCACCCGGCAATTTAAGGCGGCATTAACCTAAACCATTTTACAGGCTTTTTCCTGGGAAACAAAACTCACAAGCCACTGTTCTGGGTGTCAGTTTTCAGGACCCACTTGGCACTCTCAAAGCAGACCATGTTGGCACTGGTGCCACCTTGCGTCTGGGAGGCATCCTGCGAGAGGCCGAATTCCAGGAGTCACCCGGCAATTTAAGGCCGCAGGACCCTGAACCATTGTACAGGCTTTTTCCCCGGGAAACAAAACTCACAAGCCACTGTTCTGGGTGTCAGTTTGCAGGAGCCACTTGGCACTCTCAAACCAGACTAAGTTGGAAATGGTGTCATTTTGCGACTTGGAGGCACCCTGCAAGAGTCCGAATTCCAGGAGGCACCCGGCAATTTAAGGCCGCAGGAGCCTGAACCATTGTACAGGCTTTTTCCATGGGAAACAAAACTCAGAAGCCACTGTTCTGGGTGTCAGTTTTCAGGACCCACTTGGCACTCTCAAACCAGACCAAGTTGGCACTGGTGCCACCTTGCGTCTGGGAGGCATCCTGCGAGAGGCGGAATTCCAGGCGGCACCCGCCAATTTAAGGCCGCAGGACCCAAAACCATTCTACAGGCTTTTTCCCTGGGAAAAAAAAATTCAGAAGCCACTGTTCTGTGTGTCAGTTTTCAGGACCCACTTGGCACTCTCAAAGCAGACCAAGTTGGCACTGGTGCCACCTTGCGTCTGGGAGGCATCCTGCGATAGGAGAATCTCCAGGTGGCACACGGCTATTAAAGGCGGCATTAACCTAAACCATTTTACAGGCTTTTTCCCTGGGAAAGAAAACTCACAAGCCACTGTTCTGGGTGTCAGTTTTCAGGAGCCACCTGGCACTCTTAACCCAGACCAAGTTGGCACTGGTGTTGCTTGCGTCTGGGAGGCATCCTGCAAGAGGCTGAATTCCAGGAGGCACCCGGCAATTTAAGGCCGCAGGACCCTGAACCATTGTACAGGCTTTTTCCCTGGGAAACAAAACTCACAAGCCACTGTTCTGGGTGTCAGTTTTCAGGACCCACTTGGCACTCTTAAACCAGACCAAGTTGGCACTGTTGTTGCTTAGCGTCTGGGAAACATCTGGTGAGATGCGGAATTCCAGGAGTCACTCGGCAGTTTAAGGCCGCAGGACCCTGAACCATTGTACAGGCTTTTTCCCTGGGAAACAAAACTCACAAGCCACTGTTCTGGGTGTCAGTTTTCAGGACCCACTTGACACTCTCAAAGCAGACCAAGTGTGCACTGGTGCCACCTTGCGTCTGGGAGGCATCCTTCGAGAGGCGCAATTCCAGGAGGTACCCGTCAATTTAAGGCGGCATTAACCTAAACCATTGTACAGGCTTTTTCCCTGGGAAAGAAAACTCACAAGCCACTGTTCTGGGTGTCAGTTTTCAGGACCCACTTGGCACTCTCAAAGCAGATCATGTTGGCACTGGTGCCACCTTGCGTCTGGGAGGCATCCTGCGAGAGGCCGAATTCCAGGAGTCACCCGGCAATTTAAGGCCGCACGACCCTGAACCATTGTACAGGCTTTTTCCCTGGGAAACAAAACTCACAAGCCACTGTTCTGGGTGTCAGTTTTCAGGACACACTTGGCACTCTCAAACCAGACCAAGTTGGCACTGGTGCCACCTTGCGTCTGGGAGGCATCCTGCGAGAGGCGGAATTCCAGGAGGCACCCGGCAATTTAAGGCCGCAGGACCCAAAACCATTCTACAGGCTTTTTCCCTGGGAAAAAAAAATTCAGAAGCCACTGTTCTGGGTGTCAGTTTGCAGGACCCACTTGGCACTCTCAAACCAGACCAAGTTGGCACTGTTGTTGCTTAGCGTCTGGGAAACATCTGGTGAGATGCGGAATTCCAGGAGTCACTCGGCAGTTTAAGGCCGCAGGACCCTGAACCATTGTACAGGCTTTTTCCCTGGGAAACAAAACTCACAAGCCACTGTTCTGGGTGTCAGTTTTCAGGACCCACTTGACACTCTCAAAGCAGACCAAGTGTGCACTGGTGCCACCTTGCGTCTGGGAGGCATCCTTCGAGAGGCGCAATTCCAGGAGGTACCCGTCAATTTAAGGCGGCATTAACCTAAACCATTGTACAGGCTTTTTCCCTGGGAAAGAAAACTCACAAGCCACTGTTCTGGGTGTCAGTTTTCAGGACCCACTTGGCACTCTCAAAGCAGATCATGTTGGCACTGGTGCCACCTTGCGTCTGGGAGGCATCCTGCGAGAGGCCGAATTCCAGGAGTCACCCGGCAATTTAAGGCCGCACGACCCTGAACCATTGTACAGGCTTTTTCCCTGGGAAACAAAACTCACAAGCCACTGTTCTGGGTGTCAGTTTTCAGGACCCACTTGGCACTCTCAAACCAGACCAAGTTGGCACTGGTGCCACCTTGCGTCTGGGAGGCATCCTGCGAGAGGCGGAATTCCAGGAGGCACCCGGCAATTTAAGGCCGCAGGACCCAAAACCATTCTACAGGCTTTTTCCCTGGGAAAAAAAAATTCAGAAGCCACTGTTCTGGGTGTCAGTTTGCAGGACCCACTTGGCACTCTCAAACCAGACCAAGTTGGAACTGGTGCCACCTTGCGTCTGGGAGGCATCCTGCGAGAGGCGCAATTCCAGGAGGCACCCGGCAATTTAAGGCGGCATTAACCTAAACCATTTTACAGGCTTTTTCCTGGGAAACAAAACTCACAAGCCACTGTTCTGGGTGTCAGTTTTCAGGACCCACTTGGCACTCTCAAAGCAGACCATGTTGGCACTGGTGCCACCTTGCGTCTGGGAGGCATCCTGCGAGAGGCCGAATTCCAGGAGTCACCCGGCAATTTAAGGCCGCAGGACCCTGAACCATTGTACAGGCTTTTTCCCTGGGAAACAAAACTCACAAGCCACTGTTCTGGGTGTCAGTTTGCAGGAGCCACTTGGCACTCTCAAACCAGACTAAGTTGGAAATGGTGTCATTTTGCGACTTGGAGGCATCCTGCGAGAGTCCGAATTCCAGGAGGCACCCGGCAATTTAAGGCCGCAGGAGCCTGAACCATTGTACAGGCTTTTTCCATGGGAAACAAAACTCAGAAGCCACTGTTCTGGGTGTCAGTTTTCAGGACCCACTTGGCACTCTCAAACCAGACCAAGTTGGCACTGGTGCCACCTTGCGTCTGGGAGGCATCCTGCGAGAGGCGGAATTCCAGGCGGCACCCGCCAATTTAAGGCCGCAGGACCCAAAACCATTCTACAGGCTTTTTCCCTGGGAAAAAAAAATTCAGAAGCCACTGTTCTGTGTGTCAGTTTTCAGGACCCACTTGGCACTCTCAAACCAGACCAAGTGTGCACTGGTGCCACCTTGCGTCTGGGAGGCATCCTGCGATAGGAGAATCTCCAGGTGGCACACGGCTATTAAAGGCGGCATTAACCTAAACCATTTTACAGGCTTTTTCCCTGGGAAAGAAAACTCACAAGCCACTGTTCTGGGTGTCAGTTTTCAGGACCCACTTGGCACTCTCAAAGCAGATCATGTTGGCACTGGTGCCACCTTGCGTCTGGGAGGCATCCTGCGAGAGGCCGAATTCCAGGAGTCACCCGGCAATTTAAGGCCGCACGACCCTGAACCATTGTACAGGCTTTTTCCCTGGGAAACAAAACTCACAAGCCACTGTTCTGGGTGTCAGTTTTCAGGACACACTTGGCACTCTCAAACCAGACCAAGTTGGCACTGGTGCCACCTTGCGTCTGGGAGGCATCCTGCGAGAGGCGGAATTCCAGGAGGCACCCGGCAATTTAAGGCCGCAGGACCCAAAACCATTCTACAGGCTTTTTCCCTGGGAAAAAAAAATTCAGAAGCCACTGTTCTGGGTGTCAGTTTGCAGGACCCACTTGGCACTCTCAAACCAGACCAAGTTGGCACTGTTGTTGCTTAGCGTCTGGGAAACATCTGGTGAGATGCGGAATTCCAGGAGTCACTCGGCAGTTTAAGGCCGCAGGACCCTGAACCATTGTACAGGCTTTTTCCCTGGGAAACAAAACTCACAAGCCACTGTTCTGGGTGTCAGTTTTCAGGACCCACTTGACACTCTCAAAGCAGACCAAGTGTGCACTGGTGCCACCTTGCGTCTGGGAGGCATCCTTCGAGAGGCGCAATTCCAGGAGGTACCCGTCAATTTAAGGCGGCATTAACCTAAACCATTGTACAGGCTTTTTCCCTGGGAAAGAAAACTCACAAGCCACTGTTCTGGGTGTCAGTTTTCAGGACCCACTTGGCACTCTCAAAGCAGATCATGTTGGCACTGGTGCCACCTTGCGTCTGGGAGGCATCCTGCGAGAGGCCGAATTCCAGGAGTCACCCGGCAATTTAAGGCCGCAGGCCCCTGAACCATTGTACAGGCTTTTTCCCTGGGAAACAAAACTCACAAGCCACTGTTCTGGGTGTCAGTTTTCAGGACCCACTTGGCACTCTCAAACCAGACCAAGTTGGCACTGGTGCCACCTTGCGTCTGGGAGGCATCCTGCGAGAGGCGGAATTCCAGGAGGCACCCGGCAATTTAAGGCCGCAGGACCCAAAACCATTCTACAGGCTTTTTCCCTGGGAAAAAAAAATTCAGAAGCCACTGTTCTGGGTGTCAGTTTGCAGGACCCACTTGGCACTCTCAAACCAGACCAAGTTGGAACTGGTGCCACCTTGCGTCTGGGAGGCATCCTGCGAGAGGCGCAATTCCAGGAGGCACCCGGCAATTTAAGGCGGCATTAACCTAAACCATTTTACAGGCTTTTTCCTGGGAAACAAAACTCACAAGCCACTGTTCTGGGTGTCAGTTTTCAGGACCCACTTGGCACTCTCAAAGCAGACCATGTTGGCACTGGTGCCACCTTGCGTCTGGGAGGCATCCTGCGAGAGGCCGAATTCCAGGAGTCACCCGGCAATTTAAGGCCGCAGGACCCTGAACCATTGTACAGGCTTTTTCCCTGGGAAACAAAACTCACAAGCCACTGTTCTGGGTGTCAGTTTGCAGGAGCCACTTGGCACTCTCAAACCAGACTAAGTTGGAAATGGTGTCATTTTGCGACTTGGAGGCATCCTGCGAGAGTCCGAATTCCAGGAGGCACCCGGCAATTTAAGGCCGCAGGAGCCTGAACCATTGTACAGGCTTTTTCCATGGGAAACAAAACTCAGAAGCCACTGTTCTGGGTGTCAGTTTTCAGGACCCACTTGGCACTCTCAAACCAGACCAAGTTGGCACTGGTGCCACCTTGCGTCTGGGAGGCATCCTGCGAGAGGCGGAATTCCAGGCGGCACCCGCCAATTTAAGGCCGCAGGACCCAAAACCATTCTACAGGCTTTTTCCCTGGGAAAAAAAAATTCAGAAGCCACTGTTCTGTGTGTCAGTTTTCAGGACCCACTTGGCACTCTCAAACCAGACCAAGTGTGCACTGGTGCCACCTTGCGTCTGGGAGGCATCCTGCGATAGGAGAATCTCCAGGTGGCACACGGCTATTAAAGGCGGCATTAACCTAAACCATTTTACAGGCTTTTTCCCTGGGAAAGAAAACTCACAAGCCACTGTTCTGGGTGTCAGTTTTCAGGAGCCACCTGGCACTCTTAACCCAGACCAAGTTGGCACTGGTGTTGCTTGCGTCTGGGAGGCATCCTGCAAGAGGCTGAATTCCAGGAGGCACCCGGCAATTTAAGGCCGCAGGACCCTGAACCATTGTACAGGCTTTTTCCCTGGGAAACAAAACTCACAAGCCACTGTTCTGGGTGTCAGTTTTCAGGACCCACTTGGCACTCTTAAACCAGACCAAGTTGGCACTGTTGTTGCTTAGCGTCTGGGAAACATCTGGTGAGATGCGGAATTCCAGGAGTCACTCGGCAGTTTAAGGCCGCAGGACCCTGAACCATTGTACAGGCTTTTTCCCTGGGAAACAAAACTCACAAGCCACTGTTCTGGGTGTCAGTTTTCAGGACCCACTTGTCACGCTCAAAGCAGACCAAGTGTGCACTGGTGCCACCTTGCGTCTGGGAGGCATCCTTCGAGAGGCGCAATTCCAGGAGGTACCCGTCAATTTAA
The DNA here is from genome assembly GCF_963513975.1 of Fringilla coelebs. NCBI lineage: Eukaryota > Metazoa > Chordata > Aves > Passeriformes > Fringillidae > Fringilla > Fringilla coelebs. Next base: position 1,366,730 of record NC_140048.1, read on the forward strand.
GGCGGCATTAACCTAAACCATTGTACAGGCTTTTTCCCTGGGAAAGAAAACTCACAAGCCACTGTTCTGGGTGTCAGTTTTCAGGACACACTTGGCACTCTCAAAGCAGATCATGTTGGCACTGGTGCCACCTTGCGTCTGGGAGGCATCCTGCGAGAGGCCGAATTCCAGGAGTCACCCGGCAATTTAAGGCCGCACGACCCTGAACCATTGTACAGGCTTTTTCCCTGGGAAACAAAACTCACAAGCCACTGTTCTGGGTGTCAGTTTTCAGGACCCACTTGGCACTCTCAAACCAGACCAAGTTGGCACTGGTGCCACCTTGCGTCTGGGAGGCATCCTGCGAGAGGCGGAATTCCAGGAGGCACCCGGCAATTTAAGGCCGCAGGACCCAAAACCATTCTACAGGCTTTTTCCCTGGGAAAAAAAAATTCAGAAGCCACTGTTCTGGGTGTCAGTTTGCAGGACCCACTTGGCACTCTCAAACCAGACCAAGTTGGAACTGGTGCCACCTTGCGTCTGGGAGGCATCCTGCGAGAGGCGCAATTCCAGGAGGCACCCGGCAATTTAAGGCGGCATTAACCTAAACCATTTTACAGGCTTTTTCCTGGGAAACAAAACTCACAAGCCACTGTTCTGGGTGTCAGTTTTCAGGACCCACTTGGCACTCTCAAAGCAGACCATGTTGGCACTGGTGCCACCTTGCGTCTGGGAGGCATCCTGCGAGAGGCCGAATTCCAGGAGTCACCCGGCAATTTAAGGCCGCAGGACCCTGAACCATTGTACAGGCTTTTTCCCTGGGAAACAAAACTCACAAGCCACTGTTCTGGGTGTCAGTTTGCAGGAGCCACTTGGCACTCTCAAACCAGACTAAGTTGGAAATGGTGTCATTTTGCGACTTGGAGGCACCCTGCAAGAGTCCGAATTCCAGGAGGCACCCGGCAATTTAAGGCCGCAGGAGCCTGAACCATTGTACAGGCTTTTTCCATGGGAAACAAAACTTAGAAGCCACTGTTCTGGGTGTCAGTTTTCAGGACCCACTTGGCACTCTCAAACCAGACCAAGTTGGCACTGGTGCCACCTTGCGTCTGGGAGGCATCCTGCGAGAGGCGGAATTCCAGGCGGCACCCGCCAATTTAAGGCCGCAGGACCCAAAACCATTCTACAGGCTTTTTCCCTGGGAAAAAAAAATTCAGAAGCCACTGTTCTGTGTGTCAGTTTTCAGGACCCACTTGGCACTCTCAAAGCAGACCAAGTTGGCACTGGTGCCACCTTGCGTCTGGGAGGCATCCTGCGATAGGAGAATCTCCAGGTGGCACACGGCTATTAAAGGCGGCATTAACCTAAACCATTTTACAGGCTTTTTCCCTGGGAAAGAAAACTCACAAGCCACTGTTCTGGGTGTCAGTTTTCAGGAGCCACCTGGCACTCTTAACCCAGACCAAGTTGGCACTGGTGTTGCTTGCGTCTGGGAGGCATCCTGCAAGAGGCTGAATTCCAGGAGGCACCCGGCAATTTAAGGCCGCAGGACCCTGAACCATTGTACAGGCTTTTTCCCTGGGAAACAAAACTCACAAGCCACTGTTCTGGGTGTCAGTTTTCAGGACCCACTTGGCACTCTTAAACCAGACCAAGTTGGCACTGTTGTTGCTTAGCGTCTGGGAAACATCTGGTGAGATGCGGAATTCCAGGAGTCACTCGGCAGTTTAAGGCCGCAGGACCCTGAACCATTGTACAGGCTTTTTCCCTGGGAAACAAAACTCACAAGCCACTGTTCTGGGTGTCAGTTTTCAGGACCCACTTGACACTCTCAAAGCAGACCAAGTGTGCACTGGTGCCACCTTGCGTCTGGGAGGCATCCTTCGAGAGGCGCAATTCCAGGAGGTACCCGTCAATTTAAGGCGGCATTAACCTAAACCATTGTACAGGCTTTTTCCCTGGGAAAGAAAACTCACAAGCCACTGTTCTGGGTGTCAGTTTTCAGGACCCACTTGGCACTCTCAAAGCAGATCATGTTGGCACTGGTGCCACCTTGCGTCTGGGAGGCATCCTGCGAGAGGCCGAATTCCAGGAGTCACCCGGCAATTTAAGGCCGCACGACCCTGAACCATTGTACAGGCTTTTTCCCTGGGAAACAAAACTCACAAGCCACTGTTCTGGGTGTCAGTTTTCAGGACACACTTGGCACTCTCAAACCAGACCAAGTTGGCACTGGTGCCACCTTGCGTCTGGGAGGCATCCTGCGAGAGGCGGAATTCCAGGAGGCACCCGGCAATTTAAGGCCGCAGGACCCAAAACCATTCTACAGGCTTTTTCCCTGGGAAAAAAAAATTCAGAAGCCACTGTTCTGGGTGTCAGTTTGCAGGACCCACTTGGCACTCTCAAACCAGACCAAGTTGGCACTGTTGTTGCTTAGCGTCTGGGAAACATCTGGTGAGATGCGGAATTCCAGGAGTCACTCGGCAGTTTAAGGCCGCAGGACCCTGAACCATTGTACAGGCTTTTTCCCTGGGAAACAAAACTCACAAGCCACTGTTCTGGGTGTCAGTTTTCAGGACCCACTTGACACTCTCAAAGCAGACCAAGTGTGCACTGGTGCCACCTTGCGTCTGGGAGGCATCCTTCGAGAGGCGCAATTCCAGGAGGTACCCGTCAATTTAAGGCGGCATTAACCTAAACCATTGTACAGGCTTTTTCCCTGGGAAAGAAAACTCACAAGCCACTGTTCTGGGTGTCAGTTTTCAGGACCCACTTGGCACTCTCAAAGCAGATCATGTTGGCACTGGTGCCACCTTGCGTCTGGGAGGCATCCTGCGAGAGGCCGAATTCCAGGAGTCACCCGGCAATTTAAGGCCGCACGACCCTGAACCATTGTACAGGCTTTTTCCCTGGGAAACAAAACTCACAAGCCACTGTTCTGGGTGTCAGTTTTCAGGACCCACTTGGCACTCTCAAACCAGACCAAGTTGGCACTGGTGCCACCTTGCGTCTGGGAGGCATCCTGCGAGAGGCGGAATTCCAGGAGGCACCCGGCAATTTAAGGCCGCAGGACCCAAAACCATTCTACAGGCTTTTTCCCTGGGAAAAAAAAATTCAGAAGCCACTGTTCTGGGTGTCAGTTTGCAGGACCCACTTGGCACTCTCAAACCAGACCAAGTTGGAACTGGTGCCACCTTGCGTCTGGGAGGCATCCTGCGAGAGGCGCAATTCCAGGAGGCACCCGGCAATTTAAGGCGGCATTAACCTAAACCATTTTACAGGCTTTTTCCTGGGAAACAAAACTCACAAGCCACTGTTCTGGGTGTCAGTTTTCAGGACCCACTTGGCACTCTCAAAGCAGACCATGTTGGCACTGGTGCCACCTTGCGTCTGGGAGGCATCCTGCGAGAGGCCGAATTCCAGGAGTCACCCGGCAATTTAAGGCCGCAGGACCCTGAACCATTGTACAGGCTTTTTCCCTGGGAAACAAAACTCACAAGCCACTGTTCTGGGTGTCAGTTTGCAGGAGCCACTTGGCACTCTCAAACCAGACTAAGTTGGAAATGGTGTCATTTTGCGACTTGGAGGCACCCTGCAAGAGTCCGAATTCCAGGAGGCACCCGGCAATTTAAGGCCGCAGGAGCCTGAACCATTGTACAGGCTTTTTCCATGGGAAACAAAACTCAGAAGCCACTGTTCTGGGTGTCAGTTTTCAGGACCCACTTGGCACTCTCAAACCAGACCAAGTTGGCACTGGTGCCACCTTGCGTCTGGGAGGCATCCTGCGAGAGGCGGAATTCCAGGCGGCACCCGCCAATTTAAGGCCGCAGGACCCAAAACCATTCTACAGGCTTTTTCCCTGGGAAAAAAAAATTCAGAAGCCACTGTTCTGTGTGTCAGTTTTCAGGACCCACTTGGCACTCTCAAAGCAGACCAAGTTGGCACTGGTGCCACCTTGCGTCTGGGAGGCATCCTGCGATAGGAGAATCTCCAGGTGGCACACGGCTATTAAAGGCGGCATTAACCTAAACCATTTTACAGGCTTTTTCCCTGGGAAAGAAAACTCACAAGCCACTGTTCTGGGTGTCAGTTTTCAGGAGCCACCTGGCACTCTTAACCCAGACCAAGTTGGCACTGGTGTTGCTTGCGTCTGGGAGGCATCCTGCGAGAGGCTGAATTCCAGGAGGCACCCGGCAATTTAAGGCCGCAGGACCCTGAACCATTGTACAGGCTTTTTCCCTGGGAAACAAAACTCACAAGCCACTGTTCTGGGTGTCAGTTTTCAGGACCCACTTGGCACTCTTAAACCAGACCAAGTTGGCACTGTTGTTGCTTAGCGTCTGGGAAACATCTGGTGAGATGCGGAATTCCAGGAGTCACTCGGCAGTTTAAGGCCGCAGGACCCTGAACCATTGTACAGGCTTTTTCCCTGGGAAACAAAACTCACAAGCCACTGTTCTGGGTGTCAGTTTTCAGGACCCACTTGACACTCTCAAAGCAGACCAAGTGTGCACTGGTGCCACCTTGCGTCTGGGAGGCATCCTTCGAGAGGCGCAATTCCAGGAGGTACCCGTCAATTTAAGGCGGCATTAACCTAAACCATTGTACAGGCTTTTTCCCTGGGAAAGAAAACTCACAAGCCACTGTTCTGGGTGTCAGTTTTCAGGACCCACTTGGCACTCTCAAAGCAGATCATGTTGGCACTGGTGCCACCTTGCGTCTGGGAGGCATCCTGCGAGAGGCCGAATTCCAGGAGTCACCCGGCAATTTAAGGCCGCACGACCCTGAACCATTGTACAGGCTTTTTCCCTGGGAAACAAAACTCACAAGCCACTGTTCTGGGTGTCAGTTTGCAGGACCCACTTGGCACTCTCAAACCAGACCAAGTTGGAACTGGTGCCACCTTGCGTCTGGGAGGCATCCTGCAAGACGCCGAATTCCAGGAGGCACCTGGCAATTTAAGGCCGCAGGACCCTAAACCATTCTACAGGCTTTTTCCCTGGGAAACAAAACTCACAAGCCACTGTTCTGGGTGTCAGTTTTCAGGAGCCACCTGGCACTCTTAAACCAGACCAAGTTGGCACTGGTGCCACCTTGCGTCTGGGAGGCATCCTGGAAGAGGCGAATCTCCAGGTGGCATCCAGCTATTAAAGGCGGCATTAACCTAAACCATTTTACAGGCTTTTTCCCTGGGAAACAAAACTCACAAGCCACTGTTCTGGGTGTCAGTTTTCAGGACCCACTTGGCACTCTCAAACCAGACCAATTTAGCGCTGGTGTTGCTTAGCGTCTGGGAAATATCTGGCGTGATGCCGAATTCCAGGAGGCACCCCGAAATTTAAGGCCGCAGGACCCTGAACCATTGTACAGGCTTTTTCCCTGGGAAACAAAACTCACAAGCCACTGTTCTGGGTGTCAGTTTGCAGGACACACTTGGCACTCTTAAACCAGACCAATTTGGAACTAGTGCCACCATGCGTCTGGGAGGCATCCTGCGAGAGGCGGATCTCCAGTAGGCACCCGGCAATTTAAGACCGTAAGCCCCTGAACCATTGTACAGGCTTTTTCCCTGGGAAACAAAACTCACAAGCCACTGTTCTGGGTGTCAGTTTTCAGGACCCACTTGACACTCTCAAACCAGACCAAGTTGGCACTGGTGCCACCTTGCGTCTGGGAGGCATCCTGCGAGAGGCGAATCTCCAGGTGGCACCCGGCTATTAAAGGCGGCATTAACCTAAACCATTTTACAGGCTTTTTCCCTGGGAAAGAAAACTCACAAGCTACTGTTCTGGGTGTCAGTTTCCAGGACCCACTTGGCACTCTTAAACCAGACCAAGTTGGCACTGGTGCCACCATGCGTCTGGGAGGCATCCTGCGAGAGGTGCAATTCCAGGAGGCACCTGGCAATTTAAGGCCGCAGCACCCAAAACCATTCTAAAGGCTTTTTCCCTGGGAAACAAAACTCACAAGCCACTGTTCTGGGTGTCAGTTTTCAGGACCCACTTGGCACTCTTAAACCAGACCAAGTTGGCACTGGTGCCACCTTGCGTCTGGGAGGCATCCTGCGAGAGTCCGAATTCCAGGAGGCACCCGGCAATTTAAGGCCGCACGACCCTGAACCATTGTACAGGCTTTTTCCCTGGGAAACAAAACTTACAAGCCACTGTTCTGGGTGTCAGTTTTCAGGACCCACTTGGCACTCTTAAACCAGACCAAGTTGGAACTGGTGTCATGTTGCGCCTGGGAGGCATCCTGCGAGAGGCGAATCTCCACGTGGCAACCGCCTAGTAAAGGCGGCATTAACCTAAACCATTTTACAGTTTTTTTCCCTGGGAAACAAAACTCACAAGCCACTGTTCTGGGTGTCAGTTTGCAGGAGCCACCTGGCACTCTCAAACCAGACCAAGTTGGCACTGGTGTCATGTTGCGCCTGGGAGGCATCCTGTGAGAGGCCGAATTCCAGGAGGCACCCGGCAATTTAAGGCCTCAGGACCCTGAACCATTGTACAGGCTTTTTCCCTGGGAAAGAAAACTCACAAGCCACTATTCTGGGTGTCAGTTTTCAGGACCCACTTGGCACTCTTAAACAAGACCAAGTTGGCACTGGTGTTGCTTAGCGTCTGGGTAACATCTGGCGTGATGCGGAATTCCAGGAGGCACCCGGCAATTTAAGGCCGCAGGCCCCTGAACCACTGTATAGGCTTTTTCCCTGGGAAACAAAACTCACAACCGCTGTTCTGGGTGTCAGTTTTCAGGACCCACTTGACACTCTTAAACCAGACCAAATTGGAACTGGTGCCACCTTGCGTCTGGGAGGCAACCTGCGAGAGGCGCAATTCCAGGAGGCACCCGGCAATTTAAGGCCGCAGGACCCTGAACCATTGTACAGGCTTTTTCCCTGGGAAACAAAACTCACAAGCCACTGTTCTGGGTGTCAGTTTTCAGGAGCCACCTGGCACTCTCAAACCAGACCAAGTTGGCACTGGTGCCACCTTGCGTCTGGGAGGCATCCTGCAAGAGGCGGAATTCCAGGAGGCACCTGGCAATTTAAGGCCGCAGGACTCTGAACCATTGTAAAGGTTTTTTCTCTGGGAAAAAAAATTCAGAAGCCACTGTTCTGGGTGTCAGTTTGCAGGACCCACTTGGCACTCTCAAACCAGACCAAGTTGGCACTGGTGCCACCTTTCGTCTGGGAGGCATCCTGCAAGACAGCGAATTCCAGGAGGCACCTGGCAATTTAAGGCTGCAGGACCCAAAACCATTCTACAGGCTTTTTCCCTGGGAAACAAAACTCACAAGACACTGTTCTGGGTGTCAGTTTTCAGGACCCACTTGGCACTCTCAAACCAGACCAAGTTGGAAATGGTGTCATTTTGCGTCTGGGAGGCTCCCTGCGAGAGTCCGAATTCCAGGAGGCACCCGGATATTTAAGGCCTCAGGCCCCTGAACCATTGTACAGGCTTTTTCCCTGGGAAACAAAACTCACAAGCCACTGTTCTGGGTGTCAGTTTGCAGGACACACTTGACACTCTCAAAGCAGACCAAGTTGGCACTGGTGCCACCTTGCGTCTGGGAGGCATCCTGCGAGAGGCGGATCTCCAGGTGGCACCCGGATATTAAAGGCGGCATTACCTAAACCATTTTACAGGCTTTTTCCCTGGGAAACAAAAATCACAAGCCACTGTTATGGGTGTCAGTTTTCAGAACCCAGTTGGCACTCTTAAACCAGACCAAGTTGGCACTGGTGCCACCTTGCGTCTGGGAGGCATCCTGCGAGAGTCCGAATTCCAGGAGGCACCCGGCAATTTAAGGCCTCAGGACCCTGAAGCATTGTACAGGCTTTTTCCCTGGGAAACAAAACTCACAAGCCACTGTTCTGGGTGTCAGTTTTCAGGACCCACTTGGCACTCTTAAACCCTACAAAGTTGGAACTGGTGCCACCTTGCGTCTGGGAGGCATCCTGCGAGAGGCGGAATTCCAGGCGGCACCCGGCAATTTAAGGCCGCAGGACCCAAAACCATTCTACAGGCTTTTTCCCTGGGAAAAAAAAATTCAGAAGCCACTGTTCTGTGTGTCAGTTTTCAGGACCCACTTGGCACTCTCAAAGCAGACCAAGTTGGCACTGGTGCCACCTTGCGTCTGGGAGGCATCCTGCGATAGGAGAATCTCCAGGTGGCACACGGCTATTAAAGGCGGCATTAACCTAAACCATTTTACAGGCTTTTTCCCTGGGAAAGAAAACTCACAAGCCACTGTTCTGGGTGTCAGTTTTCAGGAGCCACCTGGCACTCTTAACCCAGACCAAGTTGGCACTGGTGTTGCTTGCGTCTGGGAGGCATCCTGCAAGAGGCTGAATTCCAGGAGGCACCCGGCAATTTAAGGCCGCAGGACCCTGAACCATTGTACAGGCTTTTTCCCTGGGAAACAAAACTCACAAGCCACTGTTCTGGGTGTCAGTTTTCAGGACCCACTTGGCACTCTTAAACCAGACCAAGTTGGCACTGTTGTTGCTTAGCGTCTGGGAAACATCTGGTGAGATGCGGAATTCCAGGAGTCACTCGGCAGTTTAAGGCCGCAGGACCCTGAACCATTGTACAGGCTTTTTCCCTGGGAAACAAAACTCACAAGCCACTGTTCTGGGTGTCAGTTTTCAGGACCCACTTGACACTCTCAAAGCAGACCAAGTGTGCACTGGTGCCACCTTGCGTCTGGGAGGCATCCTGCGAGAGGCGCAATTCCAGGAGGCACCCGGCAATTTAAGGCGGCATTAACCTAAACCATTGTACAGGCTTTTTCCCTGGGAAAGAAAACTCACAAGCCACTGTTCTGGGTGTCAGTTTTCAGGACCCACTTGGCACTCTCAAAGCAGATCATGTTGGCACTGGTGCCACCTTGCGTCTGGGAGGCATCCTGCGAGAGGCCGAATTCCAGGAGTCACCCGGCAATTTAAGGCCGCACGACCCTGAACCATTGTACAGGCTTTTTCCCTGGGAAACAAAACTCACAAGCCACTGTTCTGGGTGTCAGTTTTCAGGACCCACTTGTCACGCTCAAAGCAGACCAAGTTGGCACTGGTGCCACCTTGCGTCTGGGAGGCATCCTGCGAGAGGCGCAATTCCAGGAGGCACCCGGCAATTTAAGGCGGCATTGACCTAAACCATTTTACAGGCTTTTTCCTGGGAAACAAAACTCACAAGCCACTGTTCTGGGTGTCAGTTTTCAGGACCCACTTGGCACTCTCAAAGCAGACCATGTTGGCACTGGTACCACCTTGCGTCTGGGAGGCATCCTGCGAGAGGCCGAATTCCAGGAGTCACCCGGCAATTTAAGGCCGCAGGACCCTGAACCATTGTACAGGCTTTTTCCCTGGGAAACAAAACTCACAAGCCACTGTTCTGGGTGTCAGTTTGCAGGAGCCACTTGGCACTCTCAAACCAGACTAAGTTGGAAATGGTGTCATTTTGCGACTTGGAGGCACCCTGCGAGAATCCGAATTCCAGGAGGCACCCGGCAATTTAAGGCCGCAGGAGCCTGAACCATTGTACATGCTTTTTCCCAGGGAAACAAAACTCAGAAGCCACTGTTCTGGGTGTCAGTTTTCAGGACCCACTTGGCACTCTCAAACCAGACCAAGTTGGCACTGGTGCCACCTTGCGTCTGGGAGGCATCCTGCGAGAGGCGGAATTCCAGGCGGCACCCGGCAATTTAAGGCCGCAGGACCCAAAACCATTCTACAGGCTTTTTCCCTGGGAAAAAAAAATTCAGAAGCCACTGTTCTGTGTGTCAGTTTTCAGGACCCACTTGGCACTCTCAAAGCAGACCAAGTTGGCACTGGTGCCACCTTGCGTCTGGGAGGCATCCTGCGATAGGAGAATCTCCAGGTGGCACACGGCTATTAAAGGCGGCATTAACCTAAACCATTTTACAGGCTTTTTCCCTGGGAAAGAAAACTCACAAGCCACTGTTCTGGGTGTCAGTTTTCAGGAGCCACCTGGCACTCTTAACCCAGACCAAGTTGGCACTGGTGTTGCTTGCGTCTGGGAGGCATCCTGCAAGAGGCTGAATTCCAGGAGGCACCCGGCAATTTAAGGCCGCAGGACCCTGAACCATTGTACAGGCTTTTTCCCTCGGAAACAAAACTCACAAGCCACTGTTCTGGGTGTCAGTTTTCAGGACCCACTTGGCACTCTTAAACCAGACCAAGTTGGCACTGTTGTTGCTTAGCGTCTGGGAAACATCTGGTGAGATGCGGAATTCCAGGAGTCACTCGGCAGTTTAAGGCCGCAGGACCCTGAACCATTGTACAGGCTTTTTCCCTGGGAAACAAAACTCACAAGCCACTGTTCTGGGTGTCAGTTTTCAGGACCCACTTGACACTCTCAAAGCAGACCAAGTGTGCACTGGTGCCACCTTGCGTCTGGGAGGCATCCTGCGAGAGGCGCAATTCCAGGAGGTACCCGTCAATTTAAGGCGGCATTAACCTAAACCATTGTACAGGCTTTTTCCCTGGGAAAGAAAACTCACAAGCCACTGTTCTGGGTGTCAGTTTTCAGGACCCACTTGGCACTCTCAAAGCAGATCATGTTGGCACTGGTGCCACCTTGCGTCTGGGAGGCATCCTGCGAGAGGCCGAATTCCAGGAGTCACCCGGCAATTTAAGGCCGCACGTCCCTGAACCATTGTACAGGCTTTTTCCCTGGGAAACAAAACTCACAAGCCACTGTTCTGGGTGTCAGTTTTCAGGACCCACTTGGCACTCTCAAACCAGACCAAGTTGGCACTGGTGCCACCTTGCGTCTGGGAGGCATCCTGCGAGAGGCGGAATTCCAGGAGGCACCCGGCAATTTAAGGCCGCAGGACCCAAAACCATTCTACAGGCTTTTTCCCTGGGAAAAAAAAATTCAGAAGCCACTGTTCTGGGTGTCAGTTTGCAGGACCCACTTGGCACTCTCAAACCAGACCAAGTTGGAACTGGTGACACCTTGCGTCTGGGAGGCATCCTGCAAGACGCCGAATTCCAGGAGGCACCTGGCAATTTAAGGCCGCAGGACCCTAAACCATTCTACAGGCTTTTTCCCTGGGAAACAAAACTCACAAGCCACTGTTCTGGGTGTCAGTTTTCAGGAGCCACCTGGCACTCTTAAACCAGACCAAGTTGGCACTGGTGCCACCTTGCGTCTGGGAGGCATCCTGGAAGAGGCGAATCTCCAGGTGGCATCCAGCTATTAAAGGCGGCATTAACCTAAACCATTTTACAGGCTTTTTCCCTGGGAAACAAAACTCACAAGCCACTGTTCTGGGTGTCAGTTTTCAGGACCCACTTGGCACTCTTAAACCAGACCAATTTAGCGCTGGTGTTGCTTAGCGTCTGGGAAACATCTGGCGTGATGCCGAATTCCAGGAGGCACCCCGAAATTTAAGGCCGCAGGACCCTGAACCATTGTACAGGCTTTTTCCCTGGGAAACAAAACTCACAAGCCACTGTTCTGGGTGTCAGTTTGCAGGACACACTTGGCACTCTTAAACCAGACCAATTTGGAACTAGTGCCACCATGCGTCTGGGAGGCATCCTGCGAGAGGCGGATCTCCAGTAGGCACCCGGCAATTTAAGACCGTAAGCCCCTGAACCATTGTACAGGCTTTTTCCCTGGGAAACAAAACTCACAAGCCACTGTTCTGGGTGTCAGTTTTCAGGACCCACTTGACACTCTCAAACCAGACCAAGTTGGCACTGGTGCCACCTTGCGTCTGGGAGGCATCCTGCGAGAGGCGAATCTCCAGGTGGCACCCGGCTATTAAAGGCGGCATTAACCTAAACCATTTTACAGGCTTTTTCCCTGGGAAAGAAAACTCACAAGCTACTGTTCTGGGTGTCAGTTTCCAGGACCCACTTGGCACTCTTAAACCAGACCAAGTTGGCACTGGTGCCACCATGCGTCTGGGAGGCATCCTGCGAGAGGTGCAATTCCAGGAGGCACCTGGCAATTTAAGGCCGCAGCACCCAAAACCATTCTAAAGGCTTTTTCCCTGGGAAACAAAACTCACAAGCCACTGTTCTGGGTGTCAGTTTTCAGGACCCACTTGGCACTCTTAAACCAGACCAAGTTGGCACTGGTGCCACCTTGCGTCTGGGAGGCATCCTGCGAGAGTCCGAATTCCAGGAGGCACCCGGCAATTTAAGGCCGCACGACCCTGAACCATTGTACAGGCTTTTTCCCTGGGAAACAAAACTCACAAGCCACTGTTCTGGGTGTCAGTTTGCAGGACACACTTGGCACTCTTAAACCAGACCAATTTGGAACTAGTGCCACCATGCGTCTGGGAGGCATCCTGCGAGAGGCGGATCTCCAGTAGGCACCCGGCAATTTAAGGCCTCAGGCCCCTGAACCATTGTACAGGCTTTTTCCCTGGGAAACAAAACTCACAAGCCACTGTTCTGGGTGTCAGTTTTCAGGACCCACTTGACACTCTCAAACCAGACCAAGTTGGCACTGGTGCCACCTTGCGTCTGGGAGGCATCCTGCGAGAGGCGAATCTCCAGGTGGCACCCGGCTATTAAAGGCGGCATTAACCTAAACCATTTTACAGGCTTTTTCCCTGGGAAAGAAAACTCACAAGCTACTGTTCTGGGTGTCAGTTTCCAGGACCCACTTGGCACTCTTAAACCAGACCAAGTTGGCACTGGTGCCACCATGCGTCTGGGAGGCATCCTGCGAGAGGTGCAATTCCAGGAGGCACATGGCAATTTAAGGCCGCAGCACTCAAAACCATTCTAAAGGCTTTTTCCCTGGGAAACAAAACTCACAAGCCACTGTTCTGGGTGTCAGTTTTCAGGACCCACTTGGCACTCTTAAACCAGACCAAGTTGGCACTGGTGCCACCTTGCGTCTGGGAGGCATCCTGCGAGAGTCCGAATTCCAGGAGGCACCCGGCAATTTAAGGCCGCACGACCCTGAACCATTGTACAGGCTTTTTCCCTGGGAAACAAAACTTACAAGCCACTGTTCTGGGTGTCAGTTTTCAGGACCCACTTGGCACTCTTAAACCAGACCAAGTTGGAACTGGTGTCATGTTGCGCCTGGGAGGCATCCTGCGAGAGGCGAATCTCCACGTGGCAACCGCCTAGTAAAGGCGGCATTAACCTAAACCATTTTACAGTTTTTTTCCCTGGGAAACAAAACTCACAAGCCACTGTTCTGGGTGTCAGTTTGCAGGAGCCACCTGGCACTCTCAAACCAGACCAAGTTGGCACTGGTGTCATGTTGCGCCTGGGAGGCATCCTGTGAGAGGCCGAATTCCAGGAGGCACCCAGCAATTTAAGGCCTCAGGACCCTGAACCATTGTACAGGCTTTTTCCCTAGGAAACAAAACTCACAAGCCACTATTCTGGGTGTCAGTTTTCAGGACCCACTTGGCACTCTTAAACAAGACCAAGTTGGCACTGGTGTTGCTTAGCGTCTGGGTAACATCTGGCGTGATGCGGAATTCCAGGAGGCACCCGGCAATTTAAGGCCGTAGGACCCTGAACCACTGTATAGGCTTTTTCCCTGGGAAACAAAACTCACAAGCCGCTGTTCTGGGTGTCAGTTTTCAGGACCCACTTGACACTCTTAAACCAGACCAAATTAGAACTGGTGCCACCTTGCGTCTGGGAGGCAACCTGCGAGAGGCGCAATTCCAGGAGGCACCCGGCAATTTAAGGCCGCAGGACCCTGAACCATTGTACAGGCTTTTTCCCTGGGAAACAAAACTCACAAGCCACTGTTCTGGGTGTCAGTTTTCAGGAGCCACCTGGCACTCTCAAACCAGACCAAGTTGGCACTGGTGCCACCTTGCGTCTGGGAGGCATCCTGCAAGAGGCGGAATTCCAGGAGGCACCTGGCAATTTAAGGCCGCAGGACTCTGAACCATTGTAAAGGTTTTTTCTCTGGGAAAAAAAATTCAGAAGCCACTGTTCTGGGTGTCAGTTTGCAGGACCCACTTGGCACTCTCAAACCAGACCAAGTTGGCACTGGTGCCACCTTTCGTCTGGGAGGCATCCTGCAAGACACCGAATTCCAGGAGGCACCTGGCAATTTAAGGCTGCAGGACCCAAAACCATTCTACAGGCTTTTTCCCTGGGAAACAAAACTCACAAGCCACTGTTCTGGGTGTCAGTTTCCAGGACCCACGTGACACTCTTAAACGAGACCAAGTTGGCACTGTTGTCTCTTAGCGTCTGGGAAACATCTGGTGAGATGCGGAATTCCAGGAGTCACCCGGCAATTTAAGGCCTCAGGCCCCTGAACCATTGTACAGTCTTTTTCCCTGGGAAACAAAACTCACAAGACACTGTTCTGGGTGTCAGTTTTCAGGACCCACTTGGCACTCTCAAACCAGACCAAGTTGGAAATGGTGTCATTTTGCGTCTGGGAGGCTCCCTGCGAGAGTCCGAATTCCAGGAGGCACCCGGATATTTAAGGCCTCAGGCCCCTGAACCATTGTACAGGCTTTTTCCCTGGGAAACAAAACTCACAAGCCACTGTTCTGGGTGTCAGTTTGCAGGACACACTTGACACTCTCAAAGCAGACCAAGTTGGCACTGGTGCCACCTTGCGTCTGGGAGGCATCCTGCGAGAGGCGGATCTCCAGGTGGCACCCGGATATTAAAGGCGGCATTACCTAAACCATTTTACAGGCTTTTTCCCTGGGAAACAAAAATCACAAGCCACTGTTATGGGTGTCAGTTTTCAGAACCCAGTTGGCACTCTTAAACCAGACCAAGTTGGCACTGGTGCCACCTTGCGTCTGGGAGGCATCCTGCGAGAGGCGGAATTCCAGGAGGCACCCGGCAATTTAAGGCCTCAGGTCCCTGAACCATTGTACAGGCTTTTTCCCTGGGAAACAAAACTCACAAGCCACTGTTCTGGGTGTCAGTTTGCAGGAGCCACTTGGCACTCTCAAACCAGACTAAGTTGGAAATGGTGTCATTTTGCGACTTGGAGGCACCCTGCGAGAGTCCGAATTCCAGGAGGCACCCGGCAATTTAAGGCCGCAGGAGCCTGAACCATTGTACAGGCTTTTTCCCAGGGAAACAAAACTCAGAAGCCACTGTTCTGGGTGTCAGTTTTCAGGACCCACTTGGCACTCTCAAACCAGACCATGTTGGCACTGGTACCACCTTGCGTCTGGGAGGCATCCTGCGAGAGGCGGAATTCCAGGCGGCACCCGCCAATTTAAGGCCGCAGGACCCAAAACCATTCTACAGGCTTTTTCCCTGGGAAAAAAATATTCAGAAGCCACTGTTCTGTGTGTCAGTTTTCAGGACCCACTTGGCACTCTCAAAGCAGACCAAGTTGGCACTGGTGCCACCTTGCGTCTGGGAGGCATCCTGCGATAGGAGAATCTCCAGGTGGCACACGGCTATTAAAGGCGGCATTAACCTAAACCATTTTACAGGCTTTTTCCCTGGGAAAGAAAACTCACAAGCCACTGTTCTGGGTGTCAGTTTTCAGGAGCCACCTGGCACTCTTAACCCAGACCAAGTTGGCACTGGTGTTGCTTGCGTCTGGGAGGCATCCTGCAAGAGGCTGAATTCCAGGAGGCACCCGGCAATTTAAGGCCGCAGGACCCTGAACCATTGTACAGGCTTTTTCCCTGGGAAACAAAACTCACAAGCCACTGTTCTGGGTGTCAGTTTTCAGGACCCACTTGGCACTCTTAAACCAGACCAAGTTGGCACTGTTGTTGCTTAGCGTCTGGGAAACATCTGGTGAGATGCGGAATTCCAGGAGTCACTCGGCAGTTTAAGGCCGCAGGACCATGAACCATTGTACAGGCTTTTTCCCTGGGAAACAAAACTCACAAGCCACTGTTCTGGGTGTCAGTTTTCAGGACCCACTTGACACTCTCAAAGCAGACCAAGTGTGCACTGGTGCCACCTTGCGTCTGGGAGGCATCCTGCGAGAGGCGCAATTCCAGGAGGCACCCGTCAATTTAAGGCGGCATTAACCTGAACCATTGTACAGGCTTTTTCCCTGGAAAAGAAAACTCACAAGCCACTGTTCTGGGTGTCAGTTTTCAGGACCCACTTGGCACTCTCAAAGCAGATCATGTTGGCACTGGTGCCACCTTGCGTCTGGGAGGCATCCTGCGAGAGGCCGAATTCCAGGAGTCACCCGGCAATTTAAGGCCGCACGACCCTGAACCATTGTACAGGCTTTTTCCCTGGGAAACAAAACTCACAAGCCACTGTTCTGGGTGTCAGTTTTCAGGACCCACTTGGCACTCTCAAACCAGACCAAGTTGGCACTGGTGCCACCTTGCGTCTGGGAGGCATCCTGCGAGAGGCGGAATTCCAGTAGGCACCCGGCAATTTAAGGCCGCAGGACCCAAAACCATTCTACAGGCTTTTTCCCTGGGAAAAAAAAATTCAGAAGCCACTGTTCTGGGTGTCAGTTTGCAGGACCCACTTGGCACTCTCAAACCAGACCAAGTTGGAACTGGTGCCACCTTGCGTCTGGGAGGCATCCTGCAAGACGCCGAATTCCAGGAGGCACCTGGCAATTTAAGGCCGCAGGACCCTAAACCATTCTACAGGCTTTTTCCCTGGGAAACAAAACTCACAAGCCACTGTTCTGGGTGTCAGTTTTCAGGAGCCACCTGGCACTCTTAAACCAGACCAAGTTGGCACTGGTGCCACCTTGCGTCTGGGAGGCATCCTGCAAGAGGCGGATCTCCAGGTGGCATCCAGCTATTAAAGGCGGCATTAACCTAAACCATTTTACAGGCTTTTTCCCTGGGAAACAAAACTCACAAGCCACTGTTCTGGGTGTCAGTTTTCAGGACCCACTTGGCACTCTTAAACCAGACCAATTTAGCGCTGGTGTTGCTTAGCGTCTGGGAAACATCTGGCGTGATGCCGAATTCCAGGAGTCACCCCGAAATTTAAGGCCGCAGGACCCTGAACCATTGTACAGGCTTTTTCCCTGGGAAACAAAACTCACAAGCCACTGTTCTGGGTGTCAGTTTGCAGGACACACTTGGCACTCTTAAACCAGACCAATTTGGAACTAGTGCCACCATGCGTCTGGGAGGCATCCTGCGAGAGGCGGATCTCCAGTAGGCACCCGGCAATTTAAGACCGTAAGCCCCTGAACCATTGTACAGGCTTTTTCCCTGGGAAACAAAACTCACAAGCCACTGTTCTGGGTGTCAGTTTTCAGGACCCACTTGACACTCTCAAACCAGACCAAGTTGGTACTGGTGCCACCTTGCGTCTGGGAGGCATCCTGCGAGTGGCCGAATTCCAGGAGGCACCCGGCAATTTAAGGCCTCAGAACCCTGAACCATTGTACAGGCTTTTTCCCTGGGAAACAAAACTCACAAGCCACTGTTCTGGGTGTCAGTTTTCAGGACCCACTTGGCACTCTTAAACCAGACCAAGTTGGCACTGGTGCCACCTTGCGTCTGGGAGGCATCCTGCAAGAGGCGGATCTCCAGGTGGCATCCAGCTATTAAAGGCGGCATTAACCTAAACCATTTTACAGGCTTTTTCCCTGGGAAACAAAACTCACAAGCCACTGTTCTGGGTGTCAGTTTTCAGGACCCACTTGGCACTCTTAAACCAGACCAATTTAGCGCTGGTGTTGCTTAGCGTCTGGGAAACATCTGGCGTGATGCCGAATTCCAGGAGTCACCCCGAAATTTAAGGCCGCAGGACCCTGAACCATTGTACAGGCTTTTTCCCTGGGAAACAAAACTCACAAGCCACTGTTCTGGGTGTCAGTTTGCAGGACACACTTGGCACTCTTAAACCAGACCAATTTGGAACTAGTGCCACCATGCGTCTGGGAGGCATCCTGCGAGAGGCGGATCTCCAGTAGGCACCCGGCAATTTAAGACCGTAAGCCCCTGAACCATTGTACAGGCTTTTTCCCTGGGAAACAAAACTCACAAGCCACTGTTCTGGGTGTCAGTTTTCAGGACCCACTTGGCGCTCTTAAACCAGACCAAGTTGGAACTGGTGCCACCTTGCATCTTGGAGGTACCTGCGAGAGGCGGAATTCCAGGAGGTACCCGGCAATTTAAGGCCGTAGGACCCAAAACCATTCTACAGGCTTTTTCCCTGGGAAACAAAACTCACAAGCCACTATTCTGGGTGTCAGTTTTCAGGACCCACTTGGCACTCTTAAAAGAGACCAAGTTGGCACTGGTGTTGCTTAGCGTCTGGGAAACATCTGGCGTGATGCGGAATTCCAGGAGGCACCCGGCAATTTAAGGCCGCAGGACGCTGAACCACTGTACAGGCTTTTTCCCTGGGAAACAAAACTCACAAGCCACTGTTCTGGGTGTCAGTTTTCAGGACCCACTTGACACTCTTAAACCAGACCAAGTTGGAACCGGTGCCACCTTGCGTCTGGGAGGCAACCTGCGAGAGGCGCAATTCCAGGAGGCACCCGGCAATTCAAGGCCGCAGGACCCTGAACCATTGTACAGGCTTTTTCCCTGGGAAACAAAACTCACAAGCCACTGTTCTGGGTGTCAGTTTGCAGGACCCACTTGGCACTCTCAAACCAGACCAAGTTGGCACTGGTGCCACCGTTCGTCTGCGAGGCATCCTGCAAGACACCGAATTCCAGGAGGCACCTGGCAATTTAAGGCTGCAGGACCCAAAACCATTCTACAGGCTTTTTCCCTGGGAAACAAAACTCACAAGCCACTGTTCTGGGTGTCAGTTTCCAGGACCCACTTGGCACTCTTAAACCAAACCAAGTTGGCACTGTTGTCTCTTAGCGTGTGGGAAACATCTAGTGAGATGCGGAATTCCAGGAGTCACCCGGCAATTTAAGGCCTCAGGCCCCTGAACCATTGTACAGGCTTTTTCCCTGGGAAACAAAACTCACAAGACACTGTTCTGGGTGTCAGTTTTCAGGACCCATTTGGCACTCTCAAACCAGACCAAGTTGGAAATGGTGTCATTTTGCGTCTGGGAGGCTCCCTGCGAGAGTCCGAATTCAAGGAGGCACCCGGATATTTAAGGCCTCAGGCCCCTGAACCATTGTACAGGCTTTTTCCCTGGGAAACAAAACTCACAAGCCACTGTTCTGGGTGTCAGTTTGCAGGACACACTTGACACTCTCAAAGCAGACCAAGTTGGCACTGGTGCCACCTTGCGTCTGGGAGGCATCCTGCGAGAGGCGAATCTCCAGGTGGCATCCGGCTATTAAAGGCGGCATTACCTAAACCATTTTACAGGCTTTTTCCCTGGGAAACAAAAATCACAAGCCACTGTTATGGGTGTCAGTTTTCAGAACCCAGTTGGCACTCTTAAACCAGACCAAGTTGGCACTGGTGCCACCTTGCGTCTGGGAGGCATCCTGCGAGAGGCGGAATTCCAGGAGGCACCCGGCAATTTAAGGCCTCAGGTCCCTGAACCATTGTACAGGCTTTTTCCCTGGGAAACAAAACTCACAAGCCACTGTTCTGGGTGTCAGTTTTCAGGACCCACTTGGCACTCTCAAACCAGACCAAGTTGGCACTGGTGCCACCTTGCATCTGGGAGGCATCCTGCGAGAGGCGGAATTCCAGGAGGCACCTGGCAATTTAAGGCCGCAGGACCAAAAACCATTGTACAGGCTTTTTCCCTGGGAAACAAAACTCACAAGCCACTGTTCTGGGTGTCAGTTTTCAGGACCCACTTGGCACTCTCAAACCAGACCAAGTTGGTACTGGTGCCACCTTGAGTCTGGGAGGCATCCTGCGAGTGGCCGAATTCCAGGAGGCACCCGGCAATTTAAGGCCTCAGAACCCTGAACCATTGTACAGGCTTTTTCCCTGGGAAACAAAACTCACAAGCCACTGTTCTGGGTGTCAGTTTTCAGGACCCACTTGGCACTCTCAAACCAGACCAAGTTGGCACTGGTGCCACCTTGCGTCTGGGAGTCATCCTGCGAGAGGCGCAATTCCAGGAGGCACCGGTAATTAAAGGCGGCATTAACCTAAACCATTTTACAGGCTTTTTCCCTAGGAAACAAAACTCACAAGCCACTGTTATGGGTGTCAGTTTTCAGGACCCACTTGGCACTCTCAAAGCAGACCATGTTAGCACTGGTGCCACCTTCCGTCTGGGAGGCATCCTGCGAGAGGCCGAATTCCAGGAGTCACCCGGCAATTTAAGGCCGCACGACCATGAACCATTGTACAGGCTTTTTCCCTGGGAAACAAAACTCACAAGCCACTGTTCTGGGTGTCAGTTTTCAGGACCCACTTGGCACTCTCAAACCAGACTAAGTTGGAAATGGGGTCATTTTGCGTCTGGGACGCACCCTGCGAGAGTCCGAATTCCAGGAGGCACCCGGCAATTTAAGGCCGCAGGACCCTGAACCATTGTACAGGCTTTTTCTCTGGGAAACAAATCTCACAAGCCACTGTTCTGGCTGTCAGTTTTCAGGACCCACTTGGCACTCTCAAACCAGACCAAGTTGGAACTGGTGCCACCTTGCGTCTGGGAGGCATCCTGCGAGAGGCGGAATTCCAGGAGGCACCCGGCAATTTAAGGCCTCAGGCCACTGAACCATTGTACAGGCTTTTTCCCTGGGAAACAAAACTCACAAGCCACTGTTCTGGGTGTCAGTTTTCAGGACGCACTTGACATTCTCAAAGCAGACCAAGTTGGCACTGGTGCCACCTTGTGTCTGGGAGGCATCCTGCGAGAGGCGCAATTCCAGGAGGCACCCGGCAATTTAAGGCCGCAGGACCCAAAACCATTGTACAGGCTTTTTCCCTGGGAAACAAAACTCACAAGCCACTGTTCTGGGTGTCAGTTTTCAGGACCCACTTGGCACTCTCAAACCAGACCAAGTTGGCACTGGTGCCACCTTGCGTCTGGGAGGCATCCTGCGAGAGGCGAATCTCCAGGTGGCATCCGGCTATTAAAGGCGGCATTAACCTAAACCATTTTACAGGCTTTTTCCCTGGGAAACAAAACTCACAAGCCACTGTTCTGGGTGTCAGTTTTCAGGACCCACTTGGCACTCTTAAACCAGACCAAGTTGGAACTGGTGCCACCTTGCATCTTGGAGGCATCCTGCGAGAGGCGGAATTCCAGGAGGCACCCGGCAATTTAAGGCCGCAGGACCCAAAACCATTCTACAGGCTTTTTCCCTGGGAAACAAAACTCACAAGCCACTATTCTGGGTGTCAGTTTTCAGGACCCACTTGGCACTCTTAAACAAGACCTAGTTGGCACTGGTGTTGCTTAGCGTCTGGGAAACATCTGGCGTGATGCGGAATTCCAGGAGGCACCCGGCAATTTAAGGCCGCAGGACCCTGAACCACTGTACAGGCTTTTTCCCTGGGAAACAAAACTCACAAGCCACTGTTCTGGGGGTCAGTTTGCAGGACCCACTTGACACTCTTAAACCAGACCAAGTTGGAACTGGTGCCACCTTGCGTCTGGGAGGCAACCTGCGAGAGGCGCAATTCCAGGAGGCACCCGGCAATTTAAGGCCGCAGGACCCTGAACCATTGTACAGGCTTTTTCCCTGGGAAACAAAACTCACAAGCCACTGTTCTGGGTGTCAGTTTTCAGGAGCCACCTGGCACTCTCAAACCAGACCAAGTTGGCACTGGTGCCACCTTGCGTCTGGGAGGCATCCTGCAAGAGGCGGAATTCCAGGAGGCACCTGGCAATTTAAGGCCGCAGCACCCAAAACCATTCTAAAGGCTTTTTCCCTGGGAAACAAAACTCACAAGCCACTGTTCTGGGTGTCAGTTTTCAGGAGCCACCTGGCACTCTCAAACCAGACCAAGTTGGCACTGGTGCCACCTTGCGTCTGGGAGGCATCCTGCGAGAGGCGGAATTCCAGGAGGCACCTGGCAATTTAAGGCCGCAGGACTCTGAACCATTGTAAAGGTTTTTTCTCTGGGAAAAAAAATTCAGAAGCCACTGTTCTGGGTGTCAGTTTGCAGGACCCACTTGGCACTCTCAAACCAGACCAAGTTGGCACTGGTGCCACCTTGTGTCTGGGAGGCATCCTGCGAGAGGCGGAATTCCAGGAGGCACCTGGCAATTTAAGGCTGCAGGACCCAAAACCATTCTACAGGCTTTTTCCCTGGGAAACAAAACTCACAAGCCACTGTTCTGGGTGTCAGTTTCCAGGACCCACTTGGCACTCTTAAACCAAACCAAGTTGGCACTGTTGTCTCTTAGCGTCTGGGAAACATCTAGTGAGATGCGGAATTCCAGGAGTCACCCGGCAATTTAAGGCCTCAGGCCCCTGAACCATTGTACAGGCTTTTTCCCTGGGAAACAAAACTCACAACACACTGTTCTGGGTGTCAGTTTTCCGGACCCACTTGGCACTCTCAAACCAGACCAAGTTGGAAATGGTGTCATTTTGCGTCTGGGAGGCTCCCTGCGAGAGTCCGAATTCCAGGAGGCACCCGGATATTTAAGGCCTCAGGCCCCTGAACCATTGTACAGGCTTTTTCCCTGGGAAACAAAACTCACAAGCCACTGTTCTGGGTGTCAGTTTGCAGGACACACTTGACACTCTCAAAGCAGACCAAGTTGGCACTGGTGCCACCTTGCGTCTGGGAGGCATCCTGCGAGAGGCGGATCTCCAGGTGGCACCCGGATATTAAAGGCGGCATTACCTAAACCATTTTACAGGCTTTTTCCCTGGGAAACAAAAATCACAAGCCACTGTTATGGGTGTCAGTTTTCAGGACCCAGTTGGCACTCTTAAACCAGACCAAGTTGGCACTGGTGCCACCTTGCGTCTGGGAGGCATCCTGCGAGAGGCGGAATTCCAGGAGGCACCCGGCAATTTAAGGCCTCAGGCCCCTGAACCATTGTACAGGCTTTTTCCCTGGGGAACAAAACTCACAAGCCACTGTTCTGGGTGTCAGTTTTCAGGACCCAGTTGGCACTCTCAAACCAGACCAAGTTGGCACTGGTGCCACCTTGTGTCTGGGAGGCATCCTGCGAGAGGCGGAATTCCAGGAGGCACCTGGCAATTTAAGGCCGCAGGACCCAAAACCATTGTACAGGCTTTTTCCCTGGGAAACAAAACTCACAAGCCACTGTTCTGGGTGTCAGTTTTCAGGACCCACTTGGCACTCTTAAACCAGACCAAGTTGGTACTGGTGCCACCTTGCGTCTGGGAGGCATCCTGCGAGTGGCCGAATACCAGGAGGCACCCGGCAATTTAAGGCCTCAGAACCCTGAACCATTGTACAGGCTTTTTCCCTGGGAAACAAAACTCACAAGCCACTGTTCTGGGTGTCAGTTTTCAGGACCCACTTGGCACTCTCAAAGCAGACCAAGTTGGCACTGGTGCCACCTTGCGTCTGGGAGGCATCCTGCGAGAGGCGCAATTCCAGGAGGCACCCGGCAATTAAAGGCGGCATTAACCTAAACCATTTTACAGGCTTTTTCCCTAGGAAAGAAAACTCACAAGCCACTGTTCTGGGTGTCAGTTTTCAGGACCCACTTGGCACTCTCTAAGCAGACCATGTTGGCACAGGTGCCACCTTGCGTCTGGGAGGCATCCTGCGAGAGGCGGAATTCCAGGAGGCACCCGGCAATTTAAGGCCGCAGGACCCTGAACCATTGTACAGGCTTTTTCCCTGGGAAACAAAACTCACAAGCCACTGTTCTGGGTGTCAGTTTTCAGGACGCACTTGACACTCTCAAAGCAGACCAAGTTGGCACTGGTGCCACCTTGTGTCTGGGAGGCATCCTGCGAGAGGCGGAATTCCAGGAGGCACCTGGCAATTTAAGGCCGCAGGACCCAAAACCATTGTACAGGCTTTTTCCCTGGGAAACAAAACTTACAAGCCACTGTTCTGGGTGTCAGTTTTCAGGACCCACTTGGCACTCTTAAACCAGACCAAGTTGGTACTGGTGCCACCTTGCGTCTGGGAGGCATCCTGCGAGTGGCCGAATACCAGGAGGCACCCGGCAATTTAAGGCCTCAGAACCCTGAACCATTGTACAGGCTTTTTCCCTGGGAAACAAAACTCACAAGCCACTGTTCTGGGTGTCAGTTTTCAGGACCCACTTGACACGCTCAAAGGAGACCAAGTTGGAACTGGTGCCACCTTGCGTCTGGGAGGCATCCTGCGAGAGGTGCAATTCCAGGAGGCACCCGGCAATTAAAGGCGGCATTAACCTAAACCATTTTACAGGCTTTTTCCCTAGGAAAGAAAACTCACAAGCCACTGTTCTGGGTGTCAGTTTTCAGGACCCACTTGGCACTCTCTAAGCAGACCATGTTGGCACAGGTGCCACCTTGCGTCTGGGAGGCATCCTGCGAGAGGCGGAATTCCAGGAGGCACCCGGCAATTTAAGGCCGCAGGACCCTGAACCATTGTACAGGCTTTTTCCCTGGGAAACAAAACTCACAAGCCACTGTTCTGGGTGTCAGTTTTCAGGACGCACTTGACACTCTCAAAGCAGACCAAGTTGGCACTGGTGCCACTTTGTGTCTGGGAGGCATCCTGCGAGAGGCGCAATTCCAGGAGGCACCCGGCAATTTAAGGCCGCAGGACCCAAAACCATTGTACAGGCTTTTTCCCTGGGAAACAAAACTCACAAGCCACTGTTCTGGGTGTCAGTTTTCAGGACCCACTTGGCACTCTCAAACCAGACCAAGTTGGCACTGGTGCCACCTTGCGTCTGGGAGGCATCCTGCGAGAGGCGAATTCCAGGTGGCATCCGGCTATTAAAGGCGGCATTAACCTAAACCATTTTACAGGCTTTTTCCCTGGGAAGCAAAACTCACAAGCCACTGTTCTGGGTGTCAGTTTTCAGGACCCACTTGGCGCTCTTAAACCAGACCAAGTTGGAACTGGTGCCACCTTGCATCTTGGAGGTACCTGCGAGAGGCGGAATTCCAGGAGGTACCCGGCAATTTAAGGCCGTAGGACCCAAAACCATTCTACAGGCTTTTTCCCTGGGAAACAAAACTCACAAGCCACTATTCTGGGTGTCAGTTTTCAGGACCCACTTGGCACTCTTAAAAGAGACCAAGTTGGCACTGGTGTTGCTTAGCGTCTGGGAAACATCTGGCGTGATGCGGAATTCCAGGAGGCACCCGGCAATTTAAGGCCGCAGGACCCTGAACCACTGTACAGGCTTTTTCCCTGGGAAACAAAACTCACAAGCCACTGTTCTGGGTGTCAGTTTTCAGGACCCACTTGACACTCTTAAACCAGACCAAGTTGGAACTGGTGCCACCTTGCGTCTGGGAGGCAACCTGCGAGAGGCGCAATTCCAGGAGGCACCCGGCAATTCAAGGCCGCAGGACCCTGAACCATTGTACAGGCTTTTTCCCTGGGAAACAAAACTCACAAGCCACTGTTCTGGGTGTCAGTTTTCAGGAGCCACCTGGCACTCTCAAACCAGACCAAGTTGGCACTGGTGCCACCTTGCGTCTGGGAGGCATCCTGCAAGAGGCCGAATTCCAGGAGGCACCCGGCAATTTAAGGCCGCAGGCCCCTGAACCATTGTACAGGCTTTTTCCCTGGGAAACAAAACTCACAAGCCACTGTTCTGGGTGTCAGTTTTCAGGAGCCACCTGGCACTCTCAAACCAGACCAAGTTGGCACTGGTGCCACCTTGCGTCTGAGAGGCATCCTGCGAGAGGCGGAATTCCAGGAGGCACCTGGCAATTTAAGGCCGCAGGACTCTGAACCATTGTAAAGGTTTTTTCTCTGGGAAAAAAAATTCAGAAGCCACTGTTCTGGGTGTCAGTTTGCAGGACCCACTTGGCACTCTCAAACCAGACCAAGTTGGCAGTGGTGCCACTTTTCGTCTGGGAGGCATCCTGCAAGACACCGAATTCCAGGAGGCACCTGGCAATTTAAGGCTGCAGGACCCAAAACCATTCTACAGGCTTTTTCCCTGGGAAACAAAACTCACAAGCCACTGTTCTGGGTGTCAGTTTCCAGGACCCACTTGGCACTCTTAAACCAAACCAAGTTGGCACTGTTGTCTCTTAGCGTCTGGGAAACATCTAGTGAGATGCGGAATTCCAGGAGTCACCCGGCAATTTAAGGCCTCAGGCCCCTGAACCATTGTACAGGCTTTTTCCCTGGGAAACAAAACTCACAACACACTGTTCTGGGTGTCAGTTTTCCGGACCCACTTGGCACTCTCAAACCAGACCAAGTTGGAAATGGTGTCATTTTGCGTCTGGGAGGCTCCCTGCGAGAGTCCGAATTCCAGGAGGCACCCGGATATTTAAGGCCTCAGGCCCCTGAACCATTGTACAGGCTTTTTCCCTGGGAAACAAAACTCACAAGCCACTGTTCTGGGTGTCAGTTTGCAGGACACACTTGACACTCTCAAAGCAGACCAAGTTGGCACTGGTGCCACCTTGCGTCTGGGAGGCATCCTGCGAGAGGCGGATCTCCAGGTGGCACCCGGATATTAAAGGCGGCATTACCTAAACCATTGTACAGGCTTTTTCCCTGGGAAACAAAAATCACAAGCCACTGTTATGGGTGTCAGTTTTCAGGACCCAGTTGGCACTCTTAAACCAGACCAAGTTGGCACTGGTGCCACCTTGCGTCTGGGAGGCATCCTGCGAGAGGCGGAATTCCAGGAGGCACCCGGCAATTTAAGGCCTCAGGCCCCTGAACCATTGTACAGGCTTTTTCCCTGGGGAACAAAACTCACAAGCCACTGTTCTGGGTGTCAGTTTTCAGGACCCACTTGGCACTCTCAAACCAGACCAAGTTGGCACTGGTGCCACCTTGTGTCTGGGAGGCATCCTGCGAGAGGCGGAATTCCAGGAGGCACCTGGCAATTTAAGGCCGCAGGACCCAAAACCATTGTACAGGCTTTTTCCCTGGGAAACAAAACTCACAAGCCACTGTTCTGGGTGTCAGTTTTCAGGACCCACTTGGCACTCTTAAACCAGACCAAGTTGGTACTGGTGCCACCTTGCGTCTGGGAGGCATCCTGCGAGTGGCCGAATACCAGGAGGCACCCGGCAATTTAAGGCCTCAGAACCCTAAACCATTGTACAGGCTTTTTCCCTGGGAAACAAAACTCACAAGCCACTGTTCTGGGTGTCAGTTTTCAGGACCCACTTGGCACTCTCAAAGCAGACCAAGTTGGCACTGGTGCCACCTTGCGTCTGGGAGGCATCCTGCGAGAGGCGCAATTCCAGGAGGCACCCGGCAATTAAAGGCGGCATTAACCTAAACCATTTTACAGGCTTTTTCCCTAGGAAAGAAAACTCACAAGCCACTGTTCTGGGTGTCAGTTTTCAGGACCCACTTGGCACTCTCTAAGCAGACCATGTTGGCACAGGTGCCACCTTGCGTCTGGGAGGCATCCTGCGAGAGGCGGAATTCCAGGAGGCACCCGGCAATTTAAGGCCGCAGGACCCTGAACCATTGTACAGGCTTTTTCCCTGGGAAACAAAACTCACAAGCCACTGTTCTGGGTGTCAGTTTTCAGGACGCACTTGACACTCTCAAAGCAGACCAAGTTGGCACTGGTGCCACCTTGTGTCTGGGAGGCATCCTGCGAGAGGCGGAATTCCAGGAGGCACCTGGCAATTTAAGGCCGCAGGACCCAAAACCATTGTACAGGCTTTTTCCCTGGGAAACAAAACTTACAAGCCACTGTTCTGGGTGTCAGTTTTCAGGACCCACTTGGCACTCTTAAACCAGACCAAGTTGGTACTGGTGCCACCTTGCGTCTGGGAGGCATCCTGCGAGTGGCCGAATACCAGGAGGCACCCGGCAATTTAAGGCCTCAGAACCCTGAACCATTGTACAGGCTTTTTCCCTGGGAAACAAAACTCACAAGCCACTGTTCTGGGTGTCAGTTTTCAGGACCCACTTGACACGCTCAAAGGAGACCAAGTTGGAACTGGTGCCACCTTGCGTCTGGGAGGCATCCTGCGAGAGGTGCAATTCCAGGAGGCACCCGGCAATTAAAGGCGGCATTAACCTAAACCATTTTACAGGCTTTTTCCCTAGGAAAGAAAACTCACAAGCCACTGTTCTGCGTGTCAGTTTTCAGGACCCACTTGGCACTCTCTAAGCAGACCATGTTGGCACAGGTGCCACCTTGCGTCTGGGAGGCATCCTGCGAGAGGCGGAATTCCAGGAGGCACCCGGCAATTTAAGGCCGCAGGACCCTGAACCATTGTACAGGCTTTTTCCCTGGGAAACAAAACTCACAAGCCACTGTTCTGGGTGTCAGTTTTCAGGACGCACTTGACACTCTCAAAGCAGACCAAGTTGGCACTGGTGCCACTTTGTGTCTGGGAGGCATCCTGCGAGAGGCGCAATTCCAGGAGGCACCCGGCAATTTAAGGCCGCAGGACCCAAAACCATTGTACAGGCTTTTTCCCTGGGAAACAAAACTCACAAGCCACTGTTCTGGGTGTCAGTTTTCAGGACCCACTTGGCACTCTCAAACCAGACCAAGTTGGCACTGGTGCCACCTTGCGTCTGGGAGGCATCCTGCGAGAGGCGAATCTCCAGGTGGCATCCGGCTATTAAAGGCGGCATTAACCTAAACCATTTTACAGGCTTTTTCCCTGGGAAGCAAAACTCACAAGCCACTATTCTGGGTGTCAGTTTTCAGGACCCACTTGGCACTCTTAAAAGAGACCAAGTTGGCACTGGTGTTGCTTAGCGTCTGGGAAACATCTGGCGTGATGCGGAATTCCAGGAGGCACCCGGCAATTTAAGGCCGCAGGACCCTGAACCACTGTACAGGCTTTTTCCCTGGGAAACAAAACTCACAAGCCACTGTTCTGGGTGTCAGTTTTCAGGACCCACTTGACACTCTTAAACCAGACCAAGTTGGAACTGGTGCCACCTTGCGTCTGGGAGGCAACCTGCGAGAGGCGCAATTCCAGGAGGCACCCGGCAATTCAAGGCCGCAGGACCCTGAACCATTGTACAGGCTTTTTCCCTGGGAAACAAAACTCACAAGCCACTGTTCTGGGTGTCAGTTTTCAGGAGCCACCTGGCACTCTCAAACCAGACCAAGTTGGCACTGGTGCCACCTTGCGTCTGGGAGGCATCCTGCAAGAGGCGGAATTCCAGGAGGCACCCGGCAATTTAAGGCCGCAGGCCCCTGAACCATTGTACAGGCTTTTTCCCTGGGAAACAAAACTCACAAGCCACTGTTCTGGGTGTCAGTTTTCAGGAGCCACCTGGCACTCTCAAACCAGACCAAGTTGGCACTGGTGCCACCTTGCGTCTGAGAGGCATCCTGCGAGAGGCGGAATTCCAGGAGGCACCTGGCAATTTAAGGCCGCAGGACTCTGAACCATTGTAAAGGTTTTTTCTCTGGGAAAAAAAATTCAGAAGCCACTGTTCTGGGTGTCAGTTTGCAGGACCCACTTGGCACTCTCAAACCAGACCAAGTTGGCAGTGGTGCCACTTTTCGTCTGGGAGGCATCCTGCAAGACACCGAATTCCAGGAGGCACCTGGCAATTTAAGGCTGCAGGACCCAAAACCATTCTACAGGCTTTTTCCCTGGGAAACAAAACTCACAAGCCACTGTTCTGGGTGTCAGTTTCCAGGACCCACTTGGCACTCTTAAACCAAACCAAGTTGGCACTGTTGTCTCTTAGCGTCTGGGAAACATCTAGTGAGATGCGGAATTCCAGGAGTCACCCGGCAATTTAAGGCCTCAGGCCCCTGAACCATTGTACAGGCTTTTTCCCTGGGAAACAAAACTCACAAGCCACTGTTCTGGGTGTCAGTTTGCAGGACACACTTGACACTCTCAAAGCAGACCAAGTTGGCACTGGTGCCACCTTGCGTCTGGGAGGCATCCTGCGAGAGGCGGATCTCCAGGTGGCACCCGGATATTAAAGGCGGCATTACCTAAACCATTTTACCGGCTTTTTCCCTGGGAAACAAAACTCACAAGCCACTGTTATGGGTGTCAGTTTTCAGGACCCAGTTGGCACTCTTAAACCAGACCAAGTTGGCACTGGTGCCACCTTGCGTCTGGGAGGCATCCTGCGAGAGGCGGAATTCCAGGAGGCACCCGGCAATTTAAGGCCTCAGGCCCCTGAACCATTGTACAGGCTTTTTCCCTGGGAAACAAAACTCACAAGCCACTGTTCTGGGTGTCAGTTTTCAGGACCCACTTGGCACTCTCAAACCAGACCAAGTTGGCACTGGTGCCACCTTGTGTCTGGGAGGCATCCTGCGAGAGGCGGAATTCCAGGAGGCACCTGGCAATTTAAGGCCGCAGGACCCAAAACCATTGTACAGGGTTTTTCCCTGGGAAACAAAACTCACAAGCCACTGTTCTGGGTGTCAGTTTTCAGGACACACTTGACACTCTCAAAGCAGACCAAGTTGGCACTGGTGCCACCTTGCGTCTGGGAGGCATCCTGCGAGAGGCGGATCTCCAGGTGGCACCCGGATATTAAAGGCGGCATTGCCTAAACCATTTTACAGGCTTTTTCCCTGGGAAACAAAAATCACAAGCCACTGTTATGGGTGTCAGTTTTCAGGACCCAGTTGGCACTCTTAAACCAGACCAAGTTGGCACTGGTGCCACCTTGCGTCTGGGAGGCATCCTGCGAGAGGCGGAATTCCAGGAGGCACCCGGCAATTTAAGGCCTCAGGCCCCTGAACCATTGTACAGGCTTTTTCCCTGGGAAACAAAACTCACAAGCCACTGTTCTGGGTGTCAGTTTTCAGGACACACTTGACACTCTCAAAGCAGACCAAGTTGGCACTGGTGCCACCTTGCGTCTGGGAGGCATCCTGCGAGAGGCGAATCTCCAGGTGGCATCCGGCTATTAAAGGCGGCATTAACCTAAAGCATTTTACAGGCTTTTTCCCTGGGAAACAAAACTCACAAGCCACTGTTCTGGGTGTCAGTTTTCAGGACCCACTTGACACTCTCAAAGCAGACCAAGTGTGCACTGGTGCCACCTTGCATCTTGGAGGCATCCTGCGAGAGGCGGAATTCCAGGAGGCACCCGGCAATTTAAGGCCGCAGGACCCAAAACCATTCTACAGGGTTTTTCCCTGGAAAACAAAATTCAGAAGCCACTGTTCTGGGAGTCAGTTTTCAGGACCCACTTGGCACTCTTAAACCAGACCACTTTAGCGCTGGTGGTGCTTAGCGTCTGGGAAACATCTGGCGTGATGCGGAATTCCAGGAGTCATCCCGAAATTTAAGGCCGCAGGACCCTGAACCATTGTACAGGCTTTTTCCCTGGGAAACAAAACTCACAAGCCACTGTTCTGGGTGTCAGTTTGCAGGACACACTTGGCACTCTTAAAGCAGACCAAGTTGGCACTGGTGCCACCATGCGTCTGGGAGGCATCCTGCGAGAGGCGAATCTCCGGGTGGCACCCGGCTATTAAAGGCGGCATTAACCTAAACCATTTTACAGGCTTTTTCCCTGGGAAAGAAAACTCACAAGCTACTGTTCTGGGTGTCTGTTTTCAGGATGCACTTGACACTCTCAAAGCAGTCCAAGTAGGAACTGGTGCCACCATGCGTCTGGGAGGCATACTGCGAGAGGTGCAATTCCAGGAGGCACCCGGCAATTTAAGGCCGCAGGACCCTAAACCACTGTACAGGCTTTTTCCCTGGGAAGCAAAACTCACAAGCCACTGTTCTGGGTGTCAGTGTTCAGGACCCACTTGGCACTCTTAAACCAGACCAAGTTGGCACTAATGCCACCTTGCGTCTGGGAGGCATCCTGTGAGAGGCGAATCTCCACGTGGCACCCGCCTAGTAAAGGCGGAATTAACCTAAACCATTTTAAAGTTTTTTTCCCTGGGAAACAAAACTCACAAGCCACTGTTCTGGGTGTCAGTTTGCAGGACCCACTTGGCACTCTTAAACCAGACCAAGTTGAAACTAGTGCCACCTTGCGTCTGGGACGCATCCTGCGAGAGACCGAATTCCAGGAGGCACCCGGCAATTTAAGGCCTCAGGCCCCTGAACCATTTTACAGGCTTTTTCCCTGGGAAACAAAACTCACAAGCCACTGTTCTGGGTGTCATTTTTCAGGACGCACTTGGCACTCTTAAAGAAGACAAGGTTGGCACTAGTGTTGCTTAGAGTCTGGGAGGCATCCTGCGAGAGGCGCAATTCCAGGAGGCACCTGGCAATTTAAGGCCTCAGGCCCCTGAACCATTGTACAGGCTTTTTCCCTGGGAAAGAAAACTCACAAGCCACTGTTCTGGGTGTCAGTTTTCAGGACCCACTTGACACTCTCAAAGCAGACCAAGTTGGCACTGGTGCCACCTTGCGTCTGGGAGGCATCCTGCGAGAGGCGGATCTCCACGTGGCACCCGGCAATTTAAGGCCGCAGGCCCCTGAACCATTGTACAGGCTTTTTCCCTGGGAAACAAAACTCACAAGCCACTGTTCTGGGTGTCAGTTTTCAGGACCCACTTGGCACTCTCAAACTAGACTAAGTTGGAAATGGTGTAATTTTGCGTCTGGGAGGCACCCTGCGAGAGTCCGAATTCCAGGGGGCACCCGGCAATTTAATGTTGCAGGACCCTGAACCATTGTACAGGCTTTTTCCCTGGGAAACAAAACTCACAAGCCACTGTTCTGGGTGTCAGTTTTCAGGACCCACTTGGCACTCTCAAAGCAGACCAAGTTGGAACTGGTGCCACCTTGCGTCTGGGAGGCATCCTGCGAGAGGCGGAATTCCAGGAGGCACCCGGCAATTTAAGGCCGCAGGACCCAAAACCATTGTATAGGCTTTTTCCCTGGGAAAAAAAAATTCAGAAGCCACTGTTCTGGGTGTCAGTTTGCAGGACCCACTTGGCACTCTCAAACCAGACCAAGTTGGCACTGGTGCCACCTTGCGTCTGGGAGGCATCCTGCAAGACGCCGAATTCCAGGAGGCACCTGGCAATTTAAGGCCGCAGGACCCTAAACCATTCTACAGGCTTTTTCCCTGGGAAACAAAACTCACAAGCCACTGTTCTGGGTGTCAGTTTCCAGGACCCACTTGACACTCTTAAACCAGACCTAGTGTGCACTGTTGTCTCTTAGCGTCTGGGAAACATCTGGTGAGATGCGGAATTCCAGGAGTCACCCGGCAATTTAAGGCCTCAGGCCCCTGAACCATTGTACAGGCTTTTTCCCTGGGAAACAAAACTCACAAGCCACTGTTCTGGGTGTCAGTTTTCAGGACCCACTTGACACTCTCAAACCAGACCAAGTTGGCACTGGTGCCACCTTGCGTGTGGGAGGCATCTTGCGAGAGACCGAATTCCAGGAGGCACCCGGCAATTTAAGGCCGCAGGACCCAAAACCATTGTACAGGCTTTTTCCCTGGGAAACAAAACTCACAAGCCACTGTTCTGGGTGTCAGTTTTCAGGACCCACTTGACACTCTCAAAGCAGACCAAGTTGGCACTGGTGCCACCTTGTGTCTGGGAGGCATCCTGCGAGAGGCGCAATTCCAGGAGGCACCCGGCAATTTAGGGCCGCAGGACCCTGAACCATTGTACAGGCTTTTTCCCTGGGAAACAAAACTCACAAGCCACTGTTCTGGGTGTCAGTTTTCAGGACCCACTTGGCACTCTTAAACCAGCCCAATTTAGCGCTGGTGTTGCTTAGCGTCTGGGAAACATCTGGCGTGATGCCGAATTCAAGGAAGCATCCCGAAATTTAAGGCCGCAGGACCCTGAACCATTTTACAGGCTTTTTCCCTGGGAAACAAAACTTACAAGCCACTGTTCTGGGTGTCAGTTTTCAGGACCCACTTGGCACTCTTAAACCAGACCAAGTTGGCACTGGTGCCACCTTGTGTCTGGGAGGCATCCTGCGAGAGGCGCAATTCCAGGAGGCACCCGGCAATTTAGGGCCGCAGGACCCTGAACCATTGTACAGGCTTTTTCCCTGGGAAACAAAACTCACAAGCCACTGTTCTGGGTGTCAGTTTTCAGGACCCACTTGGCACTCTCAAACCAGACCAAGTTGGCACTGGTGCCACCTTGCGTCTGGGAGGCATCCTGCGAGTGGCCGAATTCCAGGAGGCACCCGGCAATTTAAGGCCTCAGGCCCCTGAACCATTGTACAGGCTTTTTCCCTGGGAAACAAAACTCACAAGCCACTGTTCTGGGTGTCAGTTTTCAGGACCCACTTGACACTCTCAAACCAGACCAAGTTGGCACTGGTGCCACCTTGCGTCTGGGAGGCATCCTGCGAGAGGCGAATCTCCAGGTGGCATCCGGCTATTAAAGGCGGCATTAACCTAAACCATTTTACAGGCTTTTTCCCTGGGAAACAAAACTCACAAGCCACTGTTCTGGGTGTCAGTTTTCAGGACCCACTTGGCACTCTTAAACCAGCCCAATTTAGCGCTGGTGTTGCTTAGCGTCTGGGAAACATCTGGCGTGATGCCGAATTCAAGGAGGCATCCCGAAATTTAAGGCCGCAGGACCCTGAACCATTTTACAGGCTTTTTCCCTGGGAAACAAAACTTACAAGCCACTGTTCTGGGTGTCAGTTTTCAGGACCCACTTGGCACTCTTAAACCAGACCAAGTTGGAACTGGTGTCACGTTGCGCCTGGGAGGCATCCTGCGAGAGGCGAATCTCCACGTGGCAACCGCCTAGTAAAGGCGGCATTAACCTAAACCATTTTACAGTTTTTTTCCCTGGGAAACAAAACTCACAAGCCACTGTTCTGGGTGTCAGTTTGCAGGAGCCACCTGGCACTCTCAAACCAGACCAAGTTGGCACTGGTGTCATGTTGCGCCTGGGAGGCTCCCTGTGAGAGGCGGAATTCCAGGAGGCACCTGGCAATTTAAGGCCTCAGGGCCCTGAAACATTGTACAGGCTTTTTCCCTGGGAAACAAAACTCACAAGCCACTATTCTGGGTGTCAGTTTTCAGGACCCACTTGGCACTCTTAAACAAGACCAAGTTGGCACTGGTGTTGCTTAGCGTCTGAGAAACATCTGGCGTGATGCGGAATTCCAGGAGGCACCCGGCAATTTAAGGCCGCAGGACCCTGAACCACTGTACAGGCTTTTTCCCTGGGAAACAAAACTCACAAGCCACTGTTCTGGGTGTCAGTTTTCAGGACCCACTTGACACTCTTAAACCAGACCAAGTTGGAACTGGTGCCACCTTGCGTCTGGGAGGCAACCTGCGAGAGGCGCAATTCCAGGAGGCACCCGGCAATTTAAGGCCGCAGGACCCTGAACCATTGTACAGGCTTTTTCCCTGGGAAACAAAACTCACAAGCCACTGTTCTGGGTGTCAGTTTTCAGGAGCCACCTGGCACTCTCAAACCAGACCAAGTTAGCACTGGTGCCACCTTGCGTCTGGGAGGCATCCTGCGAGAGGCGGAATTCCAGGAGGCACCTGGCAATTTAAGGCCGCAGGACCCTGAACCATTTTACAGGCTTTTTCCCTGGGAAACAAAATTCAGAAGCCACTGTTCTGCGTGTCAGTTTTCAGGACCCACTTGGCACTCTCAAACCAGACCAAGTTGGCACTGGTGCCACCTTGCGTCTGGGAGGCATCCTGCAAGACACCGAATTCCAGGAGGCACCTGGCAATTTAAGGCTGCAGGACCAAAAACCATTCTACAGGCTTTTTCCCTGGGAAACAAAACTCACAAGCCACTGTTCTGGGTGTCAGTTTCCAGGACCCACTTGGCACTCTTAAACCAGACCAAGTTGGCACTGTTGTCTCTTAGCGATTGGGAAACATCTGGTGAGAGGCGAATCTCCAGGAGGCACCCGGCAATTTAAGGCCTCAGGCCCCTGAACCATTGTACAGGCTTTTTCCCTGGGAAACAAAACTCACAAGCCACTGTTCTGGGTGTCATTTTTCAGGACCCACTTGGCACTCTCAAACCAGACCAAGTTGGCACTGGTGCCACCTTGCGTCTGGGAGGCATCCTGCGAGAGGCGGAATTCCAGGAGGCACCCGGCAATTTAAGGCCGCAGGACCCTGAACCATTGTACAGGCTTTTTCCCTGGGAAACAAAACTCACAAGGCACTGTTCTGGGTGTCAGTTTTCAGGACCCACTTGGCACTCTCAAACTAGACTAAGTTGGAAATGGTGTTATTTTGCGTCTGGGAGGCACCCTGCGAGAGTCCGAATTCCAGGGGGCACCCGGCAATTTAATGTTGCAGGACCCTGAACCATTGTACAGGCTTTTTCCCTGGGAAACAAAACTCACAAGCCACTGTTCTGGGTGTCAGTTTTCAGGACCCACTTGGCACTCTCAAACCAGACCAAGTTTGCACTGGCGTTGCTTGCGTCTGGGAAGCATCCTGCGAGAGGCTGAATTCCAGGAGGCACCCGGCAATTTAAGGCCGCAGGACCCTGAACCATTGTACAGGCTTTTTCCCTGGGAAACAAAACTCACAAGCCACTGTTCTGGGTGTCAGTTTTCAGGACCCACTTGGCACTCTCAAACTAGACTAAGTTGGAAATGGTGTTATTTTGCGTCTGGGAGGCACCCTGCGAGAGTCCGAATTCCAGGGGGCACCCGGCAATTTAATGTTGCAGGACCCTGAACCATTGTACAGGCTTTTTCCCTGGGAAACAAAACTCACAAGCCACTGTTCTGGGTGTCAGTTTTCAGGACCCACTTGGCACTCTCAAAGCAGACCAAGTTGGAACTGGTGCCACCTTGCGTCTGGGAGGCATCCTGCGAGAGGCGGAATTCCAGGAGGCACCTGGCAATTTAAGGCCGCAGGACCCAAAACCATTCTACAGGCTTTTTCCCTGGGAAAAAAAAATTCAGAAGCCACTGTTCTGGGTGTCAGTTTGCAGGACCCACTTGGCACTCTCAAACCAGACCAAGTTGGCACTGGTGCCACCTTGCGTCTGGGAGGCATCCAGGAAGACGCCGAATTCCAGGAGGCACCTGGCAATTTAAGTCCGCAGGACCCTAAACCATTCTACAGGCTTTTTCCCTGGGAAACAAAACTCACAAGCCACTGTTCTGGGTGTCAGTTTCCAGGACCCACTTGACACTCTTAAACCAGACCAAGTGTGCACTGTTGTCTCTTAGCGTCTGGGAAACATCTGGTGAGATGCGGAATTCCTGGAGTCACCCGGCAATTTAAGGCCTCAGGACCCTGAACCATTGTACAGGCTTTTTCCCTGGGAAACAAAACTCACAAGCCACTGTTCTGGGTGTCAGTTTTCAGGACCCACTTGACACTCTCAAACCAGACCAAGTTGGCACTGGTGCCACCTTGCGTGTGGGAGGCATCCTGCGAGAGGCCGAATTCCAGGAGGCACCCGGCAATTTAAGGCCGCAGGACCCTGAACCATTGTACAGGCTTTTTCCCTGGGAAACAAAACTCACAAGCCACTGTTCTGGGTGTCAGTTTTCAGGACCCACTTGACACTCTCAAAGCAGACCAAGTTGGCACTGGTGCCACCTTGCGTCTGGGAGGCATCCTGCGAGAGGCGGAATTCCAGGAGGCACCCGGCAATTTAAGGCCGCAGGACCCTGAACCATTGTACAGGCTTTTTCCCTGGGAAACAAAACTCAGAAGCCACTGTTCTGGGTGTCAGTTTTACGGACCCACTTGGCACTCTCAAACCAGACCAAGTTGGCACTGGTGCCACCTTGCGTCTGGGAGGCATCCTGCGAGTGGCCGAATTCCAGGAGGCACCCGGCAATTTAAGGCCTCAGGCCCCTGAACCATTGTACAGGCTTTTTCCCTGGGAAACAAAACTCACAAGCCACTGTTCTGGGTGTCAGTTTTCAGGACCCACTTGACACTCTCAAACCAGACCAAGTTGGCACTGGTGCCACCTTGCGTCTGGGAGGCATCCTGCGAGAGGCGAATCTCCAGGTGGCATCCGGCTATTAAAGGCGGCATTAACCTAAACCATTTTACAGGCTTTTTCCCTGGGAAACAAAACTCACAAGCCACTGTTCTGTGTGTCAGTTTTCAGGACCCACTTGGCACTCTTAAACCAGACCAATTTAGCGCTGGTGTTGCTTAGCGTCTGGGAAACATCTGGCGTGATGCCGAATTCCAGGAGGCACCCCGAAATTTAAGGCCGCAGGACCCTGAACCATTTTACAGGCTTTTTCCCTGGGAAACAAAACTCACAAGCCACTGTTCTGGGTGTAAGTTTGCAGGAGCCACCTGGCACTCTCAAACCAGACCAAGTTGGCTCTGGTGTTGCTTGCGTCTGGGAGGCATCCTGCGAGAGGCTGAATTCCAGGAGGCACCCGGCAATTTAAGGCCGCAGGACCCTGAACCATTGTACAGGCTTTTTCCCTGGGAAACAAAACTCACAAGCCACTGTTCTGGGTGTCAGTTTTCAGGACCCACTTGGCACTCTCAAACCAGACCAAGTTGGCACTGATGTTGCTTAGCGTCTGGGAAACATCTGGCGTGATGCGGAATTCCAGGAGGCACCCCGCAATTTAAGGCCGCAGGACCCTGAACCATTTTACAGGCTTTTTCCCTGGGAAAGAAAACTCACAAGCCACTGTTCTGGGTGTCAGTTTTCAGGACCCACTTGACACTCTTTAACCAGACCAAGTTGGAACTGGTGCCACCTTGCGTCTGGGAGGCATCCTGCGAGAGGCGGAATTCCAGGAGGCACCCGGCAATTTAAGGCCGCAGGAGCCTGAACCATTGTACAGGCTTTTTCCCTGGGAAACAAATCTCACAAGCCACTGTTCTGGGTGTCAGTTTTCAGGACGCACTTGACACTCTCAATGCAGAGCAAGTTGGCACTGGTGCCACATTGCGTCTGGGAGGCATCCTGCGAGAGGCGGAATTCCAGGAGGCACCCGGCAATTTAAGGCCGCAGGACCCTGTACCACTGTACAGGCTTTTTCCCTGGGAAACAAAACTCACAAGCCACTGTTCTGGTTGTCAGTTTTCAGGACCCACTTGGCACTCTTAAACAAGACCAAGTTGGCACTGGTGCCACCTTGTGTCTGGGAGGCATCCTGCGAGAGGCCGAATTCCAGGAGGCACCCGGCAATTTAAGGCCTCAGAACCCTGAACCATTGTACAGGCTTTTTCCCTGGGAAACAAAACTCACAAGCCACTGTTCTGGGTGTCAGTTTTCAGGACCCACTTGGCACTCAT
Source organism: Fringilla coelebs (assembly GCF_963513975.1). Classification (NCBI taxonomy): domain Eukaryota; kingdom Metazoa; phylum Chordata; class Aves; order Passeriformes; family Fringillidae; genus Fringilla; species Fringilla coelebs. Next base: position 1,405,772 of record NC_140048.1, read on the forward strand.
AAACCAGACCAAGTTGGAACTGGTGCCACCTTGCGTCTGGGAGGCATCCTGCGAGTGGCCGAATTCCAGGAGGCACCCGGCCATTTATGGCCTCAGGCGCCTGAACCATTGTACAGGCTTTTTCCCTGGGAAACAAAACTCACAAGCCACTGTTCTGGGTGTCAGTTTGCAGGAGCCACCTGGCACTCTCAAACCAGACAAAGTTGGCACTGGTGCCACCTTGCGTCTGGGAGGCATCCTGCGAGAGGCGCAATTCCAGGAGGCACCCGGCAATTTAAGGCCGCAGGACCCTGAACCATTGTACAGGCTTTTTCCCTGGGAAACAAACCTCACAACCCACTGTTCTGGGTGTCAGTTTTCAGGACCCACTTGGCACTCTTAAAACAGACCAATTTAGCGCTGGTGTTGCTTAGCGTGTGGGAAACATCTGGCGTGATGCGGAATTCCAGGAGGCAACCCGCAATTTAAGGCCGCAGGACCCTGAACCATTGTACAGGCTTTTTCCCTGGAAAACAAAACTCACAAGCCACTGTTCTGGGTGTCAGTTTTCAGGACCCACTTGACACTCTCAAACCAGACTAAGTTGGCACTGGTGCCACCTTGTGTCTGGGAGGCATCCTGCGAGAGGCCGAATTCCAGGAGGCACCCGGCAATTTAAGGCCTCCTGCCCCTGAACCATTGTACAGGCTTTTTCCCTGGGAAACAAAACTCACAAGCCACTGTTCTGGGTGTCAGTTTTCAGGACCCACTTGGCACTCTTAAACCAGACCAAGTTGGAACTGGTGCCACCTTGCGTCTGGGAGGCATCCTGCGAGAGGCCGAATTCCAGGAGGCACCCGCAATTTAAGGCCGCAGGACCCTGAACCATTTTACAGGCTTTTTCCCTGGGAAACAAAACTCACAAGCCACTGTTCTGGGTGTCAGTTTTCAGGACCCACTTGACACTCTCAAACCAGACCAAGTTGGCACTGGTGCCACCTTGCGTCTGGGAGGCATCCTGCGAGAGGCGAATCTCCAGGTGGCATCCGGCTATTAAAGGTGGCATAAACCTAAACCATTTTACAGGCTTTTTCCCTGGGAAAGAAAACTCACAAGCCACTGTTCTGGGTGTCAGTTTTCAGGACCCACTTGGCACTCTTAAACCAGACTAAGTTGGAACTGGTGCCACCTCTTGTCTGGGAGGCATCCTGCAAGAGGCGGAATTCCAGGAGGCGCCCCGCAATTTAAGGCCTCAGGCCCCTGAACCATTGTACAGGCTTTTTCCCTGGGAAACAAAACTCACAAGCCACTGTTCTGGGTGTCAGTTTTCAGGACCCACTTGGCACTCTTAAACCAGACCAAGTTGGAACTGGTGCCACCTTGCGTCTGGGAGGCATCCTGCGAGAGGTGCAATTCCAGGAGGCACGCGGCAATTTAAGGCCTCAGGGCCCTGAACCATTTTACAGGCTTTTTCCCTGGGAAACAAAACTCACAAGCCACTGTTCTGGGTGTCAGTTTTCAGGACCCACTTGACACTCTCAAACCAGACCAAGTTGGCACTGGTGCCACCTTGCGTCTGGGAGGCATCCTGCGAGAGGCGAATCTCCAGGTGGAACCCGCCTAGTAAAGGCGGCATTAACCTAAACCATTTTACAGGCTTTTTCCCTGGGAAAGAAAACTCACAAGCCACTGTTCTGGGTGTCAGTTTTCAGGACCCACTTGACACTCTTTAACCAGACCAAGTTGGCTCTGGTGACACTTTGCGTCTGGGAGGCATCCTGCGAGAGGTGCAATTCCAGGAGGCCCCCGGCAATTTAAGGCCACAGGACCCTGAACCATTGTACAGGCTTTTTCCTTGCGAAACAAAACTCACAAGCCACTGTTCTGGGTGTCAGTTTGCAGGACCCACTTGACACTCTCAAACCAGACCAAGTTGGCACTGGTGCCACCTTGTGTCTGGGAGGCATCCTTCGAGAGGCCGAATTCAAGGAGGCACCCGGCAATTTAAGGCCTCAGGCCCCTGAACCATTGTACATGCTTTTTCCCTGGGAAACAAAACTCACAAGCCACTCTTCTGGGTGTCAGTTTTCAGGACCCACTTGACACTCTCAAACCAGACCAAGTTGGCACTGGTGCCACCTTGCGTCTGGGAGGCATCCTGCGAGAGGCGAATCTCCTGGTGGCATCCGGCTATTAAAGGCGGCATAAACCTAAACCATTTTACAGGCTTTTTCCCTGGGAAAGAAAACTCACAAGCCACTGTTCTGGGTGTCAGTTTGCAGGAGCCACCTGGCACTCTCAATCCAGACCAAGTTGGCACTGGTACCACCTTGTGTCTGGGAGGCATCCTTCGAGAGGCCGAATTCAAGGAGGCACCCGGCAATTTAAGGCCTCAGGCCCCTGAACCATTGTACAGGCTTTTTCCCTGGGAAACAAAACTCACAAGCCACTGTTCTGGGTGTCAGTTTTCAGGACCCACTTGGCACTCTTAAACCAGACCAATTTAGCGCTGGTGTTGCTTAGCGTCTGGGAAATATCAGGCGTGATGCGGAATTCCAGGAGGCAACCCGCAATTTAAGGCCGCAGGACCCTGAACCATTGTACAGGCTTTTTCCTTGCGAAACAAAACTCACAAGCCACTGTTCTGGGTGTCAGTTTGCAGGACCCACTTGACACTCTCAAACCAGACCAAGTTGGCACTGGTGCCACCTTGTGTCTGGGAGGCATCCTGCGAGAGGCGCAATTCCAGGAGACACCTGGCAATTTAAGGCCTCAGGCCCCTGAACCATTGTACATGCTTTTTCCCTGGGAAACAAAACTCACAAGCCACTCTTCTGGGTGCCAGTTTTCAGGACCCACTTGACACTCTCAAACCAGACCAAGTTGGCACTGGTGCCACCTTGCGTCTGGGAGGCATCCTGCGAGAGGCGAATCTCCTGGTGGCATCCGGCTATTAAAGGCGGCATAAACCTAAACCATTTAACAGGCTTTTTCCCTGGGAAAGAAAACTCACAAGCCACTGTTCTGGGTGTCAGTTTGCAGGAGCCACCTGGCACTCTCAATCCAGACCAAGTTGGCACTGGTACCACCTTGTGTCTGGGAGGCATCCTTCGAGAGGCCGAATTCAAGGAGGCACCCGGCAATTTAAGGCCTCAGGCCCCTGAACCATTGTACAGGCTTTTTCCCTGGGAAACAAAACTCACAAGCCACTGTTCTGGGTGTCAGTTTTCAGGACCCACTTGGCACTCTTAAACCAGACCAATTTAGCGCTGGTGTTGCTTAGCGTCTGGGAAATATCTGGCGTGATGCGGAATTCCAGGAGGCAACCCGCAATTTAAGGCCGCAGGACCCTGAACCATTGTACAGGCTTTTTCCCTGGGAAACAAAACTCACAAGCCACTGTTCTGGGTGTCAGTTTGCAGGACACACTTGGCACTCTCAAACCAGACCAAGTTGGCACTGGTGCCACCATGCGTCTGGGAGGCATCCTGCGAGAGGCGGATCTCCTGTCGGCAATCAGCAATTTAAGTCCGCAGGACCCTGAACCATTGTACAGGCTTTTTCCCTGGGAAACAAAACTCACAAGCCACTGTTCTGGGTGTCAGTTTTCAGGACCCACTTGACACTCTCAAACCACTAAGTTGGCACTGGTGCCACCTTGCGTCTGGGAGGTATCCTGCGAGAGGCGAATCTCCAGGAGGCACCCGGCTAATACGGCGGCATTAACCTAAACCATTTTACAGGCTTTTCCCCTGGGAAAGAAAACTCACAAGCCACTGCTCTGGGTGTCAGTTCGCAGGAGCCACCTGGCACTCTCAAACCAGACCAAGTTGGAACTGGTGCCACCTTGCGTCTGGGAGGCATCCTGTGAGAGGCGGATCTCCAGGAGGCACCCAGGAATTTAAGGCCTTAGGGCCCTGAACCATTGCACAGGCTTTTTCCCTGGGAAACAAAACTCACAAGCCACTGTTCTGGGTGTCAGTTTTCAGGACCCACTTGGCACTCTTAAACTAGACCAATTTGGCACTGGTGTTGCTTAGCGTCTGGGAAAAATCTGGCGTGATGCGGAATTCCAGGAGTCACCCCGCAATTTAAGGCCGCAGGACCCTGAACCATTGTACAGGCTTTTTCCCTGGGAAACAAAACTTACAAGCCACTGTTCTGGGTGTCAGTTTTCAGGACCCACTTGGCACTCTTAAACCAGACCAAGTTGGAACTGGTGTCACGTTGCGCCTGGGAGGCATCCTGCGAGAGGCGAATCTCCACGTGGCAACCGCCTAGTAAAGGCGGCATTAACCTAAACCATTTTACAGTTTTTTTCCCTGGGAAACAAAACTCACAAGCCACTGTTCTGGGTGTCAGTTTGCAGGAGCCACCTGGCACTCTCAAACCAGACCAAGTTGGCACTGGTGTCATGTTGCGCCTGGGAGGCTCCCTGTGAGAGGCGGAATTCCAGGAGGCACCTGGCAATTTAAGGCCTCAGGGCCCTGAAACATTGTACAGGCTTTTTCCCTGGGAAACAAAACTCACAAGCCACTATTCTGGGTGTCAGTTTTCAGGACCCACTTGGCACTCTTAAACAAGACCAAGTTGGCACTGGTGTTGCTTAGCGTCTGAGAAACATCTGGCGTGATGCGGAATTCCAGGAGGCACCCGGCAATTTAAGGCCGCAGGACCCTGAACCACTGTACAGGCTTTTTCCCTGGGAAACAAAACTCACAAGCCACTGTTCTGGGTGTCAGTTTTCAGGACCCACTTGACACTCTTAAACCAGACCAAGTTGGAACTGGTGCCACCTTGCGTCTGGGAGGCAACCTGCGAGAGGCGCAATTCCAGGAGGCACCCGGCAATTTAAGGCCGCAGGACCCTGAACCATTGTACAGGCTTTTTCCCTGGGAAACAAAACTCACAAGCCACTGTTCTGGGTGTCAGTTTTCAGGAGCCACCTGGCACTCTCAAACCAGACCAAGTTAGCACTGGTGCCACCTTGCGTCTGGGAGGCATCCTGCGAGAGGCGGAATTCCAGGAGGCACCTGGCAATTTAAGGCCGCAGGACCCTGAACCATTTTACAGGCTTTTTCCCTGGGAAACAAAATTCAGAAGCCACTGTTCTGCGTGTCAGTTTTCAGGACCCACTTGGCACTCTCAAACCAGACCAAGTTGGCACTGGTGCCACCTTGCGTCTGGGAGGCATCCTGCAAGACACCGAATTCCAGGAGGCACCTGGCAATTTAAGGCTGCAGGACCAAAAACCATTCTACAGGCTTTTTCCCTGGGAAACAAAACTCACAAGCCACTGTTCTGGGTGTCAGTTTCCAGGACCCACTTGGCACTCTTAAACCAGACCAAGTTGGCACTGTTGTCTCTTAGCGATTGGGAAACATCTGGTGAGAGGCGAATCTCCAGGAGGCACCCGGCAATTTAAGGCCTCAGGCCCCTGAACCATTGTACAGGCTTTTTCCCTGGGAAACAAAACTCACAAGCCACTGTTCTGGGTGTCATTTTTCAGGACCCACTTGGCACTCTCAAACCAGACCAAGTTGGCACTGGTGCCACCTTGCGTCTGGGAGGCATCCTGCGAGAGGCGGAATTCCAGGAGGCACCCGGCAATTTAAGGCCGCAGGACCCTGAACCATTGTACAGGCTTTTTCCCTGGGAAACAAAACTCACAAGGCACTGTTCTGGGTGTCAGTTTTCAGGACCCACTTGGCACTCTCAAACTAGACTAAGTTGGAAATGGTGTTATTTTGCGTCTGGGAGGCACCCTGCGAGAGTCCGAATTCCAGGGGGCACCCGGCAATTTAATGTTGCAGGACCCTGAACCATTGTACAGGCTTTTTCCCTGGGAAACAAAACTCACAAGCCACTGTTCTGGGTGTCAGTTTTCAGGACCCACTTGGCACTCTCAAACCAGACCAAGTTTGCACTGGCGTTGCTTGCGTCTGGGAAGCATCCTGCGAGAGGCTGAATTCCAGGAGGCACCCGGCAATTTAAGGCCGCAGGACCCTGAACCATTGTACAGGCTTTTTCCCTGGGAAACAAAACTCACAAGCCACTGTTCTGGGTGTCAGTTTTCAGGACCCACTTGGCACTCTCAAACTAGACTAAGTTGGAAATGGTGTTATTTTGCGTCTGGGAGGCACCCTGCGAGAGTCCGAATTCCAGGGGGCACCCGGCAATTTAATGTTGCAGGACCCTGAACCATTGTACAGGCTTTTTCCCTGGGAAACAAAACTCACAAGCCACTGTTCTGGGTGTCAGTTTTCAGGACCCACTTGGCACTCTCAAAGCAGACCAAGTTGGAACTGGTGCCACCTTGCGTCTGGGAGGCATCCTGCGAGAGGCGGAATTCCAGGAGGCACCTGGCAATTTAAGGCCGCAGGACCCAAAACCATTCTACAGGCTTTTTCCCTGGGAAAAAAAAATTCAGAAGCCACTGTTCTGGGTGTCAGTTTGCAGGACCCACTTGGCACTCTCAAACCAGACCAAGTTGGCACTGGTGCCACCTTGCGTCTGGGAGGCATCCAGGAAGACGCCGAATTCCAGGAGGCACCTGGCAATTTAAGTCCGCAGGACCCTAAACCATTCTACAGGCTTTTTCCCTGGGAAACAAAACTCACAAGCCACTGTTCTGGGTGTCAGTTTCCAGGACCCACTTGACACTCTTAAACCAGACCAAGTGTGCACTGTTGTCTCTTAGCGTCTGGGAAACATCTGGTGAGATGCGGAATTCCTGGAGTCACCCGGCAATTTAAGGCCTCAGGACCCTGAACCATTGTACAGGCTTTTTCCCTGGGAAACAAAACTCACAAGCCACTGTTCTGGGTGTCAGTTTTCAGGACCCACTTGACACTCTCAAACCAGACCAAGTTGGCACTGGTGCCACCTTGCGTGTGGGAGGCATCCTGCGAGAGGCCGAATTCCAGGAGGCACCCGGCAATTTAAGGCCGCAGGACCCTGAACCATTGTACAGGCTTTTTCCCTGGGAAACAAAACTCACAAGCCACTGTTCTGGGTGTCAGTTTTCAGGACCCACTTGACACTCTCAAAGCAGACCAAGTTGGCACTGGTGCCACCTTGCGTCTGGGAGGCATCCTGCGAGAGGCGGAATTCCAGGAGGCACCCGGCAATTTAAGGCCGCAGGACCCTGAACCATTGTACAGGCTTTTTCCCTGGGAAACAAAACTCAGAAGCCACTGTTCTGGGTGTCAGTTTTACGGACCCACTTGGCACTCTCAAACCAGACCAAGTTGGCACTGGTGCCACCTTGCGTCTGGGAGGCATCCTGCGAGTGGCCGAATTCCAGGAGGCACCCGGCAATTTAAGGCCTCAGGCCCCTGAACCATTGTACAGGCTTTTTCCCTGGGAAACAAAACTCACAAGCCACTGTTCTGGGTGTCAGTTTTCAGGACCCACTTGACACTCTCAAACCAGACCAAGTTGGCACTGGTGCCACCTTGCGTCTGGGAGGCATCCTGCGAGAGGCGAATCTCCAGGTGGCATCCGGCTATTAAAGGCGGCATTAACCTAAACCATTTTACAGGCTTTTTCCCTGGGAAACAAAACTCACAAGCCACTGTTCTGTGTGTCAGTTTTCAGGACCCACTTGGCACTCTTAAACCAGACCAATTTAGCGCTGGTGTTGCTTAGCGTCTGGGAAACATCTGGCGTGATGCCGAATTCCAGGAGGCACCCCGAAATTTAAGGCCGCAGGACCCTGAACCATTTTACAGGCTTTTTCCCTGGGAAACAAAACTCACAAGCCACTGTTCTGGGTGTAAGTTTGCAGGAGCCACCTGGCACTCTCAAACCAGACCAAGTTGGCTCTGGTGTTGCTTGCGTCTGGGAGGCATCCTGCGAGAGGCTGAATTCCAGGAGGCACCCGGCAATTTAAGGCCGCAGGACCCTGAACCATTGTACAGGCTTTTTCCCTGGGAAACAAAACTCACAAGCCACTGTTCTGGGTGTCAGTTTTCAGGACCCACTTGGCACTCTCAAACCAGACCAAGTTGGCACTGATGTTGCTTAGCGTCTGGGAAACATCTGGCGTGATGCGGAATTCCAGGAGGCACCCCGCAATTTAAGGCCGCAGGACCCTGAACCATTTTACAGGCTTTTTCCCTGGGAAAGAAAACTCACAAGCCACTGTTCTGGGTGTCAGTTTTCAGGACCCACTTGACACTCTTTAACCAGACCAAGTTGGAACTGGTGCCACCTTGCGTCTGGGAGGCATCCTGCGAGAGGCGGAATTCCAGGAGGCACCCGGCAATTTAAGGCCGCAGGAGCCTGAACCATTGTACAGGCTTTTTCCCTGGGAAACAAATCTCACAAGCCACTGTTCTGGGTGTCAGTTTTCAGGACGCACTTGACACTCTCAATGCAGAGCAAGTTGGCACTGGTGCCACATTGCGTCTGGGAGGCATCCTGCGAGAGGCGGAATTCCAGGAGGCACCCGGCAATTTAAGGCCGCAGGACCCTGTACCACTGTACAGGCTTTTTCCCTGGGAAACAAAACTCACAAGCCACTGTTCTGGTTGTCAGTTTTCAGGACCCACTTGGCACTCTTAAACAAGACCAAGTTGGCACTGGTGCCACCTTGTGTCTGGGAGGCATCCTGCGAGAGGCCGAATTCCAGGAGGCACCCGGCAATTTAAGGCCTCAGAACCCTGAACCATTGTACAGGCTTTTTCCCTGGGAAACAAAACTCACAAGCCACTGTTCTGGGTGTCAGTTTTCAGGACCCACTTGGCACTCATAAACCAGACCAAGTTGGAACTGGTGCCACCTTGCGTCTGGGAGGCATCCTGCGAGTGGCCGAATTCCAGGAGGCACCCGGCCATTTATGGCCTCAGGCGCCTGAACCATTGTACAGGCTTTTTCCCTGGGAAACAAAACTCACAAGCCACTGTTCTGGGTGTCAGTTTGCAGGAGCCACCTGGCACTCTCAAACCAGACAAAGTTGGCACTGGTGCCACCTTGCGTCTGGGAGGCATCCTGCGAGAGGCGCAATTCCAGGAGGCACCCGGCAATTTAAGGCCGCAGGACCCTGAACCATTGTACAGGCTTTTTCCCTGGGAAACAAACCTCACAACCCACTGTTCTGGGTGTCAGTTTTCAGGACCCACTTGGCACTCTTAAAACAGACCAATTTAGCGCTGGTGTTGCTTAGCGTGTGGGAAACATCTGGCGTGATGCGGAATTCCAGGAGGCAACCCGCAATTTAAGGCCGCAGGACCCTGAACCATTGTACAGGCTTTTTCCCTGGAAAACAAAACTCACAAGCCACTGTTCTGGGTGTCAGTTTTCAGGACCCACTTGACACTCTCAAACCAGACTAAGTTGGCACTGGTGCCACCTTGTGTCTGGGAGGCATCCTGCGAGAGGCCGAATTCCAGGAGGCACCCGGCAATTTAAGGCCTCCTGCCCCTGAACCATTGTACAGGCTTTTTCCCTGGGAAACAAAACTCACAAGCCACTGTTCTGGGTGTCAGTTTTCAGGACCCACTTGGCACTCTTAAACCAGACCAAGTTGGAACTGGTGCCACCTTGCGTCTGGGAGGCATCCTGCGAGAGGCCGAATTCCAGGAGGCACCCGCAATTTAAGGCCGCAGGACCCTGAACCATTTTACAGGCTTTTTCCCTGGGAAACAAAACTCACAAGCCACTGTTCTGGGTGTCAGTTTTCAGGACCCACTTGACACTCTCAAACCAGACCAAGTTGGCACTGGTGCCACCTTGCGTCTGGGAGGCATCCTGCGAGAGGCGAATCTCCAGGTGGCATCCGGCTATTAAAGGTGGCATAAACCTAAACCATTTTACAGGCTTTTTCCCTGGGAAAGAAAACTCACAAGCCACTGTTCTGGGTGTCAGTTTTCAGGACCCACTTGGCACTCTTAAACCAGACTAAGTTGGAACTGGTGCCACCTCTTGTCTGGGAGGCATCCTGCAAGAGGCGGAATTCCAGGAGGCGCCCCGCAATTTAAGGCCTCAGGCCCCTGAACCATTGTACAGGCTTTTTCCCTGGGAAACAAAACTCACAAGCCACTGTTCTGGGTGTCAGTTTTCAGGACCCACTTGGCACTCTTAAACCAGACCAAGTTGGAACTGGTGCCACCTTGCGTCTGGGAGGCATCCTGCGAGAGGTGCAATTCCAGGAGGCACGCGGCAATTTAAGGCCTCAGGGCCCTGAACCATTTTACAGGCTTTTTCCCTGGGAAACAAAACTCACAAGCCACTGTTCTGGGTGTCAGTTTTCAGGACCCACTTGACACTCTCAAACCAGACCAAGTTGGCACTGGTGCCACCTTGCGTCTGGGAGGCATCCTGCGAGAGGCGAATCTCCAGGTGGAACCCGCCTAGTAAAGGCGGCATTAACCTAAACCATTTTACAGGCTTTTTCCCTGGGAAAGAAAACTCACAAGCCACTGTTCTGGGTGTCAGTTTTCAGGACCCACTTGACACTCTTTAACCAGACCAAGTTGGCTCTGGTGACACTTTGCGTCTGGGAGGCATCCTGCGAGAGGTGCAATTCCAGGAGGCCCCCGGCAATTTAAGGCCACAGGACCCTGAACCATTGTACAGGCTTTTTCCTTGCGAAACAAAACTCACAAGCCACTGTTCTGGGTGTCAGTTTGCAGGACCCACTTGACACTCTCAAACCAGACCAAGTTGGCACTGGTGCCACCTTGTGTCTGGGAGGCATCCTTCGAGAGGCCGAATTCAAGGAGGCACCCGGCAATTTAAGGCCTCAGGCCCCTGAACCATTGTACATGCTTTTTCCCTGGGAAACAAAACTCACAAGCCACTCTTCTGGGTGTCAGTTTTCAGGACCCACTTGACACTCTCAAACCAGACCAAGTTGGCACTGGTGCCACCTTGCGTCTGGGAGGCATCCTGCGAGAGGCGAATCTCCTGGTGGCATCCGGCTATTAAAGGCGGCATAAACCTAAACCATTTTACAGGCTTTTTCCCTGGGAAAGAAAACTCACAAGCCACTGTTCTGGGTGTCAGTTTGCAGGAGCCACCTGGCACTCTCAATCCAGACCAAGTTGGCACTGGTACCACCTTGTGTCTGGGAGGCATCCTTCGAGAGGCCGAATTCAAGGAGGCACCCGGCAATTTAAGGCCTCAGGCCCCTGAACCATTGTACAGGCTTTTTCCCTGGGAAACAAAACTCACAAGCCACTGTTCTGGGTGTCAGTTTTCAGGACCCACTTGGCACTCTTAAACCAGACCAATTTAGCGCTGGTGTTGCTTAGCGTCTGGGAAATATCAGGCGTGATGCGGAATTCCAGGAGGCAACCCGCAATTTAAGGCCGCAGGACCCTGAACCATTGTACAGGCTTTTTCCTTGCGAAACAAAACTCACAAGCCACTGTTCTGGGTGTCAGTTTGCAGGACCCACTTGACACTCTCAAACCAGACCAAGTTGGCACTGGTGCCACCTTGTGTCTGGGAGGCATCCTGCGAGAGGCGCAATTCCAGGAGACACCTGGCAATTTAAGGCCTCAGGCCCCTGAACCATTGTACATGCTTTTTCCCTGGGAAACAAAACTCACAAGCCACTCTTCTGGGTGCCAGTTTTCAGGACCCACTTGACACTCTCAAACCAGACCAAGTTGGCACTGGTGCCACCTTGCGTCTGGGAGGCATCCTGCGAGAGGCGAATCTCCTGGTGGCATCCGGCTATTAAAGGCGGCATAAACCTAAACCATTTAACAGGCTTTTTCCCTGGGAAAGAAAACTCACAAGCCACTGTTCTGGGTGTCAGTTTGCAGGAGCCACCTGGCACTCTCAATCCAGACCAAGTTGGCACTGGTACCACCTTGTGTCTGGGAGGCATCCTTCGAGAGGCCGAATTCAAGGAGGCACCCGGCAATTTAAGGCCTCAGGCCCCTGAACCATTGTACAGGCTTTTTCCCTGGGAAACAAAACTCACAAGCCACTGTTCTGGGTGTCAGTTTTCAGGACCCACTTGGCACTCTTAAACCAGACCAATTTAGCGCTGGTGTTGCTTAGCGTCTGGGAAATATCTGGCGTGATGCGGAATTCCAGGAGGCAACCCGCAATTTAAGGCCGCAGGACCCTGAACCATTGTACAGGCTTTTTCCCTGGGAAACAAAACTCACAAGCCACTGTTCTGGGTGTCAGTTTGCAGGACACACTTGGCACTCTCAAACCAGACCAAGTTGGCACTGGTGCCACCATGCGTCTGGGAGGCATCCTGCGAGAGGCGGATCTCCTGTCGGCAATCAGCAATTTAAGTCCGCAGGACCCTGAACCATTGTACAGGCTTTTTCCCTGGGAAACAAAACTCACAAGCCACTGTTCTGGGTGTCAGTTTTCAGGACCCACTTGACACTCTCAAACCACTAAGTTGGCACTGGTGCCACCTTGCGTCTGGGAGGTATCCTGCGAGAGGCGAATCTCCAGGAGGCACCCGGCTAATACGGCGGCATTAACCTAAACCATTTTACAGGCTTTTCCCCTGGGAAAGAAAACTCACAAGCCACTGCTCTGGGTGTCAGTTCGCAGGAGCCACCTGGCACTCTCAAACCAGACCAAGTTGGAACTGGTGCCACCTTGCGTCTGGGAGGCATCCTGTGAGAGGCGGATCTCCAGGAGGCACCCAGGAATTTAAGGCCTTAGGGCCCTGAACCATTGCACAGGCTTTTTCCCTGGGAAACAAAACTCACAAGCCACTGTTCTGGGTGTCAGTTTTCAGGACCCACTTGGCACTCTTAAACTAGACCAATTTGGCACTGGTGTTGCTTAGCGTCTGGGAAAAATCTGGCGTGATGCGGAATTCCAGGAGTCACCCCGCAATTTAAGGCCGCAGGACCCTGAACCATTGTACAGGCTTTTTCCCTGGGAAACAAAACTCACAAGCCACTGTTCTGGGTGTCAGTTTGCAGGACCCACTTGACACTCTCAAACCAGACCAAGTTGGCACTGGTGCCACCTAGCGTCAGGGAGGCATCCTGCGAGAGGCGCAATTCCAGGAGACACCTGGCAATTTCAGGCCGCAGGACCCTGAACCATTGTACAGGCTTTTTCCCTGGGAAACAAAGCTCACAAGCCACTGTTCTGGGTGTCAGTTTTCAGGACCCACTTGGCACTCTCACAGCAGACCATGTTTGCACTGGTGCCACCTTGCATCTGGGAGGCATCATGCGAGAGGCGCAATTCCAGGAGGCACCCGGCAATTTAAGGCCGCAGGACCCTGAACCATTGTACAGGCTTTTTCCCTGGGAAACAAAACTCACAAGCCACTGTTCTCGGTGTCAGTTTTTAGGACCCACTTGGCACTCTCAAACCAGACCAAGTTGGAACTGGTGCCACCTTGCGTCTGGGAGGCATCCTGCGAGAGGCCGAATTCCAGGAGGCACCCGGCAATTTAAGGCCTCAGGCCCCTGAACCATTGTACAGGCTTTTTCCCTGGGCAACAAAACTCACAAGCCACTGTTCTGGGTGTCAGTTTTCAGGACCCACTTGACACTCTCAAACCAGACCAAGTTGGCACTGGTGCCACCTAGCGTCTGGGAGGCATCCTGCGAGAGGCGGAATTCCAGGAGTCACCCGGCAATTTAAGGCCTCAGGACCCTGAACCATTGTACAGGCTTTTTCCCTGGGAAACAAAACTCACAAGCCACTGTTCTGGGTGTCAGTTTTCAGGACCCACTTGGCACTCTCAAAACAGACCAAGTTGGCACTGGTGCCACCTTGCGTCTGGGAGGCATCCTGCGAGAGGCGCAATTCCAGGAGGCACCCGGCAATTTAAGTCCGCAGGACCCTGAACCATTGTACAGGCTTTTTCCCTGGGAAACAAAACTCACAAGCCACTGTTCTGGGTGTCAGTTTTCAGGACCCACTTGACACTCTCAAATCAGACCAAGTTGGCACAGGTGCCACCTTGCGTCTGGGAGGCATCCTGCGAGAGGCGCAAATCCAGGAGGCACCCGGCAATTGAAGGCCGCAGGACCCTGAACCATTGTACAGGCTTTTTCCCTGGGAAACAAAACTCACAAGCCACTGTTCTGGGTGTCAGTTTTCAGGACCCACTTGGCACTCTCAAACCAGACCAAGTTGGCACTGGTGCCACCTTGCGTCTGGGAGGCATCCTGCGAGAGGCGGAATTCCAGGAGGCACCCGGCAATTTAAGGCCGCAGGACCCAAAACCATTCTACAGGCTTTTTCCCTGGAAAAAAAAATTCAGAAGCCACTGTTCTGGGTGTCAGTTTGCAGGACCCACTTGGCACTCTCAAACCAGACCAAGTTGGCACTGGTGCCACCTTGCATCTGGGAAGAATCTTGCAAGACGCCGAATTCCAGGAGGCACCCGGCAATTTAAGGCCGCAGGACCCTGAACCATTGTACAGGCTTTTTCCCTGGGAAACAAAACTCAGAAGCCACTGTTCTGGGTGTCAGTTTTCAGGACCCACTTGGCACTCTTAAACCAGACTAAGTTGGCACTGGTGCCACCTTGTGTCTGGGAGGCATCCTGCGAGAGGCGCAATTCCAGGAGGAACTCGGCAATTTAAGGCCTCCGGCCCCTGAACCATTGTACAGGCTTTTTCCCTGGGAAACAAAACTCACAAGCCACTGTTCTGGGTGTCAGTTTTCAGGACCCACTTGGCACTCTTAAACCAGACCAAGTTGGAACTGGTGCCACCTTGCGTCTGGGAGGCATCCTTCGAGAGGCCGAATTCCAGGAGGCACCCGGCAATTTAAGGCCGCAGGACCCTGAACCATTTTACAGGCTTTTTCCCTGGGAAACAAAACTCACAAGCCACTGTTCTGGGTGTCAGTTTTCAGGACCCACTTGACACTCTCAAACCAGACCAAGTTGGCACTGGTGCCACCTTGCGTCTGGGAGGCATCCTGCGAGAGGCGAATCTCCAGGTGGCATCCGGCTATTAAAGGCGGCATAAACCTAAACCATTTTACAGGCTTTTTCCCTGGGAAAGAAAACTCACAAGCCACTGTTCTGGGTGTCAGTTTGCAGGACCCACTTGACACTCTTAAACCAGACCAAGGGAGGCATCCTGCGAGAGGCGCAATTACAGGAGACCCCTGGCAATTTAAGGCCGCAGGACCCTGAACCATTGTACAGGCTTTTTGCCTGGGAAACAAAACTCACAAGCCACTGTTCTGGGTGTCAGTTTGCAGGACCCACTTGACACTCTCAAAGCAGACCAAGTTGGCACTGGTGCCACCTTGCGTCTGGGAGGCATCCTGCGAGAGGCGCAATTCCAGGAGGCACCCGGCAATTTAAGGCCGCAGGACCCTGAACCATTGTACAGGCTTTTTCCCTGGGAAACAAAACTCACAAGCCACTGTTCTGGGTGTCAGTTTTCAGGACCCACTTGGCACTCTTAAACCAGACCAAGTTGGAACTGGTGCCACCTTGCGTCTAGGAGGCATCCTGCAAGACGCCGAATTCCAGGAGGCACCCGGCAATTTAAGGCCTCAGGCCCCTGAACCATTGTACAGGCTTTTTCCCTGGGAAACAAAACTCACAAGCCACTGTTCTGGGTGTCAGTTTTCAGGACCCACTTGGCACTCTCAAACCAGACCAAGTTGGCACTGGTGCCACCTTGCGTCTGGGAGGCATCCTGCGAGAGGTGCAATTCCAGGAGGCACCTCGCAATTTAAGGCCGCAGGACCCTGAACCTTTGTACAGGCTTTTTCCCTGGGAAAGAAAACTCACAAGCCACTGTTCTGGGTATCAGTTTTCAGGACCCACTTGGCACTCTTAAACCAGACTAAGTTGGCACTGGTGCCACCTTGCGTCTGGGAGGCATCCGGCGAGAGGCGAATCTCCAGGTGGCACCCGGCTATTAAAGGCGGCATTAACCTAAACCATTTTACAGGCTTTTTCCCTAGGAAAGAAAACTCACAAGCCACTGTTCTGAGTGTCAGTTTTCAGGACCCACTTGGCACTCTTAAACAAGACCAAGTTGGCACTGGTGCCACCTTGCGTCTGGGAGGCATCCTGCGAGAGGCGCAATTCCAGGAGACCCTCGGCAATTTAAGGCCGCACGACCCTGAACCATTGTACAGGATTTTTCCCTGGGAAACAAAACTCACAAGCCACTGTTCTGGGTGTCAGTTTGCAGGACCAATTTGACACTCTCAAAGCAGACCATGTTGGCACTGGTGCCACCTTGCGTCTGGGAGGCATCCTGCGAGAGGCGCAATTCCAGGAGGCACCCGGCAATTTAAGGCCGCAGGACCCTGAACCATTGTACAGGCTTTTTCCCTGGGAAACAAAACTCACAAGCCACTGTTCTGGGTGTCAGTTTTCAGGACCCACTTGGCACTCTTAAACCAGACCAAGTTGGAACTGGTGCCACCTTGCGTCTGGGAGGCATCCTGCGAGAGGCCGAATTTCAGGAGGCACCCGGCAATTTAAGGCCGCAGGACCCTGAACCACTCTACAGGCTTTTTCCCTGGGAAACAAAACTCACAAGCCACTGTTCTGGGTGTCAGTTTTCAGGACCCTCTTGGCACTCTTAAACCAGACTAAGTTGGAACTGGTGCCACCTCTTGTCTGGGAGGCATCCTGCAAGAGGCGGAATTCCAGGAGGCGCCCCGCAATTTAAGGCCTCAGGCCCCTGAACCATTGTACAGGCTTTTTCCCTGGGAAACAAAACTCACAAGCCACTGTTCTGGGTGTCAGTTTTCAGGACCCACTTGACACTCTCAAACCAGACCAAGTTGGCACTGGTGCCACCTTGCGTCTGGGAGGCATCCTGCGAGAGGCGAATCTCCAGGTGGAACCCGCATAGTAAAGGCGGCATTAACCTAAACCATTTTACAGGATTTTTCCCTGGGAAACAAAACTCACAAGCCACTGTTCTGGGTGTCAGTTTTCAGGACCCACTTGACACTCTTTAACCAGACCAAGTTGGCTCTGGTGACACTTTGCGTCTGGGAGGCATCCTGCGAGAGGTGCAATTCCAGGAGGCCCCTGGCAATTTAAGGCCACAGGACCCTGAACCATTGTACAGGCTTTTTCCTTGCGAAACAAAACTCACAAGCCACTGTTCTGGGTGTCAGTTTGCAGGACCCACTTGACACTCTCAAACCAGACCAAGTTGGCACTGGTGCCACCTTGTGTCTGGGAGGCATCCTTCGAGAGGCCGAATTCAAGGAGACACCCGGCAATTTAAGGCCTCAGGCCCCTGAACCATTGTACATGCTTTTTCCCTGGGAAACAAAACTCACAAGCCACTCTTCTGGGTGTCAGTTTTCAGGACCCACTTGACACTCTCAAACCAGACCAAGTTGGCACTGGTGCCACCTTGCGTCTGGGAGGCATCCTGCGAGAGGCGAATCTCCTGGTGGCATCCGGCTATTAAAGGCGGCATAAACCTAAACCATTTTACAGGCTTTTTCCCTGGGAAAGAAAACTCACAAGCCACTGTTCTGGGTGTCAGTTTGCAGGAGCCACCTGGCATTCTCAATCCAGACCAAGTTGGCACTGGTACCACCTTGTGTCTGGGAGGCATCCTTCGAGAGGCCGAATTAAAGGAGGCACCCGGCAACTTAAGGCCTCAGGCCCCTGAACCATTGTACAGGCTTTTTCACTGGGAAACAAAACTCACAAGCCACTGTTCTGGGTGTCAGTTTTCAGGACCCACTTGGCACTCTCAAACCAGACCAATTTAGCGCTGGTGTTGCTTAGCGTCTGGGAAATATCTGGCGTGATGCGGAATTCCAGGAGGCAACCCGCAATTTAAGGCCGCAGGACCCTGAACCATTGTACAGGCTTTTTCCCTGGGAAACAAAACTCACAAGCCACTGTTCTGGGTGTCAGTTTGCAGGACACACTTGGCACTCTCAAACCAGACCAAGTTGGCACTGGTGCCACCATGCGTCTGGGAGGCATCCTGCGAGAGGCGGATCTCCTGTCGGCAATCAGCAATTTAAGTCCGCAGGACCCTGAACCATTGTACAGGCTTTTTCCCTGGGAAACAAAACTCACAAGCCACTGTTCTGGGTGTCAGTTTTCAGGACCCACTTGACACTCTCAAACCACTAAGTGTGCACTGGTGCCACCTTGCGTCTGGGAGGTATCCTGCGAGAGGCGGATCTCCAGGAGGCACCCAGGAATTTAAGGCCTTAGGGCCCTGAACCATTGCACAGGCTTTTTCCCTGGGAAACAAAACTCACAAGCCACTGTTCTGGGTGTCAGTTTTCAGGACCCACTTGGCACTCTTAAACTAGACCAATTTGGCACTGGTGTTGCTTAGCGTCTGGGAAACATCTGGCGTGATGCGGAATTCCAGGAGTCACCCCGCAATTTAAGGCCGCAGGACCCTGAACCATTGTACAGGCTTTTTCCCTGGGAAACAAAACTCACAAGCCACTGTTCTGGGTGTCAGTTTGCAGGACCCACTTGACACTCTCAAACCAGACCAAGTTGGCACTGGTGCAACCTAGCGTCTGGGAGGCATCCTGCGAGAGGCGCAATTCCAGGAGACACCTGGCAATTTCAGGCCGCAGGACCCTGAACCATTGTACAGGCTTTTTCCCTGGGAAACAAAGCTCACAAGCCACTGTTCTGGGTGTCAGTTTTCAGGACCCACTTGGCACTCTCACAGCAGACCATGTTTGCACTGGTGCCACCTTGCATCTGGGAGGCATCCTGCGAGAGGCGCAATTCCAGGAGGCACCCGGCAATTTAAGGCCGCAGGACCCTGAACCATTGTACAGGCTTTTTCCCTGGGAAACAAAACTCACAAGCCACTGTTCTCGGTGTCAGTTTTTAGGACCCACTTGGCACTCTCAAACCAGACCAAGTTGGAACTGGTGCCACCTTGCGTCTGGGAGGCATCCTGCGAGAGGCCGAATTCCAGGAGGCACCCGGCAATTTAAGGCCTCAGGCCCCTGAACCATTGTACAGGCTTTTTCCCTGGGAAACAAAACTCACAAGCCACTGTTCTGGGTGTCAGTTTTCAGGACCCACTTGACACTCTCAAACCAGACCAAGTTGGCACTGGTGCCACCTAGCGTCTGGGAGGCATCCTGCGAGAGGCGGAATTCCAGGAGTCACCCAGCAATTTAAGGCCTCAGGACCCTGAACCATTGTACAGGCTTTTTCCCTGGGAAACAAAACTCACAAGCCACTGTTCTGGGTGTCAGTTTTCAGGACCCACTTGTCACTCTCAAAACAGACCAAGTTGGCACTGGTGCCACCTTGCGTCTGGGAGGCATCCTGCGAGAGGCGCAATTCCAGGAGGCACCCGGCAATTTAAGTCCGCAGGACCCTGAACCATTGTACAGGCTTTTTCCCTGGGAAACAAAACTCACAAGCCACTGTTCTGGGTGTCAGTTTTCAGGACCCACTTGACACTCTCAAAGCAGACCAAGTTGGCACAGGTGCCACCTTGCGTCTGGGAGGCATCCTGCGAGAGGCGCAAATCCAGGAGGCACCCGGCAATTTAAGGCCGCAGGACCCTGAACCATTGTACAGGCTTTTTCCCTGGGAAACAAAACTCACAAGCCACTGTTCTGGGTGTCAGTTTTCAGGACCCACTTGACACTCTCAAACCAGACCAAGATGGCACTGGTGCCACCTTGCGTCTGGGAGGCATCCTGCGAGAGGCGCAATTCCAGGAGCCACCCGGCAATTTAAGGCCACAGGACCCAAAACCATTCTACAGGCTTTTTCCCTGGAAAACAAAATTCAGAAGCCACTGTTCTGGGTGTCAGTTTTCAGGACCCACTTGGCACTCTCAAACCAGACCAAGTTGGCACTGGTGCCACCTTGCATCTGGGAAGAATCTTGCTAGACGCCGAATTCCAGGAGGCACCCGGCAATTTAAGGCCGCAGGACCCTGAACCATTGTACAGGCTTTTTCCCTGGGAAACAAAACTCAGAAGCCACTGTTCTGGGTGTCAGTTTGCAGGACACACTTGGCACTCTTAAACCAGACCATGTTGGCACTGGTGTCATCTTGTGTCTGGGAGGCATCCTGCGACAGGCGGAATTCCAGGAGGTACCCGGCTATTTAAGTCCGCAGGACCCTGAACCATTGTACAGGATTTTTCCCTGGAAAACAAAACTCACAAGCCACTGTTCTGGGTGTCAGTTTTCAGGACCCACTTGGCACTCTTAAACCAGACCAAGTTGGCACTGGTGCCACCTTGCGTCTGGGAGGCATCCTGCGAGAGGCGCAATTCCAGGAGGCAACCGGGCAATTTAAGGCCTCAGGCCCCTGAACCATTGTACAGGCTTTTTCCCTAGGAAACAAAACTAACAAGCCACTGTTCTGGGTGTCAGTTTTCAGGACCCACTTGACACTCTCAAAGGAGACCAAGTTGGCACTGGTGCCACCTTGCGTCTGGGAGGCATCCTGCGAGAGGCGCAAATCCAGGAGGCACCCGGCAATTTAAGGCCGCAGGACCCTGAACCATTGTACAGGCTTTTTCCCTGGGAAACAAAACTCACAAGCCACTGTTCTGGGTGTCAGTTTTCAGGACCCACTTGGCACTCTCAAACCAGACCAAGTTGGCACTGGTGCCACCTTGCGTCTGGGAGGCATCCTGCGAGAGGCAGAATTCCAGGAGGCACCCGGCAATTTAAGGCCGCAGGACCCAAAACCATTCTACAGGCTTTTTCCCGGGAAAACAAATTTCAGAAGCCACTGTTCTGGGTGTCAGTTTTCAGGACCCACTTGGCACTCTCAAACCAGACCAAGTTGGCACTGGTGCCACCTTGCGTCTGGGAGGCATCCTGCGAGAGGCGCAATTCCAGGAGGCACCCGGCAATTTAAGGCCGCAGGACCCTGAACCACTGTACAGGCTTTTTCCCTGGGAAACAAAACTCACAACCCACTGTTCTGGGTGTCAGTTTTCAGGACCCACTTGACACTCTCAAACCAGACCAAGTTGGCACTGGTGCCACCTTGCGTCTGGGAGGCATCCTGCGAGAGGCGCAAATCCAGGAGGCACCCGGCAATTTAAGGCCGCAGGACCCTGAACCATTGTACAGGCTTTTTCCCTGGGATACAAAACTCACAGGCCACTGTTCTGGGTGTCAGTTTTCAGGACCCACTTGGCACTCTCAAACCAGACCAAGTTGGCACTGGTGCCACCTTGCGTCTGGGAGGCATCCTGCGAGAGGCGGAATTCCAGGAGGCACCCGGCAATTTAAGGCCGCAGGACCCAAAACCATTCTACAGGCTTTTTCCCTGGAAAACAAAATTCAGAAGCCACTGTTCTGGGTGTCAGTTTGCAGGACCCACTTGGCACTCTCAAACCAGACCAAGTTGGCACTGGTGCCACCTTGCATCTGGGAGGCATCTTGCAAGACGCCGAATTCCAGGAGGCACCCGGCAATTTAAGGCCTCAGGACCCTGAACCATTGTACAGGCTTTTTCCCTGGGAAAGAAAACTCACAAGCCACTGTTCTGGGTGTCAGTTTCCAGGACCCACCCTGCACTCTTAAACCAGACCATGTTGGCACTGGTGTCATCTTGTGTCTGGGAGGCATCCTGCGACAGGCGGAAATCCAGGAGGTACCCGGCAATTTAAGTCCGCAGGACCCTGAACCATTGTACAGGCTTTTTCCCTGGGAAACAAAACTCACAAGCCACTGTTCTGGGTGTCAGTTTTCAGGACCCACTTGGCACTCTTAAACCAGACTAAGTTGGCACTGGTGCCACCTTGCGTCTGGGAGGCATCCTGCGAGAGGCGCAATTCCAGGAGGCAACCGGGCAATTTAAGGCCTCAGGCCCCTGAACCATTGTACAGGCTTTTTCCCTGGGAAACAAAACTCACAAGCCACTGTTCTGGGTGTCAGTTTGCAGGACGCACTTGACACTCTTAAACCAGACCAAGTTGGAACTGGTGCCACCTTGCGTCTGGGAGGCATCCTGCGAGAGGCGCAATTCCAGGAGGCACCCGGCAATTTAAGGCCGCAGGACCCAAAACCATTCTACAGGCTTTTTCCCGGGAAAACAAATTTCAGAAGCCACTGTTCTGGGTGTCAGATTGCAGGACCCACTTGGCACTCTCAAACCAGACCAAGTTGGCACTGGTGCCACCTTGCGTCTGGGAGGCATCTTGCAAGACGCCGAATTCCAGGAGGCACCCGGCAATTTAAGGCCGCAGGACCCTGAACCATTGTACAGGCTTTTTCCCTGGGAAAGAAAACTCACAAGCCACTGTTCTGGGTGTCAGTTTTCAGGACCCACTTGGCACTCTCAAACCAGACCAAGTTAGCACTGGTGCCACCTTGCGTCTGGGAGGCATCCTTCGAGAGGCGGATCTCCAGGAGGCACCCGGCAATTTAAGTCCGCAGGACCCTGAACCATTGTACAGGCTTTTTCCCTGGGAAACAAAACTCACAAGCCACTGTTCTGGGTGTCAGTTTTCAGGACCCACTTGACACTCTCAAAGGAGACCAAGTTGGCACTGGTGCCACCTTGCGTCTGGGAGGCATCCTGCGAGAGGCGCAAATCCAGGAGGCAACCGGCAATTTAAGGCCGCAGGACCCTGAACCATTGTACAGGCTTTTTCCCTGGGAAACAAAGCTCACAAGCCACTGTTCTGGGTGTCAGTTTTCAGGACCCACTTGGCACTCTCAAACCAGACCAAGTTGGCACTGGTGCCACCTTGCGTCTGGGAGGCATCCTGCGAGAGGCCGAATTCCAGGAGGCACCCGGCAATTTAAGGCCTCAGGCCCCTGAACCACTGTACAGGCATTTTCCCTGGAAAACAAAACTCACAAGCCACTGTTCTGGGTGTCAGTTTTCAGGACCCACTTGGCACTCTTAAACCAGACTAAGTTGGCACTGGTGCCACCTTGTCTCTGGGAGGCATCCTGCGAGAGGCGCAATTCCAGGAGACACCCGGCAATTTAAGGCCGCATAACCCTGAACCATTGTACAGGCTTTTTCCCTGGGAAACAAAACTCACAAGCCACTGTTCTGGGTGTCAGTTTTCAGGACCCACTTGGCACTCTTGAACCAGACCAAGTTGGAACTGGTGCCACCTTGCGTCTGG
The DNA here is from genome assembly GCF_963513975.1 of Fringilla coelebs. Taxonomy (NCBI): domain Eukaryota; kingdom Metazoa; phylum Chordata; class Aves; order Passeriformes; family Fringillidae; genus Fringilla; species Fringilla coelebs. The sequence continues at coordinate 1,428,767 of NC_140048.1, forward strand.
GAGGCATCCTGCGAGAGGCCGAATTCCAGGAGGGACCCCGCAATTTAAGGCCTCAGGGCCCTGAACCATTGTACAGGCTTTTTCCCTGGGAAACAAAACTCACAAGCCACTGTTCTGGGTGTCAGTTTTCAGGACCCACTTGACACTCTCAAACCAGACCAAGTTGGCACTGGTGCCACCTTGCGTCTGTGAGGCATCCTGCGAGAGGCGAATCTCCAGGTGGCATCCGGCTATTAAAGGCGGCATTAACCTAAACCATTTTACAGGCTTTTTCCCTGGGAAAGAAAACTCACAAGCCACTGTTCTGGGTTTCAGTTTGCAGGAGCCACCTGGCACTCTCAAACCAGACCAAGTTGGAACTGGTGCCACCTTGCGTCTGGGAGGCATCCTGCGAGAGGCGCAATTCCAAGAGACCCTCGGCAATTTAAGGCCGCAGGACCCTGAACCATTGTACAGGATTTTTCCCTGGGAAACAAAAATCACAAGCCACTGTTCTGGGTGTCAGTTTGCAGGACCCATTTGACACTCTCAAAGCAGAGCATGTTGGCACTGGTGCCACCTTGCGTCTGGGAGGCATCCTGCGAGAGGCGCAATTCCAGGAGGCACCCGGCAATTTAAGGCCGCAGGACCCTGAACCATTGTACATGCTTTTTCCCTGGGAAACAAAACTCACAAGCCACTGTTCTGGGTGTCAGTTTTCAGGACCCACTTGGCACTCTTAAACCAGACCAAGTTGGAACTGGTGCCACCTTGCGTCTGGGAGGCATCCTGCGAGTGGCCGAATTCCAGGAGGCACCCGGCAATTTAAGGCCTCAGGCCCCTGAACCATTGTACAGGCTTTTTCCCTGGGAAACAAAACTCACAAGCCACTGTTCTGGGTGTCAGTTTTCAGGACCCACTTGACACTCTCAAACCAGACCAAGTTGGCACTGGTGCCACCTTGCGTCTGGGAGGCATCCTGCGAGAGGTGCAATTCCAGGAGGCACCCGGCAATTTAAGGCCGCAGGACCCTGAACCACTCTACAGGCTTTTTCCCTGGGAAAGAAAACTCACAAGCCACTGTTCTGGGTGTCAGTTTTCAGGACCCACTTGGCACTCTTAAACCAGACTAAGTTGGAACTGGTGCCACCTCTTGTCTGGGAGGCATCCTGCAAGAGGCGGAATTCCAGGAGGCGCCCCGCAATTTAAGGCCTCAGGCCCCTGAACCATTGTACAGGCTTTTTCCCTGGGAAACAAAACTCACAAGCCACTGTTCTGGGTGTCAGTTTTCAGGACCCACTTGGCACTCTTAAACCAGACCAAGTTGGAACTGGTGCCACCTTGCGTCTGGGAGGCATCCTGCGAGAGGTGCAATTCCAGGAGGCACGCGGCAATTTAAGGCCTCAGGGCCCTGAACCATTGTACAGGCTTTTTCCCTGGGAAACAAAACTCACAAGCCACTGTTCTGGGTGTCAGTTTTCAGGACCCACTTGACACTCTCAAAGGAGACCAAGTTGGCACTGGTGCCACCTTGCGTCTGGGAGGCATCCTGCGAGAGGCGCAAATCCAGGAGGCAACCGGCAATTTAAGGCCGCAGGACCCTGAACCATTGTACAGGCTTTTTCCCTGGGAAACAAAACTCACAAGCCACTGTTCTGGGTGTCAGTTTTCAGGACCCACTTGGCACTCTCAAACCAGACCAAGTTGGCACTGGTGCCACCTTGCGTCTGGGAGGCATCCTGCGAGAGGCCGAATTCCAGGAGGCACCCGGCAATTTAAGGCCTCAGGCCCCTGAACCACTGTACAGGCATTTTCCCTGGAAAACAAAACTCACAAGCCACTGTTCTGGGTGTCAGTTTTCAGGACCCAGTTGGCACTCTTAAACCAGACTAAGTTGGCACTGGTGCCACCTTGTCTCTGGGAGGCATCCTGCGAGAGGCGCAATTCCAGGAGACACCCGGCAATTTAAGGCCGCATGACCCTGAACCATTGTACAGGCTTTTTCCCTGGGAAACAAAACTCACAAGCCACTGTTCTGGGTGTCAGTTTTCAGGACCCACTTGGCACTCTTAAACCAGACCAAGTTGGAACTGGTGCCACCTTGCGTCTGGGAGGCATCCTGCGAGAGGCCGAATTCCAGGAGGCACCCCGCAATTTAAGGCCTCAGGGCCCTGAACAATTGTACAGGCTTTTTTCCTGGGAAACAAAACTCACAAGCCACTGTTCTGGGTGTCAGTTTTCAGGACCCACTTGACACTCTCAAACCAGACCAAGTTGGCACTGGTGCCACCTTGCGTCTGTGAGGCATCCTGCGAGAGGCGAATCTCCAGGTGGCATCCGGCTATTAAAGGCGGCATTAACCTAAACCATTTTACAGGCTTTTTCCCTGGGAAAGAAAACTCACAAGCCACTGTTCTGGGTTTCAGTTTGCAGGAGCCACCTGGCACTCTCAAACCAGACCAAGTTGGAACTGGTGCCACCTTGCGTCTGGGAGGCATCCTGCGAGAGGCGCAATTCCAGGAGACCCTCGGCAATTTAGGGCCGCAGGACCCTGAACCATTGTACAGGATTTTTCCCTGGGAAACAAAACTCACAAGCCACTGTTCTGGGTGTCAGTTTGCAGGACCCATTTGACACTCTCAAAGCAGACCATGTTGGCACTGGTGCCACCTTGCGTCTGGGAGGCATCCTGCGAGAGGCGCAATTCCAGGAGGCACCCGGCAATTTAAGGCCGCAGGACCCTGAACCATTGTACATGCTTTTTCCCTGGGAAACAAAACTCACAAGCCACTGTTCTGGGTGTCAGTTTTCAGGACCCACTTGGCACTCTTAAACCAGACCAAGTTGGAACTGGTGCCACCTTGCGTCTGGGAGGCATCCTGCGAGTGGCCGAATTCCAGGAGGCACCCGGCAATTTAAGGCCTCAGGCCCCTGAACCATTGTACAGGCTTTTTCCCTGGGAAACAAAACTCACAAGCCACTGTTCTGGGTGTCAGTTTTCAGGACCCACTTGACACTCTCAAACCAGACCAAGTTGGCACTGGTGCCACCTTGCGTCTGGGAGGCATCCTGCGAGAGGTGCAATTCCAGGAGGCACCCGGCAATTTAAGGCCGCAGGACCCTGAACCACTCTACAGGCTTTTTCCCTGGGAAAGAAAACTCACAAGCCACTGTTCTGGGTGTCAGTTTTCAGGACCCACTTGGCACTCTTAAACCAGACTAAGTTGGAACTGGTGCCACCTCTTGTCTGGGAGGCATCCTGCAAGAGGCGGAATTCCAGGAGGCGCCCCGCAATTTAAGGCCTCAGGCCCCTGAACCATTGTACAGGCTTTTTCCCTGGGAAACAAAACTCACAAGCCACTGTTCTGGGTGTCAGTTTTCAGGACCCACTTGGCACTCTTAAACCAGACCAAGTTGGAAATGGTGCCACCTTGCGTCTGGGAGGCATCCTGCGAGAGGTGCAATTCCAGGAGGCACGCGGCAATTTAAGGCCTCAGGGCCCTGAACCATTGTACAGGCTTTTTCCCTGGGAAACAAAACTCACAAGCCACTGTTCTGGGTGTCAGTTTTCAGGACCCACTTGACACTCTCAAACCAGACCAAGTTGGCACTGGTGCCACCTTGCGTCTGGGAGGCATCCTGCGAGAGGCGAATCTCCAGGTGGAACCCGCCAAGTAAAGGCGGCATTAACCTAAACCATTTTACAGGATTTTTCCCTGGGAAACAAAACTCACAAGCCACTGTTCTGGGTGTCAGTTTTCAGGACCCACTTGACACTCTTTAACCAGACCAAGTTGCCTCTGGTGACACTTTGCGTCTGGGAGGCATCCTGCGAGAGGTGCAATTCCAGGAGGCCCCCGGCAATTTAAGGCCACAGGACCCTGAAACATTGTACAGGCTTTTCCCTTGCGAAACAAAACTCACAAGCCACTGTTCTGGGTGTCAGTTTGCAGGACCCACTTGACACTCTCAAACCAGACCAAGTTGGAACTGGTGCCACCTTGTGTCTGGGAGGCATCCTTCGAGAGGCCGAATTCAAGGAGGCACCCGGCAATTTAAGGCCTCAGGCCCCTGAACCATTGTACATGCTTTTTCCCTGGGAAACAAAACTCACAAGCCACTCTTCTGGGTGTCAGTTTTCAGGACCCACTTGACACTCTCAAACCAGACCAAGTTGGAACTGGTGCCACCTTGCGTCTGGGAGGCATCCTGCGAGAGGCGAATCTCCTGGTGGCATCCGGCTATTAAAGGCGGCATAAACCTAAACCATTTTACAGGCTTATTCCCTGGGAAAGAAAACTCACAAGCCACTGTTCTGGGTGTCAGTTTGCAGGAGCCACCTGGCACTCTCAATCCAGACCAAGTTGGCACTGGTACCACCTTGTGTCTGGGAGGCATCCTTCGAGAGGCCGAATTCAAGGAGGCACCCGGCAATTTAAGGCCGCAGGACCCTGAACCATTGTATAGGCTTTTTCCCTGGGAAACAAAACTCACAAGCCACTGTTCTGGGTGTCAGTTTTCAGGACCCACTTGGCACTCTTAAACCAGACCAATTTAGCGCTGGTGTTGCTTAGCGTCTGGGAAATATCTGGCGTGATGCGGATCTCCAGGAGGCAACCCGCAATTTACGGCCGCAGGACCCTGAACCATTTTACAGGCTTTTTCCCTGGGAAACAAAACTCACAAGCCACTGTTCTGGGTGTCAGTTTGCAGGACACACTTGGCACTCTCAAACCAGACCAAGTTGGCACTGGTGCCACCATGCGTCTGGGAGGCATCCTGCGAGAGGCGGATCTCCTCTCGGCAATCAGCAATTTAAGTCCGCAGGACCCTGAACCATTGTACAGGCTTTTTCCCTGGGAAACAAAACTCACAAGCCACTGTTCTGGGTGTCAGTTTTCAGGACCCACTTGACACTCTCAAAGGAGACCAAGTTGGCACTGGTGCCACCTTGCGTCTGGGAGGCATCCTGCGAGAGGCGCAAATCCAGGAGGCACCCGGCAATTTAAGGCCGCGGGACCCTGAACCATTTTACAGGCTTTTTCCCTGGGAAACAAAACTCACAAGCCACTGTTCTGGGTGTCAGTTTTTAGGACCCACTTGGCACACTCAAACCAGACCAAGTTGGCACTGGTGCCACCTTGCGTCTGGGAGGCATCCTGCGAGAGGCCGAATTCCAGGAAGCACCCGGTAATTTAAGGCCTCAGGCCCCTGAACCATTTTACAGGCTTTTTCCCTGGGAAACAAAACTCACAAGCCACTGTACTGGGTGTCAGTTTGCAGGACCCACTTGGCACTCTCAAAGCAGACCAAGTTGGCACTGGTGCCACCTTGCATCTGGGAAGCATCTTGCAAGACGCCGAATTCCAGGAGTCACCCGGCAATTTAAGGCCTCAGGCCCCTGAACCATTGTACAGGCTTTTTCCCTGGGAAACAAAACTCACAAGCCACTGTTCTGGGTGTCAGTTTTCAGGACCCACTTGGCACTCTTAAACCAGACCATGTTGGCACTGGTGTCATCTTGTGTCTGGGAGGCATCCTGCGACAGGCGGAATTCCAGGAGGTACCCGGCAATTTAAGTCCGCAGGACCCTGAACCATTGTACAGGCTTTTTCCCTGGGAAACAAAACTCACAAGCCACTGTTCTGGGTGTCAGTTTTCAGGACCCACTTGGCACTCTTAAACCAGACAAAGTTGGCACTGGTGCCACCTTGCGTCTGGGAGGCATCCTGCGAGAGGCGTAATTCCAGGAGGCAACCGGGCAATTTAAGGCCTCAGGCCCCTGAACCATTGTACAGGCTTTTTCCCTAAGAAACAAAACTCACAAGCCACTGTTCTGGGTGTCAGTTTGCAGGACGCACTTGGCACTCTTAAACCAGACCAAGTTGGAACTGGTGCCACCTTGCGTCTGGGAGGCATCCTGCGAGAGGCGCAATTCCAGGAGGCACGCGGCAATTTAAGGCCGCAGGACCCAAAACCATTCTACAGGCTTTTTCCCGGGAAAACAAATTTCAGAAGCCACTGTTCTGGGTGTCAGATTGCAGGACCCACTTGGCACTCTCAAACCAGACCAAGTTGGCACTGGTGCCACCTTGCGTCTGGGAGGCATCTTGCAAGACGCCGAATTCCAGGAGGCACCCGGCAATTTAAGGCCGCAGGACCCTGAACCATTTTACAGGCTTTTTCCCTGGGAAAGAAAACTCACAAGCCACTGTTCTGGGTGTCAGTTTTCAGGACCCACTTGGCACTCTCAAACCAGACCAAGTTAGCACTGGTGCCACCTTGCGTCTGGGAGGCATCCTTTGAGAGGCGGATCTCCAGGAGGCACCCGGCAATTTAAGTCCGCAGGACCCTGAACCATTGTACAGGCTTTTTCCCTGGGAAACAAAACTCACAAGCCACTGTTCTGGGTGTCAGTTTTCAGGACCCACTTGACACTCTCAAACCAGACCAAGATGGCACTGGAGCCACCTTGCGTCTGGGAGGCATCCTGCGAGAGGCGCAATTCCAGGAGCCACCCGGCAATTTATGGCCGCATGACCCTGAACCATTGTACAGGCTTTTTCCCTGGGAAACAAAACTCACAAGCCACTGTTCTGGGTGTCAGTTTGCAGGACCCACTTGGCACTCTTAAACTAGACCAAGTTTGAAAAGGTGCCACCTTGCGTCTGGGAGGCATCCTGCGAGTGGCCGAATTCCAGGAGGCACCCGGCAATTTAAGGCCTCAGGCCCCTGAACCATTGTACAGGCTTTTTCCTTGGGAAACAAAACTCACAAGTCACTGTTCTGGGTTTCAGTTTTCAGGACCCACTTGGCACTCTTAAACCAGACCAAGTTGGAACTGGTGCCACCTTACATCTGGGAGGCATCCTGCGAGAGGCGGAATTCCAGGAGTCATCCGGCAATTTAAGGCCGCAGGACCCTGAACCATTGTACAGGCTTTTTCCCTGGGAAACAAAACTCACCAGCCACTGTTCTGGGTGTCAGTTTTCAGGACCCACTTGACACTCTCAAAGCAGACCAAGTTGGAAATGGTGTCATTTTGCGTCTAGGAAGCACCCTGCGAGAGTCCGAATTCCAGGAGGCACCCGGCAATTTAAGGCCTCAGGCCCCTGAACCATTGTACAGGCTTTTCCCCTGGGAAACAAAACTCACAAGCCACTGTTATGGGTGTCAGTTTTCAGGACCCACTTGACACTCTCAAACCAGACCATGTTGGCACTGGTGTTGCTTAGAGACTGGGAAACATCTGGCGTGATGCGGAATTCCAGGAGGCGGCCCGCAATTTAAGGCCGCAGGACCCTGAACCATTGTACAGGCTTTTTCCCTGGGAAACAAAACTCACAAGCCACTGTTCTGGGTGTCAGTTTTCAGGACCCACTTGACACTCTCAAAGGAGACCAAGTTGGCACTGGTGCCACCTTGCGTCTGGGAGGCATCCTGCGAGAGGCGCAAATCCAGGAGGCACCCGGCAATTTAAGGCCGCAGGACCCTGAACCATTTTACAGGCTTTTTCCCTGGGAAACAAAACTCACAAGCCACTGTTCTGGGTGTCAGTTTTTAGGACCCACTTGGCACTCTCAAACCAGACCAAGTTGGCACTGGTGCCACCTTGCGTCTGGGAGGCCTCCTGCGAGAGGCCGAATTCCAGGAGACACCCGGCAATTTAAGGCCTCAGGCCCCTGAACCATTTTACAGGCTTTTTCCCTGGGAAACAAAACTCACAAGCCACTGTACTGGGTGTCAGTTTGCAGGACCCACTTGACACTCTCAAACCAGACCAAGTTGGCACTGGTGCCACCTTGCATCTGGGAAGCATCTTGCAAGACACCGAATTCCAGGAGTCACCCGGCAATTTAAGGCCTCAGGACCCTGAACCATTGTACAGGCTTTTTCCCTGGGAAACAAAACTCAGAAGCCACTGTTCTGGGTGTCAGTTTCCAGGACCCACTTGGCACTCTTAAACCAGACGATGTTGGCACTGGTGTCATCTTGTGTCTGGGAGGCATCCTGCGACAGGCGGAATTCCAGGAGTTACCCGGCAATTTAAGTCCGCAGGACCCTGAACCATTGTACAGGCTTTTTCCCTGGGAAACAAAACTCACAAGCCACTGTTCTGGGTGTCAGTTTTCAGGACCCACTTGGCACTCTTAAACCAGACAAAGTTGGCACTGGTGCCACCCTGCGTCTGGGAGGCATCCTGCGAGAGGCGTAATTCCAGGAGGCAACCGGGCAATTTAAGGCCTCAGGCCCCTGAACCATTGTACAGGCTTTTTCCCTAAGAAACAAAACTCACAAGCCACTGTTCTGGGTGTCAGTTTGCAGGATGCACTTGGCACTCTTAAACCAGACCAAGTTGGAACTGGTGCCACCTTGCGTCTGGGAGGCATCCTGCGAGAGGCGCAATTCCAGGAGGCACGCGGCAATTTAAGGCCGCAGGACCCAAAACCATTCTACAGGCTTTTTCCCGGGAAAACAAATTTCAGAAGCCACTGTTCTGGGTGTCAGATTGCAGGACCCACTTGGCACTCTCAAACCAGACCAAGTTGGCACTGGTGCCACCTTGCGTCTGGGAGGCATCTTGCAAGACGCCGAATTCCAGGAGGCACCCGGCAATTTAAGGCCGCAGGACCCTGAACCATTTTACAGGCTTTTTCCCTGGGAAAGAAAACTCACAAGCCACTGTTCTGGGTGTCAGTTTTCAGGACCCACTTGGCACTCTCAAACCAGACCAAGTTAGCACTGGTGCCACCTTGCGTCTGGGAGGCATCCTTCGAGAGGCGGATCTCCAGGAGGCACCCGGCAATTTAAGTCCGCAGGACCCTGAACCATTGTACAGGCTTTTTCCCTGGGAAACAAAACTCACAAGCCACTGTTCTGGGTGTCAGTTTTCAGGACCCACTTGACACTCTCAAACCAGACCAAGATGGCACTGGAGCCACCTTGCGTCTGGGAGGCATCCTGCGAGAGGCGCAATTCCAGGAGCCACCCGGCAATTTATGGCCGCATGACCCTGAACCATTGTACAGGCTTTTTCCCTGGGAAACAAAACTCACAAGCCACTGTTCTGGGTGTCAGTTTTCAGGACCCACTTGGCACTCTTAAACCAGACCAAGTTTGAAAAGGTGCCACCTTGCGTCTGGGAGGCATCCTGCGAGTGGCCGACTTCCAGGAGGCACCCGGCAATTTAAGGCCTCAGGCCCCTGAACCATTGTACAGGCTTTTTCCTTGGGAAACAAAACTCACAAGTCACTGTTCTGGGTTTCAGTTTTCAGGACCCACTTGGCACTCTTAAACCAGACCAAGTTGGAACTGGTGCCACCTTACATCTGGGAGGCATCCTGCGAGAGGCGGAATTCCAGGAGTCATCCGGCAATTTAAGGCCGCAGGACCCTGAACCATTGTACAGGCTTTTTCCCTGGGAAACAAAACTCACCAGCCACTGTTCTGGGTGTCAGTTTTCAGGACCCACTTGACACTCTCAAAGCAGACCAAGTTGGAAATGGTGTCATTTTGCGTCTAGGAGGCACCCTGCGAGAGTCCGAATTCCAGGAGGCACCCGGCAATTTAAGGCCTCAGGCCCCTGAACCATTGTACAGGCTTTTCCCCTGGGAAACAAAACTCACAAGCCACTGTTCTGGGTGTCAGTTTTCAGGACCCACTTGACACTCTCAAACCAGACCAAGTGTGCACTGGTGTTGCTTAGAGACTGGGAAACATCTGGCGTGATGCGGAATTCCAGGAGGCGGCCCGCAATTTAAGGCCGCAGGACCCTGAACCATTGTACAGGCTTTTTCCCTGGGAAACAAAACTCACAAGCCGCTGTTCTGGCTGTCAGTTTGCAGGACCCACTTGGCACTCTCAAACCAGACCAAGTTGGCACTGGTGCCACCTTGCGTCTGGGAGGCATCCTTCGAGAGGCGGATCTCAAGGAGGCACCCGGCAATTTAAGGCCGCACGACCCTGAACCATTGTACAGGCTTTTTCCCTGGGAAACAAAACTCACAAGCCACTGTTCTGGGTGTCAGTTTTCAGGACCAACTTGACACTCTCAAAGCAGACCAAGTTGGCACTGGTGCCACCTTGCGTCTGCGAGGCATCCTGCGAGAGGCGCAATTCCAGGAGCCACCCAGCAATTTAAGGCCGCAGGACCCTGAACCATAGTACAGGCTTTTTCCCTGGGAAAGATAACTCACAAGCCACTGTTCTGGGTGTCAGTTTTCAGGACCCACTTGGCACTCTTAAACCAGACCAAGTTGGAACTGGTGCCACCTTGCGTCTGGGAGGCATCCTGCGAGTGGCCGAATTCCAGGAGGCACCCGGCAATTTAAGGCCTCAGGCCCCTGAACCATTGTACAGGCTTTTCCCCTGGGAAACAAAACTCACAAGCCACTGTTCTGGGTGTCAGTTTTCAGGACCCACTTGACACTCTCAAACCAGACCAAGTTGGCACTGGTGTTGCTTGGAGACTGGGAAACATCTGGCGTGATGCGGAATTCCAGGAGGCGGCCCGCAATTTAAGGCCGCAGGACCCTGAACCATTGTACAGGCTTTTTCCCTGGGAAACAAAACTCACAAGCCACTGTTCTGGGTGTCAGTTTTCAGGACCCACTTGACACTCTCAAAGGAGACCAAGTTGGCACTGGTGCCACCTTGCGTCTGGGAGGCATCCTGCGAGAGGCGCAAATCCAGGAGGCACCCGGCAATTTAAGGCCGCAGGACCCTGAACCATTTTACAGGCTTTTTCCCTGGGAAACAAAACTCACAAGCCACTGTTCTGGGTGTCAGTTTTTAGGACCCACTTGGCACTCTCAAACCAGACCAAGTTGGCACTGGTGCCACCTTGCGTCTGGGAGGCCTCCTGCGAGAGGCCGAATTCCAGGAGACACCCGGCAATTTAAGGCCTCAGGCCCCTGAACCATTTTACAGGCTTTTTCCCTGGGAAACAAAACTCACAAGCCACTGTACTGGGTGTCAGTTTGCAGGACCCACTTGGCACTCTCAAACCAGACCAAGTTGGCACTGGTGCCACCTTGCATCTGGGAAGCATCTTGCAAGACGCCGAATTCCAGGAGTCACCCGGCAATTTAAGGCCTCAGGACCCTGAACCATTGTACAGGCTTTTTCCCTGGGAAACAAAACTCAGAAGCCACTGTTCTGGGTGTCAGTTTCCAGGACCCACTTGGCACTCTTAAACCAGACCATGTTGGCACTGGTGTCATCTTGTGTCTGGGAGGCATCCTGCGACAGGCGGAATTCCAGGAGTTACCCGGCAATTTAAGTCCGCAGGACCCTGAACCATTGTACAGGCTTTTTCCCTGGGAAACAAAACTCACAAGCCACTGTTCTGGGTGTCAGTTTTCAGGACCCACTTGGCACTCTTAAACCAGACAAAGTTGGCACTGGTGCCACCCTGCGTCTGGGAGGCATCCTGCGAGAGGCGTAATTCCAGGAGGCAACCGGGCAATTTAAGGCCTCAGGCCCCTGAACCATTGTACAGGCTTTTTCCCTAAGAAACAAAACTCACAAGCCACTGTTCTGGGTGTCAGTTTGCAGGATGCACTTGGCACTCTTAAACCAGACCAAGTTGGAACTGGTGCCACCTTGCGTCTGGGAGGCATCCTGCGAGAGGCGCAATTCCAGGAGGCACGCGGCAATTTAAGGCCGCAGGACCCAAAACCATTCTACAGGCTTTTTCCCGGGAAAACAAATTTCAGAAGCCACTGTTCTGGGTGTCAGATTGCAGGACCCACTTGGCACTCTCAAACCAGACCAAGTTGGCACTGGTGCCACCTTGCGTCTGGGAGGCATCTTGCAAGACGCCGAATTCCAGGAGGCACCCGGCAATTTAAGGCCGCAGGACCCTGAACCATTGTACAGGCTTTTTCCCTGGGAAACAAAACTCACAAGCCACTGTTCTGGGTGTCAGTTTTCAGGACCCACTTGGCACTCTCAAACCAGACCAAGTTAGCACTGGTGTTGCTTAGCGTCTGGGAAACATCTGGCGTGATGCGGAATTCCAGGAGGCACCCGGCAATTTAAGGCCGCAGGACCCAAAACCATTGTACAGGCTTTTTCCCTGGGAAACAAAACTCACAAGCCACTGTTCTGGGTGTCAGTTTTCAGGACCCACTTGACACTCTCAAAGCAGACCAAGTTGGCACTGGTGCCACCTTGCGTCTGGGAGGCATCCTGCGAGAGGCGGAATTCCAGGAGGCACCCGGCAATTTAAGGCCTCAGGACCCTGAACCATTGTACAGGCTTTTTCCCTGGGAAACAAAACTCACAAGCCACTGTTCTGGGTGTCAGTTTTCAGGACCCACTTGTCACTCTCAAAGCAGACCAAGTTGGCACTGGTGCCACCTTGCGTCTGGGAGGCATCCTGCGAGAGGCGCAATTCCAGGAGACACCCGGCAATTTAAGGCCGCAGGACCCTGAACCACTGTACAGGCTTTTTCCCTGGGAAACAAAACTCACAAGCCACTGTTCTGGGTGTCAGTTTTCAGGACCCACTTGACACTCTCAAACCAGACCAAGTTGGCACTGGTGCCACCTTGCGTCTGGGAGGCATCCTGCGAGAGGCGCAAATCCAGGAGGCACCCGGCAATTTAAGGCCTCAGGACCCTGAACCATTGTACAGGCTTTTTCCCTGGGAAACAAAACTCACAAGCCACTGTTCTGGGTGTCAGTTTTCAGGACCCACTTGGCACTCTCAAACCAGACCAAGTTGGCACTGGTGCCACCTTGCGTCTGCGAGGCATCCTGCGAGAGGCGCAATTCCAGGAGCCACCCAGCAATTTAAGGCCGCAGGACCCTGAACCATAGTACAGGCTTTTTCCCTGGGAAAGATAACTCACAAGCCACTGTTCTGGGTGTCAGTTTTCAGGACCCACTTGGCACTCTTAAACCAGACCAAGTTGGAACTGGTGCCACCTTGCGTCTGGGAGGCATCCTGCGAGTGGCCGAATTCCAGGAGGCACCCGGCAATTTAAGGCCTCAGGCCCCTGAACCATTGTACAGGCTTTTCCCCTGGGAAACAAAACTCACAAGCCACTGTTCTGGGTGTCAGTTTTCAGGACCCACTTGACACTCTCAAACCAGACCAAGTTGGCACTGGTGTTGCTTGGAGACTGGGAAACATCTGGCGTGATGCGGAATTCCAGGAGGCGGCCCGCAATTTAAGGCCGCAGGACCCTGAACCATTGTACAGGCTTTTTCCCTGGGAAACAAAACTCACAAGCCACTGTTCTGGGTGTCAGTTTTCAGGACCCACTTGACACTCTCAAAGGAGACCAAGTTGGCACTGGTGCCACCTTGCGTCTGGGAGGCATCCTGCGAGAGGCGCAAATCCAGGAGGCACCCGGCAATTTAAGGCCGCAGGACCCTGAACCATTTTACAGGCTTTTTCCCTGGGAAACAAAACTCACAAGCCACTGTTCTGGGTGTCAGTTTTTAGGACCCACTTGGCACTCTCAAACCAGACCAAGTTGGCACTGGTGCCACCTTGCGTCTGGGAGGCCTCCTGCGAGAGGCCGAATTCCAGGAGACACCCGGCAATTTAAGGCCTCAGGCCCCTGAACCATTTTACAGGCTTTTTCCCTGGGAAACAAAACTCACAAGCCACTGTACTGGGTGTCAGTTTGCAGGACCCACTTGGCACTCTCAAACCAGACCAAGTTGGCACTGGTGCCACCTTGCATCTGGGAAGCATCTTGCAAGACGCCGAATTCCAGGAGTCACCCGGCAATTTAAGGCCTCAGGACCCTGAACCATTGTACAGGCTTTTTCCCTGGGAAACAAAACTCAGAAGCCACTGTTCTGGGTGTCAGTTTCCAGGACCCACTTGGCACTCTTAAACCAGACCATGTTGGCACTGGTGTCATCTTGTGTCTGGGAGGCATCCTGCGACAGGCGGAATTCCAGGAGTTACCCGGCAATTTAAGTCCGCAGGACCCTGAACCATTGTACAGGCTTTTTCCCTGGGAAACAAAACTCACAAGCCACTGTTCTGGGTGTCAGTTTTCAGGACCCACTTGGCACTCTTAAACCAGACAAAGTTGGCACTGGTGCCACCCTGCGTCTGGGAGGCATCCTGCGAGAGGCGTAATTCCAGGAGGCAACCGGGCAATTTAAGGCCTCAGGCCCCTGAACCATTGTACAGGCTTTTTCCCTAAGAAACAAAACTCACAAGCCACTGTTCTGGGTGTCAGTTTGCAGGATGCACTTGGCACTCTTAAACCAGACCAAGTTGGAACTGGTGCCACCTTGCGTCTGGGAGGCATCCTGCGAGAGGCGCAATTCCAGGAGGCACGCGGCAATTTAAGGCCGCAGGACCCAAAACCATTCTACAGGCTTTTTCCCGGGAAAACAAATTTCAGAAGCCACTGTTCTGGGTGTCAGATTGCAGGACCCACTTGGCACTCTCAAACCAGACCAAGTTGGCACTGGTGCCACCTTGCGTCTGGGAGGCATCTTGCAAGACGCCGAATTCCAGGAGGCACCCGGCAATTTAAGGCCGCAGGACCCTGAACCATTGTACAGGCTTTTTCCCTGGGAAACAAAACTCACAAGCCACTGTTCTGGGTGTCAGTTTTCAGGACCCACTTGGCACTCTCAAACCAGACCAAGTTAGCACTGGTGTTGCTTAGCGTCTGGGAAACATCTGGCGTGATGCGGAATTCCAGGAGGCACCCGGCAATTTAAGGCCGCAGGACCCAAAACCATTGTACAGGCTTTTTCCCTGGGAAACAAAACTCACAAGCCACTGTTCTGGGTGTCAGTTTTCAGGACCCACTTGACACTCTCAAAGCAGACCAAGTTGGCACTGGTGCCACCTTGCGTCTGGGAGGCATCCTGCGAGAGGCGGAATTCCAGGAGGCACCCGGCAATTTAAGGCCTCAGGACCCTGAACCATTGTACAGGCTTTTTCCCTGGGAAACAAAACTCACAAGCCACTGTTCTGGGTGTCAGTTTTCAGGACCCACTTGTCACTCTCAAAGCAGACCAAGTTGGCACTGGTGCCACCTTGCGTCTGGGAGGCATCCTGCGAGAGGCGCAATTCCAGGAGACACCCGGCAATTTAAGGCCGCAGGACCCTGAACCACTGTACAGGCTTTTTCCCTGGGAAACAAAACTCACAAGCCACTGTTCTGGGTGTCAGTTTTCAGGACCCACTTGACACTCTCAAACCAGACCAAGTTGGCACTGGTGCCACCTTGCGTCTGGGAGGCATCCTGCGAGAGGCGCAAATCCAGGAGGCACCCGGCAATTTAAGGCCTCAGGACCCTGAACCATTGTACAGGCTTTTTCCCTGGGAAACAAAACTCACAAGCCACTGTTCTGGGTGTCAGTTTTCAGGACCCACTTGGCACTCTCAAACCAGACCAAGTTGGCACTGGTGCCACCTTGCGTCTGGGAGGCATCCTGCGAGAGGCGCAAATCCAGGAGGCACCCGGCAATTTAAGGCCGCAGGACCCTGAACCATTTTACAGGCTTTTTCCCTGGGAAACAAAACTCACAAGCCACTGTTCTGGGTGTAAGTTTTTAGGACCCACTTGGCACTCTCAAACCAGACCAAGTTGGCACTGGTGCCACCTTGCGTCTGGGAGGCCTCCTGCGAGAGGCCGAATTCCAGGAGACACCCGGCAATTTAAGGCCTCAGGCCCCTGAACCATTTTACAGGCTTTTTCCCTGGGAAACAAAACTCACAAGCCACTGTACTGGGTGTCAGTTTGCAGGACCCACTTGGCACTCTCAAACCAGACCAAGTTGGCACTGGTGCCACCTTGCATCTGGGAAGCATCTTGCAAGACGCCGAATTCCAGGAGTCACCCGGCAATTTAAGGCCTCAGGACCCTGAACCATTGTACAGGCTTTTTCCCTGGGAAACAAAACTCACAAGCCACTGTTATGGGTGTCAGTTTTCAGGACCCACTTGGCACTCTTAAACCAGACCAAGTTGGCACTGGTGCCACCTTGCGTCTGGGAGGCATCCTGCGAGAGGCCGAATTCCAGGAGGCAACCGGGCAATTTAAGTCCTCAGGCCCCTGAACCATTGTACAGGCTTTTTCCCTGGGAAACAAAACTCACAAGCCACTGTTCTGGGTGTCAGTTTGCAGGACGCACTTGGCACTCTTAAACCAGACCAAGTTGGAACTGGTGCCACCTTGCGTCTGGGAGGCATCCTGCGAGAGGCGGAATTCCAGGAGGCACCCGGCAATTTAAGGCCGCAGGACCCAAAACCATTCTACAGGCTTTTTCCCGGGAAAACAAAATTCAGAAGCCACTGTTCTGGGTGTCAGATTGCAGGACCCACTTGGCACTCTCAAACCAGACCAAGTTGGCACTGGTGCCACCTTGCGTCTGGGAGGCATCTCTCAAGACGCCGAATTCCAGGAGGCACCCGGCAATTTAAGGCCTCAGGACCCTGTACCACTGTACAGGCTTTTTCCCTGGGAAACAAAACTCACAAGCCACTGTTCTGGGTGTCAGTTTGCAGGACACACTTGGCACTCTCAAACCAGACAAAGTGTGCAGTGGTGTCACCTTGCGTCTGGGAGGCATCCTGCGAGAGGCGGATCTCCAGGTGGCACCCGGCTATTAAAGGCGACATTAACCTAAACCATTTTACAGGCTTTTTCCCTGGGAAAGAAAACTCACAAGCCACTGTTCTGGGTGTCAGTTTTCAGGACCCACTTGGCACTCTCAAACCAGACCAAGTTGGCACTGGTGCCACCTTGCGTCTGGGAGGCATCCTTCGAGAGGCGGATCTCCAGGAGGCACCCGGCAATTTAAGTCCGCATGACCCTGAACCATTGTACAGGCTTTTTCCCTGGGAAACAAAACTCACAAGCAACTGTTCTGGGTGTCAGTTTTCAGGACCCACTTCACACTCTCAAACCAGACCAAGATGGCACTGGTGCCACCTTGCGTCTGGGAGGCATCCTGCGAGAGGCGCAATTCCAGGAGCCACCCGGCAATTTAAGGCCGCATGACCCTGAACCATTTTACAGGCTTTTTCCCTGGGAAACAAAACTCACAAGCCACTGTTCTGGGTGTCAGTTTTCAGGACCCACTTGGCACTCTTAAACCAGACCAAGTTGGAACTGGTGCCACCTTGCGTCTGGGAGGCATCCTACGAGTGGCCGAATTCCAGGAGGCACCCGGCAATTTAAGGCCTCAGGCCCCTGAACCATTGTACAGGCTTTTTCCTTGGGAAACAAAACTCACAAGTCACTGTTCTGGGTTTCAGTTTTCAGGACCCACTTGGCACTCTCAAACCAGACCAAGTTGGAACTGGTGCCACCTTACATCTGGGAGGCATCCTGCGAGAGGCGGAGTTCCAGGAGTCATCCGGCAATTTAAGGCCGCAGGACCCTGAACCATTGTACAGGCTTTTTCCCAGGGAAACAAAACTCACAAGCCACTGTTCTGGGTGTCAGTTTTCAGGACCCACTTGGCACTCTCAAACCAGACCAAGTTGGCACTGGTGTTGCTAAGCGACTGGGAAACATCTGGCATGATGCGGAATTCCAGGAGGCGCCCCGCAATTGAAGTCCGCAGGACCCTGAACCATTGTACAGGCTTTTTCCCTGGGAAACAAAACTCACAAGCCACTGTTCTGGGTGTCAGTTTTCAGGACCCACTTGGCACTCTCAAACCAGATCAAGTTGGCACTGGTGCCACCTTGTGTCTGGGAGGCATCCTGCGAGAGGCCAAATTCCAGGAGGCACCCGGCAATTTAAGGCCTCAGGCCCCTGAACCATTATACAGGCTTTTTCCCTGGAAAACAAAACTCACAAGCCACTGTTCTGGGTGTCAGTTTTCAGGACCCACTTGGCACTCTCAAACCAGACCAAGTTGGAACTGGTGCCACCTTGCATCTGGGAGGCATCCTGCGAGTGGCCGAATTCCAGAAGGCACCCGGCAATTTAAGGCCCCAGGCACCTGAACCATTGTACAGGCTTTTTCCCTGGGAAACAAAACTCACAAGCCACTGTTCTGGGTGTCAGTTTTCAGGACCCACTTGGCACTCTTAAACCCGACCAAGTTGGAACTGGTGCCACCTTGCGTCTGGGAGGCATCCTGCGAGTGGCCGAATTCCAGGAGGCACGCGGCAATTTAAGGCCTCAGGCCCCTGAACCATTGTACAGGCTTTTTCCCTGGGAAACAAAACTCACAAGCCACTGTTCTGGCTGTCAGTTTTCAGGACCCACTTGACACTCTCAAAGCAGACCAAGATGGCACTGGTGCCACCTTGCGTCTGGGAGGCATCCTGCCAGAGGCGAATCTCCAGGTGGCACCCGCCTAGTAAAGGCGGCATTAACCTAAACCAATTTACAGGCTTTTTCCCTGGGAAACAAAACTCACAAGCCACTGTTCTGGGTGTCAGTTTGAAGGAGCCACCTGGCACTCTCAAACCAGACCAAGTTGGAACTGGTGCCACCTTGCGTCTGGGAGGCATCCTGTGAGAGGCGCAAATCCAGGAGGCCCCCGGCAATATAAGGCCGCAGGCCACTGAACCATTTTACAGGCTTTTTCCCTGGGAAACAAAACTCACAAGCCACTGTTCTGGGCGTCAGTTTTCAGGACCCACTTGGCACTTTTAAACCAGACCAAGTTGGCACTGGTGCCACCTTGCGCCTGGGAGGCATCCTGTGAGAGGCGGATCTCCAGGAGGCACCCGGCAATTTAAGGCCTCAGGGCCCTGAACCATTGTACAGGCTTTTTCCCTGGGAAACAAAACTCACAAGCCACTGTTCTGGGTGTCAGTTTTCAGGACCCACTTGGCACGCTTAAACTAGACCAATTTGGCACTGGTGTTGCTTAGCGTATGGGAAACATCTGGCGTGATGCGGAATTCCAGGAGTCACCCCGCAATTTAAGGCCGCAGGACCCAAAACCATTGTACAGGCTTTTTCCCTGGGAAACAAAACTCACAAGCCACTGTTCTGGGTGTCAGTTTTCAGGACCCACTTGACACTCTCAAAGCAGACCAAGTTGGCACTGGTGCCACCTTGCGTCTGGGAGGCATCCTGCGAGAGGCGGAATTCCAGGAGGCACCCGGCAATTTAAGGCCTCAGGACCCTGAACCATTGTACAGGCTTTTTCCCTGGGAAACAAAACTCACAAGCCACTGTTCTGGGTGTCAGTTTTCAGGACCCACTTGTCACTCTCAAAGCAGACCAAGTTGGCACTGGTGCCACCTTGCGTCTGGGAGGCATCCTGCGAGAGGCGCAATTCCAGGAGGCACCCGGCAATTTAAGGCCGCAGGACCCTGAACCACTGTACAGGCTTTTTCCCTGGGAAACAAAACTCACAAGCCACTGTTCTGGGTGTCAGTTTTCAGGACCCACTTGACACTCTCAAAGGAGACCAAGTTGGCACTGGTGCCACCTTGCGTCTGGGAGGCATCCTGCGAGAGGCGCAAATCCAGGAGGCACCCGGCAATTTAAGGCCTCAGGCCCCTGAACCATTGTACAGGCTTTTTCCCTGGGAAACAAAACTCACAAGCCACTGTTCTGGGTGTCAGTTTTCAGGACCCACTTGGCACTCTCAAACCAGACCAAGTTGGCACTGGTGCCACCTTGCGTCTGGGAGGCATCCTGCGAGAGGCGGAATTCCAGGAGGCCCCCGTAAATTTAAGGCCGCAGGACCCAAAACCATTCTACAGGCTTTTTCCCTGGAAAACAAAACTCACAAGCCACTGTTCTGGGTGTCAGTTTGCAGGACCCACTTGGCACTCTCAAAGCAGACCAAGTTGGCACTGGTGCCACCTTGCATCTGGGAAGCATCTTGCAAGACGCCGAATTCCAGGAGGCACCCGGCAATTTAAGGCCTCAGGACCCTGAACCATTGTACAGGCTTTTTCCCTGGGAAACAAAACTCAGAAGCCACTGTTCTGGGTGTCAGTTTCCAGGACCCACTTGGCACTCTTAAACCAGACCATGTTGGCACTGGTGCCACCTTGCGTGTGGGAGGCATCCTGCGACAGGCGGAATTCCAGGCGGTACTTGGCAATTTAAGTCCGCAGGACCCTGGACCATTGTACAGGCTTTTTCCCTGGGAAACAAAACTCACAAGCCACTGTTCTGGGTGTCAGTTTTCAGGACCCACTTGGCACTCTTAAACCAGACCAAGTTGGCACTGGTGCCACCTTGCGTCTGGGAGGCATCCTGCGAGAGGCCGAATTCCAGGAGGCAACCGGGCAATTTAAGGCCTCAGGCCCCTGAACCATTGTACAGGCTTTTTCCCTGGGAAACAAAACTCACAAGCCACTGTTCTGGGTGTCAGTTTGCAGGACGCACTTGGCACTCTTAAACCAGACCAAGTTGGAACTGGTGCCACCTTGCGTCTGGGAGGCATCCTGCGAGAGGCGGAATTCCAGGAGGCACCCGGCAATTTAAGGCCGCAGGACCCAAAACCATTCTACAGGCTTTTTCCCGGGAAAACAAAATTCAGAAGCCACTGTTCTGGGTGTCAGATTGCAGGACCCACTTGGCACTCTCAAACCAGACCAAGTTGGCACTGGTGCCACCTTGCGTCTGGGAGGCATCTCTCAAGACGCCGAATTCCAGGAGGCACCCGGCAATTTAAGGCCTCAGGACCCTGTACCACTGTACAGGCTTTTTCCCTGGGAAACAAAACTCACAAGCCACTGTTCTGGGTGTCAGTCTGCAGGACACACTTGGCACTCTCAAACCAGACAAAGTGTGCAGTGGTGCGACCTAGCGTCTGGGAGGCATCCTTCGAGAGGCGGATCTCCAGGAGGCACCCGGCAATTTAAGTCCGCAGGACCCTGAACCATTGTACAGGCTTTTTCCCTGGGAAACAAAACTCACAAGCCACTGTTCTGGGTGTCAGTTTTCAGGACCCACTTGACACTCTCAAACCAGACCAAGATGGCACTGGTGCCACCTTGCGTCTGGGAGGCATCCTGCGAGAGGCGCAATTCCAGGAGCCACCCGGCAATTTAAGGCCGCATGACCCTCAACCATTGTACAGGCTTTTTCCCTGGGAAACAAAACTCACAAGCCACTGTTCTGGGTGTCAGTTTTCAGGACCCACTTGGCACTCTTAAACCAGACCAAGTTGGAACAGGTGCCACCTTGCGTCCGGGAGGCATCCTGCGAGTGGCCGAATTCCAGGAGGCACCCGGCAATTTAAGGCCTCAGGCCCCTGAACCATTGTACAGGCTTTTTCCTTGGGAAACAAAACTCACAAGTCACTGTTCTGGGTTTCAGTTTTCAGGACCCACTTGGCACTCTTAAACCAGACCAAGTTGGAACTGGTGCCACCTTACATCTGGGAGGCATCCTGCGAGAGGCGGAATTCCAGGAGTCATCCGGCAATTTAAGGCCGCAGGACCCTGAACCATTGTACAGGCTTTTTCCCTGGGAAACAAAACTCACAAGCCACTGTTCTGGGTGTCAGTTTTCAGGACCCACTTGACACGCTCAAAGCAGACCAAGTTGGAAATGGTGTCATTTTGCGTCTGGGAGGCACCCTGCGAGAGTCCGAATTCCAGGAGGCACCCGGCAATTTAAGGCCTCAGGCCCCTGAACCATTGTACAGGCTTTTCCCCTGGGAAACAAAACTCACAAGCCACTGTTCTGGGTGTCAGTTTTCAGGACCCACTTGGCACTCTCAAACCAGACCAAGTTGGCACTGGTGTTGCTTAGCGACTGGGAAACATCTGGCATGATACGGAATTCCAGGAGGCGCCCCGCAATTGAAGGCCGCAGGACCCTGAACCATTGTACAGGCTTTTTCCCTGGGAAACAAAACTCACAAGCCACTGTTCTGGGTGTCAGTTTTCAGGACCCACTTGGCACTCTCAAACCAGATCAAGTTGGCACTGGTGCCACCTTGCGTCTGGGAGGCATCCTGCGAGAGGCGCAATTCCAGGAGCCACCCGGCAATTTAAGGCCGCAGGACCCTGAACCATTGTACAGGCTTTTTCCCTGGGAAACAAAACTCACAAGCCACTGTTCTGGGTGTCAGTTTTCAGGACCCACTTGTCACTCTCAAAGCAGACCAAGTTGGCACTGGTGCCACCTTGCGTCTGGGAGGCATCCTGCGAGTGGCCGAATTCCAGGAGGCACCCGGCAATTTAAGGCCGCAGGACCCAAAACGTTTCTACAGGCTTTTTCCCTGGAAAAAAAAGTTCAGAAGCCACTGTTCTGGGTGTCAGTTTTCAGGACCCACTTGGCCCTCTGAAACCAGACGAAGTTGGAAATGGTGCCACCTTGCGTCTGGGAGGCATCCTGCGAGAGGCGCAATTCCAGGAGGCACCCGGCAATTTAAGGCCTCAGGACCCTGAACCATTGTACAGGATTTTTCCCTGGGAAACAAAACTCACAAGCCACTGTTCTGGGTGTCAGTTTTCAGGACCCACTTGACACTCTCAAACCAGACCAAGTTGGCACTGGTGCCACCTTGCGTCTGGGAGGCATCCTGCGAGAGGCGGATCTCCAGGTGGCACCCGGCTATTAAAGGCGGCATTACCTAAACCATTTTACAGGCTTTTTCCCTGGGAAACAAAACTCACAAGCCACTGTTCTGGGTGTCAGTTTTCAGGATCCACTTGGCACTCTTAAACCAGACCAAGTTGGAACTGGTGCCACCTTGCGTCTGGGAGGCATCCTTCGAGAGGCAGATCTCCAGGAGGCACCCGGCAATTTAAGGCCGCAGGACCCTGAACAATTGTACAGGCTTTTTCCCTGGGAAACAAAACTCACAAGCCACTGTTCTGGGTGTCAGTTTTCAGGACCCACTTGACACTCTCAAAGCAGACCAAGTTGGCACTGGTGCCACCTTGCGTCTGGGAGGCTTCCTGCGAGAGGCGCAATTCCAGGAGCCACCCGGCAATTTAAGGCCGCATGACCCTGAACCATTGTACAGGCTTTTTCCCTGGGAAACAAAACTCACAAGCCACTGTTCTGGGTGTCAGTTTTCAGGACCCACTTGACACTCTCAAACCAGACCAAGTTGGAACTGGTGCCACCTTGCGTCTGGGAGGCATCCTGCAAGTGGCCGAATTCCAGGAGGCACCCGGCAATTTAAAGGCGGCATTACCTAAACCATTTTACAGGCTTTTTCCCTGGGAAACAAAACTAAGAAGCCACTGTTCTGGGTGTCAGTTTTCAGGACCCACTTGGCACTCTTAAACCACACCAAGTTGGAACTGGTGTCACCTTGCATCTGGGAGGCATCTTGCGATAGGCCGAATTCCAGGAGTCATCCGGCAATTTAAGGCCGCACTCCCCTGAACCATTGTACAGGCTTTTTCCCTGGGAAACAAAACTCACAAGCCACTGTTCTGGGTGTCAGTTTTCAGGACCCACTTGACACTCTCAAAGCAGACCAAGTTGGCACTGGTGTTGCTTAGCGACTGGGAAACATCTGGCGTGATGCGGAATTCCAGGAGGCGCCCTGCAATTTAAGGCCGCAGGACCCTGAACCATTGTACAGGCTTTTTCCCTGGGAAACAAAACTCACAAGCCACTGTTCTGGGTGTCAGTTTTCAGGACCCACTTGGCACTCTCAAACCAGACCAAGTTGGCACTGGTGCCACCTTGCGTCTGGGAGGCATCCTTCGAGAGGCGGATCTTAAGGAGGCACCCGGCAATTTAAGTCCGCAGGACCCTGAACCATTGTACAGGCTTTTTCCCTGGGAAACAAAACTCACAAGCCACTATTCTGGGTGTCAGTTTTCAGGACCCACTTGGCACTCTCAAACCAGACCAAGTTGGCACTGGTGCCACCTTGCGTCTGGGAGGCATCCTGCGAGAGGCGGAATTCCAGGAGGCACCCGGCAATTTAAGGCCGCAGGACCCAAAACCATTCTACAGGCTTTTTCCCTGGAAAACAAAATTCAGAAGCAGCTGTTCTGGGTGTCAGTTTGCAGGACCCACTTGGCACTCTTAAACCAGACCAAGTTGGCACTGGTGCCACCTTGCGTCTGGGAGGCATCCTGCGAGAGGCCGAATTCCAGGAGGCAACCGGGCAATTTAAGGCCTCAGGCCCCTGAACCATTGTACAGGCTTTTTCCCTGGGAAACAAAACTCACAAGCCACTGTTCTGGGTGTCAGTTTGCAGGACGCACTTGGCACTCTTAAACCAGACCAAGTTGGAACTGGTGCCACCTTGCGTCTGGGAGGCATCCTGCGAGAGGCGGAATTCCAGGAGGCACCCGGCAATTTAAGGCCGCAGGACCCAAAACCATTCTACAGGCTTTTTCCCGGGAAAACAAAATTCAGAAGCCACTGTTCTGGGTGTCAGATTGCAGGACCCACTTGGCACTCTCAAACCAGACCAAGTTGGCACTGGTGCCACCTTGCGTCTGGGAGGCATCTTGCAAGACGCCGAATTCCAGG
Source organism: Fringilla coelebs (assembly GCF_963513975.1). NCBI lineage: Eukaryota > Metazoa > Chordata > Aves > Passeriformes > Fringillidae > Fringilla > Fringilla coelebs. The sequence goes on from NC_140048.1 coordinate 1,453,123, forward strand.
AGGCACCCGGCAATTTAAGGCCTCAGGACCCTGTACCACTGTACAGGCTTTTTCCCTGGGAAACAAAACTCACAAGCCACTGTTCTGGGTGTCAGTCTGCAGGACACACTTGGCACTCTCAAACCAGACAAAGTGTGCAGTGGTGCGACCTAGCGTCTGGGAGGCATCCTTCGAGAGGCGGATCTCCAGGAGGCACCCGGCAATTTAAGTCCGCAGGACCCTGAACCATTGTACAGGCTTTTTCCCTGGGAAACAAAACTCACAAGCCACTGTTCTGGGTGTCAGTTTTCAGGACCCACTTGGCACTCTCAAACCAGACCAAGTTGGCACTGGTGCCACCTTGCGTCTGGGAGGCATCCTTCGAGAGGCGGATCTTAAGGAGGCACCCGGCAATTTAAGTCCGCAGGACCCTGAACCATTGTACAGGCTTTTTCCCTGGGAAACAAAACTCACAAGCCACTATTCTGGGTGTCAGTTTTCAGGACCCACTTGGCACTCTCAAACCAGACCAAGTTGGCACTGGTGCCACCTTGCGTCTGGGAGGCATCCTGCGAGAGGCGGAATTCCAGGAGGCACCCGGCAATTTAAGGCCGCAGGACCCAAAACCATTCTACAGGCTTTTTCCCTGGAAAACAAAATTCAGAAGCAGCTGTTCTGGGTGTCAGTTTGCAGGACCCACTTGGCACTCTCAAACGAGACCAAGTTGGCACTGGTGCCACCTTGCATCTGGGAAGCATCTTGCAAGACGCCGAATTCCAGGAGGCACCCGGCAATTTAAGGCCGCAGGACCCTGAACCATTGTACAGGCTTTTTCCCTGGGAAACAAAACTCACAAGCCACTGTTCTGGGTGTCAGTTTTCAGGACCCACTTGGCACTCTCAAACCAGACCAAGTTGGCACTGGTGTTGCTTAGCGACTGGGAAACATCTGGCGTGATGCGGAATTCCAGGAGGCACCCCGAAATTTAAGGCCTCAGGCCCCTGAACCATTGTACAGGCTTTTTCCCTGGGAAACAAAACTCACAAGCCACTGTTCTGGGTGTCAGTTTTCAGGACCCACTTGGCACTCTCAAACCAGACCAAGTTGGCACTGGTGCCACCTTGCGTCTGGGAGGCATCCTTCGAGAGGCGGATCTCCAGGAGGCACCCGGCAATTTAAGTCCGCAGGACCCTGAACCATTGTACAGGCTTTTTCCCTGGGAAACAAAACTCACAAGCCACTGTTCTGGGTGTCAGTTTTCAGGACCCACTTGACACTCTCAAAGCAGACCAAGTTGGCACTGGTGCCACCTTGCGTCTGGGAGGCATCCTACGAGAGGCCGAATTCCAGGAGGCACCCGGCAATTTAAGGCCGCAGGACCCTGAACCATTGTACAGGCTTTTTCCCTGCGAAACAAAACTCACAAGCCACTGTTCTGGGTGTCAGTTTTCAGGACCCACTTGACACTCTCAAAGCAGACCAAGTTGGAAATGGTGCCACCTTGTGTCTGGGAGGCATCCTGCGAGAGGTGCAATTCCAGGAGGCACCCGGCAATTTAAGGCCGCAGGACCCTGAACCACTGTACAGGCTTTTTCCCTGGGAAAGAAAACTCACAAGCCACTGTTCTGGGTGTCAGTTTTCAGGACCGACTTGGCACTCTCAAACCAGACCAAGTTGGCACTGGTGCCACCTTGCATCTGGGAAGCATCTTGCAAGACGCCGAATTCCAGGAGGCACCAGGCAATTTAAGGCCGCAGGACCCTGAACCATTGTACAGGCTTTTTCCCTGGGAAACAAAACTCACAAGCCACTGTTCTGGGTGTCAGTTTGCAGGACGCACTTGGCACTCTTAAACCAGACTAAGTTGGAACTGGTGCCACCTTGCGTCTGGGAGGCATCCTGCGAGAGGCGGAATTCCAGGAGGCACCCGGCAATTTAAGGCCGCAGGACCCAAAACCATTCTACAGGCTTTTTCCCGGGAAAACAAAATTCACAAGCCACTGTTCTGGGTGTCAGTTTTCAGGACCCACTTGACACTCTCAAACCAGACCAAGTTGGCACTGGTGCCACCTTGCATCTGGGAGGCATCCTGCGAGAGGCGGATCTCCAGGTGGCACCCGGCTATTAAAGGCGGCATTACCTAAACCATTTCACAGGCTTTTTGCCTGGGAAACAAAACTCACAAGCCACTGTTCTGGGTGTCAGTTTGCAGGAGCCACCTGGCACTCTCAAACCAGAACAAGGTTGCACTGGTGCGCCCTTGCGTCTGGGAGACATTCTGCGAGTGGTGCAATTCCAGGAGGCACCCGGCAATTTAAGGCCGCAGGACCCTGAACCATTGTACAGGCTTTTTGCCTGGGAAACAAAACTCACAAGCCACTGTTCTGGGTGTCAGTTTTCAGGACCCACTTGGCACTCTTAAACCAGACCAAGTTGGAACTGGTGCCACCATGCGTCTGAAAGGCATCCTTCGAGAGGCGGATCTCCAGGAGGCACCCGGCAATTTAAGTCCGCAGGACCCTGAACCATTGTACAGGCTTTTTCCCTGGGAAACAAAACTCACAAGCCACTGTTCTGGGTGTCAGTTTTCAGGACCCACTTGACACTCTCAAAGCAGACCAAGTTGGCACTGGTGCCACCTTGCGTCTGGGAGGCATCCTGCGAGAGGCGCAATTCCAGGAGCCACCCAGCAATTTAAGGCCGCATGACCCTGAACCATTGTACAGGCTTTTTCCCTGGGAAACAAAACTCACAAGCCACTGTTCTGGGTGTCAGTTTTCAGGACCCACTTGACACTCTCAAAGCAGACCAAGTTGGCACTGGTGCCACCTTGCGTCTGGGAGGCATCCTACGAGAGGCCGAATTCCAGGAGGCACCCGGCAATTTAAGGCCGCAGGATCCTGAACCATTGTACAGGCTTTTTCCCTGCGAAACAAAACTCACAAGCCACTGTTCTGGGTGTCAGTTTTCAGGACGCACTTGACACTCTTAAACCAGACTAAGTTGGCACTGGTGCCGCCTTGTGTATGGGAGGCATCCTGCGAGAGGCCAAATTCCAGGAGGCACCCGGCAATTTAAGGCCTCAGGCCCCTGAACCATTGTACAGGCTTTTTGCCTGGGAAACAAAACTCACAAGCCACTGTTCTGGGTGTCAGTTTTCAGGACCCACTTGGCACTCTTAAACCCGACCAAGTTGGAACTGGTGCCACCTTGCGTCTGGGAGGCATCCTGCGAGTGGCCGAATTCCAGGAGGCACGCGGCAATTTAAGGCCTCAGGCCCCTGAACCATTGTACAGGCTTTTTCCCTGGGAGACAAAACTCACAAGCCACTGTTCTGGGTGTCAGTTTTCAGGACCCACTTGACACTCTCAAAGCAGACCAAGTTGGCACTGGTGCCACCTTGCGTCTGGGAGGCATCCTGCGAGAGGCGCAATTCCAGGTGGCACCCGCCTAGTAAAGGCGGCATTAACCTAAACCAATTTACAGGCTTTTTCCCTGGGAAACAAAACTCACAAGCCACTGTTCTGGGTGTCAGTTTGCAGGAGCCACCTGGCACTCTCAAACCAGACCAAGTTGGCACTGGTGCCACCTTGCGGTTGGGAGGCATCTTGCGAGAGGCACAAATCCAGGAGGCCCTCGGCAATTTAAGGCCGCAGGCCACTGAACCATTGTACAGGCTTTTTCCCTGGGAAAGAAAACTCACAAGCCACTGTTCTGGGTGTCAGTTTTCAGGACCCACTTGGCACTTTTAAACCAGACCAAGTTGGCACTGGTGCCACCTTGCGCCTGAGAGGCATCCTGTGAGAGGCGGATCTCCAGGCGGCACCCGGCAATTTAAGGCCTCAGGGCCCTGAACCATTGTACAGGCTTTTTCCCTGGGAAACAAAACTCACAAGCCACTGTTCTGGGTGTCAGTTTTCAGGACCCACTTGGCACGCTTAAACTAGACCAATTTGGCACTGGTGTTGCTTAGCGTCTGGGAAACATCTGGCGTGATGCGGAATTCCAGGAGTCACCCCGCAATTTAAGGCCGCAGGACCCAAAACCATTGTACAGGCTTTTTCCCTGGGAAACAAAACTCACAAGCCACTGTTCTGGGTGTCAGTTTTCAGGACCCACTTGACACTCTCAAAGCAGACCAAGTTGGCTCTGGTGCCACCTTGCGTCTGGGAGGCATCCTGCGAGAGGCGGAATTCCAGGAGGCACCCGGCAATTTAAGGCCTCAGGACCCTGAACCATTGTACAGGCTTTTTCCCTGGGAAACAAAACTCACAAGCCACTGTTCTGGGTGTCAGTTTGCAGGAGCCACCTGGCACTCTCAAAGCAGACCAAGTTGGCACTGGTGCCACCTTGCGTCTGGGAGGCATCCTGCGAGAGGCGCAATTCCAGGAGGCACCCGGCAATTTAAGGCCGCAGGACCCTGAACCATTGTACAGGCTTTTTCCCTGGGAAACAAAACTCACAAGCCACTGTTCTGGGTGTCAGTTTGCAGGACCCACTTGACACTCTCAAACCAGACCAAGTTGGAACTGGTGCCACCTTGCGTCTGGGAGGCATCCTGCGAGTGGCCGAATTCCAGGAGGCACCCGGCAATTTAAGGCCTCAGGCCCCTGAACCATTGTACAGGCTTTTACCTTGGGAAACAAAACTCACAAGTCACTGTTCTGGGTTTCAGTTTTCAGGACCAACTTGGCACTCTTAAACCAGACCAAGTTGGAACTGGTGTCACCTTGCATCTGGGAGGCATCCTGCGAGAGGCCGAATTCCAGGGGTCATCCGGCAATTTAAGGCCGCAGTCCCCTGAACCATTGTACAGGCTTTTTCCCTGGGAAACAAAACTCACAAGCCACTGTTCTGGGTGTCAGTTTTCAGGACCCACTTGACACTCTCAAAGCAGACCAAGTTGGCACTGGTGCCATCTTGCGTCTGGGAGGCATCCTGCGAGAGGCGGAATTCCAGGAGGCACCCGGCAATTTAAGGCCTCAGGACCCTGAACCATTGTACAGGCTTTTTCCCTGGGAAACAAAACTCACAAGCCACTGTTCTGGGTGTCAGTTTTCAGGACCCACTTGTCACTCTCAAAGCAGACCAAGTTGGCACTGGTGCCACCTTGCGTCTGGGAGGCATCCTGCGAGAGGCGCAATTCCAGGAGGCACCCGGCAATTTAAGGCCGCAGGACCCTGAACCATTGTACAGGCTTTTTCCCTGGGAAACAAAACTCACAAGCCACTGTTCTGGGTGTCAGTTTTCAGGACCCACTTGGCACTCTCAAAGCAGACCAAGTTGGCACTGGTGCCACCTTGCGTCTGGGAGGCATCCTGCGAGAGGCGAATCTCCAGGTGGCACCCGGCTATTAAAGGCAGCATTAACCTAAACCATTTTACAGGCTTTTTCCCTGGGAAAGAAAACTCACAAGCCACTGTTCTGGGTGTCAGTTCGCAGGAGCCACCTGGCACTCTCAAACCAGACCAAGTTGGAACTGGTGCCACCTTGCGTCTGGGAGGCATCCTGCGAGAGGCGCAATTCCAGGAGACACCCGGCAATTTAAGGCCGCAGGACCCTGAACCATTGTACAGGCTTTTTCCCTGGGAAACAAAATTCACAAGCCACTGTTCTGGGTGTCAGTTTTCAGGACCCATTTTACACTCTCACAGCAGACCATGTTGGCACTGGTGCCACCTTGCATTTGGGAGGCATCCTGCGAGAGGCGCAAATCCAGGAGGCACCCGGCAATTTAAGGCCGCAGGACCCTGAACCATTGTACAGGCTTTTTCCCTGGGAAACAAAACTCACAAGCCACTGTTCTGGGTGTCAGTTTTCAGGACCCACTTGACACTCTCAAAGCAGACCAAGTTGGCACTGGTGCCACCTTGTGTCTGGGAGGCATCCTGCGAGAGGTGCAATTCCAGGAGGCACCCGGCAATTTAAGGCCGCAGGACCCTGAACCACTGTACAGGCTTTTTCCCTGGGAAAGAAAACTCACAAGCCACTGTTCTGGGTGTCAGTTTTCAGGACCCACTTGGCACTCTTAAACCAGACTAAGTTGGCACTGGTGCCGCCTTGTGTCTGGGAGGCATCCTGCGAGAGGCCAAATTCCAGGAGGCACCCGGCAATTTAAGGCCTATGGCCCCTGAACCATTGTACAGGCTTTTTCCCTGGGAAACAAAACTCACAAGCCACTGTTCTGGGTGTCAGTTTTCAGGACCCACTTGACACTCTCAAACCAGACCAAGTTGGAACTGGTGCCACCTTGCGTCTGGGAGGCATCCTGCGAGTGGCCGAATTCCAGGAGGCACCCGGCAATTTAAGGCCTCAGGCCCCTGAACCATTGTACAGGCTTTTACCTTGGGAAACAAAACTCACAAGTCACTGTTCTGGGTTTCAGTTTTCAGGACCAACTTGGCACTCTTAAACCAGACCAAGTTGGAACTGGTGTCACCTTGCATCTGGGAGGCATCCTGCGAGAGGCGGAATTCCAGGAGGCACCCGGCAATTTAAGGCCTCAGGACCCTGAACCATTGTACAGGCTTTTTCCCTGGGAAACAAAACTCACAAGCCACTGTTCTGGGTGTCAGTTTTCAGGACCCACTTGTCACTCTCAAAGCAGACCAAGTTGGCACTGGTGCCACCTTGCGTCTGGGAGGCATCCTGCGAGAGGCGAAATTCCAGGAGGCACCCGGCAATTTAAGGCCGCAGGACCCTGAACCACTGTACAGGCTTTTTCCCTGGGAAACAAAACTCACAAGCCACTGTTCTGGGTGTCAGTTTTCAGGACCCACTTGTCACCCTCAAAGCAGACCAAGTTGGCACTGGTGCCACCTTGCGTCTGGGAGGCATCCTGCGAGAGGCGCAATTCCAGGAGGCACCCGGCAATTTAAGGCCGCAGGACCCTGAACCACTGTACAGGCTTTTTCCCTGGGAAACAAAACTCACAAGCCACTGTTCTGGGTGTCAGTTTTCAGGACCCACTTGACACTCTCAAAGCAGACCAAGTTAGCACTGGTGCCACCTTGCGTCTGGGAGGCATCCTGCGAGAGGCGCAAATCCAGGAGGCACCCGGCAATTTAAGGCCGCAGGACCCTGAACCATTGTACAGGCTTTTTCCCTGGGAAACAAAATTCAGAAGCCACTGTTCTGGGTGTCAGTTTTCAGGACACACTTGGCACTCTCAAACCAGACCAAGTTGGCACTGGTGTTGCTTAGCGACTGGGAAACATCTGGCGTGATGCGGAATTCCAGGAGGCGCCCCGAAATTTAAGGCCTCAGGCCCCTGAACCATTGTACAGGCTTTTTCCCTGGGAAACAAAACCCACAAGCCACTGTTCTGGGTGTCAGTTTTCAGGACGCACTTGACACTCTCAAACCAGACCAAGTTGGCACTGGTGTTACTTAGCGACTGGGAAACATCTGGCGTGATGCAAAATTCCAGGAGTCGACACGCAATTTAAGGCCTATGGCCCCTGAACCATTGTACAGGCTTTTTCCCTGGGAAACAAAACTCACAAGCCACTGTTCTCGGTGTCAGTTTTCAGGACCCACTTGGCACTCTCAAAGCAGACCAAGTTGGCACTGGTGCCACCTTGCGTCTGGGAGGCATCCTTCGAGAGGCGGATCTCCAGGAGGCACCCGGCAATTTAAGTCCGCAGGACCCTGAACCATTGTACAGGCTTTTTCCCTGGGAAACAAAACTCACAAGCCACTGTTCTGGGTGTCAGTTTTCAGGACCCACTTGACACTCTCAAAGCAGACCAAGTTGGCACTGGTGCCACCTTGCGTCTGGGAGGCATCCTACGAGAGGCCGAATTCCAGGAGGCACCCGGCAATTTAAGGCCTCAGGACCCTGAACCATTGTACAGGCTTTTTCCCTGCGAAACAAAACTCACAAGCCACTGTTCTGGGTGTCAGTTTTCAGGACCCACTTGACACTCTTAAACCAGACAAAGTTGGAACTGGTGCCACCTTGCGTCTGGGAGGCATCCTGCGAGAGGCGGATCTCCAGGAGGCACCCGGCAATTTAAGGCCGCAGGACCCTGAGCCATTGTACAGGCTTTTTCCCTGGGAAACAAAACTCACAAGCCACTGCTCTGGGTGTCAGTTTTCAGGACCCACTTGACACTCTCAAAGCAGACCAAGTTGGCACTGGTGCCACCTTGCTTCTGGGAGGCATCCTGCGAGAGGCGCAATTCCAGGTGGCACCCGGCAATTTAAGGCCGCAGGACCCTGAACCACTGTACAGGCTTTTTCCCTGGGAAAGAAAACTCACAAGCCACTGTTCTGGGTGTCAGTTTGCAGGACGCACTTGGCACTCTTAAACCAGACTAAGTTTGAACTGGTGCCACCTTGCGTCTGGGAGGCATCCTGCGAGAGGCGGAATTCCAGGAGGCACCCGGCAATTTAAGGCCGCAGGACGCAAAACCATTCTACAGGCTTTTTCCCGGGAAAACAAAATTCACAAGCCACTGTTCTGGGTGTCAGTTTTCAGGACCCACTTGGCACTCTCAAACCAGACCAAGTTGGCACTGGAGCCACCTTGCGTCTGGGAGGAATCCTGCGAGAGGCGCAATTCCAGGAGGAACCCGGCTATTAAAGGCGGCATTACCTAAACCACTTTACAGGCTTTTTCCCTGGGAAAGAAAACTCACAAGCCACTGTTCTGGGTGTCAGTTTTCAGGACCCACTTGACACTCTCAAACCAGACCAAGTTGGAACTGGTGCCACCTTGCGTCTGGGAGGCATCCTACGAGTGGCCGAATTTTAGGAGGCACCCGGCAATTTAAGGCCTCAGGCCCCTGAACCATTGTACAGGGTTTTTCCTTGGGAAACAAAACTCACAAGTCACTGTTCTGGGTTTCAGTTTTCAGGACCCACTTGGCACTCTTAAACCAGACCAAGTTGGAACTGGTGTCACCTTGCATCTGGGAGGCATCCTGCGAGAGGCCGAATTCCAGGAGTCATCCGGCAATTTAAGGCCGCAGGACCCTGAACCATTGTACAGGCTTTTCCCCTGGGAAACAAAACTCACAAGCCACTGTTCTGGGTGTCAGTTTTCAGGACCCACTTGGCACTCTCAAACCAGACCAAGTTGGCACTGGTGTTGCTTAGCGACTGGGAAACATCTGGAGTGATGCGGAATTCCAGGAGGCGCCCCGCAATTTAAGGCCTCAGGCCCCTGAACCATTGTACAGGCTTTTTCCCTGGGAAACAAAACTCACAAGCCACTGTTCTGGGTGTCAGTTTTCAGGACCCACTTGACACTCTCAAAGCAGACCAAGTTGGCACTGGTGTTGCTTAGCGACTGGGAAACATCTGGCGTGATGCGGAATTCCAGGAGGCGCCCCGCAATTTAAGGCCGCAGGACCCTGAACCACTGTATAGGCTTTTTCCCTGGGAAACAAAACTCACAAGCCACTGTTCTGGGTGTCAGTTTTCAGGACCCACTTGACACTCTCAAAGCAGACCTAGTTGGCACTGGTGCCACCTTGCGTCTGGGAGGCATCCTGCGAGAGGCGCAATTCCAGGAGGCACCCGGCAATTTAAGGCCTCAGGCCCCTGAACCATTGTACAGGCTTTTTCCTTGGGAAACAAAACTCACAAGTCACTGTTCTGGGTTTCAGTTTTCAGGACCCACTTGGCACTCTTAAACCAGACCAAGTTGGAACTGGTGTCACCTTGCATCTGGGAGGCATCCTGCGAGAGGCCGAATTCCAGGAGTCATCCGGCAATTTAAGGCCGCAGGACCCTGAACCATTGTACAGGCTTTTCCCCTGGGAAACAAAACTCACAAGCCACTGTTCTGGGTGTCAGTTTTCAGGACCCACTTGACACTCTCAAAGCAGACCAAGTTGGCACGAGTGTTGCTTAGCGACTGGGAAACATCTGGCGTGATGCGGAATTCCAGGAGGCGCCCCGCAATTTAAGGCCGCAGGACCCCGAGCCATTGTACAGGCTTTTTCCCTGGGAAACAAAACTCACAAGCCACTGTTCTGGGTGTCAGTTTTCAGGACCCACTTGGCACTCTCAAACCAGACCAAGTTGGCACTGGTGCCACCTTGTGTCTGGGAGGCATCCTGCGAGAGGCGAATCTCCAGGTGGCACCCGGCAATTTAAGGCCTCAGGACCCTGAACCATTGTACAGGCTTTTTCCCTGGGAAACAAAACTCACAAGCCACTGTTCTGGGTGTCAGTTTTCAGGACCCACTTGACACTCTCAAAGCAGACCAAGTTGGCACTGGTGCCACCTTGCTTCTTGGAGGCATCCTGCGAGAGGCGCAAATCCAGGAGGCACCCGGCAATTTAAGGCCGCAGGACCCTGAACCATTGTACAGGCTTTTTCCCTGGGAAACAAAACTCACAAGCCACTGTTCTGGGTGTCAGTTTTCAGGACCCACTTGACACTCTCAAACCAGACCAAGTTGGCACTGGTGCCACCTTGCGTCTGGGAGGCGTCCTGCGAGAGGCGCAAATCCAGGAGGCACCCGGCAATTTAAGGCCGCAGGACCCTGAACCATTGTACAGGCTTTTTCCCTGGGAAACAAAACTCACAAGCCACTGTTCTGGGTGTCAGTTTTCAGGACCCACTTGGCACTCTCAAACCAGACCAAGTTGGAACTGGTGCCACCTTGCGTCTGGGAGGCATCCTGCGAGTGGCGGAATTCCAGGAGGCACCCGGCAATTTAAGGACGCAGGACCCAAAACCTTTCTACAGGCTTTTTCCCTAGAAAACAAAATTCAGAAGCCACTGTTCTGGGTGTCAGTTTTCAGGACCCACTTGGCACTCTCAAACCAGACCAAGTTGGCACTGGTGCCACCTTGCATCTGGGAAGCATCTTGCAAGACACCGAATTCTAGGAGGCACCCGGCAATTTAAGGCCGCAGGACCCTGAACCATTGTACAGGCTTTTTCCCTGGGAAACAAAACTCACAAGCCACTGTTCTGGGTGTCCGTTTTCAGGACCCACTTGGCACTCTTAAACCAGACCAAGTTGGAACTGGTGCCACCTTGCGTCTGGGAGGCATCCTTCGAGAGGCGGATATCCAGGAGGCACCCGGCAATTTAAGGCCGCACGACCCAAAACCATTTTACAGGCTTTTTCCCTGGGAAACAAAACTCACAAGCCACTGTTCTGGGTGTCAGTTTTCAGGACCCACTTGACACTCTCAAAGCAGACCAAATTGGCACTGGTGCCACCTTGCGTCTGGGAGGCATCCTGCGAGAGGCGCAATTCCAGGAGCCACCGGCAATTTAAGGCCGCATGACCCTGAACCATTGTACAGGCTTTTTCCCTGGGAAACAAAACTCACAAGCCACTGTTCTGGGTGTCCGTTTTCAGGACCCACTTGGCACTCTTAAACCAGACCAAGTTGGAACTGGTGCCACCTTGCGTCTGGGAGGCATCCTTCGAGAGGCGGATCTCCAGGAGGCACCCGGCAATTTAAGTCCGCAGGACCCTGAACCATTGTACAGGCTTTTTCCCTGGGAAACAAAACTCACAAGCCACTGTTCTGGGTGTCAGTTTTCAGGACCCACTTGACACTCTCAAAGCAGACCAAGTTGGCACTGGTGCCACCTTGCGTCTGGGAGGCATCCTGCGAGAGGCGCAATTCCAGGAGCCACCGGCAATTTAAGGCCGCATGACCCTGAACCATTGTACAGGCTTTTTCCCTGGGAAACAAAACTCACAAGCCACTGTTCTGGGTGTCAGTTTTCAGGACCCACTTGGCACTCTTAAACCAGACCAAGTTGGAACTGGTGCCACCTTGCGTCTGGGAGGCATCCTGCGAGTGGCGCAATTCCAGGAGGCACCCGGCAATTTAAGGCCACAGGCCCCTGAACCATTGTACAGGCTTTTTCCTTGGGAAACAAAACTCACAAGTCACTGTTCTGGGTTTCAGTTTTCAGGACCCACTTGGCACTCTCAAACCAGACCAAGGCTGCACTGGTGCGCCCTTGCGTCTGGGAGATATTCTGCGAGTGGTGCAATTCCAGTAGGCACCCGGCAATTTAAGGCCGCAGGACCCTGAACCATTGTACAGGCTTTTTCCCTGGGAAACAAAACTCACAAGCCACTGTTCTGGGTGTCCGTTTTCAGGACCCACTTGGCACTCTTAAACCAGACCAAGTTGGAACTGGTGCCACCTTGCGTCTGGGAGGCATCCTTCGAGAGGCGGATCTCCAGGAGGCATCCGGCAATTTAAGTCCGCATGACCCTGAACCATTGTACAGGCTTTTTCCCTGGGAAACAAAACTCACAAGCCACTGTTCTGGGTGTCAGTTTTCAGGACCCACTTGACACTCTCAAAGCAGACCAAGTTGGCACTGGTGCCACCTTGCTTCTTGGAGGCATCCTGCGAGAGGCGCAAATCCAGGAGGCACCCGGCAATTTAAGGCCGCAGGACCCTGAACCATTTTACAGGCTTTTTCCCTGGGAAACAAAACTCACAAGCCACTGTTCTGGGTGTCAGTTTTCAGGACCCACTTGACACTCTCAAACCAGACCAAGTTGGCACTGGTGCCACCTTGCGTCTGGGAGGCATCCTGCGAGAGGCGCAAATCCAGGAGGCACCCGGCAATTTAAGGCCGCAGGACCCTGAACCATTGTACAGGCTTTTTCCCTGGGAAACAAAACTCACAAGCCACTGTTCTGGGTGTCAGTTTTCAGGACCCACTTGGCACTCTCAAACCAGACCAAGTTGGCACTGGTGCCACCTTGCGTCTGGGAGGCATCCTGCGAGTGGCGGAATTCCAGGAGGCACACGGCAATTTAAGGACGCAGGACCCAAAACCTTTCTACAGGCTTTTTCCCTGGAAAACAAAATTCAGAAGCCACTGTTCTGGGTGTCAGTTTTCAGGACCCACTTGGCACTCTCAAACCAGACCAAGTTGGCACTGGTGCCACCTTGCATCTGGGAAGCATCTTGCAAGACGCCGAATTCCAGGAGGCACCCGGCAATTTAAGGCCGCAGGACCCTGAACCATTGTACAGGCTTTTTCCCTGGGAAACAAAACTCACAAGCCACTGTTCTGGGTGTCCGTTTTCAGGACCCACTTGGCACTCTTAAACCAGACCAAGTTGGAACTGGTGCCACCTTGCGTCTGGGAGGCATCCTTCGAGAGGCGGATCTCCAGGAGGCACCCGGCAATTTAAGTCCGCAGGACCCTGAACCATTGTACAGGCTTTTTCCCTGGGAAACAAAACTCACAAGCCACTGTTCTGGGTGTCAGTTTTCAGGACCCACTTGGCACTCACAAACCAGACCAAGTTGGCACTGGTGCCACCTTGCGTCTGGGAGGCATCCTGCGAGAGGCGCAATTCCAGGAGCCACCGGCAATTTAAGGCCGCATGACCCTGAACCATTGTACAGGCTTTTTCCCTGGGCAACAAAACTCACAAGCCACTGTTCTGGGTGTCAGTTTTCAGGACCCACTTGGCACTCTTAAACCAGACCAAGTTGGAACTGGTGCCACCTTGCGTCTGGGAGGCATCCTGCGAGCGGCGCAATTCCAGGAGGCACCCTGCAATTTAAGGCCACAGGCCCCTGAACCATTGTACAGGCTTTTTCCTTGGGAAACAAAACTCACAAGTCACTGTTCTGGGTTTCAGTTTTCAGGACCCACTTGGCACTCTCAAACCAGACCAAGGCTGCACTGGTGCGCCCTTGCGTCTGGGAGATATTCTGCGAGTGGTGCAATTCCAGGAGGCACCCGGCAATTTAAGGCCGCAGGACCCTGAACCATTGTACAGGCTTTTTCCCTGGGAAACAAAACTCACAAGCCACTGTTCTGGGTGTCAGTTTTCAGGACCCACTTGACACTCTCAAACCAGACCAAGTTGGAACTGGTGCCACCTTGCGTCTGGGAGGCATCCTACGAGTGGCCGAATTTTAGGAGGCACCCGGCAATTTAAGGCCTCAGGCCCCTGAACCATTGTACAGGCTTTTTCCTTGGGAAACAAAACTCACAAGTCACTGTTCTGGGTTTCAGTTTTCAGGACCCACTTGGCACTCTTAAACCAGACCAAGTTGGAACTGGTGTCACCTTGCATCTGGGAGGCATCCTGCGAGAGGCCGAATTCCAGGAGTCATCCGGCAATTTAAGGCCGCAGGACCCTGAACCATTGTACAGGCTTTTCCCCTGGGAAACAAAACTCACAAGCCACTGTTCTGGGTGTCAGTTTTCAGGACCCACTTGGCACTCTCAAACCAGACCAAGTTGGCACTGGTGTTGCTTAGCGACTGGGAAACATCTGGAGTGATGCGGAATTCCAGGAGGCGCCCCGCAATTTAAGGCCTCAGGCCCCTGAACCATTGTACAGGCTTTTTCCCTGGGAAACAAAACTCACAAGCCACTGTTCTGGGTGTCAGTTTTCAGGACCCACTTGACACTCTCAAAGCAGACCAAGTTGGCACTGGTGTTGCTTAGCGACTGGGAAACATCTGGCGTGATGCGGAATTCCAGGAGGCGCCCCGCAATTTAAGGCCGCAGGACCCTGAACCATTGTACAGGCTTTTTCCCTGGAAAACAAAACTCACAAGCCACTGTTCTGGGTGTCAGTTTTCAGGACCCACTTGACACTCTCAAACCAGACCAAGTTGGAACTGGTGCCACCTTGCGTCTGGGAGGCATCCTGCGAGTGGCCGAATTCCAGGAGGCACCCGGCAATTTAAGGCCTCAGGCCCCTGAACCATTGTACAGGCTTTTTCCTTGGGAAACAAAACTCACAAGTCACTGTTCTGGGTTTCAGTTTTCAGGACCCACTTGGCACTGTTAAACCTGACCAAGTTGGAACTGGTGTCACCTTGCATCTGGGAGGCATCCTGCGAGAGGCCGAATTCCAGGAGTCATGCGGCAATTTAAGGCCGCAGGACCCTGAACCATTGTACAGGCTTTTCCCCTGGGAAACAAAACTCACAAGCCACTGTTCTGGGTGTCAGTTTTCAGGACCCACTTGGCACTCTCAAACCAGACCAAGTTGGCACTGGTGTTGCTTAGCGACTGGGAAACATCTGGAGTGATGTGGAATTCCAGGAGGCGCCCCGCAATTTAAGGCCTCAGGCCCCTGAACCATTGTACAGGCTTTTTCCCTGGGAAACAAAACTCACAAGCCACTGTTCTGGGTGTCAGTTTTCAGGACCCACTTGACACTCTCAAAGCAGACCAAGTTGGCACTGGTGTTGCTTAGCGACTGGGAAACATCTGGCGTGATGCGGAATTCCAGGAGGCGCCCCGCAATTTAAGGCCGCAGGACCCTGAACCACTGTACAGGCTTTTTCCCTGGGAAACAAAACTCACAAGTCACTGTTCTGGGTGTCAGTTTTCAGGACCCACTTGACACTCTCAAAGCAGACCTAGTTGGCACTGGTGCCACCTTGCGTCTGGGAGGCATCCTGCGAGTGGCCGAATTCCAGGAGGCACCCGGCAATTTAAGGCCTCAGGCCCCTGAACCATTGTACAGGCTTTTTCCTTGGGAAACAAAACTCACAAGTCACTGTTCTGGGTTTCAGTTTTCAGGACCCACTTGGCACTCTTAAACCAGACCAAGTTGGAACTGGTGTCACCTTGCATCTGGGAGGCATCCTGCGAGAGGCCGAATTCCAGGAGTCATCCGGCAATTTAAGGCCGCAGGACCCTGAACCATTGTACAGGCTTTTCCCCTGGGAAACAAAACTCACAAGCCACTGTTCTGGGTGTCAGTTTTCAGGACCCACTTGGCACTCTCAAACCAGACCAAGTTGGCACTGGTGTTGCTTAGCGACTGGGAAACATCTGGAGTGATGCGGAATTCCAGGAGTCATCCGGCAATTTAAGGCCTCAGGCCCCTGAACCATTGTACAGGCTTTTTCCCTGGGAAACAAAACTCACAAGCCACTGTTCTGGGTGTCAGTTTTCAGGACCCACTTGACACTCTCAAAGCATACCAAGTTGGCACTAGTGTTGCTTAGCGACTGGGAAACATCTGGCGTGATGCGGAATTCCAGGAGGCGCCCCGCAATTTAAGGCCGCAGGACCCCGAACCATTGTACAGGCTTTTTCCCTGGGAAACAAAACTCACAAGCCACTGTTCTGGGTGTCAGTTTTCAGGACCCACTTGGCACTCTCAAACCAGACCAAGTTGGCACTGGTGCCACCTTGTGTCTGGGAGGCATCCTGCGAGAGGCGAATCTCCAGGTGGCACCCGGCAATTTAAGGCCTCAGGACCCTGAACCATTGTACAGGCTTTTTCCCTGGGAAACAAAACTCACAAGCCACTGTTCTGGGTGTCAGTTTTCAGGACCCACTTGACACTCTCAAAGCAGACCAAGTTGGCACTGGTGCCACCTTGCTTCTTGGAGGCATCCTGCGAGAGGCGCAAATCCAGGAGGCACCCGGCAATTTAAGGCCGCAGGACCCTGAACCATTGTACAGGCTTTTTCCCTGGGAAACAAAACTCACAAGCCACTGTTCTGGGTGTCAGTTTTCAGGACCCACTTGACACTCTCAAACCAGACCAAGTTGGCACTGGTGCCACCTTGCGTCTGGGAGGCGTCCTGCGAGAGGCGCAAATCCAGGAGGCACCCGGCAATTTAAGGCCGCAGGACCCTGAACCATTGTACAGGCTTTTTCCCTGGGAAACAAAACTCACAAGCCACTGTTCTGGGTGTCAGTTTTCAGGACCCACTTGGCACTCTCAAACCAGACCAAGTTGGAACTGGTGCCACCTTGCGTCTGGGAGGCATCCTGCGAGTGGCGGAATTCCAGGAGGCACCCGGCAATTTAAGGACGCAGGACCCAAAACCTTTCTACAGGCTTTTTCCCTGGAAAACAAAATTCAGAAGCCACTGTTCTGGGTGTCAGTTTTCAGGACCCACTTGGCACTCTCAAACCAGACCAAGTTGGCACTGGTGCCACCTTGCATCTGGGAAGCATCTTGCAAGACGCCGAATTCCAGGAGGCACCCGGCAATTTAAGGCCGCAGGACCCTGAACCATTGTACAGGCTTTTTCCCTGGGAAACAAAACTCACAAGCCACTGTTCTGGGTGTCCGTTTTCAGGACCCACTTGGCACTCTTAAACCAGACCAAGTTGGAACTGGTGCCACCTTGCGTCTGGGAGGCATCCTTCGAGAGGCGGATCTCCAGGAGGCACCCGGCAATTTAAGGCCGCAGGACCCAAAACCATTGTACAGGCTTTTTCCCTGGGAAACAAAACTCACAAGCCACTGTTCTGGGTGTCAGTTTTCAGGACCCACTTGACACTCTCAAAGCAGACCAAGTTGGCACTGGTGCCACCTTGCGTCTGGGAGGCATCCTGCGAGAGGCGCAATTCCAGGAGCCACCGGCAATTTAAGGCCGCATGACCCTGAACCATTGTACAGGCTTTTTCCCTGGGAAACAAAACTCACAAGCCACTGTTCTGGGTGTCCGTTTTCAGGACCCACTTGGCACTCTTAAACCAGACCAAGTTGGAACTGGTGCCACCTTGCGTCTGGGAGGCATCCTTCGAGAGGCGGATCTCCAGGAGGCACCCGGCAATTTAAGTCCGCAGGACCCTGAACCATTGTACAGGCTTTTTCCCTGGGAAACAAAACTCACAAGCCACTGTTCTGGGTGTCAGTTTTCAGGACCCACTTGACACTCTCAAAGCAGACCAAGTTGGCACTGGTGCCACCTTGCGTCTGGGAGGCATCCTGCGAGAGGCGCAATTCCAGGAGCCACCGGCAATTTAAGGCCGCATGACCCTGAACCATTGTACAGGCTTTTTCCCTGGGAAACAAAACTCACAAGCCACTGTTCTGGGTGTCAGTTTTCAGGACCCACTTGGCACTCTTAAACCAGACCAAGTTGGAACTGGTGCCACCTTGCGTCTGGGAGGCATCCTGCGAGTGGCGCAATTCCAGGAGGCACCCGGCAATTTAAGGCCACAGGCCCCTGAACCATTGTACAGGCTTTTTCCTTGGGAAACAAAACTCACAAGTCACTGTTCTGGGTTTCAGTTTTCAGGACCCACTTGGCACTCTCAAACCAGACCAAGGCTGCACTGGTGCGCCCTTGCGTCTGGGAGATATTCTGCGAGTGGTGCAATTCCAGTAGGCACCCGGCAATTTAAGGCCGCAGGACCCTGAACCATTGTACAGGCTTTTTCCCTGGGAAACAAAACTCACAAGCCACTGTTCTGGGTGTCCGTTTTCAGGACCCACTTGGCACTCTTAAACCAGACCAAGTTGGAACTGGTGCCACCTTGCGTCTGGGAGGCATCCTTCGAGAGGCGGATCTCCAGGAGGCATCCGGCAATTTAAGTCCGCATGACCCTGAACAATTGTACAGGCTTTTTCCCTGGGAAACAAAACTCACAAGCCACTGTTCTGGGTGTCAGTTTTCAGGACCCACTTGACACTCTCAAAGCAGACCAAGTTGGCACTGGTGCCACCTTGCTTCTTGGAGGCATCCTGCGAGAGGCGCAAATCCAGGAGGCACCCGGCAATTTAAGGCCGCAGGACCCTGAACCATTGTACAGGCTTTTTCCCTGGGAAACAAAACTCACAAGCCACTGTTCTGGGTGTCAGTTTTCAGGACCCACTTGACACTCTCAAACCAGACCAAGTTGGCACTGGTGCCACCTTGCGTCTGGGAGGCATCCTGCGAGAGGCGCAAATCCAGGAGGCACCCGGCAATTTAAGGCCGCAGGACCCTGAACCATTGTACAGGCTTTTTCCCTGGGAAACAAAACTCACAAGCCACTGTTCTGGGTGTCAGTTTTCAGGACCCACTTGGCACTCTCAAACCAGACCAAGTTGGCACTGGTGCCACCTTGCGTCTGGGAGGCATCCTGCGAGTGGCGGAATTCCAGGAGGCACACGGCAATTTAAGGCCGCAGGACCCAAAACCTTTCTACAGGCTTTTTCCCTGGAAAACAAAATTCAGAAGCCACTGTTCTGGGTGTCAGTTTTCAGGACCCACTTGGCACTCTCAAACCAGACCAAGTTGGCACTGGTGCCACCTTGCATCTGGGAAGCATCTTGCAAGACGCCGAATTCCAGGAGGCACCCGGCAATTTAAGGCCGCAGGACCCTGAACCATTGTACAGGCTTTTTCCCTGGGAAACAAAACTCACAAGCCACTGTTCTGGGTGTCAGTTTTCAGGACCCACTTGGCACTCTTAAACCAGACCAAGTTGGAACTGGTGCCACCTTGCGTCTGGGAGGCATCCTTCGAGAGGCGGATCTCCAGGAGGCACCCGGCAATTTAAGTCCGCAGGACCCTGAACCATTGTACAGGCTTTTTCCCTGGGAAACAAAACTCACAAGCCACTGTTCTGGGTGTCAGTTTTCAGGACCCACTTGACACTCTCAAAGCAGACCAAGTTGGCACTGGTGCCACCTTGCGTCTGGGAGGCATCCTGCGAGAGGCGCAATTCCAGGAGCCACCGGCAATTTAAGGCCGCATGACCCTGAACCATTGTACAGGCTTTTTCCCTGGGAAACAAAACTCACAAGCCACTGTTCTGGGTGTCAGTTTTCAGGACCCACTTGGCACTCTTAAACCAGACCAAGTTGGAACTGGTGCCACCTTGCGTCTGGGAGGCATCCTGCGAGTGGCGCAATTCCAGGAGGCACCCGGCAATTTAAGGCCACAGGCCCCTGAACCATTGTACAGGCTTTTTCCTTGGGAAACAAAACTCACAAGTCACTGTTCTGGGTTTCAGTTTTCAGGACCCACTTGGCACTCTCAAACCAGACCAAGGCTGCACTGGTGCGCCCTTGCGTCTGGGAGATATTCTGCGAGTGGTGCAATTCCAGGAGGCACCCGGCAATTTAAGGCCGCAGGACCCTGAACCATTGTACAGGCTTTTTCCCTGGGAAACAAAACTCACAAGCCACTGTTCTGGGTGTCCGTTTTCAGGACCCACTTGGCACTCTTAAACCAGACCAAGTTGGAACTGGTGCCACCTTGCGTCTGGGAGGCATCCTTCGAGAGGCGGATCTCCAGGAGGCATCCGGCAATTTAAGTCCGCAGGACCCTGAACAATTGTACAGGCTTTTTCCCTGGGAAACAAAACTCACAAGCCACTGTTCTGGGTGTCAGTTTTCAGGACCCACTTGACACTCTCAAAGCAGACCAAGTTGGCACTGGTGCCACCTTGCGTCTGGGAGGCATCCTGCGAGAGGCGCAATTCCAGGAGCCACCCGGCAATTTAAGGCCGCATGACCCTGAACCATTGTACAGGCTTTTTCCCTGGGAAACAAAACTCACAAGCCACTGTTCTGGGTGTCAGTTTTCAGGATCCACTTGGCACTCTTAAACCAGACCAAGTTGGAACTGGTGCCACCTTGCGTCTGGGAGGCATCCTGCGAGTGGCGGATCTCCAGGAGGCACCCGGCAATTTAAGGCCTCAGGCCCCTGAACCATTGTACAGGCTTTTTCCTTGGGAAACAAAACTCACAAGTCACTGTTCTGGGTTTCAGTTTTCAGGACCCACTTGGCACTCTTAAACCAGACCAAGTTGGAACTGGTGTCACCTTGCATCTTGGAGGCATCCTGCGAGAGGCCGAATTCCAGGAGTCATCCGGCAATTTAAGGCCTCAGGCCCCTGAACCATTGTACAGGCTTTTTCCTTGGGAAACAAAACTCACAAGCCACTGTTCTGGGTGTCAGTTTTCAGGACCCACTTGGCACTCTCAAACCAGACCAAGTTGTCACTGGTGTTGCTTAGCGACTGGGAAACATCTGGCGTGATGAGGAATTCCAGGAGGCGCCCCGCAATTTAAGGCCTCAGGCCCCCGAACCATTGTACAGGCTTTTTCCCTGGGAAACAAAACTCACAAGCCACTGTTCTGGGTGTCAGTTTTCAGGACCCACTTGACACTCTCAAAGCAGACCAAGTTGGCACTGGTGTTGCTCAGAGACTGGGAAACATCTGGCGTGATGCGGAATTCCAGGAGGCGCCCCGCAATTTAAGGCCACAGGACCCTGAACCATTGTACAGGCTTTTACCCTGGGAAACAAAACTCACAAGCCACTGTTCTGGGTGTCAGTTTTCAGGACCCACTTGGCACTCTCAAACCAGACCAAGTTGGCACTGGTGCCACCTTGCGTCTGGGAGGCATCCTTCGAGAGGCGGATCTCCAGGAGGCACCCGGCAATTTAAGTCCGCAGGACCCTGAACCATTGTACAGGCTTTTTCCCTGGGAAACAAAACTCACAAGCCACTGTTCTGGGTGTCAGGTTTAAGAACCACTTGACACTCTCAAAGCAGACCAAGTTGGCACTGGTGCCACCTTGCGTCTGGGAGGCATCCTGCGAGAGGCCGAATTCCAGGAGGCACCCGGCAATTTAAGGCCTCAGGACCCTGAACCATTGTACAGGCTTTTTCCCTGCGAAACAAAACTCACAAGCCGCTGTTCTGGGTGTCAGTTTTCAGGACCCACTTGACACTCTCAAAGCAGACCAAGTTGGCACTGGTGCCACCTTGCGTCTGGGAGGCATCCTGCGAGAGGCGCAAATCCAGGAGGCACCCGGCAATTTAAGGCCGCAGGACCCTGAACCATTGTACAGGCTTTTTCCCTGGGAAACAAAACTCACAAGCCACTGTTCTGGGTGTCAGTTTTCAGGACCCACTTGGCACTCTCAAACCAGACCAAGTTGGCACTGGTGCCACCTTGCGTCTGGGAGGCATCCTGCGAGAGGCGGAATTCCAGGAGGCACCCGGCAATTTAAGGCCGCAGGACCCAAAACCATTCTACAGGCTTTTTCCCGGGAAAACAAAATTCAGAAGCCACTGTTCTGGGTGTCAGTTTGCAGGACCCACTTGGCACTCTCAAACCAGACCAAGTTGGCACTGGTGCCACCTTGCATCTGCGAAGAATCTTGCAAGACGCCGAATTCTAGGAGGCACCCGGCAATTTAAGGCCGCAGGACCCTAAACCATTGTATAGGCTTTTTCCCTGGGAAACAAAACTCACAAGCCACTGTTCTGGGTGTCAGTTTTCAGGACCCACTTGGCACTCTTAAACCAGACCAAGTTGGAACTGGTGCCACCTTGCGTCTGGGAGGCATCCTGCGAGTGGCGCAATTCCAGGAGGCACCCGGCAATTTAAGGCCACAGGCCCCTGAACCATTGTACAGGCTTTTTCCTTGGGAAACAAAACACACAAGTCACTGTTCTGGGTTTCAGTTTTCAGGACCCACTTGGCACTCTCAAACCAGACCAAGGCTGCACTGGTGCGCCCTTGCGTCTGGGAGATATTCTGCGAGTGGTGCAATTCCAGGAGGCACCCGGCAATTTAAGGCCGCAGGACCCTGAACCATTGTACAGGCTTTTTCCCTGGGAAACAAAACTCACAAGCCACTGTTCTGGGTGTCCGTTTTCAGGACCCACTTGGCACTCTTAAACCAGACCAAGTTGGAACTGGTGCCACCTTGCGTCTGGGAGGCATCCTTCGAGAGGCGGATCTCCAGGAGGCATCCGGCAATTTAAGTCCGCAGGACCCTGAACCATTGTACAGGCTTTTTCCCTGGGAAACAAAACTCACAAGCCACTGTTCTGGGTGTCAGTTTTCAGGACCCACTTGACACTCTCAAAGCAGACCAAGTTGGCACTGGTGCCACCTTGCGTCTGGGAGGCATCCTGCGAGAGGCGCAATTCCAGGAGCCACCCGGCAATTTAAGGCCGCATGACCCTGAACCATTGTACAGGCTTTTTCCCTGGGAAACAAAACTCACAAGCCACTGTTCTGGGTGTCAGTTTTCAGGATCCACTTGGCACTCTTAAACCAGACCAAGTTGGAACTGGTGCCACCTTGCGTCTGGGAGGCATCCTGCGAGTGGCGGATCTCCAGGAGGCACCCGGCAATTTAAGGCCTCAGGCCCCTGAACCATTGTACAGGCTTTTTCCTTGGGAAACAAAACTCACAAGTCACTGTTCTGGGTTTCAGTTTTCAGGACCCACTTGGCACTCTTAAACCAGACCAAGTTGGAACTGGTGTCACCTTGCATCTTGGAGGCATCCTGCGAGAGGCCGAATTCCAGGAGTCATCCGGCAATTTAAGGCCTCAGGCCCCTGAACCATTGTACAGGCTTTTTCCTTGGGAAACAAAACTCACAAGCCACTGTTCTGGGTGTCAGTTTTCAGGACACACTTGGCACTCTCAAACCAGACCAAGTTGTCACTGGTGTTGCTTAGCGACTGGGAAACATCTGGCGTGATGCGGAATTCCAGGAGGCGCCCCGCAATTTAAGGCCTCAGGCCCCCGAACCATTGTACAGGCTTTTTCCCTGGGAAACAAAACTCACAAGCCACTGTTCTGGGTGTCAGTTTTCAGGACCCACTTGACACTCTCAAAGCAGACCAAGTTGGCACTGGTGTTGCTCAGAGACTGGGAAACATCTGGCGTGATGCGGAATTCCAGGAGGCGCCCCGCAATTTAAGGCCACAGGACCCTGAACCATTGTACAGGCTTTTACCCTGGGAAACAAAACTCACAAGCCACTGTTCTGGGTGTCAGTTTTCAGGACCCACTTGGCACTCTCAAACCAGACCAAGTTGGCACTGGTGCCACCTTGCGTCTGGGAGGCATCCTTCGAGAGGCGGATCTCCAGGAGGCACCCGGCAATTTAAGTCCGCAGGACCCTGAACCATTGTACAGGCTTTTTCCCTGGGAAACAAAACTCACAAGCCACTGTTCTGGGTGTCAGGTTTAAGAACCACTTGACACTCTCAAAGCAGACCAAGTTGGCACTGGTGCCACCTTGCGTCTGGGAGGCATCCTGCGAGAGGCCGAATTCCAGGAGGCACCCGGCAATTTAAGGCCTCAGGACCCTGAACCATTGTACAGGCTTTTTCCCTGCGAAACAAAACTCACAAGCCGCTGTTCTGGGTGTCAGTTTTCAGGACCCACTTGACACTCTCAAAGCAGACCAAGTTGGCACTGGTGCCACCTTGCGTCTGGGAGGCATCCTGCGAGAGGCGCAAATCCAGGAGGCACCCGGCAATTTAAGGCCGCAGGACCCTGAACCATTGTACAGGCTTTTTCCCTGGGAAACAAAACTCACAAGCCACTGTTCTGGGTGTCAGTTTTCAGGACCCACTTGGCACTCTCAAACCAGACCAAGTTGGCACTGGTGCCACCTTGCGTCTGGGAGGCATCCTGCGAGAGGCGGAATTCCAGGAGGCACCCGGCAATTTAAGGCCGCAGGACCCAAAACCATTCTACAGGCTTTTTCCCGGGAAAACAAAATTCAGAAGCCACTGTTCTGGGTGTCAGTTTGCAGGACCCACTTGGCACTCTCAAACCAGACCAAGTTGGCACTGGTGCCACCTTGCATCTGCGAAGAATCTTGCAAGACGCCGAATTCTAGGAGGCACCCGGCAATTTAAGGCCGCAGGACCCTAAACCATTGTATAGGCTTTTTCCCTGGGAAACAAAACTCACAAGCCACTGTTCTGGGTGTCAGTTTCCAGGACCCACTTGGCACTCTTAAACCAGACCATGTTGGCACTGGTGTTGCTTAGCGTCTGGGAAACATCTGGTGAGATGCGGAATTCAAGGAGGCACCCGGCAATTTAAGGCCGCAGGACCCTGAACCATTGTACAGGCTTTTTCCCTGGGAAACAAAACTCACAAGCCACTGTTCTGGGTGTCAGTTTTAAGAACCACTTGACACTCTCAAAGCAGACCAAGTTGGCACTGGTGCCACCTTGTGTCTGGGAGGCATCCTGCGAGAGGCCGAATTCCAGGAGGCACCCGGCAATTTAAGGCCTCAGGACCCTGAACCATTGTACAGGCTTTTTCCCTGCGAAACAAAACTCACAAGCCACTGTTCTGGGTGTCAGTTTTCAGGACCCACTTGACACTCTCAAAGCAGACCAAGTTGGCACTGGTGCCACCTTGCGTCTGGGAGGCATCCTGCGAGAGGCGCAAATCCAGGAGGCACCCGGCAATTTAAGTCCGCAGGACCCTGAACCATTGTACAGGCTTTTTCCCTGGGAAACAAAACTCACAAGCCACTGTTCTGGGTGTCAGTTTTCAGGACCCACTTGGCACTCTCAAACCAGACCAAGTTGGCACTGGTGCCACCTTGCGTCTGGGAGGCATCCTGCGAGAGGCGCAATTCCAGGAGGCACCCGGCAATTTAAGGCCGCAGGACCCAAAACCATTCTACAGGCTTTTTCCCGGGAAAACAAAATTCAGAAGCCACTGTTCTGGGTGTCAGTTTTCAGGACCCACTTGGGACTCTCAAACCAGACCAAGTTGGCACTGGTGCCACCTTGCATCTGCGAAGAATCTTGCAAGACGCCGAATTCTAGGAGGCACCCGGCAATTTAAGGCCGCAGGACCCTGAACCATTGTATAGGCTTTTTCCCTGGGAAACAAAACTCACAAGCCACTGTTCTGGGTGTCAGTTTCCAGGACCCACTTGGCACTCTTAAACCAGACCATGTTGGCACTGGTGTTGCTTAGCGTCTGGGAAACATCTGGTGAGATGCGGAATTCAAGGAGGCACCCGGCAATTTAAGGCCGCAGGACCCTGAACCATTGTACAGGCTTTTTCCCTGGGAAACAAAACTCACAAGCCACTGTTCTGGGTGTCAGTTTTCAGGACCCACTTGGCACTCTCAAACCAGACCAAGTTGGCACTGGTGCCACCTTGTGTCTGGGAGGCATCCTGCGAGAGGCGAATCTCCAGGTGGCACCCGGCAATTTAAGGCCTCAGGACCCTGAACCATTGTACAGGCTTTTTCCCTGGGAAACAAAACTCACAAGCCACTGTTCTGGCTGTCAGTTTTCAGGACCCACTTGACACTCTCAAAGCAGACCAAGTTGGCACTGGTGCCACCTTGCTTCTTGGAGGCATCCTGAGAGAGGCCGAATTCCAGGAGTCATCCGGCAATTTAAGGCCGCAGGACCCTGAACCATTGTACAGGCTTTTCCCCTGGGAAACAAAACTCACAAGCCACTGTTCTGGGTGTCAGTTTTCAGGACCCACTTGGCACTCTCAAACCAGACCAAGTTGGCACTGGTGTTGCTTAGCGACTGGGAAACATCTGGAGTGATGCGGAATTCCAGGAGGCGCCCCGCAATTTAAGGCCTCAGGCCCCTGAACCATTGTACAGGCTTTTTCCCTGGGAAACAAAACTCACAAGCCACTGTTCTGGGTGTCAGTTTTCAGGACCCACTTGACACTCTCAAAGCAGACCAAGTTGGCACTAGTGTTGCTTAGCGACTGGGAAACATCTGGCGTGATGCGGAATTCCAGGAGGCGCCCCGCAATTTAAGGCCGCAGGACCCTGAACCATTGTACAGGCTTTTTCCCTGGGAAACAAAACTCACAAGCCACTGTTCTGGGTGTCAGTTTTCAGGACCCACTTGGCACTCTCAAACCAGACCAAGTTGGCACTGGTGCCACCTTGTGTCTGGGAGGCATCCTACGAGAGGCGAATCTCCAGGTGGCACCCGGCAATTTAAGGCCTCAGGACCCTGAACCATTGTACAGGCTTTTTCCCTGGGAAACAAAACTCACAAGCCACTGTTCTGGGTGTCAGTTTTCAGGACCCACTTGACACTCTCAAAGCAGACCAAGTTTGCACTGGTGCCACCTTGCTTCTTGGAGGCATCCTGCGAGAGGCGCAAATCCAGGAGGCACCCGGCAATTTAAGGCCGCAGGACCCTGAACCATTGTACAGGCTTTTTCCCTGGGAAACAAAACTCACAAGCCACTGTTCTGGGTGTCAGTTTTCAGGACCCACTTGACACTCTCAAACCAGACCAAGTTGGCACTGGTGCCACCTTGCGTCTGGGAGGCATCCTGCGAGAGGCGCAAATCCAGGAGGCACCCGGCAATTTAAGGCCGCAGGACCCTGAACCATTGTACAGGCTTTTTCCCTGGGAAACAAAACTCACAAGCCACTGTTCTGGGTGTCAGTTTTCAGGACCCACTTGGCACTCTCAAACCAGACCAAGTTGGCACTGGTGCCACCTTGCGTCTGGGAGGCATCCTGCGAGTGGCGGAATTCCAGGAGGCACACGGCAATTTAAGGACGCAGGACCCAAAACCTTTCTACAGGCTTTTTCCCTGGAAAACAAAATTCAGAAGCCACTGTTCTGGGTGTCAGTTTGCAGGACCCACTTGGCACTCTCAAACCAGACCAAGTTGGCACTGGTGCCACCTTGCATCTGGGAAGCATCTTGCAAGACGCCGAATTCCAGGAGGCACCCGGCAATTTAAGGCCGCAGGACCCTGAACCATTGTACAGGCTTTTTCCCTGGGAAACAAAACTCACAAGCCACTGTTCTGGGTGTCAGTTTTCAGGACCCACTTGGCACTCTTAAACCAGACCAAGTTGGAACTGGTGCCACCTTGCGTCTGGGAGGCATCCTTCGAGAGGCGGATCTCCAGGAGGCACCCGGCAATTTAAGTCCGCAGGACCCTGAGCCATTGTACAGGCTTTTTCCCTGGGAAACAAAACTCACAAGCCACTGTTCTGGGTGTCAGTTTTCAGGACCCACTTGACACTCTCAAAGCAGACCAAGTTGGCACTGGTGCCACCTTGCGTCTGGGAGGCATCCTGCGAGAGGCGCAATTCCAGGAGCCACCGGCAATTTAAGGCCGCATGACCCTGAACCATTGTACAGGCTTTTTCCCTGGGAAACAAAACTCACAAGCCACTGTTCTGGGTGTCCGTTTTCAGGACCCACTTGGCACTCTTAAACCAGACCAAGTTGGAACTGGTGCCACCTTGCGTCTGGGAGGCATCCTTCGAGAGGCGGATCTCCAGGAGGCACCCGGCAATTTAAGTCCGCAGGACCCTGAACCATTGTACAGGCTTTTTCCCTGGGAAACAAAACTCACAAGCCACTGTTCTGGGTGTCAGTTTTCAGGACCCACTTGACACTCTCAAAGCAGACCAAGTTGGCACTGGTGCCACCTTGCGTCTGGGAGGCATCCTGCGAGAGGCGCAATTCCAGGAGCCACCGGCAATTTAAGGCCGCATGACCCTGAACCATTGTACAGGCTTTTTCCCTGGGAAACAAAACTCACAAGCCACTGTTCTGGGTGTCAGTTTTCAGGACCCACTTGGCACTCTTAAACCAGACCAAGTTGGAACTGGTGCCACCTTGTGTCTGGGAGGCATCCTGCGAGTGGCGCAATTCCAGGAGGCACCCGGCAATTTAAGGCCACAGGCCCCTGAACCATTGTACAGGCTTTTTCCTTGGGAAACAAAACTCACAAGTCACTGTTCTGGGTTTCAGTTTTCAGGACCCACTTGGCACTCTCAAACCAGACCAAGGCTGCACTGGTGCGCCCTTGCGTCTGGGAGATATTCTGCGAGTGGTGCAATTCCAGGAGGCACCCGGCAATTTAAGGCCGCAGGACCCTGAACCATTGTACAGGCTTTTTCCCTGGGAAACAAAACTCACAAGCCACTGTTCTGGGTGTCCGTTTTCAGGACCCACTTGGCACTCTTAAACCAGACCAAGTTGGAACTGGTGCCACCTTGCGTCTGGGAGGCATCCTTCGAGAGGCGGATCTCCAGGAGGCACCCGGCAATTTAAGTCCGCAGGACCCTGAACCATTGTACAGGCTTTTTCCCTGGGAAACAAAACTCACAAGCCACTGTTCTGGGTGTCAGTTTTCAGGACCCACTTGACACTCTCAAAGCAGACCAAGTTGGCACTGGTGCCACCTTGCGTCTGGGAGGCATCCTGCGAGAGGCGCAATTCCAGGAGCCACCGGCAATTTAAGGCCGCATGACCCTGAACCATTGTACAGGCTTTTTCCCTGGGAAACAAAACTCACAAGCCCCTGTTCTGGGTGTCCGTTTTCAGGACCCACTTGGCACTCTTAAACCAGACCAAGTTGGAACTGGTGCCACCTTGCGTCTGGGAGGCATCCTTCGAGAGGCGGATCTCCAGGAGGCACCCGGCAATTTAAGTCCGCAGGACCCTGAACCATTGTACAGGCTTTTTCCCTGGGAAACAAAACTCACAAGCCACTGTTCTGGGTGTCAGTTTTCAGGACCCACTTGACACTCTCAAAGCAGACCAAGTTGGCACTGGTGCCACCTTGCGTCTGGGAGGCATCCTGCGAGAGGCGCAATTCCAGGAGCCACCGGCAATTTAAGGCCGCATGACCCTGAATTATTGTACAGGCTTTTTCCCTGGGAAACAAAACTCACAAGCCACTGTTCTGGGTGTCCGTTTTCAGGACCCACTTGGCACTCTTAAACCAGACCAAGTTGGAACTGGTGCCACCTTGCGTCTGGGAGGCATCCTTCGAGAGGCGGATCTCCAGGAGGCACCCGGCAATTTAAGTCCGCAGGACCCTGAACCATTGTACAGGCTTTTTCCCTGGGAAACAAAACTCACAAGCCACTGTTCTGGGTGTCAGTTTTCAGGACCCACTTGACACTCTTAAACCAGACCAAGTTGGAACTGGTGTCACCTTGCATCTTGGAGGCATCCTGGGAGAGGCCGAATTCCAGGAGTCATCCGGCAATTTAAGGCCTCAGGCCCCTGAACCATTGTACAGGCTTTTTCCTTGGGAAACAAAACTCACAAGCCACTGTTCTGGGTGTCAGTTTTCAGGACCCACTTGGCACTCTCAAACCAGACCAAGTTGGCACTGGTGTTGCTTAGCGACTGGGAAACATCTGGCGTGATGCGGAATTCCAGGAGGCGCCCCGCAATTTAAGGCCTCCGGCCCCCGAACCATTGTACAGGCTTTTTCCCTGGGAAACAAAACTCACAAGCCACTGTTCTGGGTGTCAGTTTTCAGGACCCACTTGACACTCTCAAAGCAGACCAAGTTGGCACTGGTGTTGCTCAGAGACTGGGAAACATCTGGCGTGATGCGGAATTCCAGGAGGCGCCCCGCAATTTAAGGCCACAGGACCCTGAACCATTGTACAGGCTTTTACCCTGGGAAACAAAACTCACAAGCCACTGTTCTGGGTGTCAGTTTTCAGGACCCACTTGGCACTCTCAAACCAGACCAAGTTGGCACTGGTGCCACCTTGCGTCTGGGAGGCATCCTTCGAGAGGCGGATCTCCAGGAGGCACCCGGCAATTTAAGTCCGCAGGACCCTGAACCATTGTACAGGCTTTTTCCCTGGGAAACAAAACTCACAAGCCACTGTTCTGGGTGTCAGGTTTAAGAACCACTTGACACTCTCAAAGCAGACCAAGTTGGCACTGGTGCCACCTTGCGTCTGGGAGGCATCCTGCGAGAGGCGCAAATCCAGGAGGCACCCGGCAATTTAAGGCCGCAGGACCCTGAACCATTGTACAGGCTTTTTCCCTGGGAAACAAAACTCACAAGCCACTGTTCTGGGTGTCAGTTTTCAGGACCCACTTGGCACTCTCAAACCAGACCAAGTTGGCACTGGTGCCACCTTGCGTCTGGGAGGCATCCTGCGAGAGGCGGAATTCCAGGAGGCACCCGGCAATTTAAGGCCGCAGGACCCAAAACCATTCTACAGGCTTTTTCCCGGGAAAACAAAATTCAGAAGCCACTGTTCTGGGTGTCAGTTTGCAGGACCCACTTGGCACTCTCAAACCAGACCAAGTTGGCACTGGTGCCACCTTGCATCTGCGAAGAATCTTGCAAGACGCCGAATTCTAGGAGGCACCCGGCAATTTAAGGCCGCAGGACCCTGAACCATTGTATAGGCTTTTTCCCTGGGAAACAAAACTCACAAGCCACTGTTCTGGGTGTCAGTTTCCAGGACCCACTTGGCACTCTTAAACCAGACCATGTTGGCACTGGTGTTGCTTAGCGTCTGGGAAACATCTGGTGAGATGCGGAATTCAAGGAGGCACCCGGCAATTTAAGGCCGCAGGACCCTGAACCATTGTACAGGCTTTTTCCCTGGGAAACAAAACTCACAAGCCACTGTTCTGGGTGTCAGTTTTAAGAACCACTTGACACTCTCAAAGCAGACCAAGTTGGCACTGGTGCCACCTTGCGTCTGGGAGGCATCCTGCGAGAGGCCGAATTCCAGGAGGCACCCGGCAATTTAAGGCCTCAGGACCCTGAACCATTGTACAGGCTTTTTCCCTGCGAAACAAAACTCACAAGCCGCTGTTCTGGGTGTCAGTTTTCAGGACCCACTTGACACTCTCAAAGCAGACCAAGTTGGCACTGGTGCCACCTTGCGTCTGGGAGGCATCCTGCGAGAGGCGCAAATCCAGGAGGCACCCGGCAATTTAAGTCCGCAGGACCCTGAACCATTGTACAGGCTTTTTCCCTGGGAAACCAAACTCACAAGCCACTGTTCTGGGTGTCAGTTTTCAGGGCCCACTTGGCACTCTCAAACCAGACCAAGTTGGCACTGGTGCCACCTTGCGTCTGGGAGGCATCCTGCGAGAGGCGGAATTCCAGGAGGCACCCGGCAATTTAAGGCCGCAGCACTGAAAACCATTCTACAGGCTTTTTCCCGGGAAAACAAAATTCAGAAGCCACTGTTCTGGGTGTCAGTTTTCAGGACCCACTTGGGACTCTCAAACCAGACCAAGTTGGCACTGGTGCCACCTTGCATCTGCAAAGAATCTTGCAAGACGCCGAATTCTAGGAGGCACCCGGCAATTTAAGGCCGCAGGACCCTGAACCATTGTATAGGCTTTTTCCCTGGGAAACAAAACTCACAAGCCACTGTTCTGGGTGTCAGTTTCCAGGACCCACTTGGCACTCTTAAACCAGACCATGTTGGCACTGGTGTTGCTTAGCGTCTGGGAAACATCTGGTGAGATGCGGAATTCAAGGAGGCACCCGGCAATTTAAGGCCGCAGGACCCTGAACCATTGTACAGGCTTTTTCCCTGGGAAACAAAACTCACAAGCCACTGTTCTGGGTGTCAGTTTTCAGGACCCACTTGGCACTCTCAAACCAGACCAAGTTGGCACTGGTGCCACCTTGCGTCTGGGAGGCATCCTTCGAGAGGCGGATCTCCAGGAGGCACCCGGCAATTTAAGTCCGCAGGACCCTGAACCATTGTACAGGCTTTTTCCCTGGGAAACAAAACTCACAAGCCACTGTTCTGGGTGTCAGGTTTAAGAACCACTTGACACTCTCAAAGCAGACCAAGTTGGCACTGGTGCCACCTTGCGTCTGGGAGGCATCCTGCGACAGGCGGAATTCCAGGAGGCGCCCCGCAATTTAAGGCCACAGGACCCTGAACCATTGTACAGGCTTTTACCCTGGGAAACAAAACTCACAAGCCACTGTTCTGGGTGTCAGTTTTCAGGACCCACTTGGCACTCTCAAACCAGACCAAGTTGGCACTGGTGCCACCTTGCGTCTGGGAGGCATCCTTCGAGAGGCGGATCTCCAGGAGGCACCCGGCAATTTAAGTCCGCAGGACCCTGAACCATTGTACAGGCTTTTTCCCTGGGAAACAAAACTCACAA
Organism: Fringilla coelebs; assembly: GCF_963513975.1. Taxonomy (NCBI): domain Eukaryota; kingdom Metazoa; phylum Chordata; class Aves; order Passeriformes; family Fringillidae; genus Fringilla; species Fringilla coelebs. The sequence continues at coordinate 1,485,480 of NC_140048.1, forward strand.
GCCACTGTTCTGGGTGTCAGGTTTAAGAACCACTTGACACTCTCAAAGCAGACCTAGTTGGCACTGGTGCCACCTTGCGTCTGGGAGGCATCCTGCGAGAGGCGCAATTCCAGGAGGCACCCGGCAATTTAAGGCCTCAGGACCCTGAACCATTGTACAGGCTTTTTCCCTGCGAAACAAAACTCACAAGCCGCTGTTCTGGGTGTCAGTTTTCAGGACCCACTTGACACTCTCAAAGCAGACCAAGTTGGCACTGGTGCCACCTTGCGTCTGGGAGGCATCCTGCGAGAGGCGCAAATCCAGGAGGCACCCGGCAATTTAAGGCCGCAGGACCCTGAACCATTGTACAGGCTTTTTCCCTGGGAAACAAAACTCACAAGCCACTGTTCTGGGTGTCAGTTTTCAGGACCCACTTGGCACTCTCAAACCAGACCAAGTTGGCACTGGTGCCACCTTGCGTCTGGGAGGCATCCTGCGAGAGGCCGAATTCCAGGAGGCACCCGGCAATTTAAGGCCGCAGGACCCAAAACCATTCTACAGGCTTTTTCCCGGGAAAACAAAATTCAGAAGCCACTGTTCTGGGTGTCAGTTTGCAGGACCCACTTGGCACTCTCAAACCAGACCAAGTTGGCACTGGTGCCACCTTGCATCTGCGAAGAATCTTGCAAGACGCCGAATTCTAGGAGGCACCCGGCAATTTAAGGCCGCAGGACCCTGAACCATTGTATAGGCTTTTTCCCTGGGAAACAAAACTCACAAGCCACTGTTCTGGGTGTCAGTTTCCAGGACCCACTTGGCACTCTTAAACCAGACCATGTTGGCACTGGTGTTGCTTAGCGTCTGGGAAACATCTGGTGAGATGCGGAATTCAAGGAGGCACCCGGCAATTTAAGGCCGCAGGACCCTGAACCATTGTACAGGCTTTTTCCCTGGGAAACAAAACTCACAAGCCACTGTTCTGGGTGTCAGTTTTAAGAACCACTTGACACTCTCAAAGCAGACCAAGTTGGCACTGGTGCCACCTTGCGTCTGGGAGGCATCCTGCGAGAGGCCGAATTCCAGGAGGCACCTGGCAATTTAAGGCCTCAGGACCCTGAACCATTGTACAGGCTTTTTCCCTGCGAAACAAAACTCACAAGCCGCTGTTCTGGGTGTCAGTTTTCAGGACCCACTTGGCACTCTCAAAGCAGACCAAGTTGGCACTGGTGCCACCTTGCGTCTGGGAGGCATCCTGCGACAGGCGGAATTCCAGGAGGTACCCGGCAATTTAAGTCCGCAGGACCCTGAACCATTGTACAGGCTTTTTCCCTGGGAAACAAAACTCACAAGCCACTGTTCTGGGTGTCAGTTTTCAGGACCCACTTGGCACTCTTAAACCAGACCAAGTTGGAACTGGTGCCACCTTGCGTCTGGGAGGCATCCTGCGAGAGGCGCAATTCCCGGAGGCAACCGGGCAATTTAAGGCCTCAGGCCCCTGAACCATTGTACAGGCTTTTTCCCTGGGAAACAAAACTCACAAGCCACTGTTCTGGGTGTCAGTTTGCAGGACGCACTTGGCACTCTTAAACCAGACCAAGTTGGAACTGGTGCCACCTTGCGTCTGGGAGGCATCCTGTGAGAGGCGGAATTCCAGGAGGCACCCGGCAATTTAAGGCCGCAGGACCCAAAACCATTCTACAGGCTTTTTCCCGGGAAAACAAAATTCAGAAGCCACTATTCTGGGTGTCAGATTGCAGGACCCACTTGGCACTCTCAAACCAGACCATGTTGGCACTGGTGCCACCTTGCGTCTGGGAGGCATCTTGCAAGACGCCGAATTCCAGGAGGCACCCGGCAATTTAAGGCCGCAGGACCCTGAACCATTGTACAGGCTTTTTCCCTGGGAAACAAAACTCACAAGCCACTGTTCTGGGTGTCCGTTTTCAGGACCCACTTGGCACTCTTAAACCAGACCAAGTTGGAACTGGTGCCACCTTGCGTCTGGGAGGCATCCTTCGAGAGGCGGATCTCCAGGAGGCACCCGGCAATTTAAGTCCGCAGGACCCTGAACCATTGTACAGGCTTTTTCCCTGGGAAACAAAACTCACAAGCCACTGTTCTGGGTGTCAGTTTTCAGGACCCACTTGACACTCTCAAAGCAGACCAAGTTGGCACTGGTGCCACCTTGCGTCTGGGAGGCATCCTGCGAGAGGCGCAATTCCAGGAGCCACCGGCAATTTAAGGCCGCATGACCCTGAACCATTGTACAGGCTTTTTCCCTGGGAAACAAAACTCACAAGCCACTGTTCTGGGTGTCCGTTTTCAGGACCCACTTGGCACTCTTAAACCAGACCAAGTTGGAACTGGTGCCACCTTGCGTCTGGGAGGCATCCTTCGAGAGGCGGATCTCCAGGAGGCACCCGGCAATTTAAGTCCGCAGGACCCTGAACCATTGTACAGGCTTTTTCCCTGGGAAACAAAACTCACAAGCCACTGTTCTGGGTGTCAGTTTTCAGGACCCACTTGACACTCTCAAAGCAGACCAAGTTGGCACTGGTGCCACCTTGCGTCTGGGAGGCATCCTGCGAGAGGCGCAATTCCAGGAGCCACCGGCAATTTAAGGCCGCATGACCCTGAACCATTGTACAGGCTTTTTCCCTGGGAAACAAAACTCACAAGCCACTGTTCTGGGTGTCAGTTTTCAGGACCCACTTGGCACTCTTAAACCAGACCAAGTTGGAACTGGTGCCACCTTGCGTCTGGGAGGCATCCTGCGAGTGGCGCAATTCCAGGAGGCACCCGGCAATTTAAGGCCACAGGCCCCTGAACCATTGTACAGGCTTTTTCCTTGGGAAACAAAACTCACAAGTCACTGTTCTGGGTTTCAGTTTTCAGGACCCACTTGACACTCTCAAAGCAGACCAAGTTGGCACTGGTGCCACCTTGCGTCTGGGAGATATTCTGCGAGTGGTGCAATTCCAGGAGGCACCCGGCAATTTAAGGCCGCAGGACCCTGAACCATTGTACAGGCTTTTTCCCTGGGAAACAAAACTCACAAGCCACTGTTCTGGGTGTCCGTTTTCAGGACCCACTTGGCACTCTTAAACCAGACCAAGTTGGAACTGGTGCCACCTTGCGTCTGGGAGGCATCCTTCGAGAGGCGGATCTCCAGGAGGCACCCGGCAATTTAAGTCCGCAGGACCCTGAACCATTGTACAGGCTTTTTCCCTGGGAAACAAAACTCACAAGCCACTGTTCTGGGTGTCAGTTTTCAGGACCCACTTGACACTCTCAAAGCAGACCAAGTTGGCACTGGTGCCACCTTGCGTCTGGGAGGCATCCTGCGAGAGGCGCAATTCCAGGAGCCACCGGCAATTTAAGGCCGCATGATCCTGAACCATTGTACAGGCTTTTTCCCTGGGAAACAAAACTCACAAGCCACTGTTCTGGGTGTCCGTTTTCAGGACCCACTTGGCACTCTTAAACCAGACCAAGTTGGAACTGGTGCCACCTTGCGTCTGGGAGGCATCCTTCGAGAGGCGGATCTCCAGGAGGCACCCGGCAATTTAAGTCCGCAGGACCCTGAACCATTGTACAGGCTTTTTCCCTGGGAAACAAAACTCACAAGCCACTGTTCTGGGTGTCAGTTTTCAGGACCCACTTGACACTCTCAAAGCAGACCAAGTTGGCACTGGTGCCACCTTGCGTCTGGGAGGCATCCTGCGAGAGGCGCAATTCCAGGAGCCACCGGCAATTTAAGGCCGCATGACCCTGAACCATTGTACAGGCTTTTTCCCTGGGAAACAAAACTCACAAGCCACTGTTCTGGGTGTCAGTTTTCAGGACCCACTTGGCACTCTTAAACCAGACCAAGTTGGAACTGGTGCCACCTTGCGTCTGGGAGGCATCCTGCGAGTGGCGCAATTCCAGGAGGCACCCGGCAATTTAAGGCCACAGGCCCCTGAACCATTGTACAGGCTTTTTCCTTGGGAAACAAAACTCACAAGTCACTGTTCTGGGTTTCAGTTTTCAGGACCCACTTGGCACTCTCAAACCAGACCAAGGCTGCACTTGTGCGCCCTTGCGTCTGGGAGATATTCTGCGAGTGGTGCAATTCCAGGAGGCACCCGGCAATTTAAGGCCGCAGGACCCTGAACCATTGTACAGGCTTTTTCCCTGGGAAACAAAACTCACAAGCCACTGTTCTGGGTGTCCGTTTTCAGGACCCACTTGGCACTCTTAAACCAGACCAAGTTGGAACTGGTGCCACCTTGCGTCTGGGAGGCATCCTTCGAGAGGCGGATCTCCAGGAGGCATCCGGCAATTTAAGGCCTCAGGCCCCTGAACCATTGTACAGGCTTTTTCCTTGGGAAACAAAACTCACAAGTCACTGTTCTGGGTTTCAGTTTTCAGGACCCACTTGGCACTCTTAAACCAGACCAAGTTGGAACTGGTGTCACCTTGCATCTTGGAGGCATCCTGCGAGAGGCCGAATTCCAGGAGTCATCCGGCAATTTAAGGCCTCAGGCCCCTGAACCATTGTACAGGCTTTTTCCTTGGGAAACAAAACTCACAAGCCACTGTTCTGGGTGTCAGTTTTCAGGACCCACTTGGCACTCTCAAACCAGACCAAGTTGGCACTGGTGTTGCTCAGAGACTGGGAAACATCTGGCGTGATGCGGAATTCCAGGAGGCGCCCCGCAATTTAAGGCCACAGGACCCTGAACCATTGTACAGGCTTTTACCCTGGGAAACAAAACTCACAAGCCACTGTTCTGGGTGTCAGTTTTCAGGACCCACTTGGCACTCTCAAACCAGACCAAGTTGGCACTGGTGCCACCTTGCGTCTGGGAGGCATCCTTCGAGAGGCGGATCTCCAGGAGGCACCCGGCAATTTAAGTCCGCAGGACCCTGAACCATTGTACAGGCTTTTTCCCTGGGAAACAAAACTCACAAGCCACTGTTCTGGGTGTCAGGTTTAAGAACCACTTGACACTCTCAAAGCAGACCAAGTTGGCACTGGTGCCACCTTGCGTCTGGGAGGCATCCTGCGAGAGGCGCAATTCCAGGAGGCACCCGGCAGTTTAAGGCCTCAGGACCCTGAACCATTGTACAGGCTTTTTCCCTGCGAAACAAAACTCACAAGCCACTGTTCTGGGTGTCAGTTTTCAGGACCCACTTGACACTCTCAAAGCAGACCAAGTTGGCACTGGTGCCACCTTGCGTCTGGGAGGCATCCTGCGAGAGGCGCAAATCCAGGAGGCACCCGGCAATTTAAGGCCGCAGGACCCTGAACCATTGTACAGGCTTTTTCCCTGGGAAACAAAACTCACAAGCCACTGTTCTGGGTGTCAGTTTTCAGGACCCACTTGGCACTCTCAAACCAGACCAAGTTGGCACTGGTGCCACCTTGCGTCTGGGAGGCATCCTGCGAGAGGCGGAATTCCAGGAGGCACCCGGCAATTTAAGGCCGCAGGACCCAAAACCATTCTACAGGCTTTTTCCCGGGAAAACAAAATTCAGAAGCCACTGTTCTGGGTGTCAGTTTGCAGGACCCACTTGGCACTCTCAAACCAGACCAAGTTGGCACTGGTGCCACCTTGCATCTGCGAAGAATCTTGCAAGACGCCGAATTCTAGGAGGCACCCGGCAATTTAAGGCCGCAGGACCCTGAACCATTGTATAGGCTTTTTCCCTGGGAAACAAAACTCACAAGCCACTGTTCTGGGTGTCAGTTTCCAGGACCCACTTGGCACTCTTAAACCAGACCATGTTGGCACTGGTGTTGCTTAGCGTCTGGGAAACATCTGGTGAGATGCGGAATTCAAGGAGGCACCCGGCAATTTAAGGCCGCAGGACCCTGAACCATTGTACAGGCTTTTTCCCTGGGAAACAAAACTCACAAGCCACTGTTCTGGGTGTCAGTTTTCAGGACCCACTTGACACTCTCAAAGCAGACCAAGTTGGCACTGGTGCCACCTTGCGTCTGGGAGGCATCCTGCGAGAGGCCGAATTCCAGGAGGCACCCGGCAATTTAAGGCCTCAGGACCCTGAACCATTGTACAGGCTTTTTCCCTGCGAAACAAAACTCACAAGCCGCTGTTCTGGGTGTCAGTTTTCAGGACCCACTTGACACTCTCAAAGCAGACCAAGTTGGCACTGGTGCCACCTTGCGTCTGGGAGGCATCCTGCGAGAGGCGCAAATCCAGGAGGCACCCGGCAATTTAAGTCCGCAGGACCCTGAACCATTGTACAGGCTTTTTCCCTGGGAAACCAAACTCACAAGCCACTGTTCTGGGTGTCAGTTTTCAGGGCCCACTTGGCACTCTCAAACCAGACCAAGTTGGCACTGGTGCCACCTTGCGTCTGGGAGGCATCCTTCGAGAGGCGGAATTCCAGGAGGCACCCGGCAATTTAAGGCCGCAGGACCCAAAACCATTCTACAGGCTTTTTCCCGGGAAAACAAAATTCAGAAGCCACTGTTCTGGGTGTCAGTTTTCAGGACCCACTTGGGACTCTCAAACCAGACCAAGTTGGCACTGGTGCCACCTTGCATCTGCGAAGAATCTTGCAAGACGCCGAATTCTAGGAGGCACCCGGCAATTTAAGGCCGCAGGACCCTGAACCATTGTATAGGCTTTTTCCCTGGGAAACAAAACTCACAAGCCACTGTTCTGGGTGTCAGTTTCCAGGACCCACTTGGCACTCTTAAACCAGACCATGTTGGCACTGGTGTTGCTTAGCGTCTGGGAAACATCTGGTGAGATGCGGAATTCAAGGAGGCACCCGGCAATTTAAGGCCGCAGGACCCTGAACCATTGTACAGGCTTTTTCCCTGGGAAACAAAACTCACAAGCCACTGTTCTGGGTGTCAGTTTTCAGGACCCACTTGGCACTCTTAAACCAGACCAAGTTGGCACTGGTGCCACCTTGCGTCTGGGAGGCATCCTGCGAGAGGCGCAATTCCCGGAGGCAACCGGGCAATTTAAGGCCTCAGGCCCCTGAACCATTGTACAGGCTTTTTCCCTGGGAAACAAAACTCACAAGCCACTGTTCTGGGTGTCAGTTTGCAGGACGCACTTGGCACTCTTAAACCAGACCAAGTTGGAACTGGTGCCACCTTGCGTCTGGGAGGCATCCTGTGAGAGGCGGAATTCCAGGAGGCACCCGGCAATTTAAGGCCGCAGGACCCAAAACCATTCTACAGGCTTTTTCCCGGGAAAACAAAATTCAGAAGCCACTGTTCTGGGTGTCAGATTGCAGGACCCACTTGGCACTCTCAAACCAGACCATGTTGGCACTGGTGCCACCTTGCGTCTGGGAGGCATCTTGCAAGACGCCGAATTCCAGGAGGCACCCGGTTATTTAAGGCCGCAGGACCCTGAACCATTGTACAGGCTTTTTCCCTGGGAAACAAAACTCACAAGCCACTGTTCTGGGTGTCAGTTTTCAGGACCCACTTGGCACTCTCAAACCAGACCAAGTTGGCACTGGTGTTGCTTAGGGACTGGGAAACATCTGGCGTGATGCGAAATTCCAGGAGGCGCCCCGCAATTTAAGGCCTCAGGCCCCTGAACCATTTTACAGGCTTTTTCCCTGGGAAACAAAACTCACAAGCCACTGTTCTGGGTGTCAGTTTTCAGGACCCACTTGACACTCTCAAACCAGACCAAGTTGGAACTGGTGCCACCTTGCGTCTGGGAGGCATCCTACGAGTGGCCGAATTCCAGGAGGCACCCGGCAATTTAAGGCCTCAGGCCCCTGAACCATTGTACAGGCTTTTTCCTTGGGAAACAAAACTCACAAGTCACTGTTCTGGGTTTCAGTTTTCAGGACCCACTTGGCACTCTTAAACCAGACCAAGTTGGAACTGGTGTCACCTTGCATCTGGGAGGCATCCTACGAGAGGCCGAATTCCAGGAGTCATCCGGCAATTTAAGGCCGCAGGACCCTGAACCATTGTACAGGCTTTTCCCCTGGGAAACAAAACTCACAAGCCACTGTTCTGGGTGTCAGTTTTCAGGACCCACTTGGCACTCTCAAACCAGACCAAGTTGGCACTGGTGTTGCTTAGCGACTGGGAAACATCTGGAGTGATGCGGAATTCCAGGAGGCGCCCCGCAATTTAAGGCCTCAGGCCCCTGAACCATTGTACAGGCTTTTTCCCTGGGAAACAAAACTCACAAGCCACTGTTCTGGGTGTCAGTTTTCAGGACCCACTTGACACTCTCAAAGCAGACCAAGTTGGCACTGGTGTTGCTTAGCGACTGGGAAACATCTGGCGTGATGCGGAATTCCAGAAGGCGCCCCGCAATTTAAGGCCGCAGGACCCTGAACCATTGTACAGGCTTTTTCCCTGGGAAACAAAACTCACAAGCCACTGTTCTGGGTGTCAGTTTTCAGGACCCACTTGACACTCTCAAACCAGACCAAGTTGGAACTGGTGCCACCTTGCGTCTGGGAGGCATCCTGCGAGTGGCCGAATTCCAGGAGGCACCCGGCAATTTAAGGCCTCAGGCCCCTGAACCATTGTACAGGCTTTTTCCTTGGGAAACAAAACTCACAAGTCACTGTTCTGGGTTTCAGTTTTCAGGACCCACTTGGCACTCTTAAACCAGACCAAATTGGAACTGGTGTCACCTTGCATCTGGGAGGCATCCTGCGAGAGGCCGAATTCCAGGAGTCATCCGGCAATTTAAGGCCGCAGGACCCTGAACCATTGTACAGGCTTTTCCCCTGGGAAACAAAACTCACAAGCCACTGTTCTGGGTGTCAGTTTTCAGGACCCACTTGGCACTCTCAAACCAGACCAAGTTGGCACTGGTGTTGCTTAGCGACTGGGAAACATCTGGAGTGATGCGGAATTCCAGGAGGCGCCCCGCAATTTAAGGCCTCAGGCCCCTGAACCATTGTACAGGCTTTTTCCCTGGGAAACAAAACTCACAAGCCACTGTTCTGGGTGTCAGTTTTCAGGACCCACTTGACACTCTCAAAGCAGACCAAGTTGGCACTGGTGTTGCTTAGCGACTGGGAAACATCTGGCGTGATGCGGAATTCCAGGAGGCGCCCCGCAATTTAAGGCCGCAGGACCCTGAACCATTGTACAGGCTTTTTCCCTGGGAAACAAAACTCACAAGCCACTGTTCTGGGTGTCAGTTTTCAGGACCCACTTGGCAATCTCAAACCAGACCAAGTTGGATCTGGTGCCACCTTGTGTCTGGGAGGCATCCTGCGAGAGGCGAATCTCCAGGTGGCACCCGGCAATTTAAGGCCTCAGGACCCTGAACCATTGTACAGGCTTTTTCCCTGGGAAACAAAACTCACAAGCCACTGTTCTGGCTGTCAGTTTTCAGGACCCACTTGACACTCTCAAAGCAGACCAAGTTGGCACTGGTGCCACCTTGCTTCTTGGAGGCATCCTGCGAGAGGCGCAATTCCAGGAGGCACCCGGCAATTTAAGGCCGCAGGACCCTGAACCATTGTACAGGCTTTTTCCCTGGGAAACAAAACTCACAAGCCACTGTTCTGGGTGTCAGTTTTCAGGACCCACTTGACACTCTCAAACCAGACCAAGTTGACACTGGTGCCACCTTGCGTCTGGGAGGCAACATGCGAGAGGCGCAAATCCAGGAGGCACCCGGCAATTTAAGGCCGCAGGACCCTGAACCATTGTACAGGCTTTTTCCCTGGGAAACAAAACTCACAAGCCACTGTTCTGGGTGTCAGTTTTCAGGACCCACTTGGCACTCTCAAACCAGACCAAGTTGGCACTGGTGCCACCTTGCGTCTGGGAGGCATCCTGCGAGAGGCGCAATTCCAGGAGCCACCGGCAATTTAAGGCCGCATGACCCTGAACCATTGTACAGGCTTTTTCCCTGGGAAACAAAACTCACAAGCCACTGTTCTGGGTGTCAGTTTCCAGGAGCCACCTGGCACTCTCAAACCAGACCAAGGTTGCACTGGTGCACCCTTGCGTCTGGGAGATATTCTGCGAGTGGTGCAATTCCAGGAGGCACCCGGCAATTTAAGGCCGCAGGACCCTGAACCATTGTACAGGCTTTTTCCCTGGGAAACAAAACTCACAAGCCACTGTTCTGGGTGTCAGTTTCCAGGAGCCACCTGGCACTCTCAAACCAGACCAAGGTTGCACTGGTGCACCCTTGCGTCTGGGAGATATTCTGCGAGTGGTGCAATTCCAGGAGGCACCCGGCAATTTAAGGCCGCAGGACCCTGAACCATTGTACAGGCTTTTTCCCTGGGAAACAAAACTCACAAGCCACTGTTCTGGGTGTCAGTTTTCAGGACCCACTTGACACTCTCAAAGCAGACCAAGTTGGCACTGGTGCCACCTTGCGTCTGGGAGGCATCCTGCGAGAGGCGCAATTCCAGGAGCCACCGGCAATTTAAGGCGGCATTAACCTAAACCATTGTACAGGCTTTTTCCCTGGGAAAGAAAACTCACAAGCCACTGTTCTGGGTGTCAGTTTTCAGGACCCACTTGGCACTCTCAAACCAGACCAAGTTGGCACTGGTGCCACCTTGCGTCTGGGAGGCATCCTGCGAGAGGCGGAATTCCAGGAGGCACCCGGCAATTTAAGGCCGCAGGACCCAAAACCATTCTACAGGCTTTTTCCCGGGAAAACAAAATTCAGAAGCCACTGTTCTGGGTGTCAGTTTGCAGGACCCACTTGGCACTCTCAAACCAGACCAAGTTGGCACTGGTGCCACCTTGCATCTGCGAAGAATCTTGCAAGACGCCGAATTCTAGGAGGCACCCGGCAATTTAAGTCCGCAGGACCCTGAACCATTGTACAGGCTTTTTCCCTGGGAAACAAAACTCACAAGCCACTGTTCTGGGTGTCAGTTTGCAGGACCCACTTGACACTCTCAAAGCAGACCAAGTTGGCACTGGTGCCACCTTGCGTCTGGGAGGCATCCTGCGAGAGGCGCAATTCCAGGAGCCACCGGCAATTTAAGGCCGCATGACCCTGAACCATTGTACAGGCTTTTTCCCTGGGAAACAAAACTCACAAGCCACTGTTCTGGGTGTCAGTTTTCAGGACCCACTTGGCACTCTTAAACCAGACCAAGTTGGAACTGGTGCCACCTTGCGTCTGGGAGGCATCCTGCGAGTGGCGCAATTCCAGGAGGCACCCGGCAATTTAAGGCCACAGGCCCCTGAACCATTGTACAGGCTTTTTCCTTGGGAAACAAAACTCACAAGTCACTGTTCTGGGTTTCAGTTTTCAGGACCCACTTGGCACTCTCAAACCAGACCAAGGCTGCACTGGTGCGCCCTTGCGTCTGGGAGATATTCTGCGAGTGGTGCAATTCCAGGAGGCACCCGGCAATTTAAGGCCGCAGGACCCTGAACCATTGTACAGGCTTTTTCCCTGGGAAACAAAACTCACAAGCCACTGTTCTGGGTGTCCGTTTTCAGGACCCACTTGGCACTCTTAAACCAGACCAAGTTGGAACTGGTGCCACCTTGCGTCTGGGAGGCATCCTTCGAGAGGCGGATCTCCAGGAGGCATCCGGCAATTTAAGTCCGCTGGACCCAAAACCATTCTACAGGCTTTTTCCCTGGGAAACAAAACTCACAAGCCACTGTTCTGGGTGTCAGTTTTCAGGACCCACTTGGCACTCTCAAAGCAGACCAAGTTGGCACTGGTGCCACCTTGCGTCTGGGAGGCATCCTGCGAGAGGCGCAATTCCAGGAGCCACCCAGCAATTTAAGGCCGCATGACCCTGAACCATTGTACAGGCTTTTTCCCTGGGAAACAAAACTCACAAGCCACTGTTCTGGGTGTCAGTTTTCAGGATCCACTTGGCACTCTTAAACCAGACCAAGTTGGCACTGGTGCCACCTTGCGTCTGGGAGGCATCCTGCGAGTGGCGGATCTCCAGGAGGCACCCGGCAATTTAAGGCCTCAGGCCCCTGAACCATTGTACAGGCTTTTTCCTTGGGAAACAAAACTCACAAGTCACTGTTCTGGGTTTCAGTTTTCAGGACCCACTTGGCACTCTTAAACCAGACCAAGTTGGAACTGGTGTCACCTTGCATCTGGGAGGCATCCTGCGAGAGGCCGAATTCCAGGAGTCATCCGGCAATTTAAGGCCGCAGGACCCTGAACCATTGTACAGGCTTTTCCCCTGGGAAACAAAACTCACAAGCCACTGTTCTGGGTGTCAGTTTTCAGGACCCACTTGGCACTCTCAAACCAGACCAAGTTGGCACTGGTGTTGCTTAGCGACTGGGAAACATCTGGAGTGATGCGGAATTCCAGGAGGCGCCCCGCAATTTAAGGCCTCAGGCCCCTGAACCATTGTACAGGCTTTTTCCCTGGGAAAAAAAACTCACAAGCCACTGTTCTGGGTGTCAGTTTTCAGGACCCACTTGACACTCTCAAAGCAGACCAAGTTGGCACTGGTGTTGCTTAGCGACTGGGAAACATCTGGCGTGATGCGGAATTCCAGAAGGCGCCCCGCAATTTAAGGCCGCAGGACCCTGAACCATTGTACAGGCTTTTTCCCTGGGAAACAAAACTCACAAGCCACTGTTCTGGGTGTCAGTTTTCAGGACCCACTTGACACTCTCAAACCAGACCAAGTTGGAACTGGTGCCACCTTGCGTCTGGGAGGCATCCTGCGAGTGGCCGAATTCCAGGAGGCACCCGGCAATTTAAGGCCTCAGGCCCCTGAACCATTGTACAGGCTTTTTCCTTGGGAAACAAAACTCACAAGTCACTGTTCTGGGTTTCAGTTTTCAGGACCCACTTGGCACTCTTAAACCAGACCAAATTGGAACTGGTGTCACCTTGCATCTGGGAGGCATCCTGCGAGAGGCCGAATTCCAGGAGTCATCCGGCAATTTAAGGCCGCAGGACCCTGAACCATTGTACAGGCTTTTCCCCTGGGAAACAAAACTCACAAGCCACTGTTCTGGGTGTCAGTTTTCAGGACCCACTTGGCACTCTCAAACCAGACCAAGTTGGCACTGGTGTTGCTTAGCGACTGGGAAACATCTGGAGTGATGCGGAATTCCAGGAGGCGCCCCGCAATTTAAGGCCTCAGGCCCCTGAACCATTGTACAGGCTTTTTCCCTGGGAAACAAAACTCACAAGCCACTGTTCTGGGTGTCAGTTTTCAGGACCCACTTGACACTCTCAAAGCAGACCAAGTTGGCACTGGTGTTGCTTAGCGACTGGGAAACATCTGGCGTGATGCGGAATTCCAGGAGGCGCCCCGCAATTTAAGGCCGCAGGACCCTGAACCATTGTACAGGCTTTTTCCCTGGGAAACAAAACTCACAAGCCACTGTTCTGGGTGTCAGTTTTCAGGACCCACTTGGCAATCTCAAACCAGACCAAGTTGGATCTGGTGCCACCTTGTGTCTGGGAGGCATCCTGCGAGAGGCGAATCTCCAGGTGGCACCCGGCAATTTAAGGCCTCAGGACCCTGAACCATTGTACAGGCTTTTTCCCTGGGAAACAAAACTCACAAGCCACTGTTCTGGCTGTCAGTTTTCAGGACCCACTTGACACTCTCAAAGCAGACCAAGTTGGCACTGGTGCCACCTTGCTTCTTGGAGGCATCCTGCGAGAGGCGCAATTCCAGGAGGCACCCGGCAATTTAAGGCCGCAGGACCCTGAACCATTGTACAGGCTTTTTCCCTGGGAAACAAAACTCACAAGCCACTGTTCTGGGTGTCAGTTTTCAGGACCCACTTGACACTCTCAAACCAGACCAAGTTGACACTGGTGCCACCTTGCGTCTGGGAGGCAACATGCGAGAGGCGCAAATCCAGGAGGCACCCGGCAATTTAAGGCCGCAGGACCCTGAACCATTGTACAGGCTTTTTCCCTGGGAAACAAAACTCACAAGCCACTGTTCTGGGTGTCAGTTTTCAGGACCCACTTGGCACTCTCAAACCAGACCAAGTTGGCACTGGTGCCACCTTGCATCTGGGAAGCATCTTGCAAGACGCCGAATTCCAGGAGGCACCCGGCAATTTAAGGCCGCAGGACCCTGAACCATTGTACAGGCTTTTTCCCTGGGAAACAAAACTCACAAGCCACTGTTCTGGGTGTCAGTTTCCAGGAGCCACCTGGCACTCTCAAACCAGACCAAGGTTGCACTGGTGCACCCTTGCGTCTGGGAGATATTCTGCGAGAGGTGCAATTCCAGGAGGCACCCGGCAATTTAAGGCCGCAGGACCCTGAACCATTGTACAGGCTTTTTCCATGGGAAACAAAACTCACAAGCCACTGTTCTGGGTGTCAGTTTCCAGGAGCCACCTGGCACTCTCAAACCAGACCAAGGTTGCACTGGTGCACCCTTGCGTCTGGGAGATATTCTGCGAGTGGTGCAATTCCAGGAGGCACCCGGCAATTTAAGGCCGCAGGACCCTGAACCATTGTACAGGCTTTTTCCCTGGGAAACAAAACTCACAAGCCACTGTTCTGGGTGTCAGTTTTCAGGACCCACTTGACACTCTCAAAGCAGACCAAGTTGGCACTGGTGCCACCTTGCGTCTGGGAGGCATCCTGCGAGAGGCGCAATTCCAGGAGCCACCGGCAATTTAAGGCGGCATTAACCTAAACCATTGTACAGGCTTTTTCCCTGGGAAAGAAAACTCACAAGCCACTGTTCTGGGTGTCAGTTTTCAGGACCCACTTGGCACTCTCAAACCAGACCAAGTTGGCACTGGTGCCACCTTGCGTCTGGGAGGCATCCTGCGAGAGGCGGAATTCCAGGAGGCACCCGGCAATTTAAGGCCGCAGGACCCAAAACCATTCTACAGGCTTTTTCCCGGGAAAACAAAATTCAGAAGCCACTGTTCTGGGTGTCAGTTTGCAGGACCCACTTGGCACTCTCAAACCAGACCAAGTTGGCACTGGTGCCACCTTGCATCTGCGAAGAATCTTGCAAGACGCCGAATTCTAGGAGGCACCCGGCAATTTAAGTCCGCAGGACCCTGAACCATTGTACAGGCTTTTTCCCTGGGAAACAAAACTCACAAGCCACTGTTCTGGGTGTCAGTTTGCAGGACCCACTTGACACTCTCAAAGCAGACCAAGTTGGCACTGGTGCCACCTTGCGTCTGGGAGGCATCCTGCGAGAGGCGCAATTCCAGGAGCCACCGGCAATTTAAGGCCGCATGACCCTGAACCATTGTACAGGCTTTTTCCCTGGGAAACAAAACTCACAAGCCACTGTTCTGGGTGTCAGTTTTCAGGACCCACTTGGCACTCTTAAACCAGACCAAGTTGGAACTGGTGCCACCTTGCGTCTGGGAGGCATCCTGCGAGTGGCGCAATTCCAGGAGGCACCCGGCAATTTAAGGCCACAGGCCCCTGAACCATTGTACAGGCTTTTTCCTTGGGAAACAAAACTCACAAGTCACTGTTCTGGGTTTCAGTTTTCAGGACCCACTTGGCACTCTCAAACCAGACCAAGGCTGCACTGGTGCGCCCTTGCGTCTGGGAGATATTCTGCGAGTGGTGCAATTCCAGGAGGCACCCGGCAATTTAAGGCCGCAGGACCCTGAACCATTGTACAGGCTTTTTCCCTGGGAAACAAAACTCACAAGCCACTGTTCTGGGTGTCCGTTTTCAGGACCCACTTGGCACTCTTAAACCAGACCAAGTTGGAACTGGTGCCACCTTGCGTCTGGGAGGCATCCTTCGAGAGGCGGATCTCCAGGAGGCATCCGGCAATTTAAGTCCGCTGGACCCAAAACCATTCTACAGGCTTTTTCCCTGGGAAACAAAACTCACAAGCCACTGTTCTGGGTGTCAGTTTTCAGGACCCACTTGGCACTCTCAAAGCAGACCAAGTTGGCACTGGTGCCACCTTGCGTCTGGGAGGCATCCTGCGAGAGGCGCAATTCCAGGAGCCACCCAGCAATTTAAGGCCGCATGACCCTGAACCATTGTACAGGCTTTTTCCCTGGGAAACAAAACTCACAAGCCACTGTTCTGGGTGTCAGTTTTCAGGATCCACTTGGCACTCTTAAACCAGACCAAGTTGGCACTGGTGCCACCTTGCGTCTGGGAGGCATCCTGCGAGTGGCGGATCTCCAGGAGGCACCCGGCAATTTAAGGCCTCAGGCCCCTGAACCATTGTACAGGCTTTTTCCTTGGGAAACAAAACTCACAAGTCACTGTTCTGGGTTTCAGTTTTCAGGACCCACTTGGCACTCTTAAACCAGACCAAGTTGGAACTGGTGTCACCTTGCATCTGGGAGGCATCCTGCGAGAGGCCGAATTCCAGGAGTCATCCGGCAATTTAAGGCCGCAGGACCCTGAACCATTGTACAGGCTTTTCCCCTGGGAAACAAAACTCACAAGCCACTGTTCTGGGTGTCAGTTTTCAGGACCCACTTGGCACTCTCAAACCAGACCAAGTTGGCACTGGTGTTGCTTAGCGACTGGGAAACATCTGGAGTGATGCGGAATTCCAGGAGGCGCCCCGCAATTTAAGGCCTCAGGCCCCTGAACCATTGTACAGGCTTTTTCCCTGGGAAACAAAACTCACAAGCCACTGTTCTGGGTGTCAGTTTTCAGGACCCACTTGACACTCTCAAAGCAGACCAAGTTGGCACTGGTGTTGCTTAGCGACTGGGAAACATCTGGCGTGATGCGGAATTCCAGAAGGCGCCCCGCAATTTAAGGCCGCAGGACCCTGAACCATTGTACAGGCTTTTTCCCTGGGAAACAAAACTCACAAGCCACTGTTCTGGGTGTCAGTTTTCAGGACCCACTTGACACTCTCAAACCAGACCAAGTTGGAACTGGTGCCACCTTGCGTCTGGGAGGCATCCTGCGAGTGGCCGAATTCCAGGAGGCACCCGGCAATTTAAGGCCTCAGGCCCCTGAACCATTGTACAGGCTTTTTCCTTGGGAAACAAAACTCACAAGTCACTGTTCTGGGTTTCAGTTTTCAGGACCCACTTGGCACTCTTAAACCAGACCAAATTGGAACTGGTGTCACCTTGCATCTGGGAGGCATCCTGCGAGAGGCCGAATTCCAGGAGTCATCCGGCAATTTAAGGCCGCAGGACCCTGAACCATTGTACAGGCTTTTCCCCTGGGAAACAAAACTCACAAGCCACTGTTCTGGGTGTCAGTTTTCAGGACCCACTTGGCACTCTCAAACCAGACCAAGTTGGCACTGGTGTTGCTTAGCGACTGGGAAACATCTGGAGTGATGCGGAATTCCAGGAGGCGCCCCGCAATTTAAGGCCTCAGGCCCCTGAACCATTGTACAGGCTTTTTCCCTGGGAAACAAAACTCACAAGCCACTGTTCTGGGTGTCAGTTTTCAGGACCCACTTGACACTCTCAAAGCAGACCAAGTTGGCACTGGTGTTGCTTAGCGACTGGGAAACATCTGGCGTGATGCGGAATTCCAGGAGGCGCCCCGCAATTTAAGGCCGCAGGACCCTGAACCATTGTACAGGCTTTTTCCCTGGGAAACAAAACTCACAAGCCACTGTTCTGGGTGTCAGTTTTCAGGACCCACTTGGCAATCTCAAACCAGACCAAGTTGGATCTGGTGCCACCTTGTGTCTGGGAGGCATCCTGCGAGAGGCGAATCTCCAGGTGGCACCCGGCAATTTAAGGCCTCAGGACCCTGAACCATTGTACAGGCTTTTTCCCTGGGAAACAAAACTCACAAGCCACTGTTCTGGCTGTCAGTTTTCAGGACCCACTTGACACTCTCAAAGCAGACCAAGTTGGCACTGGTGCCACCTTGCTTCTTGGAGGCATCCTGCGAGAGGCGCAATTCCAGGAGGCACCCGGCAATTTAAGGCCGCAGGACCCTGAACCATTGTACAGGCTTTTTCCCTGGGAAACAAAACTCACAAGCCACTGTTCTGGGTGTCAGTTTTCAGGACCCACTTGACACTCTCAAACCAGACCAAGTTGGCACTGGTGCCACCTTGCGTCTGGGAGGCATCATGCGAGAGGCGCAAATCCAGGAGGCACCCGGCAATTTAAGGCCGCAGGACCCTGAACCATTCTACAGGCTTTTTCCCTGGGAAACAAAACTCACAAGCCACTGTTCTGGGTGTCAGTTTTCAGGACCCACTTGGCACTCTCAAACCAGACCAAGTTGGCACTGGTGCCACCTTGCATCTGGGAAGCATCTTGCAAGACGCCGAATTCCAGGAGGCACCCGGCAATTTAAGGCCGCAGGACCCTGAACCATTGTACAGGCTTTTTCCCTGGGAAACAAAACTCACAAGCCACTGTTCTGGGTGTCAGTTTCCAGGAGCCACCTGGCACTCTCAAACCAGACCAAGGTTGCACTGGTGCACCCTTGCGTCTGGGAGATATTCTGCGAGTGGTGCAATTCCAGGAGGCACCCGGCAATTTAAGGCCGCAGGACCCTGAACCATTGTACAGGCTTTTTCCCTGGGAAACAAAACTCACAAGCCACTGTTCTGGGTGTCAGTTTCCAGGAGCCACCTGGCACTCTCAAACCAGACCAAGGTTGCACTGGTGCACCCTTGCGTCTGGGAGATATTCTGCGAGTGGTGCAATTCCAGGAGGCACCCGGCAATTTAAGGCCGCAGGACCCTGAACCATTGTACAGGCTTTTTCCCTGGGAAACAAAACTCACAAGCCACTGTTCTGGGTGTCAGTTTTCAGGACCCACTTGACACTCTCAAAGCAGACCAAGTTGGCACTGGTGCCACCTTGCGTCTGGGAGGCATCCTGCGAGAGGCGCAATTCCAGGAGCCACCGGCAATTTAAGGCGGCATTAACCTAAACCATTGTACAGGCTTTTTCCCTGGGAAAGAAAACTCACAAGCCACTGTTCTGGGTGTCAGTTTTCAGGACCCACTTGGCACTCTCAAACCAGACCAAGTTGGCACTGGTGCCACCTTGCGTCTGGGAGGCATCCTGCGAGAGGCGGAATTCCAGGAGGCACCCGGCAATTTAAGGCCGCAGGACCCAAAACCATTCTACAGGCTTTTTCCCGGGAAAACAAAATTCAGACGCCACTGTTCTGGGTGTCAGTTTGCAGGACCCACTTGGCACTCTCAAACCAGACCAAGTTGGCACTGGTGCCACCTTGCATCTGCGAAGAATCTTGCAAGACGCCGAATTCTAGGAGGCACCCGGCAATTTAAGTCCGCAGGACCCTGAACCATTGTACAGGCTTTTTCCCTGGGAAACAAAACTCACAAGCCACTGTTCTGGGTGTCAGTTTTCAGGACCCACTTGACACTCTCAAAGCAGACCAAGTTGGCACTGGTGCCACCTTGCGTCTGGGAGGCATCCTGCGAGAGGCGCAATTCCAGGAGCCACCGGCAATTTAAGGCCGCATGACCCTGAACCATTGTACAGGCTTTTTCCCTGGGAAACAAAACTCACAAGCCACTGTTCTGGGTGTCAGTTTTCAGGACCCACTTGGCACTCTTAAACCAGACCAAGTTGGAACTGGTGCCACCTTGCGTCTGGGAGGCATCCTGCGAGTGGCGCAATTCCAGGAGGCACCCGGCAATTTAAGGCCACAGGCCCCTGAACCATTGTACAGGCTTTTTCCTTGGGAAACAAAACTCACAAGTCACTGTTCTGGGTTTCAGTTTTCAGGACCCACTTGGCACTCTCAAACCAGACCAAGGCTGCACTGGTGCGCCCTTGCGTCTGGGAGATATTCTGCGAGTGGTGCAATTCCAGGAGGCACCCGGCAATTTAAGGCCGCAGGACCCTGAACCATTGTACAGGCTTTTTCCCTGGGAAACAAAACTCACAAGCCACTGTTCTGGGTGTCCGTTTTCAGGACCCACTTGGCACTCTTAAACCAGACCAAGTTGGAACTGGTGCCACCTTGCGTCTGGGAGGCATCCTTCGAGAGGCGGATCTCCAGGAGGCATCCGGCAATTTAAGTCCGCTGGACCCAAAACCATTCGACAGGCTTTTTCCCTGGGAAACAAAACTCACAAGCCACTGTTCTGGGTGTCAGTTTTCAGGACCCACTTGACACTCTCAAAGCAGACCAAGTTGGCACTGGTGCCACCTTGCGTCTGGGAGGCATCCTGCGAGAGGCGCAATTCCAGGAGCCACCCAGCAATTTAAGGCCGCATGACCCTGAACCATTGTACAGGCTTTTTCCCTGGGAAACAAAACTCACAAGCCACTGTTCTGGGTGTCAGTTTTCAGGATCCACTTGGCACTCTTAAACCAGACCAAGTTGGCACTGGTGCCACCTTGCGTCTGGGAGGCATCCTGCGAGTGGCGGATCTCCAGGAGGCACCCGGCAATTTAAGGCCTCAGGCCCCTGAACCATTGTACAGGCTTTTTCCTTGGGAAACAAAACTCACAAGTCACTGTTCTGGGTTTCAGTTTTCAGGACCCACTTGGCACTCTTAAACCAGACCAAGTTGGAACTGGTGTCACCTTGCATCTTGGAGGCATCCTGCGAGAGGCCGAATTCCAGGAGTCATCCGGCAATTTAAGGCCTCAGGCCCCTGAACCATTGTACAGGCTTTTTCCTTGGGAAACAAAACTCACAAGCCACTGTTCTGGGTGTCAGTTTTCAGGACCCACTTGGCACTCTCAAACCAGACCAAGTTGGCACTGGTGTTGCTTAGCGACTGGGAAACATATGGCGTGATGCGGAATTCCAGGAGGCGCCCCGCAATTTAAGGCCTCAGGCCCCCGAACCATTGTACAGTCTTTTTCCCTGGGAAACAAAACTCACAAGCCACTGTTCTGGGTGTCAGTTTTCAGGACCCACTTGACACTCTCAAAGCAGACCAAGTTGGCACTGGTGTTGCTCAGAGACTGGGAAACATCTGGCGTGATGCGGAATTCCAGGAGGCGCCCCGCAATTTAAGGCCACAGGACCCTGAACCATTGTACAGGCTTTTACCCTGGGAAACAAAACTCACAAGCCACTGTTCTGGGTGTCAGTTTTCAGGACCCACTTGGCACTCACAAACCAGACCAAGTTGGCACTGGTGCCACCTTGCGTCTGGGAGGCATCCTTCGAGAGGCGGATCTCCAGGAGGCACCCGGCTATTTAAGTCCGCAGGACCCTGAACCATTGTACAGGCTTTTTCCCTGGGAAACAAAACTCACAAGCCACTGTTCTGGGTGTCAGGTTTAAGAACCACTTGACACTCTAAAAGCAGACCAAGTTGGCACTGGTGCCACCTTGCGTCTGGGAGGCATCCTGCGAGAGGCGCAATTCCAGGAGGCACCCGGCAATTTAAGGCCTCAGGACCCTGAACCATTGTACAGGCTTTTTCCCTGCGAAACAAAACTCACAAGCCGCTGTTCTGGGTGTCAGTTTTCAGGACCCACTTGACACTCTCAAAGCAGACCAAGTTGGCACTGGTGCCACCTTGCGTCTGGGAGGCATCCTGCGAGAGGCGCAAATCCAGGAGGCACCCGGCAATTTAAGGCCGCAGGACCCTGAACCATTGTACAGGCTTTTTCCCTGGGAAACAAAACTCACAAGCCACTGTTCTGGGTGTCAGTTTTCAGGACCCACTTGGCACTCTCAAACCAGACCAAGTTGGCACTGGTGCCACCTTGCGTCTGGGAGGCATCCTGCGAGAGGCGGAATTCCAGGAGGCACCCGGCAATTTAAGGCCGCAGGACCCAAAACCATTCTACAGGCTTTTTCCCGGGAAAACAAAATTCAGAAGCCACTGTTCTGGGTGTCAGTTTGCAGGACCCACTTGGGACTCTCAAACCAGACCAAGTTGGCACTGGTGCCACCTTGCATCTGCGAAGAATCTTGCAAGACGCCGAATTCTAGGAGGCACCCGGCAATTTAAGGCCGCAGGACCCTGAACCATTGTATAGGCTTTTTCCCTGGGAAACAAAACTCACAAGCCACTGTTCTGGGTGTCAGTTTCCAGGACCCACTTGGCACTCTTAAACCAGACCATGTTGGCACTGGTGTTGCTTAGCGTCTGGGAAACATCTGGTGAGATGCGGAATTCAAGGAGGCACCCGGCAATTTAAGGCCGCAGGACCCTGAACCATTGTACAGGCTTTTTCCCTGGGAAACAAAACTCACAAGCCACTGTTCTGGGTGTCAGTTTTAAGAACCACTTGACACTCTCAAAGCAGACCAAGTTGGCACTGGTGCCACCTTGCGTCTGGGAGGCATCCTGCGAGAGGCCGAATTCCAGGAGGCACCCGGCAATTTAAGGCCTCAGGACCCTGAACCATTGTACAGGCTTTTTCCCTGCGAAACAAAACTCACAAGCCGCTGTTCTGGGTGTCAGTTTTCAGGACCCACTTGACACTCTCAAAGCAGACCAAGTTGGCACTGGTGCCACCTTGCGTCTGGGAGGCATCCTGCGAGAGGCCGAATTCCAGGAGTCATCCGGCAATTTAAGGCCGCAGGACCCTGAACCATTGTACAGGCTTTTCCCCTGGGAAACAAAACTCACAAGCCACTGTTCTGGGTGTCAGTTTTCAGGACCCACTTGGCACTCTCAAACCAGACCAAGTTGGCACTGGTGTTGCTTAGCGACTGGGAAACATCTGGAGTGATGCGGAATTCCAGGAGGCGCCCCGCAATTTAAGGCCTCAGGCCCCTGAACCATTGTACAGGCTTTTTCCCTGGGAAACAAAACTCACAAGCCACTGTTCTGGGTGTCAGTTTTCAGGACCCACTTGACACTCTCAAAGCAGACCAAGTTGGCACTGGTGTTGCTTAGCGACTGGGAAACATCTGGCGTGATGCGGAATTCCAGAAGGCGCCCCGCAATTTAAGGCCGCAGGACCCTGAACCATTGTACAGGCTTTTTCCCTGGGAAACAAAACTCACAAGCCACTGTTCTGGGTGTCAGTTTTCAGGACCCACTTGACACTCTCAAACCAGACCAAGTTGGAACTGGTGCCACCTTGCGTCTGGGAGGCATCCTGCGAGTGGCCGAATTCCAGGAGGCACCCGGCAATTTAAGGCCTCAGGCCCCTGAACCATTGTACAGGCTTTTTCCTTGGGAAACAAAACTCACAAGTCACTGTTCTGGGTTTCAGTTTTCAGGACCCACTTGGCACTCTTAAACCAGACCAAATTGGAACTGGTGTCACCTTGCATCTGGGAGGCATCCTGCGAGAGGCCGAATTCCAGGAGTCATCCGGCAATTTAAGGCCGCAGGACCCTGAACCATTGTACAGGCTTTTCCCCTGGGAAACAAAACTCACAAGCCACTGTTCTGGGTGTCAGTTTTCAGGACCCACTTGGCACTCTCAAACCAGACCAAGTTGGCACTGGTGTTGCTTAGCGACTGGGAAACATCTGGAGTGATGCGGAATTCCAGGAGGCGCCCCGCAATTTAAGGCCTCAGGACCCTGAACCATTGTACAGGCTTTTTCCCTGGGAAACAAAACTCACAAGCCACTGTTCTGGGTGTCAGTTTTCAGGACCCACTTGACACTCTCAAAGCAGACCAAGTTGGCACTGGTGTTGCTTAGCGACTGGGAAACATCTGGCGTGATGCGGAATTCCAGGAGGCGCCCCGCAATTTAAGGCCGCAGGACCCTGAACCATTGTACAGGCTTTTTCCCTGGGAAACAAAACTCACAAGCCACTGTTCTGGGTGTCAGTTTTCAGGACCCACTTGGCAATCTCAAACCAGACCAAGTTGGATCTGGTGCCACCTTGTGTCTGGGAGGCATCCTGCGAGAGGCGAATCTCCAGGTGGCACCCGGCAATTTAAGGCCTCAGGACCCTGAACCATTGTACAGGCTTTTTCCCTGGGAAACAAAACTCACAAGCCACTGTTCTGGCTGTCAGTTTTCAGGACCCACTTGACACTCTCAAAGCAGACCAAGTTGGCACTGGTGCCACCTTGCTTCTTGGAGGCATCCTGCGAGAGGCGCAATTCCAGGAGGCACCCGGCAATTTAAGGCCGCAGGACCCTGAACCATTGTACAGGCTTTTTCCCTGGGAAACAAAACTCACAAGCCACTGTTCTGGGTGTCAGTTTTCAGGACCCACTTGACACTCTCAAACCAGACCAAGTTGGCACTGGTGCCACCTTGCGTCTGGGAGGCATCCTGCGAGAGGCGCAAATCCAGGAGGCACCCGGCAATTTAAGGCCGCAGGACCCTGAACCATTGTACAGGCTTTTTCCCTGGGAAACAAAACTCACAAGCCACTGTTCTGGGTGTCAGTTTTCAGGACCCACTTGGCACTCTCAAACCAGACCAAGTTGGCACTGGTGCCACCTTGCATCTGGGAAGCATCTTGCAAGACGCCGAATTCCAGGAGGCACCCGGCAATTTAAGGCCGCAGGACCCTGAACCATTGTACAGGCTTTTTCCCTGGGAAACAAAACTCACAAGCCACTGTTCTGGGTGTCAGTTTCCAGGAGCCACCTGGCACTCTCAAACCAGACCAAGGTTGCACTGGTGCACCCTTGCGTCTGGGAGATATTCTGCGAGTGGTGCAATTCCAGGAGGCACCCGGCAATTTAAGGCCGCAGGACCCTGAACCATTGTACAGGCTTTTTCCCTGGGAAACAAAACTCACAAGCCACTGTTCTGGGTGTCCGTTTTCAGGACCCACTTGGCACTCTTAAACCAGACCAAGTAGGAACTGGTGCCACCTTGCGTCTGGGAGGCATCCTTCGAGAGGCGGATCTCCAGGAGGCACCCGGCAATTTAAGTCCGCAGGACCCTGAACCATTGTACAGGCTTTTTCCCTGGGAAACAAAACTCACAAGCCACTGTTCTGGGTGTCAGTTTTCAGGACCCACTTGACACTCTCAAAGCAGACCAAGTTGGCACTGGTGCCACCTTGCGTCTGGGAGGCATCCTGCGAGAGGCGCAATTCCAGGAGCCACCGGCAATTTAAGGCGGCATTAACCTAAACCATTGTACAGGCTTTTTCCCTGGGAAAGAAAACTCACAAGCCACTGTTCTGGGTGTCAGTTTTCAGGACCCACTTGTCACTCTCAAAGCAGACCAAGTTGGCACTGGTGCCACCTTGCGTCTGGGAGGCATCCTGCGAGAGGCCGAATTCCAGGAGGCACCCGGCAATTTAAGGCCTCAGGACCCTGAACCATTGTACAGGCTTTTTCCCTGCGAAACAAAACTCACAAGCCGCTGTTCTGGGTGTCAGTTTTCAGGACCCACTTGACACTCTCAAAGCAGACCAAGTTGGCACTGGTGCCACCTTGCGTCTGGGAGGCATCCTGCGAGAGGCGCAAATCCAGGAGGCACCTGGCAATTTAAGTCCGCAGGACCCTGAACCATTGTACAGGCTTTTTCCCTGGGAAACAAAACTCACAAGCCACTGTTCTGGGTGTCAGTTTTCAGGACCCACTTGGCACTCTCAAACCAGACCAAGTTGGCACTGGTGCCACCTTGCGTCTGGGAGGCATCCTGCGAGTGGCCGAATTCCAGGAGGCACCCGGCAATTTAAGGCCGCAGGACCCAAAACCATTCTACAGGCTTTTTCCCGGGAAAACAAAATTCAGAAGCCACTGTTCTGGGTGTCAGTTTGCAGGACCCACTTGGGACTCTCAAACCAGACCAAGTTGGCACTGGTGCCACCTTGCATCTGCGAAGAATCTTGCAAGACGCCGAATTCTAGGAGGCACCCGGCAATTTAAGGCCGCAGGACCCTGAACCATTGTATAGGCTTTTTCCCTGGGAAACAAAACTCACAAGCCACTGTTCTGGGTGTCAGTTTCCAGGACCCACTTGGCACTCTTAAACCAGACCATGTTGGCACTGGTGTTGCTTAGCGTCTGGGAAACATCTGGTGAGATGCGGAATTCAAGGAGGCACCCGGCAATTTAAGGCCGCAGGACCCTGAACCATTGTACAGGCTTTTTCCCTGGGAAAAAAAACTCACAAGCCACTGTTCTGGGTGTCAGTTTTCAGGACCCACTTGGCACTCTTAAACCAGACCAAGTTGGCACTGGTGCCACCTTGTGTCTGGGAGGCATCCTGCGACAGGCGGAATTCCAGGAGGTACCCGGCAATTTAAGGCCTCAGGCCCCTGAACCATTGTACAGGCTTTTTCCCTGGGAAACAAAACTCACAAGCCACTGTTCTGGGTGTCAGTTTTCAGGACCCACTTGGCACTCTTAAACAAGACCAAGTTGGCACTGGTGCCACCTTGCGTCTGGGAGGCATCCTGCGAGAGGCGCAATTCCAGGAGGCAACCGGGCAATTTAAGGCCTCAGGCCCCTGAACCATTGTACAGGCTTTTTCCCTGGGAAACAAAACTCACAAGCCACTGTTCTGGGTGTCAGTTTGCAGGACGCACTTGGCACTCTTAAACCAGACCAAGTTGGAACGGGTGCCACCTTGCGTCTGGGAGGCATCCTGCGAGAGGCGGAATTCCAGGAGGCACCCGGCAATTTAAGGCCGCAGGACCCAAAACCATTCTACAGGCTTTTTCCCGGGAAAACAAAATTCAGAAGCCACTGTTCTGGGTGTCAGATTGCAGGACCCACTTGGCACTCTCAAACCAGACCAAGTTGGCACTGGTGCCACCTTGCGTCTGGGAGGCATCTTGCAAGACGCCGAATTCCAGGAGGCACCCGGCAATTTAAGGCCGCAGGACCCTGAACCATTGTACAGGCTTTTTCCCTGGGAAACAAAACTCACAAGCCACTGTTCTGGGTGTCAGTTTTCAGGACCCACTTGGCACTCTCAAACCAGACCAAGTTGGCACTGGTGTTGCTTAGGGACTGGGAAACATCTGGCGTGATGCGGAATTCCAGGAGGCGCCCCGCAATTTAAGGCCTCAGGCCCCTGAACCATTGTACAGGCTTTTTCCCTGGGAAACAAAACTCACAAGCCACTGTTCTGGGTGTCAGTTTTCAGGACCCACTTGACACTCTCAAAGCAGACCAAGTTGGCACTGGTGTTGCTTAGCGACTGGGAAACATCTGGCGTGATGCGGAATTCCAGGAGGCAACTGGGCAATTTAAGGCCTCAGGCCCCTGAACCATTGTACAGGCTTTTTCCCTGGGAAACAAAACTCACAAGCCACTGTTCTGGGTGTCAGTTTTCAGGACGCACTTGGCACTCTTAAACCAGACCAAGTTGGAACTGGTGCCACCTTGCGTCTGGGAGGCATCCTGCAAGAGGCGGAATTCCAGGAGGCACCCGGCAATTTAAGGCCGCAGGACCCAAAACCAATCTACAGGTTTTTTTTCTGGAAAACAAAATTCAGAAGCCACTGTTCTGGGTGTCAGATTGCAGGACCCACTTGGCACTCTCAAACCAGACCAAGTTGGCACTGGTGCCACCTTGCGTCTGAGAGGCATCTTGCAAGACGCCGAATTCCAGGAGGCACCCGGCAATTTAAGGCCGCATGACCCTGAACCATTGTACAGGCTTTTTCCCTGGGAAAGAAAACTCACAAGCCACTGTTCTGGGTGTCAGTTTTCAGGACCCACCTGGCACTCTCAAACCAGACCAAGTTGGCACTGGTGCCACCTTGCGTCTGGGAGGCATCCTGCGAGAGGCGCAAATCCAGGAGGCACCCGGCAATTTAAGGCCGCAGGACCCTGAACCATTGTACAGGCTTTTTCCCTGGGAAACAAAACTTACAAGCCACTGTTCTGGGTGTCAGTTTTCAGGACCCACTTGGCACTCTCAAACCAGACCAAGTTGGCACTGGTGCCACCTTGCGTCTGGGACGCATCCTGCGAGATGCGGAATTCCAGGAGGCACCCGGCAATTTAAGGCCGCTGGACCCAAAACCATTCTACAGGCTTTTTCCCTGGGAAACAAAACTCACAAGCCACTGTTCTGGGTGTCAGTTTTCAGGACCCACTTGGCACTCTCAAACCAGACGAAGTTGGAAATGGTGTCATTTTGCGTCTGGGAGGCACCCTGCGAGAGTCCGAATTCCAGGAGGCACCCGGCAATTTAAGGCCTCAGGCCCCTGAACCATTGTACAGGCTTTTCCCCTGGGAAACAAAACTCACAAGCCACTGTTCTGGGTGTCAGTTTTCAGGACCCACTTGGCACTCTCAAACCAGACCAAGTTGGCACTGGTGCCACCTTGCATCTGGGAAGCATCTTGCAAGACGCCGAATTCCAGGAGGCACCCGGCAATTTAAGGCCGCAGGACCCTGAACCATTGTACAGGCTTTTTCCCTGGGAAACAAAACTCAGAAGCCACTGTTCTGGGTGTCAGTTTTCAGGACCCACTTGGCACTCTCAAACCAGACCAAGTTGGCACTGGTGCCACCTTGCGTCTTGGAAGCATCTTGCGAGACGCCGAATTCCAGGAGGCACCCGGCAATTTAAGGCCGCAGGACCCTGAACCATTGTACAGGCTTTTTCCCTGGGAAACAAAACTCAGAAGCCACTGTTCTGGGTGTCAGTTTCCAGGACCCACTTGGCACTCTCAAACCAGACCAAGTTGGCACTGGTGTCATTTTGCGTCTGGGAGGCACCCTGCGAGAGTCCGAATTCCAGGAGGCACCCGGCAATTTAAGGCCTCAGGCCCCTGAACCATTGTACAGGCTTTTCCCCTGGGAAACAAAACTCACAAGCCACTGTTCTGGGTGTCAGTTTTCAGGACCCACTTGGCACTCTCAAACCAGACCAAGTTGGCACTGGTGCCACCTTGCGTCTGGGACGCATCCTGCGAGAGGCGGAATTCCAGGAGGCACCCAGCAATTTAAGGCCGCTGGACCCAAAACCATTCTACAGGCTTTTTCCCTGGGAAACAAAACTCACAAGCCACTGTTCTGGGTGTCAGTTTGCAGGACCCACTTGGCACTCTCAAACCAGACCAAGTTGGCACTGGTGCCACCTTGCATCTGGGAAGCATCTTGCAAGACGCCGAATTCCAGGAGGCACCCGGCAATTTAAGGCCGCAGGCCCCTGAACCATTGTACAGGCTTTTTCCCTGGGAAACAAAACTCAGAAGCCACTGTTCTGGGTGTCAGTTTCCAGGACCCACTTGGCACTCTTAAACCAGACCATGTTGGCACTGGTGTTGCTTAGCGTCTGGGAAACATCTGGTGAGATGCGGAATTCCAGGAGGCACCCGGCAATTTAAGGCCGCAGGACCCTGAACCATTGTACAGGCTTTTTCCCTGGGAAACAAAACTCACAAGCCACTGTTCTGGGTGTGAGTTTTCACGACCCACTTGACACTCTCAAAGCAGACCAAGTTGGAACTGGTGCCACCTTGCGTCTGGGAGGCATCGTGCGAGAGGCGGAATTCCAGGAGTCACCCGGCAATTTAAGGCCTCAGGCCCCTGAACCATTGTACAGGCTTTTTGCCTGGGAAACAAAACTCACAAGCCACTGTTCTGGGTGTCAGTTTTCAGGACCCACTTGGCACTCTCAAACCAGACCAAGTTGGCACTGGTGCCACCTTGCGTCTGGGAGGCATCCTTCGAGAGGCGGATCTCCAGGAGGCATTCGTCAATTTAAGGCCGCAGGATCCTGAACCATTGTACAGGCTTTTTCCCTGGGAAACAAAACTCACAAGCCACTGTTCTGGGTGTCAGTTTTCAGGACCCACTTGACACTCTCAAAGCAGACCAAGTTGGCACTGGTGCCACCTTGCGTCTGGGAGGCATCCTGCGAGAGGCGATATTCCAGGAGCCACCCGGCAATTTAAGGCCGCCTGACCCTGAACCATTGTACAGGCTTTTTCCCTGGGAAACAAAACTCACAAGCCACTGTTCTGGGTGTCAGTTTTCAGGACCCACTTGGCACTCTTAAACCACACCAAGTTGGAACTGGTGCCACCTTGCGTCTGGGAGGCATCCTGCGAGTGGCCGAATTCCAGGAGGCACCCGGCAATTTAAGGCCTCAGGCCCCTGAACCATTGTACAGGCTTTTTCCTTGGGAAACAAAACTCACAAGTCACTGTTCTGGGTTTCAGTTTTCAGGACCCACTTGGCACTCTTAAACCAGACCAAGTTGGAACTGGTGCCACCTTGCATCTTGGAGGCATCCTGCGAGAGGCCGAATTCCAGGAGTCATCCGGCAATTTAAGGCCGCAGGACCCTGAACCATTGCACAGGCTTTTTCCCTGGGAAAGAAAACTCACAAGCCACTGTTCTGGGTGTCAGTTTTCAGGACCCACTTGACACTCTCAAACCAGACCAAGTTGGAAATGGTGTCATTTTGCGTCTGGGAGGCACCCTGCGAGAGTCCGAATTCCAGGAGGCACCCGGCAATTTAAGGCCTCAGGCCCCTGAACCATTGTACAGGCTTTTCCCCTGGGAAACAAAACTCACAAGCCACTGTTCTGGGTGTCAGTTTTCAGGACCCACTTGGCACTCTTAAACCAGACCAAGCTTGAACTGGTGCCACCTTGCGTCTGGGAGGCATCCTGCGAGAGGCGGAATTCCAGGAGTCACCCGGCAATTTAAGGCCTCAGGCCCCTGAACCATTGTACAGGCTTTTTCCCTGGGAAACAAAACTCACAAGCCACTGTTCTGGGTGTCAGTTTTCAGGACCCACTTGACACTCTCAAAGCAGACCAAGTTGGCACTGGTGTTGCTTAGCGACTGGAAAACATCTGGCGAGATGCGGAATTCCAGGAGGCGCCCCGCAATTTAAGGCCGCAGGACCCTGAACCATTGTACAGGCTTTTCCCCTGGGAAACAAAACTCACAAGCCACTGTTCTGGGTGTCAGTTTTCAGGACCCACTTGGCACCCTTAAACCAGACTAAGTTGGCACTGGTGCCACCTTGCGTCTGGGAGGCATCCTTCGAGAGGCGGATCTCCAGGAGGCACCCGGCAATTTAAGTCCGCAGGACCCTGAACCATTGTACAGGCTTTTTCCCTGGGAAACAAAACTCACAAGCCACTGTTCTGGGTGTCAGTTTTCAGGACCCACTTGACACTCTCAAAGCAGACCAAGTTGGCACTGGTGCCACCTTGCGTCTGGGAGGCATCCTGCGAGAGGCGCAATTCCAGGAGCCACCCGGCAATTTAAGTCCGCATGACCCTGAACCATTGTACAGGCTTTTTCCCTGGGAAACAAAACTCACAAGGCACTGTTCTGGGTGTCAGTTTTCAGGACCCACTTGGCACTCTTAAACCAGACCAAGTTGGAACTGGTGCCACCTTGCGTCTGGGAGGCATCCTGCGAGTGGCCGAATTCCAGGAGGCACCCGGCAATTTAAGGCCTCAGGCCCCTGAACCATTGTACAGGCTTTTTCCTTGGGAAACAAAACTCACAAGTCACTGTTCTGGGTTTCAGTTTTCAGGACCCACTTGGCACTCTCAAACCAGACCAAGTTGGAACTGGTGCCACCTTGCACCTTGGAGGCATCCTGCGAGAGGCCGAATTCCAGGAGTCATCCGGCAATTTAAGGCCGCAAGACCCTGAACCATTGTACAGGCTTTTTCCCTGGGAAAGAAAACTCACAAGCCACTGTTCTGGGTGTCAGTTTTCAGGACCCACTTGACACTCTCAAAGCAGACCAAGT
The DNA here is from genome assembly GCF_963513975.1 of Fringilla coelebs. Lineage (NCBI taxonomy): Eukaryota > Metazoa > Chordata > Aves > Passeriformes > Fringillidae > Fringilla > Fringilla coelebs. The sequence continues at coordinate 1,516,876 of NC_140048.1, forward strand.
TGGAAATGGTGTCATTTTGCGTCTGGGAGGCACCCTGCGAGAGTCCGAATTCCAGGAGGCACCCGGCAATTTAAGGCCTCAGGCCCCTGAACCATTGTACAGGCTTTTCCCCTGGGAAACAAAACTCACAAGCCACTGTTCTGGGTGTCAGTTTTCAGGACCCACTTGGCACTCTTAAACCAGACCAAGTTGGCACTGGTGTTGCTTAGCGACTGGGAAACATCTGGCGTGATGCGGAATTCCAGGAGGCGCCCCGCAATTTTAGGCCTCAGGCCCCTGAACCATTGTACAGGCTTTTTCCCTGGGAAACAAAACTCACAAGCCACTGTTCTGGGTGTCAGTTTTCAGGACCCACTTGACACTCTCAAAGCAGACCAAGTTGGCACTGGTGTTGCTTAGCGACTGGGAAACATCTGGCGTGATGCGGAATTCCAGGAGGCGCCCCGCAATTTAAGGCCGCAGGACCCTGAACCATTGTACAGGCTTTTTCCCTGGGAAACAAAACTCACAAGCCACTGTTCTGGGTGTCAGTTTTCAGGACCCACTTGGCACTCTCAAACCAGACCAAGTTGGCACTGGTGCCACCTTGCGTCTGGGACGCATCCTGCGAGAGGCGGAATTCCAGGAGGCACCCGGCAATTTAAGGCCGCAGGACCCAAAACCATTCTACAGGCTTTTTCCCTGGGAAACAAAACTCACAAGCCACTGTTCTGGGTGTCAGTTTTCAGGACCCACTTGGCACTCTCAAACCAGACCAAGTTGGCACTGGTGCCACCTTGCGTCTTGGAAGCATCTTGCAAGACACCGAATTCCAGGAGGCACCCGGCAATTTAAGGCCGCAGGACCCTGAACCATTGTACAGGCTTTTTCCCTGGGAAACAAAACTCACAAGCCACTGTTCTGGGTGTCAGTTTTCAGGACCCACTTGACACTCTCAAAGCAGACCAAGTTGGCACTGGTGCCACCTTGCGTCTGGGAGGCATCCTGCGAGAGGCGCAATTCCAGGAGCCACCAGGCAATTTAAGGCCGCATGACCCTGAACCATTGTACAGGCTTTTTCCCTGGGAAACAAAACTCACAAGGCACTGTTCTGGGTGTCAGTTTTCAGGACCCACTTGGCACTCTTAAACCAGACCAAGTTGGAACTGGTGCCACCTTGCGTCTGGGAGGCATCCTGCGAGTGGCCGAATTCCAGGAGGCACCCGGCAATTTAAGGCCTCAGGCCCCTGAACCATTGTACAGGCTTTTTCCTTGGGAAACAAAACTCACAAGCCACTGTTCTGGGTGTCAGTTTGCAGGAGCCACCTGGCAATCTCAAACCAGACCAAGTTGGAAATGGTGTCATTTTGCGTCTGGGAGACACCCTGCGAGGGTCCGAATTCCAGGAGGCACCCGGCAATTTAAGGCCTCAGACACCTGAACCATTGTACAGGCTTTTTCCCTGGGAAACAAAACTCACAAGCCACTGTTCTGGGTGTCAGTTTTCAGGACCCACTTGGCACTCTTAAACCAGACCAAGTTGGCACTGGTGTTGCTTAGCGACTGGGAAACATCTGGCGTGATGCGGAATTCCAGGAGGCGCCCTGCAATTTTAGGCCTCAGGCCCCTGAACCATTGTACAGGCTTTTTCCCTGGGAAACAAAACTCACAAGCCACTGTTCTGGGTGTCAGTTTTCAGGACCCACTTGACACTCTCAAAGCAGACCAAGTTGGCACTGGTGTTGCTTAGCGACTGGGAAACATCTGGCGTGATGTGGAGTTCCAGGAGGCGCCCCGCAATTTAAGGCCGCAGGACCTTGAACCATTGTACAGGCTTTTTCCCTGGGAAACAAAACTCACAAGCCACTGTTCTGGGTGTCAGTTTTCAGGACACACTTGGCACTCTCAAACCAGACCAAGTTGGCACTGGTGCCACCTTGCGTCTGGGAGGCATCCTGCGAGAGGCGGAATTCCAGGAGGCACCCGGCAATTTAAGGCCGCAGGCCCCTGAACCATTCTACAGGCTTTTTCCCTGGAAAAAAAATTTCAGAAGCCACTGTTCTGGGTGTCAGTTTACAGGACCCACTTGGCACTCTCCAACCAGACCAAGTTTGCACTGGTGCCACCTTGCGTCTGGGAGGCATCCTGCAAGACGCCGAATTCCAGGAGGCACCCGGCAATTTAAGGCCTCAGGCCCCTGAACCATTGTATAGGCTTTTTCCCTGGGAAACAAAACTCACAAGCCACTGTTCTGGGTGTCAGTTTGCAGGAGCCACTTGACACTCTCAAACCAGACCAAGTTGGCACTGGTGCCACCTTGCGTGTGGGAGGCATCCTGCGAGAGGCGGATCTCCAGGTGGCACCCGGCTATAAAAGGCGGCATTACCTAAACCATTTTACAGGCTTTTTCCCTGGGAAAGAAAACTCACAAGCCACTGTTCTGGGTGTCAGTTTGCAGGAGCCACCTGGCACTCTCAAACCAGACCAAGTTGGAACTGGTGCCACCTTGCGTCTGGGAGGCATCCTGCAAAAGGCCGAATTCCAGGAGGCACCCGGCAATTTAAGGCCGCAGGATCCTGAACCATTGTACAGGCTTTTTCCCTGGGAAACAAAACTCACAAGCCACTGTTCTGGGTGTCAGTTTTCAGGACCCACTTGACACTCTCAAAGCAGACCAAGTTGGCACTGGTGCCACCTTGCGTCTGGGAGGCATCCTGCGAGAGGTGCAATTCCAGGAGGCACCCGGCAATTTAAGGCCGCAGGACCCTGAACCATTGTACAGGCTTTTTCCCTGGGAAACAAAACTCACAAGCCACTGTTCTGGGTGTCAGTTTTCAGGACCCACTTGGCACTCTCAAGCCAGACCAAGTTGGCACTGGTTCCACCTTGCGTCTGGGAGGCATCCTGCGAGAGGCTGAATTCCAAAAAGCAGCTGGCAGTTTAAGGCCTCAGGCCCCTGAACCACCGTACAGAATTTTTCCCTGGGAAAGAAAACTCACAAGCCACTGTTCTGGGTGTCAGTTTTCAGGACCCACTTGGCACTCTTAAACTAGACCAAGTTGGAACTGGTGCCACCTTGCGTCTGGGAGGCATCCTGCGAGTGGCCGAATTCCAGGAGGCACCCGGCAATTTAAGGCCTCAGGCCCCTGAACCATTGTACAGGCTTTTTCCCTGGGAAACAAAACTCAGAAGCCACTGTTCTGGGTGTCAGCTTCCCGGACCCACTTGACACTCTCAAACCAGACCAAGTTTGCACTGGTGTTGCTTAGGGACTGGGAAACATCTGGCGTGATGCGGAATTCCAGGAGGCGCCCCGCAATTTAAGGCCGCAGGACCCTGAACCATTGTACAGGCTTTTTCCCTGGGAAACAAAACTCACAAGCCACTGTTCTGGGTGTCAGTTTTCAGGACCCACTTGGCACTCTCAAACCAGACGAAGTTGGCACTGGTGCCACCTTGCGTCTGGGAGGCATCCTTCGAGAGGCGGATCTCCAGGAGGCACCCGGCAATTTAAGGCTGCAGGACCCTGAACCATTGTACAGGCTTTTTCCCTGGGAAACAAAACTCACAAGCCACTGTTCTGGGTGTCAGTTTTCAGGACCCACCTGGCACTCTCAAAGCAGACCAAGTTGGCACTGGTGCCACCTTGCGTCTGGGAGGCATCCTGCGAGAGGCGGAATTCCAGGCGGCACCCGGCAATTTAAGGCTGCAGGACCCTGAACCATTGTACAGGCTTTTTCCCTGGGAAACAAAACTCACAAGCCAATGCTCTGGGTGTCAGTTTTCAGGACCCACTTGACACTCTCAAAGCAGACCTAGTTGGCACTGGTGCCATCTTGCATCTGGGAGGCATCCTGCGAGTGGCCGAATTCCAGGAGGCACCCGGCAATTTAAGGCCTCAGGCCCCTGAACCATTGTACAGGCTTTTTCCCTGGGAAAGAAAACTCACAAGCCACTGTTCTGGGTGTCAGTTTTCAGGACCCACTTGACACTCTCAAACCAGACCAAGTTGGAAATGGTGTCATTTTGCGTCTGGGAGGCACCCTGCGAGAGTCCGAATTCCAGGAGGCACCCGGCAATTTAAGGCCTCAGGCCCCTGAACCATTGTACAGGCTTTTCCCCTGGGAAACAAAACTCACAAGCCACTGTTCTGGGTGTCAGTTTTCAGGACCCACTTGGCACTCTCAAACCAGACCAAGTTGGCACTGGTGTTGCTTAGCGACTGGGAAACATCTGGCGTGATGCGGAATTCCAGGAGGCGCCCCGCAATTTTAGGCCTCAGGCCCCTGAACCATTGTACAGGCTTTTTCCCTGGGAAACAAAACTCACAAGCCACTGTTCTGGGTGTCAGTTTTCAGGACCCACTTGGCACTCTCAAACCAGACCAAGTTGGCACTGGTGCCACCTTGCGTCTGGGAGGCATCCTGCGAGAGGCGATATTCCAGGAGGCACACGGCAATTTAAGGCCGCCTGACCCTGAACCATTGTACAGGCTTTTTCTCTGGGAAACAAAACTCACAAGGCACTGTTCTGGGTGTCAGTTTTCAGGACCCACTTGGCACTCTTAAACCACACCAAGTTGGAACTGGTGCCACCTTGCGTCTGGGAGGCATCCTGCGAGTGGCCGAATTCCAGGAGGCACACGGCAATTTAAGGCCTCAGGCCCCTGAACCATTGTACAGGCTTTTTCCTTGGGAAACAAAACTCACAAGTCACTGTTCTGGGTTTCAGTTTTCAGGACCCACTTGGCACTCTTAAACCAGACCAAGTTGGAACTGGTTCCACCTTGCATCTTGGAGGAATCCTGCGAGAGGCCGAATTCCAGGAGTCATCCGGCAATTTAAGGCCGCAGGACCCTGAACCATTGCACAGGCTTTTTCCCTGGGAAAGAAAACTCACAAGCCACTGTTCTGGGTGTCAGTTTTCAGGACCCACTTGACACTCTCAAACCAGACCAAGTTGGAAATGGTGTCATTTTGCGTCTGGGAGGCACCCTGCGAGAGTCCGAATTCCAGGAGGCACCCGGCAATTTAAGGCCTCAGGCCCCTGAACCATTGTACAGGCTTTTCCCCTGGGAAATAAAACTCACAAGCCACTGTTCTGGGTGTCAGTTTTCAGGGCCCACTTGGCACTCTTAAACCAGACCAAGCTTGAACTGGTGCCACCTTGCGTCTGGGAGGCATCCTGCAAGAGGCGGAATTCCAGGAGGCACCCGGCAATTTAAGGCCTCAGGCCCCTGAACCATTGCACAGGCTTTTTCCCTGGGAAAGAAAACTCACAAGCCACTGTTCTGGGTGTCAGTTTTCAGGACCCACTTGACACTCTCAAAGCAGACCAAGTTGGCACTGGTGTAGCTTAGAGACTGGAAAACATCTGGCGAGATGCGGAATTCCAGGAGGCGCCCCGCAATTTAAGGCCGCAAGACCCTGAACCATTGTACAGGCTTTTCCCCTGGGAAACAAAACTCACAAGCCACTGTTCTGGGTGTCAGTTTTCAGGACCCCCTTGGCACTCTCAAACCAGACCAAGTTAGCACTGGTGCCACCTTGCGTCTGGGAGGCATCCTTCGAGAGGCGGATCTCCAGGAGGCACCCGGCAATTTAAGTCCGCAGGCCCCTGAACCATTGTACAGGCTTTTTCCCTGGGAAACAAAACTCACAAGCCACTGTTCTGGGTGTCAGTTTTCAGGACCCACTTGACACTCTCAAAGCAGACCAAGTTGGCACTGGTGCCACCTTGCGTCTGGGAGGCATCCTGCGAGAGGCGCAATTCCAGGAGCCACCAGGCAATTTAAGTCCGCATGACCCTGAACCATTGTACAGGCTTTTTCCCTGGGAAACAAAACTCACAAGGCACTGTTCTGGGTGTCAGTTTTCAGGACCCACTTGGCACTCTTAAACCAGACCAAGTTGGAACTGGTGCCACCTTGCGTCTGGGAGGCATCCTGCGAGTGGCCGAATTCCAGGAGGCACCCGGCAATTTAAGGCCTCAGGCCCCTGAACCATTGTACAGGCTTTTTCCTTGGGAAACAAAACTCACAAGCCACTGTTCTGGGTGTCAGTTTGCAGGAGCCACCTGGCAATCTCAAACCAGACCAAGTTGGAAATGGTGTCATTTTGCGTCTGGGAGGCACCCTGCGAGGGTCCGAATTCCAGGAGGCACCCGGCAATTTAAGGCCTCAGACACCTGAACCATTGTACAGGCTTTTTCCCTGGGAAACAAAACTCACAAGCCACTGTTCTGGGTGTCAGTTTTCAGGACCCACTTGGCACTCTTAAACCAGACCAAGTTGGCACTGGTGTTGCTTAGCGACTGGGAAACATCTGGCGTGATGCGGAATTCCAGGAGGCGCCCTGCAATTTTAGGCCTCAGGCCCCTGAACCATTGTACAGGCTTTTTCCCTGGGAAACAAAACTCACAAGCCACTGTTCTGGGTGTCAGTTTTCAGGACCCACTTGACACTCTCAAAGCAGACCAAGTTGGCACTGGTGTTGCTTAGCGACTGGGAAACATCTGGCGTGATGCGGAGTTCCAGGAGGCGCCCCGCAATTTAAGGCCGCAGGACCTTGAACCATTGTACAGGCTTTTTCCCTGGGAAACAAAACTCACAAGCCACTGTTCTGGGTGCCAGTTTTCAGGACCCACTTGGCACTCTCAAACCAGACCAAGTTGGCACTGGTGCCACCTTGCGTCTGGGAGGCATCCTGCGAGAGGCGGAATTCCAGGAGGCACCCGGCAATTTAAGGCCGCAGGCCCCTGAACCATTCTACAGGCTTTTTCCCTGGAAAAAAAATTTCAGAAGCCACTGTTCTGGGTGTCAGTTTACAGGACCCACTTGGCACTCTCCAACCAGACCAAGTTTGCACTGGTGCCACCTTGCGTCTGGGAGGCATCCTGCAAGACGCCGAATTCCAGGAGGCACCCGGCAATTTAAGGCCTCAGGCCCCTGAACCATTGTATAGGCTTTTTCCCTGGGAAACAAAACTCACAAGCCACTGTTCTGGGTGTCAGTTTGCAGGAGCCACTTGACACTCTCAAACCAGACCAAGTTGGCACTGGTGCCACCTTGCGTCTGGGAGGCATCCTGCGAGAGGCGGATCTCCAGGTGGCACCCGGCTATAAAAGGCGGCATTACCTAAACCATTTTACAGGCTTTTTCCCTGGGAAAGAAAACTCACAAGCCACTGTTCTGGGTGTCAGTTTGCAGGAGCCACCTGGCACTCTCAAACCAGACCAAGTTGGAACTGGTGCCACCTTGCGTCTGGGAGGCATCCTGCAAAAGGCCGAATTCCAGGAGGCACCCGGCAATTTAAGGCCGCAGGATCCTGAACCATTGTACAGGCTTTTTCCCTGGGAAACAAAACTCACAAGCCACTGTTCTGGGTGTCAGTTTTCAGGACCCACTTGACACTCTCAAAGCAGACCAAGTTGGCACTGGTGCCACCTTGCGTCTGGGAGGCATCCTGCGAGAGGTGCAATTCCAGGAGGCACCCGGCAATTTAAGGCCGCAGGACCCTGAACCATTGTACAGGCTTTTTCCCTGGGAAACAAAACTCACAAGCCACTGTTCTGGGTGTCAGTTTTCAGGACCCACTTGGCACTCTTAAACCACACCAAGTTGGCACTGGTTCCACCTTGCGTCTGGGAGGCATCCTGCGAGAGGCTGAATTCCAAAAAGCAGCTGGCAGTTTAAGGCCTCAGGCCCCTGAACCACCGTACAGAATTTTTCCCTGGGAAAGAAAACTCACAAGCCACTGTTCTGGGTGTCAGTTTTCAGGACCCACTTGGCACTCTTAAACTAGACCAAGTTGGAACTGGTGCCACCTTGCGTCTGGGAGGCATCCTGCGAGTGGCCGAATTCCAGGAGGCACCCGGCAATTTAAGGCCTCAGGCCCCTGAACCATTGTACAGGCTTTTTCCCTGGGAAACAAAACTCAGAAGCCACTGTTCTGGGTGTCAGCTTCCCGGACCCACTTGACACTCTCAAAGCAGACCAAGTTGGCACTGGTGCCACCTTGCGTCTGGGAGGCATCCTGCAAGAGGCGGAATTCCAGGAGGCACCCGGCAATTTAAGGCTGCAGGACCCTGAACCATTGTACAGGCTTTTTCCCTGGGAAACAAAACTCACAAGCCACTGTTCTGGGTGTCAGTTTTCAGGACCCACCTGGCACTCTCAAACCAGACCAAGTTGGCACTGGTGCCACCTTGCGTCTGGGAGGTATCCTGCGAGAGGCGCAATTCCAGGAGGCACCCGGCAATTTAAGGCCGCAGGACCCAAAACCATTCTACTGGCCTTTTCCCTGGGAAACAAAACTCACAAGCCAATGCTCTGGGTGTCAGTTTTCAGGACCCACTTGACACTCTCAAAGCAGACCTAGTTGGCACTGGTGCCATCTTGCATCTGGGAGGCATCCTGCGAGTGGCCGAATTCCAGGAGGCACCCGGCAATTTAAGGCCTCAGGCCCCTGAACCATTGTACAGGCTTTTTCCCTGGGAAAGAAAACTCACAAGCCACTGTTCTGGGTGTCAGTTTTCAGGACCCACTTGACACTCTCAAACCAGACCAAGTTGGAAATGGTGTCATTTTGCGTCTGGGAGGCACCCTGCGAGAGTCCGAATTCCAGGAGGCACCCGGCAATTTAAGGCCTCAGGCCCCTGAACCATTGTACAGGCTTTTCCCCTGGGAAACAAAACTCACAAGCCACTGTTCTGGGTGTCAGTTTTCAGGACCCACTTGGCACTCTCAAACCAGACCAAGTTGGCACTGGTGTTGCTTAGCGACTGGGAAACATCTGGCGTGATGCGGAATTCCAGGAGGCGCCCCGCAATTTTAGGCCTCAGGCCCCTGAACCATTGTACAGGCTTTTTCCCTGGGAAACAAAACTCACAAGCCACTGTTCTGGGTGTCAGTTTTCAGGACCCACTTGGCACTCTCAAACCAGACCAAGTTGGCACTGGTGCCACCTTGCGTCTGGGAGGCATCCTGCGAGAGGCGATATTCCAGGAGGCACACGGCAATTTAAGGCCGCCTGACCCTGAACCATTGTACAGGCTTTTTCCCTGGGAAACAAAACTCACAAGGCACTGTTCTGGGTGTCAGTTTTCAGGACCCACTTGGCACTCTTAAACCACACCAAGTTGGAACTGGTGCCACCTTGCGTCTGGGAGGCATCCTGCGAGTGGCCGAATTCCAGGAGGCACACGGCAATTTAAGGCCTCAGGCCCCTGAACCATTGTACAGGCTTTTTCCTTGGGAAACAAAACTCACAAGTCACTGTTCTGGGTTTCAGTTTTCAGGACCCACTTGGCACTCTTAAACCAGACCAAGTTGGAACTGGTTCCACCTTGCATCTTGGAGGAATCCTGCGAGAGGCCGAATTCCAGGAGCCATCCGGCAATTTAAGGCCGCAGGACCCTGAACCATTGCACAGGCTTTTTCCCTGGGAAAGAAAACTCACAAGCCACTGTTCTGGGTGTCAGTTTTCAGGACCCACTTGACACTCTCAAACCAGACCAAGTTGGAAATGGTGTCATTTTGCGTCTGGGAGGCACCCTGCGAGAGTCCGAATTCCAGGAGGCACCCAGCAATTTAAGGCCTCAGGCCCCTGAACCATTGTACAGGCTTTTCCCCTGGGAAACAAAACTCACAAGCCACTGTTCTGGGTGTCAGTTTTCAGGGCCCACTTGGCACTCTTAAACCAGACCAAGCTTGAACTGGTGCCACCTTGCGTCTGGGAGGCATCCTGCAAGAGGCGGAATTCCAGGAGTCACCCGGCAATTTAAGGCCTCAGGCCCCTGAACCATTGTACAGGCTTTTTCCCTGGGAAAGAAAACTCACAAGCCACTGTTCTGGGTGTCAGTTTTCAGGACCCACTTGACACTCTCAAAGCAGACCAAGTTGGCACTGGTGTTGCTTAGAGACTGGAAAACATCTGGCGAGATGCGGAATTCCAGGACGCGCCCCGCAATTTAAGGCCGCAAGACCCTGAACCATTGTACAGGCTTTTCCCCTGGGAAACAAAACTCACAAGCCACTGTTCTGGGTGTCAGTTTTCAGGACCCCCTTGGCACTCTCAAACCAGACCAAGTTAGCACTGGTGCCACCTTGCGTCTGGGAGGCATCCTTCGAGAGGCGAATCTCCAGGAGGCACCCGGCAATTTAAGTCCGCAGGCCCCTGAACCATTGTACAGGCTTTTTCCCTGGGAAACAAAACTCACAAGCCACTGTTCTGGGTGTCAGTTTTCAGGACCCACTTGACACTCTCAAAGCAGACCAAGTTGGCACTGGTGCCACCTTGCGTCTGGGAGGCATCCTGCGAGAGGCGCAATTCCAGGAGCCACCCGGCAATTTAAGTCCGCATGACCCTGAACCATTGTACAGGCTTTTTCCCTGGGAAACAAAACTCACAAGGCACTGTTCTGGGTGTCAGTTTTCAGGACCCACTTGGCACTCTCAAACCAGACCAAGTTGGAACTGGTGCCACCTTGCGTCTGGGAGGCATCCTGCGAGTGGCCGAATTCCAGGAGGCACCCGGCAATTTAAGGCCTCAGGCCCCTGAACCATTGTACAGGCTTTTTCCTTGGGAAACAAAACTCACAAGTCACTGTTCTGGGTTTCAGTTTTCAGGACCCACTTGGCACTCTCAAACCAGACCAAGTTGGAACTGGTGCCACCTTGCACCTTGGAGGCATCCTGCGAGAGGCCGAATTCCAGGAGTCATCCGGCAATTTAAGGCCGCAGGACCCTGAACCATTGTACAGGCTTTTTCCCTGGGAAAGAAAACTCACAAGCCACTGTTCTGGGTGTCAGTTTTCAGGACCCACTTGACACTCTCAAACCAGACCAAGTTGGAAATGGTGTCATTTTGCGTCTGGGAGGCACCCTGCGAGAGTCCGAATTCCAGGAGGCACCCGGCAATTTAAGGCCTCAGGCCCCTGAACCATTGTACAGGCTTTTCCCCTGGGAAACAAAACTCACAAGCCACTGTTCTGGGTGTCAGTTTTCAGGACCCACTTGGCACTCTCAAACCAGACCCAGTTGGCACTGGTGTTGCTTAGCGACTGGGAAACATCTGGCGTGATGCGGAATTCCAGGAGGCGCCCCGCAATTTTAGGCCTCAGGCCCCTGAACCATTGTACAGGCTTTTTCCCTGGGAAACAAAACTCACAAGCCACTGTTCTGGGTGTCAGTTTTCAGGACCCACTTGACACTCTCAAAGCAGACCAAGTTGGCACTGGTGCCACCTTGAGTCTGGGAGGCATCCTTCGAGAAGCGGAATTCCAGGAGGCGCCCCGCAATTTAAGGCCGCAGGACCCTGAACCATTGTACAGGCTTTTTCCCTGGGAAACAAAACTCACAAGCCACTGTTCTGGGTGTCAGTTTTCAGGACCCACTTGGCACTCTCAAACCAGACCAAGTTGGCACTGGTGCCACCTTGCGTCTGGGACGCATCCTGCGAGAGGCGGAATTCCAGGAGGCACCCGGCAATTTAAGGCCGCAGGACCCTGAACCATTGTACAGGCTTTTTCCCTGGGAAACAAAACTCACAAGCCACTGTTCTGGGTGTCAGTTTTCAGGACCCACTTGACACTCTCAAACCAGACCAAGTTGGAAATGGTGTCATTTTGCGTCTGGGAGGCACCCTGCGAGAGTCCGAATTCCAGGAGGCACCCAGCAATTTAAGGCCTCAGGCCCCTGAACCATTGTACAGGCTTTTCCCCTGGGAAACAAAACTCACAAGCCACTGTTCTGGGTGTCAGTTTTCAGGGCCCACTTGGCACTCTTAAACCAGACCAAGCTTGAACTGGTGCCACCTTGCGTCTGGGAGGCATCCTGCAAGAGGCGGAATTCCAGGAGTCACCCGGCAATTTAAGGCCTCAGGCCCCTGAACCATTGTACAGGCTTTTTCCCTGGGAAAGAAAACTCACAAGCCACTGTTCTGGGTGTCAGTTTTCAGGACCCACTTGACACTCTCAAAGCAGACCAAGTTGGCACTGGTGTTGCTTAGAGACTGGAAAACATCTGGCGAGATGCGGAATTCCAGGAGGCGCCCCGCAATTTAAGGCCGCAAGACCCTGAACCATTGTACAGGCTTTTCCCCTGGGAAACAAAACTCACAAGCCACTGTTCTGGGTGTCAGTTTTCAGGACCCCCTTGGCACTCTCAAACCAGACCAAGTTAGCACTGGTGCCACCTTGCGTCTGGGAGGCATCCTTCGAGAGGCGGATCTCCAGGAGGCACCCGGCAATTTAAGTCCGCAGGCCCCTGAACCATTGTACAGGCTTTTTCCCTGGGAAACAAAACTCACAAGCCACTGTTCTGGGTGTCAGTTTTCAGGACCCACTTGACACTCTCAAAGCAGACCAAGTTGGCACTGGTGCCACCTTGCGTCTGGGAGGCATCCTGCGAGAGGCGCAATTCCAGGAGCCACCCGGCAATTTAAGTCCGCATGACCCTGAACCATTGTACAGGCTTTTTCCCTGGGAAACAAAACTCACAAGGCACTGTTCTGGGTGTCAGTTTTCAGGACCCACTTGGCACTCTTAAACCAGACCAAGTTGGAACTGGTGCCACCTTGCGTCTGGGAGGCATCCTGCGAGTGGCCGAATTCCAGGAGGCACCCGGCAATTTAAGGCCTCAGGCCCCTGAACCATTGTACAGGTTTTTCCTTGGGAAACAAAACTCACAAGTCACTGTTCTGGGTTTCAGTTTTCAGGACCCACTTGGCACTCTCAAACCAGACCAAGTTTGCACTGGTGCCACCTTGCGTCTGGGAGGCATCCTGCAAGACGCCGAATTCCAGGAGGCACCCGGCAATTTAAGGCCGCAGGACCCTGAACCATTGTACAGGCTTTTTCCCTGGGAAAGAAAACTCACAAGCCACTGTTCTGGGTGTCAGTTTTCAGGACCCACTTGACACTCTCAAACCAGACCAAGTTGGAAATGGTGTCATTTTGCGTCTGGGAGGCACCCTGCGAGAGTCCGAATTCCAGGAGGCACCCGGCAATTTAAGGCCTCAGGCCCCTGAACCATTGTACAGGCTTTTCCCCTGGGAAACAAAACTCACAAGCCACTGTTCTGGGTGTCAGTTTTCAGGACCCACTTGGCACTCTCAAACCAGACCCAGTTGGCACTGGTGTTGCTTAGCGACTGGGAAACATCTGGCGTGATGCGGAATTCCAGGAGGCGCCCCGCAATTTTAGGCCTCAGGCCCCTGAACCATTGTACAGGCTTTTCCCCTGGGAAACAAAACTCACAAGCCACTGTTCTGGGTGTCAGTTTTCAGGACCCACTTGGCACTCTCAAACCAGACCAAGTTGGCACTGGTGTTGCTTAGCGACTGGGAAACATCTGGCGTGAAGCGGAATTCCAGGAGGCGCCCCGCAATTTAAGGCCGCAGGACCCTGAACCATTGTACAGGCTTTTTCCCTGGGAAACAAAACTCACAAGCCACTGTTCTGGGTGTCAGTTTTCAGGACCCACTTGGCACTCTCAAACCAGACCAAGTTGGCACTGGTGCCACCTTGCGTCTGGGACGCATCCTGCGAGAGGCGGAATTCCAGGAGGCACCCGGCAATTTAAGGCCGCAGGACCCAAAACCATTCTACAGGCTTTTTCCCTGGGAAACAAAACTCACAAGCCACTGTTCTGGGTGTCAGTTTTCAGGACCCACTTGGCACTCTCAAACCAGACCAAGTTGGCACTGGTGCCACCTTGCGTCTTGGAAGCATCTTGCAAGACGCCGAATTCCAGGAGGCACCCGGCAATTTAAGGCCGCAGGACCCTGAACCATTGTACAGGCTTTTTCCCTGGGAAACAAAACTCAGAAGCCACTGTTCTGGGTGTCAGTTTCCAGGACCCACTTGGCACTCTCAAACCAGACCAAGTTGGCACTGGTGTCATTTAGCGTCTGGGAGGCACCCTGCGAGAGTCCGAATTCCAGGAGGCACCCGGCAATTTAAGGCCTCAGGCCCCTGAACCATTGTACAGGCTTTTCCCCTGGGAAACAAAACTCACAAGCCACTGTTCTGGGTGTCAGTTTTCAGGACCCACTTGGCACTCTCAAACCAGACCAAGTTGGCACTGGTGCCACCTTGCGTCTGGGAGGCATCCTGCGAGAGGCAGAATTCCAGGAGGCACCCGGCAATTTAAGGCCGCAGGACCCAAAACCATTCTACAGGCTTTTTCCCTGGAAAAAAAATTTCAGAAGCCACTGTTCTGGGTGTCAGTTTACAGGACCCACTTGGCACTCTCAAACCAGACCAAGTTTGCACTGGTGCCACCTTGAGTCTGGGAGGCATCCTTCGAGAGGCGGAATTCCAGGAGGCACCCGGCAATTTAAGTCCGCAGGACTCTGAACCATTGTACAGGCTTTTTCCCTGGGAAACAAAACTCACAAGCCACTGTTCTGGGTGTCAGTTTTCAGGACCCACTTGGCACTCTCAAACCAGACCAAGTTGGAACTGGTGCCACCTTGCGTGTGGGAGGCATCCTTCGAGAGGCAGATCTCCAGGAGGCACCCGGCAATTTAAGTCCGCAGGACCCTGAACCATTGTACAGGCTTTTTCCCTGGGAAACAAAACTCACAAGCCACTGTTCTGGGTGTCAGTTTTCAGGACCCACTTGACACTCTCAAAGCAGACCAAGTTGGCACTGGTGCCACCTTGCGTCTGGGAGATATTCTGCGAGTGGTGCAATTCCAGGAGGCACCCGGCAATTTAAGGCCTCAGGCCCCTGAACCATTGTACATGCATTTTCCCTGGGAAACAAAACTCACAAGCCACTGTTCTGGGTGTCAGTTTTCAGGACCCACTTGGCACTCTCAAGCCAGACCAAGTTGGCACTGGTGCCACCTTGCGTCTGGGAGGCATCCTGCGAGAGGCGGATCTCCAGGTGGCACCCGGCTATAAAAGGCGGCATTATCTAAACCATTTTACAGGCTTTTTCCCTGGGAAAGAAAACTCACAAGCCACTGTTCTGGGTGTCAGTTTGCAGGAGCCACCTGGCACTCTCAAACCAGACCAAGTTGGAACTGGTGCCACCTTGCGTCTGGGAGGCATCCTGCAAAAGGCCGAATTCCAGGAGGCACCCGGCAATTTAAGGCCGCAGGATCCTGAACCATTGTACAGGCTTTTTCCCTGGGAAACAAAACTCACAAGCCACTGTTCTGGGTGTCAGTTTTCAGGACCCACTTGACACTCTCAAAGCAGACCAAGTTGGCACTGGTGCCACCTTGCGTCTGGGAGGCATCCTGCGAGAGGTGCAATTCCAGGAGGCACCCGGCAATTTAAGGCCGCAGGACCCTGAACCATTGTACAGTCTTTTTCCCTGGGAAACAAAACTCACAAGCCACTGTTCTGGGTGTCAGTTTTCAGGACCCACTTGGCACTCTTAAACCAGACCAAGTTGGCACTGGTTCCACCTTGCGTCTGGGAGGCATCCTGCGAGAGGCTGAATTCCAATCAGCAGCTGGCAGTTTAAGGCCTCAGGCCCCTGAACCACCGTACAGAATTTTTCCCTGGGAAAGAAAACTCACAAGCCACTGTTCTGGGTGTCAGTTTTCAGGACCCACTTGGCACTCTTAAACTAGACCAAGTTGGAACTGGTTCCACCTTGCGTCTGGGAGGCATCCTGCGAGTGGCCGAATTCCAGGAGGCACCCGGCAATTTAAGGCCTCAGGCCCCTGAACCATTGTACAGGCTTTTTCCCTGGGAAACAAAACTCACAAGCCACTGTTCTGGGTGTCAGCTTCCCGGACCCACTTGACACTCTCAAACCAGACCAAGTTGGCACTGGTGTTGCTTAGCGACTGGGAAACATCTGGCGTGATGCGGAATTCCAGGAGGCGCCCCGCAATTTAAGGCCGCAGGACCCTGAACCATTGTACAGGCTTTTACCCTGGGAAACAAAACTCACAAGCCACTGTTCTGGGTGTCAGTTTTCAGGACCCACTTGGCACTCTCAAACCAGACCAAGTTGGCACTGGTGCCACCTTGCGTCTGGGAGGCATCCTTCGAGAGGCGGATCTCCAGGAGGCATCCGGCAATTTAAGTCCGCAGGACCCTGAACCATTGTACAGGCTTTTTCCCTGGGAAACAAAACTCACAAGCCACTGTTCTGGGTGTCAGTTTTCAGGACCCACTTGACACTCTCAAAGCAGACCAAGTTGGCACTGGTGCCACCTTGCGTCTGGGAGGCATCCTGCGAGAGGCGGAATTCCAGGAGGCACCCGGCAATTTAAGGCCGCAGGACCCTGAACCATTGTACAGGCTTTTTCCCTGGGAAACAAAACTCACAAGCCACTGTTCTGGGTGTCAGTTTTCAGGACCCACCTGGCACTCTCAAACCAGACCAAGTTGGCACTGGTGCCACCTTGCGTCTGGGAGGTATCCTGCGAGAGGCGCAATTCCAGGAGGCACCCGGCAATTTAAGGCCGCAGGACCCAAAACCATTCTACTGGCCTTTTCCCTGGGAAACAAAACTCACAAGCCAATGCTCTGGGTGTCAGTTTTCAGGACCCACTTGACACTCTCAAAGCAGACCTAGTTGGCACTGGTGCCATCTTGCATCTGGGAGGCATCCTGCGAGTGGCCGAATTCCAGGAGGCACCCGGCAATTTAAGGCCTCAGGCCCCTGAACCATTGTACAGGCTTTTTCCCTGGGAAAGAAAACTCACAAGCCACTGTTCTGGGTGTCAGTTTTCAGGACCCACTTGACACTCTCAAACCAGACCAAGTTGGAAATGGTGTCATTTTGCGTCTGGGAGGCATCCTGCGAGAGTCCGAATTCCAGGAGGCACCCGGCAATTTAAGGCCTCAGGCCCCTGAACCATTGTACAGGCTTTTCCCCTGGGAAACAAAACTCACAAGCCACTGTTCTGGGTGTCAGTTTTCAGGACCCACTTGGCACTCTCAAACCAGACCAAGTTGGCACTGGTGTTGCTTAGCGACTGGGAAACATCTGGCGTGATGCGGAATTCCAGGAGGCGCCCCGCAATTTTAGGCCTCAGGCCCCTGAACCATTGTACAGGCTTTTTCCCTGGGAAACAAAACTCACAAGCCACTGTTCTGGGTGTCAGTTTTCAGGACCCACTTGGCACTCTCAAACCAGACCAAGTTGGCACTGGTGCCACCTTGCGTCTGGGAGGCATCCTGCGAGAGGCGATATTCCAGGAGGCACACGGCAATTTAAGGCCGCCTGACCCTGAACCATTGTACAGGCTTTTTCCCTGGGAAACAAAACTCACAAGGCACTGTTCTGGGTGTCAGTTTTCAGGACCCACTTGGCACTCTTAAACCAGACCAAGTTGGAACTGGTGCCACCTTGCATCTTGGAGGAATCCTGCGAGAGGCCGAATTCCAGGAGTCATCCGGCAATTTAAGGCCGCAGGACCCTGAACCATTGCACAGGCTTTTTCCCTGGGAAAGAAAACTCACAAGCCACTGTTCTGGGTGTCAGTTTTCAGGACCCACTTGACACTCTCAAACCAGACCAAGTTGGAAATGGTGTCATTTTGCGTCTGGGAGGCACCCTGCGAGAGTCCGAATTCCAGGAGGCACCCGGCAATTTAAGGCCTCAGGCCCCTGAACCATTGTACAGGCTTTTTCCCTGGGAAACAAAACTCACAAGCCACTATTCTGGGTGTCAGTTTTCAGGGCCCACTTGGCACTCTTAAAGCAGACCAAGCTTGAACTGGTGCCACCTTGCGTCTGGGAGGCATCCTGCAAGAGGCGGAATTCCAGGAGTCACCCGGCAATTTAAGTCCGCAGGACCCTGAACCATTGTACAGGCTTTTTCCCTGGGAAACAAAACTCACAAGCCACTGTTCTGGGTGTCAGTTTTCAGGACCCACTTGACACTCTCAAAGCAGACCAAGTTGGCACTGGTGCCACCTTGCGTCTGGGAGGCATCCTGCGAGAGGCGCAGTTCCAGGAGCCACCCGGCAATTTAAGTCCGCATGACCCTGAACCATTGTACAGGCTTTTTCCCTGGGAAACAAAACTCACAAGGCACTGTTCTGGGTGTCAGTTTTCAGGACCCACTTGGCACTCTTAAACCAGACCAAGTTGGAACTGGTGCCACCTTGCGTCTGGGAGGCATCCTGCGAGTGGCCGAATTCCAGGAGGCACCCGGCAATTTAAGGCCTCAGGCCCCTGAACCATTGTACAGGCTTTTTCCTTGGGAAACAAAACTCACAAGTCACTGTTCTGGGTGTCAGTTTTCAGGACCCACTTGGCACTCTCAAACCAGACCAAGTTGGAACTGGTGCCACCTTGCACCTTGGAGGCATCCTGCGAGAGGCCGAATTCCAGGAGTCATCCGGCAATTTAAGGCCGCAGGACCCTGAACCATTGTACAGGCTTTTTCCCTGGGAAAGAAAACTCACAAGCCACTGTTCTGGGTGTCAGTTTTCAGGACCCACTTGACACTCTCAAACCAGACCAAGTTGGAAATGGTGTCATTTTGCGTCTGGGAGGCACCCTGCGAGAGTCCGAATTCCAGGAGGCACCCGGCAATTTAAGGCCTCAGACACCTGAACCATTGTACAGGCTTTTTCCCTGGGAAACAAAACTCACAAGCCACTGTTCTGGGTGTCAGTTTTCAGGACCCACTTGGCACTCTTAAACCAGACCAAGTTGGCACTGGTGTTGCTTAGCGACTGGGAAACATCTGGCGTGATGCGGAATTCCAGGAGGCGCCCTGCAATTTTAGGCCTCAGGCCCCTGAACCATTGTACAGGCTTTTTCCCTGGGAAACAAAACTCACAAGCCACTGTTCTGTGTGTCAGTTTTCAGGACCCACTTGACACTCTCAAAGCAGACCAAGTTGGCACTGGTGTTGCTTAGCGACTGGGAAACATCTGGCGTGATGCGGAGTTCCAGGAGGCGCCTCGCAATTTAAGGCCGCAGGACCCTGAACCATTGTACAGGCTTTTTCCCTGGGAAACAAAACTCACAAGCCACTGTTCTGGGTGTCAGTTTTCAGGACCCACTTGGCACTCTCAAACCAGACCAAGTTGGCACTGGTGCCACCTTGCGTCTGGGAGGCATCCTGCGAGAGGCGGAATTCCAGGAGGCACCCGGCAATTTAAGGCCGCAGGCCCCTGAACCATTCTACAGGCTTTTTCCCTGGAAAAAAAATTTCAGAAGCCACTGTTCTGGGTGTCAGTTTACAGGACCCACTTGGCACTCTCCAACCAGACCAAGTTTGCACTGGTGCCACCTTGCGTCTGGGAGGCATCCTGCAAGACGCCGAATTCCAGGAGGCACCCGGCAATTTAAGGCCTCAGGCCCCTGAACCATTGTATAGGCTTTTTCCCTGGGAAACAAAACTCACAAGCCACTGTTCTGGGTGTCAGTTTGCAGGAGCCACTTGACACTCTCAAACCAGACCAAGTTGGCACTGGTGCCACCTTGCGTCTGGGAGGCATCCTGCGAGAGGCGGATCTCCAGGTGGCACCCGGCTATAAAAGGCGGCATTACCTAAACCATTTTACAGGCTTTTTCCCTGGGAAAGAAAACTCACAAGCCACTGTTCTGGGTGTCAGTTTGCAGGAGCCACCTGGCACTCTCAAACCAGACCAAGTTGGAACTGGTGCCACCTTGCGTCTGGGAGGCATCCTGCGAGAGGCCGAATTCCAGGAGGCACCCGGCAATTTAAGGCCGCAGGATCCTGAACCATTGTACAGGCTTTTTCCCTGGGAAACAAAACTCACAAGCCACTGTTCTGGGTGTCAGTTTTCAGGACCCACTTGAAACTCTCAAAGCAGACCAAGTTGGCCCTGGTGCCACCTTGCGTCTGGGAGGCATCCTGCGAGAGGTGCAATTCCAGGAGGCACCCGGCAATTTAAGGCCGCAGGACCCTGAACCATTGTACAGGCTTTTTCCCTGGGAAACAAAACTCACAAGCCACTGTTCTGGGTGTCAGTTTTCAGGACCCACTTGGCACTCTTAAACCAGACCAAGTTGGCACTGGTTCCACCTTGCGTCTGGGAGGCATCCTGCGAGAGGCTGAATTCCAGGAAGCAGCCGGCAGTTTAAGGCCTCAGGCCCCTGAACCACCGTACAGAATTTTTCCCTGGGAAAGAAAACTCACAAGCCACTGTTCTGGGTGTCAGTTTTCAGGACCCACTTGGCACTCTTAAACTAGACCAAGTTGGAACTGGTGCCACCTTGCGTCTGGGAGGCATCCTGCGAGAGGTGCAATTCCAGGAGGCACCTGGCAATTTAAGGCCTCAGGCCCCTGAACCATTGTACAGGCTTTTTCCCTGGGAAACAAAACTCAGAAGCCACTGTTCTGGGTGTCAGCTTCCCGGACCCACTTGACACTCTCAAACCAGACCAAGTTGGCACTGGTGTTGCTTAGCGACTGGGAAACATCTGGCGTGATGCTGAATTCCAGGAGGCGCCCCGCAATTTAAGGCCGCAGGACCCTGAACCATTGTACAGGCTTTTTCCCTGGGAAACAAAACTCACAAGCCACTGTTCTGGGTGTCAGTTTGCAGGACCCACTTGGCACTCTCAAACCAGACCAAGTTGGCACTGGTGCCACCTTGCGTCTGGGAGGCATCCTTCGAGAGGCGGATCTCCAGGAGGCATCCGGCAATTTAAGTCCGCAGGACCCTGAACCATTGTACAGGCTTTTTCCCTGGGAAACAAAACTCACAAGCCACTGTTCTGGGTGTCAGTTTTCAGGACCCACTTGACACTCTCAAAGCAGACCAAGTTGGCACTGGTGCCACCTTGCGTCTGGGAGGCATCCTGCGAGAGGCGGAATTCCAGGAGGCACCCGGCAATTTAAGGCTGCAGGACCCTGAATCATTGTACAGGCTTTTTCCCTGGGAAACAAAACTCACAAGCCACTGTTCTGGGTGTCAGTTTTCAGGACCCACCTGGCACTCTCAAACCAGACCAAGTTGGCACTGGTGCCACCTTGCGTCTGGGAGGCATCCTGCGAGAGGCGCAATTCCAGGAGGCACCCGGCAATTTAAGGCCGCAGGACCCAAAACCATTCTACTGGCCTTTTCCCTGGGAAACAAAACTCACAAGCCAATGCTCTGGGTGTCAGTTTTCAGGACCCACTTGACACTCTCAAAGCAGACCTAGTTGGCACTGGTGCCACCTTGCGTCTGGGAGGCATCCTTCGAGTGGCCGAATTCCAGGAGGCACCCGGCAATTTAAGGCCTCAGGCCCCTGAACCATTGTACAGGCTTTTTCCCTGGGAAACAAAACTCACAAGCCACTGTTCTGGGTGTCAGTTTTCAGGACCCACTTGACACTCTCAAAGCAGACCAAGTTGGCACTGGTGTTGCTTAGCGACTGGGAAACATCTGGCGTGATGCGGAATTCCAGGAGGCGCCCCGCAATTTAAGGCCGCAGGACCCTGAACCATTGTACAGGCTTTTTCCTTGGGAAACAAAACTCACAAGTCACTGTTCTGGGTTTCAGTTTTCAGGACCCACTTGGCACTCTCCAACCAGACCAAGTTGGAACTGGTGCCACCTTGCGTCTGGGAGGCATCCTGCGAGTGGCCGAATTCCAGGAGGCACCCGGCAATTTAAGGCCTCAGGCCCCTGAACCATTGTACAGGCTTTTTCCTTGGGAAACAAAACTCACAAGTCACTGTTCTGGGTTTCAGTTTTCAGGACCCACTTGGCACTCTCAAACCAGACCAAGTTGGAACTGGTGCCACCTTGCACCTTGGAGGCATCCTGCGAGAGGCCGAATTCCAGGAGTCATCCGGCAATTTAAGGCCGCAGGACCCTGAACCATTGTACAGGCTTTTTCCCTGGGAAAGAAAACTCACAAGCCACTGTTCTGGGTGTCAGTTTTCAGGACCCACTTGACACTCTCAAACCAGACCAAGTTGGAAATGGTGTCATTTTGCGTCTGGGAGGCACCCTGCGAGAGTCCGAATTCCAGGAGGCACCCGGCAATTTAAGGCCTCAGGCCCCTGAACAATTGTACAGGCTTTTCCCCTGGGAAACAAAACTCACAAGCCACTGTTCTGGGTGTCAGTTTTCAGGACCCACTTGGCACTCTCAAACCAGACCAAGTTGGCACTGGTGTTGCTTAGCGACTGGGAAACATCTGGCGTGATGCGGAATTCCAGGAGGCGCCCCGCAATTTTAGGCCTCAGGCCCCTGAACCATTGTACAGGCTTTTTCCCTGGGAAACAAAACTCACAAGCCACTGTTCTGGGTGTCAGTTTTCAGGACCCACTTGGCACTCTCAAACCAGACCAAGTTGGCACTGGTGCCACCTTGCATCTGGGAAGCATCTTGCAAGACGCCGAATTCCAGGAGGCACCCGGCAATTTAAGGCCGCAGGACCCTGAACCATTGTACAGGCTTTTTCCCTGGGAAACAAAACTCAGAAGCCACTGTTCTGGGTGTCAGTTTGCAGGACCCACTTGGCACTCTCAAACCAGACCAAGTTGGCACTGGTGTCATTTTGCGTCTGGGAGGCACCCTGCGAGAGTCCGAATTCCAGGAGGCACCGGCAATTTAAGGCCTCAGGCCACTGAACCATTGTACAGGCTTTTCCCCTGGGAAACAAAACTCACAAGCCACTGTTCTGGGTGTCAGTTTTCAGGACCCACTTGGCACTCTCAAACCAGACCAAGTTGGCACTGGTGCCACCTTGCGTCTGGGAGGCATCCTGCGAGAGGCAGAATTCCAGGAGGCACCGGGCAATTTAAGGCCGCAGGACCCAAAACCATTCTACAGGCTTTTTCCCTGGAAAAAAAATTTCAGAAGCCACTGTTCTGGGTGTCAGTTTACAGGACCCACTTGGCACTCTCAAACCAGACCAAGTTTGCACTGGTGCCACCTTGCGTCTGGGAGGCATCCTTCGAGAGGCGGATCTCCAGGAGGCACCCGGCAATTTAAGTCCGCAGGACTCTGAACCATTGTACAGGCTTTTTCCCTGGGAAACAAAACTCACAAGCCACTGTTCTGGGTGTCAGTTTGCAGGAGCAACCTGGCACTCTCAAACCAGACCAAGTTGGCACTGGTGCCACCTTGCGTCTGGGAGATATTCTGCGAGTGGTGCAATTCCAGGAGGCACCCGGCAATTTAAGGCCTCAGGCCCCTGAACCATTGTACAGGCTTTTTCCCTGGGAAACAAAACTCACAAGCCACTGTTCTGGGTGTCAGTTTTCAGGACCCACTTGGCACTCTCAAACCAGACCAAGTTGGAACTGGTGCCACCTTGCGTGTGGGAGGCATCCTTCGAGAGGCAGATCTCCAGGAGGCACCCGGCAATTTAAGTCCGCAGGACCCTGAACCATTGTACAGGCTTTTTCCCTGGGAAACAAAACTCAGAAGCCACTGTTCTGGGTGTCAGTTTTAAAAACCCACTTGACACTCTCAAAGCAGACCAAGTTGGCACTGGTGCCACCTTGCGTCTGGGAGGCATCCTGCGAGAGGCGCAATTCCAGGAGCCACCAGGCAATTTAAGGCCGCATGACCCTGAACCATTGTACAGGCTTTTTCCCTGGGAAACAAAACTCACAAGGCACTGTTCTGGGTGTCAGTTTTCAGGACCCACTTGGCACTCTCAAAGCAGACCTAGTTGGCACTGGTGCCATCTTGCATCTGGGAGGCGTCCTGCGAGTGGCCGAATTCCAGGAGGCACCCGGCAATTGAAGGCCTCAGGCCCCTGAACCATTGTACAGGCTTTTTCCTTGGGAAACAAAACTCACAAGCCACTGTTCTGGGTGTCAGTTTTCAGGAGCCACCTGGCACTCTCAAACCAGACCAAGTTGGAAATGGTGTCATTTTGCGTCTGGGAGGCACCCTGCGAGGGTCCGATTTCCAGGAGGCACCCGGCAATTTAAGGCCTCAGACACCTGAACCATTGTACAGGCTTTTTCCCTGGGAAACAAAACTCACAAGCCACTGTTCTGGGTGTCAGTTTTCAGGACACACTTGGCACTCTTAAACCAGACCAAGTTGGCACTGGTGTTGCTTAGCGACTGGGAAACATCTGGCGTGATGCGGAATTCCAGGAGGCGCCCTGCAATTTTAGGCCTCAGGCCCCTGAACCATTGTACAGGCTTTTTCCCTGGGAAACAAAACTCACAAGCCACTGTTCTGGGTGTCAGTTTTCAGGACCCACTTGACACTCTCAAAGCAGACCAAGTTGGCACTGGTGTTGCTTAGCGACTGGGAAACATCTGGCGTGATGCGGAATTCCAGGAGGCGCCCCGCAATTTAAGGCCGCAGGACCCTGAACCATTGTACAGGCTTTTTCCCTGGGAAACAAAACTCACAAGTCACTGTTCTGGGTGTCAGTTTTCAGGACCCACTTGGCACTCTCAAACCAGACCAAGCTGGCACTGGTGCCACCTTGCGTCTGGGAGGCATCCTGCGAGAGGTGGAATTCCAGGAGGCACCCGGCAATTTAAGGCCGCAGGACCCTGAACCATTGTACAGGCTTTTTCCCTGGGAAACAAAACTCAGAAGCCACTGTTCTGGGTGTCAGTTTCCAGAACCCACTTGGCACTCTCCAACCAGACCAAGTTTGCACTGGTGCCACCTTGCGTCTGAGAGGCATCCTGCAAGACGCCGAATTCCAGGAGGCACCCGGCAATTTAAGGCCTCAGGCCCCTGAACCATTGTATAGGCTTTTTCCCTGGGAAACAAAACTCACAAGCCACTGTTCTGGGTGTCAGTTTGCAGGAGCCACTTGACACTCTCAAACCAGACCAAGTTGGCACTGGTGCCACCTTGCGTCTGGGAGGCATCCTGCGAGAGGCGGATCTCCAGGTGGCACCCGGCTATAAAAGGCGGCATTACCTAAACCATTCTACAGGCTTTTTCCCTGGGAAAGAAAACTCACAAGCCACTGTTCTGGGTGTCAGTTTTCAGGAGCCACCTGGCACTCTCAAACCAGACCAAGTTGGCACTGGTGCCACCTTGCGTCTGGGAGGCATCCTGCGAGAGGCCGAATTCCAGGAGGCACCCGGCAATTTAAGGCCGCAGGATCCTGAACCATTGTACAGGCTTTTTCCCTGGGAAACAAAACTCACAAGCCACTGTTCTGGGTGTCAGTTTTCAGGACCCACTTGACACTCTCAAAGCAGACCAAGTTGGCACTGGTGCCACCTTGCGTCTGAGAGGCATCCTGCGAGAAGTGCAATTCCAGGAGGCACCCGGCAATTTAAGGCCGCAGGACCCTGAACCATTGTACAGGCTTTTTCCCTGGGAAACAAAACTCACAAGCCACTGTTCTGGGTGTCAGTTTTCAGGACCCACTTGGCACTCTTAAACCAGACCAAATTGGCACTGGTGTTGCTTAGCGACTGGGAAACATCTGGCGTGATGCGGAATTCCAGGAGGCGCCCTGCAATTTTAGGCCTCAGGCCCCTGAACCATTGTACAGGCTTTTTCCCTGGGAAACAAAACTCACAAGCCACTGTTCTGGGTGTCAGTTTTCAGGACCCACTTGACACTCTCAAAGCAGACCAAGTTGGCACTGGTGTTGCTTAGCGACTGGGAAACATCTGGCGTGATGCGGAATTCCAGGAGGCGCCCCGCAATTTAAGGCCGCAGGACCCTGAACCATTGTACAGGCTTTTTCCCTGGGAAACAAAACTCACAAGCCACTGTTCTGGGTGTCAGTTTTCAGGACCCACTTGGCACTCTCAAACCAGACCAAGTTGGCACTGGTGCCACCTTGCGTCTGGGAGGCATCCTGCGAGAGGCGGAATTCCAGGAGGCACCCGGCAATTTAAGGCCGCAGGCCCCTGAACCATTCTACAGGCTTTTTCCCTGGAAAAAAAATTTTAGAAGCCACTGTTCTGGGTGTCAGTTTACAGGACCCACTTGGCACTCTCCAACCAGACCAAGTTTGCACTGGTGCCACCTTGCGTCTGGGAGGCATCCTGCAAGACGCCGAATTCCAGGAGGCACCCGGCAATTTAAGGCCTCAGGCCCCTGAACCATTGTATAGGCTTTTTCCCTGGGAAACAAAACTCACAAGCCACTGTTCTGGGTGTCAGTTTGCAGGAGCCACTTGACACTCTCAAAGCAGACCAAGTTGGCACTGGTGCCACCTTGCGTCTGGGAGGCATCCTGCGAGAGGCGGATCTCCAGGTGGCACCCGGCTATAAAAGGCGGCATTACCTAAACCATTTTACAGGCTTTTTCCCTGGGAAAGAAAACTCACAAGCCACTGTTCTGGGTGTCAGTTTGCAGGACCCACTTGGCACTCTTAAACCAGACCAAGTTGGCACTGGTTCCACCTTGCGTCTGGGAGGCATCCTGCGAGAGGCTGAATTCCAGGAAGCAGCCGGCAGTTTAAGGCCTCAGGCCCCTGAACCACCGTACAGAATTTTTCCCTGGGAAAGAAAACTCACAAGCCACTGTTCTGGGTGTCAGTTTTCAGGACCCACTTGGCACTCTTAAACTAGACCAAGTTGGAACTGGTGCCACCTTGCGTCTGGGAGGCATCCTGCGAGAGGTGCAATTCCAGGAGGCACCTGGCAATTTAAGGCCTCAGGCCCCTGAACCATTCTACAGGCTTTTTCCCTGGGAAACAAAACTCAGAAGCCACTGTTCTGGGTGTCAGCTTCCCGGACCCACTTGACACTCTCAAACCAGACCAAGTTGGCACTGGTGTTGCTTAGGGACTGGGAAACATCTGGCGTGATGCGGAATTCCAGGAGGCGCCCCGCAATTTAAGGCCGCAGGACCCTGAACCATTGTACAGGCTTTTTCCCTGGGAAACAAAACTCAGAAGCCACTGTTCTGGGTGTCAGTTTGCAGGACCCACTTGGCACTCTCAAACCAGACCAAGTTGGCACTGGTGCCACCTTGCGTCTGGGAGGCATCCTTCGAGAGGCGGATCTCCAGGAGGCATCCGGCAATTTAAATCCGCAGGACCCTGAACCATTGTACAGGCTTTTTCCCTGGGAAACAAAACTCACAAGCCACTGTTCTGGGTGTCAGTTTTCAGGACCCACTTGACACTCTCAAAGCAGACCAAGTTGGCACTGGTGCCACCTTGCGTCTGGGAGGCATCCTGCGAGAGGCGGAATTCCAGGAGGCACCCGGCAATTTAAGGCCTCAGGTCCCTGAACCATTGTACAGGCTTTTTCCCTGGGAAACAAAACTCACAAGCCACTGTTCTGGGTGTCAGTTTTCAGGACCCACCTGGCACTCTCAAACCAGACCAAGTTGGCACTGGTGCCACCTTGCGTCTGGGAGGCATCCTGCGAGAGGCGCAATTCCAGGAGGCACCCGGCAATTTAAGGCCGCAGGACCCAAAACCATTCTACTGGCCTTTTCCCTGGGAAACAAAACTCACAAGCCAATGCTCTGGGTGTCAGTTTTCAGGACCCACTTGACACTCTCAAAGCAGACCTAGTTGGCACTGGTGCCATCTTGCATCTGGGAGGCATCCTGCGAGTGGCCGAATTCCAGGAGGCACCCGGCAATTTAAGGCCTCAGGCCCCTGAACCATTGTACAGGCTTTTTCCCTGGGAAACAAAACTCACAAGCCACTGTTCTGGGTGTCAGTTTTCAGGACCCACTTGACACTCTCAAAGCAGACCAAGTTGGCACTGGTGTTGCTTAGCGACTGGGAAACATCTGGCGTGATGCGGAATTCCAGGAGGCGCCCCGCAATTTAAGGCCGCAGGACCCTGAACCATTGTACAGGCTTTTTCCTTGGGAAACAAAACTCACAAGTCACTGTTCTGGGTTTCAGTTTTCAGGACCCACTTGGCACTCTCAAACCAGACCAAGTTGGAACTGGTGCCACCTTGCGTCTGGGAGGCATCCTGCGAGTGGCCGAATTCCAGGAGGCACCCGGCAATTTAAGGCCTCAGGCCCCTGAACCATTGTACAGGCTTTTTCCTTGGGAAACAAAACTCACAAGTCACTGTTCTGGGTTTCAGTTTTCAGGACCCACTTGGCACTCTCAAACCAGACCAAGTTGGAACTGGTGCCACCTTGCACCTTGGAGGCATCCTGCGAGAGGCCGAATTCCAGGAGTCATCCGGCAATTTAAGGCCGCAGGACCCTGAACCATTGTACAGGCTTTTTCCCTGGGAAAGAAAACTCACAAGCCACTGTTCTGGGTGTCAGTTTTCAGGACCCACTTGACACCCTCAAACCAGACCAAGTTGGAAATGGTGTCATTTTGCGTCTGGGAGGCACCCTGCGAGAGTCCGAATTCCAGGAGGCACCCGGCAATTTAAGGCCTCAGGCCCCTGAACCATTGTACAGGCTTTTCCCCTGGGAAACAAAACTCACAAGCCACTGTTCTGGGTGTCAGTTTTCAGGACCCACTTGGCACTCTCAAACCAGACCAAGTTGGCACTGGTGTTGCTTAGCGACTGGGAAACATCTGGCGTGATGCGGAATTCCAGGAGGCGCCCCGCAATTTTAGGCCTCAGGCCCCTGAACCATTGTACAGGCTTTTTCCCTGGGAAACAAAACTCACAAGCCACTGTTCTGGGTGTCAGTTTTCAGGACCCACTTGGCACTCTCAAACCAGACCAAGTTGGCACTGGTGCCACCTTGCGTCTGGGACGCATCCTGCGAGAGGCGGAATTCCAGGAGGCACCCGGCAATTTAAGGCCGCAGGACCCAAAACCATTCTACAGGCTTTTTCCCTGGGAAACAAAACTCACAAGCCACTGTTCTGGGTGTCAGTTTTCAGGACCCACTTGGCACTCTCAAACCAGACCAAGTTGGCACTGGTGTCATTTTGCGTCTGGGAGGCACCCTGCGAGAGTCCGAATTCCAGGAGGCACCCGGCAATTTAAGGCCTCAGGCCCCTGAACCATTGTACAGGCTTTTCCCCTGGGAAACAAAACTCACAAGCCACTGTTCTGGGTGTCAGTTTTCAGGACCCACTTGGCACTCTCAAACCAGACCAAGTTGGCACTGGTGCCACCTTGCGTCTGGGAGGCATCCTGCGAGAGGCAGAATTCCAGGAGGCACCCGGCAATTTAAGGCCGCAGGACCCAAAACCATTCTACAGGCTTTTTCCCTGGAAAAAAAATTTCAGAAGCCACTGTTCTGGGTGTCAGTTTACAGGACCCACTTGGCACTCTCAAACCAGACCAAGTTTGCACTGGTGCCACCTTGCGTCTGAGAGGCATCCTGCGAGAAGTGCAATTCCAGGAGGCACCCGGCAATTTAAGGCCGCAGGACCCTGAACCATTGTACAGGCTTTTTCCCTGGGAAACAAAACTCACAAGCCACTGTTCTGGGTGTCAGTTTTCAGGACCCACTTGGCACTCTTAAACCAGACCAAATTGGCACTGGTGTTGCTTAGCGACTGGGAAACATCTGGCGTGATGCGGAATTCCAGGAGGCGCCCTGCAATTTTAGGCCTCAGGCCCCTGAACCATTGTACAGGCTTTTTCCCTGGGAAACAAAACTCACAAGCCACTGTTCTGGGTGTCAGTTTTCAGGACCCACTTGACACTCTCAAAGCAGACCAAGTTGGCACTGGTGTTGCTTAGCGACTGGGAAACATCTGGCGTGATGCGGAGTTCCAGGAGGCGCCCCGCAATTTAAGGCCGCAGGACCCTGAACCATTGTACAGGCTTTTTCCCTGGGAAACAAAACTCAGAAGCCACTGTTCTGGGTGTCAGTTTTCAGGACCCACTTGGCACTCTCAAACCAGACCAAGTTGGCACTGGTGCCACCTTGCGTCTGGGAGGCATCCTGCGAGAGGCGGAATTCCAGGAGGCACCCGGCAATTTAAGGCCGCAGGCCCCTGAACCATTGTATAGGCTTTTTCCCTGGGAAACAAAACTCACAAGCCACTGTTCTGGGTGTCAGTTTGCAGGAGCCACTTGACACTCTCAAAGCAGACCAAGTTGGCACTGGTGCCACCTTGCGTCTGGGAGGCATCCTGCGAGAGGCGGATCTCCAGGTGGCACCCGGCTATAAAAGGCGGCATTACCTAAACCATTTTACAGGCTTTTTCCCTGGGAAAGAAAACTCACAAGCCACTGTTCTGGGTGTCAGTTTGCAGGACCCACTTGGCACTCTTAAACCAGACCAAGTTGGCACTGGTTCCACCTTGCGTCTGGGAGGCATCCTGCGAGAGGCTGAATTCCAGGAAGCAGCCGGCAGTTTAAGGCCTCAGGCCCCTGAACCACCGTACAGAATTTTTCCCTGGGAAAGAAAACTCACAAGCCACTGTTCTGGGTGTCAGTTTTCAGGACCCACTTGGCACTCTTAAACTAGACCAAGTTGGAACTGGTGCCACCTTGCGTCTGGGAGGCATCCTGCGAGAGGTGCAATTCCAGGAGGCACCTGGCAATTTAAGGCCTCAGGCCCCTGAACCATTCTACAGGCTTTTTCCCTGGGAAACAAAACTCAGAAGCCACTGTTCTGGGTGTCAGCTTCCCGGACCCACTTGACACTCTCAAACCAGACCAAGTTGGCACTGGTGTTGCTTAGGGACTGGGAAACATCTGGCGTGATGCGGAATTCCAGGAGGCGCCCCGCAATTTAAGGCCGCAGGACCCTGAACCATTGTACAGGCTTTTTCCCTGGGAAACAAAACTCAGAAGCCACTGTTCTGGGTGTCAGTTTGCAGGACCCACTTGGCACTCTCAAACCAGACCAAGTTGGCACTGGTGCCACCTTGCGTCTGGGAGGCATCCTTCGAGAGGCGGATCTCCAGGAGGCATCCGGCAATTTAAGTCCGCAGGACCCTGAACCATTGTACAGGCTTTTTCCCTGGGAAACAAAACTCACAAGCCACTGTTCTGGGTGTCAGTTTTCAGGACCCACTTGACACTCTCAAAGCAGACCAAGTTGGCACTGGTGCCACCTTGCGTCTGGGAGGCATCCTGCGAGAGGCGGAATTCCAGGAGGCACCCGGCAATTTAAGGCTGCAGGACCCTGAACCATTGTACAGGCTTTTTCCCTGGGAAACAAAACTCACAAGCCACTGTTCTGGGTGTCAGTTTTCAGGACCCACCTGGCACTCTCAAACCAGACCAAGTTGGCACTGGTGCCACCTTGCGTCTGGGAGGCATCCTGCGAGAGGCGCAATTCCAGGAGGCACCCGGCAATTTAAGGCCGCAGGACCCAAAACCATTCTACTGGCCTTTTCCCTGGGAAACAAAACTCACAAGCCAATGCTCTGGGTGTCAGTTTTCAGGACCCACTTGACACTCTCAAAGCAGACCTAGTTGGCACTGGTGCCATCTTGCATCTGGGAGGCATCCTGCGAGTGGCCGAATTCCAGGAGGCACCCGGCAATTTAAGGCCTCAGGCCCCTGAACCATTGTACAGGCTTTTTCCCTGGGAAACAAAACTCACAAGCCACTGTTCTGGGTGTCAGTTTTCAGGACCCACTTGACACTCTCAAAGCAGACCAAGTTGGCACTGGTGTTGCTTAGCGACTGGGAAACATCTGGCGTGATGCGGAATTCCAGGAGGCGCCCCGCAATTTAAGGCCGCAGGACCCTGAACCATTGTACAGGCTTTTTCCTTGGGAAACAAAACTCACAAGTCACTGTTCTGGGTTTCAGTTTTCAGGACCCACTTGGCACTCTCAAACCAGACCAAGTTGGAACTGGTGCCACCTTGCACCTTGGAGGCATCCTGCGAGAGGCCGAATTCCAGGAGTCATCCGGCAATTTAAGGCCGCAGGACCCTGAACCATTGTACAGGCTTTTTCCCTGGGAAAGAAAACTCACAAGCCACTGTTCTGGGTGTCAGTTTTCAGGACCCACTTGACACCCTCAAACCAGACCAAGTTGGAAATGGTGTCATTTTGCGTCTGGGAGGCACCCTGCGAGAGTCCGAATTCCAGGAGGCACCCGGCAATTTAAGGCCTCAGGCCCCTGAACCATTGTACAGGCTTTTCCCCTGGGAAACAAAACTCACAAGCCACTGTTCTGGGTGTCAGTTTTCAGGACCCACTTGGCACTCTCAAACCAGACCAAGTTGGCACTGGTGTTGCTTAGCGACTGGGAAACATCTGGCGTGATGCGGAATTCCAGGAGGCGCCCCGCAATTTTAGGCCTCAGGCCCCTGAACCATTGTACAGGCTTTTTCCCTGGGAAACAAAACTCACAAGCCACTGTTCTGGGTGTCAGTTTTCAGGACCCACTTGGCACTCTCAAACCAGACCAAGTTGGCACTGGTGCCACCTTGCGTCTGGGACGCATCCTGCGAGAGGCGGAATTCCAGGAGGCACCCGGCAATTTAAGGCCGCAGGACCCTGAACCATTGTACAGGCTTTTTCCCTGGGAAACAAAACTCACAAGCCACTGTTCTGGGTGTCAGTTTTCAGGACCCACTTGGCACTCTCAAACCAGACCAAGTTGGCACTGGTGCCACCTTGCGTCTTGGAAGCATCTTGCAAGACGCCGAATTCCAGGAGGCACCCGGCAATTTAAGGCCGCAGGACCCTGAACCATTGTATAGGCTTTTTCCCTGGGAAACAAAACTCAGAAGCCACTGTTCTGGGTGTCAGTTTCCAGAACCCACTTGGCACTCTCAAACCAGACCAAGTTGGCACTGGTGTCATTTTGCGTCTGGGAGGCACCCTGCGAGAGTCCGAATTCCAGGAGGCACCCGGCAATTTAAGGCCTCAGGCCCCTGAACCATTGTACAGGCTTTTCCCCTGGGAAACAAAACTCACAAGCCACTGTTCTGGGTGTCAGTTTTCAGGACCCACTTGGCACTCTCAAACCAGACCAAGTTGGCACTGGTGCCACCTTGCGTCTGGGAGGCATCCTGCGAGAGGCAGAATTCCAGGAGGCACCCGGCAATTTAAGGCCGCAGGACCCAAAACCATTCTACAGGCTTTTTCCCTGGAAAAAAAATTTCAGAAGCCACTGTTCTGGGTGTCAGTTTACAGGACCCACTTGGCACTCTCAAACCAGACCAAGTTTGCACTGGTGCCACCTTGCGTCTGGGAGGCATCCTTCGAGAGGCGGATCTCCAGGAGGCACCCGGCAATTTAAGTCCGCAGGACTCTGAACCATTGTACAGGCTTTTTCCCTGGGAAACAAAACTCACAAGCCACTGTTCTGGGTGTCAGTTTGCAGGAGCAACCTGGCACTCTCAAACCAGACCAAGTTGGCACTGGTGCCACCTTGCGTCTGGGAGATATTCTGCGAGTGGTGCAATTCCAGGAGGCACCCGGCAATTTAAGGCCTCAGGCCCCTGAACCATTGTACAGGCTTTTTCCCTGGGAAACAAAACTCACAAGCCACTGTTCTGGGTGTCAGTTTTCAGGACCCACTTGGCACTCTCAAACCAGACCAAGTTGGAACTGGTGCCACCTTGCGTGTGGGAGGCATCCTTCGAGAGGCAGATCTCCAGGAGGCACCCGGCA
This sequence comes from Fringilla coelebs, assembly GCF_963513975.1. NCBI lineage: Eukaryota > Metazoa > Chordata > Aves > Passeriformes > Fringillidae > Fringilla > Fringilla coelebs. The sequence goes on from NC_140048.1 coordinate 1,550,185, forward strand.
ATTTAAGTCCGCAGGACCCTGAACCATTGTACAGGCTTTTTCCCTGGGAAACAAAACTCACAAGCCACTGTTCTGGGTGTCAGTTTTCAAAACCCACTTGACACTCTCAAAGCAGACCAAGTTGGCACTGGTGCCACCTTGCGTCTGGGAGGCATCCTGCGAGAGGCGCAATTCCAGGAGCCACCAGGCAATTTAAGGCCGCATGACCCTGAACCATTGTACAGGCTTTTTCCCTGGGAAACAAAACTCACAAGGCACTGTTCTGGGTGTCAGTTTTCAGGACCCACTTGGCACTCTCAAAGCAGACCTAGTTGGCACTGGTGCCATCTTGCATCTGGGAGGCATCCTGCGAGTGGCCGAATTCCAGGAGGCACCCGGCAATTGAAGGCCTCAGGCCCCTGAACCATTTTACAGGCTTTTTCCTTGGGAAACAAAACTCACAAGCCACTGTTCTGGGTGTCAGTTTTCAGGAGCCACCTGGCACTCTCAAACCAGACCAAGTTGGAAATGGTGTCATTTTGCGTCTGGGAGGCACCCTGCGAGGGTCCGATTTCCAGGAGGCACCCGGCAATTTAAGGCCTCAGACACCTGAACCATTGTACAGGCTTTTTCCCTGGGAAACAAAACTCACAAGCCACTGTTCTGGGTGTCAGTTTTCAGGACCCACTTGGCACTCTTAAACCAGACCAAGTTGGCACTGGTGTTGCTTAGCGACTGGGAAACATCTGGCGTGATGCGGAATTCCAGGAGGCGCCCTGCAATTTTAGGCCTCAGGCCCCTGAACCATTGTACAGGCTTTTTCCCTGGGAAACAAAACTCACAAGCCACTGTTCTGGGTGTCAGTTTTCAGGACCCACTTGACACTCTCAAAGCAGACCAAGTTGGCACTGGTGTTGCTTAGCGACTGGGAAACATCTGGCGTGATGCGGAATTCCAGGAGGCGCCCCGCAATTTAAGGCCGCAGGACCCTGAACCATTGTACAGGCTTTTTCCCTGGGAAACAAAACTCACAAGCCACTGTTCTGGGTGTCAGTTTTCAGGACGCACTTGGCACTCTCAAACCAGACCAAGTTGGCACTGGTGCCACCTTGCGTCTGGGAGGCATCCTGCGAGAGGTGGAATTCCAGGAGGCACCCGGCAATTTAAGGCCGCAGGCCCCTGAACCATTCTACAGGCTTTTTCCCTGGAAAAAAAATTTCAGAAGCCACTGTTCTGGGTGTCAGTTTACAGGACCCACTTGGCACTCTCCAACCAGACCAAGTTTGCACTGGTGCCACCTTGCGTCTGGGAGGCATCCTGCAAGACGCCGAATTCCAGGAGGCACCCGGCAATTTAAGGCCGCAGGATCCTGAACCATTGTACAGGCTTTTTCCCTGGGAAACAAAACTCACAAGCCACTGTTCTGGGTGTCAGTTTTCAGGACCCACTTGACACTCTCAAAGCAGACCAAGTTGGCCCTGGTGCCACCTTGCGTCTGGGAGGCATCCTGCGAGAGGTGCAATTCCAGGAGGCACCCGGCAATTTAAGGCCGCAGGACCCTGAACCATTGTACAGGCTTTTTCCCTGGGAAACAAAACTCACAAGCCACTGTTCTGGGTGTCAGTTTTCAGGACCCACTTGGCACTCTTAAACCAGACCAAGTTGGCACTGGTTCCACCTTGCGTCTGGGAGGCATCCTGCGAGAGGCTGAATTCCAGGAAGCAGCCGGCAGTTTAAGGCCTCAGGCCCCTGAACCACCGTACAGAATTTTTCCCTGGGAAAGAAAACTCACAAGCCACTGTTCTGGGTGTCAGTTTTCAGGACCCACTTGGCACTCTTAAACTAGACCAAGTTGGAACTGGTGCCACCTTGCGTCTGGGAGGCATCCTGCGAGAGGTGCAATTCCAGGAGGCACCCGGCAATTTAAGGCCTCAGGCCCCTGAACCATTGTACAGGCTTTTTCCCTGGGAAACAAAACTCAGAAGCCACTGTTCTGGGTGTCAGCTTCCCGGACCCACTTGACACTCTCAAACCAGACCAAGTTGGCACTGGTGTTGCTTAGGGACTGGGAAACATCTGGCGTGATGCGGAATTCCAGGAGGCGCCCCGCAATTTAAGGCCGCAGGACCCTGAACCATTGTACAGGCTTTTTCCCTGGGAAACAAAACTCACAAGCCACTGTTCTGGGTGTCAGTTTGCAGGACCCACTTGGCACTCTCAAACCAGACCAAGTTGGCACTGGTGCCACCTTGCGTCTGGGAGGCATCCTTCGAGAGGCGGATCTCCAGGAGGCATCCGGCAATTTAAGTCCGCAGGACCCTGAACCATTGTACAGGCTTTTTCCCTGGGAAACAAAACTCACAAGCCACTGTTCTGGGTGTCAGTTTTCAGGACCCACTTGACACTCTCAAAGCAGACCAAGTTGGCACTGGTGCCACCTTGCGTCTGGGAGGCATCCTGCGAGAGGCGGAATTCCAGGAGGCACCCGGCAATTTAAGGCTGCAGGACCCTGAACCATTGTACAGGCTTTTTCCCTGGGAAACAAAACTCACAAGCCACTGTTCTGGGTGTCAGTTTTCAGGACCCACCTGGCACTCTCAAACCAGACCAAGTTGGCACTGGTGCCACCTTGCGTCTGGGAGGCATCCTGCGAGAGGCGCAATTCCAGGAGGCACCCGGCAATTTAAGGCCGCAGGACCCAAAACCATTCTACTGGCCTTTTCCCTGGGAAACAAAACTCACAAGCCAATGCTCTGGGTGTCAGTTTTCAGGACCCACTTGACACTCTCAAAGCAGACCTAGTTGGCACTGGTGCCATCTTGCATCTGGGAGGCATCCTGCGAGTGGCCGAATTCCAGGAGGCACCCGGCAATTTAAGGCCTCAGGCCCCTGAACCATTGTACAGGCTTTTTCCCTGGGAAACAAAACTCACAAGCCACTGTTCTGGGTGTCAGTTTTCAGGACCCACTTGACACTCTCAAAGCAGACCAAGTTGGCACTGGTGTTGCTTAGCGACTGGGAAACATCTGGCGTGATGCGGAATTCCAGGAGGCGCCCCGCAATTTAAGGCCGCAGGACCCTGAACCATTGTACAGGCTTTTTCCTTGGGAAACAAAACTCACAAGTCACTGTTCTGGGTGTCAGTTTTCAGGACCCACTTGGCACTCTCAAACCAGACCAAGTTGGAACTGGTGCCACCTTGCGTCTGGGAGGCATCCTGCGAGTGGCCGAATTCCAGGAGGCACCCGGCAATTTAAGGCCTCAGGCCCCTGAACCATTGTACAGGCTTTTTCCTTGGGAAACAAAACTCACAAGTCACTGTTCTTGGTTTCAGTTTTCAGGACCCACTTGGCACTCTCAAACCAGACCAAGTTGGAACTGGTGCCACCTTGCACCTTGGAGGCATCCTGCGAGAGGCCGAATTCCAGGAGTCATCCGGCAATTTAAGGCCGCAGGACCCTGAACCATTGTACAGGCTTTTTCCCTGGGAAAGAAAACTCACAAGCCACTGTTCTGGGTGTCAGTTTTCAGGACCCACTTGACACTCTCAAACCAGACCAAGTTGGAAATGGTGTCATTTTGCGTCTGGGAGGCACCCTGCGAGAGCCTGAATTCCAGGAGGCACCCGGCAATTTAAGGCCTCAGGCCCCTGAACCATTGTACAGGCTTTTCCCCTGGGAAACAAAACTCACAAGCCACTGTTCTGGGTGTCAGTTTTCAGGACCCACTTGGCACTCTCAAACCAGACCAAGTTGGCACTGGTGTTGCTTAGCGACTGGGAAACATCTGGCGTGATGCGGAATTCCAGGAGGCGCCCCGCAATTTTAGGCCTCAGGCCCCTGAACCATTGTACAGGCTTTTTCCCTGGGAAACAAAACTCACAAGCCACTGTTCTGGGTGTCAGTTTTCAGGACCCACTTGGCACTCTCAAACCAGACCAAGTTGGCACTGGTGCCACCTTGCGTCTGGGACGCATCCTGCGAGAGGCGGAATTCCAGGAGGCACCCGGCAATTTAAGGCCGCAGGACCCAAAACCATTCTACAGGCTTTTTCCCTGGGAAACAAAACTCACAAGCCACTGTTCTGGGTGTCAGTTTTCAGGACCCACTTGGCACTCTCAAACCAGACCAAGTTGGCACTGGTGCCACCTTGCGTCTTGGAAGCATCTTGCAAGACGCCGAATTCCAGGAGGCACCCGGGAATTTAAGGCCGCAGGACCCTGAACCATTGTACAGGCTTTTTCCCTGGGAAACAAAACTCAGAAGCCACTGTTCTGGGTGTCAGTTTCCAGAACCCACTTGGCACTCTCAAACCAGACCAAGTTGGCACTGGTGTCATTTTGCGTCTGGGAGGCACCCTGCGAGAGTCCGAATTCCAGGAGGCACCCGGCAATTTAAGGCCTCAGGCCCCTGAACCATTGTACAGGCTTTTCCCCTGGGAAACAAAACTCACAAGCCACTGTTCTGGGTGTCAGTTTTCAGGACCCACTTGGCACTCTCAAACCAGACCAAGTTGGCACTGGTGCCACCTTGCGTCTGGGAGGCATCCTGCGAGAGGCAGAATTCCAGGAGGCACCCGGCAATTTAAGGCCGCAGGACCCAAAACCATTCTACAGGCTTTTTCCCTGGAAAAAAAATTTCAGAAGCCACTGTTCTGGGTGTCAGTTTACAGGACCCACTTGGCACTCTCAAACCAGACCAAGTTTGCACTGGTGCCACCTTGCGTCTGGGAGGCATCCTTCGAGAGGCGGATCTCCAGGAGGCACCCGGCAATTTAAGTCCGCAGGACTCTGAACCATTGTACAGGCTTTTTCCCTGGGAAACAAAACTCACAAGCCACTGTTCTGGGTGTCAGTTTGCAGGAGCAACCTGGCACTCTCAAACCAGACCAAGTTGGCACTGGTGCCACCTTGCGTCTGGGAGATATTCTGCGAGTGGTGCAATTCCAGGAGGCACCCGGCAATTTAAGGCCTCAGGCCCCTGAACCATTGTACAGGCTTTTTCCCTGGGAAACAAAACTCACAAGCCACTGTTCTGGGTGTCAGTTTTCAGGACCCACTTGGCACTCTCAAACCAGACCAAGTTGGCACTGGTGCCACCTTGCGTGTGGGAGGCATCCTTCGAGAGGCAGATCTCCAGGAGGCACCCGGCAATTTAAGTCCGCAGGACCCTGAACCATTGTACAGGCTTTTTCCCTGGGAAACAAAACTCACAAGCCACTGTTCTGGGTGTCAGTTTTCAAAACCCACTTGACACTCTCAAAGCAGACCAAGTTGGCACTGGTGCCACCTTGCGTCTGGGAGGCATCCTGCGAGAGGCGCAATTCCAGGAGCCACCAGGCAATTTAAGGCCGCATGACCCTGAACCATTGTACAGGCTTTTTCCCTGGGAAACAAAACTCACAAGGCACTGTTCTGGGTGTCAGTTTTCAGGACCCACTTGGCACTCTCAAAGCAGACCTAGTTGGCACTGGTGCCATCTTGCATCTGGGAGGCATCCTGCGAGTGGCCGAATTCCAGGAGGCACCCGGCAATTGAAGGCCTCAGGCCCCTGAACCATTGTACAGGCTTTTTCCTTGGGAAACAAAACTCACAAGCCACTGTTCTGGGTGTCAGTTTTCAGGAGCCACCTGGCACTCTCAAACCAGACCAAGTTGGAAATGGTGTCATTTTGCGTCTGGGAGGCACCCTGCGAGGGTCCGATTTCCAGGAGGCACCCGGCAATTTAAGGCCTCAGACACCTGAACCATTGTACAGGCTTTTTCCCTGGGAAACAAAACTCACAAGCCACTGTTCTGGGTGTCAGTTTTCAGGACCCACTTGGCACTCTTAAACCAGACCAAGTTGGCACTGGTGTTGCTTAGCGACTGGGAAACATCTGGCGTGATGCGGAATTCCAGGAGGCGCCCTGCAATTTTAGGCCTCAGGCCCCTGAACCATTGTACAGGCTTTTTCCCTGGGAAACAAAACTCACAAGCCACTGTTCTGGGTGTCAGTTTTCAGGACCCACTTGACACTCTCAAAGCAGACCAAGTTGGCACTGGTGTTGCTTAGCGACTGGGAAACATCTGGCGGGATGCGGAATTCCAGGAGGCGCCCCGCAATTTAAGGCCGCAGGACCCTGAACCATTGTACAGGCTTTTTCCCTGGGAAACAAAACTCACAAGTCACTGTTCTGGGTGTCAGTTTTCAGGACCCACTTGGCACTCTCAAACCAGACCAAGTTGGCACTGGTGCCACCTTGCGTCTGGGAGGCATCCTGCGAGAGGTGGAATTCCAGGAGGCACCCGGCAATTTAAGGCCGCAGGCCCCTGAACCATTCTACAGGCTTTTTCCCTGGAAAAAAAATTTCAGAAGCCACTGTTCTGGGTGTCAGTTTACAGGACCCACTTGGCACTCTCCAACCAGACCAAGTTTGCACTGGTGCCACCTTGCGTCTGGGAGGCATCCTGCAAGACGCCGAATTCCAGGAGGCACCCGGCAATTTAAGGCCTCAGGCCCCTGAACCATTGTATAGGCTTTTTCCCTGGGAAACAAAACTCACAAGCCACTGTTCTGGGTGTCAGTTTGCAGGAGCCACTTGACACTGTCAAACCAGACCAAGTTGGCACTGGTGCCACCTTGCGTCTGGGAGGCATCCTGCGAGAGGCGGATCTCCAGGTGGCACCCGGCTATAAAAGGCGGCATTACCTAAACCATTTTACAGGCTTTTTCCCTGGGAAAGAAAACTCACAAGCCACTGTTCTGGGTGTCAGTTTGCAGGAGCCACCTGGCACTCTCAAACCAGACCAAGTTGGCACTGGTGCCACCTTGCGTCTGGGAGGCATCCTGCGAGAGGCCGAATTCCAGGAGGCACCCGGCAATTTAAGGCCGCAGGATCCTGAACCATTGTACAGGCTTTTTCCCTGGGAAAAAAAACTCACAAGCCACTGTTCTGGGTGTCAGTTTTCAGGACCCACTTGACACTCTCAAAGCAGACCAAGTTGGCACTGGTGCCACCTTGCGTCTGAGAGGCATCCTGCGAGAAGTGCAATTCCAGGAGGCACCCGGCAATTTAAGGCCGCAGGACCCTGAACCATTGTACAGGCTTTTTCCCTGGGAAACAAAACTCACAAGCCACTGTTCTGGGTGTCAGTTTTCAGGACCCACTTGGCACTCTTAAACCAGACCAAGTTGGCACTGGTTCCACCTTGCGTCTGGGAGGCATCCTGCGAGAGGCTGAATTCCAGGAAGCAGCCGGCAGTTTAAGGCCTCAGGCCCCTGAACCACCGTACAGAATTTTTCCCTGGGAAAGAAAACTCACAAGCCACTGTTCTGGGTGTCAGTTTTCAGGACCCACTTGGCACTCTTAAACTAGACCAAGTTGGAACTGGTGCCACCTTGCGTCTGGGAGGCATCCTGCGAGTGGCGGATCTACAGGAGGCACCCGGCAATTTAAGGCCTCAGGCCCCTGAACCATTGTACAGGCTTTTTCCTTGGGAAACAAAACTCACAAGTCACTGTTCTGGGTTTCAGTTTTCAGGACCCACTTGGCACTCTTAAACCAGACCAAGTTGGCACTGGTGTTGCTTAGGGACTGGGAAACATCTGGCGTGATGCGGAATTCCAGGAGGCGCCCCGCAATTTAAGGCCGCAGGACCCTGAACCATTGTACAGGCTTTTTCCCTGGGAAACAAAACTCACAAGCCACTGTTCTGGGTGTCAGTTTTCAAGACCCACTTGACACTCTCAAACCAGACCAAGTTGGCACTGGTGCCACCTTGCGTCTGGGAGGCATCCTTCGAGAGGCGGATCTCCAGGAGGCATCCGGCAATTTAAGTCCGCAGGACCCTGAACCATTGTACAGGCTTTTTCCCTGGGAAACAAAACTCACAAGCCACTGTTCTGGGTGTCAGTTTTCAGGACCCTCTTGACACTCTCAAAGCAGACCAAGTTGGCACTGGTGCCACCTTGCGTCTGGGAGGCATCCTGCGAGAGGCGGAATTCCAGGAGGCACCCGGCAATTTAAGGCTGCAGGACCCTGAACCATTGTACAGGCTTTTTCCCTGGGAAACAAAACTCACAAGCCACTGTTCTGGGTGTCAGTTTTCAGGACCCACCTGGCACTCTCAAACCAGACCTAGTTGGCACTGGTGCCATCTTGCATCTGGGAGGCATCCTGCGAGTGGCCGAATTCCAGGAGGCACCCGGCAATTTAAGGCCTCAGGCCCCTGAACCATTGTACAGGCTTTTTCCCTGGGAAACAAAACTCACAAGCCACTGTTCTGGGTGTCAGTTTTCAGGACCCACTTGACACTCTCAAAGCAGACCAAGTTGGCACTGGTGTTGCTTAGCGACTGGGAAACATCTGGCGTGATGCGGAATTCCAGGAGGCGCCCCGCAATTTAAGGCCGCAGGACCCTGAACCATTGTACAGGCTTTTTCCCTGGGAAACAAAAGTCACAAGCCACTGTTCTGGGTGTCAGTTTTCAGGACCCACTTGACACTCTCAAAGCAGACCAAGTTGGCACTGGTGTTGCTTAGCGACTGGGAAACATCTGACGTGATGCGGAATTCCAGCAGGCGCCCCGCAATTTAAGGCCTCAGGCCCCTGAACTATTGTACAGGCCTTTTCCCTGGGAAACAAAACTCACAAGCCACTGTTCTGGGTGTCAGTTTGCAGGAGCCACTTGACACTCTCAAACCAGACCAAGTTGGCACTGGTGCCACCTTGCGTCTGGGAGGCATCCTGCGAGAGGCGGATCTCCAGGTGGCACCCGGCTATAAAAGGCGGCATTACCTAAACCATTTTACAGGCTTTTTCCCTGGGAAAGAAAACTCACAAGCCACTGTTCTGGGTGTCAGTTTGCAGGAGCCACCTGTCACTCTCAAACCAGACCAAGTTGGCACTGGTGCCACCTTGCGTCTGGGAGGCATCCTGCGGGAGGCTGAATTCCAGGAGGCACCCGGCAATTTAAAGCCGCAGGATCCTGAACCATTGTACAGGCTTTTTCCCTGGGAAACAAAACTCACAAGCCACTGTTCTGGGTGTCAGTTTTCAGGACCCACTTGACACTCTCAAAGCAGACCAAGTTGGCACTGGTGCCACCTTGCGTCTGGGAGGCATCCTGCGTGAGGTGCAATTCCAGGAGGCACCCGGCAATTTAAGGCCGCAGGACCCTGAATCATTGTACAGGCTTTTTCCCTGGGAAACAAAACTCACAAGCCACTGTTCTGGGTGTCAGTTTTCAGGACCCACTTGACACTCTCAAAGCAGACCAAGTTGGCACTGGTGTTGCTTAGCGACTGGGAAACATCTGGCGTGATGCGGAATTCCAGGAGGCGCCCCGCAATTTAAGGCCGCAGGACCCTGAACCATTGTACAGGCTTTTTCCTTGGGAAACAAAACTCACAAGTCACTGTTCTGGGTTTCAGTTTTCAGGACCCACTTGGCACTCTCAAACCAGACCAAGTTGGAACTGGTGCCACCTTGCGTCTGGGAGGCATCCTGCGAGTGGCCGAATTCCAGGAGGCACCCGGCAATTTAAGGCCTCAGGCCCCTGAACCATTGTACAGGCTTTTTCCTTGGGAAACAAAACTCACAAGTCACTGTTCTTGGTTTCAGTTTTCAGGACCCACTTGGCACTCTCAAACCAGACCAAGTTGGAACTGGTGCCACCTTGCACCTTGGAGGCATCCTGCGAGAGGCCGAATTCCAGGAGTCATCCGGCAATTTAAGGCCGCAGGACCCTGAACCATTGTACAGGCTTTTTCCCTGGGAAAGAAAACTCACAAGCCACTGTTCTGGGTGTCAGTTTTCAGGACCCACTTGACACTCTCAAACCAGACCAAGTTGGAAATGGTGTCATTTTGCGTCTGGGAGGCACCCTGCGAGAGCCTGAATTCCAGGAGGCACCCGGCAATTTAAGGCCTCAGGCCCCTGAACCATTGTACAGGCTTTTCCCCTGGGAAACAAAACTCACAAGCCACTGTTCTGGGTGTCAGTTTTCAGGACCCACTTGGCACTCTCAAACCAGACCAAGTTGGCACTGGTGTTGCTTAGCGACTGGGAAACATCTGGCGTGATGCGGAATTCCAGGAGGCGCCCCGCAATTTTAGGCCTCAGGCCCCTGAACCATTGTACAGGCTTTTTCCCTGGGAAACAAAACTCACAAGCCACTGTTCTGGGTGTCAGTTTTCAGGACCCACTTGGCACTCTCAAACCAGACCAAGTTGGCACTGGTGCCACCTTGCGTCTGGGACGCATCCTGCGAGAGGCGGAATTCCAGGAGGCACCCGGCAATTTAAGGCCGCAGGACCCTGAACCATTCTACAGGCTTTTTCCCTGGGAAACAAAACTCACAAGCCACTGTTCTGGGTGTCAGTTTTCAGGACCCACTTGGCACTCTCAAACCAGACCAAGTTGGCACTGGTGCCACCTTGCGTCTTGGAAGCATCTTGCAAGACGCCGAATTCCAGGAGGCACCCGGCAATTTAAGGCCGCAGGACCCTGAACCATTGTACAGGCTTTTTCCCTGGGAAACAAAACTCAGAAGCCACTGTTCTGGGTGTCAGTTTCCAGAACCCACTTGGCACTCTCAAACCAGACCAAGTTGGCACTGGTGTCATTTTGCGTCTGGGAGGCACCCTGCGAGAGTCCGAATTCCAGGAGGCACCCGGCAATTTAAGGCCTCAGGCCCCTGAACCATTGTACAGGCTTTTCCCCTGGGAAACAAAACTCACAAGCCACTGTTCTGGGTGTCAGTTTTCAGGACCCACTTGGCACTCTCAAACCAGACCAAGTTGGCACTGGTGCCACCTTGCGTCTGGGAGGCATCCTGCGAGAGGCAGAATTCCAGGAGGCACCCGGCAATTTAAGGCCGCAGGACCCAAAACCATTCTACAGGCTTTTTCCCTGGAAAAAAAATTTCAGAAGCCACTGTTCTGGGTGTCAGTTTACAGGACCCACTTGGCACTCTCAAACCAGACCAAGTTTGCACTGGTGCCACCTTGCGTCTGGGAGGCATCGTTCGAGAGGCGGATCTCCAGGAGGCACCCGGCAATTTAAGTCCGCAGGACTCTGAACCATTGTACAGGCTTTTTCCCTGGGAAACAAAACTCACAAGCCACTGTTCTGGGTGTCAGTTTGCAGGAGCAACCTGGCACTCTCAAACCAGACCAAGTTGGCACTGGTGCCACCTTGCGTCTGGGAGATATTCTGCGAGTGGTGCAATTCCAGGAGGCACCCGGCAATTTAAGGCCTCAGGCCCCTGAACCATTGTACAGGCTTTTCCCCTGGGAAACAAAACTCACAAGCCACTGTTCTGGGTGTCAGTTTTCAGGACCCACTTGGCACTCTCAAACCAGACCAAGTTGGCACTGGTGCCACCTTGCGTGTGGGAGGCATCCTTCGAGAGGCAGATCTCCAGGAGGCACCCGGCAATTTAAGTCCGCAGGACCCTGAACCATTGTACAGGCTTTTTCCCTGGGAAACAAAACTCACAAGCCACTGTTCTGGGTGTCAGTTTTCAAAACCCACTTGACACTCTCAAAGCAGACCAAGTTGGCACTGGTGCCACCTTGCGTCTGGGAGGCATCCTGCGAGAGGCGCAATTCCAGGAGCCACCAGGCAATTTAAGGCCGCATGACCCTGAACCATTGTACAGGCTTTTTCCCTGGGAAACAAAACTCACAAGGCACTGTTCTGGGTGTCAGTTTTCAGGACCCACTTGGCACTCTCAAAGAAGACCTAGTTGGCACTGGTGCCATCTTGCATCTGGGAGGCATCCTGCGAGTGGCCGAATTCCAGGAGTCATCCGGCAATTTAAGGCCGCAGGACCCTGAACCATTGTACAGGCTTTTTCCCTGGGAAAGAAAACTCACAAGCCACTGTTCTGGGTGTCAGTTTTCAGGAGCCACCTGGCACTCTCAAACCAGACCAAGTTGGAAATGGTGTCATTTTGCGTCTGGGAGGCACCCTGCGAGGGTCCGATTTCCAGGAGGCACCCGGCAATTTAAGGCCTCAGACACCTGAACCATTGTACAGGCTTTTTCCCTGGGAAACAAAACTCACAAGCCACTGTTCTGGGTGTCAGTTTTCAGGAGCCACCTGGCACTCTCAAACCAGACCAAGTTGGAAATGGTGTCATTTTGCGTCTGGGAGGCACCCTGCGAGGGTCCGATTTCCAGGAGGCACCCGGCAATTTAAGGCCTCAGACACCTGAACCATTGTACAGGCTTTTTCCCTGGGAAACAAAACTCACAAGCCACTGTTCTGGGTGTCAGTTTTCAGGACCCACTTGACACTCTCAAAGCAGACCAAGTTGGCACTGGTGTTGCTTAGCGACTGGGAAACATCTGGCGGGATGCGGAATTCCAGGAGGCGCCCCGCAATTTAAGGCCGCAGGACCCTGAACCATTGTACAGGCTTTTTCCCTGGGAAACAAAACTCACAAGTCACTGTTCTGGGTGTCAGTTTTCAGGACCCACTTGGCACTCTCAAACCAGACCAAGTTGGCACTGGTGCCACCTTGCGTCTGGGAGGCATCCTGCGAGAGGTGGAATTCCAGGAGGCACCCGGCAATTTAAGGCCGCAGGCCCCTGAACCATTCTACAGGCTTTTTCCCTGGAAAAAAAATTTCAGAAGCCACTGTTCTGGGTGTCAGTTTACAGGACCCACTTGGCACTCTCCAACCAGACCAAGTTTGCACTGGTGCCACCTTGCGTCTGGGAGGCATCCTGCAAGACGCCGAATTCCAGGAGGCACCCGGCAATTTAAGGCCTCAGGCCCCTGAACCATTGTATAGGCTTTTCCCCTGGGAAACAAAACTCACAAGCCACTGTTCTGGGTGTCAGTTTGCAGGAGCCACTTGACACTCTCAAACCAGACCAAGTTGGCACTGGTGCCACCTTGCGTCTGGGAGGCATCCTGCGAGAGGCGGATCTCCAGGTGGCACCCGGCTATAAAAGGCGGCATTACCTAAACCATTTTACAGGCTTTTTCCCTGGGAAAGAAAACTCACAAGCCACTGTTCTGGGTGTCAGTTTGCAGGAGCCACCTGGCACTCTCAAACCAGACCAAGTTGGCACTGGTGCCACCTTGCGTCTGGGAGGCATCCTGCGAGAGGCCGAATTCCAGGAGGCACCCGGCAATTTAAGGCCGCAGGATCCTGAACCATTGTACAGGCTTTTTCCCTGGGAAACAAAACTCACAAGCCACTGTTCTGGGTGTCAGTTTTCAGGACCCACTTGACACTCTCAAAGCAGACCAAGTTGGCACTGGTGCCACCTTGCGTCTGAGAGGCATCCTGCGAGAAGTGCAATTCCAGGAGGCACCCGGCAATTTAAGGCCGCAGGACCCTGAACCATTGTACAGGCTTTTTCCCTGGGAAACAAAACTCACAAGCCACTGTTCTGGGTGTCAGTTTTCAGGACCCACTTGGCACTCTTAAACCAGACCAAGTTGGCACTGGTTCCACCTTGCGTCTGGGAGGCATCCTGCGAGAGGCTGAATTCCAGGAAGCAGCCGGCAGTTTAAGGCCTCAGGCCCCTGAACCACCGTACAGAATTTTTCCCTGGGAAAGAAAACTCACAAGCCACTGTTCTGGGTGTCAGTTTTCAGGACCCACTTGGCACTCTTAAACTAGACCAAGTTGGAACTGGTGCCACCTTGCGTCTGGGAGGCATCCTGCGAGTGGCGGATCTCCAGGAGGCACCCGGCAATTTAAGGCCTCAGGCCCCTGAACCATTGTACAGGCTTTTTCCTTGGGAAACAAAACTCACAAGTCACTGTTCTGGGTTTCAGTTTTCAGGACCCACTTGGCACTCTTAAACCAGACCAAGTTGGCACTGGTGTTGCTTAGGGACTGGGAAACATCTGGCGTGATGCGGAATTCCAGGAGGCGCCCCGCAATTTAAGGCCGCAGGACCCTGAACCATTGTACAGGCTTTTTCCCTGGGAAACAAAACTCACAAGCCACTGTTCTGGGTGTCAGTTTTCAAGACCCACTTGACACTCTCAAACCAGACCAAGTTGGCACTGGTGCCACCTTGCGTCTGGGAGGCATCCTTCGAGAGGCGGATCTCCAGGAGGCATCCGGCAATTTAAGTCCGCAGGACCCTGAACCATTGTACAGGCTTTTTCCCTGGGAAACAAAACTCACAAGCCACTGTTCTGGGTGTCAGTTTTCAGGACCCACTTGACACTCTCAAAGCAGACCAAGTTGGCACTGGTGCCACCTTGCGTCTGGGAGGCATCCTGCGAGAGGCGGAATTCCAGGAGGCATCCGGCAATTTAAGGCTGCAGGACCCTGAACCATTGTACAGGCTTTTTCCCTGGGAAACAAAACTCACAAGCCACTGTTCTGGGTGTCAGTTTTCAGGACCCACCTGGCACTCTCAAACCAGACCTAGTTGGCACTGGTGCCATCTTGCATCTGGGAGGCATCCTGCGAGTGGCCGAATTCCAGGAGGCACCCGGCAATTTAAGGCCTCAGGCCCCTGAACCATTGTACAGGCTTTTTCCCTGGGAAACAAAACTCACAAGCCACTGTTCTGGGTGTCAGTTTTCAGGACCCACTTGACACTCTCAAAGCAGACCAAGTTGGCACTGGTGTTGCTTAGCGACTGGGAAACATCTGGCGTGATGCGGAATTCCAGGAGGCGCCCCGCAATTTAAGGCCGCAGGACCCTGAACCATTGTACAGGCTTTTTCCCTGGGAAACAAAAGTCACAAGCCACTGTTCTGGGTGTCAGTTTTCAGGACCCACTTGACACTCTCAAAGCAGACCAAGTTGGCACTGGTGTTGCTTAGCGACTGGGAAACATCTGACGTGATGCGGAATTCCAGCAGGCGCCCCGCAATTTAAGGCCTCAGGCCCCTGAACTATTGTACAGGCTTTTTCCCTGGGAAACAAAACTCACAAGCCACTGTTCTGGGTGTCAGTTTGCAGGACACACTTGACACTCTCAAACCAGACCAAGTTGGCACTGGTGCCACCTTGCGTCTGGGAGGCATCCTGCGAGAGGCGGATCTCCAGGTGGCACCCGGCTATAAAAGGCGGCATTACCTAAACCATTTTACAGGCTTTTTCCCTGGGAAAGAAAACTCACAAGCCACTGTTCTGGGTGTCAGTTTGCAGGAGCCACCTGTCACTCTCAAACCAGACCAAGTTGGCACTGGTGCCACCTTGCGTCTGGGAGGCATCCTGCGGGAGGCTGAATTCCAGGAGGCACCCGGCAATTTAAAGCCGCAGGATCCTGAACCATTGTACAGGCTTTTTCCCTGGGAAACAAAACTCACAAGCCACTGTTCTGGGTGTCAGTTTTCAGGACCCACTTGACACTCTCAAAGCAGACCAAGTTGGCACTGGTGCCACCTTGCGTCTGGGAGGCATCCTGCGAGAGGTGCAATTCCAGGAGGCACCCGGCAATTTAAGGCCGCAGGACCCTGAATCATTGTACAGGCTTTTTCCCTGGGAAACAAAACTCACAAGCCACTGTTCTGGGTGTCAGTTTTCAGGACCCACTTGACACTCTCAAAGCAGACCAAGTTGGCACTGGTGCCACCTTGCGTCTGGGAGGCATCCTGCGAGAGGCGCAATTCCAGGAGGCACCCGGCAATTTAAGGCCGCAGGACCCTGAACCATTGTACAGGCTTTTTGCCTGGGAAACAAAACTCACAAGCCACTGTTCTGGGTGTCAGTTTTCAGGACCCACTTGGCACTCTTAAACCAGACCAAGTTGGCACTGGTGCCACCTTGCGTGTGGGAGGCATCCTGCGAGTGGCCGAATTCCAGGAGGCACCCGGCAATTTAAGGCCTCAGGCCCCTGAACCATTGTACAGGCTTTTTCCTTGGGAAACAAAACTCACAAGCCACTGTTCTGGGTGTCAGTTTGCAGGAGCCACCTGGCACTCTCAAACCAGACCAAGTTGGAAATGGTGTCATTTTGCGTCTGGGAGGCACCCTGCGAGGGTCCGAATTCCAGGAGGCACCCGGCAATTTAAGGCCTCAGGAACCTGAACCATTGTACAGGCTTTTCCCCTGGGAAACAAAACTCACAAGCCACTGTTCTGGGTGTCAGTTTTCAGGACCCACTTGGCACTCGCAAACCAGACCAAGTTGGCACTTGTGTTGCTTAGCGACTGGGAAACATCTGGCGTGATGCGGAATTCCAGGAGGGGCCCTGCAATTTTAGGCCTCAGGCCCCTGAACCATTGTACAGGCTTTTTCCCTGGGAAACAAAACTCACAAGCCACTGTTCTGGGTGTCAGTTTTCAGGACCCACTTGACACTCTCAAAGCAGACCAAGTTGGCACTGGTGTTGCTTAGCGACTGGGAAACATCTGGCGTGATGCGGAATTCCAGGAGGCGCCCCGCAATTTAAGGCCGCAGGACCCTGAACCATTGTACAGGCTTTTTCCCTGGGAAACAAAACTCACAAGCCACTGTTCTGGGTGTCAGTTTTCAGGACCCACTTGGCACTCTCAAACCAGACAAAGTTGGCACTGGTGCCACCTTGCGTCTGGGAGGCATCCTGCGAGAGGCCGAATTCCAGGAGGCACCCGGCAATTTAAGGCCGCAGGATCCTGAACCATTGTACAGGCTTTTTCCCTGGGAAACAAAACTCACAAGCCACTGTTCTGGGTGTCAGTTTTCAGGACCCACTTGACACTCTCAAAGCAGACCAAGTTGGCACTGGTGCCACCTTGCGTCTGGGAGGCATCCTGCGAGAGGTGCAATTCCAGGAGGCACCCGGCAATTTAAGGCCGCAGGACCCTGAACCATTGTACAGGCTTTTTCCCTGGGAAACAAAACTCACAAGCCACTGTTCTGGGTGTCAGTTTTCAGGACCCACTTGGCACTCTCAAACCAGACCAAGTTGGCACTGGTGCCACCTTGCGTCTGGGAGGCATCCTGCGAGAGGCACAATTCAAGGAGGCACCCGGCAATTTAAGGCCGCAGGCCCCTGAACCATTCTACAGGCTTTTTCCCTGGAAAAAAAATTTCAGAAGCCACTGTCCTGGGTGTCAGTTTACAGGACCCACTTGGCACTCTCCAACCAGACCAAGTTTGCACTGGTGCCACCGTGCGTCTGGGAGGCATCCTGCAAGACGCCGAATTCCAGGAGGCACCCGGCAATTTAAGGCCTCAGGCCCCTGAACCATTGTATAGGCTTTTTCCCTGGGAAACAAAACTCACAAGCCACTGTTCTGGGTGTCAGTTTGCAGGAGCCACTTGACACTCTCAAACCAGACCAAGTTGGCACTGGTGCCACCTTGCGTCTGGGAGGCATCCTGCGAGAGGCGGATCTCCAGGTGGCACCCGGCTATAAAAGGCGGCATTACCTAAACCATTTTACAGGCTTTTTCCCTGGGAAAGAAAACTCACAAGCCACTGTTCTGGGTGTCAGTTTTCAGGAGCCACCTGGCACTCTCAAACCAGACCAAGTTGGCACTGGTGCCACCTTGCGTCTGGGAGGCATCCTGCGAGAGGCCGAATTCCAGGAGGCACCCGGCAATTTAAGGCCGCAGGATCCTGAACCATTGTACAGGCTTTTTCCCTGGGAAACAAAACTCACAAGCCACTGTTCTGGGTGTCAGTTTTCAGGACCCACTTGACACTCTCAAAGCAGACCAAGTTGGCACTGGTGCCACCTTGCGTCTGGGAGTCATCCTGCGAGAGGTGCAATTCCAGGAGGCACCCGGCAATTTAAGGCCGCAGGACCCTGAACCATTGTACAGGCTTTTTCCCTGGGAAACAAAACTCACAAGCCACTGTTCTGGGTGTCAGTTTTCAGGACCCACTTGGCACTCTTAAACCACACCAAGTTGGCACTGGTTCCACCTTGCGTCTGGGAGGCATCCTGCGAGAGGCTGAATTCCAGGAAGCAGCCGGCAGTTTAAGGCCTCAGGCCCCTGAACCATTGTACAGAATTTTTCCCTGGGAAACAAAACTCACAAGCCACTGTTCTGGGTGTCAGTTTTCAGGACCCACTTGGCACTCTTAAACCAGACCAAGTTGGAACTGGTGCCACCTTGCGTCTGGGAGGCATCCTGCGAGTGGCCGAATTCCAGGAGGCACCCGGCAATTTAAGGCCTCAAGCCCCTGAACCATTGTACAGGCCTTTTCCCTGGGAAACAAAACTCACAAGCCACTGTTCTGGGTGTCAGTTTTCAGGACCCACCTGGCACTCTTAAAGCAGACCAAGTTGGAACTGGTGCCACCTTGCGTGTTGGAGGCATCCTGCGAGTGGCCGAATTCCAGGAGGCACCCGGCAATTTAAGGCCTCAGGCCCCTGAACCATTGTACAGGCTTTTTCCTTGGGAAACAAAACTCACAAGCCACTGTTCTGGGTGTCAGTTTGCAGGAGCCACCTGGCACTCTCAAACCAGACCAAGTTGGAAATGGTGTCTTTTTGCGTCTGGGAGGCACCCTGCGAGGGTCCGAATTCCAGGAGGCACCCGGCAATTTAAGGCCTCAGGCACCTGAACCATTGTACAGGCTTTTCCCCTGGGAAACAAAACTCACAAGCCACTGTTCTGGGTGTCAGTTTTCAGGACCCACTTGGCACTCTTAAACCAGACCAAGTTGGCACTGGTGCCACCTTGCGTCTGGGAGGCATCCTGCGAGAGGCTGAATTCCAGGAAGCAGCCGGCAGTTTAAGGCCTCAGGCCCCTGAACCATTGTACAGAATTTTTCCCAGGGAAACAAAACTCACAAGCCACTGTTCTGGGTGTCAGTTTTCAGGACCCACTTGGCACTCTTAAACCAGACCAAGTTGGAACTGGTGCCACCTTGCGTCTGGGAGGCATCCTGCGAGTGGCCGAATTCCAGGAGGCACCCGGCAATTTAAGGCCTCAGGCCCCTGAACCATTGTACAGGCTTTTTCCCTGGGAAAGAAAACTCACAAGCCACTGTTCTGGGTGTCAGTTTTCAGGAGCCACCTGTCACTCTCAAACCAGACCAAGTTGGCACTGGTGCCACATTGCATCTTAGAGGCATCCTGCGAGAGGCCGAATTCCAGGAGTCATCCGGCAATTTAAGGCCGCAGGACCCTGAACCATTGTACAGGCTTTTTCCCTGGGAAACAAAACTCACAAGCCACTGTTCTGGGTGTCAGTTTTCAGGACCCACTTGACACTCTCAAACCAGACCAAGTTGGAAATGGTGTCATTTTGCGTCTGGGAGGCACCCTGCGAGAGTCCGAATTCCAGGAGGCACCCGGCAATTTAAGGCCGCAGGCCCCTGAACCATTCTACAGGCTTTTTCCCTGGAAAAAAAATTTCAGAAGCCACTGTTCTAGGTGTCAGTTTACAGGACCCACTTGGCACTCTCCAACCAGACCAAGTTTGCACTGGTGCCACCTTGCGTCTGGGAGGCATCCTGCAAGACGCCGAATTCCAGGAGGCACCCGGCAATTTAAGGCCTCAGGCCCCTGAACTATTGTACAGGCCTTTTCCCTGGGAAACAAAACTCACAAGCCACTGTTCTGGGTGTCAGTTTGCAGGAGCCACTTGACACTCTCAAACCAGACCAAGTTGGCACTGGTGCCACCTTGCGTCTGGGAGGCATCCTGCGAGAGGTGCAATTCCAGGAGGCACCCGGCAATTTAAGGCCGCAGGACCCTGAATCATTGTACAGGCTTTTTCCCTGGGAAACAAAACTCACAAGGCACTGTTCTGGGTGTCAGTTTTCAGGACCCACTTGGCACTCTTAAACCAGACCAAGTTGGCACTGGTGCCACCTTGCGTCTGGGAGGCATTCTGCGAGAGGC
Source organism: Fringilla coelebs (assembly GCF_963513975.1). Lineage (NCBI taxonomy): Eukaryota > Metazoa > Chordata > Aves > Passeriformes > Fringillidae > Fringilla > Fringilla coelebs. The sequence goes on from NC_140048.1 coordinate 1,569,917, forward strand.
TGAATTCCAGGAAGCAGCCGGCAGTTTAAGGCCTCAGGCCCCTGAACCATTTTACAGGCTTTTTCCCTGGGAAAGAAAACTCACAAGCCACTGTTCTGGGTGTCAGTTTTCAGGACCCACTTGGCACTCTTAAACCAGACCAAGTTGGCACTGGTGCCACCTTGCGTGTGGGAGGCATCCTGCGAGTGGCCGAATTCCAGGAGGCACCCGGCAATTTAAGGCCTCAGGCCCCTGAACCATTGTACAGGCTTTTTCCTTGGGAAACAAAACTCACAAGCTACTGTTCTGGGTGTCAGTTTGCAGGAGCCACCTGGCACTCTCAAACCAGACCAAGTTGGAAATGGTGCCACCTTGCGTGTTGGAGGCACCCTGCGAGGGTCCGAATTCCAGGAGGCACCCGGCAATTTAAGGCCTCAGGCACCTGAACCATTGTACAGGCTTTTCCCCTGGGAAAGAAAACTCACAAGCCACTGTTCTGGGTGTCAGTTTTCAGGACCCACTTGGCACTCTCAAACCAGACCAAGTTGGCACTGGTGTTGCTTAGCGACTGGGAAACATCTGGCGTGATGCGGAATTCCAGGAGGCGCCCTGCAATTTTAGGCCTCAGGCCCCTGAACCATTGTACAGGCTTTTTCCCTGGGAAACAAAACTCACAAGCCACTGTTCTGGGTGTCAGTTTTCAGGACCCACTTGACACTCTCAAAGCAGACCAAGTTGGCACTGGTGTTGCTTAGCGACTGGGAAACATCTGGCGTGATGCGGAATTCCAGGAGGCGCCCCGCAATTTAAGGCCGCAGGACCCTGAACCATTGTACAGGCTTTTTCCCTGGGAAACAAAACTCACAAGCCACTGTTCTGGGTGTCAGTTTTCAGGACCCACTTGGCACTCTCAAACCAGACAAAGTTGGCACTGGTGCCACCTTGCGTCTGGGAGGCATCCTGCGAGAGGCCGAATTCCAGGAGGCACCCGGCAATTTAAGGCCGCAGGATCCTGAACCATTGTACAGGCTTTTTCCCTGGGAAACAAAACTCACAAGCCACTGTTCTGGGTGTCAGTTTTCAGGACCCACTTGACACTCTCAAAGCAGACCAAGTTGGCACTGGTGCCACCTTGCGTCTGGGAGGCATCCTGCGAGAGGTGCAATTCCAGGAGGCACCCGGCAATTTAAGGCCGCAGGACCCTGAACCATTGTACAGGCTTTTTCCCTGGGAAACAAAACTCACAAGCCACTGTTCTGGGTGTCAGTTTTCAGGACCCACTTGGCACTCTCAAACCAGACCAAGTTGGCACTGGTGCCACCTTGCGTCTGGGAGGCATCCTGCGAGAGGCGCAATTCCAGGAGGCACCCGGCAATTTAAGGCCGCAGGCCCCTGAACCATTCTACAGGCTTTTTCCCTGGAAAAAAAATTTCAGAAGCCACTGTTCTGGGTGTCAGTTTACAGGACCCACTTGGCACTCTCCAACCAGACCAAGTTTGCACTGGTGCCACCTTGCGTCTGGGAGGCATCCTGCAAGACGCCGAATTCCAGGAGGCACCCGGCAATTTAAGGCCTCAGGCCCCTGAACCATTGTATAGGCTTTTTCCCTGGGAAACAAAACTCACAAGCCACTGTTCTGGGTGTCAGTTTGCAGGAGCCACTTGACACTCTCAAACCAGACCAAGTTGGCACTGGTGCCACCTTGCGTCTGGGAGGCATCCTGCGAGAGGCGGATCTCCAGGTGTCACCCGGCTATAAAAGGCGGCATTACCTAAACCATTTTACAGGCTTTTTCCCTGGGAAAGAAAACTCACAAGCCACTGTTCTGGGTGTCAGTTTGCAGGAGCCACCTGGCACTCTCATACCAGACCAAGTTGGCACTGGTGCCACCTTGCGTCTGGGAGGCATCCTGCGAGAGGCCGAATTCCAGGAGGCACCCGGCAATTTAAGGCCGCAGGATCCTGAACCATTGTACAGGCTTTTTCCCTGGGAAACAAAACTCACAAGCCACTGTTCTGGGTGTCAGTTTTCAGGACCCACTTGGCACTCTTAAACCACACCAAGTTGGCACTGGTTCCACCTTGCGTCTGGGAGGCATCCTGCGAGAGGCTGAATTCCAGGAAGCAGCCGGCAGTTTAAGGCCTCAGGCCCCTGAACCATTGTACAGAATTTTTCCCTGGGAAACAAAACTCACAAGCCACTGTTCTGGGTGTCAGTTTTCAGGACCCACTTGGCACTCTTAAACCAGACCAAGTTGGAACTGGTGCCACCTTGCGTCTGGGAGGCATCCTGCGAGTGGCCGAATTCCAGGAGGCACCCGGCAATTTAAGGCCTCAGGCCCCTGAACCATTGTACAGGCTTTTTCCCTGGGAAAGAAAACTCACAAGCCACTGTTCTGGGTGTCAGTTTTCAGGAGCCACTTGTCACTCTCAAACCAGACCAAGTTGGCACTGGTGCCACCTTGCATCTTAGAGGCATCCTGCGAGAGGCCGAATTCCAGGAGTCATCCGGCAATTTAAGGCCGCAGGACCCTGAACCATTGTACAGGCTTTTTCCCTGGGAAAGAAAACTCACAAGCCACTGTTCTGGGTGTCAGTTTTCAGGACCCACTTGACACTCTCAAAGCAGACCAAGTTGGCACTGGTGCCACCTTGCGTCTGGGAGGCATCCTGCGAGAGGTGCAATTCCAGGAGGCACCCGGCAATTTAAGGCCGCAGGACCCTGAACCATTGTACAGGCTTTTTCCCTGGGAAACAAAACTCACAAGCCACTGTTCTGGGTGTCAGTTTTCAGGACCCACTTGGCACTCTTAAACCACACCAAGTTGGCACTGGTTCCACCTTGCGTCTGGGAGGCATCCTGCGAGAGGCTGAATTCCAGGAAGCAGCCGGCAGTTTAAGGCCTCAGGCCCCTGAACCATTGTACAGGCTTTTTCCCTGGGAAAGAAAACTCACAAGCCACTGTTCTGGGTGTCAGTTTTCAGGACCCACTTGACACTCTCAAACCAGACCAAGTTGGAAATGGTGTCATTTTGCGTCTGGGAGGCACCCTGCGAGAGTCCGAATTCCAGGAGGCACCCGGCAATTTAAGGCCGCAGGCCCCTGAACCATTCTACAGGCTTTTTCCCTGGAAAAAAAATTTCAGAAGCCACTGTTCTGGGTGTCAGTTTACAGGACCCACTTGGCACTCTCCAACCAGACCAAGTTTGCACTGGTGCCACCTTGCGTCTGGGAGGCATCCTGCAAGACGCCGAATTCCAGGAGGCACCCGGCAATTTAAGGCCTCAGGCCCCTGAACTATTGTACAGGCCTTTTCCCTGGGAAACAAAACTCACAAGCCACTGTTCTGGGTGTCAGTTTGCAGGAGCCACTTGACACTCTCAAACCAGACCAAGTTGGCACTGGTGCCACCTTGCGTCTGGGAGGCATCCTGCGAGAGGTGCAATTCCAGGAGGCACCCGGCAATTTAAGGCCGCAGGACCCTGAATCATTGTACAGGCTTTTTCCCTGGGAAACAAAACTCACAAGCCACTGTTCTGGGTGTCAGTTTTCAGGACCCACTTGGCACTCTTAAACCACACCAAGTTGGCACTGGTTCCACCTTGCGTCTGGGAGGCATCCTGCGAGAGGCTGAATTCCAGGAAGCAGCCGGCAGTTTAAGGCCTCAGGCCCCTGAACCATTGTACAGAATTTTTCCCTGGGAAACAAAACTCACAAGCCACTGTTCTGGGTGTCAGTTTTCAGGACCCACTTGGCACTCTTAAACCAGACCAAGTTGGCACTGGTGCCACCTTGCGTCTGGGAGGCATCCTGCGAGAGGCTGAATTCCAGGAAGCAGCCGGCAGTTTAAGGCCTCAGGCCCCTGAACCATTGTACAGAATTTTTCCCTGGGAAACAAAACTCACAAGCCACTGTTCTGGGTGTCAGTTTTCAGGACCCACTTGGCACTCTTAAACCAGACCAAGTTGGAACTGGTGCCACCTTGCGTCTGGGAGGCATCCTGCGAGTGGCCGAATTCCAGGAGGCACCCGGCAATTTAAGGCCTCAGGCCCCTGAACCATTGTACAGGCTTTTTCCCTGGGAAAGAAAACTCACAAGCCACTGTTCTGGGTGTCAGTTTTCAGGAGCCACCTGTCACTCTCAAACCAGACCAAGTTGGCACTGGTGCCACCTTGCATCTTAGAGGCATCCTGCGAGAGGCCGAATTCCAGGAGTCATCCGGCAATTTAAGGCCGCAGGACCCTGAACCATTGTACAGGCTTTTTCCCTGGGAAAGAAAACTCACAAGCCACTGTTCTGGGTGTCAGTTTTCAGGACCCACTTGACACTCTCAAAGCAGACCAAGTTGGCACTGGTGCCACCTTGCGTCTGGGAGGCATCCTGCGAGAGGTGCAATTCCAGGAGGCACCCGGCAATTTAAGGCCGCAGGACCCTGAACCATTGTACAGGCTTTTTCCCTGGGAAACAAAACTCACAAGCCACTGTTCTGGGTGTCAGTTTTCAGGACCCACTTGGCACTCTTAAACCACACCAAGTTGGCACTGGTTCCACCTTGCGTCTGGGAGGCATCCTGCGAGAGGCTGAATTCCAGGAAGCAGCCGGCAGTTTAAGGCCTCAGGCCCCTGAACCATTGTACAGAATTTTTCCCTGGGAAACAAAACTCACAAGCCACTGTTCTGGGTGTCAGTTTTCAGGACCCACTTGGCACTCTTAAACCAGACCAAGTTGGCACTGGTGCCACCTTGCGTCTGGGAGGCATCCTGCGAGAGGCTGAATTCCAGGAAGCAGCCGGCAGTTTAAGGCCTCAGGCCCCTGAACCATTGTACAGAATTTTTCCCTGGGAAACAAAACTCACAAGCCACTGTTCTGGGTGTCAGTTTTCAGGACCCACTTGGCACTCTTAAACCAGACCAAGTTGGAACTGGTGCCACCTTGCGTCTGGGAGGCATCCTGCGAGTGGCCGAATTCCAGGAGGCACCCGGCAATTTAAGGCCTCAGGCCCCTGAACCATTGTACAGGCTTTTTCCCTGGGAAAGAAAACTCACAAGCCACTGTTCTGGGTGTCAGTTTTCAGGAGCCACCTGTCACTCTCAAACCAGACCAAGTTGGCACTGGTGCCACCTTGCATCTTAGAGGCATCCTGCGAGAGGCCGAATTCCAGGAGTCATCCGGCAATTTAGAGGCCGCAGGACCCTGAACCATTGTACAGGCTTTTTCCCTGGGAAAGAAAACTCACAAGCCACTGTTCTGGGTGTCAGTTTTCAGGACCCACTTGACACTCTCAAACCAGACCAAGTTGGAAATGGTGTCATTTTGCGTCTGGGAGGCACCCTGCGAGAGTCCGAATTCCAGGAGGCACCCGGCAATTTAAGGCCGCAGGCCCCTGAACCATTCTACAGGCTTTTTCCCTGGAAAAAAAATTTCAGAAGCCACTGTTCTGGGTGTCAGTTTACAGGACCCACTTGGCACTCTCCAACCAGACCAAGTTTGCACTGGTGCCACCTTGCGTCTGGGAGGCATCCTGCAAGACGCCGAATTCCAGGAGGCACCCGGCAATTTAAGGCCTCAGGCCCCTGAACTATTGTACAGGCCTTTTCCCTGGGAAACAAAACTCACAAGCCACTGTTCTGGGTGTCAGTTTGCAGGAGCCACTTGACACTCTCAAACCAGACCAAGTTGGCACTGGTGCCACCTTGCGTCTGGGAGGCATCCTGCGAGAGGTGCAATTCCAGGAGGCACCCGGCAATTTAAGGCCGCAGGACCCTGAATCATTGTACAGGCTTTTTCCCTGGGAAACAAAACTCACAAGCCACTGTTCTGGGTGTCAGTTTTCAGGACCCACTTGGCACTCTTAAACCACACCAAGTTGGCACTGGTTCCACCTTGCGTCTGGGAGGCATCCTGCGAGAGGCTGAATTCCAGGAAGCAGCCGGCAGTTTAAGGCCTCAGGCCCCTGAACCATTGTACAGAATTTTTCCCTGGGAAACAAAACTCACAAGCCACTGTTCTGGGTGTCAGTTTTCAGGACCCACTTGGCACTCTTAAACCAGACCAAGTTGGCACTGGTTCCACCTTGCGTCTGGGAGGCATCCTGCGAGAGGCTGAATTCCAGGAAGCAGCCGGCAGTTTAAGGCCTCAGGCCCCTGAACCATTGTACAGAATTTTTCCCTGGGAAACAAAACTCACAAGCCACTGTTCTGGGTGTCAGTTTTCAGGACCCACTTGGCACTCTTAAACCAGACCAAGTTGGCACTGGTGCCACCTTGCGTCTGGGAGGCATCCTGCGAGAGGCTGAATTCCAGGAAGCAGCCGGCAGTTTAAGGCCTCAGGCCCCTGAACCATTGTACAGAATTTTTCCCTGGGAAACAAAACTCACAAGCCACTGTTCTGGGTGTCAGTTTTCAGGACCCACTTGGCACTCTTAAACCAGACCAAGTTGGAACTGGTGCCACCTTGCGTCTGGGAGGCATCCTGCGAGTGGCCGAATTCCAGGAGGCACCCGGCAATTTAAGGCCTCAGGCCCCTGAACCATTGTACAGGCTTTTTCCCTGGGAAAGAAAACTCACAAGCCACTGTTCTGGGTGTCAGTTTTCAGGAGCCACCTGTCACTCTCAAACCAGACCAAGTTGGCACTGGTGCCACCTTGCATCTTAGAGGCATCCTGCGAGAGGCCGAATTCCAGGAGTCATCCGGCAATTTAAGGCCGCAGGACCCTGAACCATTGTACAGGCTTTTTCCCTGGGAAAGAAAACTCACAAGCCACTGTTCTGGGTGTCAGTTTTCAGGACCCACTTGACACTCTCAAAGCAGACCAAGTTGGCACTGGTGCCACCTTGCGTCTGGGAGGCATCCTGCGAGTGGCCGAATTCCAGGAGGCACCCGGCAATTTAAGGCCTCAGGCCCCTGAACCATTGTACAGGCTTTTTCCCTGGGAAAGAAAACTCACAAGCCACTGTTCTGGGTGTCAGTTTTCAGGAGCCACCTGTCACTCTCAAACCAGACCAAGTTGGCACTGGTGCCACCTTGCATCTTAGAGGCATCCTGCGAGAGGCCGAATTCCAGGAGTCATCCGGCAATTTAAGGCCGCAGGACCCTGAACCATTGTACAGGCTTTTTCCCTGGGAAAGAAAACTCACAAGCCACTGTTCTGGGTGTCAGTTTTCAGGACCCACTTGACACTCTCAAAGCAGACCAAGTTGGCACTGGTGCCACCTTGCGTCTGGGAGGCATCCTGCGAGAGGTGCAATTCCAGGAGGCACCCGGCAATTTAAGGCCGCAGGACCCTGAACCATTGTACAGGCTTTTTCCCTGGGAAACAAAACTCACAAGCCACTGTTCTGGGTGTCAGTTTTCAGGACCCACTTGGCACTCTTAAACCACACCAAGTTGGCACTGGTTCCACCTTGCGTCTGGGAGGCATCCTGCGAGAGGCTGAATTCCAGGAAGCAGCCGGCAGTTTAAGGCCTCAGGCCCCTGAACCATTGTACAGAATTTTTCCCTGGGAAACAAAACTCACAAGCCACTGTTCTGGGTGTCAGTTTTCAGGACCCACTTGGCACTCTTAAACCAGACCAAGTTGGCACTGGTGCCACCTTGCGTCTGGGAGGCATCCTGCGAGAGGCTGAATTCCAGGAAGCAGCCGGCAGTTTAAGGCCTCAGGCCCCTGAACCATTGTACAGAATTTTTCCCTGGGAAACAAAACTCACAAGCCACTGTTCTGGGTGTCAGTTTTCAGGACCCACTTGGCACTCTTAAACCAGACCAAGTTGGAACTGGTGCCACCTTGCGTCTGGGAGGCATCCTGCGAGTGGCCGAATTCCAGGAGGCACCCGGCAATTTAAGGCCTCAGGCCCCTGAACCATTGTACAGGCTTTTTCCCTGGGAAAGAAAACTCACAAGCCACTGTTCTGGGTGTCAGTTTTCAGGACCCACCTGGCACTCTCAAACCAGACCAAGTTGGCACTGGTGCCACCTTGCATCTTAGAGGCATCCTGCGAGAGGCCGAATTCCAGGAGTCATCCGGCAATTTAAGGCCGCAGGACCCTGAACCATTGTACAGGCTTTTTCCCTGGGAAAGAAAACTCACAAGCCACTGTTCTGGGTGTCAGTTTTCAGGACCCACTTGACACTCTCAAACCAGACCAAGTTGGCACTGGTGCCACCTTGCGTCTGGGAGGCATCCTGCGAGAGGTGCAATTCCAGGAGGCACCCGGCAATTTAAGGCCGCAGGACCCTGAACCATTGTACAGGCTTTTTCCCTGGGAAACAAAACTCACAAGCCACTGTTCTGGGTGTCAGTTTTCAGGACCCACTTGGCACTCTTAAACCACACCAAGTTGGCACTGGTTCCACCTTGCGTCTGGGAGGCATCCTGCGAGAGGCTGAATTCCAGGAAGCAGCCGGCAGTTTAAGGCCTCAGGCCCCTGAACCATTGTACAGGCTTTTTCCCTGGGAAAGAAAACTCACAAGCCACTGTTCTGGGTGTCAGTTTTCAGGACCCACTTGACACTCTCAAACCAGACCAAGTTGGAAATGGTGTCATTTTGCGTCTGGGAGGCACCCTGCGAGAGTCCGAATTCCAGGAGGCACCCGGCAATTTAAGGCCGCAGGCCCCTGAACCATTCTACAGGCTTTTTCCCTGGAAAAAAAATTTCAGAAGCCACTGTTCTGGGTGTCAGTTTACAGGACCCACTTGGCACTCTCCAACCAGACCAAGTTTGCACTGGTGCCACCTTGCGTCTGGGAGGCATCCTGCAAGACGCCGAATTCCAGGAGGCACCCGGCAATTTAAGGCCTCAGGCCCCTGAACTATTGTACAGGCCTTTTCCCTGGGAAACAAAACTCACAAGCCACTGTTCTGGGTGTCAGTTTGCAGGAGCCACTTGACACTCTCAAACCAGACCAAGTTGGCACTGGTGCCACCTTGCGTCTGGGAGGCATCCTGCGAGAGGTGCAATTCCAGGAGGCACCCGGCAATTTAAGGCCGCAGGACCCTGAATCATTGTACAGGCTTTTTCCCTGGGAAACAAAACTCACAAGCCACTGTTCTGGGTGTCAGTTTTCAGGACCCACTTGGCACTCTTAAACCACACCAAGTTGGCACTGGTTCCACCTTGCGTCTGGGAGGCATCCTGCGAGAGGCTGAATTCCAGGAAGCAGCCGGCAGTTTAAGGCCTCAGGCCCCTGAACCATTGTACAGAATTTTTCCCTGGGAAACAAAACTCACAAGCCACTGTTCTGGGTGTCAGTTTTCAGGACCCACTTGGCACTCTTAAACCAGACCAAGTTGGCACGGGTGCCACCTTGCGTCTGGGAGGCATCCTGCGAGAGGCTGAATTCCAGGAAGCAGCCGGCAGTTTAAGGCCTCAGGCCCCTGAACCATTGTACAGAATTTTTCCCTGGGAAACAAAACTCACAAGCCACTGTTCTGGGTGTCAGTTTTCAGGACCCACTTGGCACTCTTAAACCAGACCAAGTTGGAACTGGTGCCACCTTGCGTCTGGGAGGCATCCTGCGAGTGGCCGAATTCCAGGAGGCACCCGGCAATTTAAGGCCTCAGGCCCCTGAACCATTGTACAGGCTTTTTCCCTGGGAAAGAAAACTCACAAGCCACTGTTCTGGGTGTCAGTTTTCAGGAGCCACCTGTCACTCTCAAACCAGACCAAGTTGGCACTGGTGCCACCTTGCATCTTAGAGGCATCCTGCGAGAGGCCGAATTCCAGGAGTCATCCGGCAATTTAAGGCCGCAGGACCCTGAACCATTGTACAGGCTTTTTCCCTGGGAAAGAAAACTCACAAGCCACTGTTCTGGGTGTCAGTTTTCAGGACCCACTTGACACTCTCAAAGCAGACCAAGTTGGCACTGGTGCCACCTTGCGTCTGGGAGGCATCCTGCGAGAGGTGCAATTCCAGGAGGCACCCGGCAATTTAAGGCCGCAGGACCCTGAACCATTGTACAGGCTTTTTCCCTGGGAAACAAAACTCACAAGCCACTGTTCTGGGTGTCAGTTTTCAGGACCCACTTGGCACTCTTAAACCACACCAAGTTGGCACTGGTTCCACCTTGCGTCTGGGAGGCATCCTGCGAGAGGCTGAATTCCAGGAAGCAGCCGGCAGTTTAAGGCCTCAGGCCCCTGAACCATTGTACAGGCTTTTTCCCTGGGAAAGAAAACTCACAAGCCACTGTTCTGGGTGTCAGTTTTCAGGACCCACTTGACACTCTCAAACCAGACCAAGTTGGAAATGGTGTCATTTTGCGTCTGGGAGGCACCCTGCGAGAGTCCGAATTCCAGGAGGCACCCGGCAATTTAAGGCCGCAGGCCCCTGAACCATTCTACAGGCTTTTTCCCTGGAAAAAAAATTTCAGAAGCCACTGTTCTGGGTGTCAGTTTACAGGACCCACTTGGCACTCTCCAACCAGACCAAGTTTGCACTGGTGCCACCTTGCGTCTGGGAGGCATCCTGCAAGACGCCGAATTCCAGGAGGCACCCGGCAATTTAAGGCCTCAGGCCCCTGAACTATTGTACAGGCCTTTTCCCTGGGAAACAAAACTCACAAGCCACTGTTCTGGGTGTCAGTTTGCAGGAGCCACTTGACACTCTCAAACCAGACCAAGTTGGCACTGGTGCCACCTTGCGTCTGGGAGGCATCCTGCGAGAGGTGCAATTCCAGGAGGCACCCGGCAATTTAAGGCCGCAGGACCCTGAATCATTGTACAGGCTTTTTCCCTGGGAAACAAAACTCACAAGCCACTGTTCTGGGTGTCAGTTTTCAGGACCCACTTGGCACTCTTAAACCAGACCAAGTTGGCACTGGTGCCACCTTGCGTCTGGGAGGCATTCTGCGAGAGGCTGAATTCCAGGAAGCAGCCGGCAGTTTAAGGCCTCAGGCCCCTGAACCATTTTACAGGCTTTTTCCCTGGGAAAGAAAACTCACAAGCCACTGTTCTGGGTGTCAGTTTTCAGGACCCACTTGGCACTCTTAAACCAGACCAAGTTGGCACTGGTGCCACCTTGCGTGTGGGAGGCATCCTGCGAGTGGCCGAATTCCAGGAGGCACCCGGCAATTTAAGGCCTCAGGCCCCTGAACCATTGTACAGGCTTTTTCCTTGGGAAACAAAACTCACAAGCCACTGTTCTGGGTGTCAGTTTGCAGGAGCCACCTGGCACTCTCAAACCAGACCAAGTTGGCACTGGTGTTGCTTAGCGACTGGGAAACATCTGGCGTGATGCGGAATTCCAGGAGGCGCCCTGCAATTTTAGGCCTCAGGCCCCTGAACCATTGTACAGGCTTTTTCCCTGGGAAACAAAACTCACAAGCCACTGTTCTGGGTGTCAGTTTTCAGGACCCACTTGACACTCTCAAAGCAGACCAAGTTGGCACTGGTGTTGCTTAGCGACTGGGAAACATCTGGCGTGATGCGGAATTCCAGGAGGCGCCCCGCAATTTAAGGCCGCAGGACCCTGAACCATTGTACAGGCTTTTTCCCTGGGAAACAAAACTCACAAGCCACTGTTCTGGGTGTCAGTTTTCAGGACCCACTTGGCACTCTCAAACCAGACAAAGTTGGCACTGGTGCCACCTTGCGTCTGGGAGGCATCCTGCGAGAGGCCGAATTCCAGGAGGCACCCGGCAATTTAAGGCCGCAGGATCCTGAACCATTGTACAGGCTTTTTCCCTGGGAAACAAAACTCACAAGCCACTGTTCTGGGTGTCAGTTTTCAGGACCCACTTGACACTCTCAAAGCAGACCAAGTTGGCACTGGTGCCACCTTGCGTCTGGGAGGCATCCTGCGAGAGGTGCAATTCCAGGAGGCACCCGGCAATTTAAGGCCGCAGGACCCTGAACCATTGTACAGGCTTTTTCCCTGGGAAACAAAACTCACAAGCCACTGTTCTGGGTGTCAGTTTTCAGGACCCACTTGGCACTCTCAAACCAGACCAAGTTGGCACTGGTGCCACCTTGCGTCTGGGAGGCATCCTGCGAGAGGCGGAATTCCAGGAGGCACCCGGCAATTTAAGGCCGCAGGCCCCTGAACCATTCTACAGGCTTTTTCCCTGGAAAAAAAATTTCAGAAGCCACTGTTCTGGGTGTCAGTTTACAGGACCCACTTGGCACTCTCCAACCAGACCAAGTTTGCACTGGTGCCACCTTGCGTCTGGGAGGCATCCTGCAAGACGCCGAATTCCAGGAGGCACCCGGCAATTTAAGGCCTCAGGCCCCTGAACCATTGTATAGGCTTTTTCCCTGGGAAACAAAACTCACAAGCCACTGTTCTGGGTGTCAGTTTGCAGGAGCCACTTGACACTCTCAAACCAGACCAAGTTGGCACTGGTGCCACCTTGCGTCTGGGAGGCATCCTGCGAGAGGCGGATCTCCAGGTGGCACCCGGCTATAAAAGGCGGCATTACCTAAACCATTTTACAGGCTTTTTCCCTGGGAAAGAAAACTCACAAGCCACTGTTCTGGGTGTCAGTTTGCAGGAGCCACCTGGCACTCTCATACCAGACCAAGTTGGCACTGGTGCCACCTTGCGTCTGGGAGGCATCCTGCGAGAGGCCGAATTCCAGGAGGCACCCGGCAATTTAAGGCCGCAGGATCCTGAACCATTGTACAGGCTTTTTCCCTGGGAAACAAAACTCACAAGCCACTGTTCTGGGTGTCAGTTTTCAGGACCCACTTGACACTCTCAAAGCAGACCAAGTTGGCACTGGTGCCACCTTGCGTCTGGGAGGCATCCTGCGAGAGGTGCAATTCCAGGAGGCACCCGGCAATTTAAGGCCGCAGGACCCTGAACCATTGTACAGGCTTTTTCCCTGGGAAACAAAACTCACAAGCCACTGTTCTGGGTGTCAGTTTTCAGGACCCACTTGGCACTCTTAAACCACACCAAGTTGGCACTGGTTCCACCTTGCGTCTGGGAGGCATCCTGCGAGAGGCTGAATTCCAGGAAGCAGCCGGCAGTTTAAGGCCTCAGGCCCCTGAACCATTGTACAGAATTTTTCCCTGGAAAACAAAACTCACAAGCCACTGTTCTGGGTGTCAGTTTTCAGGACCCACTTGGCAATCTTAAACCAGACCAAGTTGGAACTGGTGCCACCTTGCGTCTGGGAGGCATCCTGCGAGTGGCCGAATTCCAGGAGGCACCCGGCAATTTAAGGCCTCAAGCCCCTGAACCATTGTACAGGCCTTTTCCCTGGGAAACAAAACTCACAAGCCACTGTTCTGGGTGTCAGTTTTCAGGACCCACCTGGCACTCTTAAACCAGACCAAGTTGGAACTGGTGCCACCTTGCGTGTTGGAGGCATCCTGCGAGTGGCCGAATTCCAGGAGGCACCCGGCAATTTAAGGCCTCAGGCCCCTGAACCATTGTACAGGCTTTTTCCTTGGGAAACAAAACTCACAAGCCACTGTTCTGGGTGTCAGTTTGCAGGAGCCACCTGGCACTCTCAAACCAGACCAAGTTGGAAATGGTGTCTTTTTGCGTCTGGGAGGCACCCTGCGAGGGTCCGAATTCCAGGAGGCACCCGGCAATTTAAGGCCTCAGGCACCTGAACCATTGTACAGGCTTTTCCCCTGGGAAACAAAACTCACAAGCCACTGTTCTGGGTGTCAGTTTTCAGGACCCACTTGGCACTCTCAAACCAGACCAAGTTGGCACTGGTGTTGCTTAGCGACTGGGAAACATCTGGCGTGATGCGGAATTCCAGGAGGCGCCCTGCAATTTTAGGCCTCAGGCCCCTGAACCATTGTACAGGCTTTTTCCCTGGGAAACAAAACTCACAAGCCACTGTTCTGGGTGTCAGTTTTCAGGACCCACTTGACACTCTCAAAGCAGACCAAGTTGGCACTGGTGTTGCTTAGCGACTGGGAAACATCTGGCGTGATGCGGAATTCCAGGAGGCGCCCCGCAATTTAAGGCCGCAGGACCCTGAACCATTGTACAGGCTTTTTCCCTGGGAAACAAAACTCACAAGCCACTGTTCTGGGTGTCAGTTTTCAGGACCCACTTGGCACTCTCAAACCAGACAAAGTTGGCACTGGTGCCACCTTGCGTCTGGGAGGCATCCTGCGAGAGGCCGAATTCCAGGAGGCACCCGGCAATTTAAGGCCGCAGGATCCTGAACCATTGTACAGGCTTTTTCCCTGGGAAACAAAACTCACAAGCCACTGTTCTGGGTGTCAGTTTTCAGGACCCACTTGACACTCTCAAAGCAGACCAAGTTGGCACTGGTGCCACCTTGCGTCTGGGAGGCATCCTGCGAGAGGCCGAATTCCAGGAGGCACCCGGCAATTTAAGGCCGCAGGACCCTGAACCATTGTACAGGCTTTTTCCCTGGGAAACAAAACTCACAAGCCACTGTTCTGGGTGTCAGTTTTCAGGACCCACTTGGCACTCTCAAACCAGACCAAGTTGGCACTGGTGCCACCTTGCGTCTGGGAGGCATCCTGCGAGAGGCGGAATTCCAGGAGGCACCCGGCAATTTAAGGCCGCAGGCCCCTGAACCATTCTACAGGCTTTTTCCCTGGAAAAAAAATTTCAGAAGCCACTGTTCTGGGTGTCAGTTTACAGGACCCACTTGGCACTCTCCAACCAGACCAAGTTTGCACTGGTGCCACCTTGCGTCTGGGAGGCATCCTGCAAGACGCCGAATTCCAGGAGGCACCCAGCAATTTAAGGCCGCAGGCCCCTGAACTATTGTACAGGCTTTTTCCCTGGGAAACAAAACTCACAAGCCACTGTTCTGGGTGTCAGTTTCCCGGACCCACTTGACACTCTCAAACCAGACCAAGTTGGCACTGGTGTTGCTTAGCGTCTGGGAAACATCTGGCGTGATGCGGAATTCCAGGAGGCGCCCCGCAATTTAAGGCCGCAGGACCCTGAACCATTGTACAGGATTTTTCCCTGGGAAACAAAACTCACAAGCCACTGTTCTGGGTGTCAGTTTTCAGGACCCACTTGGTACTCTCAAACCAGACCAAGTTGGCACTGCTGCCACCTTGCGTCTGGGAGGCATCCTTCGAGAGGCGGATCTCCAGGAGGCATCCGGCAATTTAAGTCCGCAGGACCCTGAACCATTGTACAGGCTTTTTCCCTGGGAAACAAAACTCACAAGCCACTGTTCTGGGTGTCAGTTTTCAGGACCCACTTGACACTCTCAAAGCAGACCAAGTTGGCACTGGTGCCACCTTGCGTCTGGGAGGCATCCTGCGAGAGGCGCAATTCCAGGAGGCACCCGGCAATTTAAGGCCGCAGGACCCAAAACCATTCTACAGGCCTTTTCCCTGGGAAACAAAACTCACAAGCCAATGCTCTGGGTGTCAGTTTTCAGGACCCACTTGACACTCTCAAAGCAGACCTAGTTGGCACTGGTGCCACCTTGCATCTGGGAGGCATCCTGCGAGTGGCGGAATTCCAGGAGGCACCCGGCAATTTAAGGCGTCAGGCCCCTGAACCATTGTACAGGCTTTTTCCCTGGGAAACAAAACTCACAAGCCACTGTTCTGGGTGTCAGTTTTCAGGACACACTTGACACTCTCAAAGCAGACCAAGTTGGCGCTGGTGTTGCTTAGCGACTGGGAAACATCTGGCGTGATGCGGAATTCCAGGAGGCGCCCTGCAATTTAAGGCCGCAGGACTCTGAACCATTGTACAGGCTTTTTCCCTGGGAAACAAAACTCACAAGCCACTGTTCTGGGTGTCAGTTTTCAGGACCCACTTGACACTCTCAAAGCAGACCAAGTTGGCACTGGTGTTGCTTAGCGACTGGGAAACATCTGGTGTGATGCGGAATTCCAGGAGGCGCGCCGCAATTTAAGGTTTCAGGCCCCTGAACCATTGTACAGGCCTTTTCCCTGGGAAACAAAACTCACAAGCCACTGTTCTGGGTGTCAGTTTTCAGGACCCACTTGGCACTCTCAAAGCAGACCAAGTTGGCACTGGTGCCACCTTGCGTCTGGGAGGCATCCTTCGAGAGGCGGATCTCCAGGAGGCATCCGGCAATTTAAGTCCGCAGGACCCTGAACCATTGTACAGGCTTTTTCCCTGGGAAACAAAACTCACAAGCCACTGTTCTGGGTGTCAGTTTTCAGGACCCACTTGACACTCTCAAAGCAGACCAAGTTGGCACTGGTGCCACCTTGCGTCTGGGAGGCATCCTGCGAGAGGCGCAATTCCAGGAGGCACCCGGCAATTTAAGGCCGCAGGACCCTGAACCATTGTACAGGCTTTTTCCCTGGGAAACAAAACTCACAAGCCACTGTTCTGGGTGTCAGTTTTCAGGACCCACCTGGCACTCTCAAACCAGACCAAGTTGGCACTGGTGTCACCTTGCGTCTGGAAGGCATCCTCCGAGAGGCGCAATTCAAGGAGGCACCCGGCAATTTAAGTCCGCAGGACCCTGAACCATTGTACAGGCTTTTTCCCTGGGAAACAAAACTCACAAGCCACTGTTCTGGGTGTCAGTTTTCAGGACCCACTTGGCACTCTTAAACCAGACCAAGTTGGAACTGGTGCCACCTTGCGTCTGGGAGGCATCCTGCGAGAGGCCGAATTCCAGGAGGCACCCGGCAATTTAAGGCCTCAGGCCCCTGAACCATTGTACAGGCTTTTTCCCTGGGAAACAAAACTCACAAGCCACTGTTCTGGGTGTCAGTTTTCAGGACCCACTTGTCACTCTCAAACCAGACCAAGTTGGCACTGGTGCCACCTTGCGTCTGGGAGGCATCCTTCGAGAGGCGGATCTCCAGGAGGCATCCGGCAATTTAAGTCCGCAGGACCCTGAACCATTGTACAGGCTTTTTCCCTGGGAAACAAAACTCACAAGCCACTGTTCTGGGTGTCAGTTTTCAGGACCCACTTGACACTCTCAAAGCAGACCAAGTTGGCACTGGTGTTGCTTAGCGACTGGGAAACATCGGGCGAGATGCGGAATTCCAGGAGGCGCCCCGCAATTTAAGGCCGCAGGACCCTGAACCATTGTACAGGCTTTTTCCCCTGGGAAACAAAACTCACAAGCCACTGTTCTGGGTGTCAGTTTTCAGGACCCACTTGGCACTCTCAAACCAGACCAAGTTGGCACTGGTGCCACCTTGCGTCTGGGAGGCATCCTTCGAGAGGCGGATCTCCAGGAGGCACCCGGCAATTTAAGGCCGCAGGACCCTGAACCATTGTACAGGCCTTTTCCCTGGGAAACAAAACTCACAAGCCACTGTTCTGGGTGTCAGTTTTCAGGACCCACTTGACACTCTCAAAGCAGGCCAAGTTGCCACTGGTGCCACCTTGCGTCTGGGAGGCATCCTGCGAGAGGCGCAATTCCAGGAGCCACACGGCAATTTAAGGCCTCAGGCCCCTGAACCATTCTACAGGCTTTTTCCTTGGGAAACAAAACTCACAAGTCACTGTTCTGGGTTTCAGTTTTCAGGACCCACTTGGCACTCTCAAACCAGACCAAGTTGGCACTGGTGCCACCTGGCATCTTGGAGGCATCCTGCGAGAGGCGCAATTCCAGGAGTCATCCGGCAATTTAAGGCCGCACGACCCTGAACCATTGTACAGGCTTTTTCCCTGGGAAAGAAAACTCACAAGCCACTGTTCTGGGTGTCAGTTTTCAGGAGCCACCTGTCACTCTCAAACCAGACGAAGTTGGCACTGGTGCCACCTTGCATCTTGGAGGCATCCTGCGAGAGGCCGAATTCCAGGAGTCATGCGGCAATTTAAGGCCGCAGGACCCTGAACCATTGTACAGGCTTTTTCCCTGGGAAAGAAAACTCACAAGCCACTGTTCTGGGTGTCAGTTTTCAGGACCCACTTGACACTCTCAAACCAGACCAAGTTGGAAATGGTGTCATTTTGCGTCTGGGAGGCACCCTGCGAGAGTCCGAATTCCAGGAGGCACCCGGCAATTTAAGGCCGCAGGCCCCTGAACCATTCTACAGGCTTTTTCCCTGGAAAAAAAATTTCAGAAGCCACTGTTCTGGGTGTCAGTTTACAGGACCCACTTGGCACTCTCCAACCAGACCAAATTTGCACTGGTGCCACCTTGCGTCTGGGAGGCATCCTGCAAGACGCCGAATTCCAGGAGGCACCCGGCAATTTAAGGCCTCAGGCCCCTGAACTATTGTACAGGCCTTTTCCTAGGGAAACAAAACTCACAAGCCACTGTTCTGGGTGTCAGTTTGCAGGAGCCACTTGACACTCTCAAACCAGACCAAGTTGGCACTGGTGCCACCTTGCGTCTGGGAGGCATCCTGCGAGAGGCGGATCTCCAGGTGGCACCCGGCTATAAAAGGCGGCATTACCTAAACCATTTTACAGGCTTTTTCCCTGGGAAAGAAAACTCACAAGCCACTGTTCTGGGTGTCAGTTTGCAGGAGCCACCTGTCACTCTAAACCAGACCAAGTTTGCACTGGTGCCACCTTGCGTCTGGGAGGCATCCTGCGAGAGGCGCAATTCCAGGAGGCACCCGGCAATTTAAGGCCGCAGGATCCTGAACCATTGTACAGGCTTTTTCCCTGGGAAACAAAACTCACAAGCCACTGTTCTGGGTGTCAGTTTACAGGACCCACTTGGCACTCTTAAACCAGACCAAGTTGGCACTGGTGCCACCTTGCGTCTGGGAGGCATCCTGCGAGAGGTGCAATTCCAGGAGGCACCCGGCAATTTAAGGCCGCAGGACCCTGAATCATTGTACAGGCTTTTTCCCTGGGAAACAAAACTCACAAGCCACTGTTCTGGGTGTCAGTTTACAGGACCCACTTGGCACTCTTAAACCAGACCAAGTTGGCACTGGTGCCACCTTGCGTCTGGGAGGCATCCTGCGAGAGGCTGAATTCTAGGAAGCAGCCGGCAGTTTAAGGCCTCAGGCCCCTGAACCATTGTACAGAATTTTTCCCTGGGAAACAAAACTCACAAGCCACTGTTCTGGGTGTCAGTTTTCAGGACCCACCTGGCACTCTTAAACCAGACCAAGTTGGAACTGGTGCCACCTTGCGTGTGGGAGGCATCCTGCGAGTGGCCGAATTCCAGGAGGCACCCGGCAATTTAAGGCCGCAGGACCCAAAACCATTGTACAGGCTTTTCCCCTGGGAAACAAAACTCACAAGCCACTGTTCTGGGTGTCAGTTTTCAGGACCCACTTGGCACTCTCAAACCAGACCAAGTTGGCACTGGTGCCACCTTGCGTCTGGGAGGCATCCTGCGAGAGGCTGAATTCCAGGAAGCAGCCGGCAGTTTAAGGCCTCAGGCCCCTGAACCATTGTACAGAATTTTTCCCTGGGAAACAAAACTCACAAGCCACTGTTCTGGGTGTCAGTTTGCAGGAGCCACCTGGCACTCTCAAACCAGACCAAGTTGGAAATGGTGTCATTTTGCGTCTGGGAGGCACCCTGCGAGGGTCCGAATTCCAGGAGGCACCCGGCAATTTAAGGCCTCAGGCACCTGAACCATTGTACAGGCTTTTCCCCTGGGAAACAAAACTCACAAGCCACTGTTCTGGGTGTCAGTTTTCAGGACCCACTTGACACTCTCAAACCAGACCAAGTTGGCACTGGTGTTGCTTAGCGACTGTGAAACATCTGGCGTGATGCGGAATTCCAGGAGGCGCCCTGCAATTTTAGGCCTCAGGCCCCTGAACCATTGTACAGGCTTTTTCCCTGGGAAACAAAACTCACAAGCCACTGTTCTGGGTGTCAGTTTTCAGGACCCACTTGACACTCTCAAAGCAGACCAAGTTGGCACTGGTGTTGCTTAGCGACTGGGAAACATCTGGCGTGATGCGGAATTCCAGGAGGCGCCCCGCAATTTAAGGCCGCAGGACCCTGAACCATTGTACAGGCTTTTTCCCTGGGAAACAAAACTCACAAGCCACTGTTCTGGGTGTCAGTTTTCAGGACCCACTTGGCACTCTCAAACCAGACCAAGTTGGCACTGGTGCCACCTTGCGTCTGGGAGGCATCCTGCGAGAGGCGGATCTCCAGGTGGCACCCGGCTATAAAAGGCGGCATTACCTAAACCATTTTACAGGCTTTTTCCCTGGGAAACAAAACTCACAAGCCACTGTTCTGGGTGTCAGTTTTCAGGACCCACTTGGCACTCTCAAACCAGACCAAGTTGGCACTGGTGCCACCTTGCGTCTGGGAGGCATCCTGCGAGAGGCGGATCTCCAGGTGGCACCCGGCTATAAAAGGCGGCATTACCTAAACCATTTTACAGGCTTTTTCCCTGGGAAAGAAAACTCACAAGCCACTGTTCTGGGTGTCAGTTTGCAGGAGCCGCCTGGCACTCTCAAACCAGACCAAGTTGGCACTGGTGCCACCTTGCGTCTGGGAGGCATCCTGCGAGAGGCCGAATTCCAGGAGGCACCCGGCAATTTAAAGCCGCAGGATCCTGAACCATTGTACAGGCTTTTTCCCTGGGAAACAAAACTCACAAGCCACTGTTCTGGGTGTCAGTTTTCAGGACCCACTTGACACTCTCAAAGCAGACCAAGTTGGCACTGGTGCCACCTTGCGTCTGGGAGGCATCCTGCGAGAGGTGCAATTCCAGGAGGCACCCGGCAATTTAAGGCCGCAGGACCCTGAACCATTGTACAGGCTTTTTCCCTGGGAAACAAAACTCACAAGCCACTGTTCTGGGTGTCAGTTTTCAGGACCCACTTGGCACTCTTAAACCACACCAAGTTGGCACTGGTTCCACCTTGCGTCTGGGAGGCATCCTGCGAGAGGCTGAATTCCAGGAAGCAGCCGGCAGTTTAAGGCCTCAGGCCCCTGAACCATTGTACAGAATTTTTCCCTGGGAAACAAAACTCACAAGCCACTGTTCTGGGTGTCAGTTTTCAGGACCCACTTGGCACTCTTAAACCAGACCAAGTTGGAACTGGTGCCACCTTGCGTCTGGGAGGCATCCTGCGAGTGGCCGAATTCCAGGAGGCACCCGGCAATTTAAGGCCTCAGGCCCCTGAACCATTGTACAGGCTTTTTCCCTGGGAAACAAAACTCACAAGCCACTGTTCTGGGTGTCAGTTTTCAGGACCCACCTGGCACTCTTAAACCAGACCAAGTTGGAACTGGTGCCACCTTGCGTGTTGGAGGCATCCTGCGAGTGGCCGAATTCCAGGAGGCACCCGGCAATTTAAGGCCTCAGGCCCCTGAACCATTGTACAGGCTTTTTCCTTGGGAAACAAAACTCACAAGCCACTGTTCTGGGTGTCAGTTTGCAGGAGCCACCTGGCACTCTCAAACCAGACCAAGTTGGAAATGGTGTCTTTTTGCGTCTGGGAGGCACCCTGCGAGGGTCCGAATTCCAGGAGGCACCCGGCAATTTAAGGCCTCAGGCACCTGAACCATTGTACAGGCTTTTCCCCTGGGAAACAAAACTCACAAGCCACTGTTCTGGGTGTCAGTTTTCAGGACCCACTTGGCACTCTCAAACCAGACCAAGTTGGCACTGGTGTTGCTTAGCGACTGGGAAACATCTGGCGTGATGCGGAATTCCAGGAGGCGCCCTGCAATTTTAGGCCTCAGGCCCCTGAACCATTGTACAGGCTTTTTCCCTGGGAAACAAAACTCACAAGCCACTGTTCTGGGTGTCAGTTTTCAGGACCCACTTGACACTCTCAAAGCAGACCAAGTTGGCACTGGTGTTGCTTAGCGACTGGGAAACATCTGGCGTGATGCGGAATTCCAGGAGGCGCCCCGCAATTTAAGGCCGCAGGACCCTGAACCATTGTACAGGCTTTTTCCCTGGGAAACAAAACTCACAAGCCACTGTTCTGGGTGTCAGTTTTCAGGACCCACTTAGCACTCTCAAACCAGACAAAGTTGGCACTGGTGCCACCTTGCGTCTGGGAGGCATCCTGCGAGAGGCCGAATTCCAGGAGGCACCCGGCAATTTAAGGCCGCAGGATCCTGAACCATTGTACAGGCTTTTTCCCTGGGAAACAAAACTCACAAGCCACTGTTCTGGGTGTCAGTTTTCAGGACCCACTTGACACTCTCAAAGCAGACCAAGTTGGAACTGGTGCCACCTTGCGTCTGGGAGGCATCCTGCGAGAGGTGCAATTCCAGGAGGCACCCGGCAATTTAAGGCCTCAGGCCCCTGAACCATTGTACAGGCTTTTTCCCTGGGAAACAAAACTCACAAGCCACTGTTCTGGGTGTCAGTTTTCAGGACCCACTTGTCACTCTCAAACCAGACCAAGTTGGCACTGGTGCCACCTTGCGTCTGGGAGGCATCCTGCGAGAGGCGGAATTCCAGGAGGCACCCGGCAATTTAAGGCCGCAGGCCCCTGAACCATTCTACAGGCTTTTTCCCTTGAAAAAAAATTTCAGAAGCCACTGTTCTGGGTGTCAGTTTACAGGACCCACTTGGCACTCTCCAACCAGACCAAGTTTGCACTGGTGCCACCTTGCGTCTGGGAGGCATCCTGCAAGACGCCGAATTCCAGGAGGCACCTGGCAATTTAAGGCCTCAGGCCCCTGAACCATTGTATAGGCTTTTTCCCTGGGAAACAAAACTCACAAGCCACTGTTCTGGGTGTCAGTTTGCAGGAGCCACTTGACACTCTCAAACCAGACCAAGTTGGCACTGGTGCCACCTTGCGTCTGGGAGGCATCCTGCGAGAGGCGGATCTCCAGGTGGCACCCGGCTATAAAAGGCGGCATTACCTAAACCATTTTACAAGCTTTTTCCCTGGGAAAGAAAACTCACAAGCCACTGTTCTGGGTGTCAGTTTGCAGGAGCCACCTGGCACTCTCAAACCAGACCAAGTTGGCACTGGTGCCACCTTGCGTCTGGGAGGCATCCTGCGAGAGGCCGAATTCCAGGAGGCACCCGGCAATTGAAGGCCGCAGGATCCGGAACCATTGTACAGGCTTTTTCCCTGGGAAACAAAACTCACAAGCCACTGTTCTGGGTGTCAGTTTTCAGGACCCACTTGACACTCTCAAAGCAGACTAAGTTGGCACAGGTGCTACCTTGCGTCTGGGAGGCATCCTGCGAGAGGTGCAATTCCAGGAGGCACCCGGCAATTTAAGGCCGCAGGCCCCTGAACCATTGTACAGGCTTTTTCCCTGGGAAACAAAACTCACAAGCCACTGTTCTGGGTGTCAGTTTTCAGGACCCACTTGGCACTCTTAAACCACACCAAGTTGGCACTGGTTCCACCTTGCGTCTGGGAGGCATCCTGCGAGAGGCTGAATTCCAGGAAGCAGCCGGCAGTTTAAGGCCTCAGGCCCCTGAACCATTGTACAGAATTTTTCCCTGGGAAACAAAACTCACAAGCCACTGTTCTGGGTGTCAGTTTTCAGGACCCACTTGGCACTCTTAAACGAGACCAAGTTGGAACTGGTGCCACCTTGCGTCTGGGAGGCATCCTGCGAGTGGCCGAATTCCAGGAGGCACCCGGCAATTTAAGGCCTCAGGCCCCTGAACCATTGTACAGGCTTTTTCCTTGGGAAACAAAATTCAGAAGCCACTGTTCTGGGTGTCAGTTTCCCGGACCCACTTGACACTCTCAAACCAGACCAAGTTGGCACTGGTGTTGCTTAGGGACTGGGAAACATCTGGCGTGATGCGGAATTCCAGGAGGCGCCCCGCAATTTCAGGCCGCAGGACCCTGAACCATTGTACAGGCTTTTTCCCTGGGAAACAAAACTCACAAGCCACTGTTCTGGGTGTCAGTTTTCAGGACCCACTTGGCACTCTCAAACCAGACCAAGTTGGCACTGGTGCCACCTTGCGTCTGGGAGGCATCCTTCGAGAGGCGGATCTCCAGGAGGCATCCGGCAATTTAAGTCCGCAGGACCCAAAACCATTCTACTGGCCTTTTCCCTGGGAAACAAAACTCACAAGCCAATGCTCTCGGTGTCAGTTTTCAGGACCCACTTGACACTCTCAAAGCAGACCAAGTTGGCACTGGTGCCACCTTGCGTCTGGGAGGCATCCTGCGAGTGGCCGAATTCCAGGAGGCACCCGGCAATTTAAGGCCTCAGGCCCCTGAACCATTGTACAGGCTTTTTCCCTGGGAAACAAAACTCACAAGCCACTGTTCTGGGTGTCAGTTTTCAGGACACACTTGACACTCTCAAAGCAGACCAAGTTGGCACTGGTGTTGCTTAGCGACTGGGAAACATCTGGCGTGATGCGGAATTCCAGGAGGCGCCCCGCAATTTAAGGCCGCAGGACCCTGAACCATTGTACAGGCTTTTTCCCTGGGAAACAAAACTCACAAGCCACTGTTCTGGGTGTCAGTTTTCAGGACCCACTTGACACTCTCAAAGCAGACCAAGTTGGCACTGGTGTTGCTTAGCGACTGGGAAACATCTGGCGTGATGCGGAATTCCAGGAGGCGCCCCGCAATTTAAGGCCGCAGGACCCTGAACCATTGTACAGGCTTTTTCCCTGGGAAACAAAACTCACAAGCCACTGTTCTGGGTGTCAGTTTTCAGGACCCACTTGGCACTCTCAAACCAGACCAAGTTGGCACTGGTGCCACCTTGCGTCTGGGAGGCATCCTGCGAGAGGCGGATCTCCAGGTGGCACCCGGCTATAAAAGGCGGCATTACCTAAACCATTTTACAGGCTTTTTCCCTGGGAAAGAAAACTCACAAGCCACTGTTCTGGGTGTCAGTTTGCAGGAGCCGCCTGGCACTCTCAAACCAGACCAAGTTGGCACTGGTGCCACCTTGCGTCTGGGAGGCATCCTGCGAGAGGCCGAATTCCAGGAGGCACCCGGCAATTTAAAGCCGCAGGATCCTGAACCATTGTACAGGCTTTTTCCCTGGGAAACAAAACTCACAAGCCACTGTTCTGGGTGTCAGTTTTCAGGACCCACTTGACACTCTCAAAGCAGACCAAGTTGGCACTGGTGCCACCTTGCGTCTGGGAGGCATCCTGCGAGAGGTGCAATTCCAGGAGGCACCCGGCAATTTAAGGCCGCAGGACCCTGAACCATTGTACAGGCTTTTTCCCTGGGAAACAAAACTCACAAGCCACTGTTCTGGGTGTCAGTTTTCAGGACCCACTTGGCACTCTTAAACCACACCAAGTTGGCACTGGTTCCACCTTGCGTCTGGGAGGCATCCTGCGAGAGGCTGAATTCCAGGAAGCAGCCGGCAGTTTAAGGCCTCAGGCCCCTGAACCATTGTACAGAATTTTTCCCTGGGAAACAAAACTCACAAGCCACTGTTCTGGGTGTCAGTTTTCAGGACCCACTTGGCACTCTTAAACCAGACCAAGTTGGAACTGGTGCCACCTTGCGTCTGGGAGGCATCCTGCGAGTGGCCGAATTCCAGGAGGCACCCGGCAATTTAAGGCCTCAGGCCCCTGAACCATTGTACAGGCTTTTTCCCTGGGAAACAAAACTCACAAGCCACTGTTCTGGGTGTCAGTTTTCAGGACCCACCTGGCACTCTTAAACCAGACCAAGTTGGAACTGGTGCCACCTTGCGTGTTGGAGGCATCCTGCGAGTGGCCGAATTCCAGGAGGCACCCGGCAATTTAAGGCCTCAGGCCCCTGAACCATTGTACAGGCTTTTTCCTTGGGAAACAAAACTCACAAGCCACTGTTCTGGGTGTCAGTTTGCAGGAGCCACCTGGCACTCTCAAACCAGACCAAGTTGGAAATGGTGTCTTTTTGCGTCTGGGAGGCACCCTGCGAGGGTCCGAATTCCAGGAGGCACCCGGCAATTTAAGGCCTCAGGCACCTGAACCATTGTACAGGCTTTTCCCCTGGGAAACAAAACTCACAAGCCACTGTTCTGGGTGTCAGTTTTCAGGACCCACTTGGCACTCTCAAACCAGACCAAGTTGGCACTGGTGTTGCTTAGCGACTGGGAAACATCTGGCGTGATGCGGAATTCCAGGAGGCGCCCTGCAATTTTAGGCCTCAGGCCCCTGAACCATTGTACAGGCTTTTTCCCTGGGAAACAAAACTCACAAGCCACTGTTCTGGGTGTCAGTTTTCAGGACCCACTTGACACTCTCAAAGCAGACCAAGTTGGCACTGGTGTTGCTTAGCGACTGGGAAACATCTGGCGTGATGCGGAATTCCAGGAGGCGCCCCGCAATTTAAGGCCGCAGGACCCTGAACCATTGTACAGGCTTTTTCCCTGGGAAACAAAACTCACAAGCCACTGTTCTGGGTGTCAGTTTTCAGGACCCACTTAGCACTCTCAAACCAGACAAAGTTGGCACTGGTGCCACCTTGCGTCTGGGAGGCATCCTGCGAGAGGCCGAATTCCAGGAGGCACCCGGCAATTTAAGGCCGCAGGATCCTGAACCATTGTACAGGCTTTTTCCCTGGGAAACAAAACTCACAAGCCACTGTTCTGGGTGTCAGTTTTCAGGACCCACTTGACACTCTCAAAGCAGACCAAGTTGGAACTGGTGCCACCTTGCGTCTGGGAGGCATCCTGCGAGAGGTGCAATTCCAGGAGGCACCCGGCAATTTAAGGCCTCAGGCCCCTGAACCATTGTACAGGCTTTTTCCCTGGGAAACAAAACTCACAAGCCACTGTTCTGGGTGTCAGTTTTCAGGACCCACTTGGCACTCTCAAACCAGACCAAGTTGGCACTGGTGCCACCTTGCGTCTGGGAGGCATCCTGCGAGAGGCGGAATTCCAGGAGGCACCCGGCAATTTAAGGCCGCAGGCCCCTGAACCATTCTACAGGCTTTTTCCCTTGAAAAAAAATTTCAGAAGCCACTGTTCTGGGTGTCAGTTTACAGGACCCACTTGGCACTCTCCAACCAGACCAAGTTTGCACTGGTGCCACCTTGCGTCTGGGAGGCATCCTGCAAGACGCCGAATTCCAGGAGGCACCCGGCAATTTAAGGCCTCAGGCCCCTGAACCATTGTATAGGCTTTTTCCCTGGGAAACAAAACTCACAAGCCACTGTTCTGGGTGTCAGTTTGCAGGAGCCACTTGACACTCTCAAACCAGACCAAGTTGGCACTGGTGCCACCTTGCGTCTGGGAGGCATCCTGCGAGAGGCGGATCTCCAGGTGGCACCCGGCTATAAAAGGCGGCATTACCTAAACCATTTTACAAGCTTTTTCCCTGGGAAAGAAAACTCACAAGCCACTGTTCTGGGTGTCAGTTTGCAGGAGCCACCTGGCACTCTCAAACCAGACCAAGTTGGCACTGGTGCCACCTTGCGTCTGGGAGGCATCCTGCGAGAGGCGCAATTCCAGGAGGCACCCGGCAATTTAAGGCCGCAGGATCCGGAACCATTGTACAGGCTTTTTCCCTGGGAAACAAAACTCACAAGCCACTGTTCTGGGTGTCAGTTTTCAGGACCCACTTGACACTCTCAAAGCAGACCAAGTTGGCACAGGTGCTACCTTGCGTCTGGGAGGCATCCTGCGAGAGGTGCAATTCCAGGAGGCACCCGGCAATTTAAGGCCGCAGGACCCTGAACCATTGTACAGGCTTTTTCCCTGGGAAACAAAACTCACAAGCCACTGTTCTGGGTGTCAGTTTTCAGGACCCACTTGGCACTCTTAAACCACACCAAGTTGGCACTGGTTCCACCTTGCGTCTGGGAGGCATCCTGCGAGAGGCTGAATTCCAGGAAGCAGCCGGCAGTTTAAGGCCTCAGGCCCCTGAACCATTCTACAGAATTTTTCCCTGGGAAACAAAACTCACAAGCCACTGTTCTGGGTGTCAGTTTTCAGGACCCACTTGGCACTCTTAAACGAGACCAAGTTGGAACTGGTGCCACCTTGCGTCTGGGAGGCATCCTGCGAGTGGCCGAATTCCTGGAGGCACCCGGCAATTTAAGGCCTCAGGCCCCTGAACCATTGTACAGGCTTTTTCCTTGGGAAACAAAATTCAGAAGCCACTGTTCTGGGTGTCAGTTTCCCGGACCCACTTGACACTCTCAAACCAGACCAAGTTGGCACTGGTGTTGCTTAGGGACTGGGAAACATCTGGCGTGATGCGGAATTCCAGGAGGCGCCCCGCAATTTCAGGCCGCAGGACCCTGAACCATTGTACAGGCTTTTTCCCTGGGAAACAAAACTCACAAGCCACTGTTCTGGGTGTCAGTTTTCAGGACCCACTTGGCACTCTCAAACCAGACCAAGTTGGCACTGGTGCCACCTTGCGTCTGGGAGGCATCCTTCGAGAGGCGGATCTCCAGGAGGCATCCGGCAATTTAAGTCCGCAGGACCCAAAACCATTCTACTGGCCTTTTCCCTGGGAAACAAAACTCACAAGCCAATGCTCTCGGTGTCAGTTTTCAGGACCCACTTGACACTCTCAAAGCAGACCAAGTTGGCACTGGTGCCACCTTGCGTCTGGGAGGCATCCTGCGAGTGGCCGAATTCCAGGAGGCACCCGGCAATTTAAGGCCTCAGGCCCCTGAACCATTGTACAGGCTTTTTCCCTGGGAAACAAAACTCACAAGCCACTGTTCTGGGTGTCAGTTTTCAGGACACACTTGACACTCTCAAAGCAGACCAAGTTGGCACTGGTGTTGCTTAGCGACTGGGAAACATCTGGCGTGATGCGGAATTCCAGGAGGCGCCCCGCAATTTAAGGCCGCAGGACCCTGAACCATTGTACAGGCTTTTTCCCTGGGAAACAAAACTCACAAGCCACTGTTCTGGGTGTCAGTTTTCAGGACCCACTTGACACTCTCAAACCAGACCAAGTTGGCACTGGTGTTGCTTAGCGACTGGGAAACATCTGGCGTGATGCGGAATTCCAGGAGGCGCCCCGCAATTTAAGGCCTCAGGCCCCTGAACTATTGTACAGGCCTTTTCCCTGGGAAACAAAACTCACAAGCCACTGTTCTGGGTGTCAGTTTGCAGGAGCCACTTGACACTCTCAAACCAGACCAAGTTGGCACTGGTGCCACCTTGCGTCTGGGAGGCATCCTGCGAGAGGCGGATCTCCAGGTGGCACCCGGCTATAAAAGGCGGCATTACCTAAACCATTTTACAGGCTTTTTCCCTGGGAAAGAAAACTCACAAGCCACTGTTCTGGGTGTCAGTTTGCAGGAGCCACCTGTCACTCTCAAACCAGACCAAGTTTGCACTGGTGCCACCTTGCGTCTGGGAGGCATCCTGCGAGAGGCCGAATTCCAGGAGGCACCCGGCAATTTAAGGCCGCAGGATCCTAAACCATTGTACAGGCTTTTTCCCTGGGAAACAAAACTCACAAGCCACTGTTCTGGGTGTCAGTTTTCAGGACCCACTTGACACTCTCAAAGCAGACCAAGTTGGCACTGGTGCCACCTTGCGTCTGGGAGGCATCCTGCGAGAGGTGCAATTCCAGGAGGCACCCGGCAGTTTAAGGCCGCAGGACCCTGAACCATTTTACAGGCTTTTTCCCTAGGAAACAAAACTCACAAGCCACTGTTCTGGGTGTCAGTTTTCAGGACCCACTTGGCACTCTTAAACCAGACCAAGTTGGCACTGGTGCCACCTTGCGTCTGGGAGGCATCCTGCGAGAGGCTGAATTCCAGGAAGCAGCCGGCAGTTTAAGGCCTCAGGCCCCTGAACCATTGTACAGAATTTTTCCCTGGGAAACAAAACTCAGAAGCCACTGTTCTGGGTGTCAGTTTCCCGGACCCACTTGACACTCTCAAACCAGACCAAGTTGGCACTGGTGTTGCTTAGGGACTGGGAAACATCTGGCGTGATGCGGAATTCCAGGAGGCGCCCCGCAATTTAAGGCCGCAGGACCCTGAACCATTGTATAGGCTTTTTCCCTGGGAAACAAAACTCACAAGCCACTGTTCTGGGTGTCAGTTTTCAGGACCCACTTGGCACTCTCAGACCAGACCAAGTTGGCACTGGTGCCACCTTGCGTCTGGGAGGCATCCTTCGAGAGGCGGATCTCCAGGAGGCATCCGGCAATTTAAGTCCGCAGGACCCTGAACCATTGTACAGGCTTTTTCCCTGGGATACAAAACTCACAAGCCACTGTTCTGGGTGTCAGTTTTCAGGACC
The DNA here is from genome assembly GCF_963513975.1 of Fringilla coelebs. Taxonomy (NCBI): domain Eukaryota; kingdom Metazoa; phylum Chordata; class Aves; order Passeriformes; family Fringillidae; genus Fringilla; species Fringilla coelebs. The sequence continues at coordinate 1,599,856 of NC_140048.1, forward strand.
CACTTGGCACTCTCAAACCAGACCAAGTTGGCACTGGTGCCACCTTGCGTCTGGGAGGCATCCTTCGAGAGGCGGATCTCCAGGAGGCATTTGGCAATTTAAGTCCGCAGGACCCTGAACCATAGTACAGGCTTTTTCCCTGGGAAACAAAACTCACAAGCCACTGTTCTGGGTGTCAGTTTTCAGGACCCACTTGACACTCTCAAAATAGACCTAGTTGGCACTGGTGCCACCTTGCATCTGGGAGGCATTGTGCGAGTGGCCGAATTCCAGGAGGCACCCGGCAATTTAAGGCGTCAGGCCCCTGAACCATTGTACAGGCTTTTTCCCTGGGAAACAAAACTCACAAGCCACTGTTCTGGGTGTCAGTTTTCAGGACACACTTGACACTCTCAAAGCAGACCAAGTTGGCACTGGTGTTGCTTAGCGACTGGGAAACATCTGGCGTGATGCGGAATTCCAGGGGGCGCCCCGCAATTTAAGGCCGCAGGCCCCTGAACCATTGTACAGGCTTTTTCCCTGGGAAACAAAACTCACAAGCCACTGTTCTGGGTGTCAGTTTTCAGGACCCACTTGACACTCTCAAAGCAGACCAAGTTGGCACTGGTGTTGCTTAGCGACTGGGAAACATCTGGCGTGATGCGGAATTCCAGGAGGCGCCCCTCAATTTAAGGCCTCAGGCCCCTGAATCATTGTACAGGCCTTTTCCCTGGGAAACAAAACTCACAAGCCACTGTTCTGGGTGTCAGTTTTCAGGACCCACTTGGCACTCTCAAACCAGACCAAGTTGGCACTGGTGCCACCTTGCGTCTTGGAGGCATCCTTCGAGAGGCGGATCTCCAGGAGGCACCCGGCAATTTAAGTCCGCAGGACCCTGAACCATTTTACAGGCTTTTTCCCTGGGAAACAAAACTCACAAGCCACTGTTCTGGGTGTCAGTTTTCAGGACCCACTTGACACTCTCAAAGCAGACCAAATTGGCACTGGTGCCACCTTGCGTCTGGGAGGCATCCTGCGAGAGGCGCAATTCCAGGAGGCACCCGGCAATTTAAGGCCGCAGGACCCTGAACCATTTTACAGGCTTTTTCCCTGGGAAACAAAACTCACAAGCCACTGTTCTGGGTGTCAGTTTTCAGGACCCACCTGGCACTCTCAAACCAGACCAAGTTGGCACTGGTGTCACCTTGCGTCTGGAAGGCATCCTGCGAGAGGCGCAATTCATGGAGGCACCCGGCAATTTAAGTCCGCAGGACCCTGAACCATTGTACAGGCTTTTACCCTGGGAAACAAAACTCACAAGCCACTGTTCTGGGTGTCAGTTTTCAGGACCCACTTGGCACTCTTAAACCAGACCAAGTTGGAACTGGTGCCACCTTGCGTCTGGGAGGCATCCTGCGAGAGGCCGAATTCCTGGAGGCACCCGGCAATTTAAGGCCTCAGGCCCCTGAACCATTGTACAGGCTTTTTCCCTGGGAAACAAAACTCACAAGCCACTGTTCTGGGTGTCAGTTTTCAGGACCCACTTGTCACTCTCAAACCAGACCAAGTTGGCACTGGTGCCACCTTGCGTCTGGGACGCATCCTGCGAGAGGCGGAATTCCAGGAGGCACCCGGCAATTTAAGGCCGCTGGACCCAAAACCATTCTACAGGCTTTTTCCCTGGGAAACAAAACTCACAAGGCACTGTTCTGGGTGTCAGTTTGCAGGACCCACTTGGCACTCTCAAACCAGACCAAGTTGGCACTGGTGCCACCTTGCATCTGGGAAGCATCTTGCAAGACGCCGAATTCCAGGAGGCACCCGGCAATTTAAGGCCGCAGGCCCCTGAACCATTGTACAGGCTTTTTCCCTGGGAAACAAAACTCACAAGCCACTGTTCTGGGTGTGAGTTTTCACGACCCACTTGGCACTCTTAAACCAGACCAAGTTGGAACTGGTGCCACCTTGCGTCTGGGAGGCATCCTGCGAGAGGCGGAATTTAAGGAGTCACCCGGCAATTTAAGGCCTCAGGCCCCTGAACCATTGTACAGGCTTTTTGCCTGGGAAACAAAACTCACAAGCCACTGTTCTGGGTGTCAGTTTTCAGGACCCACTTGGCACTCTCAAACCAGACCAAGTTGGCACTGGTGCCACCTTGCGTCTGGGAGGCATCCTTCGAGAGGCGGATCTCCAGGAGGCACCCGGCAATTTAAGGCCGCAGGATCCTGAACCATTGTACAGGCTTTTTCCCTGGGAAACAAAACTCACAAGCCACTGTTCTGGGTGTCAGTTTTCAGGACCCACTTGACACTCTCAAAGCAGACCAAGTTGGCACTGGTGCCACCTTGCGTCTGGGAGGCATCCTGCGACAGGCGCAATTCCAGGAGCCACCCGGCTATTTAAGGCCGCCTGACCCTGAACCATTGTACAGGCTTTTTCCCTGGGAAACAAAACTCACAAGCCACTGTTCTGGGTGTCAGTTTTCAGGACCCACTTGGCACTCTTAAACCAGACCATGTTGGAACTGGTGCCACCTTGCGTCTGGGAGGCATCCTGCGAGTGGCCGAATTCCAGGAGGCACACGGCAATTTAAGGCCTCAGGCCCCTGAACCATTGTACAGGCTTTTTCCCTGGGAAACAAAACTCACAAGTCACTGTTCTGGGTTTCAGTTTTCAGGACCCACTTGGCACTCTTAAAGCAGACCAAGTTGGAACTGGTGCCACCTTGCATCTTGGAGGCATCCTGCGAGAGGCCGAATTCCAGGAGTCATCCGGCAATTTAAGGCCGCAGGACCCTGAACCATTGTACAGGCTTTTTCCCTGGGAAACAAAACTCACAAGCCACTGTTCTGGGTGTCAGTTTTCAGGACCCACTTGACACTCTCAAACCAGACCAAGTTGGAAATGGTGTCATTTTGCGTCTGGGAGGCACCCTGCGAGAGTCCGAATTCCAGGAGGCACCCGGCAATTTAAGGCCTCAGGCCCCTGAACCATTGTACAGAATTTTTCCCTGGGAAACAAAACTCACAAGCCACTGTTCTGGGTGTCAGTTTTCAGGACCCACTTGGCACTCTTAAACCAGACCAAGCTTGAACTGGTGCCACCTTGCGTCTGGGAGGCATCCTGCGAGAGGCGGAATTCCAGGAGTCACCCGGCAATTTAAGGCCTCAGGCCCCTGAACCATTGTACAGGCTTTTTCCCTGGGAAACAAAACTCACAAGCCACTGTTCTGGGTGTCAGTTTTCAGGACCCACTTGACACTCTCAAAGCAGACCAAGTTGGCACTGGTGTTGCTTAGCGACTGGAAAACATCTGACGAGATGCGGAATTCCAGGAGGCGCCCCGCAATTTAAGGCCGCAGGACCCTGAACCATTGTACAGGCTTTTCCCCTGGGAAACAAAACTCACAAGCCACTGTTCTGGGTGTCAGTTTTCAGGACCCACTTGGCACTCTTAAACCAGACTAAGTTGGCACTGGTGCCACCTTGCGTCTGGGAGGCATCCTTCGAGAGGCGGATCTCCAGGAGGCACCCGGCAATTTAAGGCCGCAGGACCCTGAACCATTGTACAGGCTTTTTCCCTGGGAAACAAAACTCACAAGCCACTGTTCTGGGTGTCAGTTTTCAGGACCCACTTGACACTCTCAAAGCAGACCAAGTTGGCACTGGTGCCACCTTGCGTCTGGGAGGCATCCTGCGAGAGGCGCAATTCCAGGAGCCACCCGGCAATTTAAGTCCGCATGACCCTGAACCATTGTACAGGCTTTTTCCCTGGGAAACAAAACTCACAAGCCACTGTTCTGGGTGTCAGTTTTCAGGACCCACTTGGCACTCTTAAACCAGACTAAGTTGGCACTGGTGCCACCTTGCGTCTGGGAGGCATCCTTCGAGAGGCGGATCTCCAGGAGGCACCCGGCAATTTAAGGCCGCAGGACCCTGAACCATTGTACAGGCTTTTTCCCTGGGAAACAAAACTCACAAGTCACTGTTCTGGGTTTCAGTTTTCAGGACCCACTTGGCACTCTTAAACCAGACCAAGTTGGAACTGGTGCCACCTTGCGTCTGGGAGGCATCCTGCGAGTGGCCGAATTCCAGGAGGCACCCGGCAATTTAAGGCCTCAGGCCCCTGAACCATTGTACAGGCTTTTTCCTTGGGAAACAAAACTCACAAGTCACTGTTCTGGGTTTCAGTTTTCAGGACCCACTTGGCACTCTTAAAGCAGACCAAGTTGGAACTGGTGCCACCTTGCATCTTGGAGGCATCCTGCGAGAGGCCGAATTCCAGGAGTCATCCGGCAATTAAGGGCCGCAGGACCCTGAACCATTGTACAGAATTTTTCCCTGGGAAACAAAACTCACAAGCCACTGTTCTGGGTGTCAGTTTTCAGGACCCACTTGACACTCTCAAACCAGACCAAGTTGGGAATGGTGTCATTTTGCGTCTGGGAGGCCCCCTGCGAGAGTCCGAATTCCAGGAGGCACCCGGCAATTTAAGGCCTCAGGCCCCTGAACCATTGTACAGGCTTTTCCCCTGGGAAACAAAACTCACAAGCCACTGTTCTGGGTGTCAGTTTTCAGGACCCACTTGGCACTCTTAAACCAGACCAAGCTTGAACTGGTGCCACCTTGCGTCTGGGAGGCATCCTGCGAGAGGCGGAATTCCAGGAGTCACCCGGCAATTTAAGGCCTCAGGCCCCTGAACCATTGTACAGGCTTTTTCCCTGGGAAACAAAACTCACAAGCCACTGTTCTGGGTGTCAGTTTTCAGGACCCACTTGACACTCTCAAAGCAGACCAAGTTGGCACTGTTGTTGCTTAGGGACTGGGAAACATCTGGCGTGATGCGGAATTCCAGGAGGCGCCTTGCAATTTAAGGCCGCAGGACCCTGAACCATTGTACAGGCTTTTTCCCTGGGAAACAAAACTCACAAGCCACTGTTCTGGGTGTCAGTTTTCAGGACCCACTTGACACTCTCAAAGCAGACCAAGTTGGCACTGGTGCCACCTTGCGTCTGGGAGGCATCCTTCGAGAGGCGGATCTCCAGGAGGCACCCGGCAATTTAAGTCCGCAGGACCCTGAACCATTGTACAGGCTTTTTCCCTGGGAAACAAAACTCACAAGCCACTGTTCTGGGTGTCAGTTTTCAGGACCCACTTGACACTCTCAAACCAGACCAAGTTGGCACTGGTGCCACCTTGCGTCTGGGAGGCATCCTGCGAGAGGCGCAATTCCAGGAGCCACCCGGCAATTTAAGGCTGCAGGACCCTGAACCATTGTACAGGCTTTTTCCCTGGGAAACAAAACTCACAAGCCACTGTTCTGGGTGTCAGTTTTCAGGACCCACTTGGCACTCTTAAACCAGACTAAGTTGGCACTGGTGCCACCTTGCGTCTGGGAGGCATCCTTCGAGAGGCGGATCTCCAGGAGGCACCCGGCAATTTAAGGCCGCAGGACCCTGAACCATTGTACAGGCTTTTTCCCTGGGAAACAAAACTCACAAGTCACTGTTCTGGGTTTCAGTTTTCAGGACCCACTTGGCACTCTCAAACCAGACCAAGTTGGAACTGGTGCCACCTTGCATCTTGGAGGCATCCTGCGAGAGGCCGAATTCCAGGAGTCATCCGGCAATTTAAGGCCGCAGGACCCTGAACCATTGTACAGGCTTTTTCCCTGGGAAACAAAACTCACAAGTCACTGTTCTGGGTTTCAGTTTTCAGGACCCACTTGGCACTCTTAAACCAGACCAAGTTGGAAATGGTGTCATTTTGCGTCTGGGAGGCCCCCTGCGAGAGTCCGAATTCCAGGAGGCACCCGGCAATTTAAGGCCTCAGGCCCCTGAACCATTGTACAGGCTTTTCCCCTGGGAAACAAAACTCACAAGCCACTGTTCTGGGTGTCAGTTTTCAGGACCCACTTGGCACTCTTAAACCAGACCAAGCTTGAACTGGTGCCACCTTGCGTCTGGGAGGCATCCTGCGAGAGGCGGAATTCCAGGAGTCACCCGGCAATTTAAGGCCTCAGGCCCCTGAACCATTGTACAGGCTTTTTCCCTGGGAAACAAAACTCACAAGCCACTGTTCTGGGTGTCAGTTTTCAGGACCCACTTGACACTCTCAAAGCAGACCAAGTTGGCACTGTTGTTGCTTAGGGACTGGGAAACATCTGGCGTGATGCGGAATTCCAGGAGGCGCCTTGCAATTTAAGGCCGCAGGACCCTGAACCATTGTACAGGCTTTTTCCCTGGGAAACAAAACTCACAAGCCACTGTTCTGGGTGTCAGTTTTCAGGACCCACTTGACACTCTCAAAGCAGACCAAGTTGGCACTGGTGCCACCTTGCGTCTGGGAGGCATCCTTCGAGAGGCGGATCTCCAGGAGGCACCCGGCAATTTAAGTCCGCAGGACCCTGAACCATTGTACAGGCTTTTTCCCTGGGAAACAAAACTCACAAGCCACTGTTCTGGGTGTCAGTTTTCAGGACCCACTTGACACTCTCAAACCAGACCAAGTTGGCACTGGTGCCACCTTGCGTCTGGGAGGCACCCTGCGAGAGGCGCAATTCCAGGAGCCACCCGGCAATTTAAGGCTGCAGGACCCTGAACCATTGTACAGGCTTTTTCCCTGGGAAACAAAACTCACAAGCCACTGTTCTGGGTGTCAGTTTTCAGGACCCACTTGGCACTCTTAAACCAGACTAAGTTGGCACTGGTGCCACCTTGTGTCTGGGAGGCATCCTTCGAGAGGCGGATCTCCAGGAGGCACCCGGCAATTTAAGGCCGCAGGACCCTGAACCATTGTACAGGCTTTTTCCCTGGGAAACAAAACTCACAAGTCACTGTTCTGGGTTTCAGTTTTCAGGACCCACTTGGCACTCTCAAACCAGACCAAGTTGGAACTGGTGCCACCTTGCATCTTGGAGGCATCCTGCGAGAGGCCGAATTCCAGGAGTCATCCGGCAATTTAAGGCCGCAGGACCCTGAACCATTGTACAGGCTTTTTCCCTGGGAAACAAAACTCACAAGTCACTGTTCTGGGTTTCAGTTTTCAGGACCCACTTGGCACTCTTAAACCAGACCAAGTTGGAACTGGGGCCACCTTGCGTCTGGGAGGCATCCTGCGAGTGGCCGAATTCCAGGAGGCACCCGGCAATTTAAGGCCTCAGGCCCCTGAACCATTGTACAGGCTTTTTCCTTGGGAAACAAAACTCACAAGTCACTGTTCTGGGTTTCAGTTTTCAGGACCCACTTGGCACTCTTAAAGCAGACCAAGTTGGAACTGGTGCCACCTTGCATCTTGGAGGCATCCTTCGAGAGGCGGATCTCCAGGAGGCATCCGGCAATTTAAGTCCGCAGGACCCTGAACCATTGTACAGGCTTTTTCCCTGGGAAACAAAACTCACAAGCCACTGTTCTGGGTGTCAGTTTTCAGGACCCACTTGGCACTCTCAAACCAGACCAAGTTGGCACTGGTGCCACCTTGCGTCTGGGAGGCATCCTTCGAGAGGCGGATCTCCAGGAGGCATCCGGCAATTGAAGTCCGCAGGACCCTGAACCATAGTACAGGCTTTTTCCCTGGGAAACAAAACTCACAAGCCACTGTTCTGGGTGTCAGTTTTCAGGACCCACTTGACACTCTCAAAATAGACCTAGTTGGCACTGGTGCCACCTTGCATCTGGGAGGCATTGTGCGAGTGGCCGAATTCCAGGAGGCACCCGGCAATTTAAGGCGTCAGGCCCCTGAACCATTGTACAGGCTTTTTCCCTGGGAAACAAAACTCACAAGCCACTGTTCTGGGTGTCAGTTTTCAGGACACACTTGACACTCTCAAAGCAGACCAAGTTGGCACTGGTGTTGCTTAGCGACTGGGAAACATCTGGCGTGATGCGGAATTCCAGGAGGCGCCCCGCAATTTAAGGCCGCAGGCCCCTGAACCATTGTACAGGCTTTTTCCCTGGGAAACAAAACTCACAAGCCACTGTTCTGGGTGTCAGTTTTCAGGACCCACTTGACACTCTCAAACCAGACCAAGTTGGCACTGGTGTTGCTTAGCGACTGGGAAACATCTGGCGTGATGCGGAATTCCAGGAGGCGCCCCTCAATTTAAGGCCTCAGGCCCCTGAATCATTGTACAGGCCTTTTCCCTGGGAAACAAAACTCACAAGCCACTGTTCTGGGTGTCAGTTTTCAGGACCCACTTGGCACTCTCAAACCAGACCAAGTTGGCACTGGTGCCACCTTGCGTCTGGGAGGCATCCTTCGAGAGGCGGATCTCCAGGAGGCACCCGGCAATTTAAGTCCGCAGGACCCTGAACCATTTTACAGGCTTTTTCCCTGGGAAACAAAACTCACAAGCCACTGTTCTGGGTGTCAGTTTTCAGGACCCACTTGACACTCTCAAAGCAGACCAAGTTGGCACTGGTGCCACCTTGCGTCTTGGAGGCATCCTGCGAGAGGCGCAATTCCAGGAGGCACCCGGCAATTTAAGGCCGCAGGACCCTGAACCATTTTACAGGCTTTTTCCCTGGGAAACAAAACTCACAAGCCACTGTTCTGGGTGTCAGTTTTCAGGACCCACCTGGCACTCTCAAACCAGACCAAGTTGGCACTGGTGTCACCTTGCGTCTGGAAGGCATCCTGCGAGAGGCGCAATTCAAGGAGGCACCCGGCAATTTAAGTCCGCAGGACCCTGAACCATTGTACAGGCTTTTACCCTGGGAAACAAAACTCACAAGCCACTGTTCTGGGTGTCAGTTTTCAGGACCCACTTGGCACTCTTAAACCAGACCAAGTTGGAACTGGTGCCACCTTGCGTCTGGGAGGCATCCTGCGAGAGGCCGAATTCCAGGAGGCACCCGGCAATTTAAGGCCTCAGGCCCCTGAACCATTGTACAGGCTTTTTCCCTGGGAAACAAAACTCACAAGCCACTGTTCTGGGTGTCAGTTTTCAGGACCCACTTGTCACTCTCAAACCAGACCAAGTTGGCACTGGTGCCACCTTGCGTCTGGGACGCATCCTGCGAGAGGCGGAATTCCAGGAGGCACCCGGCAATTTAAGGCCGCTGGACCCAAAACCATTCTACAGGCTTTTTCCCTGGGAAACAAAACTCACAAGGCACTGTTCTGGGTGTCAGTTTGCAGGACCCACTTGGCACTCTCAAACCAGACCAAGTTGGCACTGGTGCCACCTTGCATCTGGGAAGCATCTTGCAAGACGCCGAATTCCAGGAGGCACCCGGCAATTTAAGGCCGCAGGCCCCTGAACCATTGTACAGGCTTTTTCCCTGGGAAACAAAACTCACAAGCCACTGTTCTGGGTGTGAGTTTTCACGACCCACTTGGCACTCTTAAACCAGACCAAGTTGGAACTGGTGCCACCTTGCGTCTGGGAGGCATCCTGCGAGAGGCGGAATTCCAGGAGTCACCCGGCAATTTAAGGCCTCAGGCCCCTGAACCATTGTACAGGCTTTTTGCCTGGGAAACAAAACTCACAAGCCACTGTTCTGGGTGTCAGTTTTCAGGACCCACTTGGCACTCTCAAACCAGACCAAGTTGGCACTGGTGCCACCTTGCGTCTGGGAGGCATCCTTCGAGACGCGGATCTCCAGGAGGCACCCGGCAATTTAAGGCCGCAGGATCCTGAACCATTGTACAGGCTTTTTCCCTGGGAAACAAAACTCACAAGCCACTGTTCTGGGTGTCAGTTTTCAGGACCCACTTGACACTCTCAAAGCAGACCAAGTTGGCACTGGTGCCACCTTGCGTCTGGGAGGCATCCTGCGAGAGGCGCAATTCCAGGAGCCACCCGGCTATTTAAGGCCGCCTGACCCTGAACCATTGTACAGGCTTTTTCCCTGGGAAACAAAACTCACAAGGCACTGTTCTGGGTGTCAGTTTTCAGGACCCACTTGGCACTCTTAAACCAGACCAAGTTGGAACTGGTGCCACCTTGCGTCTGGGAGGCATCCTGCGAGTGGCCGAATTCCAAAAGGCACACGGCAATTTAAGGCCTCAGGCCCCTGAACCATTGTACAGGCTTTTTCCCTGGGAAACAAAACTCACAAGTCACTGTTCTGGGTTTCAGTTTTCAGGACCCACTTGGCACTCTTAAAGCAGACCAAGTTGGAACTGGTGCCACCTTGCATCTTGGAGGCATCCTGCGAGAGGCCGAATTCCAGGAGTCATCCGGCAATTTAAGGCCGCAGGACCCTGAACCATTGTACAGGCTTTTTCCCTGGGAAACAAAACTCACAAGCCACTGTTCTGGGTGTCAGTTTTCAGGACCCACTTGACACTCTCAAACCAGACCAAGTTGGAAATGGTGTCATTTTGCGTCTGGGAGGCACCCTGCGAGAGTCCGAATTCCAGGAGGCACCCGGCAATTTAAGGCCTCAGGCCCCTGAACGATTGTACAGAATTTTTCCCTGGGAAACAAAACTCACAAGCCACTGTTCTGGGTGTCAGTTTTCAGGACCCACTTGGCACTCTTCAACCAGACCAAGCTTGAACTGGTGCCACCTTGCGTCTGGGAGGCATCCTGCGAGAGGCGGAATTCCAGGAGTCACCCGGCAATTTAAGGCCTCAGGCCCCTGAACCATTGTACAGGCTTTTTCCCTGGGAAACAAAACTCACAAGCCACTGTTCTGGGTGTCAGTTTTCAGGACCCACTTGACACTCTCAAAGCAGACCAAGTTGGCACTGGTGTTGCTTAGCGACTGGAAAACATCTGGCGAGATGCGGAATTCCAGGAGGCGCCCCGCAATTTAAGGCCGCAGGACCCTGAACCATTGTACAGGCTTTTCCCCTGGGAAACAAAACTCACAAGCCACTGTTCTGGGTGTCAGTTTTCAGGACCCACTTGGCACTCTTAAACCAGACTAAGTTGGCACTGGTGCCACCTTGCGTCTGGGAGGCATCCTTCGAGAGGCGGATCTCCAGGAGGCACCCGGCAATTTAAGGCCGCAGGACCCTGAACCATTGTACAGGCTTTTTCCCTGGGAAACAAAACTCACAAGTCACTGTTCTGGGTTTCAGTTTTCAGGACCCACTTGGCACTCTTAAACCAGACCAAGTTGGAACTGGTGCCACCTTGCGTCTGGGAGGCATCCTGCGAGTGGCCGAATTCCAGGAGGCACCCGGCAATTTAAGGCCTCAGGCCCCTGAACCATTGTACAGGCTTTTTCCTTGGGAAACAAAACTCACAAGTCACTGTTCTGGGTTTCAGTTTTCAGGACCCACTTGGCACTCTTAAAGCAGACCAAGTTGGAACTGGTGCCACCTTGCATCTTGGAGGCATCCTGCGAGAGGCCGAATTCCAGGAGTCATCCGGCAATTAAGGGCCGCAGGACCCTGAACCATTGTACAGGCTTTTTCCCTGGGAAACAAAACTCACAAGCCACTGTTCTGGGTGTCAGTTTTCAGGACCCACTTGACACTCTCAAACCAGACCAAGTTGGAAATGGTGTCATTTTGCGTCTGGGAGGCCCCCTGCGAGAGTCCGAATTCCAGGAGGCACCCGGCAATTTAAGTCCGCAGGACCCTGAACCATTGTACAGGCTTTTACCCTGGGAAACAAAACTCACAAGCCACTGTTCTGGGTGTCAGTTTTCAGGACCCACTTGGCACTCTTAAACCAGACCAAGTTGGAACTGGTGCCACCTTGCGTCTGGGAGGCATCCTGCGAGAGGCCGAATTCCAGGAGGCACCCGGCAATTTAAGGCCTCAGGCCCCTGAACCATTGTACAGGCTTTTTCCCTGGGAAACAAAACTCACAAGCCACTGTTCTGGGTGTCAGTTTTCAGGACCCACTTGTCACTCTCAAACCAGACCAAGTTGGCACTGGTGCCACCTTGCGTCTGGGACGCATCCTGCGAGAGGCGGAATTCCAGGAGGCACCCGGCAATTTAAGGCCGCTGGACCCAAAACCATTCTACAGGCTTTTTCCCTGGGAAACAAAACTCACAAGGCACTGTTCTGGGTGTCAGTTTGCAGGACCCACTTGGCACTCTCAAACCAGACCAAGTTGGCACTGGTGCCACCTTGCATCTGGGAAGCATCTTGCAAGACGCCGAATTCCAGGAGGCACCCGGCAATTTAAGGCCGCAGGCCCCTGAACCATTGTACAGGCTTTTTCCCTGGGAAACAAAACTCACAAGCCACTGTTCTGGGTGTGAGTTTTCACGACCCACTTGGCACTCTTAAACCAGACCAAGTTGGAACTGGTGCCACCTTGCGTCTGGGAGGCATCCTGCGAGAGGCGGAATTCCAGGAGTCACCCGGCAATTTAAGGCCTCAGGCCCCTGAACCATTGTACAGGCTTTTTGCCTGGGAAACAAAACTCACAAGCCACTGTTCTGGGTGTCAGTTTTCAGGACCCACTTGGCACTCTCAAACCAGACCAAGTTGGCACTGGTGCCACCTTGCGTCTGGGAGGCATCCTTCGAGACGCGGATCTCCAGGAGGCACCCGGCAATTTAAGGCCGCAGGATCCTGAACCATTGTACAGGCTTTTTCCCTGGGAAACAAAACTCACAAGCCACTGTTCTGGGTGTCAGTTTTCAGGACCCACTTGACACTCTCAAAGCAGACCAAGTTGGCACTGGTGCCACCTTGCGTCTGGGAGGCATCCTGCGAGAGGCGCAATTCCAGGAGCCACCCGGCTATTTAAGGCCGCCTGACCCTGAACCATTGTACAGGCTTTTTCCCTGGGAAACAAAACTCACAAGGCACTGTTCTGGGTGTCAGTTTTCAGGACCCACTTGGCACTCTTAAACCAGACCAAGTTGGAACTGGTGCCACCTTGCGTCTGGGAGGCATCCTGCGAGTGGCCGAATTCCAAAAGGCACACGGCAATTTAAGGCCTCAGGCCCCTGAACCATTGTACAGGCTTTTTCCCTGGGAAACAAAACTCACAAGTCACTGTTCTGGGTTTCAGTTTTCAGGACCCACTTGGCACTCTTAAAGCAGACCAAGTTGGAACTGGTGCCACCTTGCATCTTGGAGGCATCCTGCGAGAGGCCGAATTCCAGGAGTCATCCGGCAATTTAAGGCCGCAGGACCCTGAACCATTGTACAGGCTTTTTCCCTGGGAAACAAAACTCACAAGCCACTGTTCTGGGTGTCAGTTTTCAGGACCCACTTGACACTCTCAAACCAGACCAAGTTGGAAATGGTGTCATTTTGCGTCTGGGAGGCACCCTGCGAGAGTCCGAATTCCAGGAGGCACCCGGCAATTTAAGGCCTCAGGCCCCTGAACGATTGTACAGAATTTTTCCCTGGGAAACAAAACTCACAAGCCACTGTTCTGGGTGTCAGTTTTCAGGACCCACTTGGCACTCTTCAACCAGACCAAGCTTGAACTGGTGCCACCTTGCGTCTGGGAGGCATCCTGCGAGAGGCGGAATTCCAGGAGTCACCCGGCAATTTAAGGCCTCAGGCCCCTGAACCATTGTACAGGCTTTTTCCCTGGGAAACAAAACTCACAAGCCACTGTTCTGGGTGTCAGTTTTCAGGACCCACTTGACACTCTCAAAGCAGACCAAGTTGGCACTGGTGTTGCTTAGCGACTGGAAAACATCTGGCGAGATGCGGAATTCCAGGAGGCGCCCCGCAATTTAAGGCCGCAGGACCCTGAACCATTGTACAGGCTTTTCCCCTGGGAAACAAAACTCACAAGCCACTGTTCTGGGTGTCAGTTTTCAGGACCCACTTGGCACTCTTAAACCAGACTAAGTTGGCACTGGTGCCACCTTGCGTCTGGGAGGCATCCTTCGAGAGGCGGATCTCCAGGAGGCACCCGGCAATTTAAGGCCGCAGGACCCTGAACCATTGTACAGGCTTTTTCCCTGGGAAACAAAACTCACAAGTCACTGTTCTGGGTTTCAGTTTTCAGGACCCACTTGGCACTCTTAAACCAGACCAAGTTGGAACTGGTGCCACCTTGCGTCTGGGAGGCATCCTGCGAGTGGCCGAATTCCAGGAGGCACCCGGCAATTTAAGGCCTCAGGCCCCTGAACCATTGTACAGGCTTTTTCCTTGGGAAACAAAACTCACAAGTCACTGTTCTGGGTTTCAGTTTTCAGGACCCACTTGGCACTCTTAAAGCAGACCAAGTTGGAACTGGTGCCACCTTGCATCTTGGAGGCATCCTGCGAGAGGCCGAATTCCAGGAGTCATCCGGCAATTAAGGGCCGCAGGACCCTGAACCATTGTACAGGCTTTTTCCCTGGGAAACAAAACTCACAAGCCACTGTTCTGGGTGTCAGTTTTCAGGACCCACTTGACACTCTCAAACCAGACCAAGTTGGAAATGGTGTCATTTTGCGTCTGGGAGGCCCCCTGCGAGAGTCCGAATTCCAGGAGGCACCCGGCAATTTAAGGCCTCAGGCCCCTGAACCATTGTACAGGCTTTTCCCCTGGGAAACAAAACTCACAAGCCACTGTTCTGGGTGTCAGTTTTCAGGACCCACTTGGCACTCTTAAACCAGACCAAGCTTGAACTGGTGCCACCTTGCGTCTGGGAGGCATCCTGCGAGAGGCGGAATTCCAGGAGTCACCCGGCAATTTAAGGCCTCAGGCCCCTGAACCATTGTACAGGCTTTTTCCCTGGGAAACAAAACTCACAAGCCACTGTTCTGGGTGTCAGTTTTCAGGACCCACTTGACACTCTCAAAGCAGACCAAGTTGGCACTGTTGTTGCTTAGGGACTGGGAAACATCTGGCGTGATGCGGAATTCCAGGAGGCGCCTTGCAATTTAAGGCCGCAGGACCCTGAACCATTGTACAGGCTTTTTCCCTGGGAAACAAAACTCACAAGCCACTGTTCTGGGTGTCAGTTTTCAGGACCCACTTGACACTCTCAAAGCAGACCAAGTTGGCACTGGTGCCACCTTGCGTCTGGGAGGCATCCTTCGAGAGGCGGATCTCCAGGAGGCACCCGGCAATTTAAGTCCGCAGGACCCTGAACCATTGTACAGGCTTTTTCCCTGGGAAACAAAACTCACAAGCCACTGTTCTGGGTGTCAGTTTTCAGGACCCACTTGACACTCTCAAACCAGACCAAGTTGGCACTGGTGCCACCTTGCGTCTGGGAGGCATCCTGCGAGAGGCGCAATTCCAGGAGCCACCCGGCAATTTAAGGCTGCAGGACCCTGAACCATTGTACAGGCTTTTTCCCTGGGAAACAAAACTCACAAGCCACTGTTCTGGGTGTCAGTTTTCAGGACCCACTTGGCACTCTTAAACCAGACTAAGTTGGCACTGGTGCCACCTTGCGTCTGGGAGGCATCCTTCGAGAGGCGGATCTCCAGGAGGCACCCGGCAATTTAAGGCCGCAGGACCCTGAACCATTGTACAGGCTTTTTCCCTGGGAAACAAAACTCACAAGTCACTGTTCTGGGTTTCACTTTTCAGGACCCACTTGGCACTCTCAAACCAGACCAAGTTGGAACTGGTGCCACCTTGCATCTTGGAGGCATCCTGCGAGAGGCCGAATTCCAGGAGTCATCCGGCAATTTAAGGCCGCAGGACCCTGAACCATTGTACAGGCTTTTTCCCTGGGAAAGAAAACTCACAAGCCACTGTTCTGGGTGTCAGTTTTCAGGACCCACTTGACACTCTCAAACCAGACCAAGTTGGAAATGGTGTCATTTTGCGTCTGGGACGCATCCTGCGAGAGGCGGAATTCCAGGAGGCACCCGGCAATTTAAGGCCGCAGGACCCAAAACCATTCTACAGGCTTTTTCCCTGGGAAACAAAACTCACAAGCCACTGTTCTGGGTGTCAGTTTTCAGGACCCACTTGGCACTCTTAAACCAGACCAAGCTTGAACTGGTGCCACCTTGCGTCTGGGAGGCATCCTGCGAGAGGCGGAATTCCAGGAGTCACCCGGCAATTTAAGGCCTCAGGCCCCTGAACCATTGTACAGGCTTTTTCCCTGGGAAACAAAACTCACAAGCCACTGTTCTGGGTGTCAGTTTTCAGGACCCACTTGACACTCTCAAAGCAGACCAAGTTGGCACTGTTGTTGCTTAGGGACTGGGAAACATCTGGCGTGATGCGGAATTCCAGGAGGCGCCTTGCAATTTAAGGCCGCAGGACCCTGAACCATTGTACAGGCTTTTTCCCTGGGAAACAAAACTCACAAGCCACTGTTCTGGGTGTCAGTTTTCAGGACCCACTTGACACTCTCAAAGCAGACCAAGTTGGCACTGGTGCCACCTTGCGTCTGGGAGGCATCCTTCGAGAGGCGGATCTCCAGGAGGCACCCGGCAATTTAAGTCCGCAGGACCCTGAACCATTGTACAGGCTTTTTCCCTGGGAAACAAAACTCACAAGCCACTGTTCTGGGTGTCAGTTTTCAGGACCCACTTGACACTCTCAAACCAGACCAAGTTGGCACTGGTGCCACCTTGCGTCTGGGAGGCATCCTGCGAGAGGCGCAATTCCAGGAGCCACCCGGCAATTTAAGGCTGCAGGACCCTGAACCATTGTACAGGCTTTTTCCCTGGGAAACAAAACTCACAAGCCACTGTTCTGGGTGTCAGTTTTCAGGACCCACTTGGCACTCTTAAACCAGACTAAGTTGGCACTGGTGCCACCTTGCGTCTGGGAGGCATCCTTCGAGAGGCGGATCTCCAGGAGGCACCCGGCAATTTAAGGCCGCAGGACCCTGAACCATTGTACAGGCTTTTTCCCTGGGAAACAAAACTCACAAGTCACTGTTCTGGGTTTCACTTTTCAGGACCCACTTGGCACTCTCAAACCAGACCAAGTTGGAACTGGTGCCACCTTGCATCTTGGAGGCATCCTGCGAGAGGCCGAATTCCAGGAGTCATCCGGCAATTTAAGGCCGCAGGACCCTGAACCATTGTACAGGCTTTTTCCCTGGGAAAGAAAACTCACAAGCCACTGTTCTGGGTGTCAGTTTTCAGGACCCACTTGACACTCTCAAACCAGACCAAGTTGGAAATGGTGTCATTTTGCGTCTGGGACGCATCCTGCGAGAGGCGGAATTCCAGGAGGCACCCGGCAATTTAAGGCCGCAGGACCCAAAACCATTCTACAGGCTTTTTCCCTGGGAAACAAAACTCACAAGCCACTGTTCTGGGTGTCAGTTTGCAGGACCCACTTGGCACTCTCAAACCAGACCAAGTTGGCACTGGTGCCACCTTGCATCTGGGAAGCATCTTGCAAGACGCCGAATTCCAGGAGGCACCCGGCAATTTAAGGCCGCAGGACCCTGAACCATTGTACAGGCTTTTTCCCTGGGAAACAAAACTCACAAGCCACTGTTCTGGGTGTCAGTTTCCAGGACCCACTTGGCACTCTTAAACCAGACCATGTTGGCACTGGTGTTGCTTAGCGTCTGGGAAACATCTGGTGAGATGCGGAATTCCAGGAGGCACCCGGCAATTAAGGCCGCAGGACCCTGAACCATTGTACAGGCTTTTTCCCTGGGAAACAAAACTCACAAGCCACTGTTCTGGGTGTCAGTTTTCAGGACCCACTTGGCACTCTCAAACCAGACCAAGTTGGCACTGGTGTCATTTTGCGTCTGGGAGGCACCCTGCGAGAGTCCGAATTCCAGGAGGCACCCGGCAATTTAAGGCCTCAGGCCCCTGAACCATTGTACAGGCTTTTTCCCTGGGAAACAAAACTCACAAGCCACTGTTCTGGGTGTCAGTTTACAGGACCCACTTGGCACTCTCAAACCAGACCAAGTTTGCACTGGTGCCACCTTGCGTCTGGGAGGCATCCTTCGAGAGGCGGATCTCAAGGAGGCACCCGGCAATTTAAGTCCGCAGGACTCTGAACCATTGTACAGGCTTTTTCCCTGGGAAAGAAAACTCACAAGCCACTGTTCTGGGTGTCAGTTTGCAGGAGCAACCTGGCACTCTCAAACCAGACCAAGTTGGCACTGGTGCCACCTTGCGTCTGGGAGATATTCTGCGAGTGGTGCAATTCCAGGAGGCACCCGGCAATTTAAGGCCTCAGGCCCCTGAACCATTGTACAGGCTTTTTACCTGGGAAACAAAACTCACAAGCCACTGTTCTGGGTGTCAGTTTTCAGGACCCACTTGGCACTCTCAAACCAGACCAAGTTGGAACTGGTGCCACCTTGCGTCTGGGAGGCATCCTTCGAGAGGCGGATCTCCAGGAGGCACCCGGCAATTTAAGTCCGCAGGACCCTGAACCATTGTACAGGCTTTTCCCCTGGGAAACAAAACTCACAAGCCACTGTTCTGGGTGTCAGTTTTCAGGACCCACTTGACACTCTCAAAGCAGACCAAGTTGGCACTGGTGCCACCTTGCGTCTGGGAGGCATCCTGCGAGAGGCGCAATTCCAGGAGCCACCAGGCAATTTAAGGCCGCATGACCCTGAACCATTGTATAGGCTTTTTCCCTGGGAAACAAAACTCACAAGCCACTGTTCTGGGTGTCAGTTTGCAGGAGCCACTTGACACTCTCAAACCAGACCAAGTTGGCACTGGTGCCACCTTGCGTCTGGGAGGCATCCTGCGAGAGGCGGATCTGCAGGTGGCACCCGGCTATAAAAGGCGGCATTACCTAAACCATTGTACAGGCTTTTTCCCAGGGAAACAAAACTCACAAGCCACTGTTCTGGGTGTCAGTTTTCAGGACCCACTTGACACTCTCAAACCAGACCAAGTTGGCACTGGTGCCACCTTGCGTCTGGGAGGCATCCTGCGAGAGGTGCAATTCCAGGAGGCACCCGGCAATTTAAGGCCTCAGGCCCCTGAACCATTGTACAGGCTTTTTCCCTGGGAAACAAAACTCACAAGCCACTGTTCTGGGTGTCAGTTTTCAGGACCCACTTGGCACTCTCAAACCAGACCAAGTTGGCACTGGTGTCATTTTGCGTCTGGGAGGCACCCTGCGAGAGTCCGAATTCCAGGAGGCACCCGGCAATTTAAGGCCTCAGGCCCCTGAACCATTGTACAGGCTTTTCCCCTGGGAAACAAGACTCACAAGCCACTGTTCTGGGTGTCAGTTTTCAGGACCCACTTGGCACTCTCAAACCAGACCAAGTTGGCACTGGTGCCACCTTGCGTCTGGGAGGCATCCTGCGAGAGGCAGAATTCCAGGAGGCACCCGGCAATTTAAGGCCGCAGGACCCAAAACCATTCTACAGGCTTTTTCCCTGGAAAAAAAATTTCAGAAGCCACTGTTCTGGGTGTCAGTTTACAGGACCCACTTGGCACTCTCAAACCAGACCAAGTTTGCACTGGTGCCACCTTGCGTCTGGGAGGCATCCTTCGAGAGGCGGATCTCAAGGAGGCACCCGGCAATTTAAGTCCGCAGGACTCTGAACCATTGTACAGGCTTTTTCCCTGGGAAACAAAACTCACAAGCCACTGTTCTGGGTGTCAGTTTGCAGGAGCAACCTGGCACTCTCAAACCAGACCAAGTTGGCACTGGTGCCACCTTGCGTCTGGGAGATATTCTGCGAGTGGTGCAATTCCAGGAGGCACCCGGCAATTTAAGGCCTCAGGCCCCTGAACCATTGTACAGGCTTTTTCCCTGGGAAACAAAACTCACAAGCCACTGTTCTGGGTGTCAGTTTTCAGGACCCACTTGGCACTCTCAAACCAGACCAAGTTGGAACTGGTGCCACCTTGCGTCTGGGAGGCATCCTTCGAGAGGCGGATCTCCAGGAGGCACCCGGCAATTTAAGTCCGCAGGACCCTGAACCATTGTACAGCCTTTTTCCCTGGGAAACAAAACTCACAAGCCACTGTTCTGGGTGTCAGTTTTCAGGACCCACTTGACACTCTCAAAGCAGACCAAGTTGGCACTGGTGCCACCTTGCGTCTGGGAGGCATCCTGCGAGAGGCGCAATTCCAGGAGCCACCAGGCAATTTAAGGCCGCATGACCCTGAACCATTGTACAGGCTTTTTCCCTGGGAAACAAAACTCACAAGGCACTGTTCTGGGTGTCAGTTTTCAGGACCCACTTGGCACTCTTAAACCAGACCAAGTTTGCACTGGTGCCACCTTGCGTCTGGGAGGCATCCTGCAAGACGCCGAATTCCAGGAGGCACCCGGCAATTTAAGGCCTCAGGCCCCTGAACCATTTTACAGGCTTTTTCCCTGGGAAACAAAACTCACAAGCCACTGTTCTGGGTGTCAGTTTGCAGGAGCCACTTGACACTCTCAAACCAGACCAAGTTGGCACTGGTGCCACCTTGCGTCTGGGAGGCATCCTGCGAGAGGCGGATCTCCAGGTGGCACCCGGCTATAAAAGGCGGCATTACCTAAACCATTGTACAGGCTTTTTCCCTGGGAAAGAAAACTCACAAGCCACTGTTCTGGGTGTCAGTTTTCAGGACCCACTTGACACTCTCAAACCAGACCAAGTTGGCACTGGTGCCACCTTGCGTCTGGAGGCATCCTGCGAGAGGTGCAATTCCAGGAGGCACCCGGCAATTTAAGGCCTCAGGCCCCTGAACCATTGTACAGGCTTTTTCCCTGGGAAACAAAACTCACAAGCCACTGTTCTGGGTGTCCGTTTTCAGGACCCACTTGGCACTCTTAAACCAGACCAAGTTGGCACTGGTTCCACCTTGTGTCTGGGAGGCATCCTGCGAGAGGCTGAATTCCAGGAAGCAGCCGGCAGTTTAAGGCCTCAGGCCCCTGAACCATTGTACAGAATTTTTCCCTGGGAAACAAAACTCACAAGCCACTGTTCTGGGTGTTAGTTTTCAGGACCCACTTGGCACTCTTAAACCAGACCAAGTTGGAACTGGTGCCACCTTGTGTCTGGGAGGCATCCTGCGAGTGGCCGAATTCCAGGAGGCACCCGGCAATTTAAGGCCTCAGGCCCCTGAACCATTGTACAGGCTTTTTCCCTGGGAAACAAAACTCAGAAGCCACTGTTCTGGGTGTCAGTTTCCCGGACCCACTTGAAACTCTCAAACCAGACCAAGTTGGCACTGGTGGGGCTTAGGGACTGGGAAACATCTGGCGTGATGCGGAATTCCAGGAGGCGCCCCGCAATTTAAGGCCGCAGGACCCTGAACCATTGTACAGGCTTTTTCCCTGGGAAACAAAACTCACAAGCCACTGTTCTGGGTGTCAGTTTTCAGGACCCACTTGACACTCTCAAAGCAGACCAAGTTGGCACTGGTGCCACCTTGCGTCTGGGAGGCATCTATCGAGAGGCGGATCTCCAGGAGGCATCCGGCAATTTAAGTCCGCAGGACCCTGAACCACTGTACAGGCTTTTTCCCTGGGAAACAAAACTCACAAGCCACTGTTCTGGGTGTCAGTTTTCAGGACCCACTTGACACTCTCAAAGCAGACCAAGTTGGCACTGGTGCCACCTTGCGTCTGGGAGGCATCCTGCGAGAGGCGCAATTCCAGGAGGCACCCGGCAATTTAAGGCTGCAGGACCCTGAACCTTTGTACTGGCTTTTTCCCTGGGAAACAAAACTCACAAGCCACTGTTCTGGGTGTCAGTTTTCAGGACCCACCTGGCACTCTCAAACCAGACCAAGTTGGAACTGGTGCCACCTTGCGTCTGGGAGGCATCCTGCGAGAGGCGCAATTCCAGGAGGCACCCGGCAATTTAAGTCCGCAGGACCCAAAACCATTCTACTGGCCTTTTCCCTGGGAAACAAAACTCACAAGCCAATGCTCTGGGTGTCAGTTTTCAGGACCCACATGACACTCTCAAAGCAGACCTAGTTGGCACTGGTGCCACCTTGCATCTGGGAGGCATCCTGCGAGTGGCCGAATTCCAGGAGGCACCCGGCAATTTAAGGCCTCAGGCCCCTGAACCATTGTACAGGCTTTTTCCCTGGGAAACAAAACTCACAAGCCACTGTTCTGGGTGTCAGTTTTCAGGACCCACTTGACACTCTCAAAGCAGACCAAGTTGGCACTGGTGTTGCTTAGCGACTGGGAAACATCTGGCCAGATGCGGAATTCCAGGAGGCGCCCCGCAATTTAAGGCCGCAGGACCCTGAACCATTGTACAGGCTTTTTCCCTGGGAAACAAAACTCACAAGCCACTGTTCTGGGTGTCAGTTTTCAGGACCCACTTGACACTCTCAAAGCAGACCAAGTTGGCACTGGTGTTGCTTAGCGACTGGGAAACATCTGGCGTGATGCGGAATTCCAGGAGGCGCCCCGCAATTTAAGGCCTCAGGCCCCTGAACTATTGTACAGGCCTTTTCCCTGGGAAACAAAACTCACAAGCCACTGTTCTGGGTGTCAGTTTGCAGGAGCCACTTGACACTCTCAAACCAGACCAAGTTGGCACTGGTGCCACCTTGCGTCTGGGAGGCATCCTTCGAGAGGCGGATCTCCAGGAGGCATCCGGCAATTTAAGTCCGCAGGACCCTGAACCATTGTACAGGCTTTTTCCCTGGGAAACAAAACTCACAAGCCACTGTTCTGGGTGTCAGTTTTCAGGACCCACTTGACACTCTCAAAGCAGACCAAGTTGGCACTGGTGCCACCTTGCGTCTGGGAGGCATCCTGCGAGAGGCGCAATTCCAGGAGGCACCCGGCAATTTAAGGCTGCAGGACCCTAAACCATTGTACAGGCTTTTTCCCTGGGAAACAAAACTCACAAGCCACTGTTCTGGGTGTCAGTTTTCAGGACCCACCTGGCACTCTCAAACCAGACCAAGTTGGCACTGGTGCCACCTTGCGTCTGGGAGGCATCCTGCGAGAGGTGCAATTCCAGGAGGCACCCGGCAATTTAAGGCCGCAGGACCCTGAACCATTGTACAGGCTTTTTCCCTGGGAAACAAAACTCACAAGCCACTGTTCTGGGTGTCAGTTTTCAGGACCCACTTGGCACTCTTAAACCACACCAAGTTGGCACTGGTTCCACCTTGCGTCTGGGAGGCATCCTGCGAGAGGCTGAATTCCAGGAAGCAGCCGGCAGTTTAAGGCCTCAGGCCCCTGAACCATTGTACAGGCTTTTCCCCTGGGAAACAAAACTCACAAGCCACTGTTCTGGGTGTCAGTTTTCAGGACCCACTTGGCACTCTTAAACCAGACCAAGTTGGCACTGGTTCCACCTTGCGTCTGGGAGGCATCCTGCCAGAGGCTGAATTCCAGGAGGCACCCGGCAGTTTAAGGCCTCAGGCCCCTGAACCATTGTACAGAATTTTTCCCTGGGAAACAAAACTCACAAGCCACTGTTCTGGGTGTCAGTTTTCAGGACCCACTTGGCACTCTTAAACCAGACCAAGTTGGCACTGGTGCCACCTTGTGTCTGGGAGGCATCCTGCGAGTGGCCGAATTCCAGGAGGCACCCGGCAATTTAAGGCCTCAGGCCCCTGAACCATTGTACAGGCTTTTTCCCTGGGAAACAAAACTCAGAAGCCACTGTTCTGGGTGTCAGTTTCCCGGACCCACTTGAAACTCTCAAACCAGACCAAGTTGGCACTGGTGGGGCTTAGGGACTGGGAAACATCTGGTGAGATGCGGAATTCCAGGAGGCACCCGGCAATTAAGGCCGCAGGACCCTGAACCATTGTACAGGCTTTTTCCCTGGGAAACAAAACTCACAAGCCACTGTTCTGGGTGTCAGTTTTCAGGACCCACTTGGCACTCTCAAACCAGACCAAGTTGGCACTGGTGCCACCTTGCGTCTGGGAGGCATCCTGCGAGAGGCAGAATTCCAGGAGGCACCCGGCAATTTAAGGCCGCAGGACCCTGAACCATTCTACAGGCTTTTTCCCTGGAAAAAAAATTTCAGAAGCCACTGTTCTGGGTGTCAGTTTACAGGACCCACTTGGCACTCTCAAACCAGACCAAGTTTGCACTGGTGCCACCTTGCGTCTGGGAGGCATCCTTCGAGAGGCGGATCTCCAGGAGGCACCCGGCAATTTAAGTCCGCAGGACTCTGAACCATTGTACAGGCTTTTTCCCTGGGAAACAAAACTCACAAGCCACTGTTCTGGGTGTCAGTTTGCAGGAGCAACCTGGCACTCTCAAACCAGACCAAGTTGGCACTGGTGCCACCTTGCGTCTGGGAGATATTCTGCGAGTGGTGCAATTCCAGGAGGCACCCGGCAATTTAAGGCCTCAGGCCCCTGAACCATTGTACAGGCTTTTTCCCTGGGAAACAAAACTCACAAGCCACTGTTCTGGGTGTCAGTTTTCAGGACCCACTTGGCACTCTCAAACCAGACCAAGTTGGAACTGGTGCCACCTTGCGTCTGGGAGGCATCCTTCGAGAGGCGGATCTCCAGGAGGCACCCGGCAATTTAAGTCCGCAGGACCCTGAACCATTGTACAGGCTTTTTCCCTGGGAAACAAAACTCACAAGCCACTGTTCTGGGTGTCAGTTTTCAGGACCCACTTGACACTCTCAAAGCAGACCAAGTTGGCACTGGTGCCACCTTGCGTCTGGGAGGCATCCTGCGAGAGGCGCAATTCCAGGAGCCACCGGGCAATTTAAGGCCGCATGACCCTGAACCATTGTACAGGCTTTTTCCCTGGGAAACAAAACTCACAAGGCACTGTTCTGGGTGTCAGTTTTCAGGACCCACTTGGCACTCTTAAACCAGACCAAGTTTGCACTGGTGCCACCTTGCGTCTGGGAGGCATCCTGCAAGACGCCGAATTCCAGGAGGCACCCGGCAATTTAAGGCCTCAGGCCCCTGAACCATTGTATAGGCTTTTTCCCTGGGAAACAAAACTCACAAGCCACTGTTCTGGGTGTCAGTTTGCAGGAGCCACTTGACACTCTCAAACCAGACCAAGTTGGCACTGGTGCCACCTTGCGTCTGGGAGGCATCCTGCAAGAGGCGGATCTCCAGGTGGCACCCGGCTATAAAAGGCGGCATTACCTAAACCATTTTACAGGCTTTTTCCCTGGGAAAGAAAACTCACAAGCCACTGTTCTGGGTGTCAGTTTTCAGGACCCACTTGACACTCTCAAAGCAGACCAAGTTGGCACTGGTGCCACCTTGCGTCTGGGAGGCATCCTGCGAGAGGTGCAATTCCAGGAGGCACCCGGCAATTTAAGGCCTCAGGCCCCTGAACCATTGTACAGGCTTTTTCCCTGGGAAACAAAACTCACAAGCCACTGTTCTGGGTGTCAGTTTTCAGGACCCACTTGGCACTCTTAAACCAGACCAAGTTGGAACTGGTGCCACCTTGCGTCTGGGAGGCATCCTGCGAGAGGCGCAATTCCAGGAGTCACCCGGCAATTTAAGGCCTCAGGCCCCTGAACCATTGTACAGAATTTTTCCCTGGGAAACAAAACTCACAAGCCACTGTTCTGGGTGTCAGTTTTCAGGACCCACTTGGCACTCTTAAACCAGACCAAGTTGGAACTGGTGCCACCTTGCGTGTGGGAGGCATCCTGCGAGTGGCCGAATTCCAGGAGGCACCCGGCAATTTAAGGCCTCAGGCCCCTGAACCATTGTACAGGCTTTTTCCCTGGGAAACAAAACTCAGAAGCCACTGTTCTGGGTGTCAGTTTCCCGGACCCACTTGACACTCTCAAACCAGACCAAGTTGGCACTGGTGTTGCTTAGGGACTGGGAAACATCTGGCGTGATGCGGAATTCCAGGAGGCGCCCCGCAATTTAAGGCCGCAGGACCCTGAACCATTGTACAGGCTTTTTCCCTGGGAAACAAAACTCACAAGCCACTGTTCTGGGTGTCAGTTTTCAGGACCCACTTGACACTCTCAAACCAGACCAAGTTGGCACTGGTGCCACCTTGCGTCTGGGAGGCATCCTTCGAGAGGCGGATCTCCAGGAGGCATCCGGCAATTTAAGTCTGCAGGACCCTGAACCATTGTACAGGCTTTTTCCCTGGGAAAGAAAACTCACAAGCCACTGTTCTGGGTGTCAGTTTTCAGGACCCACTTGACACTCTCAAAGCAGACCAAGTTGGCACTGGTGCCACCTTGCGTCTGGGAGGCATCCTGCGAGAGGCGCAATTCCAGGAGGCACCCGGCAATTTAAGGCTGCAGGACCCTGAACCATTGTACAGGCTTTTTCCCTGGGAAACAAAACTCACAAGCCACTGTTCTGGGTGTCAGTTTTCAGGACCCACTTGGCACTCTCAAACGAGAAGAAGTTGGAACTTGTGCCACCTTGCGTCTGGGAGGCATCCTGCGAGAGGCGCAATTCCAGGAGGCACCCGGCAATTTAAGGCCGCAGGACCCAAAACCATTCTACTGGCCTTTTCCCTGGGAAACAAAACTCACAAGCCAATGCTCTGGGTGTCAGTTTTCAGGACCCACTTGACACTCTCAAAGCAGACCTAGTTGGCACTGGTGCCACCTTGCATCTGGGAGGCATCCTGCGAGTGGCCGAATTCCAGGAGGCACCCGGCAATTTAAGGCCTCAGGCCCCTGAACCATTGTACAGGCTTTTTCCCTGGGAAACAAAACTCACAAGCCACTGTTCTGGGTGTCAGTTTTCAGGACCCACTTGACACTCTCAAAGCAGACCAAGTTGGCACTGGTGTTGCTTAGCGACTGGGAAACATCTGGCGTGATGCGGAATTCCAGGAGGCACCCCGCAATTTAAGGCCGCAGGACCCTGAACCATTGTACAGGCTTTTTCCCTAGGAAACAAAACTCACAAGCCACTGTTCTGGGTGTCAGTTTTCAGGACCCACTTGACACTCTCAAAGCAGACCAAGTTGGCACTGGTGTTGCTTAGCGACTGGGAAACATCTGGCGTGATGCGGAATTCCAGGAGGCGCCCCGCAAATTAAGGCCTCAGGCCCCTGAACTATTGTACAGGCCTTTTCCCTGGGAAACAAAACTCACAAGCCACTGTTCTGGGTGTCAGTTTGCAGGAGCCACTTGACACTCTCAAACCAGACCAAGTTGGCACTGGTGCCACCTTGCGTCTGGGAGGCATCCTGCGAGAGGCGGATCTCAAGGTGGCACCCGGGTATAAAACGCGGCATTACCTAAACCATTTTACAGGCTTTTTCCCTGGGAAAGAAAACTCACAAGCCACTGTTCTGGGTGTCAGTTTGCAGGAGCCACCTGTCACTCTCAAACCAGACCAAGTTTGCACTGGTGCCACCTTGCGTCTGGGAGGCATCCTGCGAGAGGCCGAATTCCAGGAGGCACCCGGCAATTTAAGGCCGCAGGATCCTGAACCATTGTACAGGCTTTTTCCCTGGGAAACAAAACTCACAAGCCACTGTTCTGGGTGTCAGTTTTCAGGACCCACTTGACACTCTCAAAGCAGACCAAGTTGGCACTGGTGCCACCTTGCGTCTGGGAGGCATCCTGCGAGAGGTGCAATTCCAGGAGGCACCCGGCAATTTAAGGCCGCAGGACCCTGAACCATTGTACAGGCTTTTTCCCTAGGAAACAAAACTCACAAGCCACTGTTCTGGGTGTCAGTTTTCAGGACCCACTTGGCACTCTTAAACCAGACCAAGTTGGCACTGGTGCCACCTTGCGTCTGGGAGGCATCCTGCGAGAGGCTGAATTCCAGGAAGCAGCCGGCAGTTTAAGGCCTCAGGCCCCTGAACCATTGTACAGAATTTTTCCCTGGGAAACAAAACTCACAAGCCACTGTTCTGGGTGTCAGTTTTCAGGACCCACTTGGCACTCTTAAACCAGACCAAGTTGGCACTGGTGCCACCTTGCGTCTGGGAGGCATCCTGCGAGAGGCTGAATTCCAGGAAGCAGCCGGCAGTTTAAGGCCTCAGGCCCCTGAACCATTGTACAGAATTTTTCCCTGGGAAACAAAACTCACAAGCCACTGTTCTGGGTGTCAGTTTTCAGGACCCACTTGGCACTCTTAAACCAGACCAAGTTGGAACTGGTGCCACCTTGCGTCTGGGAGGCATCCTGCGAGTGGCCGAATTCCAGGAGGCACCCGGCAATTTAAGGCCTCAGGCCCCTGAACCATTGTACAGGCTTTTTCCCTGGGAAACAAAACTCACAAGCCACTGTTCTGGGTGTCAGTTTTCAGGACCCACTTGGCACTCTTAAACCACACCAAGTTGGCACTGGTTCCACCTTGCGTCTGGGAGGCATCCTGCGAGAGGCTGAATTCCAGGAAGCAGCCGGCAGTTTAAGGCCTCAGGCCCCTGAACCATTGTACAGGCTTTTCCCCTGGGAAACAAAACTCACAAGCCACTGTTCTGGGTGTCAGTTTTCAGGACCCACTTGACACTCTCAAAGCAGACCAAGTTGGCACTGGTGCCACCTTGCGTCTGGGAGGCATCCTGCGAGAGGCGCAATTCCAGGAGCCACCAGGCAATTTAAGGCCGCATGACCCTGAACCATTGTACAGGCTTTTTCCCTGGGAAACAAAACTCACAAGGCACTGTTCTGGGTGTCAGTTTTCAGGACCCACTTGGCACTCTTAAACCAGACCAAGTTTGCACTGGTGCCACCTTGCGTCTGGGAGGCATCCTGCAAGACGCCGAATTCCAGGAGGCACCCGGCAATTTAAGGCCTCAGGCCCCTGAACCATTGTATAGGTTTTTCCCTGGGAAACAAAACTCACAAGCCACTGTTCTGGGTGTCAGTTTGCAGGAGCCACTTGACACTCTCAAACCAGACCAAGTTGGCACTGGTGCCACCTTGCGTCTGGGAGGCATCCTGCAAGAGGCGGATCTCCAGGTGGCACCCGGCTATAAAAGGCGGCATTACCTAAACCATTTTACAGGCTTTTTCCCTGGGAAAGAAAACTCACAAGCCACTGTTCTGGGTGTCAGTTTTCAGGACCCACTTGACACTCTCAAAGCAGACCAAGTTGGCACTGGTGCCACCTTGCGTCTGGGAGGCATCCTGCGAGAGGCCGAATTCCAGGAGGCACCCGGCAATTTAAGGCCGCAGGACCCTGAACCATTGTACAGGCTTTTTCCCTGGGAAACAAAACTCACAAGCCACTGTTCTGGGTGTCAGTTTTCAGGACCCACTTGACACTCTCAAAGCAGACCAAGTTGGCACTGGTGCCACCTTGCGTCTGGGAGGCATCCTGCGAGAGGTGCAATTCCAGGAGGCACCCGGCAATTTAAGGCCGCAGGACCCTGAACCATTGTACAGGCTTTTTCCCTAGGAAACAAAACTCACAAGCCACTGTTCTGGGTGTCAGTTTTCAGGACCCACTTGGCACTCTTAAACCAGACCAAGTTGGCACTGGTGCCACCTTGCGTCTGGGAGGCATCCTGCGAGAGGCTGAATTCCAGGAAGCAGCCGGCAGTTTAAGGCCTCAGGCCCCTGAACCATTGTACAGAATTTTTCCCTGGGAAACAAAACTCACAAGCCACTGTTCTGGGTGTCAGTTTTCAGGACCCACTTGGCACTATTAAACCAGACCAAGTTGGCACTGGTGCCACCTTGCGTCTGGGAGGCATCCTGCGAGAGGCTGAATTCCAGGAAGCAGCCGGCAGTTTAAGGCCTCAGGCCCCTGAACCATTGTACAGAATTTTTCCCTGGGAAACAAAACTCACAAGCCACTGTTCTGGGTGTCAGTTTTCAGGACCCACTTGGCACTCTTAAACCAGACCAAGTTGGAACTGGTGCCACCTTGCGTCTGGGAGGCATCCTGCGAGTGGCCGAATTCCAGGAGGCACCCGGCAATTTAAGGCCTCAGGCCCCTGAACCATTGTACAGGCTTTTTCCCTGGGAAACAAAACTCACAAGCCACTGTTCTGGGTGTCAGTTTTCAGGACCCACTTGGCACTCTTAAACCACACCAAGTTGGCACTGGTTCCACCTTGCGTCTGGGAGGCATCCTGCGAGAGGCTGAATTCCAGGAAGCAGCCGGCAGTTTAAGGCCTCAGGCCCCTGAACCATTGTACAGGCTTTTCCCCTGGGAAACAAAACTCACAAGCCACTGTTCTGGGTGTCAGTTTTCAGGACCCACTTGACACTCTCAAAGCAGACCAAGTTGGCACTGGTGCCACCTTGCGTCTGGGAGGCATCCTGCGAGAGGCGGATCTCCAGGAGGCACCCGGCAATTTAAGGCCGCATGACCCTGAACCATTGTACAGGCTTTTTCCCTGGGAAGCAAAACTCACAAGGCACTGTTCTGGGTGTCAGTTTTCAGGACCCACTTGGCACTCTTAAACCAGACCAAGTTTGCACTGGTGCCACCTTGCGTCTGGGAGGCATCCTGCAAGACGCCGAATTCCAGGAGGCACCCGGCAATTTAAGGCCTGAGGCCCCTGAACCATTGTATAGGCTTTTTCCCTGGGAAACAAAACTCACAAGCCACTGTTCTGGGTGTCAGTTTGCAGGAGCCACTTGACACTCTCAAACCAGACCAAGTTGGCACTGGTGCCACCTTGCGTCTGGGAGGCATCCTGCAAGAGGCGGATCTCCAGGTGGCACCCGGCTATAAAAGGCGGCATTACCTAAACCATTTTACAGGCTTTTTCCCTGGGAAAGAAAACTCACAAGCCACTGTTCTGGGTGTCAGTTTTCAGGACCCACTTGACACTCTCAAAGCAGACCAAGTTGGCACTGGTGCCACCTTGCATCTGGGAGGCATCCTGCGAGAGGCGCAATTCCAGGAGGCACCCGGCAATTTAAGGCCTCAGGCCCCTGAACCATTGTACAGAATTTTTCCCTGGGAAACAAAACTCACAAGCCACTGTTCTGGGTGTCAGTTTTCAGGACCCACTTGGCACTCTTAAACCAGACCAAGTTGGAACTGGTGCCACCTTGCGTGTGGGAGGCATCCTGCGAGTGGCCGAATTCCAGGAGGCACCCGGCAATTTAAGGCCTCAGGCCCCTGAACCATTGTACAGGCTTTTTCCCTGGGAAACAAAACTCAGAAGCCACTGTTCTGGGTGTCAGTTTCCCGGACCCACTTGACACTCTCAAACCAGACCAAGTTGGCACTGGTGTTCCTTAGGGACTGGGAAACATCTGGCGTGATGCGGAATTCCAGGAGGCGCCCCGCAATTTAAGGCCGCAGGACCCTGAACCATTGTACAGGCTTTTTCCCTGGGAAACAAAACTCACAAGCCACTGTTCTGGGTGTCAGTTTTCAGGACCCACTTGACACTCTCAAAGCAGACCAAGTTGGCACTGGTGCCACCTTGCGTCTGGGAGGCATCCTTCGAGAGGCGGATCTCCAGGAGGCATCCGGCAATTTAAGTCCGCAGGACCCTGAACCATTGCACAGGCTTTTTCCCTGGGAAAGAAAACTCACAAGCCACTGTTCTGGGTGTCAGTTTTCAGGACCCACTTGACACTCTCAAAGCAGACCAAGTTGGCACTGGTGCCACCTTGCGTCTGGGAGGCATCCTGCGAGAGGCGGATCTCCAGGAGGCATCCGGCAATTTAAGGCTGCAGGACCCTGAACCATTGTACAGGCTTTTTCCCTGGGAAACAAAACTCACAAGCCACTGTTCTGGGTGTCAGTTTTCAGGACCCACTTGGCACTCTCAAACCAGACCAAGTTGGAACTGGTGCCACCTTGCGTCTGCGAGGCATCCTGCGAGAGGCGCAATTCCAGGAGGCACCCGGCAATTTAAGGCCGCAGGACCCAAAACCATTCTACTGGCCTTTTCCCTGGGAAACAAAACTCACAAGCCAATGCTCTGGGTGTCAGTTTTCAGGACCCACTTGACACTCTCAAAGCAGACCTAGTTGGCACTGGTGCCACCTTGCATCTGGGAGGCATCCTGCGAGTGGCCGAATTCCAGGAGGCACCCGGCAATTTAAGGCCTCAGGCCCCTGAACCATTGTACAGGCTTTTTCCCTGGGAAACAAAACTCACAAGCCACTGTTCTGGGTGTCAGTTTTCAGGACCCACTTGACACTCTCAAAGCAGACCAAGTTGGCACTGGTGTTGCTTAGCGACTGGGAAACATCTGGCGTGATGCGGAATTCCAGGAGGCGCCCCGCAATTTAAGGCCGCAGGCCCCTGAACCATTGTACAGAATTTTTCCCTGGGAAACAAAACTCACAAGCCACTGTTCTGGGTGTCAGTTTTCAGGACCCACTTGGCACTCTTAAACCAGACCAAGTTGGAACTGGTGCCACCTTGCGTCTGGGAGGCATCCTGCGAGTGGCCGAATTCCAGGAGGCACCCGGCAATTTAAGGCCTCAGGCCCCTGAACCATTGTACAGGCTTTTTCCCTGGGAAACAAAACTCACAAGCCACTGTTCTGGGTGTCAGTTTTCAGGACCCACTTGGCACTCTTAAACCACACCAAGTTGGCACTGGTTCCACCTTGCGTCTGGGAGGCATCCTGCGAGAGGCTGAATTCCAGGAAGCAGCCGGCAGTTTAAGGCCTCAGGCCCCTGAACCATTGTACAGGCTTTTCCCCTGGGAAACAAAACTCACAAGCCACTGTTCTGGGTGTCAGTTTTCAGGACCCACTTGACACTCTCAAAGCAGACCAAGTTGGCACTGGTGCCACCTTGCGTCTGGGAGGCATCCTGCGAGAGGCGCAATTCCAGGAGCCACCAGGCAATTTAAGGCCGCATGACCCTGAACCATTGTACAGGCTTTTTCCCTGGGAAACAAAACTCACAAGGCACTGTTCTGGGTGTCAGTTTTCAGGACCCACTTGGCACTCTTAAACCAGACCAAGTTTGCACTGGTGCCACCTTGCGTCTGGGAGGCATCCTGCAAGACGCCGAATTCCAGGAGGCACCCGGCAATTTAAGGCCTCAGGCCCCTGAACCATTGTACAGGCTTTTCCCCTGGGAAACAAAACTCAGAAGCCACTGTTCTGGGTGTCAGTTTTCAGGACCCACTTGACACTCTCAAAGCAGACCAAGTTGGCACTGGTGTTGCTTAGCGACTGGGAAACATCTGGCGTGATGCGGAATTCCAGGAGGCGCCCCGCAATTTAAGGCCTCAGGCCCCTGAACTATTGTACAGCCCTTTTCACTGGGAAACAAAACTCACAAGCCACTGTTCTGGGTGTCAGTTTGCAGGAGCCACTTGACACTCTCAAACCAGACCAAGTTGGCACTGGTGCCACCTTGCGTCTGGGAGGCATCCTGCGAGAGGCGGATCTCAAGGTGGCACCCGGCTATAAAACGCGGCATTACCTAAACCATTTTACAGGCTTTTTCCCTGGGAAAGAAAACTCACAAGCCACTGTTCTGGGTGTCAGTTTGCAGGAGCCACCTGTCACTCTCAAACCAGACCAAGTTTGCACTGGTGCCACCTTGCGTCTGGGAGGCATCCTGCGAGAGGCCGAATTCCAGGAGGCACCCGGCAATTTAAGGCCGCAGGATCCTGAACCATTGTACAGGCTTTTTCCCTGGGAAACAAAACTCACAAGCCACTGTTCTGGGTGTCAGTTTTCAGGACCCACTTGACACTCTCAAAGCAGACCAAGTTGGCACTGGTGCCACCTTGCGTCTGGGAGGCATCCTGCGAGAGGTGCAATTCCAGGAGGCACCCGGCAATTTAAGGCCGCAGGACCCTGAACCATTGTACAGGCTTTTTCCCTAGGAAACAAAACTCAGAAGCCACTGTTCTGGGTGTCAGTTTTCAGGACCCACTTGGCACTCTTAAACCAGACCAAGTTGGCACTGGTGCCACCTTGCGTCTGGGAGGCATCCTGCGAGAGGCTGAATTCCAGGAAGCAGCCGGCAGTTTAAGGCCTCAGGCCCCTGAACCATTGTACAGAATTTTTCCCTGGGAAACAAAACTCACAAGCCACTGTTCTGGGTGTCAGTTTTCAGGACCCACTTGGCACTCTTAAACCAGACCAAGTTGGAACTGGTGCCACCTTGCGTCTGGGAGGCATCCTGCGAGTGGCCGAATTCCAGGAGTCACCCGGCAATTTAAGGCCTCAGGCCCCTGAACCATTGTACAGGCTTTTTCCCTGGGAAACAAAACTCACAAGCCACTGTTCTGGGTGTCAGTTTTCAGGACCCACTTGGCACTCTTAAACCACACCAAGTTGGCACTGGTTCCACCTTGCGTCTGGGAGGCATCCTGCGAGAGGCGCAATTCCAGGAAGCAGCCGGCAGGTTAAGGCCTCAGGCCCCTGAACCATTGTACAGGCTTTTCCCCTGGGAAACAAAACTCACAAGCCACTGTTCTGGGTGTCAGTTTTCAGGACCCACTTGGCACTCTTAAACCAGACCAAGTTGGCACTGGTTCCACCTTGCGTCTGGGAGGCATCCTGCGAGAGGCTGAATTCCAGGAGGCACCCGGCAGTTTAAGGCCTCAGGCCCCTGAACCATTGTACAGAATTTTTCCCTGGGAAACAAAACTCACAAGCCACTGTTCTGGGTGTCAGTTTTCAGGACCCACTTGGCACTCTTAAACCAGACCAAGTTGGAACTGGTGCCACCTTGCGTCTGGGAGGCATCCTGCGAGGGTCCGAATTCCAGGAGGCACCCGGCAATTTAAGGCCTCAGGCACCTGAACCATTGTACAGGCTTTTTCCCTGGGAAAGAAAACTCACAAGCCACTGTTCTGGGTGTCAGTTTTCAGGACCCACTTGACACTCTCAAACCAGACCAAGTTGGCACTGGTGTTGCTTAGCGACTGGGAAACATCTGGCGTGATGCGGAATTCCAGGAGGCGCCCTGCAATTTTAGGCCTCAGGCCCCTGAACCATTGT
Organism: Fringilla coelebs; assembly: GCF_963513975.1. NCBI lineage: Eukaryota > Metazoa > Chordata > Aves > Passeriformes > Fringillidae > Fringilla > Fringilla coelebs. Next base: position 1,634,361 of record NC_140048.1, read on the forward strand.
ACAGGCTTTTTCCCTGGGAAACAAAACTCACAAGCCACTGTTCTGGGTGTCAGTTTCCAGGACCCACTTGGCACTCTTAAACCAGACCATGTTGGCACTGGTGTTGCTTAGCGTCTGGGAAACATCTGGTGAGATGCGGAATTCCAGGAGGCACCCGGCAATTAAGGCCGCAGGACCCTGAACCATTGTACAGGCTTTTTCCCTGGGAAACAAAACTCACAAGCCACTGTTCTGGGTGTCAGTTTTCAGGACCCACTTGGCACTCTCAAACCAGACCAAGTTGGCACTGGTGTCATTTTGCGTCTGGGAGGCACCCTGCGAGAGTCCGAATTCCAGGAGGCACCCGGCAATTTAAGGCCTCAGGCCCCTGAACCATTGTACAGGCTTTTCCCCTGGGAAACAAAACTCACAAGCCACTGTTCTGGGTGTCAGTTTTCAGGACCCACTTGGCACTCTCAAACCAGACCAAGTTGGCACTGGTGCCACCTTGCGTCTGGGAGGCATCCTGCGAGAGGCAGAATTCCAGGAGGCACCCGGCAATTTAAGGCCGCAGGACCCTGAACCATTCTACAGGCTTTTTCCCTGGAAAAAAAATTTCAGAAGCCACTGTTCTGGGTGTCAGTTTTCAGGACCCACTTGGCACTCTCAAACCAGACCAAGTTTGCACTGATGCCACCTTGCGTCTGGGAGGCATCCTTCGAGAGGCGGATCTCCAGGAGGCACCCGGCAATTTAAGTCCGCAGGCCCCTGAACCATTGTACAGGCTTTTTCCCTGGGAAACAAAACTCACAAGCCACTGTTCTGGGTGTCAGTTTTGAGGACCCACTTGGCACTCTCAAACCAGACCAAGTTGGAACTGGTGCCACCTTGCGTCTGGGAGGCATCCTTCGAGAGGCGGATCTCCAGGAGGCACCCGGCAATTTAAGTCCGCAGGACCCTGAACCATTGTACAGGCTTTTTCCCTGGGAAACAAAACTCACAAGCCACTGTTCTGGGTGTCAGTTTTCAGGACCCACTTGACACTCTCAAAGCAGACCAAGTTGGCACTGGTGCCACCTTGCGTCTGGGAGGCATCCTGCGAGAGGCGCAATTCCAGGAGCCACCAGGAAATTTAAGGCCGCATGACCCTGAACCATTGTACAGGCTTTTTCCCTGGGAAACAAAACTCACAAGGCACTGTTCTGGGTGTCAGTTTTCAGGACCCACTTGGCACTCTTAAACCAGACCAAGTTTGCACTGGTGCCACCTTGCGTCTGGGAGGCATCCTGCAAGACGCCGAATTCCAGGAGGCACCCGGCAATTTAAGGCCTCAGGCCCCTGAACCATTGTATAGGCTTTTTCCCTGGGAAACAAAACTCACAAGCCACTGTTCTGGGTGTCAGTTTGCAGGAGCCACTTGACACTCTCAAACCAGACCAAGTTGGCACTGGTGCCACCTTGCGTCTGGGAGGCATCCTGCAAGAGGCGGATCTCCAGGTGGCACCCGGCTATAAAAGGCGGCATTACCTAAACCATTTTACAGGCTTTTTCCCTGGGAAAGAAAACTCACAAGCCACTGTTCTGGGTGTCAGTTTGCAGGACCCACTTGACACTCTCAAAGCAGACCAAGTTGGCACTGGTGCCACCTTGCGTCTGGGAGGCATCCTGCGAGAGGTGCAATTCCAGGAGGCACCCGGCAATTTAAGGCCTCAGGCCCCTGAACCATTGTACAGGCTTTTTCCCTGGGAAACAAAACTCACAAGCCACTGTTCTGGGTGTCAGTTTTCAGGACCCACTTGGCACTCTTAAACCAGACCAAGTTGGCACTGGTTCCACCTTGCGTCTGGGAGGCATCCTGCGAGAGGCTGAATTCCAGGAAGCAGCCGGCAGTTTAAGGCCTCAGGCCCCTGAACCATTGTACAGAATTTTTCCCTGGAAAACAAAACTCACAAGCCACTGTTCTGGGTGTCAGTTTTCAGGATCCACTTGGCACTCTTAAACCAGACCAAGTTTGAACTGGTGCCACCTTGCGTGTGGGAGGCATCCTGCGAGTGGCCGAATTCCAGGAGGCAGCCGGCAATTTAAGGCCTCAGGCCCCTGAACCATTGTACAGGCTTTTTCCCTGGGAAACAAAACTCAGAAGCCACTGTTCTGGGTGTCAGTTTCCCGGACCCACTTGACACTCTCAAACCAGACCAAGTTGGCACTGGTGTTGCTTAGGGACTGGGAAACATCTGGCGTGATGAGGAATTCCAGGAGGCGCCCCGCAATTTAAGGCCGCAGGACCCTGAACCATTGTACAGGCTTTTTCCCTGGGAAACAAAACTCACAAGCCACTGTTCTGGGTGTCAGTTTTCAGGACCCACCTGGCACTCTCAAACCAGACCAAGTTGGCACTGGTGCCACCTTGCGTCTGGGAGGCATCCTGCGAGAGGCGCAATTCCAGGAGGCACCCGGCAATTTAAGGCCGCAGGACCCAAAACCATTCTACTGGCCTTTTCCCTGGGAAACAAAACTCACAAGCCAATGCTCTGGGTGTCAGTTTTCAGGACCCACTTGACACTCTCAAAGCAGACCTAGTTGGCACTGGTGCCACCTTGCATCTGGGAGGCATCCTGCGAGTGGCCGAATTCCAGGAGGCACCCGGCAATTTAAGGCCTCAGGCCCCTGAACCATTGTACAGGCTTTTTCCCTGGGAAACAAAACTCACAAGCCACTGTTCTGGGTGTCAGTTTTCAGGACCCACTTGACACTCTCAAAGCAGACCAAGTTGGCACTGGTGTTGCTTAGCGACTGGGAAACATCTGGCGTGATGCGGAATTCCAGGAGGCACCCGGCAATTTAAGGCCGCAGGCCCCTGAACCATTGTACAGGCTTTTTCCCTGGGAAACAAAACTCACAAGCCACTGTTCTGGGTGTCAGTTTTCAGGACCCACTTGACACTCTCAAAGCAGACCAAGTTGGCACTGGTGTTGCTTAGCGACTGGGAAACATCTGGCGTGATGCGGAATTCCAGGAGGCGCCCCGCAATTTAAGGCCTCAGGCCCCGGAACTATTGTACAGGCCTTTTCACTGGGAAACAAAACTCACAAGCCACTGTTCTGGGTGTCAGTTTGCAGGAGCCACTTGACACTCTCAAACCAGACCAAGTTGGCACTGGTGCCACCTTGCGTCTGGGAGGCATCCTGCGAGAGGCGGATCTCAAGGTGGCACCCGGCTATAAAACGCGGCATTACCTAAACCATTGTACAGGCTTTTTCCCTGGGAAAGAAAACTCACAAGCCACTGTTCTGGGTGTCAGTTTGCAGGAGCCACCTGTCACTCTCAAACCAGACCAAGTTTGCACTGGTCCCACCTTGCGTCTGGGAGGCATCCTGCGAGAGGTCGAATTCCAGGAGGCACCCGGCAATTTAAGGCCGCAGGATCCTGAACCATTGTACAGGCTTTTTCCCTGGGAAACAAAACTCACAAGCCACTGTTCTGGGTGTCAGTTTTCAGGACCCACTTGACACTCTCAAAGCAGACCAAGTTGGCACTGGTGCCACCTTGTGTCTGGGAGGCATCCTGCGAGAGGTGCAATTCCAGGAGCCACCAGGCAATTTAAGGCCGCAGGACCCTGAACCATTGTACAGGCTTTTTCCCTAGGAAACAAAACTCAGAAGCCACTGTTCTGGGTGTCAGTTTTCAGGACCCACTTGGCACTCTTAAACCAGACCAAGTTGGCACTGGTGCCACCTTGCGTCTGGGAGGCATCCTGCGAGAGGCTGAATTCCAGGAAGCAGCCGGCAGTTTAAGGCCTCAGGCCCCTGAACCATTGTACAGAATTTTTCCCTGGGAAACAAAACTCACAAGCCACTGTTCTGGGTGTCAGTTTTCAGGACCCACTTGGCACTCTTAAACCAGACCAAGTTGGAACTGGTGCCACCTTGCGTCTGGGAGGCATCCTGCGAGTGGCCGAATTCCAGGAGGCACCCGGCAATTTAAGGCCTCAGGCCCCTGAACCATTGTACAGGCTTTTTCCCTGGGAAACAAAACTCACAAGCCACTGTTCTGGGTGTCAGTTTTCAGGACCCACTTGGCACTCTTAAACCAGACCAAGTTGGCACTGGTTCCACCTTGCGTCTGGGAGGCATCCTGCGAGAGGCTGAATTCCAGGAAGCAGCCGGCAGTTTAAGGCCTCAGGCCGCTGAACCATTGTACAGGCTTTTCCCCTGGGAAACAAAACTCACAAGCCACTGTTCTGGGTGTCAGTTTTCAGGACCCACTTGGCACTCTTAAACCAGACCAAGTTGGCACTGGTTCCACCTTGCGTCTGGGAGGCATCCTGCGAGAGGCTGAATTCCAGGAGGCACCCGGCAGTTTAAGGCCTCAGGCCCCTGAACCATTGTACAGAATTTTTCCCTGGGAAACAAAACTCACAAGCCACTGTTCTGGGTGTCAGTTTTCAGGACCCACTTGGCACTCTTAAACCAGACCAAGTTGGAACTGGTGCCACCTTGCGTCTGGGAGGCATCCTGCGAGGGTCCGAATTCCAGGAGGCACCCGGCAATTTAAGGCCTCAGGCACCTGAACCATTGTACAGGCTTTTTCCCTGGGAAAGAAAACTCACAAGCCACTGTTCTGGGTGTCAGTTTTCAGGACCCACTTGACACTCTCAAACCAGACCAAGTTGGCACTGGTGTTGCTTAGCGACTGGGAAACATCTGGCGTGATGCGGAATTCCAGGAGGCGCCCTGCAATTTTAGGCCTCAGGCCCCTGAACCATTGTACAGGCTTTTTCCCTGGGAAACAAAACTCACAAGCCACTGTTCTGGGTGTCAGTTTCCAGGACCCACTTGGCACTCTTAAACCAGACCATGTTGGCACTGGTGTTGCTTAGCGTCTGGGAAATATCTGGTGAGATGCGGAATTCCAGGAGGCACCCGGCAATTAAGGCCGCAGGACCCTGAACCATTGTACAGGCTTTTTCCCTGGGAAACAAAACTCACAAGCCACTGTTCTGGGTGTCAGTTTTCAGGACCCACTTGGCACTCTCAAACCAGACCAAGTTGGCACTGGTGTCATTTTGCGTCTGGGAGGCACCCTGTGAGAGTCCGAATTCCAGGAGGCACCCGGCAATTTAAGGCCTCAGGCCCCTGAACCATTGTACAGGCTTTTCCCCTGGGAAACAAAACTCACAAGCCACTGTTCTGGGTGTCAGTTTTCAGGACCCACTTGGCACTCTCAAACCAGACAGGGTTGGCACTGGTGCCACCTTGCGTCTGGGAGGCATCCTGCGCGAGGCAGAATTCCAGGAGGCACCCGGCAATTTAAGGCCGCAGGACCCTGAACCATTCTACAGGCTTTTTCCCTGGAAAAAAAATTTCAGAAGCCACTGTTCTGGGTGTCAGTTTACAGGACCCACTTGGCACTCTCAAACCAGACCAAGTTTGCACTGATGCCACCTTGCGTCTGGGAGGCATCCTTCGAGAGGCGGATCTCCAGGAGGCACCCGGCAATTTAAGTCCGCAGGCCCCTGAACCATTGTACAGGCTTTTTCCCTGGGAAACAAAACTCACAAGCCACTGTTCTGGGTGTCAGTTTGCAGGAGCAACCTGGCACTCTCAAACCAGACCAAGTTGGCACTGGTGCCACCTTGCGTCTGGGAGATATTCTGCGAGTGGTGCAATTCCAGGAGGCACCCGGCAATTTAAGGCCTCAGGCCCCTGAACCATTGTACAGGCTTTTTCCCTGGGAAACAAAACTCACAAGCCACTGTTCTGGGTGTCAGTTTTCAGGACCCACTTGGCACTCTTAAACCAGACCAAGTTGGAACTGGTGCCAGCTTGCGTCTGGGAGGCATCCTTCGAGAGGCGGATCTCCAGGAGGCACCCGGCAATTTAAGTCCGCAGGACCCTGAACCATTGTACAGGCTTTTTCCCTGGGAAACAAAACTCACAAGCCACTGTTCTGGGTGTCAGTTTTCAGGACCCACTTGACACTCTCAAACCAGACCAAGTTGGCACTGGTGCCACCTTGCGTCTGGGAGGCATCCTGCGAGAGGCGCAATTCCAGGAGTCACCAGGCAATTTAAGGCCGCAGGCCCCTGAACCATTGTACAGGCTTTTTCCCTGGGAAACAAAACTCACAAGCCACTGTTCTGGGTGTCAGTTTTCAGGACCCACTTGACACTCTCAAAGCAGACCAAGTTTGCACTGGTGCCACCTTGCGTCTGGGAGGCATCCTGCAAGACGCCGAATTCCAGGAGGCACCCGGCAATTTAAGGCCTCAGGCCCCTGAACCATTGTATAGGCTTTTTCCCTGGGAAACAAAACTCACAAGCCACTGTTCTGGGTGTCAGTTTGCAGGAGCCACTTGACACTCTCAAACCAGACCAAGTTGGCACTGGTGCCACCTTGCGTCTGGGAGGCATCCTGCAAGAGGCGGATCTCCAGGTGGCACCCGGCTATAAAAGGCGGCATTACCTAAACCATTTTACAGGCTTTTTCCCTGGGAAAGAAAACTCACAAGCCACTGTTCTGGGTGTCAGTTTTCAGGACCCACTTGACACTCTCAAAGCAGACCAAGTTGGCACTGGTGCCACCTTGCGTCTGGGAGGCATCCTGCGAGAGGTGCAATTCCAGGAGGCACCCGGCAATTTAAGGCCTCAGGCCCCTGAACCATTGTACAGGCTTTTTCCCTGGGAAACAAAACTCACAAGCCACTGTTCTGGGTGTCAGTTTTCAGGACCCACGTGGCACTCTTAAACCAGACCAAGTTGGCACTGGTTCCACCTTGCGTCTGGGAGGCATCCTGCGAGAGGCTGAATTCCAGGAAGCAGCCGGCAGTTTAAGGCCTCAGGCCCCTGAACCATTGTACAGAATTTTTCCCTGGGAAACAAAACTCACAAGCCACTGTTCTGGGTGTCAGTTTTCAGGACCCACTTGGCACTCTTAAACCAGACCAAGTTGGAACTGGTGCCACCTTGCGTGTGGGAGGCATCCTGCAAGACGCCGAATTCCAGGAGGCACCCGGCAATTTAAGGCCTCAGGCCCCTGAACCATTGTACAGGCTTTTTCCCTGGGAAACAAAACTCACAAGCCACTGTTCTGGGTGTCAGTTTGCAGGACCCACTTGACACTCTCAAACCAGACCAAGTTGGCACTGGTGTTGCTTAGGGACTGGGAAACATCTGGCGTGATGCGGAATTCCAGGAGGCGCCCCGCAATTTAAGGCCGCAGGACCCTGAACCATTGTACAGGCTTTTTCCCTGGGAAACAAAACTCACAAGCCACTGTTCTGGGTGTCAGTTTTCAGGACCCACTTGACACTCTCAAACCAGACCAAGTTGGCACTGGTGCCACCTTGCGTCTGGGAGGCATCCTTCGAGAGGCGGATCTCCAGGAGGCATCCGGCAATTTAAGTCCGCAGGACCCTGAACCATTGTACAGGCTTTTTCCCTGGGAAACAAAACTCACAAGCCACTGTTCTGGGTGTCAGTTTGCAGGACCCACCTGGCACTCTCAAACCAGACCAAGTTGGCACTGGTGCCACCTTGCGTCTGGGAGGCATCCTGCGAGAGGCGCAATTCCAGGAGGCACCCGGCAATTTAAGGCCTCAGGACCCAAAACCATTCTACTGGCCTTTTCCCTGGGAAACAAAACTCACAAGCCAATGCTCTGGGTGTCAGTTTTCAGGAGCCACTTGACACTCTCAAAGCAGACCAAGTTGGCACTGGTGCCACCTTGCGTCTGGGAGGCATCCTGCAAGAGGCGGATCTCCAGGTGGCACCCGGCTATAAAAGGCGGCATTACCTAAACCATTTTACAGGCTTTTTCCCTGGGAAAGAAAACTCACAAGCCACTGTTCTGGGTGTCAGTTTTCAGGACCCACTTGACACTCTCAAAGCAGACCAAGTTGGCACTGGTGCCACCTTGCATCTGGGAGGCATCCTGCGAGAGGTGCAATTCCAGGAGGCACCCGGCAATTTAAGGCCTCAGGCCCCTGAACCATTGTACAGGCTTTTTCCCTGGGAAACAAAACTCACAAGCCACTGTTCTGGGTGTCAGTTTTCAGGACCCACTTGACACTCTCAAAGCAGACCAAGTTGGCACTGGTGTTGCTTAGCGACTGGGAAACATCTGGCGTGATGCGGAATTCCAGGAGGCGCCCCGCAATTTAAGGCCTCAGGCCCCTGAACTATTGTACAGGCCTTTTAACTGGGAAACAAAACTCACAAGCCACTGTTCTGGGTGTCAGTTTGCAGGAGCCACTTGACACTCTCAAACCAGACCAAGTTGGCACTGGTGCCACCTTGCGTCTGGGAGGCATCCTGCGAGAGGCGGATCTCAAGGTGGCACCCGGCTATAAAACGCGGCATTACCTAAACCATTTTACAGGCTTTTTCCCTGGGAAAGAAAACTCACAAGCCACTGTTCTGGGTGTCAGTTTGCAGGAGCCACCTGTCACTCTCAAACCAGACCAAGTTTGCACTGGTGCCACCTTGCGTCTGGGAGGCATCCTGCGAGAGGCCGAATTTCAGGAGGCACCCGGCAATTTAAGGCCGCAGGATCCTGAACCATTGTACAGGCTTTTTCCCTGGGAAACAAAACTCACAAGCCACTGCTCTGGGTGTCAGTTTTCAGGACCCACTTGGCACTCTTAAACCAGACCAAGTTGGCACTGGTTCCACCTTGCGTCTGGGAGGCATCCTGCGAGAGGCTGAATTCCAGGAAGCAGCCGGCAGTTTAAGGCCTCAGGCCCCTGAACCATTGTACAGAATTTTTCCCTGGGAAACAAAACTCACAAGCCACTGTTCTGGGTGTCAGTTTTCAGGACCCACTTGGCACTCTTAAACCAGACCAAGTTGGAACTGGTGCCACCTTGCGTCTGGGAGGCATCCTGCGAGTGGCCGAATTCCAGGAGGCACCCGGCAATTTAAGGCCTCAGGCCCCTGAACCATTGTACAGGCTTTTTCCCTGGGAAACAAAACTCACAAGCCACTGTTCTGGGTGTCAGTTTTCAGGACCCACTTGGCACTCTTAAACCACACCAAGTTGGCACTGGTTCCACCTTGCGTCTGGGAGGCATCCTGCGAGAGGCTGAATTCCAGGAAGCAGCCGGCAGTTTAAGGCCTCAGGCCCCTGAACCATTGTACAGGCTTTTCCCCTGGGAAACAAAACTCACAAGCCACTGTTCTGGGTGTCAGTTTTCAGGACCCACTTGGCACTCTTAAACCAGACCAAGTTGGCACTGGTTCCACCTTGCGTCTGGGAGGCATCCTGCGAGAGGCTGAATTCCAGGAGGCACCCGGTAGTTTAAGGCCTCAGGCCCCTGAACCATTGTACAGAATTTTTCCCTGGGAAACAAAACTCACAAGCCACTGTTCTGGGTGTCAGTTTTCAGGACCCACTTGGCACTCTTAAACCAGACCAAGTTGGAACTGGTGCCACCTTGCGTCTGGGAGGCATCCTGCGAGGGTCCGAATTCCAGGAGGCACCCGGCAATTTAAGGCCTCAGGCACCTGAACCATTGTACAGGCTTTTTCCCTGGGAAAGAAAACTCACAAGCCACTGTTCTGGGTGTCAGTTTTCAGGACCCACTTGACACTCTCAAACCAGACCAAGTTGGCACTGGTGTTGCTTAGCGACTGGGAAACATCTGGCGTGATGCGGAATTCCAGGAGGCGCCCTGCAATTTTAGGCCTCAGGCCCCTGAACCATTGTACAGGCTTTTTCCCTGGGAAACAAAACTCACAAGCCACTGTTCTGGGTGTCAGTTTCCAGGACCCACTTGGCACTCTTAAACCAGACCATGTTGGCACTGGTGTTGCTTAGCGTCTGGGAAACATCTGGTGAGATGCGGAATTCCAGGAGGCACCCGGCAATTAAGGCCGCAGGACCCTGAACCATTGTACAGGCTTTTTCCCTGGGAAACAAAACTCACAAGCCACTGTTCTGGGTGTCAGTTTTCAGGACCCACTTGGCACTCTCAAACCAGACCAAGTTGGCACTGGTGTCATTTTGCGTCTGGGAGGCACCCTGCGAGAGTCCGAATTCCAGGAGGCACCCGGCAATTTAAGGCCTCAGGCCCCTGAACCATTGTACAGGCTTTTCCCCTGGGAAACAAAACTCACAAGCCACTGTTCTGGGTGTCAGTTTTCAGGACCCACTTGGCACTCTCAAACCAGACCAAGTTGGCACTGGTGCCACCTTGCGTCTGGGAGGCATCCTGCGCGAGGCAGAATTCCAGGAGGCACCCGGCAATTTAAGGCCGCAGGACCCTGAACCATTCTACAGGCTTTTTCCCTGGAAAAAAAATTTCAGAAGCCACTGTTCTGGGTGTCAGTTTACAGGACCCACTTGGCACTCTCAAACCAGACCAAGTTTGCACTGATGCCACCTTGCGTCTGGGAGGCATCCTTCGAGAGGCGGATCTCCAGGAGGCACCCGGCAATTTAAGTCCGCAGGCCCCTGAACCATTGTACAGGCTTTTTCCCTGGGAAAGAAAACTCACAAGCCACTGTTCTGGGTGTCAGTTTGCAGGAGCCACTTGACACTCTCAAACCAGACCAAGTTGGCACTGGTGCCACCTTGCGTCTGGGAGGCATCCTGCGAGAGGTGCAATTCCAGGAGGCACCCGGCAATTTAAGGCCTCAGGCCCCTGAACCATTGTACAGGCTTTTTCCCTGGGAAACAAAACTCACAAGCCACTGTTCTGGGTGTCAGTTTTCAGGACCCACGTGGCACTCTTAAACCAGACCAAGTTGGCACTGGTTCCACCTTGCGTCTGGGAGGCATCCTGCGAGAGGCTGAATTCCAGGAAGCAGCCGGCAGTTTAAGGCCTCAGGCCCCTGAACCATTGTACAGAATTTTTCCCTGGGAAACAAAACTCACAAGCCACTGTTCTGGGTGTCAGTTTTCAGGACCCACTTGGCACTCTTAAACCAGACCAAGTTGGAACTGGTGCCACCTTGCGTGTGGGAGGCATCCTGCGAGTGGCCGAATTCCAGGAGGCACCCGGCAATTTAAGGCCTCAGGCCCCTGAACCATTGTACAGGCTTTTTCCCTGGGAAACAAAACTCAGAAGCCACTGTTCTGGGTGTCAGTTTCCCGGACCCACTTGACACTCTCAAACCAGACCAAGTTGGCACTGGTGTTGCTTAGGGACTGGGAAACATCTGGCGTGATGCGGAATTCCAGGAGGCGCCCCGCAATTTAAGGCCGCAGGACCCTGAACCATTGTACAGGCTTTTTCCCTGGGAAACAAAACTCACAAGCCACTGTTCTGGGTGTCAGTTTTCAGGACCCACTTGACACTCTCAAACCAGACCAAGTTGGCACTGGTGCCACCTTGCGTCTGGGAGGCATCCTTCGAGAGGCGGATCTCCAGGAGGCATCCGGCAATTTAAGTCCGCAGGACCCTGAACCATTTTACAGGCTTTTTCCCTGGGAAACAAAACTCACAAGCCACTGTTCTGGGTGTCAGTTTTCAGGACCCACTTGACACTCTCAAAGCAGACCAAGTTGGCACTGGTGCCACCTTGCGTCTGGGAGGCATCCTGCGAGAGGCGCAATTCCAGGAGGCACCCGGCAATTTAAGGCTGCAGGACCCTGAACCATTGTACAGGCTTTTTCCCTGGGAAACAAAACTCACAAGCCACTGTTCTGGGTGTCAGTTTTCAGGACCCACCTGGCACTCTCAAACCAGACCAAGTTGGCACTGGTGCCACCTTGCGTCTGGGAGGCATCCTGCGAGAGGCGCAATTCCAGGAGGCACCCGGCAATTTAAGGCCGCAGGACCCAAAACCATTCTACTGGCCTTTTCCCTGGGAAACAAAACTCACAAGCCAATGCTCTGGGTGTCAGTTTTCAGGAGCCACTTGACACTCTCAAAGCAGACCAAGTTGGCACTGGTGCCACCTTGCGTCTGGGAGGCATCCTGCAAGAGGCGGATCTCCAGGTGGCACCCGGCTATAAAAGGCGGCATTACCTAAACCATTTTACAGGCTTTTTCCCTGGGAAAGAAAACTCACAAGCCACTGTTCTGGGTGTCAGTTTTCAGGACCCACTTGACACTCTCAAAGCAGACCAAGTTGGCACTGGTGCCACCTTGCATCTGGGAGGCATCCTGCGAGAGGTGCAATTCCAGGAGGCACCCGGCAATTTAAGGCCTCAGGCCCCTGAACCATTGTACAGGCTTTTTCCCTGGGAAACAAAACTCACAAGCCACTGTTCTGGGTGTCAGTTTTCAGGACCCACTTGACACTCTCAAAGCAGACCAAGTTGGCACTGGTGTTGCTTAGCGACTGGGAAACATCTGGCGTGATGCGGAATTCCAGGAGGCGCCCCGCAATTTAAGGCCTCAGGCCCCTGAACTATTGTACAGGCCTTTTCACTGGGAAACAAAACTCACAAGCCACTGTTCTGGGTGTCAGTTTGCAGGAGCCACCTGTCACTCTCAAACCAGACCAAGTTGGCACTGGTGCCACCTTGCGTCTGGGAGGCATCCTGCGAGAGGCGGATCTCAAGGTGGCACCCGGCAATTTAAGGCCGCAGGATCCTGAACCATTGTACAGGCTTTTTCCCTAGGAAACAAAACTCAGAAGCCACTGTTCTGGGTGTCAGTTTTCAGGACCCACTTGACACTCTCAAAGCAGACCAAGTTGGCACTGGTGTTGCTTAGCGACTGGGAAACATCTGGCCAGATGCGGAATTCCAGGAGGCGCCCCGCAATTTAAGGCCGCAGGACCCTGAACCATTGTACAGGCTTTTTCCCCTGGGAAACAAAACTCACAAGCCACTGTTCTGGGTGTCAGTTTTCAGGACCCACTTGGCACTCTCAAACCAGACCAAGTTTGCACTGGTGACACCTTGCGTCTGGGAGGCATCCTTCGAAAGGCGGATCTCCAGGAGGCACCCGGCAATTTAAGTCCGCAGGACCCTGAACCATTGTACAGAATTTTTCCCTGGGAAACAAAACTCACAAGCCACTGTTCTGGGTGTCAGTTTTCAGGACCCACTTGACACTCTCAAAGCAGACCAAGTTGGCACTGGTGCCACCTTGCGTCTGGGAGGCATCCTGCGAGAGGTGCAATTCCAGGAGCCACCAGGCAATTTAAGGCCGCAGGACCCTGAACCATTGTACAGGCTTTTTCCCTAGGAAACAAAACTCAGAAGCCACTGTTCTGGGTGTCAGTTTTCAGGACCCACTTGGCACTCTTAAACCAGACCAAGTTGGCACTGGTGCCACCTTGCGTCTGGGAGGCATCCTGCGAGAGGCTGAATTCCAGGAAGCAGCCGGCAGTTTAAGGCCTCAGGCCCCTGAACCATTGTACAGAATTTTTCCCTGGGAAACAAAACTCACAAGCCACTGTTCTGGGTGTCAGTTTTCAGGACCCACTTGGCACTCTTAAACCAGACCAAGTTGGAACTGGTGCCACCTTGCGTCTGGGAGGCATCCTGCGAGTGGCCGAATTCCAGGAGGCACCCGGCAATTTAAGGCCTCAGGCCCCTGAACCATTGTACAGGCTTTTTCCCTGGGAAACAAAACTCACAAGCCACTGTTCTGGGTGTCAGTTTCCCGGACCCACTTGACACTCTCAAACCAGACCAAGTTGGCACTGGTGTTGCTTAGGGACTGGGAAACATCTGGCGTGATGCGGAATTCCAGGAGGCGCCCCGCAATTTAAGGCCGCAGGACCCTGAACCATTGTACAGGCTTTTTCCCTGGGAAACAAAACTCACAAGCCACTGTTCTGGGTGTCAGTTTTCAGGACCCACTTGGCACTCTCAAACCAGACCAAGTTGGCACTGGTGCCACCTTGCGTCTGGGAGGCATCCTTCGAGAGGCGGATCTCCAGGAGGCATCCGGCAATTTAAGTCCGCAGGACCCTGAACCATTGTACAGGCTTTTTCCCTGGGAAACAAAACTCACAAGCCACTGTTCTGGGTGTCAGTTTTCAGGACCCACTTGACACTCTCAAAGCAGACCAAGTTGGCACTGGTGCCACCTTGCGTCTGGGAGGCATCCTGCGAGAGGCGCAATTCCAGGAGGCACCCGGCAATTTAAGGCTGCAGGACCCTGAACCATTGTACAGGCTTTTTCCCTGGGAAACAAAACTCACAAGCCACTGTTCTGGGTGTCAGTTTTCAGGACCCACCTGGCACTCTCAAACCAGACCAAGTTGGCACTGGTGCAACCTTGCGTCTGGGAGGCATCCTGCGAGAGGCGCAATTCCAGGAGGCACCCGGCAATTTAAGGCCGCAGGACCCAAAACCATTCTACAGGCCTTTTCCCTGGGAAACAAAACTCACAAGCCAATGCTCTGGGTGTCAGTTTTCAGGACCCACTTGACACTCTCAAAGCAGACCTAGTTGGCACTGGTGCCACCTTGCGTCTGGGAGGCATCCTGCGAGAGGCCGAATTTCAGGAGGCACCCGGATATTTAAGGCCGCAGGATCCTGAACCATTGTACAGGCTTTTTCCCTGGGAAACAAAACTCACAAGCCACTGCTCTGGGTGTCAGTTTTCAGGACCCACTTGGCACTCTTAAACCAGACCAAGTTGGCACTGGTTCCACCTTGCGTCTGGGAGGCATCCTGCGAGAGGCTGAATTCCAGGAAGCAGCCGGCAGTTTAAGGCCTCAGGCCCCTGAACCATTGTACAGAATTTTTCCCTGGGAAACAAAACTCACAAGCCACTGTTCTGGGTGTCAGTTTTCAGGACCCACTTGGCACTCTTAAACCAGACCAAGTTGGAACTGGTGCCACCTTGCGTCTGGGAGGCATCCTGCGAGTGGCCGAATTCCAGGAGGCACCCGGCAATTTAAGGCCTCAGGCCCCTGAACCATTGTACAGGCTTTTTCCCTGGGAAACAAAACTCACAAGCCACTGTTCTGGGTGTCAGTTTTCAGGACCCACTTGGCACTCTTAAACCACACCAAGTTGGCACTGGTTCCACCTTGCGTCTGGGAGGCATCCTGCGAGAGGCTGAATTCCAGGAAGCAGCCGGCAGTTTAAGGCCTCAGGCCCCTGAACCATTGTACAGGCTTTTCCCCTGGGAAACAAAACTCACAAGCCACTGTTCTGGGTGTCAGTTTTCAGGACCCACTTGGCACTCTTAAACCAGACCAAGTTGGCACTGGTTCCACCTTGCGTCTGGGAGGCATCCTGCGAGAGGCTGAATTCCAGGAGGCACCCGGCAGTTTAAGGCCTCAGGCCCCTGAACCATTGTACAGAATTTTTCCCTGGGAAACAAAACTCACAAGCCACTGTTCTGGGTGTCAGTTTTCAGGACCCACTTGGCACTCTTAAACCAGACCAAGTTGGAACTGGTGCCACCTTGCGTCTGGGAGGCATCCTGCGAGGGTCCGAATTCCAGGAGGCACCCGGCAATTTAAGGCCTCAGGCACCTGAACCATTGTACAGGCTTTTTCCCTGGGAAAGAAAACTCACAAGCCACTGTTCTGGGTGTCAGTTTTCAGGACCCACTTGACACTCTCAAACCAGACCAAGTTGGCACTGGTGTTGCTTAGCGACTGGGAAACATCTGGCGTGATGCGGAATTCCAGGAGGCGCCCTGCAATTTTAGGCCTCAGGCCCCTGAACCATTGTACAGGCTTTTTCCCTGGGAAACAAAACTCACAAGCCACTGTTCTGGGTGTCAGTTTCCAGGACCCACTTGGCACTCTTAAACCAGACCATGTTGGCACTGGTGTTGCTTAGCGTCTGGGAAACATCTGGTGAGATGCGGAATTCCAGGAGGCACCCGGCAATTAAGGCCGCAGGACCCTGAACCATTGTACAGGCTTTTTCCCTGGGAAACAAAACTCACAAGCCACTGTTCTGGGTGTCAGTTTTCAGGACCCACTTGGCACTCTCAAACCAGACCAAGTTGGCACTGGTGTCATTTTGCGTCTGGGAGGCACCCTGCGAGAGTCCGAATTCCAGGAGGCACCCGGCAATTTAAGGCCTCAGGCCCCTGAACCATTATACAGGCTTTTCCCCTGGGAAACAAAACTCACAAGCCACTGTTCTGGGTGTCAGTTTTCAGGACCCACTTGGCACTCTCAAACCAGACCAAGTTGGCACTGGTGCCACCTTGCGTCTGGGAGGCATCCTGCGCGAGGCAGAATTCCAGGAGGCACCCGGCAATTTAAGGCCGCAGGACCCTGAACCATTCTACAGGCTTTTTCCCTGGAAAAAAAATTTCAGAAGCCACTGTTCTGGGTGTCAGTTTACAGGACCCACTTGGCACTCTCAAACCAGACCAAGTTTGCACTGATGCCACCTTGCGTCTGGGAGGCATCCTTCGAGAGGCGGATCTCCAGGAGGCACCCGGCAATTTAAGTCCGCAGGCCCCTGAACCATTGTACAGGCTTTTTCCCTGGGAAACAAAACTCACAAGCCACTGTTCTGGGTGTCAGTTTGCAGGAGCCACTTGACACTCTCAAACCAGACCAAGTTGGCACTGGTGCCACCTTGCGTCTGGGAGGCATCCTGCAAGAGGCGGATCTCCAGGTGGCACCCGGCTATAAAAGGCGGCATTACCTAAACCATTTTACAGGCTTTTTCCCTGGGAAAGAAAACTCACAAGCCACTGTTCTGGGTGTCAGTTTTCAGGACCCACTTGACACTCTCAAAGCAGACCAAGTTGGCACTGGTGCCACCTTGCGTCTGGGAGGCATCCTGCGAGAGGTGCAATTCCAGGAGGCACCCGGCAATTTAAGGCCTCAGGCCCCTGAACCATTGTACAGGCTTTTTCCCTGGGAAACAAAACTCACAAGCCACTGTTCTGGGTGTCAGTTTTCAGGACCCACGTGGCACTCTTAAACCAGACCAAGTTGGCACTGGTTCCACCTTGCGTCTGGGAGGCATCCTGCGAGAGGCTGAATTCCAGGAAGCAGCCGGCAGTTTAAGGCCTCAGGCCCCTGAACCATTGTACAGAATTTTTCCCTGGGAAACAAAACTCACAAGCCACTGTTCTGGGTGTCAGTTTTCAGGACCCACTTGGCACTCTTAAACCAGACCAAGTTGGAACTGGTGCCACCTTGCGTGTGGGAGGCATCCTGCGAGTGGCCGAATTCCAGGAGGCACCCGGCAATTTAAGGCCTCAGGCCCCTGAACCATTGTACAGGCTTTTTCCCTGGGAAACAAAACTCAGAAGCCACTGTTCTGGGTGTCAGTTTCCCGGACCCACTTGACACTCTCAAACCAGACCAAGTTGGCACTGGTGTTGCTTAGGGACTGGGAAACATCTGGCGTGATGCGGAATTCCAGGAGGCGCCCCGCAATTTAAGGCCGCAGGACCCTGAACCATTGTACAGGCTTTTTCCCTGGGAAACAAAACTCACAAGCCACTGTTCTGGGTGTCAGTTTTCAGGACCCACTTGACACTCTCAAACCAGACCAAGTTGGCACTGGTGCCACCTTGCGTCTGGGAGGCATCCTTCGAGAGGCGGATCTCCAGGAGGCATCCGGCAATTTAAGTCCGCAGGACCCTGAACCATTTTACAGGCTTTTTCCCTGGGAAACAAAACTCACAAGCCACTGTTCTGGGTGTCAGTTTTCAGGACCCACTTGACACTCTCAAAGCAGACCAAGTTGGCACTGGTGCCACCTTGTGTCTGGGAGGCATCCTGCGAGAGGCGCAATTCCAGGAGGCACCCGGCAATTTAAGGCTGCAGGACCCTGAACCATTGTACAGGCTTTTTCCCTGGGAAACAAAACTCACAAGCCACTGTTCTGGGTGTCAGTTTTCAGGACCCACCTGGCACTCTCAAACCAGACCAAGTTGGCACTGGTGCCACCTTGCGTCTGGGAGGCATCCTGCGAGAGGCGCAATTCCAGGAGGCACCCGGCAATTTAAGGCCGCAGGACCCAAAACCATTCTACTGGCCTTTTCCCTGGGAAACAAAACTCACAAGCCAATGCTCTGGGTGTCAGTTTTCAGGAGCCACTTGACACTCTCAAAGCAGACCAAGTTGGCACTGGTGCCACCTTGCGTCTGGGAGGCATCCTGCAAGAGGCGGATCTCCAGGTGGCACCCGGCTATAAAAGGCGGCATTACCTAAACCATTTTACAGGCTTTTTCCCTGGGAAAGAAAACTCACAAGCCACTGTTCTGGGTGTCAGTTTTCAGGACCCACTTGACACTCTCAAAGCAGACCAAGTTGGCACTGGTGCCACCTTGCATCTGGGAGGCATCCTGCGAGAGGTGCAATTCCAGGATGCACCCGGCAATTTAAGGCCTCAGGCCCCTGAACCATTGTACAGGCTTTTTCCCTGGGAAACAAAACTCACAAGCCACTGTTCTGGGTGTCAGTTTTCAGGACCCACTTGACACTCTCAAAGCAGACCAAGTTGGCACTGGTGTTGCTTAGCGACTGGGAAACATCTGGCGTGATGCGGAATTCCAGGAGGCGCCCCGCAATTTAAGGCCTCAGGCCCCTGAACTATTGTACAGGCCTTTTCACTGGGAAACAAAACTCACAAGCCACTGTTCTGGGTGTCAGTTTGCAGGAGCCACCTGTCACTCTCAAACCAGACCAAGTTGGCACTGGTGCCACCTTGCGTCTGGGAGGCATCCTGCGAGAGGCGGATCTCAAGGTGGCACCCGGCAATTTAAGGCCGCAGGATCCTGAACCATTGTACAGGCTTTTTCCCTAGGAAACAAAACTCAGAAGCCACTGTTCTGCGTGTCAGTTTTCAGGACCCACTTGACACTCTCAAAGCAGACCAAGTTGGCACTGGTGTTGCTTAGCGACTGGGAAACATCTGGCCAGATGCGGAATTCCAGGAGGCGCCCCGCAATTTAAGGCCGCAGGACCCTGAACCATTGTACAGGCTTTTTCCCCTGGGAAACAAAACTCACAAGCCACTGTTCTGGGTGTCAGTTTTCAGGACCCACTTGGCACTCTCAAACCAGACCAAGTTTGCACTGGTGACACCTTGCGTCTGGGAGGCATCCTTCGAAAGGCGGATCTCCAGGAGGCACCCGGCAATTTAAGTCCGCAGGACCCTGAACCATTGTACAGAATTTTTCCCTGGGAAACAAAACTCACAAGCCACTGTTCTGGGTGTCAGTTTTCAGGACCCACTTGACACTCTCAAAGCAGACCAAGTTGGCACTGGTGCCACCTTGCGTCTGGGAGGCATCCTGCGAGAGGTGCAATTCCAGGAGCCACCAGGCAATTTAAGGCCGCAGGACCCTGAACCATTGTACAGGCTTTTTCCCTAGGAAACAAAACTCAGAAGCCACTGTTCTGGGTGTCAGTTTTCAGGACCCACTTGGCACTCTTAAACCAGACCAAGTTGGCACTGGTGCCACCTTGCGTCTGGGAGGCATCCTGCGAGAGGCTGAATTCCAGGAAGCAGCCGGCAGTTTAAGGCCTCAGGCCCCTGAACCATTGTACAGAATTTTTCCCTGGGAAACAAAACTCACAAGCCACTGTTCTGGGTGTCAGTTTTCAGGACCCACTTGGCACTCTTAAACCAGACCAAGTTGGAACTGGTGCCACCTTGCGTCTGGGAGGCATCCTGCGAGTGGCCGAATTCCAGGAGGCACCCGGCAATTTAAGGCCTCAGGCCCCTGAACCATTGTACAGGCTTTTTCCCTGGGAAACAAAACTCACAAGCCACTGTTCTGGGTGTCAGTTTCCCGGACCCACTTGACACTCTCAAACCAGACCAAGTTGGCACTGGTGTTGCTTAGGGACTGGGAAACATCTGGCGTGATGCGGAATTCCAGGAGGCGCCCCGCAATTTAAGGCCGCAGGACCCTGAACCATTGTACAGGCTTTTTCCCTGGGAAACAAAACTCACAAGCCACTGTTCTGGGTGTCAGTTTTCAGGACCCACTTGGCACTCTCAAACCAGACCAAGTTGGCACTGGTGCCACCTTGCGTCTGGGAGGCATCCTTCGAGAGGCGGATCTCCAGGAGGCATCCGGCAATTTAAGTCCGCAGGACCCTGAACCATTGTACAGGCTTTTTCCCTGGGAAACAAAACTCACAAGCCACTGTTCTGGGTGTCAGTTTTCAGGACCCACTTGACACTCTCAAAGCAGACCAAGTTGGCACTGGTGCCACCTTGCGTCTGGGAGGCATCCTGCGAGAGGCGCAATTCCAGGAGGCACCCGGCAATTTAAGGCTGCAGGACCCTGAACCATTGTACAGGCTTTTTCCCTGGGAAACAAAACTCACAAGCCACTGTTCTGGGTGTCAGTTTTCAGGACCCACCTGGCACTCTCAAACCAGACCAAGTTGGCACTGGTGCAACCTTGCGTCTGGGAGGCATCCTGCGAGAGGCGCAATTCCAGGAGGCACCCGGCAATTTAAGGCCGCAGGACCCAAAACCATTCTACAGGCCTTTTCCCTGGGAAACAAAACTCACAAGCCAATGCTCTGGGTGTCAGTTTTCAGGACCCACTTGACACTCTCAAAGCAGACCTAGTTGGCACTGGTGCCACCTTGCATCTGGGAGGCATCCTGCGAGTGGCCGAATTCCAGGAGGCACCCGGCAATTTACGGCGTCAGGCCCCTGAACCATTGTACAGGCTTTTTCCCTGGGAAACAAAACTCACAAGCCACTGTTCTGGGTGTCAGTTTTGAGGACACACTTGACACTCTCAAAGCAGACCAAGTTTGCACTGGTGTTGCTTAGCGACTGGGAAACATCTGGCGTGATGCGGAATTCCAGGAGGCGCCCCGCAATTTAAGGCCGCAGGACCCTGAACCATTGTACAGGCTTTTTCCCTGGGAAACAAAACTCACAAGCCACTGTTCTGGGTGTCAGTTTTCAGGACCCACTTGTCACTCTCAAACCAGACCAAGTTGGCACTGGTGCCACCTTGCGTCTGGGAGGCATCCTTCGAGAGGCGGATCTCCAGGAGGCATCCGGCAATTTAAGTCCGCAGGACCCTGAACCATTGTACAGGCTTTTTCCCTGGGAAACAAAACTCACAAGCCACTGTTCTGGGTGTCAGTTTTCAGGACCCACTTGACACTCTCAAAGCAGACCAAGTTGGCACTGGTGTTGCTTAGCGACTGGGAAACATCTGGCCAGATGCGGAATTCCAGGAGGCGCCTTGCAATTTAAGGCCGCAGGACCCTGAACCATTGTACAGGCTTTTTCCCCTGGGAAACAAAACTCACAAGCCACTGTTCTGGGTGTCAGTTTTCAGGACCCACTTGGCACTCTCAAACCAGACCAAGTTTGCACTGGTGACACCTTGCGTCTGGGAGGCATCCTTCGAAAGGCGGATCTCCAGGAGGCACCCGGCAATTTAAGTCCGCAGGACCCTGAACCATTGTACAGGCTTTTTCCCTGGGAAACAAAACTCACAAGCCACTGTTCTGGGTGTCAGTTTTCAGGACCCACTTGACACTCTCAAAGCAGACCAAGTTGCCACTGGTGCCACCTTGCGTCTGGGAGGCATCCTGCGAGAGGCGCAATTCCTGGAGCCACACGGCAATTTAAGGCCTCAGGCCCCTGAACCATTGTACAGGCTTTTTCCTTGGGAAACAAAACTCACAAGTCACTGTTCTGGGTTTCAGTTTTCAGGACCCACTTGGCACTCTCAAACCAGACCAAGTTGGCACTGGTGCCACCTTGCATCTTGGAGGCATCCTTCGAGAGGCCGAATTCCAGGAGTCATCCGGCAATTTAAGGCCGCAGGACCCTGAACCATTGTACAGGCTTTTTCCCTGGGAAAGAAAACTCACAAGCCACTGTTCTGGGTGTCAGTTTTCAGGAGCCACCTGTCACTCTCAAACCAGACCAAGTTGGCACTGGTGCCACCTTGCATCTTGGAGGCATCCTGCGAGAGGCCGAATTCCAGGAGTCATCCGGCAATTTAAGGCCGCAGGACCCTGAACCATTGTACAGGCTTTTTCCCTGGGAAAGAAAACTCACAAGCCACTGTTCTGGGTGTCAGTTTTCAGGACCCACTTGACACTCTCAAACCAGACCAAGTTGGAAATGGTGTCATTTTGCGTCTGGGAGGCACCCTGCGAGAGTCCGAATTCCAGGAGGCACCCGGCAATTTAAGGCCGCAGGCCCCTGAACCATTCTACAGGCTTTTTCCCTGGAAAAAAAATTTCAGAAGCCACTGTTCTGGGTGTCAGTTTACAGGACCCACTTGGCACTCTCCAACCAGACCAAGTTTGCACTGGTGCCACCTTGCGTCTGGGAGGCATCCTGCGAGACGCCGAATTCCAGGAGGCACCCGGCAATTTAAGGCCTCAGGCCCCTGAACCATTGTATAGGCTTTTCCCCTGGGAAACAAAACTCACAAGCCCCTGTTCTGGGTGTCAGTTTGCAGGAGCCACTTGACACTCTCAAACCAGACCAAGTTGGCACTGGTGCCACCTTGCGTCTGGGAGGCATCCTGCGAGAGGCGGATCTCCAGGTGGCACCCGGCCATAAAAGGCGGCATTACCTAAACCATTTTACAGGCTTTTTCCCTGGGAAACAAAACTCACAAGCCACTGTTCTGGGTGTCAGTTTGCAGGAGCCACCTGTCACTCTCAAACCAGACCAAGTTGGCACTGGTGCCACCTTGCGTCTGGGAGGCATCCTGCGAGAGGCTGAATTCCAGGAGGCACCCGGCAATTTAAGGCCGCAGGATCCTGAACCATTGTACAGGCTTTTTCCCTGGGAAACAAAACTCACAAGCCACTGTTCTGGGTGTCAGTTTTCAGGACCCACTTGACACTCTCAAAGCAGACCAAGTTGGCACTGGTGCCACCTTGCGTCTGGGAGGCATCCTGCGAGAGGTGCAATTCCAGGAGGCACCCGGCAATTTAAGGCCGCAGGACCCTGAATCATTGTACAGGCTTTTTCCCTGGGAAACAAAACTCACAAGCCACTGTTCTGGGTGTCAGTTTTCAGGACCCACTTGGCACTCTTAAACCAGACCAAGTTGGCACTGGTGCCACCTTGCGTCTGGGAGGCATCCTGCGAGAGGCTGAATTCCAGGAAGCAGCCGGCAGTTTAAGGCCTCAGGCCCCTGAACCATTGTACAGAATTTTTCCCTGGGAAACAAAACTCACAAGCCACTGTTCTGGGTGTCAGTTTTCAGGACCCACCTGGCACTCTTAAACTAGACCAAGTTGGAACTGGTGCCACCTTGCGTGTGGGAGGCATCCTGCGAGTGGCCGAATTCCAGGAGGCACCCGGCAATTTAAGGCCTCAGGCCCCTGAACCATTGTACAGGCTTTTTCCTTGGGAAACAAAACTCACAAGCCACTGTTCTGGGTGTCAGTTTGCAGGAGCCACCTGGCACTCTCAAACCAGACCAAGTTGGAAATGGTGTCATTTTGCGTCTGGGAGGCACCCTGCGAGGGTCCGAATTCCAGGAGGCACCCGGCAATTTAAGGCCTCAGGCACCTGAACCATTGTACAGGCTTTTTCCCTGGGAAACAAAACTCACAAGCCACTGTTCTGGGTGTCAGTTTTCAGGACCCACTTGGCACTCTCAAACCAGACCAAGTTGGCACTGGTGTTGCTTAGCGACTGGGAAACATCTGGCGTGATGCGGAATTCCAGGAGGCGCCCGGCAATTTTAGGTCTCAGGCCCCTGAACCATTGTACAGGCTTTTTCCCTGGGAAACAAAACTCACAAGCCACTGTTCTGGGTGTCAGTTTTCAGGACCCACTTGACACTCTCAAAGCAGACCAAGTTGGCACTGGTGTTGCTTAGCGACTGGGAAACATCTGGCGTGATGCGGAATTCCAGGAGGCGCCCCGCAATTTAAGGCCTCAGGCCCCTGAACCATTGTACAGGCCTTTTCCCTGGGAAACAAAACTCACAAGCCACTGTTCTGGGTGTCAGTTTTCAGGACCCACTTGGCACTCTCAAACCAGACCAAGTTGGCACTGGTGCCACCTTGCGTCTGGGAGGCATCCTTCGAGAGGCGGATCTCCAGGAGGCACCCGGCAATTTAAGTCCGCAGGACCCTGAACCATTTTACAGGCTTTTTCCCTGGGAAACAAAACTCACAAGCCACTGTTCTGGGTGTCAGTTTTCAGGACCCACTTGGCACTCTCAAAGCAGACCAAGTTGGCACTGGTGCCACCTTGCGTCTGGGAGGCATCCTGCGAGAGGCGCAATTCGAGGAGGCACCCGGCAATTTAAGGCCGCAGGACCCTGAACCATTGTACAGGCTTTTTCCCTGGGAAACAAAACTCACAAGCCACTGTTCTGGGTGTCAGTTTTCAGGACCCACCTGGCACTCTCAAACCAGACCAAGTTGGCACTGGTGTCACCTTGCGTCTGGAAGGCATCCTGCGAGAGGCGCAATTCAAGGAGGCACCCGGCAATTTAAGTCCGCAGGACCCTGAACCATTGTACAGGCTTTTACCCTGGGAAACAAAACTCACAAGCCACTGTTCTGGGTGTCAGTTTTCAGGACCCACTTGGCACTCTTAAACCAGACCAAGTTGGAACTGGTGCCACCTTGCGTCTGGAAGGCATCCTGCGAGAGGCCGAATTCCAGGAGGCACCCGGCAATTTAAGGCCTCAGGCCCCTGAACCATTGTACAGGCTTTTTCCCTGGGAAACAAAACTCACAAGCCACTGTTCTGGGTGTCAGTTTTCAGGACCCACTTGTCACTCTCAAACCAGACCAAGTTGGCACTGGTGCCACCTTGCGTCTGGGAGGCATCCTTCGAGAGGCGGATCTCCAGGAGGCATCCGGCAATTTAAGTCCGCAGGACCCTGAACCATTGTACAGGCTTTTTCCCTGGGAAACAAAACTCACAAGCCACTGTTCTGGGTGTCAGTTTTCAGGACCCACTTGACACTCTCAAAGCAGACCAAGTTGGCACTGGTGTTGCTTAGCGACTGGGAAACATCTGGCCAGATGCGGAATTCCAGGAGGCGCCCCGCAATTTAAGGCCGCAGGACCCTGAACCATTGTACAGGCTTTTTCCCCTGGGAAACAAAACTCACAAGCCACTGTTCTGGGTGTCAGTTTTCAGGACCCACTTGGCACTCTCAAACCAGACCAAGTTTGCACTGGTGACACCTTGCGTCTGGGAGGCATCCTTCGAAAGGCGGATCTCCAGGAGGCACCCGGCAATTTAAGTCCGCAGGCCCCTGAACCATTGTACAGGCTTTTTCCCTGGGAAACAAAACTCACAAGCCACTGTTCTGGGTGTCAGTTTTCAGGACCCACTTGACACTCTCAAAGCAGACCAAGTTGCCACTGGTGCCACCTTGCGTCTGGGAGGCATCCTGCGAGAGGCGCAATTCCTGGAGCCACACGGCAATTTAAGGCCTCAGGCCCCTGAACCATTGTACAGGCTTTTTCCTTGGGAAACAAAACTCACAAGTCACTGTTCTGGGTTTCAGTTTTCAGGACCCACTTGGCACTCTCAAACCAGACCAAGTTGGCACTGGTGCCACCTTGCATCTTGGAGGCATCCTGCGAGAGGCCGAATTCCAGGAGTCATCCGGCAATTTAAGGCCGCAGGACCCTGAACCATTGTACAGGCTTTTTCCCTGGGAAAGAAAACTCACAAGCCACTGTTCTGGGTGTAAGTTTTCAGGAGCCACCTGTCACTCTCAAACCAGACCAAGTTGGCACTGGTGCCACCTTGCATCTTGGAGGCATCCTGCGAGAGGCCGAATTCCAGGAGTCATCCGGCAATTTAAGGCCGCAGGACCCTGAACCATTGTACAGGCTTTTTCCCTGGGAAAGAAAACTCACAAGCCACTGTTCTGGGTGTCAGTTTTCAGGACCCACTTGACACTCTCAAACCAGACCAAGTTGGAAATGGTGTCATTTTGCGTCTGGGAGGCACCCTGCGAGAGTCCGAATTCCAGGAGGCACCCGGCAATTTAAGGCCGCAGGCCCCTGAACCATTCTACAGGCTTTTTCCCTGGAAAAAAAATTTCAGAAGCCACTGTTCTGGGTGTCAGTTTACAGGACCCACTTGGCACTCTCCAACCAGACCAAGTTTACACTTGTGCCACCTTGCGTCTGGGAGGCATCCTGCGAGACGCCGAATTCCAGGAGGCACCCGGCAATTTAAGGCCTCAGGCCCCTGAACCATTGTATAGGCTTTTCCCCTGGGAAACAAAACTCACAAGCCCCTGTTCTGGGTGTCAGTTTGCAGGAGCCACTTGACACTCTCAAACCAGACCAAGTTGGCACTGGTGCCACCTTGCGTCTGGGAGGAATCCTGCGAGAGGCGAATCTCCAGGTGGCACCCGGCCATAAAAGGCGGCATTACCTAAACCATTTTACAGGCTTTTTCCCTGGGAAACAAAACTCACAAGCCACTGTTCTGGGTGTCAGTTTGCAGGAGCCACCTGTCACTCTCAAACCAGACCAAGTTGGCACTGGTGCCACCTTGCGTCTGGGAGGCATCCTGCGAGAGGCTGAATTCCAGGAGGCACCCGGCAATTTAAGGCCGCAGGATCCTGAACCATTGTACAGGCTTTTTTCCTGGGAAACAAAACTCACAAGCCACTGTTCTGGGTGTCAGTTTTCAGGACCCACTTGACACTCTCAAAGCAGACCAAGTTGGCACTGGTGCCACCTTGCGTCTGGGAGGCATCCTGCGAGAGGTGCAATTCCAGGAGGCACCCGGCAATTTAAGGCCGCAGGACCCTGAATCATTGTACAGGCTTTTTCCCTGGGAAACAAAACTCACAAGCCACTGTTCTGGGTGTCAGTTTTCAGGACCCACTTGGCACTCTTAAACCAGACCAAGTTGGCACTGGTGCCACCTTGCGTCTGGGAGGCATCCTGCGAGAGGCTGAATTCCAGGAAGCAGCCGGCAGTTTAAGGCCTCAGGCCCCTGAACCATTGTACAGAATTTTTCCCTGGGAAACAAAACTCACAAGCCACTGTTCTGGGTGTCAGTTTTCAGGACCCACCTGGCACTCTTAAACTAGACCAAGTTGGAACTGGTGCCACCTTGCGTGTGGGAGGCATCCTGCGAGTGGCCGAATTCCAGGAGGCACCCGGCAATTTAAGGCCTCAGGCCCCTGAACCATTGTACAGGCTTTTTCCTTGGGAAACAAAACTCACAAGCCACTGTTCTGGGTGTCAGTTTGCAGGAGCCACCTGGCACTCTCAAACCAGACCAAGTTGGAAATGGTGTCATTTTGCGTCTGGGAGGCACCCTGCGAGGGTCCGAATTCCAGGAGGCACCCGGCAATTTAAGGCCTCAGGCACCTGAACCATTGTACAGGCTTTTTCCCTGGGAAACAAAACTCACAAGCCACTGTTCTGGGTGTCAGTTTTCAGGACCCACTTGGCACTCTCAAACCAGACCAAGTTGGCACTGGTGTTGCTTAGCGACTGGGAAACATCTGGCGTGATGCGGAATTCCAGGAGGCGCCCGGCAATTTTAGGTCTCAGGCCCCTGAACCATTGTACAGGCTTTTTCCCTGGGAAACAAAACTCACAAGCCACTGTTCTGGGTGTCAGTTTTCAGGACCCACTTGACACTCTCAAAGCAGACCAAGTTGGCACTGGTGTTGCTTAGCGACTGGGAAACATCTGGAGTGATGCGGAATTCCAGGAGGCGCCCCGCAATTTAAGGCCGCAGGACCCTGAACCATTGTACAGGCTTTTTCCCTGGGAAACAAAACTCACAAGCCACTGTTCTGGGTGTCAGTTTTCAGGACCCACTTGGCACTCTCAAACCAGACCAAGTTGGCACTGGTGCCACCTTGCGTCTGGGAGGCATCCTTCGAGAGGCGGATCTCAGGGAGGCATCCGGCAATTTAAGTCCGCAGGACCCTGAACCATTGTACAGGCTTTTTCCCTGGGAAACAAAACTCACAAGCCACTGTTCTGGGTGTCAGTTTTCAGGACCCACTTGACACTCTCAAAGCAGACCAAGTTGGCACTGCTGTTGCTTAGCGACTGGGAAACATCTGGCGTGATGCGGAATTCCAGGAGGCGCCCGGCAATTTAAGGCCGCAGGACCCTGAACTATTGTACAGGCCTTTTCCCTGGGAAACAAAACTCACAAGCCACTGTTCTGGGTGTCAGTTTTCAGGACCCACTTGACACTCTCAAAGCAGACCAAGTTGGCACTGGTGTTGCTTAGCGACTGGGAAACATCTGGCGTGATGCGGAATTCCAGGAGGCGCCCCGCAATTTAAGGCCTCAGGCCCCTGAACCATTGTACAGGCCTTTTCCCTGGGAAACAAAACTCACAAGCCACTGTTCTGGGTGTCAGTTTTCAGGACCCACTTGGCACTCTCAAACCAGACCAAGTTGGCACTGGTGCCACCTTGCGTCTGGGAGGCATCCTTCGAGAGGCGGATCTCCAGGAGGCACCCGGCAATTTAAGTCCGCAGGACCCTGAACCATTTTACAGGCTTTTTCCCTGGGAAACAAAACTCACAAGCCACTGTTCTGGGTGTCAGTTTTCAGGACCCACTTGGCACTCTCAAAGCAGACCAAGTTGGCACTGGTGCCACCTTGCGTCTGGGAGGCATCCTGCGAGAGGCGCAATTCGAGGAGGCACCCGGCAATTTAAGGCCGCAGGACCCTGAACCATTGTACAGGCTTTTTCCCTGGGAAACAAAACTCACAAGCCACTGTTCTGGGTGTCAGTTTTCAGGACCCACCTGGCACTCTCAAACCAGACCAAGTTGGCACTGGTGTCACCTTGCGTCTGGAAGGCATCCTGCGAGAGGCGCAATTCAAGGAGGCACCCGGCAATTTAAGTCCGCAGGACCCTGAACCATTGTACAGGCTTTTACCCTGGGAAACAAAACTCACAAGCCACTGTTCTGGGTGTCAGTTTTCAGGACCCACTTGGCACTCTTAAACCAGACCAAGTTGGAACTGGTGCCACCTTGCGTCTGGAAGGCATCCTGCGAGAGGCCGAATTCCAGGAGGCACCCGGCAATTTAAGGCCTCAGGCCCCTGAACCATTGTACAGGCTTTTTCCCTGGGAAACAAAACTCACAAGCCACTGTTCTGGGTGTCAGTTTTCAGGACCCACTTGTCACTCTCAAACCAGACCAAGTTGGCACTGGTGCCACCTTGCGTCTGGGAGGCATCCTTCGAGAGGCGGATCTCCAGGAGGCATCCGGCAATTTAAGTCCGCAGGACCCTGAACCATTGTACAGGCTTTTTCCCTGGGAAACAAAACTCACAAGCCACTGTTCTGGGTGTCAGTTTTCAGGACCCACTTGGCACTCTCAAAGCAGACCAAGTTGGCACTGGTGTTGCTTAGCGACTGGGAAACATCTGGCCAGATGCGGAATTCCAGGAGGCGCCCCGCAATTTAAGGCCGCAGGACCCTGAACCATTGTACAGGCTTTTTCCCCTGGGAAACAAAACTCACAAGCCACTGTTCTGGGTGTCAGTTTTCAGGACCCACTTGGCACTCTCAAACCAGACCAAGTTTGCACTGGTGACACCTTGCGTCTGGGAGGCATCCTTCGAAAGGCGGATCTCCAGGAGGCACCCGGCAATTTAAGTCCGCAGGCCCCTGAACCATTGTACAGGCTTTTTCCCTGGGAAACAAAACTCACAAGCCACTGTTCTGGGTGTCAGTTTTCAGGACCCACTTGACACTCTCAAAGCAGACCAAGTTGCCACTGGTGCCACCTTGCGTCTGGGAGGCATCCTGCGAGAGGCGCAATTCCTGGAGCCACACGGCAATTTAAGGCCTCAGGCCCCTGAACCATTGTACAGGCTTTTTCCTTGGGAAACAAAACTCACAAGTCACTGTTCTGGGTTTCAGTTTTCAGGACCCACTTGGCACTCTCAAACCAGACCAAGTTGGCACTGGTGCCACCTTGCATCTTGGAGGCAACCTGCGAGAGGCCGAATTCCAGGAGTCATCCGGCAATTTAAGGCCGCAGGACCCTGAACCATTGTACAGGCTTTTTCCCTGGGAAAGAAAACTCACAAGCCACTGTTCTGGGTGTAAGTTTTCAGGAGCCACCTGTCACTCTCAAACCAGACCAAGTTGGCACTGGTGCCACCTTGCATCTTGGAGGCATCCTGCGAGAGGCCGAATTCCAGGAGTCATCCGGCAATTTAAGGCCGCAGGACCCTGAACCATTGTACAGGCTTTTTCCCTGGGAAAGAAAACTCACAAGCCACTGTTCTGGGTGTCAGTTTTCAGGACCCACTTGACACTCTCAAACCAGACCAAGTTGGAAATGGTGTCATTTTGCGTCTGGCAGGCACCCTGCGAGAGTCCGAATTCCAGGAGGCACCCGGCAATTTAAGGCCGCAGGCCCCTGAACCATTCTACAGGCTTTTTCCCTGGAAAAAAAATTTCAGAAGCCACTGTTCTGGGTGTCAGTTTACAGGACCCACTTGGCACTCTCCAACCAGACCAAGTTTGCACTGGTGCCACCTTGCGTCTGGGAGGCATCCTGCGAGACGCCGAATTCCAGGAGGCACCCGGCAATTTAAGGCCTCAGGCCCCTGAACCATTGTATAGGCTTTTCCCCTGGGAAACAAAACTCACAAGCCCCTGTTCTGGGTGTCAGTTTGCAGGAGCCACTTGACACTCTCAAACCAGACCAAGTTGGCACTGGTGCCACCTTGCGTCTGGGAGGCATCCTGCGAGAGGCGGATCTCCAGGTGGCACCCGGCCATAAAAGGCGGCATTACCTAAACCATTTTACAGGCTTTTTCCCTGGGAAAGAAAACTCACAAGCCACTGTTCTGGGTGTCAGTTTGCAGGAGCCACCTGTCACTCTCAAACCAGACCAAGTTGGCACTGGTGCCACCTTGCGTCTGGGAGGCATCCTGCGAGAGGCTGAATTCCAGGAGGCACCCGGCAATTTAAGGCCGCAGGATCCTGAACCATTGTACAGGCTTTTTCCCTGGGAAACAAAACTCACAAGCCACTGTTCTGGGTGTCAGTTTTCAGGACCCACTTGACACTCTCAAAGCAGACCAAGTTGGCACTGGTGCCACCTTGCGTCTGGGAGGCATCCTGCGAGAGGTGCAATTCCAGGAGGCACCCGGCAATTTAAGGCCGCAGGACCCTGAATCATTGTACAGGCTTTTTCCCTGGGAAACAAAACTCACAAGCCACTGTTCTGGGTGTCAGTTTTCAGGACCCACTTGGCACTCTTAAACCAGACCAAGTTGGCACTGGTGCCACCTTGCGTCTGGGAGGCATCCTGCGAGAGGCTGAATTCCAGGAAGCAGCCGGCAGTTTAAGGCCTCAGGCCCCTGAACCATTGTACAGAATTTTTCCCTGGGAAACAAAACTCACAAGCCACTGTTCTGGGTGTCAGTTTTCAGGACCCACCTGGCACTCTTAAACCAGACCAAGTTGGAACTGGTGCCACCTTGCGTGTGGGAGGCATCCTGCGAGTGGCCGAATTCCAGGAGGCACCCGGCAATTTAAGGCCTCAGGCCCCTGAACCATTGTACAGGCTTTTTCCTTGGGAAACAAAACTCACAAGCCACTGTTCTGGGTGTCAGTTTGCAGGAGCCACCTGGCACTCTCAAACCAGACCAAGTTGGAAATGGTGTCATTTTGCGTCTGGGAGGCACCCTGCGAGGGTCCGAATTCCAGGAGGCACCCGGCAATTTAAGGCCTCAGGCACCTGAACCATTGTACAGGCTTTTCCCCTGGGAAACAAAACTCACAAGCCACTGTTCTGGGTGTCAGTTTTCAGGACCCACTTGGCACTCTCAAACCAGACCAAGTTGGCACTGGTGTTGCTTAGCGACTGGGAAACATCTGGCGTGATGCGGAATTCCAGGAGGCGCCCGGCAATTTTAGGTCTCAGGCCCCTGAACCATTGTACAGGCTTTTTCCCTGGGAAACAAAACTCACAAGCCACTGTTCTGGGTGTCAGTTTTCAGGACCCACTTGACACTCTCAAAGCAGACCAAGTTGGCACTGGTGTTGCTTAGCGACTGGGAAACATCTGGAGTGATGCGGAATTCCAGGAGGCGCCCCGCAATTTAAGGCCGCAGGACCCTGAACCATTGTACAGGCTTTTTCCCTGGGAAACAAAACTCACAAGCCACTGTTCTGGGTGTCAGTTTTCAGGACCCACTTGGCACTCTCAAACCAGACCAAGTTGGCACTGGTGCCACCTTGCGTCTGGGAGGCATCCTTCGAGAGGCGGATCTCCAGGAGGCATCCGGCAATTTAAGTCCGCAGGACCCTAAACCATTGTACAGGCTTTTTCCCTGGGAAACAAAACTCACAAGCCACTGTTCTGGGTGTCAGTTTTCAGGACCCACTTGACACTCTCAAAGCAGACCAAGTTGGCACTGGTGTTGCTTAGCGACTGGGAAACATCTGGCGTGATGCGGAATTCCAGGAGGCGCCCGGCAATTTAAGGCCGCAGGACCCTGAACTATTGTACAGGCCTTTTCCCTGGGAAACAAAACTCACAAGCCACTGTTCTGGGTGTCAGTTTTCAGGACCCACTTGACACTCTCAAAGCAGACCAAGTTGGCACTGGTGCCACCTTGCGTCTGGGAGGCATCCTGCGAGAGGCGGATCTCCAGGTGGCACCCGGCTATAAAAGGCGGCATTACCTAAACCATTTTACAGGCTTTTTCCCTGGGAAAGAAAACTCACAAGCCACTGTTCTGGGTGTCAGTTTGCAGGAGCCACCTGTCACTCTCAAACCAGACCAAGTTTGCACTGGTGCCACCTTGCGTCTGGGAGGCATCCTGCGAGAGGCCGAATTCCAGGAGGCACCCGGCAATTTAAGGCCGCAGGATCCTGAACCATTGTACAGGCTTTTTCCCTGGGAAACAAAACTCACAAGCCACTGTTCTGGGTGTCAGTTTTCAGGACCCACTTGACACTCTCAAAGCAGACCAAGTTGGCACTGGTGCCACCTTGCGTCTGGGAGGCATCCTGCGAGAGGTGCAATTCCAGGAGGCACCCGGCAATTTAAGGCCGCAGGACCCTGAACCATTGTACAGGCTTTTTCCCTAGGAAACAAAACGCACAAGCCAGTGTTCTGGGTGTCAGTTTTCAGGACCCACTTGGCACTCTTAAACCAGACCAAGTTGGCACTGGTGCCACCTTGCGTCTGGGAGGCATCCTGCGAGAGGCTGAATTCCAGGAAGCAGCCGGCAGTTTAAGGCCTCAGGCCCCTGAACCATTGTACAGAATTTTTCCCTGGGAAACAAAACTCACAAGCCACTGTTCTGGGTGTCAGTTTTCAGGACCCACTTGGCACTCTTAAACCAGACCAAGTTGGAACTGGTGCCACCTTGCGTCTGGGAGGCATCCTGCGAGTGGCCGAATTCCAGGAGGCACCCGGCAATTTAAGGCCTCAGGCCCCTGAACCATTGTACAGGCTTTTTCCCTGGGAAACAAAACTCAGAAGCCACTGTTCTGGGTGTCAGTTTCCCGGACCCACTTGACACTCTCAAACCAGACCAAGTTGGCACTGGTGTTGCTTAGGGACTGGGAAACATCTGGCGTGATGCGGAATTCCAGGAGGCGCCCCGCAATTTAAGGCCGCAGGACCCTGAACCATTGTACAGGCTTTTTCCCTGGGAAACAAAACTCACAAGCCACTGTTCTGGGTGTCAGTTTTCAGGACCCACTTGGCACTCTCAAACCAGACCAAGTTGGCACTGGTGCCACCTTGCGTCTGGGAGGCCTCCTGTGAGAGGCGCAATTCCAGGAGGCATCCGGCAATTTAAGTCCGCAGGACCCTGAACCATTGTACAGGCTTTTTCCCTGGGAAACAAATCTCACAAGCCACTGTTCTGGGTGTCAGTTTTCAGGACACACTTGGCACTCTCAAACCAGACCAAGTTGGCACTAGTGCCACCTTGCGTCTGGGAGGCATCCTTCGAGAGGCGGATCTCCAGGAGGCATCCGGCAATTTAAGGCCGCAGGACCCTGAACCATTGTACAGGCTTTTTCCCTGGGAAACAAAACTCACAAGCCACTGTTCTGGGTGTCAGTTTTCAGGACCCACTTGACACTCTCAAAGCAGACCTAGTTGGCACTGGTGCCACCTTGCATCTGGGAGGCATTGTGCGAGTGGCCGAATTCCAGGAGGCACCCGGCAATTTAAGGCGTCAGGCCCCTGAACCATTGTACAGGCTTTTTCCCTGGGAAACAAAACTCACAAGCCACTGTTCTGGGTGTCAGTTTTCAGGACACACTTGACACTCTCAAAGCAGACCAAGTTGGCACTGGTGTTGCTTAGCGACTGGGAAACATCTGGCGTGATGCGGAATTCCAGGAGGCGCCCCGCAATTTAAGGCCGCAGGACCCTGAACCATTGTACAGGCTTTTTCCCTGGGAAACAAAACTCACAAGCCACTGTTCTGGGTGTCAGTTTTCAGGACCCACTTGACACTCTCAAAGCAGACCAAGTTGGCACTGGTGTTGCTTAGGGACTGGGAAACATCTGGCGTGATGCGGAATTCCAGGAGGCGCCCCGCAATTTAAGGCCTCAGGCCCCTGAACCATTGTACAGGCCTTTTCCCTGGGAAACAAAACTCACAAGCCACTGTTCTGGGTGTCAGTTTTCAGGACCCACTTGGCACTCTCAAACCAGACCAAGTTGGCACTGGTGCCACCTTGCGTCTGGGAGGCATCCTTCGAGAGGCGGATCTCCAGGAGGCACCCGGCAATTTAAGTCCGCAGGACCCTGAACCATTTTACAGGCTTTTTCCCTGGGAAACAAAACTCACAAGCCACTGTTCTGGGTGTCAGTTTTCAGGACCCACTTGACACTCTCAAAGCAGACCAAGTTGGCACTGGTGCCACCTTGCGTCTGGGAGGCATCCTGCGAGAGGCGCAATTCCAGGAGGCACCCGGAAATTTAAGGCCGCAGGACCCTGAACCATTGTACAGGCTTTTTCCCTGGGAAACAAAATTCACAAGCCACTGTTCTGGGTGTCAGTTTTCAGGACCCACCTGGCACTCTCAAACCAGACCAAGTTGGTACTGGTGTCACCTTGCGTCTGGAAAGCATCCTGCGAGAGGCCGAATTCCAGGAGGCACCCGGCAATTTAAGGCCTCAGGCCCCTGAACCATTGTACAGGCTTTTTCCCTGGGAAACAAAACTCACAAGCCACTGTTCTGGGTGTCAGTTTTCAGGACCCACTTGTCACTCTCAAACCAGACCAAGTTGGCACTGGTGCCACCTTGCGTCTGGGAGGCATCCTTCGAGAGGCGGATCTCCAGGAGGCACCCGGCAATTTAAGGCCGCAGGACCCTGAACCATTGTACAGGCTTTTTCCCTGGGAAACAAAACTCACAAGCCACTGTTCTGGGTGTCAGTTTTCAGGACCCACTTGACACTCTCAAAGCAGACCAAGTTGGCACTGCTGTTGCTTAGCGACAGGGAAACATCTGGCGAGATGCGGAATTCCAGGAGGCGCCCCGCAATTTAAGGCCGCAGGACCCTGAACCATTGTATAGGCTTTTCCCCTGGGAAACAAAACTCACAAGCCACTGTTCTGGGTGTCAGTTTGCAGGAGCCACTTGACACTCTCAAACCAGACCAAGTTGGCACTGGTGCCACCTTGCGTCTGGGAGGCATCCTGCGAGAGGCGGATCTCCAGGTGGCACCCGGCTATAAAAGGCGGCATTACCTAAACCATTTTACAGGCTTTTTCCCTGGGAAAGAAAACTCACAAGCCACTGTTCTGGGTGTCAGTTTGCAGGAGCCACCTGGCACTCTCAAACCAGACCAAGTTTGCACTGGTGCCACCTTGCGTCTGGGAGGCATCCTGCGAGAGGCTGAATTCCAGGAGGCACCCGGCAATTTAAGGCCGCAGGATCCTGAACCATTTTACAGGCTTTTTCCCTGGGAAACAAAACTCACAAGCCACTGTTCTGGGTGTCAGTTTTCAGGACCCACTTGACACTCTCAAAGCAGACCAAGTTGGCACTGGTGCCACCTTGCGTCTGGGAGGCATCCTGCGAGAGGTGCAATTCCAGGAGGCACCCGGCAATTTAAGGCCGCAGGACCCTGAATCATTGTACAGGCTTTTTCCCTGGGAAACAAAACTCACAAGCCACTGTTCTGGGTGTCAGTTTTCAGGACCCACTTGGCACTCTCAAACCAGACCAAGTTGGCACTGGTGCCACCTTGCGTCTGGGAGGCATCCTGCGAGAGGCTGAATTCCAGGAAGCAGCCGGCAGTTTAAGGCCTCAGGCCCCTGAACCATTGTACAGAATTTTTCCCTGGGAAACAAAACTCACAAGCCACTGTTCTGGGTGTCAGTTTTCAGGACCCACTTGGCACTCTTAAACCAGACCAAGTTGGAACTGGTGCCACCTTGCGTCTGGGAGGCATCCTGCGAGTGGCCGAATTCCAGGAGGCACCCGGCAATTTAAGGCCTCAGGCCCCTGAACCATTGTACAGGCTTTTTCCCTGGGAAACAAAACTCACAAGCCACTGTTCTGGGTGTCAGTTTCCCGGACCCACTTGACACTCTCAAACCAGACCAAGTTGGCACTGGTGTTGCTTAGGGACTGGGAAACATCTGGCGTGATGCGGAATTCCAGGAGGCGCCCCGCAATTTAAGGCCGCAGGACCCTGAACCATTGTACAGGCTTTTTCCCTGGGAAACAAAACTCACAAGCCACTGTTCTGGGTGTCAGTTTTCAGGACCCACTTGGCACTCTTAACCAGACCAAGTTGGAAATGGTGCCACCTTGCGTCTGGGAGGCATCCTTCGAGAGGCGGATCTCCAGGAGGCATCCGGCAATTTAAGGCCGCAGGACCCTGAACCATTGTACAGGCTTTTTCCCTGGGAAACAAAACTCACAAGCCACTGTTCTGGGTGTCAGTTTTCAGGACCCACTTGACACTCTCAAAGCAGACCTAGTTGGCACTGGTGCCACCTTGCATCTGGGAGGCATTGTGCGAGTGGCCGAATTCCAGGAGGCACCCGGCAATTTAAGGCGTCAGGCCCCTGAACCATTGTACAGGCTTTTTCCCTGGGAAACAAAACTCACAAGCCACTGTTCTGGGTGTCAGTTTTCAGGACACACTTGACACTCTCAAAGCAGACCAAGTTGGCACTGGTGTTGCTTAGCGACTGGGAAACATCTGGCGTGATGCGGAATTCCAGGAGGCGCCCCGCAATTTAAGGCCGCAGGACCCTGAACCATTGTACAGGCTTTTTCCCTGGGAAACAAAACTCACAAGCCACTGTTCTGGGTGTCAGTTTTCAGGACCCACTTGACACTCTCAAAGCAGACCAAGTTGGCACTGGTGTTGCTTAGGGACTGGGAAACATCTGGCGTGATGCGGAATTCCAGGAGGCGCCCCGCAATTTAAGGCCTCAGGCCCCTGAACCATTGTACAGGCCTTTTCCCTGGGAAACAAAACTCACAAGCCACTGTTCTGGGTGTCAGTTTTCAGGACCCACTTGGCACTCTCAAACCAGACCAAGTTGGCACTGGTGCCACCTTGCGTCTGGGAGGCATCCTTCGAGAGGCGGATCTCCAGGAGGCACCCGGCAATTTAAGTCCGCAGGACCCTGAACCATTTTACAGGCTTTTTCCCTGGGAAACAAAACTCACAAGCCACTGTTCTGGGTGTCAGTTTTCAGGACCCACTTGACACTCTCAAAGCAGACCAAGTTGGCACTGGTGCCACCCTGCGTCTGGGAGGCATCCTGCGAGAGGCGCAATTCCAGGAGGCACCCGGAAATTTAAGGCCGCAGGACCCTGAACCATTGTACAGGCTTTTTCCCTGGGAAACAAAATTCACAAGCCACTGTTCTGGGTGTCAGTTTTCAGGACCCACCTGGCACTCTCAAACCAGACCAAGTTGGTACTGGTGTCACCTTGCGTCTGGAAAGCATCCTGCGAGAGGCCGAATTCCAGGAGGCACCCGGCAATTTAAGGCCTCAGGCCCCTGAACCATTGTACAGGCTTTTTCCCTGGGAAACAAAACTCACAAGCCACTGTTCTGGGTGTCAGTTTTCAGGACCCACTTGTCACTCTCAAACCAGACCAAGTTGGCACTGGTGCCACCTTGCGTCTGGGAGGCATCCTTCGAGAGGCGGATCTCCAGGAGGCACCCGGCAATTTAAGGCCGCAGGACCCTGAACCATTGTACAGGCTTTTTCCCTGGGAAACAAAACTCACAAGCCACTGTTCTGGGTGTCAGTTTTCAGGACCCACTTGACACTCTCAAAGCAGACCAAGTTGGCACTGCTGTTGCTTAGCGACAGGGAAACATCTGGCGAGATGCGGAATTCCAGGAGGCGCCCCGCAATTTAAGGCCGCAGGACCCTGAACCATTGTATAGGCTTTTCCCCTGGGAAACAAAACTCACAAGCCACTGTTCTGGGTGTCAGTTTGCAGGAGCCACTTGACACTCTCAAACCAGACCAAGTTGGCACTGGTGCCACCTTGCGTCTGGGAGGCATCCTGCGAGAGGCGGATCTCCAGGTGGCACCCGGCTATAAAAGGCGGCATTACCTAAACCATTTTACAGGCTTTTTCCCTGGGAAAGAAAACTCACAAGCCACTGTTCTGGGTGTCAGTTTGCAGGAGCCACCTGGCACTCTCAAACCAGACCAAGTTTGCACTGGTGCCACCTTGCGTCTGGGAGGCATCCTGCGAGAGGCTGAATTCCAGGAGGCACCCGGCAATTTAAGGCCGCAGGATCCTGAACCATTTTACAGGCTTTTTCCCTGGGAAACAAAACTCACAAGCCACTGTTCTGGGTGTCAGTTTTCAGGACCCACTTGACACTCTCAAAGCAGACCAAGTTGGCACTGGTGCCACCTTGCGTCTGGGAGGCATCCTGCGAGAGGTGCAATTCCAGGAGGCACCCGGCAATTTAAGGCCGCAGGACCCTGAATCATTGTACAGGCTTTTTCCCTGGGAAACAAAACTCACAAGCCACTGTTCTGGGTGTCAGTTTTCAGGACCCACTTGGCACTCTCAAACCAGACCAAGTTGGCACTGGTGCCACCTTGCGTCTGGGAGGCATCCTGCGAGAGGCTGAATTCCAGGAAGCAGCCGGCAGTTTAAGGCCTCAGGCCCCTGAACCATTGTACAGAATTTTTCCCTGGGAAACAAAACTCACAAGCCACTGTTCTGGGTGTCAGTTTTCAGGACCCACTTGGCACTCTTAAACCAGACCAAGTTGGAACTGGTGCCACCTTGCGTCTGGGAGGCATCCTGCGAGTGGCCGAATTCCAGGAGGCACCCGGCAATTTAAGGCCTCAGGCCCCTGAACCATTGTACAGGCTTTTTCCCTGGGAAACAAAACTCACAAGCCACTGTTCTGGGTGTCAGTTTCCCGGACCCACTTGACACTCTCAAACCAGACCAAGTTGGCACTGGTGTTGCTTAGGGACTGGGAAACATCTGGCGTGATGCGGAATTCCAGGAGGCGCCCCGCAATTTAAGGCCGCAGGACCCTGAACCATTGTACAGGCTTTTTCCCTGGGAAACAAAACTCACAAGCCACTGTTCTGGGTGTCAGTTTTCAGGACCCACTTGGCACTCTTAACCAGACCAAGTTGGAAATGGTGCCACCTTGCGTCTGGGAGGCATCCTTCGAGAGGCGGATCTCCAGGAGGCATCCGGCAATTTAAGTCCGCAGGACCCTGAACCATTGTACAGGCTTTTTCCCTGGGAAACAAAACTCACAAGCCACTGTTCTGGGTGTCAGTTTGCAGGAGCCACCTGGCACTCTCAAACCAGACCAAGTTGGCACTGGTGCCACCTTGCGTCTGGGAGGCATCCTGCGAGAGGCGCAATTCCAGGAGGCACCCGGCAATTTAAGGCCGCAGGACCCAAAACCATTCTACAGGCCTTTTCCCTGGGAAACAAAACTCACAAGCCAATGCTCTGGGTGTCAGTTTTCAGGACCCACTTGACACTCTCAAAGCAGACCTAGTTGGCACTGGTGCCACCTTGCATCTGGGAGGCATCCTGCGAGTGGCCGAATTCCAGGAGGCACTCGGCAATTTAAGGCCTCAGGCCCCTGAACCATTGTACAGGCTTTTTCCCTGGGAAACAAAACTCACAAGCCACTGTTCTGGGTGTCAGTTTTGAGGACACACTTGACACTCTCAAAGCAGACCAAGTTGGCACTGGTGTTGCTTAGCGACTGGGAAACATCTGGCGTGATGCGGAATTCCAGGAGGCGCCCCGCAATTTAAGGCCGCAGGACCCTGAACCATTGTACAGGCTTTTTCCCTGGGAAACAAAACTCACAAGCCACTGTTCTGGGTGTCAGTTTTCAGGACCCACTTGACACTCTCAAAGCAGACCAAGTTGGCACTGGTGTTGCTTAGCGACTGGGAAACATCTGGCGTGATGCGGAATTCCAGGAGGCGCCCCGCAATTTAAGGCCTCAGGCCCCTGAACCATTGTACAGGCCTTTTCCCTGGGAAACAAAACTCACATACCACTGTTCTGGGTGTCAGTTTTCAGGACCCACTTGGCACTCTCAAACCAGACCAAGTTGGCACTGGTGCCACCTTGCGTCTGGGAGGCATCCTTCGAGAGGCGGATCTCCAGGAGGCACCCGGCAATTTAAGTCCGCAGGACCCTGAACCATTGTACAGGCTTTTTCCCTGGGAAACAAAACTCACAAGCCACTGTTCTGGGTGTCAGTTTTCAGGACCCACTTGACACTCTCAAACCAGACCAAGTTGGCACTGGTGCCACCTTGCGTCTGGGAGGCATCCTGCGAGAGGCGCAATTCCAGGAGGCACCTGGCAATTTAAGGCCGCAGGACCCTGAACCATTGTACAGGCTTTTTCCCTGGGAAACAAAACTCACAAGCCACTGTTCTGGGTGTCAGTTTTCAGGACCCACTTGGCACTCTCAAACCAGACCAAGTTGGCACTGGTGTAACCTTGCGTCTGGAAGGCATCCTGCGAGAGGCGCAATTCAAGGAGGCACCCGGCAATTTAAGTCCGCAGGACCCTGAACCATTGTACAGGCTTTTTCCCTGGGAAACAAAACTCACAAGCCACTGTTCTGGGTGTCAGTTTTCAGGACCCACTTGGCACTCTTAAACCAGACCAAGTTGGCACTGGTGCCACCTTGCATCTTGGAGGCATCCTGCGAGAGGCCGAATTCCAGGAGTCATCCGGCAATTAAGGCCGCAGGACCCTGAACCATTGTACAGGCTTTTTCCCTGGGAAAGAAAACTCACAAGCCACTGTTCTGGGTGTCAGTTTTCAGGAGCCACCTGTCACTCTCAAACCAGACCAAGTTGGAACTGGTGCCACCTTGCATCTTGGAGGCATCCTGCGAGAGGCCGAATTCCAGGAGTCATCCGGCAATTTAAGGCCGCAGGACCCTGAACCATTGTACAGGCTTTTTCCCTGGGAAAGAAAACTCACAAGCCACTGTTCTGGGTGTCAGTTTTCAGGACCCACTTGACACTCTCAAACCAGACCAAGTTGGAAATGGTGTCATTTTGCGTCTGGGAGGCACCCTGCGAGAGTCCGAATTCCAGGAGGCACCCGGCAATTTAAGGCCGCAGGCCCCTGAACCATTCTACAGGCTTTTTCCCTGGAAAAAAAATTTCAGAAGCCACTGTTCTGGGTGTCAGTTTACAGGACCCACTTGGCACTCTCCAACCAGACCAAGTTTGCACTGGTGCCACCTTGCGTCTGGGAGGCATCCTGCAAGACGCCGAATTCCAGGAGGCACCCGGCAATTTAAGGCCTCAGGCCCCTGAACCATTGTATTAGCTTTTCCCCTGGGAAACAAAACTCACAAGCCACTGTTCTGGGTGTCAGTTTGCAGGAGCCACTTGACACTCTCAAACCAGACCAAGTTGGCACTGGTGCCACCTTGCGTCTGGGAGGCATCCTGCGAGAGGCGAATCTCCAGGTGGCACCAGGCTATAAAAGGCGGCATTACCTAAACTATTTTACAGGCTTTTTCCCTGGGAAAGAAAACTCACAAGCCACTGTTCTGGGTGTCAGTTTGCAGGAGCCACCTGTCACTCTCAAACCAGACCAAGTTTGCACTGGTGCCACCTTGCGTCTGGGAGGCATCCTGCGAGAGGCTGAATTCCAGGAGGCACCCGGCAATTTAAGGCCGCAGGATCCTGAACCATTGTACAAGCTTTTTCCCTGGGAAACAAAACTCACAAGCCACTGTTCTGGGTGTCAGTTTTCAGGACCCACTTGACACTCTCAAACCAGACGAAGTTGGCACTGGTGTTGCTTAGGGACTGGGAAACATCTGGCGTGATGCGGAATTCCAGGAGGCGCCCCGCAATTTAAGGCCGCAGGACCCTGAACCATTGTACAGGCTTTTTCCCTGGGAAACAAAACTCACAAGCCACTGTTCTGGGTGTCAGTTTTCAGGACCCACCTGGCACTCTCAAACCAGACCAAGTTGGCACTGGTGCCACCTTGCGTCTGGGAGGCATCCTGCGAGAGGCGCAATTCCATGAGGCACCCGGCAATTTAAGGCCGCAGGACCCTGAACCATTCTACAGGCCTTTTCCCTGGGAAACAAAACTCACAAGCCAATGCTCTGGGTGTCAGTTTTCAGGACCCACTTGACACTCTCAAAGCAGACCTAGTTGGCACTAGTGCCACCTTGCATCTGGGAGGCATCCTGCTAGCGGCCGAATTCCAGGAGGCACTCGGCAATTTAAGGCCTCAGGCCCCTGAACCATTGTACAGGCTTTTTCCCTGGGAAACAAAACTCACAAGCCACTGTTCTGGGTGTCAGTTTTCAGGACACACTTGACACCATCAAAGCAGACCAAGTTGGCACTGGTGTTGCTTAGCGACTGGGACACATCTGGCGTGATGCGGAATTCCAGGAGGCGCCCCGCAATTTAAGGCCGCAGGACCCTGAACCATTGTACAGGCTTTTTCCCTGGGAAACAAAACTCACAAGCCACTGTTCTGGGTGTCAGTTTTCAGGACCCACTTGACACTCTCAAAGCAGACCAAGTTGGCACTGGTGTTGCTTAGCGACTGGGAAACATCTGGCGTGATGCGGAATTCCAGGAGGCGCCCCGCAATTTAAGGCCTCAGGCCCCTGAACCATTGTACAGGCCTTTTCCCTGGGAAACAAAACTATCAAGCCACTGTTCTGGGTGTCAGTTTTCAGGACCCACTTGGCACTCTCAAACCAGACCAAGTTGGCACTGGTGCCACCTTGCGTCTGGGAGGCATCCTTCGAGAGGCGGATCTCCAGGAGGCACCCGGCAATTTAAGGCCGCAGGACCCTGAACCATTTTACAGGCTTTTTCCCTGGGAAACAAAACTCACAAGCCACTGTTCTGGGTGTCAGTTTTCAGGACCCACTTGACACTCTCAAAGCAGACCAAGTTGGCACTGGTGCCACCTTGTGTCTGGGAGGCATCCTGCGAGAGGCGCAATTCCAGGAGGCACCCGGCAATTTAAGTCCGCAGGACCCTGAACCATTGTACAGGCTTTTTCCCTGGGAAACAAAACTCACAAGCCACTGTTCTGGGTGTCAATTTTCAGGACCCACCTGGCACTCTCAAACCAGACCAAGTTGGCACTGGTGTCACCTTGCGTCTGGAAGGCATCCTGCGAGAGGCGCAATTCCAGGAGGCACCCGGCAATTTAAGTCCGCAGGACCCTGAACCATTGTACAGGCTTTTACCCTGGGAAACAAAACTCACAAGCCACTGTTCTGGGTGTCAGTTTTCAGGACCCACTTGGCACTCTTAAACCAGACCAAGTTGGAACTGGTGCCACCTTGCGTCTGGGAGGCATCCTGCGAGAGGCCGAATTCCAGGAGGCACCCGGCATTTTAAGGCCTCAGGCCCCTGAACCATTGTACAGGCTTTTTCCCTGGGAAACAAAACTCACAAGCCACTGTTCTGGGTGTCAGTTTTCAGGACCCACTTGGCACTCTCAAACCAGACCAAGTTGGCACTGGTGCCACCTTGCGTCTGGGAGGCATCCTTCGAGAGGCGGATCTCCAGGAGGCATCCGGCAATTTAAGTCCGCAGGACCCTGAACCATTGTACAGGCTTTTTCCCTGGGAAACAAAACTCATAAGCCACTGTTCTGGGTGTCAGTTTTCAGGACCCACTTGACACTCTCAAAGAAGACCAAGTTGGCACTGGTGTTGCTTAGCGACTGGAAACATCTGGCGAGATGCGGAATTCCAGGAGGCGCCCCGCAATTTAAGGCCGCAGGACCCTGAACAATTGCACAGGCTTTTTCCCCTGGGAAACAAAACTCACAAGCCACTGTTCTGGGTGTCAGTTTTCAGGACCCACTTGGCACTCTCAAACCAGACCAAGTTGGCACTGGTGCCACCTTGCGTCTGGGAGGCATCCTTCGAGAGGCGGATCTCCAGGAGGCACCCGGCAATTTAAGTCCGCAGGACCCTGAACCATTGTACAGCCTTTTTCCCTGGGAAACAAAACTCACAAGCCACTGTTCTGGGTGTCAGTTTTCAGGACCCACTTGACACTCTCAAAGCAGACCAAGTTGGCACT
Organism: Fringilla coelebs; assembly: GCF_963513975.1. Taxonomy (NCBI): domain Eukaryota; kingdom Metazoa; phylum Chordata; class Aves; order Passeriformes; family Fringillidae; genus Fringilla; species Fringilla coelebs. Next base: position 1,678,713 of record NC_140048.1, read on the forward strand.
GGTGCCACCTTGCGTCTGGGAGGCATCCTGCGAGAGGCGCAATTCCAGGAGCCACCCGGCAATTTAAGGCCTCAGGCCCCTGAACCATTGTACAGGCTTTTCCCCTGGGAAACAAAACTCACAAGCCACTGTTCTGGGTGTCAGTTTTCAGGACCCACTTGGCACTCTTAAACCAGACCAAGTTGGAACTGGTGCCACCTTGCGTCTGGGAGGCATCCTGAGAGAGGCCGAATTCCAGGAGTCACCCGGCAATTTAAGGCCTCAGGCCCCTGAACCATTGTACAGGCTTTTTCCTTGGGAAACAAAACTCACAAGTCACTGTTCTGGGTGTCAGTTTTCAGGACCCACTTGGCACTCTTAAACCAGACCAAGTTGGAACTGGTGCCACCTTGCATCTTGGAGGCATCCTGCGAGAGGCCGAATTCCAGGAGTCATCCGGCAATTTAAGGCCGCAGGACCCTGAACCATTGTACAGGATTTTTCCCTGGGAAAGAAAACTCACAAGCCACTGTTCTGGGTGTCAGTTTTCAGGACCCACTTGACACTCTCAAACCAGACCAAGTTGGAAATGGTGTCATTTTGCGTCTGGGAGGCATCCTGCGAGAGTCCGAATTCCAGGAGGCACCCGGCAATTTAAGGCCTCAGGCCCCTGAACCATTGTACAGGCTTTTCCCCTGGGAAACAAAACTCACAAGCCACTGTTCTGGGTGTCAGTTTTCAGGACCCACTTGGCACTCTCAAACCAGACCAAGTTGGCACTGGTGTTGCTTAGCGACTGGGAAACATCTGGCGTGATGCGGAATTCCAGGAGGCGCCCCGCAATTTTAGGCCTCAGGCCCCTGAACCATTGTACAGGCTTTTTCCCTGGGAAACAAAACTCACAAGCCACTGTTCTGGGTGTCAGTTTTCAGGACCCACTTGGCACTCTCAAACCAGACCAAGTTGGCACTGGTGCCACCTTGCGTCTGGGACGCATCCTGCGAGAGGCGGAATTCCAGGAGGCACCCGGCAATTTAAGGCCGCAGGACCCAAAACCATTCTACAGGCTTTTTCCCTGGGAAACAAAACTCACAAGCCACTGTTCTGGGTGTCAGTTTGCAGGACCCACTTGGCACTCTCAAACCAGACCAAGTTGGCACTGGTGCCACCTTGCATCTGGGAAGCATCTTGCAAGACGCCGAATTCCAGGAGGCACCCGGCAATTTAAGGCCGCAGGACCCTGAACCATTGTACAGGCTTTTTCCCTGGGAAACAAAACTCACAAGCCGCAGTTCTGGGTGTCAGTTTCCAGGACCCACTTGGCACTCTTAAACCAGACCATGTTGGCACTGGTGTTGCTTAGCGTCTGGGAAACATCTGGTGAGATGCGGAATTCCAGGAGGCACCCGGCAATTAAGGCCGCAGGACCCTGAACCATTTTACAGGCTTTTTCCCTGGGAAATCAAACTCACAAGCCACTGTTCTGGGTGTCAGTTTTCAGGACCCACTTGGCACTCTCAAACCAGACCAAGTTGGCACTGGTGTCATTTTGCGTCTGGGAGGCACCCTGCGAGAGTCCGAATTCCAGGAGGCACCCGGCAATTTAAGGCCTCAGGCCCCTGAACCATTGTACAGGCTTTTCCCCTGGGAAACAAAACTCACAAGCCACTGTTCTGGGTGTCAGTTTTCAGGACCCACTTGGCACTCTCAAACCAGACCAAGTTGGCACTGGTGTTGCTTAGCGACTGGGAAACATCTGGCGTGATGCGGAATTCCAGGAGGCGCCCCGCAATTTTAGGCCTCAGGCCCCTGAACCATTGTACAGGCTTTTTCCCTGGGAAACAAAACTCACAAGCCACAGTTCTGGGTGTCAGTTTTCAGGACCCACTTGACACTCTCAAAGCAGACCAAGTTGGCACTGGTGTTGCTTAGTGACTGGGAAACATCTGGCGTGATGCGGAATTCCAGGAGGCGCCCCGCAATTTAAGGCCGCAGGACCCTGAACCATTGTACAGGCTTTTACCCTGGGAAACAAAACTCACAAGCCACTGTTCTGGGTGTCAGTTTTCAGGACCCACTTGGCACTCTCAAACCAGACCAAGTTGGCACTGGTGCCACCTTGCGTCTGGGAGGCATCCTGCGAGAGGCCGAATTCCAGGAGGCACCCAGCAATATAAGGCCGCAGGACCCAAAACCATTCTACAGGCTTTTTCCCTGGAAAAAAAATTTCAGAAGCCACTGTTCTGGGTGTCAATTTACAGGACCCACTTGACACTCTCAAACCAGACCAAGTTTGCACTGGTGCCACCTTGCGTCTGGGAGGCATCCTTCGAGAGGCGGATCTCCAGGAGGCACCCGGCAATTTAAGTCCGCAAGACCCTGAACCATTGTACAGGCTTTTTCCCTGGGAAACAAAACTCACAAGCCACTGTTCTGGGTGTCAGTTTTCAGGACCCACTTGACACTCTCAAAGCAGACCAAGTTGGCACTGGTGCCACCTTGCGTCTGGGAGGCATCCTGCGAGAGGCGCAATTCCAGGAGACACCCGGCAATTTAAGGCGGCATTACCTAAACCATTTTACAGGCTTTTTCCCTGGGAAACAAAACTCACAAGCCACTGTTCTGGGTGTCAGTTTGCAGGAGCCACCTGGCACTCTCAAACCAGACCAAGTTGGCACTGGTGCCACCTTGCGTCTGGGAGGCAACCTTCGAGAGGCGGATCTCCAGGAGGCACCCGGCAATTTAAGTCCGCAGGACCCTGAACCATTGTACAGCCTTTTTCCCTGGGAAACAAAACTCACAAGCCACTGTTCTGGGTGTCAGTTTTCAGGACCCACTTGACACTCTCAAAGCAGACCAAGTTGGCACTGGTGCCACCTTGCGTCTGGGAGGCATCCTGCGAGAGGCGCAATTCCAGGAGCCACCCGGCAATTTAAGGCCGCCTGACCCTGAACCATTGTACAGGCTTTTTCCCTGGGAAACAAAACTCACAAGCCACTGTTCTGGGTGTCAGTTTTCAGGACCCACTTGGCACTCTTAAACCAGACCAAGTTGGAACTGGTGCCACCTTGCGTCTGGGAGGCATCCTGCGAGTGGCCGAATTCCAGGAGGCACACGGCAATTTAAGGCCTCAGGCCCCTGAACCATTGTACAGGCTTTTTCCTTGGGAAACAAAACTCACAAGTCACTGTTCTGGGTTTCAGTTTTCAGGACCCACTTGGCACTCTCAAACCAGACCAAGTTGGCACTGGTGCCACCTTGCATCTTGGAGGCATCCTGCGAGAGGCCGAATTCCCGGAGTCATCCGGCAATTTAAGGCCGCAGGACCCTGAACCATTGTACAGGCTTTTTCCCTGGGAAACAAAACTCACAAGCCACTGTTCTGGGTGTCAGTTTTCAGGACCCACTTGACACTCTCAAACCAGACCAAGTTGGAAATGGTGTCATTTTGCGTCTGGGAGTCACCCTGCGAGAGTCCGAATTCCAGGAGGCACCCGGCAATTTAAGGCCTCAGGCCCCTGAACCATTGTACAGGCTTTTCCCCTGGGAAACAAAACTCACAAGCCACTGTTCTGGGTGTCAGTTTTCAGGACCCACTTGGCACTCTTAAACCAGACCAAGTTGGAACTGGTGCCACCTTGCGTCTGGGAGGCATCCTGAGAGAGGCCGAATTCCAGGAGTCACCCGGCAATTTAAGGCCTCAGGCCCCTGAACCATTGTACAGGCTTTTTCCCTGGGAAACAAAACTCACAAGCCACTGTTCTGGGTGTCAGTTTTCAGGACCCACTTGACACTCTCAAAGCAGACCAAGTTGGCACTGGTGCCACCTTGCGTCTGGGAGGCATCCTTCGAAAGGCGGATCTCCAGGAGGCACCCGGCAATTTAAGTCCGCAGGACCCTGAACCATTGTACAGGCTTTTTCCCTGGGAAACAAAACTCACAAGCCACTGTTCTGGGTGTCAGTTTTCAGGACCCACTTGACACTCTAAAACCAGACCAAGTTGGAAATGGTGTCATTTTGCGTCTGGGAGGCATCCTGCTAAAGGCGCAATTCCAGGAGGCACCTGGCAATTTAAGTCCGCATGACCCTGAACCATTGTACAGGCTTTTTCCCTGGGAAACAAAACTCACAAGCCACTGTTCTGGGTGTCAGTTTTCAGGACCCACTTGGCACTCTCAAACCAGACCAAGTTGGCACTGGTGCCACCTTGCGTCTGGGAGGCATCCTGCGAGAGGCGGATCCCCAGGAGGCATCCGGCAATTTAAGTCCGCAGGACCCTGAACCATTGTACAGGCTTTTTCCCTGGGAAACAAAACTCATAAGCCACTGTTCTGGGTGTCAGTTTTCAGGACCCACTTGACACTCTCAAAGCAGACCAAGTTGGCACTGGTGTTGCTTAGCGACTGGAAACATCTGGCGAGATGCGGAATTCCAGGAGGCGCCCCGCAATTTAAGGCCGCAGGACCCTGAACCATTGTACAGGCTTTTTCCCTGGGAAACAAAACTCACAAGCCACTGTTCTGGGTGTCAGTTTCCAGGACCCACTTGGCACTCTTAAACCAGACCATGTTGGCACTGGTGTTGCTTAGCGTCTGGGAAACATCTGGTGAGATGCGGAATTCCAGGAGGCACCCGGCAATTAAGGCCGCAGGACCCTGAACCATTTTACAGGCTTTTTCCCTGGGAAACAAAACTCACAAGCCACTGTTCTGGGTGTCAGTTTTCAGGACCCACTTGGCACTCTCAAACCAGACCAAGTTGGCACTGGTGTCATTTTGCGTCTGGGAGGCACCCTGCGAGAGTCCGAATTCCAGGAGGCACCTGGCAATTTAAGGCCTCAGGCCCCTGAACCATTGTACAGGCTTTTACCCTGGGAAACAAAACTCACAAGCCACTGTTCTGGGTGTCAGTTTTCAGGACCCACTTGGCACTCTCAAACCAGACCAAGATGGCACTGGTGCCACCTTGCGTCTGGGAGGCATCCTGCGAGAGGCCGAATTCCAGGAGGCACCCGGCAATTTAAGGCCGCAGGACCCAAAACCATTCTACAGACTTTTTCCCTGGAAAAAAAATTTCAGAAGCCACTGTTCTGGGTGTCAATTTACAGGACCCACTTGGCACTCTCAAACCAGACCAAGTTTGCACTGGTGCCACCTTGCGTCTGGGAGGCATCCTTCGAGAGGCGGATCTCCAGGAGGCACCCGGCAATTTAAGTCCGCAAGACCCTGAACCATTGTACAGGCTTTTTCCCTGGGAAACAAAACTCACAAGCCACTGTTCTGGGTGTCAGTTTTCAGGACCCACTTGACACTCTCAAAGCAGACCAAGTTGGCACTGGTGCCACCTTGCGTCTGGGAGGCATCCTGCGAGAGGCGCAATTCCAGGAGACACCCGGCAATTTAAGGCGGCATTACCTAAACCATTTTACAGGCTTTTTCCCTGGGAAACAAAACTCACAAGCCACTGTTCTGGGTGTCAGTTTGCAGGAGCCACCTGGCACTCTCAAACCAGACCAAGTTGGCACTGGTGCCACCTTGCGTCTGGGAGGCATCCTTCGAGAGACGGATCTCCAGGAGGCACCCGGCAATTTAAGTCCGCAGGACCCTGAACCATTGTACAGCCTTTTTCCCTGGGAAACAAAACTCACAAGCCACTGTTCTGGGTGTCAGTTTTCAGGACCCACTTGACACTCTCAAAGCAGACCAAGTTGGCACTGGTGCCACCTTGCGTCTGGGAGGCATCCTGCGAGAGGCGCAATTCCAGGAGCCACCCGGCAATTTAAGGCCGCCTGACCCTGAACCATTGTACAGGCTTTTTCCCTGGGAAACAAAACTCACAAGCCACTGTTCTGGGTGTCAGTTTTCAGGACCCACTTGGCACTCTTAAACCAGACCAAGTTGGAACTGGTGCCACCTTGCGTCTGGGAGGCATCCTGCGAGTGGCCGAATTCCAGGAGGCACACGGCAATTTAAGGCCTCAGGCCCCTGAACCATTGTACAGGCTTTTTCCCTGGGAAACAAAACTCACAAGTCACTGTTCTGGGTTTCAGTTTTCAGGACCCACTTGGCACTCTCAAACCAGACCAAGTTGGCACTGGTGCCACCTTGCATCTTGGAGGCATCCTGCGAGAGGCCGAATTCCAGGAGTCATCCGGCAATTTAAGGCCGCAGGACCCTGAACCATTGTACAGGCTTTTTCCCTGGGAAACAAAACTCACAAGCCACTGTTCTGGGTGTCAGTTTTCAGGACCCACTTGACACTCTCAAACCAGACCAAGTTGGAAATGGTGTCATTTTGCGTCTGGGAGGCACCCTGCGAGAGTCCGAATTCCAGGAGGCACCCGGCAATTTAAGGCCTCAGGCCCCTGAACCATTGTACAGGCTTTTCCCCTGGGAAACAAAACTCACAAGCCACTGTTCTGGGTGTCAGTTTTCAGGACCCACTTGGCACTCTTAAACCAGACCAAGTTGGAACTGGTGCCACCTTGCGTCTGGGAGGCATCCTGAGAGAGGCCGAATTCCAGGAGTCACCCGGCAATTTAAGGCCTCAGGCCCCTGAACCATTGTACAGGCTTTTTCCCTGGGAAACAAAACTCACAAGCCACTGTTCTGGGTGTCAGTTTTCAGGACCCACTTGACACTCTCAAAGCAGACCAAGTTGGCACTGGTGCCACCTTGCGTCTGGGAGGCATCCTTCGAGAGGCGGATCTCCAGGAGGCACCCGGCAATTTAAGTCCGCAGGACCCTGAACCATTGTACAGGCTTTTTCCCTGGGAAACAAAACTCACAAGCCACTGTTCTGGGTGTCAGTTTTCAGGACCCACTTGGCACTCTTAAACCAGACCAAGTTGGCACTGGTGCCACCTTGCGTCTGGGAGGCATCCTGCTAAAGGCGCAATTCCAGGAGGCACCCGGCAATTTAAGTCCGCATGACCCTGAACCATTGTACAGGCTTTTTCCCTGGGAAACAAAACTCACAAGCCACTGTTCTGGGTGTCAGTTTTCAGGACCCACTTGGCACTCTTAAACCAGACCAAGTTGGAACTGGTGCCACCTTGCGTCTGGGAGGCATCCTGCGAGAGGCCGAATTCCAGGAGGCACCCGGCATTTTAAGGCCTCAGGCCCCTGAACCATTGTACAGGCTTTTTCCCTGGGAAACAAAACTCACAAGCCACTGTTCTGGGTGTCAGTTTTCAGGACCCACTTGGCACTCTCAAACCAGACAAAGTTGGCACTGGTGCCACCTTGCGTCTGGGAGGCATCCTTCGAGAGGCGGATCTCCAGGAGGCATCCGGCAATTTAAGTCCGCAAGACCCTGAACCATTGTACAGGCTTTTTCCCTGGGAAACAAAACTCATAAGCCACTGTTCTGGGTGTCAGTTTTCAGGACCCACTTGACACTCTCAAAGCAGACCAAGTTGGCACTGGTGTTGCTTAGCGACTGGAAACATCTGGCGAGATGCGGAATTCCAGGAGGCGCCCCGCAATTTAAGGCCGCAGGACCCTGAACCATTGCACAGGCTTTTTCCCCTGGGAAACAAAACTCACAAGCCACTGTTCTGGGTGTCAGTTTTCAGGACCCACTTGGCACTCTCAAACCAGACCAAGTTGGCACTGGTGCCACCTTGCGTCTGGGAGGCATCCTTCGAGAGGCGGATCTCCAGGAGGCACCCGGCAATTTAAGTCCGCAGGACCCTGAACCATTGTACAGGCTTTTTCCCTGGGAAACAAAACTCACAAGCCACTGTTCTGGGTGTCAGTTTTCAGGACCCACTTGACACTCTCAAAGCAGACCAAGTTGGCACTGGTGCCACCTTGCGTCTGGGAGGCATCCTGCGAGAGGCGCAATTCCAGGAGCCACCCGGCAATTTAAGGCCGCCTGACCCTGAACCATTGTACAGGCTTTTTCCCTGGGAAACAAAACTCACAAGCCACTGTTCTGGGTGTCAGTTTTCAGGACCCACTTGGCACTCTTAAACCAGACCAAGTTGGAACTGGTGCCACCTTGCGTCTGGGAGGCATCCTGCGAGTGGCCGAATTCCAGGAGGCACACGGCAATTTAAGGCCTCAGGCCCCTGAACCATTGTACAGGCTTTTTCCCTGGGAAACAAAACTCACAAGTCACTGTTCTGGGTTTCAGTTTTCAGGACCCACTTGGCACTCTCAAACCAGACCAAGTTGGCACTGGTGCCACCTTGCATCTTGGAGGCATCCTGCGAGAGGCCGAATTCCAGGAGTCATCCGGCAATTTAAGGCCGCAGGACCCTGAACCATTGTACAGGCTTTTTCCCTGGGAAACAAAACTCACAAGCCACTGTTCTGGGTGTCAGTTTTCAGGACCCACTTGACACTCTCAAACCAGACCAAGTTGGAAATGGTGTCATTTTGCGTCTGGGAGGCACCCTGCGAGAGTCCGAATTCCAGGAGGCACCCGGCAATTTAAGGCCTCAGGCCCCTGAACCATTGTACAGGCTTTTCCCCTGGGAAACAAAACTCACAAGCCACTGTTCTGGGTGTCAGTTTTCAGGACCCACTTGGCACTCTTAAACCAGACCAAGTTGGAACTGGTGCCACCTTGCGTCTGGGAGGCATCCTGAGAGAGGCCGAATTCCAGGAGTCACCCGGCAATTTAAGGCCTCAGGCCCCTGAACCATTGTACAGGCTTTTTCCCTGGGAAACAAAACTCACAAGCCACTGTTCTGGGTGTCAGTTTTCAGGACCCACTTGACACTCTCAAAGCAGACCAAGTTGGCACTGGTGCCACCTTGCGTCTGGGAGGCATCCTTCGAGAGGCGGATCTCCAGGAGGCACCCGGCAATTTAAGTCCGCAGGACCCTGAACCATTGTACAGGCTTTTTCCCTGGGAAACAAAACTCACAAGCCACTGTTCTGGGTGTCAGTTTTCAGGACCCACTTGGCACTCTTAAACCAGACCAAGTTGGCACTGGTGCCACCTTGCGTCTGGGAGGCATCCTGCTAAAGGCGCAATTCCAGGAGGCACCCGGCAATTTAAGTCCGCATGACCCTGAACCATTGTACAGGCTTTTTCCCTGGGAAACAAAACTCACAAGCCACTGTTCTGGGTGTCAGTTTTCAGGACCCACTTGGCACTCTTAAACCAGACCAAGTTGGAACTGGTGCCACCTTGCGTCTGGGAGGCATCCTGCGAGAGGCCGAATTCCAGGAGGCACCCGGCATTTTAAGGCCTCAGGCCCCTGAACCATTGTACAGGCTTTTTCCCTGGGAAACAAAACTCACAAGCCACTGTTCTGGGTGTCAGTTTTCAGGACCCACTTGGCACTCTCAAAGCAGACCAAGTTGGCACTGGTGTTGCTTAGCGACTGGAAACATCTGGCGAGATGCGGAATTCCAGGAGGCGCCCCGCAATTTAAGGCCGCAGGACCCTGAACCATTGCACAGGCTTTTTCCCCTGGGAAACAAAACTCACAAGCCACTGTTCTGGGTGTCAGTTTTCAGGACCCACTTGGCACTCTCAAACCAGACCAAGTTGGCACTGGTGCCACCTTGCGTCTGGGAGGCATCCTTCGAGAGGCGGATCTCCAGGAGGCACCCGGCAATTTAAGTCCGCAGGACCCTGAACCATTGTACAGGCTTTTTCCCTGGGAAACAAAACTCACAAGCCACTGTTCTGGGTGTCAGTTTTCAGGACCCACTTGACACTCTCAAAGCAGACCAAGTTGGCACTGGTGCCACCTTGCGTCTGGGAGGCATCCTGCGAGAGGCGCAATTCCAGGAGCCACCCGGCAATTTAAGGCCGCCTGACCCTGAACCATTGTACAGGCTTTTTCCCTGGGAAACAAAACTCACAAGCCACTGTTCTGGGTGTCAGTTTTCAGGACCCACTTGGCACTCTCCAACCAGACCAAGTTGGAACTGGTGCCACCTTGCGTCTGGGAGGCATCCTGCGAGTGGCCGAATTCCAGGAGGCACACGGCAATTTAAGGCATCAGGCCCCTGAACCATTGTACAGGCTTTTTCCTTGGGAAACAAAACTCACAAGTCACTGTTCTGGGTTTCAGTTTTCAGGACCCACTTGGCACTCTCAAACCAGACCAAGTTGGCACTGGTGCCACCTTGCATCTTGGAGGCATCCTGCGAGAGGCCGAATTCCAGGAGTCATCCGGCAATTTAAGGCCGCATGACCCTGAACCATTGTACAGGCTTTTTCCCTGGGAAACAAAACTCACAAGCCACTGTTCTGGGTGTCAGTTTTCAGGACCCACTTGACACTCTCAAACCAGACCAAGTTGGAACTGGTGCCACCTTGCGTCTGGGAGGCATCCTGAGAGAGGCCGAATTCCAGGAGTCACCCAGCAATTTAAGGCCTCAGGCCCCTGAACCATTGTACAGGCTTTTTCCCTGGGAAACAAAACTCACAAGCCACTGTTCTGGGTGTCAGTTTTCAGGACCCACTTGACACTCTCAAACCAGACCAAGTTGGCACTGGTGTTGCTTAGCGACTGGAAAACATCTGGCGAGATGCGGAATTCCAGGAGGCGCCCCGCAATTTAAGGCCGCAGGACCCTGAACCATTGTACAGGCTTTTCCCCTGGGAAACAAAACTCACAAGCCACTGTTCTGGGTGTCAGTTTTCAGGACCCACTTGGCACTCTTAAACCAGACCAAGTTGGCACTGGTGCCACCTTGCGTCTGGGAGGCATCCTTCGAGAGGCGGATCTCCAGGAGGCACCCGGCAATTTAAGTCCGCAGGACCCTGAACCATTGTACAGGCTTTTTCCCTGGGAAACAAAACTCACAAGCCACTGTTCTGGGTGTCAGTTTTCAGGACCCACTTGGCACTCTTAAACCAGACCAAGTTGGCACTGGTGCCACCTTGCGTCTGGGAGGCATCCTGCTAAAGGCGCAATTCCAGGAGCCACCCGGCAATTTAAGTCCGCATGACCCTGAACCATTGTACAGGCTTTTTCCCTGGGAAACAAAACTCACAAGCCACAGTTCTGGGTGTCAGTTTTCAGGACCCACTTGGCACTCTTAAACCAGACCAAGTTGGAACTGGTGCCACCTTGCATCTTGGAGGCATCCTGCGAGAGGCCGAATTCCAGGAGTCATCCGGCAATTTAAGGCCGCAGGACCCTGAACCATTGTACAGGATTTTTCCCTGGGAAAGAAAACTCACAAGCCACTGTTCTGGGTGTCAGTTTTCAGGACCCACTTGACACTCTCAAACCAGACCAAGTTGGAAATGGTGTCATTTTGCGTCTGGGAGGCATCCTGCGAGAGTCCGAATTCCAGGAGGCACCCGGCAATTTAAGGCCTCAGGCCCCTGAACCATTGTACAGGCTTTTCCCCTGGGAAACAAAACTCACAAGCCACTGTTCTGGGTGTCAGTTTTCAGGACCCACTTGGCACTCTCAAACCAGACCAAGTTGGCACTGGTGTTGCTTAGCGACTCGGAAACATCTGGCGTGATGCGGAATTCCAGGAGGCGCCCCGCAATTTTAGGCCTCAGGCCCCTGAACCATTGTACAGGCTTTTTCCCTGGGAAACAAAACTCACAAGCCACTGTTCTGGGTGTCAGTTTTCAGGACCCACTTGACACTCTCAAAGCAGACCAAGTTGGCACTGGTGTTGCTTAGTGACTGGGAAACATCTGGCGTGATGCGGAATTCCAGGAGGCGCCCCGCAATTTAAGGCCGCAGGACCCTGAACCATTGTACAGGCTTTTTCCCTGGGAAACAAAACTCACAAGCCACTGTTCTGGGTGTCAGTTTTCAGGACCCACTTGACACTCTCAAACCACACCAAGTTGGCACTGGTGCCACCTTGCGTCTGGGACGCATCCTGCGAGAGGCGGAATTCCAGGAGGCACCCGGCAGTTTAAGGCCGCAGGACCCAAAACCATTCTACAGGCTTTTTCCCTGGGAAACAAAACTCACAAGCCACTGTTCTGGGTGTCAGTTTCCAGGACCCACTTGGCACTCTCAAACCAGACCAAGTTGGAAATGGTGCCACCTTGCATCTGGGAAGCATCTTGCAAGACGCCGAATTCCAGGAGGCACCCGGCAATTTAAGGCCGCAGGACCCTGAACCATTGTACAGGCTTTTTCCCTGGGAAACAAAACTCACAAGCCACTGTTCTGGGTGTCAGTTTTCAGGACCCACTTGGCACTCTTAAACCAGACCATGTTGGCACTGGTGTTGCTTAGCGTCTGGGAAACATCTGGTGAGATGCGGAATTCCAGGAGGCACCCGGCAATTAAGGCCGCAGGACCCTGAACCATTTTACAGGCTTTTTCCCTGGGAAACAAAACTCACAAGCCACTGTTCTGGGTGTCAGTTTTCAGGACCCACTTGGCACTCTCAAACCAGACCAAGTTGGCACTGGTGTCATTTTGCGTCTGGGAGGCACCCTGCGAGAGTCCGAATTCCAGGAGGCACCTGGCAATTTAAGGCCTCAGGCCCCTGAACCATTGTACAGGCTTTTACCCTGGGAAACAAAACTCACAAGCCACTGTTCTGGGTGTCAGTTTTCAGGACCCACTTGGCACTCTCAAACCAGACCAAGATGGCACTGGTGCCACCTTGCGTCTGGGAGGCATCCTGCGAGAGGCCGAATTCCAGGAGGCACCCGGCAATTTAAGGCCGCAGGACCCAAAACCATTCTACAGGCTTTTTCCCTGGAAAAAAAATTTCAGAAGCCACTGTTCTGGGTGTCAATTTACAGGACCCACTTGGCACTCTCAAACCAGACCAAGTTTGCACTGGTGCCACCTTGCGTCTGGGAGGCATCCTTCGAGAGGCGGATCTCCAGGAGGCACCCAGCAATTTAAGTCCGCAAGACCCTGAACCATTGTACAGGCTTTTTCCCTGGGAAACAAAACTCACAAGCCACTGTTCTGGGTGTCAGTTTTCAGGACCCACTTGACACTCTCAAAGCAGACCAAGTTGGCACTGGTGCCACCTTGCGTCTGGGAGGCATCCTGCGAGAGGCGCAATTCCAGGAGCCACCCGGCAATTTAAGGCCGCCTGACCCTGAACCATTGTACAGGCTTTTTCCCTGGGAAACAAAACTCACAAGCCACTGTTCTGGGTGTCAGTTTTCAGGACCCACTTGGCACTCTTAAACCAGACCAAGTTGGAACTGGTGCCACCTTGCGTCTGGGAGGCATCCTGCGAGTGGCCGAATTCCAGGAGGCACACGGCAATTTAAGGCCTCAGGCCCCTGAACCATTGTACAGGCTTTTTCCCTGGGAAACAAAACTCACAAGTCACTGTTCTGGGTTTCAGTTTTCAGGACCCACTTGGCACTCTCAAACCAGACCAAGTTGGCACTGGTGCCACCTTGCATCTTGGAGGCATCCTGCGAGAGGCCGAATTCCAGGAGTCATCCGGCAATTTAAGGCCGCAGGACCCTGAACCATTGTACAGGCTTTTTCCCTGGGAAACAAAACTCACAAGCCACTGTTCTGGGTGTCAGTTTTCAGGACCCACTTGACACTCTCAAACCAGACCAAGTTGGAAATGGTGTCATTTTGCGTCTGGGAGGCACCCTGCGAGAGTCCGAATTCCAGGAGGCACCCGGCAATTTAAGGCCTCAGACACCTGAACCATTGTACAGGCTTTTCCCCTGGGAAACAAAACTCACAAGCCACTGTTCTGGGTGTCAGTTTTCAGGACCCACTTGGCACTCTTAAACCAGACCAAGTTGGAACTGGTGCCACCTTGCGTCTGGGAGGCATCCTGAGAGAGGCCGAATTCCAGGAGTCACCCGGCAATTTAAGGCCTCAGGCCCCTGAACCATTGTACAGGCTTTTTCCCTGGGAAACAAAACTCACAAGCCACTGTTCTGGGTGTCAGTTTTCAGGACCCACTTGACACTCTCAAAGCAGACCAAGTTGGCACTGGTGCCACCTTGCGTCTGGGAGGCATCCTTCGAGAGGCGGATCTCCAGGAGGCACCCGGCAATTTAAGTCCGCAGGACCCTGAACCATTGTACAGGCTTTTTCCCTGGGAAACAAAACTCACAAGCCACTGTTCTGGGTGTCAGTTTTCAGGACCCACTTGGCACTCTTAAACCAGACCAAGTTGGCACTGGTGCCACCTTGCGTCTGGGAGGCATCCTGCTAAAGGCGCAATTCCAGGAGGCACCCGGCAATTTAAGTCCGCATGACCCTGAACCATTGTACAGGCTTTTTCCCTGGGAAACAAAACTCACAAGCCACTGTTCTGGGTGTCAGTTTTCAGGACCCACTTGGCACTCTTAAACCAGACCAAGTTGGAACTGGTGCCACCTTGCGTCTGGGAGGCATCCTGCGAGAGGCCGAATTCCAGGAGGCACCCGGCATTTTAAGGCCTCAGGCCCCTGAACCATTGTACAGGCTTTTTCCCTGGGAAACAAAACTCACAAGCCACTGTTCTGGGTGTCAGTTTTCAGGACCCACTTGGCACTCTCAAACCAGACAAAGTTGGCACTGGTGCCACCTTGCGTCTGGGAGGCATCCTTCGAGAGGCGGATCTCCAGGAGGCATCCGGCAATTTAAGTCCGCAGGACCCTGAACCATTGTACAGGCTTTTTCCCTGGGAAACAAAACTCATAAGCCACTGTTCTGGGTGTCAGTTTTCAGGACCCACTTGACACTCTCAAAGCAGACCAAGTTGGCACTGGTGTTGCTTAGCGACTGGAAACATCTGGCGAGATGCGGAATTCCAGGAGGCGCCCCGCAATTTAAGGCCGCAGGACCCTGAACCATTGCACAGGCTTTTTCCCCTGGGAAACAAAACTCACAAGCCACTGTTCTGGGTGTCAGTTTTCAGGACCCACTTGGCACTCTCAAACCAGACCAAGTTGGCACTGGTGCCACCTTGCGTCTGGGAGGCATCCTTCGAGAGGCGGATCTCCAGGAGGCACCCGGCAATTTAAGTCCGCAGGACCCTGAACCATTGTACAGCCTTTTTCCCTGGGAAACAAAACTCACAAGCCACTGTTCTGGGTGTCAGTTTTCAGGACCCACTTGACACTCTCAAAGCAGACCAAGTTGGCACTGGTGCCACCTTGCGTCTGGGAGGCATCCTGCGAAAGGCGCAATTCCAGGAGCCACCCGGCAATTTAAGGCCGCCTGACCCTGAACCATTGTACAGGCTTTTTCCCTGGGAAACAAAACTCACAAGCCACTGTTCTGGGTGTCAGTTTTCAGGACCCACTTGACACTCTCAAAGCAGACCAAGTTGGCACTGGTGCCACCTTGCGTCTGGGAGGCATCCTGCGAGAGGCGCAATTCCAGGAGTCATCCGGCAATTTAAGGCCGCATGACCCTGAACCATTGTACAGGCTTTTTCCCTGGGAAACAAAACTCACAAGCCACTGTTCTGGGTGTCAGTTTTCAGGACCCACTTGACACTCTCAAACCAGACCAAGTTGGAAATGGTGTCATTTTGCGTCTGGGAGGCACCCTGCGAGAGTCCGAATTCCAGGAGGCACCCGGCAATTTAAGGCCTCAGGCCCCTGAACCATTGTACAGGCTTTTCCCCTGGGAAACAAAACTCACAAGCCACTGTTCTGGGTGTCAGTTTTCAGGACCCACTTGGCACTCTTAAACCAGACCAAGTTGGAACTGGTGCCACCTTGCGTCTGGGAGGCATCCTGAGAGAGGCCGAATTCCAGGAGTCACCCAGCAATTTAAGGCCTCAGGCCCCTGAACCATTGTACAGGCTTTTTCCCTGGGAAACAAAACTCACAAGCCACTGTTCTGGGTGTCAGTTTTCAGGACCCACTTGACACTCTCAAAGCAGACCAAGTTGGCACTGGTGTTGCTTAGCGACTGGAAAACATCTGGCGAGATGCGGAATTCCAGGAGGCGCCCCGCAATTTAAGGCCGCAGGACCCTGAACCATTGTACAGGCTTTTCCCCTGGGAAACAAAACTCACAAGCCACTGTTCTGGGTGTCAGTTTTCAGGACCCACTTGGCACTCTTAAACCAGACCAAGTTGGCACTGGTGCCACCTTGCGTCTGGGAGGCATCCTTCGAGAGGCGGATCTCCAGGAGGCACCCGGCAATTTAAGTCCGCAGGACCCTGAACCATTGTACAGGCTTTTTCCCTGGGAAACAAAACTCACAAGCCACTGTTCTGGGTGTCAGTTTTCAGGACCCACTTGGCACTCTTAAACCAGACCAAGTTGGCACTGGTGCCACCTTGCGTCTGGGAGGCATCCTGCTAAAGGCGCAATTCCAGGAGCCACCCGGCAATTTAAGTCCGCATGACCCTGAACCATTGTACAGGCTTTTTCCCTGGGAAACAAAACTCACAAGCCACTGTTCTGGGTGTCAGTTTTCAGGACCCACTTGGCACTCTTAAACCAGACCAAGTTGGAACTGGTGCCACCTTGCGTCTGGGAGGCATCCTGCGAGTGGCCGAATTCCAGGAGGCACCCGGCAATTTAAGGCCTCAGGCCCCTGAACCATTGTACAGGCTTTTTCCTTGGGAAACAAAACTCACAAATCACTGTTCTGGGTTTCAGTTTTCAGGACCCACTTGGCACTCTTAAACCAGACCAAGTTGGAACTGGTGCCACCTTGCATCTTGGAGGCATCCTGCGAGAGGCCGAATTCCAGGAGTCATCCGGCAATTTAAGGCCGCAGGACCCTGAACCATTGTACAGGATTTTTCCCTGGGAAAGAAAACTCACAAGCCACTGTTCTGGGTGTCAGTTTTCAGGACCCACTTGACACTCTCAAACCAGACCAAGTTGGAAATGGTGTCATTTTGCGTCTGGGAGGCATCCTGCGAGAGTCCGAATTCCAGGAGGCACCCGGCAATTTAAGGCCTCAGGCCCCTGAACCATTGTACAGGCTTTTCCCGTGGGAAACAAAACTCACAAGCCACTGTTCTGGGTGTCAGTTTTCAGGACCCACTTGGCACTCTCAAACCAGACCAAGTTGGCACTGGTGTTGCTTAGCGACTCGGAAACATCTGGCGTGATGCGGAATTCCAGGAGGCGCCCCGCAATTTTAGGCCTCAGGCCCCTGAACCATTGTACAGGCTTTTTCCCTGGGAAACAAAACTCACAAGCCACTGTTCTGGGTGTCAGTTTTCAGGACCCACTTGACACTCTCAAAGCAGACCAAGTTGGCACTGGTGTTGCTTAGTGACTGGGAAACATCTGGCGTGATGCGGAATTCCAGGAGGCGCCCCGCAATTTAAGGCCGCAGGACCCTGAACCATTGTACAGGCTTTTTCCCTGGGAAACAAAACTCACAAGCCACTGTTCTGGGTGTCAGTTTTCAGGACCCACTTGACACTCTCAAACCACACCAAGTTGGCACTGGTGCCACCTTGCGTCTGGGACGCATCCTGCGAGAGGCGGAATTCCAGGAGGCACCCGGCAGTTTAAGGCCGCAGGACCCAAAACCATTCTACAGGCTTTTTCCCTGGGAAACAAAACTCACAAGCCACTGTTCTGGGTGTCAGTTTCCAGGACCCACTTGGCACTCTCAAACCAGACCAAGTTGGAAATGGTGCCACCTTGCATCTGGGAAGCATCTTGCAAGACGCCGAATTCCAGGAGGCACCCGGCAATTTAAGGCCGCAGGACCCTGAACCATTGTACAGGCTTTTTCCCTGGGAAACAAAACTCACAAGCCACTGTTCTGGGTGTCAGTTTTCAGGACCCACTTGGCACTCTCAAACCAGACAAAGTTGGCACTGGTGCCACCTTGCGTCTGGGAGGCATCCTTCGAGAGGCGGATCTCCAGGAGGCATCCGGCAATTTAAGTCCGCAGGACCCTGAACCATTGTACAGGCTTTTTCCCTGGGAAACAAAACTCATAAGCCACTGTTCTGGGTGTCAGTTTTCAGGACCCACTTGACACTCTCAAAGCAGACCAAGTTGGCACTGGTGTTGCTTAGCGACTGGAAACATCTGGCGAGATGCGGAATTCCAGGAGGCGCCCCGCAATTTAAGGCCGCAGGACCCTGAACCATTGTACAGGCTTTTTCCCCTGGGAAACAAAACTCACAAGCCACTGTTCTGGGTGTCAGTTTTCAGGACCCACTTGGCACTCTCAAACCAGACCAAGTTGGCACTGGTGCCACCTTGCGTCTGGGAGGCATCCTTCGAGAGGCGGATCTCCAGGAGGCACCCGGCAATTTAAGTCCGCAGGACCCTGAACCATTATACAGCCTTTTTCCCTGGGAAACAAAACTCACAAGCCACTGTTCTGGGTGTCAGTTTTCAGGACCCACTTGACACTCTCAAACCAGACCAAGTTGGCACTAGTGCCACCTTGCGTCTGGGAGGCATCCTGCGAGAGGCGCAATTCCAGGAGCCACCCGGCAATTTAAGGCCTCAGGCCCCTGAACCATTGTACAGGCTTTTCCCCTGGGAAACAAAACTCACAAGCCACTGTTCTGGGTGTCAGTTTTCAGGACCCACTTGGCACTCTTAAACCAGACCAAGTTGGAACTGGTGCCACCTTGCGTCTGGGAGGCATCCTGAGAGAGGCCGAATTCCAGGAGTCACCCAGCAATTTAAGGCCTCAGGCCCCTGAACCATTGTACAGGCTTTTTCCCTGGGAAACAAAACTCACAAGCCACTGTTCTGGGTGTCAGTTTTCAGGACCCACTTGACACTCTCAAAGCAGACCAAGTTGGCACTGGTGTTGCTTAGCGACTGGAAAACATCTGGCGAGATGCGGAATTCCAGGAGGCGCCCCGCAATTTAAGGCCGCAGGACCCTGAACCATTGTACAGGCTTTTCCCCTGGGAAACAAAACTCACAAGCCACTGTTCTGGGTGTCAGTTTTCAGGACCCACTTGGCACTCTTAAACCAGACCAAGTTGGCACTGGTGCCACCTTGCGTCTGGGAGGCATCCTGCTAAAGGCGCAATTCCAGGAGCCACCCGGCAATTTAAGTCCGCATGACCCTGAACCATTGTACAGGCTTTTTCCCTGGGAAACAAAACTCACAAGCCACTGTTCTGGGTGTCAGTTTTCAGGACCCACTTGGCACTCTTAAACCAGACCAAGTTGGAACTGGTGCCACCTTGCGTCTGGGAGGCATCCTGCGAGTGGCCGAATTCCAGGAGGCACCCGGCAATTTAAGGCCTCAGGCCCCTGAACCATTGTACAGGCTTTTTCCTTGGGAAACAAAACTCACAAGTCACTCTTCTGGGTTTCAGTTTTCAGGACCCACTTGGCACTCTTAAACCAGACCAAGTTGGAACTGGTGCCACCTTGCATCTTGGAGGCATCCTGCGAGAGGCCGAATTCCAGGAGTCATCCGGCAATTTAAGGCCGCAGGACCCTGAACCATTGTACAGGATTTTTCCCTGGGAAAGAAAACTCACAAGCCACTGTTCTGGGTGTCAGTTTTCAGGACCCACTTGACACTCTCAAACCAGACCAAGTTGGAAATGGTGTCATTTTGCGTCTGGGAGGCATCCTGCGAGAGTCCGAATTCCAGGAGGCACCCGGCAATTTAAGGCCTCAGGCCCCTGAACCATTGTACAGGCTTTTCCCCTGGGAAACAAAACTCACAAGCCACTGTTCTGGGTGTCAGTTTTCAGGACCCACTTGGCACTCTCAAAGCAGACCAAGTTGGCACTGGTGTTGCTTAGCGACTCGGAAACATCTGGCGTGATGCGGAATTCCAGGAGGCGCCCCGCAATTTTAGGCCTCAGGCCCCTGAACCATTGTACAGGCTTTTTCCCTGGGAAACAAAACTCACAAGCCACTGTTCTGGGTGTCAGTTTTCAGGACCCACTTGACACTCTCAAAGCAGACCAAGTTGGCACTGGTGTTGCTTAGTGACTGGGAAACATCTGGCGTGATGCGGAATTCCAGGAGGCGCCCCGCAATTTAAGGCCGCAGGACCCTGAACCATTGTACAGGCTTTTTCCCTGGGAAACAAAACTCACAAGCCACTGTTCTGGGTGTCAGTTTTCAGGACCCACTTGACACTCTCAAACCACACCAAGTTGGCACTGGTGCCACCTTGCGTCTGGGACGCATCCTGCGAGAGGCGGAATTCCAGGAGGCACCCGGCAGTTTAAGGCCGCAGGACCCAAAACCATTCTACAGGCTTTTTCCCTGGGAAACAAAACTCACAAGCCACTGTTCTGGGTGTCAGTTTCCAGGACCCACTTGGCACTCTCAAACCAGACCAAGTTGGAAATGGTGCCACCTTGCATCTGGGAAGCATCTTGCAAGACGCCGAATTCCAGGAGGCACCCGGCAATTTAAGGCCGCAGGACCCTGAACCATTGTACAGGCTTTTTCCCTGGGAAACAAAACTCACAAGCCACTGTTCTGGGTGTCAGTTTTCAGGACCCACTTGGCACTCTCAAACCAGACAAAGTTGGCACTGGTGCCACCTTGCGTCTGGGAGGCATCCTTCGAGAGGCGGATCTCCAGGAGGCATCCGGCAATTTAAGTCCGCAGGACCCTGAACCATTGTACAGGCTTTTTCCCTGGGAAACAAAACTCATAAGCCACTGTTCTGGGTGTCAGTTTTCAGGACCCACTTGACACTCTCAAAGCAGACCAAGTTGGCACTGGTGTTGCTTAGCGACTGGAAACATCTGGCGAGATGCGGAATTCCAGGAGGCGCCCCGCAATTTAAGGCCGCAGGACCCTGAACCATTGTACAGGCTTTTTCCCCTGGGAAACAAAACTCACAAGCCACTGTTCTGGGTGTCAGTTTTCAGGACCCACTTGGCACTCTCAAACCAGACCAAGTTGGCACTGGTGCCACCTTGCGTCTGGGAGGCATCCTTCGAGAGGCGGATCTCCAGGAGGCACCCGGCAATTTAAGTCCGCAAGACCCTGAACCATTGTACAGCCTTTTTCCCTGGGAAACAAAACTCACAAGCCACTGTTCTGGGTGTCAGTTTTCAGGACCCACTTGACGCTCTCAAAGCAGACCAAGTTGGCACTGGTGCCACCTTGCGTCTGGGAGGCATCCTGCGAGAGGCGCAATTCCAGGAGCCACCCGGCAATTTAAGGCCTCAGGCCCCTGAACCATTGTACAGGCTTTTCCCCTGGGAAACAAAACTCACAAGCCACTGTTCTGGGTGTCAGTTTTCAGGACCCACTTGGCACTCTTAAACCAGACCAAGTTGGAACTGGTGCCACCTTGCGTCTGGGAGGCATCCTGAGAGAGGCCGAATTCCAGGAGTCACCCAGCAATTTAAGGCCTCAGGCCCCTGAACCATTGTACAGGCTTTTTCCCTGGGAAACAAAACTCACAAGCCACTGTTCTGGGTGTCAGTTTTCAGGACCCACTTGACACTCTCAAAGCAGACCAAGTTGGCACTGGTGTTGCTTAGCGACTGGAAAACATCTGGCGAGATGCGGAATTCCAGGAGGCGCCCCGCAATTTAAGGCCGCAGGACCCTGAACCATTGTACAGGCTTTTCCCCTGGGAAACAAAACTCACAAGCCACTGTTCTGGGTGTCAGTTTTCAGGACCCACTTGGCACTCTTAAACCAGACCAAGTTGGCACTGGTGCCACCTTGCGTCTGGGAGGCATCCTTCGAGAGGCGGATCTCCAGGAGGCACCCGGCAATTTAAGTCCGCAGGACCCTGAACCATTGTACAGGCTTTTTCCCTGGGAAACAAAACTCACAAGCCACTGTTCTGGGTGTCAGTTTTCAGGACCCACTTGGCACTCTTAAACCAGACCAAGTTGGCACTGGTGCCACCTTGCGTCTGGGAGGCATCCTGCTAAAGGCGCAATTCCAGGAGCCACCCGGCAATTTAAGTCCGCATGACCCTGAACCATTGTACAGGCTTTTTCCCTGGGAAACAAAACTCACAAGCCACTGTTCTGGGTGTCAGTTTTCAGGACCCACTTGGCACTCTTAAACCAGACCAAGTTGGAACTGGTGCCACCTTGCGTCTGGGAGGCATCCTGCGAGTGGCCGAATTCCAGGAGGCACCCGGCAATTTAAGGCCTCAGG
Source organism: Fringilla coelebs (assembly GCF_963513975.1). Classification (NCBI taxonomy): domain Eukaryota; kingdom Metazoa; phylum Chordata; class Aves; order Passeriformes; family Fringillidae; genus Fringilla; species Fringilla coelebs. The sequence goes on from NC_140048.1 coordinate 1,700,633, forward strand.
CCCCTGAACCATTGTACAGGCTTTTTCCTTGGGAAACAAAACTCACAAGTCACTGTTCTGGGTTTCAGTTTTCAGGACCCACTTGGCACTCTTAAACCAGACCAAGTTGGAACTGGTGCCACCTTGCATCTTGGAGGCATCCTGCGAGAGGCCGAATTCCAGGAGTCATCCGGCAATTTAAGGCCGCAGGACCCTGAACCATTGTACAGGATTTTTCCCTGGGAAAGAAAACTCACAAGCCACTGTTCTGGGTGTCAGTTTTCAGGACCCACTTGACACTCTCAAACCAGACCAAGTTGGAAATGGTGTCATTTTGCGTCTGGGAGGCATCCTGCGAGAGTCCGAATTCCAGGAGGCACCCGGCAATTTAAGGCCTCAGGCCCCTGAACCATTGTACAGGCTTTTCCCCTGGGAAACAAAACTCACAAGCCACTGTTCTGGGTGTCAGTTTTCAGGACCCACTTGGCACTCTCAAACCAGAACAAGTTGGCACTGGTGTTGCTTAGCGACTCGGAAACATCTGGCGTGATGCGGAATTCCAGGAGGCGCCCCGCAATTTTAGGCCTCAGGCCCCTGAACCATTGTACAGGCTTTTTCCCTGGGAAACAAAACTCACAAGCCACTGTTCTGGGTGTCAGTTTTCAGGACCCACTTGACACTCTCAAAGCAGACCAAGTTGGCACTGGTGTTGCTTAGTGACTGGGAAACATCTGGCGTGATGCGGAATTCCAGGAGGCGCCCCGCAATTTAAGGCCGCAGGACCCTGAACCATTGTACAGGCTTTTTCCCTGGGAAACAAAACTCACAAGCCACTGTTCTGGGTGTCAGTTTTCAGGACCCACTTGACACTCTCAAACCACACCAAGTTGGCACTGGTGCCACCTTGCGTCTGGGACGCATCCTGCGAGAGGCGGAATTCCAGGAGGCACCCGGCAGTTTAAGGCCGCAGGACCCAAAACCATTCTACAGGCTTTTTCCCTGGGAAACAAAACTCACAAGCCACTGTTCTGGGTGTCAGTTTCCAGGACCCACTTGGCACTCTCAAACCAGACCAAGTTGGAAATGGTGCCACCTTGCATCTGGGAAGCATCTTGCAAGACGCCGAATTCCAGGAGGCACCCGGCAATTTAAGGCCGCAGGACCCTGAACCATTGTACACGCTTTTTCCCTGGGAAACAAAACTCACAAGCCACTGTTCTGGGTGTCAGTTTTCAGGACCCACTTGGCACTCTCAAACCAGACAAAGTTGGCACTGGTGCCACCTTGCGTCTGGGAGGCATCCTTCGAGAGGCGGATCTCCAGGAGGCATCCGGCAATTTAAGTCCGCAGGACCCTGAACCATTGTACAGGCTTTTTCCCTGGGAAACAAAACTCATAAGCCACTGTTCTGGGTGTCAGTTTTCAGGACCCACTTGACACTCTCAAAGCAGACCAAGTTGGCACTGGTGTTGCTTAGCGACTGGAAACATCTGGCGAGATGCGGAATTCCAGGAGGCGCCCCGCAATTTAAGGCCGCAGGACCCTGAACCATTGTACAGGCTTTTTCCCCTGGGAAACAAAACTCACAAGCCACTGTTCTGGGTGTCAGTTTTCAGGACCCACTTGGCACTCTCAAACCAGACCAAGTTGGCACTGGTGCCACCTTGCGTCTGGGAGGCATCCTTCGAGAGGCGGATCTCCAGGAGGCACCCGGCAATTTAAGTCCGCAGGACCCTGAACCATTGTACAGCCTTTTTCCCTGGGAAACAAAACTCACAAGCCACTGTTCTGGGTGTCAGTTTTCAGGACCCACTTGACACTCTCAAAGCAGACCAAGTTGGCACTGGTGCCACCTTGCGTCTGGGAGGCATCCTGCGAGAGGCGCAATTCCAGGAGCCACCCGGCAATTTAAGGCCGCCTGACCCTGAACCATTGTACAGGCTTTTTCCCTGGGAAACAAAACTCACAAGCCACTGTTCTGGGTGTCAGTTTTCAGGACCCACTTGGCACTCTTAAACCACACCAAGTTGGAACTGGTGCCACCTTGCGTCTGGGAGGCATCCTGCGAGTGGCCGAATTCCAGGAGGCACACGGCAATTTAAGGCATCAGGCCCCTGAACCATTGTACAGGCTTTTTCCTTGGGAAACAAAACTCACAAGTCACTGTTCTGGGTTTCAGTTTTCAGGACCCACTTGGCACTCTCAAACCAGACCAAGTTGGCACTGGTGCCACCTTGCATCTGAGGCATCCTGCGAGAGGCCGAATTCCAGGAGTCATCCGGCAATTTAAGGCCGCATGACCCTGAACCATTGTACAGGCTTTTTCCCTGGGAAACAAAACTCACAAGCCACTGTTCTGGGTGTCAGTTTTCAGGACCCACTTGACACTCTCAAACCAGACCAAGTTGGAAATGGTGTCATTTTGCGTCTGGGAGGCACCCTGCGAGAGTCCGAATTCCAGGAGGCACCCGGCAATTTAAGGCCTCAGGCCCCTGAACCATTGTACAGGCTTTTCCCCTGGGAAACAAAACTCACAAGCCACTGTTCTGGGTGTCAGTTTTCAGGACCCACTTGGCACTCTTAAACCAGACCAAGTTGGAACTGGTGCCACCTTGCGTCTGGGAGGCATCCTGAGAGAGGCCGAATTCCAGGAGTCACCCAGCAATTTAAGGCCTCAGGCCCCTGAACCATTGTACAGGCTTTTTCCCTGGGAAACAAAACTCACAAGCCACTGTTCTGGGTGTCAGTTTTCAGGACCCACTTGACACTCTCAAACCAGACCAAGTTGGCACTGGTGTTGCTTAGCGACTGGAAAACATCTGGCGAGATGCGGAATTCCAGGAGGCGCCCCGCAATTTAAGGCCGCAGGACCCTGAACCATTGTACAGGCTTTTCCCCTGGGAAACAAAACTCACAAGCCACTGTTCTGGGTGTCAGTTTTCAGGACCCACTTGGCACTCTTAAACCAGACCAAGTTGGCACTGGTGCCACCTTGCGTCTGGGAGGCATCCTTCGAGAGGCGGATCTCCAGGAGGCACCCGGCAATTTAAGTCCGCAGGACCCTGAACCATTGTACAGGCTTTTTCCCTGGGAAACAAAACTCACAAGCCACTGTTCTGGGTGTCAGTTTTCAGGACCCACTTGGCACTCTTAAACCAGACCAAGTTGGCACTGGTGCCACCTTGCGTCTGGGAGGCATCCTGCTAAAGGCGCAATTCCAGGAGCCACCCGGCAATTTAAGTCCGCATGACCCTGAACCATTGTACAGGCTTTTTCCCTGGGAAACAAAACTCACAAGCCACTGTTCTGGGTGTCAGTTTTCAGGACCCACTTGGCACTCTTAAACCAGACCAAGTTGGAACTGGTGCCACCTTGCGTCTGGGAGGCATCCTGCGAGTGGCCGAATTCCAGGAGGCACCCGGCAATTTAAGGCCTCAGGCCCCTGAACCATTGTACAGGCTTTTTCCTTGGGAAACAAAACTCACAAATCACTGTTCTGGGTTTCAGTTTTCAGGACCCACTTGGCACTCTTAAACCAGACCAAGTTGGAACTGGTGCCACCTTGCATCTTGGAGGCATCCTGCGAGAGGCCGAATTCCAGGAGTCATCCGGCAATTTAAGGCCGCAGGACCCTGAACCATTGTACAGGATTTTTCCCTGGGAAGGAAAACTCACAAGCCACTGTTCTGGGTGTCAGTTTTCAGGACCCACTTGACACTCTCAAACCAGACCAAGTTGGAAATGGTGTCATTTTGCGTCTGGGAGGCATCCTGCGAGAGTCCGAATTCCAGGAGGCACCCGGCAATTTAAGGCCTCAGGCCCCTGAACCATTGTACAGGCTTTTCCCCTGGGAAACAAAACTCACAAGCCACTGTTCTGGGTGTCAGTTTTCAGGACCCACTTGGCACTCTCAAACCAGACCAAGTTGGCACTGGTGTTGCTTAGCGACTCGGAAACATCTGGCGTGATGCGGAATTCCAGGAGGCGCCCCGCAATTTTAGGCCTCAGGCCCCTGAACCATTGTACAGGCTTTTTCCCTGGGAAACAAAACTCACAAGCCACTGTTCTGGGTGTCAGTTTTCAGGACCCACTTGACACTCTCAAAGCAGACCAAGTTGGCACTGGTGTTGCTTAGTGACTGGGAAACATCTGGCGTGATGCGGAATTCCAGGAGGCGCCCCGCAATTTAAGGCCGCAGGACCCTGAACCATTGTACAGGCTTTTTCCCTGGGAAACAAAACTCACAAGCCACTGTTCTGGGTGTCAGTTTTCAGGACCCACTTGGCACTCTCAAACCAGACCAAGTTGGCACTGGTGCCACCTTGCGTCTGGGACGCATCCTGCGAGAGGCGGAATTCCAGGAGGCACCCGGCAGTTTAAGGCCGCAGGACCCAAAACCATTCTACAGGCTTTTTCCCTGGGAAACAAAACTCACAAGCCACTGTTCTGGGTGTCAGTTTCCAGGACCCACTTGGCACTCTCAAACCAGACCAAGTTGGCACTGGTGCCACCTTGCATCTGGGAAGCATCTTGCAAGACGCCGAATTCCAGGAGGCACCCGGCAATTTAAGGCCGCAGGACCCTGAACCATTGTACAGGCTTTTTCCCTGGGAAACAAAACTCACAAGCCACTGTTCTGGGTGTCAGTTTCCAGGACCCACTTGGCACTCTTAAACCAGACCATGTTGGCACTGGTGTTGCTTAGCGTCTGGGAAACATCTGGTGAGATGCGGAATTCCAGGAGGCACCCGGCAATTAAGGCCGCAGGACCCTGAACCATTTTACAGGCTTTTTCCCTGGGAAACAAAACTCACAAGCCACTGTTCTGGGTGTCAGTTTTCAGGACCCACTTGGCACTCTCAAACCAGACCAAGTTGGCACTGGTGTCATTTTGCGTCTGGGAGGCACCCTGCGAGAGTCCGAATTCCAGGAGGCACCCGGCAATTTAAGGCCTCAGGCCCCTGAACCATTGTACAGGCTTTTACCCTGGGAAACAAAACTCACAAGCCACTGTTCTGGGTGTCAGTTTTCAGGACCCACTTGGCACTCTCAAACCAGACCAAGTTGGCACTGGTGCCACCTTGCGTCTGGGAGGCATCCTGCGAGAGGCCGAATTCCAGGAGGCACCCGGCAATTTAAGGCCGCAGGACCCAAAACCATTCTACAGGCTTTTTCCCTGGAAAAAAAATTTCAGAAGCCACTGTTCTGGGTGTCAATTTACAGGACCCACTTGGCACTCTCAAACCAGACCAAGTTTGCACTGGTGCCACCTTGCGTCTGGGAGGCATCCTTCGAGAGGCGGATCTCCAGGAGGCACCCGGCAATTTAAGTCCGCAAGACCCTGAACCATTGTACAGGCTTTTACCCTGGGAAACAAAACTCACAAGCCACTGTTCTGGGTGTCAGTTTTCAGGACCCACTTGGCACTCTTAAACCAGACCAAGTTGGAACTGGTGCCACCTTGCGTCTGGGAGGCATCCTGAGAGAGGCCGAATTCCAGGAGTCACCCAGCAATTTAAGGCCTCAGGCCCCTGAACCATTGTACAGGCTTTTTCCCTGGGAAACAAAACTCACAAGCCACTGTTCTGGGTGTCAGTTTTCAGGACCCACTTGACACTCTCAAACCAGACCAAGTTGGCACTGGTGTTGCTTAGCGACTGGAAAACATCTGGCGAGATGCGGAATTCCAGGAGGCGCCCCGCAATTTAAGGCCGCAGGACCCTGAACCATTGTACAGGCTTTTCCCCTGGGAAACAAAACTCACAAGCCACTGTTCTGGGTGTCAGTTTTCAGGACCCACTTGGCACTCTTAAACCAGACCAAGTTGGCACTGGTGCCACCTTGCGTCTGGGAGGCATCCTTCGAGAGGCGGATCTCCAGGAGGCACCCGGCAATTTAAGTCCGCAGGACCCTGAACCATTGTACAGGCTTTTTCCCTGGGAAACAAAACTCACAAGCCACTGTTCTGGGTGTCAGTTTTCAGGACCCACTTGGCACTCTTAAACCAGACCAAGTTGGCACTGGTGCCACCTTGCGTCTGGGAGGCATCCTGCTAAAGGCGCAATTCCAGGAGCCACCCGGCAATTTAAGTCCGCATGACCCTGAACCATTGTACAGGCTTTTTCCCTGGGAAACAAAACTCACAAGCCACTGTTCTGGGTGTCAGTTTTCAGGACCCACTTGGCACTCTTAAACCAGACCAAGTTGGAACTGGTGCCACCTTGCGTCTGGGAGGCATCCTGCGAGTGGCCGAATTCCAGGAGGCACCCGGCAATTTAAGGCCTCAGGCCCCTGAACCATTGTACAGGCTTTTTCCTTGGGAAACAAAACTCACAAATCACTGTTCTGGGTTTCAGTTTTCAGGACCCACTTGGCACTCTTAAACCAGACCAAGTTGGAACTGGTGCCACCTTGCATCTTGGAGGCATCCTGCGAGAGGCCGAATTCCAGGAGTCATCCGGCAATTTAAGGCCGCAGGACCCTGAACCATTGTACAGGATTTTTCCCTGGGAAGGAAAACTCACAAGCCACTGTTCTGGGTGTCAGTTTTCAGGACCCACTTGACACTCTCAAACCAGACCAAGTTGGAAATGGTGTCATTTTGCGTCTGGGAGGCATCCTGCGAGAGTCCGAATTCCAGGAGGCACCCGGCAATTTAAGGCCTCAGGCCCCTGAACCATTGTACAGGCTTTTCCCCTGGGAAACAAAACTCACAAGCCACTGTTCTGGGTGTCAGTTTTCAGGACCCACTTGGCACTCTCAAACCAGACCAAGTTGGCACTGGTGTTGCTTAGCGACTCGGAAACATCTGGCGTGATGCGGAATTCCAGGAGGCGCCCCGCAATTTTAGGCCTCAGGCCCCTGAACCATTGTACAGGCTTTTTCCCTGGGAAACAAAACTCACAAGCCACTGTTCTGGGTGTCAGTTTTCAGGACCCACTTGACACTCTCAAAGCAGACCAAGTTGGCACTGGTGTTGCTTAGTGACTGGGAAACATCTGGCGTGATGCGGAATTCCAGGAGGCGCCCCGCAATTTAAGGCCGCAGGACCCTGAACCATTGTACAGGCTTTTTCCCTGGGAAACAAAACTCACAAGCCACTGTTCTGGGTGTCAGTTTTCAGGACCCACTTGGCACTCTCAAACCAGACCAAGTTGGCACTGGTGCCACCTTGCGTCTGGGACGCATCCTGCGAGAGGCGGAATTCCAGGAGGCACCCGGCAGTTTAAGGCCGCAGGACCCAAAACCATTCTACAGGCTTTTTCCCTGGGAAACAAAACTCACAAGCCACTGTTCTGGGTGTCAGTTTCCAGGACCCACTTGGCACTCTCAAACCAGACCAAGTTGGCACTGGTGCCACCTTGCATCTGGGAAGCATCTTGCAAGACGCCGAATTCCAGGAGGCACCCGGCAATTTAAGGCCGCAGGACCCTGAACCATTGTACAGGCTTTTTCCCTGGGAAACAAAACTCACAAGCCACTGTTCTGGGTGTCAGTTTCCAGGACCCACTTGGCACTCTTAAACCAGACCATGTTGGCACTGGTGTTGCTTAGCGTCTGGGAAACATCTGGTGAGATGCGGAATTCCAGGAGGCACCCGGCAATTAAGGCCGCAGGACCCTGAACCATTTTACAGGCTTTTTCCCTGGGAAACAAAACTCACAAGCCACTGTTCTGGGTGTCAGTTTTCAGGACCCACTTGGCACTCTCAAACCAGACCAAGTTGGCACTGGTGTCATTTTGCGTCTGGGAGGCACCCTGCGAGAGTCCGAATTCCAGGAGGCACCCGGCAATTTAAGGCCTCAGGCCCCTGAACCATTGTACAGGCTTTTACCCTGGGAAACAAAACTCACAAGCCACTGTTCTGGGTGTCAGTTTTCAGGACCCACTTGGCACTCTCAAACCAGACCAAGTTGGCACTGGTGCCACCTTGCGTCTGGGAGGCATCCTGCGAGAGGCCGAATTCCAGGAGGCACCCGGCAATTTAAGGCCGCAGGACCCAAAACCATTCTACAGGCTTTTTCCCTGGAAAAAAAATTTCAGAAGCCACTGTTCTGGGTGTCAATTTACAGGACCCACTTGGCACTCTCAAACCAGACCAAGTTTGCACTGGTGCCACCTTGCGTCTGGGAGGCATCCTTCGAGAGGCGGATCTCCAGGAGGCACCCGGCAATTTAAGTCCGCAAGACCCTGAACCATTGTACAGGCTTTTACCCTGGGAAACAAAACTCACAAGCCACTGTTCTGGGTGTCAGTTTTCAGGACCCACTTGACACTCTCAAAGCAGACCAAGTTGGCACTGGTGCCACCTTGCGTCTGGGAGGCATCCTGCGAGAGGCGCAATTCCAGGAGACACCCGGCAATTTAAGGCGGCATTACCTAAACCATTTTACAGGCTTTTTCCCTGGGAAACAAAACTCACAAGCCACTGTTCTGGGTGTCAGTTTGCAGGAGCCACCTGGCACTCTCAAACCAGACCAAGTTGGCACTGGTGCCACCTTGCGTCTGGGAGGCATCCTTCGAGAGGCCGATCTCCAGGAGGTACCCGGCAATTTATGTCCGCAGGACCCTGAACCATTGTACAGCCTTTTTCCCTGGGAAACAAAACTCACAAGCCACTGTTCTGGGTGTCAGTTTTCAGGACCCACTTGACACTCTCAAAGCAGACCAAGTTGGCACTGGTGCCACCTTGCGTCTGGGAGGCATCCTGCGAGAGGCGCAATTCCAGGAGCCACCCGGCAATTTAAGGCCGCCTGACCCTGAACCATTGTACAGGCTTTTTCCCTGGGAAACAAAACTCACAAGCCACTGTTCTGGGTGTCAGTTTTCAGGACCCACTTGGCACTCTTAAACCAGACCAAGTTGGAACTGGTGCCACCTTGCGTCTGGGAGGCATCCTGCGAGTGGCCGAATTCCAGGAGGCACACGGCAATTTAAGGCCTCAGGCCCCTGAACCATTGTACAGGCTTTTTCCTTGGGAAACAAAACTCACAAGTCACTGTTCTGGGTTTCAGTTTTCAGGACCCACTTGGCACTCTCAAACCAGACCAAGTTGGCACTGGTGCCACCTTGCATCTTGGAGGCATCCTGCGAGAGGCCGAATTCCAGGAGTCATCCGGCAATTTAAGGCCGCAGGACCCTGAACCATTGTACAGGCTTTTTCCCTGGGAAACAAAACTCACAAGCCACTGTTCTGGGTGTCAGTTTTCAGGACCCACTTGACACTCTCAAACCAGACCAAGTTGGAAATGGTGTCATTTTGCGTCTGGGAGGCACCCTGCGAGAGTCCGAATTCCAGGAGGCACCCGGCAATTTAAGGCCTCAGGCCCCTGAACCATTGTACAGGCTTTTCCCCTGGGAAACAAAACTCACAAGCCACTGTTCTGGGTGTCAGTTTTCAGGACCCACTTGGCACTCTTAAACCAGACCAAGTTGGAACTGGTGCCACCTTGCGTCTGGGAGGCATCCTGAGAGAGGCCGAATTCCAGGAGTCACCCAGCAATTTAAGGCCTCAGGCCCCTGAACCATTGTACAGGCTTTTTCCCTGGGAAACAAAACTCACAAGCCACTGTTCTGGGTGTCAGTTTTCAGGACCCACTTGACACTCTCAAAGCAGACCAAGTTGGCACTGGTGCCACCTTGCGTCTGGGAGGCATCCTTCGAGAGGCGGATCTCCAGGAGGCACCCGGCAATTTAAGTCCGCAGGACCCTGAACCATTGTACAGGCTTTTTCCCTGGGAAACAAAACTCACAAGCCACTGTTCTGGGTGTCAGTTTTCAGGACCCACTTGGCACTCTTAAACCAGACCAAGTTGGCACTGGTGCCACCTTGCGTCTGGGAGGCATCCTGCTAAAGGCGCAATTCCAGGAGCCACCCGGCAATTTAAGTCCGCATGACCCTGAACCATTGTACAGGCTTTTTCCCTGGGAAACAAAACTCACAAGCCACTGTTCTGGGTGTCAGTTTTCAGGACCCACTTGGCACTCTTAAACCAGACCAAGTTGGAACTGGTGCCACCTTGCGTCTGGGAGGCATCCTGCGAGTGGCCGAATTCCAGGAGGCACCCGGCAATTTAAGGCCTCAGGCCCCTGAACCATTGTACAGGCTTTTTCCTTGGGAAACAAAAGTCACAAGTCACTGTTCTGGGTTTCAGTTTTCAGGACCCACTTGGCACTCTTAAACCAGACCAAGTTGGAACTGGTGCCACCTTGCATCTTGGAGGCATCCTGCGAGAGGCCGAATTCCAGGAGTCATCCGGCAATTTAAGGCCGCAGGACCCTGAACCATTGTACAGGATTTTTCCCTGGGAAAGAAAACTCACAAGCCACTGTTCTGGGTGTCAGTTTTCAGGACCCACTTGACACTCTCAAACCAGACCAAGTTGGAAATGGTGTCATTTTGCGTCTGGGAGGCATCCTGCGAAAGTCCGAATTCCAGGAGGCACCCGGCAATTTAAGGCCTCAGGCCCCTGAACCATTGTACAGGCTTTTCCCCTGGGAAACAAAACTCACAAGCCACTGTTCTGGGTGTCAGTTTTCAGGACCCACTTGGCACTCTCAAACCAGACCAAGTTGGCACTGGTGTTGCTTAGCGACTGGGAAACATCTGGCGTGATGCGGAATTCCAGGAGGCGCCCCGCAATTTTAGGCCTCAGGCCCCTGAACCATTGTACAGGCTTTTTCCCTGGGAAACAAAACTCACAAGCCACTGTTCTGGGTGTCAGTTTTCAGGACCCACTTGACACTCTCAAAGCAGACCAAGTTGGCACTGGTGTTGCTTAGTGACTGGGAAACATCTGGCGTCATGCGGAATTCCAGGAGGCGCCCCGCAATTTAAGGCCGCAGGACCCTGAACCATTGTACAGGCTTTTTCCCTGGAAAACAAAACTCACAAGCCACTGTTCTGGGTGTCAGTTTTCAGGACCCACTTGGCACTCTCAAACCAGACCAAGTTGGCACTGGTGCCACCTTGCGTCTGGGACGCATCCTGCGAGAGGCGCAATTCCAGGAGGCACCCGGCAATTTAAGGCCGCAGGACCCAAAACCATTCTACAGGCTTTTTCCCTGGGAAACAAAACTCACAAATCACTGTTCTGGGTTTCAGTTTTCAGGACCCACTTGGCACTCTTAAACCAGACCAAGTTGGAACTGGTGCCACCTTGCATCTTGGAGGCATCCTGCGAGAGGCCGAATTCCAGGAGTCATCCGGCAATTTAAGGCCGCAGGACCCTGAACCATTGTACAGGATTTTTCCCTGGGAAAGAAAACTCACAAGCCACTGTTCTGGGTGTCAGTTTTCAGGACCCACTTGACACTCTCAAACCAGACCAAGTTGGAAATGGTGTCATTTTGCGTCTGGGAGGCATCCTGCGAGAGTCCGAATTCCAGGAGGCACCCGGCAATTTAAGGCCTCAGGCCCCTGAACCATTGTACAGGCTTTTCCCCTGGGAAACAAAACTCACAAGCCACTGTTCTGGGTGTCAGTTTTCAGGACCCACTTGGCACTCTCAAACCAGACCAAGTTGGCACTGGTGTTGCTTAGCGACTCGGAAACATGTGGCGTGATGCGGAATTCCAGGAGGCGCCCCGCAATTTTAGGCCTCAGGCCCCTGAACCATTGTACAGGCTTTTTCCCTGGGAAACAAAACTCACAAGCCACTGTTCTGGGTGTCAGTTTTCAGGACCCACTTGACACTCTCAAAGCAGACCAAGTTGGCACTGGTGTTGCTTAGTGACTGGGAAACATCTGGCGTGATGCGGAATTCCAGGAGGCGCCCCGCAATTTAAGGCCGCAGGACCCTGAACCATTGTACAGGCTTTTTCCCTGGGAAACAAAACTCACAAGCCACTGTTCTGGGTGTCAGTTTTCAGGACCCACTTGGCACTCTCAAACCAGACCAAGTTGGCACTGGTGCCACCTTGCGTCTGGGACGCATCCTGCGAGAGGCGGAATTCCAGGAGGCACCCGGCAGTTTAAGGCCGCAGGACCCAAAACCATTCTACAGGCTTTTTCCCTGGGAAACAAAACTCACAAGCCACTGTTCTGGGTGTCAGTTTCCAGGACCCACTTGGCACTCTCAAACCAGACCAAGTTGGCACTGGTGCCACCTTGCATCTGGGAAGCATCTTGCAAGACGCCGAATTCCAGGAGGCACCCGGCAATTTAAGGCCGCAGGACCCTGAACCATTGTACAGGCTTTTTCCCTGGGAAACAAAACTCACAAGCCACTGTTCTGGGTGTCAGTTTCCAGGACCCACTTGGCACTCTTAAACCAGACCATGTTGGCACTGGTGTTGCTTAGCGTCTGGGAAACATCTGGTGAGATGCGGAATTCCAGGAGGCACCCGGCAATTAAGGCCGCAGGACCCTGAACCATTTTACAGGCTTTTTCCCTGGGAAACAAAACTCACAAGCCACTGTTCTGGGTGTCAGTTTTCAGGACCCACTTGGCACTCTCAAACCAGACCAAGTTGGCACTGGTGTCATTTTGCGTCTGGGAGGCACCCTGCGAGAGTCCGAATTCCAGGAGGCACCCGGCAATTTAAGGCCTCAGGCCCCTGAACCATTGTACAGGCTTTTACCCTGGGAAACAAAACTCACAAGCCACTGTTCTGGGTGTCAGTTTTCAGGACCCACTTGGCACTCTCAAACCAGACCAAGTTGGCACTGGTGCCACCTTGCGTCTGGGAGGCATCCTGCGAGAGGCCGAATTCCAGGAGGCACCCGGCAATTTAAGGCCGCAGGACCCAAAACCATTCTACAGGCTTTTTCCCTGGAAAAAAAATTTCAGAAGCCACTGTTCTGGGTGTCAATTTACAGGACCCACTTGGCACTCTCAAACCAGACCAAGTTTGCACTGGTGCCACCTTGCGTCTGGGAGGCATGCTTCGAGAGGCGGATCTCCAGGAGGCACCCGGCAATTTAAGTCCGCAAGACCCTGAACCATTGTACAGGCTTTTACCCTGGGAAACAAAACTCACAAGCCACTGTTCTGGGTGTCAGTTTTCAGGACCCACTTGACACTCTCAAAGCAGACCAAGTTGGCACTGGTGCCACCTTGCGTCTGGGAGGCATCCTGCGAGAGGCGCAATTCCAGGAGACACCCGGCAATTTAAGGCGGCATTACCTAAACCATTTTACAGGCTTTTTCCCTGGGAAACAAAACTCACAAGCCACTGTTCTGGGTGTCAGTTTGCAGGAGCCACCTGGCACTCTCAAACCAGACCAAGTTGGCACTGGTGCCACCTTGCGTCTGGGAGGCATCCTTCGAGAGGCCGATCTCCAGGAGGTACCCGGCAATTTATGTCCGCAGGACCCTGAACCATTGTACAGCCTTTTTCCCTGGGAAACAAAACTCACAAGCCACTGTTCTGGGTGTCAGTTTTCAGGACCCACTTGGCACTCTCAAACCAGACCAAGTTGGCACTGGTGTTGCTTAGCGACTGGGAAACATCTGGCGTGATGCGGAATTCCAGGAGGCGCCCCGCAATTTTAGGCCTCAGGCCCCTGAACCATTGTACAGGCTTTTTCCCTGGGAAACAAAACTCACAAGCCACTGTTCTGGGTGTCAGTTTTCAGGACCCACTTGACACTCTCAAAGCAGACCAAGTTGGCACTGGTGTTGCTTAGTGACTGGGAAACATCTGGCGTCATGCGGAATTCCAGGAGGCGCCCCGCAATTTAAGGCCGCAGGACCCTGAACCATTGTACAGGCTTTTTCCCTGGAAAACAAAACTCACAAGCCACTGTTCTGGGTGTCAGTTTTCAGGACCCACTTGGCACTCTCAAACCAGACCAAGTTGGCACTGGTGCCACCTTGCGTCTGGGACGCATCCTGCGAGAGGCGCAATTCCAGGAGGCACCCGGCAATTTAAGGCCGCAGGACCCAAAACCATTCTACAGGCTTTTTCCCTGGGAAACAAAACTCACAAATCACTGTTCTGGGTTTCAGTTTTCAGGACCCACTTGGCACTCTTAAACCAGACCAAGTTGGAACTGGTGCCACCTTGCATCTTGGAGGCATCCTGCGAGAGGCCGAATTCCAGGAGTCATCCGGCAATTTAAGGCCGCAGGACCCTGAACCATTGTACAGGATTTTTCCCTGGGAAAGAAAACTCACAAGCCACTGTTCTGGGTGTCAGTTTTCAGGACCCACTTGACACTCTCAAACCAGACCAAGTTGGAAATGGTGTCATTTTGCGTCTGGGAGGCATCCTGCGAGAGTCCGAATTCCAGGAGGCACCCGGCAATTTAAGGCCTCAGGCCCCTGAACCATTGTACAGGCTTTTCCCCTGGGAAACAAAACTCACAAGCCACTGTTCTGGGTGTCAGTTTTCAGGACCCACTTGGCACTCTCAAACCAGACCAAGTTGGCACTGGTGTTGCTTAGCGACTCGGAAACATCTGGCGTGATGCGGAATTCCAGGAGGCGCCCCGCAATTTAAGGCCGCAGGACCCTGAACCATTGTACAGGCTTTTTCCCTGGGAAACAAAACTCACAAGCCACTGTTCTGGGTGTCAGTTTTCAGGACCCACTTGGCACTCTCAAACCAGACCAAGTTGGCACTGGTGCCACCTTGCGTCTGGGACGCATCCTGCGAGAGGCGGAATTCCAGGAGGCACCCGGCAGTTTAAGGCCGCAGGACCCAAAACCATTCTACAGGCTTTTTCCCTGGGAAACAAAACTCACAAGCCACTGTTCTGGGTGTCAGTTTCCAGGACCCACTTGGCACTCTCAAACCAGACCAAGTTGGCACTGGTGCCACCTTGCATCTGGGAAGCATCTTGCAAGACGCCGAATTCCAGGAGGCACCCGGCAATTTAAGGCCGCAGGACCCTGAACCATTGTACAGGCTTTTTCCCTGGGAAAAAAAACTCACAAGCCACTGTTCTGGGTGTCAGTTTCCAGGACCCACTTGGCACTCTTAAACCAGACCATGTTGGCACTGGTGTTGCTTAGCGTCTGGGAAACATCTGGTGAGATGCGGAATTCCAGGAGGCACCCGGCAATTAAGGCCGCAGGACCCTGAACCATTTTACAGGCTTTTTCCCTGGGAAACAAAACTCACAAGCCACTGTTCTGGGTGTCAGTTTTCAGGACCCACTTGGCACTCTCAAACCAGACCAAGTTGGCACTGGTGTCATTTTGCGTCTGGGAGGCACCCTGCGAGAGTCCGAATTCCAGGAGGCACCCGGCAATTTAAGGCCTCAGGCCCCTGAACCATTGTACAGGCTTTTACCCTGGGAAACAAAACTCACAAGCCACTGTTCTGGGTGTCAGTTTTCAGGACCCACTTGGCACTCTCAAACCAGACCAAGTTGGCACTGGTGCCACCTTGCGTCTGGGAGGCATCCTGCGAGAGGCCGAATTCCAGGAGGCACCCGGCAATTTAAGGCCGCAGGACCCAAAACCATTCTACAGGCTTTTTCCCTGGAAAAAAAATTTCAGAAGCCACTGTTCTGGGTGTCAATTTACAGGACCCACTTGGCACTCTCAAACCAGACCAAGTTTGCACTGGTGCCACCTTGCGTCTGGGAGGCATCCTTCGAGAGGCGGATCTCCAGGAGGCACCCGGCAATTTAAGTCCGCAAGACCCTGAACCATTGTACAGGCTTTTACCCTGGGAAACAAAACTCACAAGCCACTGTTCTGGGTGTCAGTTTTCAGGACCCACTTGACACTCTCAAAGCAGACCAAGTTGGCACTGGTGCCACCTTGCGTCTGGGAGGCATCCTGCGAGAGGCGCAATTCCAGGAGACACCCGGCAATTTAAGGCGGCATTACCTAAACCATTTTACAGGCTTTTTCCCTGGGAAACAAAACTCACAAGCCACTGTTCTGGGTGTCAGTTTGCAGGAGCCACCTGGCACTCTCAAACCAGACCAAGTTGGCACTGGTGCCACCTTGCGTCTGGGAGGCATCCTTCGAGAGGCCGATCTCCAGGAGGTACCCGGCAATTTATGTCCGCAGGACCCTGAACCATTGTACAGCCTTTTTCCCTGGGAAACAAAACTCACAAGCCACTGTTCTGGGTGTCAGTTTTCAGGACCCACTTGACACTCTCAAAGCAGACCAAGTTGGCACTGGTGCCACCTTGCGTCTGGGAGGCATCCTGCGAGAGGCGCAATTCCAGGAGCCACCCGGCAATTTAAGGCCGCCTGACCCTGAACCATTGTACAGGCTTTTTCCCTGGGAAACAAAACTCACAAGCCACTGTTCTGGGTGTCAGTTTTCAGGACCCACTTGGCACTCTTAAACCAGACCAAGTTGGAACTGGTGCCACCTTGCGTCTGGGAGGCATCCTGCGAGTGGCCGAATTCCAGGAGGCACACGGCAATTTAAGGCCTCAGGCCCCTGAACCATTGTACAGGCTTTTTCCTTGCGAAACAAAACTCACAAGTCACTGTTCTGGGTTTCAGTTTTCAGGACCCACTTGGCACTCTCAAACCAGACCAAGTTGGCACTGGTGCCACCTTGCATCTTGGAGGCATCCTGCGAGAGGCCAAATTCCAGGAGTCATCCGGCAATTTAAGGCCGCAGGACCCTGAACCATTGTACAGGCTTTTTCCCTGGGAAACAAAACTCACAAGCCACTGTTCTGGGTGTCAGTTTTCAGGACCCACTTGACACTCTCAAACCAGACCAAGTTGGAAATGGTGTCATTTTGCGTCTGGGAGGCACCCTGCGAGAGTCCGAATTCCAGGAGGCACCCGGCAATTTAAGGCCTCAGGCCCCTGAACCATTGTACAGGCTTTTCCCCTGGGAAACAAAACTCACAAGCCACTGTTCTGGGTGTCAGTTTTCAGGACCCACTTGGCACTCTTAAACCAGACCAAGTTGGAACTGGTGCCACCTTGCGTCTGGGAGGCATCCTGAGAGAGGCCGAATTCCAGGAGTCACCCAGCAATTTAAGGCCTCAGGCCCCTGAACCATTGTACAGGCTTTTTCCCTGGGAAACAAAACTCACAAGCCACTGTTCTGGGTGTCAGTTTTCAGGACCCACTTGACACTCTCAAAGCAGACCAAGTTGGCACTGGTGCCACCTTGCGTCTGGGAGGCATCCTTCGAGAGGCGGATCTCCAGGAGGCACCCGGCAATTTAAGTCCGCAGGACCCTGAACCATTGTACAGGCTTTTTCCCTGGGAAACAAAACTCACAAGCCACTGTTCTGGGTGTCAGTTTTCAGGACCCACTTGGCACTCTTAAACCAGACCAAGTTGGCACTGGTGCCACCTTGCGTCTGGGAGGCATCCTGCTAAAGGCGCAATTCCAGGAGCCACCCGGCAATTTAAGTCCGCATGACCCTGAACCATTGTACAGGCTTTTTCCCTGGGAAACAAAACTCACAAGCCACTGTTCTGGGTGTCAGTTTTCAGGACCCACTTGGCACTCTTAAACCAGACCAAGTTGGAACTGGTGCCACCTTGCGTCTGGGAGGCATCCTGCGAGTGGCCGAATTCCAGGAGGCACCCGGCAATTTAAGGCCTCAGGCCCCTGAACCATTGTACAGGCTTTTTCCTTGGGAAACAAAAGTCACAAGTCACTGTTCTGGGTTTCAGTTTTCAGGACCCACTTGGCACTCTTAAACCAGACCAAGTTGGAACTGGTGCCACCTTGCATCTTGGAGGCATCCTGCGAGAGGCCGAATTCCAGGAGTCATCCGGCAATTTAAAGCCGCAGGACCCTGAACCATTGTACCGATTTTTCCCTGGGAAAGAAAACTCACAAGCCACTGTTCTGGGTGTCAGTTTTCAGGACCCACTTGACACTCTCAAACCAGACCAAGTTGGAAATGGTGTCATTTTGCGTCTGGGAGGCATCCTGCGAAAGTCCGAATTCCAGGAGGCACCCGGCAATTTAAGGCCTCAGGCCCCTGAACCATTGTACAGGCTTTTCCCCTGGGAAACAAAACTCACAAGCCACTGTTCTGGGTGTCAGTTTTCAGGACCCACTTGGCACTCTCAAACCAGACCAAGTTGGCACTGGTGTTGCTTAGCGACTGGGAAACATCTGGCGTGATGCGGAATTCCAGGAGGCGCCCCGCAATTTTAGGCCTCAGGCCCCTGAACCATTGTACAGGCTTTTTCCCTGGGAAACAAAACTCACAAGCCACTGTTCTGGGTGTCAGTTTTCAGGACCCACTTGACACTCTCAAAGCAGACCAAGTTGGCACTGGTGTTGCTTAGTGACTGGGAAACATCTGGCGTCATGCGGAATTCCAGGAGGCGCCCCGCAATTTAAGGCCGCAGGACCCTGAACCATTGTACAGGCTTTTTCCCTGGAAAACAAAACTCACAAGCCACTGTTCTGGGTGTCAGTTTTCAGGACCCACTTGGCACTCTCAAACCAGACCAAGTTGGCACTGGTGCCACCTTGCGTCTGGGACGCATCCTGCGAGAGGCGCAATTCCAGGAGGCACCCGGCAATTTAAGGCCGCAGGACCCAAAACCATTCTACAGGCTTTTTCCCTGGGAAACAAAACTCACAAGCCACTGTTCTGGGTGTCAGTTTGCAGGACCCACTTGGCACTCTCAAACCAGACCAAGTTGGCACTGGTGCCACCTTGCATCTGGGAAGCATCTTGCAAGACGCCGAATTCCAGGAGGCACCCGGCAATTTAAGGCCTCAGGCCCCTGAACCATTGTACAGGCTTTTTCCCTGGGAAACAAAACTCACAAGCCACTGTTCTGGGTGTCAGTTTCCAGGACCCACTTGGCACTCTTAAACCAGACCATGTTGGCACTGGTGTTGCTTAGCGTCTGGGAAACATCTGGTGAGATGCGGAATTCCAGGAGGCACCCGGCAATTAAGGCCGCAGGACCCTGAACCATTTTACAGGCTTTTTCCCTGGGAAACAAAACTCACAAGCCACTGTTCTGGGTGTCAGTTTTCAGGACCCACTTGGCACTCTCAAACCAGACCAAGTTGGCACTGGTGTCATTTTGCGTCTGGGAGGCACCCTGCGAGAGTCCGAATTCCAGGAGGCACCCGGCAATTTAAGGCCTCAGGCCCCTGAACCATTGTACAGGCTTTTTCCCTGGGAAACAAAACTCACAAGCCACTGTTCTGGGTGTCAGTTTTCAGGACCCACTTGGCACTCTCAAACCAGACCAAGTTGGCACTGGTGTTGCTTAGCGACTGGGAAACATCTGGCGTGATGCGGAATTCCAGGAGGCGCCCCGCAATTTTAGGCCTCAGGCCCCTGAACCATTGTACAGGCTTTTTCCCTGGGAAACAAAACTCACAAGCCACTGTTCTGGGTGTCAGTTTTCAGGACCCACTTGACACTCTCAAAGCAGACCAAGTTGGCACAGGTGTTGCTTAGTGACTGGGAAACATCTGGCGTGATGCGGAATTCCAGGAGGCGCCCCGCAATTTAAGGCCGCAGGACCCTGAACCATTGTACAGGCTTTTTCCCTGGGAAACAAAACTCACAAGCCACTGTTCTGGGTGTCAGTTTTCAGGACCCACTTGGCACTCTCAAACCAGACCAAGTTGGCACTGGTGCCACCTTGCGTCTGGGACGCATTCTGCGAGAGGCGGAATTCCAGGAGGCACCCGGCAATTTAAGGCCGCAGGACCCAAAACCATTCTACAGGCTTTTTCCCTGGGAAACAAAACTCACAAGCCACTGTTCTGGGTGTCAGTTTCCAGGACCCACTTGGCACTCTCAAACCAGACCAAGTTGGCACTGGTGCCACCTTGCATCTGGGAAGCATCTTGCAAGACGCCGAATTCCAGGAGGCACCCGGCAATTTAAGGCCGCAGGACCCTGAACCATTGTACAGGCTTTTTCCCTGGGAAACAAAACTCACAAGCCACTGTTCTGGGTGTCAGTTTCCAGGACCCACTTGGCACTCTTAAACCAGACCATGTTGGCACTGGTGTTGCTTAGCGTCTGGGAAACATCTGGTGAGATGCGGAATTCCAGGAGGCACCCGGCAATTAAGGCCGCAGGACCCTGAACCATTTTACAGGCTTTTTCCCTGGGAAACAAAACTCACAAGCCACTGTTCTGGGTGTCAGTTTTCAGGACCCACTTGGCACTCTCAAACCAGACCAAGTTGGCACTGGTGTCATTTTGCGTCTGGGAGGCACCCTGCGAGAGGCGAATTCCAGGAGGCACCCGGCAATTTAAGGCCTCAGGCCCCTGAACCATTGTACAGGCTTTTACCCTGGGAAACAAAACTCACAAGCCACTGTTCTGGGTGTCAGTTTTCAGGACCCACTTGGCACTCTCAAACCAGACCAAGTTGGCACTGGTTCCACCTTGCGTCTGGGAGGCATCCTGCGAGAGGCCGAATTCCAGGAGGCACCCGGCAATTTAAGGCCACAGGACCCAAAACCATTCTACAGGCTTTTTCCCTGGAAAAAAAATTTCAGAAGCCACTGTTCTGGGTGTCAATTTACAGGACCCACTTGGCACTCTCAAACCAGACCAAGTTTGCACTGGTGCCACCTTGCGTCTGGGAGGCATCCTTCGAGAGGCGGATCTCCAGGAGGCACCCGGCAATTTAAGGCCGCAAGACCCTGAACCATTGTACAGGCTTTTTCCCTGGGAAACAAAACTCACAAGCCACTGTTCTGGGTGTCAGTTTTCAGGACCCACTTGACACTCTCAAACAAGACCTAGTGGGCACTGGTGCCACCTTGCGTCTGGGAGGCATCCTGCGAGAGGCGCAATTCCAGGAGACACCCGGCAATTTAAGGCGGCATTACCTAAACCATTTTACAGGCTTTTTCCCTGGGAAACAAAACTCACAAGCCACTGTTCTGGGTGTCAGTTTGCAGGAGCCACCTGGCACTCTCAAACCAGACCAAGCTGGCACTGGTGCCACCTTGCGTCTGGGAGGCATCCTTCGAGAGGCGGATCTCCAGGAGGCACCCGGCAATTTAAGTCCGCCTGACCCTGAACCATTGTACAGGCTTTTTCCCTGGGAAACAAAACTCACAAGCCACTGTTCTGGGTGTCAGTTTTCAGGACCCACTTGACACTCTCAAAGCAGACCAAGTTGGCACTGGTGCCACCTTGCGTCTGGGAGGCATCCTGCGAGAGGCGCAATTCCAGGAGTCATCCGGCAATTTAAGGCCGCCTGACCCTGAACCATTGTACAGGCTTTTTCCCTGGGAAACAAAACTCACAAGCCACTGTTCTGGGTGTCAGTTTTCAGGACCCACTTGGCACTCTTAAACCAGACCAAGTTGGAACTGGTGCCACCTTGCGTCTGGGAGGCATCCTGCGAGTGGCCGAATTCCAGGAGGCACACGGCAATTTAAGGCCTCAGGCCCCTGAACCATTGTACAGGCTTTTCCCCTGGGAAACAAAACTCACAAGCCACTGTTCTGGGTGTCAGTTTTCAGGACCCACTTGGCACTCTTAAACCAGACCAAGGTGGAACTGGTGCCACCTTGCGTCTGGGAGGCATCCTGAGAGAGGCCGAATTCCAGGAGTCACCCGGCAATTTAAGGCCTCAGGCCCCTGAACCATTGTACAGGCTTTTTCCCTGGGAAACAAAACTCACAAGCCACTGTTCTGGGTGTCAGTTTTCAGGACCCACTTGACACTCTCAAAGCAGACCAAGTTGGCACTGGTGCCACCTTGCGTCTGGGAGGCATCCTTCGAGAGGCGGATCTCCAGGAGGCACCCGGCAATTTAAGTTCGCAGGACCCTGAACCATTGTACAGGCTTTTTCCCTGGGAAACAAAACTCACAAGCCACTGTTCTGGGTGTCAGTTTTCAGGAGCCACCTGTCACTCTTAAACCAGACCAAGTTGGCACTGGTGCCGCCTTGCGTCTGGGAGGCATCCTGCTAAAGGCGCAATTCCAGGAGCCACCCGGCAATTTAAGTCCGCAGGACCCTGAACCATTGTACAGCCTTTTTCCCTGGGAAACAAAACTCACAAGCCACTGTTCTGGGTGTCAGTTTTCAGGACCCACTTGACACTCTGAAAGCAGACCAAGTTGGCACTGGTGTTGCTTAGTGACTGGGAAACATCTGGCGTCATGCGGAATTCCAGGAGACGCCCCGCAATTTAAGGCCGCAGGATCCTGAACCATTGTACAGGCTTTTTCCCTGGGAAACAAAACTCACAAGCCACTGTTCTGGGTGTCAGTTTTCAGGACCCACTTGGCACTCTCAAACCAGACCAAGTTGGCACTGGTGCCACCTTCCGTCTGGGACGCATCCTGCGAGAGGCGGAATTCCAGGAGGCACCCGGCAATTTAAGGCCGCAGGACCCAAAACCATTCTACAGGCTTTTTCCCTGGGAAACAAAACTCACAAGCCACTGTTCTGGGTGTCAGTTTGCAGGACCCACTTGGCACTCTCAAACCAGACCAAGTTGGCACTGGTGCCACCTTGCATCTGGGAAGCATCTTGCAAGACGCCGAATTCCAGGAGGCACCCGGCAATTTAAGGCCGCAGGACCCTGAACCATTGTACAGGCTTTTTCCCTGGAAAACAAAACTCACAAGCCACTGTTCTGGGTGTCAGTTTCCAGGACCCACTTGGCACTCTTAAACCAGACCATGTTGGCACTGGTGTTGCTTAGCGTCTGGGAAACATCTGGTGAGATGCGGAATTCCAGGAGGCACCCGGCAATTAAGGCCGCAGGACCCTGAACCATTTTACAGGCTTTTTCCCTGGGAAATCAAACTCACAAGCTACTGTTCTGGGTGTCAGTTTTCAGGACCCACTTGGCACTCTCAAACCAGACCAAGTTGGCACTGGTTTCATTTTGCGTCTGGGAGGCACCCTGCGAGAGTCCGAATTCCAGGAGGCACCCGGCAATTTAAGGCCTCAGGCCCCTGAACCATTGTACAGGCTTTTACCCTGGGAAACAAAACTCACAAGCCACTGTTCTGGGTGTCAGTTTTCAGGACCCACTTGGCACTCTCAAACCAGACCAAGTTGGCACTGGTGCCACCTTGCGTCTGGGAGGCATCCTTCGAGAGGCGGATCTCCAGGAGGCACCTGGCAATTTAAGTCCGCAAGACCCTGAACCATTGTACAGGCTTTTTCCCTGGGAAACAAAACTCACAAGCCACTGTTCTGTGTGTCAGGTTTCAGGACCCACTTGACACTCTCAAAGCAGACCAAGTTGGCACTGGTGCCACCTTGCGTCTGGGAGGCATCCTGCGAGAGGCGCAATTCCAGGAGACACCCGGCAATTTAAGGCGGCATTACCTAAACCATTTTACAGGCTTTTTCCCTGGGAAACAAAACTCACAAGCCACTGTTCTGGGTGTCAGTTTTCAGGACCCACTTGACACTCTCAAACCAGACCTAGTAGGCACTGGTGCCACCTTGCGTCTGGGAGGCATCCTGCGAGAGGCGCAATTCCAGGAGCCACCAGGCAATTTAAGGCCGCAGGACCCTGAACCATTGTACAGGCTTTTTCCCTGGGAAAGAAAACTCACAAGCCACTGTTCTGGGTTTCAGTTTTCAGGACCCACTTGGCACTCTTAAACCAGACCAAGTTGGAACTGGTGCCACCTTGCGTGTGGGAGGCATCCTGCGAGTGGCCGAATTCCAGGAGGCACCCGGCAATTTAAGGCCGCATGACCCTGAACCATTGTACAGGCTTTTACCCTGGGAAACAAAACTCACAAGCCACTGTTCTGGGTGTCAGTTTTCAGGACCCACTTGACACTCTCAAAGCAGACCAAGTTGGAAATGGTGCCATTTTGCGTCTGGGAGGCACCCTGCGAAAGTCCGAATTCCAGGAGGCACCCGGCAATTTAAGGCCGCAGGCCCCTGAACCATTCTACAGGCTTTTTCCCTGGAAAAAAAATTTCAGAAGCCACTGTTCTGGGTGTCAGTTTACAGGACCCACTT
This sequence comes from Fringilla coelebs, assembly GCF_963513975.1. Classification (NCBI taxonomy): domain Eukaryota; kingdom Metazoa; phylum Chordata; class Aves; order Passeriformes; family Fringillidae; genus Fringilla; species Fringilla coelebs. Next base: position 1,724,451 of record NC_140048.1, read on the forward strand.
GGCACTCTCCAACCAGACCAAGTTTGCACTGGTGCCACCTTGCGTCTGGGAGGCATCCTGCAAGACGCCGAATTCCAGGAGGCACCAGGCAATTTAAGGCCTCAGGCCCCTGAACCATTGTATAGGCTTTTCCCCTGGGAAACAAAACTCACAAGCCACTGTTCTGGGTGTCAGTTTGCAGGAGCCACTTGACACTCTCAAACCAGACCAAGTTGGCACTGGTGCCACCTTTCGTCTGGGAGGCATCCTGCGAGAGGCGGATCTCCAGGTGGCACCCGGCTATAAAAGGCGGCATTACCTAAACCATTATACAGGCTTTTTCCCTGGGAAAGAAAACTCACAAGCCACTGTTCTGGGTGTCAGTTTGCAGGAGCCACCTGTCACTCTCAAACCAGACCAAGTTTGCACTGGTGCCACCTTGCGTCTGGGAGGCATCCTTCGAGAGGCGGATCTCCAGGAGGCACCCGGCAATTTAAGGCCGCATGACCCTGAACCATTGTACAGAATTTTTCCCTGGGAAACAAAACTCACAAGCCACTGTTCTGGGTGTCAGTTTTCAGGACCCACTTGGCACTCTCAAACCAGACGAAGTTGGCACTGGTGCCACCTTGCGTCTGGGACGCATCCTGCGACTGGCGGAATTCCAGGAGGCACCCGGCAATTTAAGGCCGCAGGACCCTGAACCATTGTACAGGCTTTTTCCCTGGGAAACAAAACTCACAAGCCACTGTTCTGGGTGTCAGTTTGCAGGACCCACTTGGCACTCTCAAACCAGACCAAGTTGGCACTGGTGCCACCTTGCATCTGGGAAGCATCTTGCAAGACGCCGAATTCCAGGAGGCACCCGGCAATTTAAGGCCGCAGGACCCTGAACCATTGTACAGGCTTTTTCCCTGGGAAACAAAACTCACAAGCCACTGTTCTGGGTGTCAGTTTCCAGGACCTACTTGGCACTCTTAAACCAGACCATGTTGGCACTGGTGTTGCTTAGCGTCTGGGAAACATCTGGTGAGATGCGGAATTCCAGGAGGCACCCGGCAATTAAGGCCGCAGGACCCTGAACCATTTTACAGGCTTTTTCCCTGGGAAACAAAACTCACAAGCCACTGTTCTGGGTGTCAGTTTTCAGGACCCACTTGGCACTCTCAAACCAGACCAAGTTGGCACTGGTGTCATTTTGCGTCTGGGAGGCACCCTGCGAGAGGCGAATTCCAGGAGGCACCCGGCAATTTAAGGCCTCAGGCCCCTGAAGCATTGTACAGGCTTTTTCCCTGGGAAACAAAACTCACAAGCCACTGTTCTGGGTGTCAGTTTTCAGGACCAACTTGGCACTCTCAAACCAGACCAAGTTTGCACTAGTGCCACCTTGCGTCTGGGAGGCATCCTTCGAGAGGCGGATCTCCAGGAGGCACCCGGCAATTTAAGTCCGCAAGACCCTGAACCATTGTACAGGCTTTTTCCCTGGGAAACAAAACTCACAAGCCACTGTTCTGGGTGTCAGTTTTCAGGACCCACTTGACACTCTCAAAGCAGACCAAGTTGGCACTGGTGCCACCTTGCGTCTGGGAGGCATCCCGCGAGAGGCGCAATTCCAGGAGACACCCAGCAATTTAAGGCGGCATTACCTAAACCATTTTACAGGCTTTTTCCCTGGGAAACAAAACTCACAAGCCACTGTTCTGGGTGTCAGCTTGCAGGAGCCACCTGGCACTCTCAAACCAGACCAAGTTGGCACTGGTGCCACCTTGCGTCTGGGAGGCATCCTTCGAGAGGCGGATCTCCAGGAGGCACCCGGCAATTTAAGTCCGCAGGACCCTGAACCATTGTACAGGCTTTTTCCCTGGGAAACAAAACTCACAAGCCACTGTTCTGGGTGTCAGTTTTCAGGACCCACTTGACACTCTCAAACCAGACCTAGTGGGCACTGGTGCCACCTTGCGTCTGGGAGGCATCCTGCGAGAGGCGCAATTCCAGGAGCCACCAGGCAATTTAAGGCCGCAAGACCCTGAACCATTGTACAGGCTTTTTCCCTGGGAAACAAAACTCACAAGCCACTGTTCTGGGTTTCAGTTTTCAGGACCCACTTGGCACTCTTAAACCAGACCAAGTTGGAACTGGTGCCACCTTGCGTGTGGGAGGCATCCTGCGAGTGGCCAAATTCCAGGAGGCACCCGGCAATTTAAGGCCGCATGACCCTGAACCATTGTACAGGCTTTTACCCTGGGAAACAAAACTCACAAGCCACTGTTCTGGGTGTCAGTTTTCAGGACCCACTTGACACTCTCAAAGCAGACCAAGTTGGAAATGGTGCCATTTTGCATCTGGGAGGCACCCTGCGAAAGTCCGAATTCCAGGAGGCACCCGGCAATTTAAGGCCGCAGGCCCCTGAACCATTCTACAGGCTTTTTCCCTGGAAAAAAAATTTCAGAAGCCACTGTTCTGGGTGTCAGTTTACAGGACCCACTTGGCACTCTCCAACCAGACCAAGTTTGCACTGGTGCCACCTTGCGTCTGGGAGGAATCCTGCAAGACGCCGAATTCCAGGAGGCACCCGGCAATTTAAGGCCTCAGGCCCCTGAACCATTGTATAGGCTTTTCTCCTGGGAAACAAAACTCACAAGCCACTGTTCTGGGTGTCAGTTTGCAGGAGCCACTTGACACTCTCAAACCAGACCAAGTTGGCACTGGTGCCACCTTGCGTCTGGGAGGCATCCTGCAAGACGCCGAATTCCAGGAGGCACCCGGCTATAAAAGGCGGCATTACCTAAACCATTTTACAGGCTTTTTCCCTGGGAAAGAAAACTCACAAGCCACTGTTCTGGGTGTCAGTTTGCAGGAGCCACCTGTCACTCTCAAACCAGACCAAGTTTGCACTGGTGCCACCTTGCGTCTGGGAGGCATCCTTCGAGAGGCGGATCTCCAGGAGGCACCCGGCAATTTAAGGCCGCAGGACCCTGAACCATTGTACAGGCTTTTTCCCTGGGAAACAAAACTCACAAGCCACTGTTCTGGGTGTCAGTTTTCAGGACCCACTTGGCACTCTCAAACCAGACCAAGTTGGCACTGGTGCCACCTTGCGTCTGGGACGCATCCTGCGAGAGGCGGAATTCCAGGAGGCACCCGGCAATTTAAGGCCGCAGGACCCAAAACCATTCTACAGGCTTTTTCCCTGGGAAACAAAACTCACAAGCCACTGTTCTGGGTGTCAGTTTGCAGGACCCACTTGGCACTCTCAAACCAGACCAAGTTGGCACTGGTGCCACCTTGCATCTGGGAAGCATCTTGCAAGACGCCGAATTCCAGGAGGCACCCGGCAATTTAAGGCCGCAGGACCCTGAACCATTGTACAGGCTTTTTCCCTGGGAAACAAAACTCACAAGCCACTGTTCTGGGTGTCAGTTTCCAGGACCCACTTGGCACTCTTAAACCAGACCATGTTGGCACTGGTGTTGCTTAGCGTCTGGGAAACATCTGGTGAGATGCGGAATTCCAGGAGGCACCCGGCAATTAAGGCCGCAGGACCCTGAACTATTTTACAGGCTTTTTCCCTGGGAAACAAAACTCACAAGCCACTGTTCTGGGTGTCAGTTTTCAGGACCCACTTGGCACTCTCAAACCAGACCAAGTTGGCACTGGTGTCATTTTGCGTCTGGGAGGCACCCTGCGAGAGTCCGAATTCCAGGAGGCACCCGGCAATTTAAGGCCTCAGGCCCCTGAACCATTGTACAGGCTTTTACCCTGGGAAACAAAACTCACAAGCCACTGTTCTGGGTGTCAGTTTTCAGGACCCACTTGGCACTCTCAAACCAGACCAAGTTGGCACTGGTGCCACCTTGCGTCTGGGACGCATCCTGCGAGAGGCGCAATTCCAGGAGGCACCCGGCAATTTAAGGCCGCAGGACCCAAAACCATTCTACAGGCTTTTTCCCTGGGAAACAAAACTCACAAGCCACTGTTCTGGGTGTCAGTTTGCAGGACCCACTTGGCACTCTCAAACCAGACCAAGTTGGCACTGGTGTTGCTTAGTGACTGGGAAACATCTTGCAAGACGCCGAATTCCAGGAGGCACCCGGCAATTTAAGTCCGCAGGACCCTGAACCATTGTACAGGCTTTTTCCCTGGGAAACAAAACTCACAAGCCACTGTTCTGGGTGTCAGTTTTCAGGACCCACTTGGAACTCTCAAACCAGACCAAGTTTGCACTGGTGCCACCTTGCGTCTGGGAGGCATCCTTCGAGAGGCGGATCTCCAGGAGGCACCCGGCAATTTAAGTCCGCAAGACCCTGAACCATTGTACAGGCTTTTACCCTGGGAAACAAAACTCACAAGCCACTGTTCTGGGTGTCAGTTTTCAGGACCCACTTGGCACTCTCAAACCAGACCAAGTTGGAAATGGTGTCATTTTGCGTCTGTGAGGCATCCTGCGAGAGTCCGAATTCCAGGAGGCACCCGGCAATTTAAGGCCTCAGGCCCCTGAACCATTGTACAGGCTTTTCCCCTGGGAAACAAAACTCACAAGCCACTGTTCTGGGTGTCAGTTTTCAGGACCCACTTGGCACTCTCAAACCAGACCAAGTTGGCACTGGTGTTGCTTAGCGACTGGGAAACATCTGGCGTGATGCGGAATTCCAGGAGGCGCCCCGCAATTTTAGGCCTCAGGCCCCTGAACCATTGTACAGGCTTTTTCCCTGGGAAACAAAACTCACAAGCCACTGTTCTGGGTGTCAGTTTTCAGGACCCACTTGACACTCTCAAAGCAGACCAAGTTGGCACTGGTGTTGCTTAGTGACTGGGAAACATCTGGCGTCATGCGGAATTCCAGGAGGCGCCCCGCAATTTAAGGCCGCAGGACCCTGAACCATTGTACAGGCTTTTTCCCTGGGAAACAAAACTCACAAGCCACTGTTCTGGGTGTCAGTTTTCAGGACCCACTTGGCACTCTCAAACCAGACCAAGTTGGCACTGGTGCCACCTTGCGTCTGGGACGCATCCTGCGAGAGGCGGAATTCCAGGAGGCACCCGGCAATTTAAGGCCGCAGGACCCAAAACCATTCTACAGGCTTTTTCCCTGGGAAACAAAACTCACAAGCCACTGTTCTGGGTGTCAGTTTGCAGGACCCACTTGGCACTCTCAAACCAGACCAAGTTGGCACTGGTGCCACCTTGCATCTGGGAAGCATCTTGCAAGACGCCGAATTCCAGGAGGCACCCGGCAATTTAAGGCCGCAGGACCCTGAACCATTGTACAGGCTTTTTCCCTGGGAAACAAAACTCACAAGCCACTGTTCTGGGTGTCAGTTTCCAGGACCCACTTGGCACTCTTAAACCAGACCATGTTGGCACTGGTGTTGCTTAGCGTCTGGGAAACATCTGGTGAGATGCGGAATTCCAGGAGGCACCCGGCAATTAAGGCCGCAGGACCCAAAACCATTGTACAGGCTTTTTCCCTGGGAAACAAAACTCACAAGCCACTGTTCTGGGTGTCAATTTTCAGGACCCACTTGGCACTCTCAAACCAGACCAAGTTGGCACTGGTGTCATTTTGCGTCTGGGAGGCACCCTGCGAGAGTCCGAATTCCAGGAGGCACCCGGCAATTTAAGGCCTCAGGCCCCTGAACCATTGTACAGGCTTTTTCCCTGGGAAACAAAACTCACAAGCCACTGTTCTGGGTGTCAGTTTTCAGGACCCACTTGGCACTCTCAAACCAGACCAAGTTGGCACTGGTGTTGCTTAGTGACTGGGAAACATCTGGCGTGATGCGGAATTCCAGGAGGCGCCCCGCAATTTTAGTCCTCAGGCCCCTGAACCATTGTACAGGCTTTTTCCCTGGGAAACAAAACTCACAAGCCACTGTTCTGGGTGTCAGTTTTCAGGACCCACTTGACACTCTCAAAGCAGACCAAGTTGGCACTGGTGTTGCTTAGTGACTGGGAAACATCTGGCGTCATGCGGAATTCCAGGAGGCGCCCCGCAATTTAAGGCCGCAGGACCCTGAACCATTGTACAGGCTTTTTCCCTGGGAAACAAAACTCACAAGCCACTGTTCTGGGTGTCAGTTTTCAGGACCCACTTGGCACTCTCAAACCAGACCAAGTTGGCACTGGTGCCACCTTGCGTCTGGGACGCATCCTGCGAGAGGCGGAATTCCAGGAGGCACCCGGCAATTTAAGGCCGCAGGACCCTGAACCATTGTACAGGCTTTTTCCCTGGGAAACAAAACTCACAAGCCACTGTTCTGGGTGTCAGTTTGCAGGACCCACTTGGCACTCTCAAACCAGACCAAGTTGGCACTGGTGCCACCTTGCATCTGGGAAGCATCTTGCAAGACGCCGAATTCCAGGAGGCACCCGGCAATTTAAGGCCGCAGGACCCTGAACCATTGTACAGGCTTTTTCCCTGGGAAACAAAACTCACAAGCCACTGTTCTGGGTGTCAGTTTCCAGGACCCACTTGGCACTCTTAAACCAGACCATGTTGGCACTGGTGTTGCTTAGCGTCTGGGAAACATCTGGTGAGATGCGGAATTCCAGGAGGCACCCGGCAATTAAGGCCGCAGGACCCTGAACCATTTTACAGGCTTTTTCCCTGGGAAACAAAACTCACAAGCCACTGTTCTGGGTGTCAGTTTTCAGGACCCACTTGGCACTCTCAAACCAGACCAAGTTGGCACTGGTGTCATTTTGCGTCTGGGAGGCACCCTGCGAGAGGCGAATTCCAGGAGGCACCCGGCAATTTAAGGCCTCAGGCCCCTGAACCATTGTACAGGCTTTTACCCTGGGAAACAAAACTCACAAGCCACTGTTCTGGGTGTCAGTTTTCAGGACCCACTTGGCACTCTCAAACCAGACCAAGTTGGCACTGGTGCCACCTTGCGTCTGGGAGGCATCCTGCGAGAGGCCGAATTCCAGGAGGCACCCGGCAATTTAAGGCCGCAGGACCCAAAACCATTCTACAGGCTTTTTCCCTGGAAAAAAAATTTCAGAAGCCACTGTTCTGGGTGTCAATTTACAGGACCCACTTGGCACTCTCAAACCAGACCAAGTTTGCACTGGTGCCACCTTGCGTCTGGGAGGCATCCTTCGAGAGGCGGATCTCCAGGAGGCACCCGGCAATTTAAGTCCGCAAGACCCTGAACCATTGTACAGGCTTTTTCCCTGGGAAACAAAACTCACAAGCCACTGTTCTGGGTGTCAGTTTTCAGGACCCACTTGACACTCTCAAAGCAGACCAAGTTGGCACTGGTGCCACCTTGCGTCTGGGAGGCATCCTGCGAGAGGCGCAATTCCAGGAGACACCCGGCAATTTAAGGCGGCATTACCTAAACCATTTTACAGGCTTTTTCCCTGGGAAACAAAACTCACAAGCCACTGTTCTGGGTGTCAGTTTTCAGGACCCACTTGGCACTCTCAAACCAGACCAAGTTGGCACTGGTGCCACCTTGCATCTTGGAGGCATCCTGCGAGAGGCCGAATTCCAGGAGTCATCCGGCAATTTAAGGCCGCAGGACCCTGAACCATTGTACAGGCTTTTTCCCTGGGAAACAAAACTCACAAGCCACTGTTCTGGGTGTCAGTTTTCAGGACCCACTTGACACTCTCAAACCAGACCAAGTTGGAAATGGTGTCATTTTGCGTCTGGGAGGCACCCTGCGAGAGTCCGAATTCCAGGAGGCACCCGGCAATTTAAGGCCTCAGGCCCCTGAACCATTGTACAGGCTTTTCCCCTGGGAAACAAAACTCACAAGCCACTGTTCTGGGTGTCAGTTTTCAGGACCCACTTGGCACTCTTAAACCAGACCAAGTTGGAACTGGTGCCACCTTGCGTCTGGGAGGCATCCTGAGAGAGGCCGAATTCCAGGAGTCACCCGGCAATTTATGGCCTCAGGCCCCTGAACCATTGTACAGGCTTTTTCCCTGGGAAACAAAACTCACAAGCCACTGTTCTGGGTGTCAGTTTTCAGGACCCACTTGACACTCTCAAAGCAGACCAAGTTGGCACTGGTGCCACCTTGCGTCTGGGAGGCATCCTTCGAGAGGCGGATCTCCAGGAGGCACCCGGCAATTTAAGTCCGCAGGACCCTGAACCATTGTACAGGCTTTTTCCCTGGGAAACAAAACTCACAAGCCACTGTTCTGGGTGTCAGTTTTCAGGACCCACTTGGCACTCTTAAACCAGACCAAGTTGGCACTGGTGCCACCTTGCGTCTGGGAGGCATCCTGCTAAAGGCGCAATTCCAGGAGCCACCCGGCAATTTAAGTCCGCAGGACCCTGAACCATTGTACAGCCTTTTTCCCTGGGAAACAAAACTCACAAGCCACTGTTCTGGGTGTCAGTTTTCAGGACCCACTTGGCACTCTTAAACCAGACCAAGTTGTAACTGGTGCCACCTTGCGTCTGGGAGGCATCCTGCGAGTGGCCGAATTCCAGGAGGCACCCGGCAATTTAAGGCCTCAGGCCCCTGAACCATTGTACAGGCTTTTTCCTTGGGAAACAAAACTCACAAGTCACTGTTCTGGGTTTCAGTTTTCAGGACCCACTTGGCACTCTTAAACCAGACCAAGTTGGAACTGGTGCCACCTTGCATCTTGGAGGCATCCTGCGAGAGGCCGAATTCCAGGAGTCATCCGGCAATTTAAGGCCGCAGGACCCTGAACCATTGTACAGGATTTTTCCCTGGGAAAGAAAACTCACAAGCCACTGTTCTGGGTGTCAGTTTTCAGGACCCACTTGACACTCTCAAACCAGATCAAGTTGGAAATGGTGTCATTTTGCGTCTGGGAGGCATCCTGCGAGAGTCCGAATTCCAGGAGGCACCCGGCAATTTAAGGCCTCAGGCCCCTGAACCATTGTACAGGCTTTTTCCCTGGGAAACAAAACTCACAAGCCACTGTTCTGGGTGTCAGTTTTCAGGACCCACTTGGCACTCTCAAACCAGACCAAGTTGGCACTGGTGTTGCTTAGCGACTGGGAAACATCTGGCGTGATGCGGAATTCCAGGAGGCGCCCCGCAATTTTAGGCCTCAGGCCCCTGAACCATTGTACAGGCTTTTTCCCTGGGAAAAAAAACTCACAAGCCACTGTTCTGGGTGTCAGTTTCCAGGACCCACTTGGCACTCTTAAACCAGACCATGTTGGCACTGGTGTTGCTTAGCGTCTGGGAAACATCTGGTGAGATGCGGAATTCCAGGAGGCACCCGGCAATTAAGGCCGCAGGACCCTGAACCATTTTACAGGCTTTTTCCCTGGGAAACAAAACTCACAAGCCACTGTTCTGGGTGTCAGTTTTCAGGACCCACTTGGCACTCTCAAACCAGACCAAGTTGGCACTGGTGTCATTTTGCGTCTGGGAGGCACCCTGCGAGAGGCGAATTCCAGGAGGCACCCGGCAATTTAAGGCCTCAGGCCCCTGAACCATTGTACAGGCTTTTACCCTGGGAAACAAAACTCACAAGCCACTGTTCTGGGTGTCAGTTTTCAGGACCCACTTGGCACTCTCAAACCAGACCAAGTTGGCACTGGTGCCACCTTGCGTCTGGGAGGCATCCTGCGAGAGGCCGAATTCCAGGAGGCACCCGGCAATTTAAGGCCGCAGGACCCAAAACCATTCTACAGGCTTTTTCCCTGGAAAAAAAATTTCAGAAGCCTCTGTTCTGGGTGTCAATTTACAGGACCCACTTGGCACTCTCAAACCAGACCAAGTTTGCACTGGTGCCACCTTGCGTCTGGGAGGCATCCTTCGAGAGGCGGATCTCCAGGAGGCACCCGGCAATTTAAGTCCGCAAGACCCTGAACCATTGTACAGGCTTTTTCCCTGGGAAACAAAACTCACAAGCCACTGTTCTGGGTGTCAGTTTTCAGGACCCACTTGACACTCTCAAAGCAGACCAAGTTGGCACTGGTGCCACCTTGCGTCTGGGAGGCATCCTGCGAGAGGCGCAATTCCAGGAGACACCCGGCAATTTAAGGCGGCATTACCTAAACCATTTTACAGGCTTTTTCCCTGGGAAACAAAACTCACAAGCCACTGTTCTGGGTGTCAGTTTGCAGGACCCACTTGGCACTCTCAAACCAGACCAAGTTGGCACTGGTGCCACCTTGCATCTTGGAGGCATCCTGCGAGAGGCCGAATTCCAGGAGTCATCCGGCAATTTAAGGCCGCAGGACCCTGAACCATTGTACAGGCTTTTTCCCTGGGAAACAAAACTCACAAGCCACTGTTCTGGGTGTCAGTTTTCAGGACCCACTTGACACTCTCAAACCAGACCAAGTTGGAAATTGTGTCATTTTGCGTCTGGGAGGCACCCTGCGAGAGTCCGAATTCCAGGAGGCACCCGGCAATTTAAGGCCTCAGGCCCCTGAACCATTGTACAGGCTTTTACCCTGGGAAACAAAACTCACAAGCCACTGTTCTGGGTGTCAGTTTTCAGGACCCACTTGGCACTCTTAAACCAGACCAAGTTGGAACTGGTGCCACCTTGCGTCTGGGAGGCATCCTGAGAGAGGCCGAATTCCAGGAGTCACCCGGCAATTTATGGCCTCAGGCCCCTGAACCATTGTACAGGCTTTTTCCCTGGGAAACAAAACTCACAAGCCACTGTTCTGGGTGTCAGTTTTCAGGACCCACTTGACACTCTCAAAGCAGACCAAGTTGGCACTGGTGCCACCTTGCGTCTGGGAGGCATCCTTCGAGAGGCGGATCTCCAGGAGGCACCCGGCAATTTAAGTCCGCAGGACCCTGAACCATTGTACAGGCTTTTTCCCTGGGAAACAAAACTCACAAGCCACTGTTCTGGGTGTCAGTTTTCAGGACCCACTTGGCACTCTTAAACCAGACCAAGTTGGCACTGGTGCCACCTTGCGTCTGGGAGGCATCCTGCTAAAGGCGCAATTCCAGGAGCCACCCGGCAATTTAAGTCCGCAGGACCCTGAACCATTGTACAGCCTTTTTCCCTGGGAAACAAAACTCACAAGCCACTGTTCTGGGTGTCAGTTTTCAGGACCCACTTGGCACTCTTAAACCAGACCAAGTTGGAACTGGTGCCACCTTGCGTCTGGGAGGCATCCTGCGAGTGGCCGAATTCCAGGAGGCACCCGGCAATTTAAGGCCTCAGGCCCCTGAACCATTGTACAGGCTTTTTCCTTGGGAAACAAAACTCACAAGTCACTGTTCTGGGTTTCAGTTTTCAGGACCCACTTGGCACTCTTAAACCAGACCAAGTTGGAACTGGTGCCACCTTGCATCTTGGAGGCATCCTGCGAGAGGCCGAATTCCAGGAGTCATCCGGCAATTTAAGGCCGCAGGACCCTGAACCATTGTACAGGATTTTTCCCTGGGAAAGAAAACTCACAAGCCACTGTTCTGGGTGTCAGTTTTCAGGACCCACTTGACACTCTCAAACCAGATCAAGTTGGAAATGGTGTCATTTTGCGTCTGGGAGGCATCCTGCGAGAGTCCGAATTCCAGGAGGCACCCGGCAATTTAAGGCCTCAGGCCCCTGAACCATTGTACAGGCTTTTTCCCTGGGAAACAAAACTCACAAGCCACTGTTCTGGGTGTCAGTTTTCAGGACCCACTTGGCACTCTCAAACCAGACCAAGTTGGCACTGGTGTTGCTTAGCGACTGGGAAACATCTGGCGTGATGCGGAATTCCAGGAGGCGCCCCGCAATTTTAGGCCTCAGGCCCCTGAACCATTGTACAGGCTTTTTCCCTGGGAAAAAAAACTCACAAGCCACTGTTCTGGGTGTCAGTTTTCAGGACCCACTTGACACTCTCAAAGCAGACCAAGTTGGCACTGGTGTTGCTTAGTGACTGGGAAACATCTGGCGTCATGCGGAATTCCAGGAGGCGCCCCGCAATTTAAGGCCTCAGGCCCCTGAACCATTGTACAGGCTTTTTCCCTGGGAAACAAAACTCACAAGCCACTGTTCTGGGTGTCAGTTTTCAGGACCCACTTGGCACTCTTAAACCAGACCAAGTTGGCACTGGTGCCACCTTCCGTCTGGGACGCATCCTGCGAGAGGCGCAATTCCAGGAGACACACGGCAATTTAAGGCGGCATTACCTAAACCATTTTACAGGCTTTTTCCCTGGGAAACAAAACTCACAAGCCACTGTTCTGGGTGTCAGTTTGCAGGACCCACCTGGCACTCTCAAACCAGAACAAGTTGGCACTGGTGCCACCTTGCGTCTGGGAGGCATCCTTCGAGAGGCGGATCTCCAGGAGGCACCCGGCAATTTAAGTCCGCAGGACCCTGAACCATTGTACAGCCTTTTTCCCTGGGAAACAAAACTCACAAGCCACTGTTCTGGGTGTCAGTTTTCAGGACCCACTTGACACTCTCAAAGCAGACCAAGTTGGCACTGGTGCCACCTTGCGTCTGGGAGGCATCCTGCGAGAGGCGCAATTCCAGGAGCCACCCGGCAATTTAAGGCCGCCTGACCCTGAACCATTGTACAGGCTTTTTCCCTGGGAAACAAAACTCACAAGCCACTGTTCTGGGTGTCAGTTTTCAGGACCCACTTGGCACTCTCAAACCAGACCAAGTTGGCACTGGTGCCACCTTCCGTCTGGGAGGCATCCTGCGAGTGGCCGAATTCCAGGAGGCACACGGCAATTTAAGGCCTCAGGCCCCTGAACCATTGTACAGGCTTTTTCCTTGGGAAACAAAACTCACAAGTCACTGTTCTGGGTTTCAGTTTTCAGGACCCACTTGGCACTCTCAAACCAGACCAAGTTGGCACTGGTGCCACCTTGCATCTTGGAGGCATCCTGCGAGAGGCCGAATTCCAGGAGTCATCCGGCAATTTAAGGCCGCAGGACCCTGAACCATTGTACAGGCTTTTTCCCTGGGAAACAAAACTCACAAGCCACTGTTCTGGGTGTCAGTTTTCAGGACCCACTTGACACTCTCAAACCAGACCAAGTTGGAAATGGTGTCATTTTGCGTCTGGGAGGCACCCTGCGAGAGTCCGAATTCCAGGAGGCACCCGGCAATTTAAGGCCTCAGGCCCCTGAACCATTGTACAGGCTTTTCCCCTGGGAAACAAAACTCACAAGCCACTGTTCTGGGTGTCAGTTTTCAGGACCCACTTGGCACTCTTAAACCAGACCAAGTTGGAACTGGTGCCACCTTGCGTCTGGGAGGCATCCTGAGAGAGGCCGAATTCCAGGAGTCACCCGGCAATTTATGGCCTCAGGCCCCTGAACCATTGTACAGGCTTTTTCCCTGGGAAACAAAACTCACAAGCCACTGTTCTGGGTGTCAGTTTTCAGGACCCACTTGACACTCTCAAAGCAGACCAAGTTGGCACTGGTGCCACCTTGCGTCTGGGAGGCATCCTTCGAGAGGCGGATCTCCAGGAGGCACCCGGCAATTTAAGTCCGCAGGACCCTGAACCATTGTACAGGCTTTTTCCCTGGGAAACAAAACTCACAAGCCACTGTTCTGGGTGTCAGTTTTCAGGACCCACTTGGCACTCTTAAACCAGACCAAGTTGGCACTGGTGCCACCTTGCGTCTGGGAGGCATCCTGCTAAAGGCGCAATTCCAGGAGCCACCCGGCAATTTAAGTCCGCAGGACCCTGAACCATTGTACAGCCTTTTTCCCTGGGAAACAAAACTCACAAGCCACTGTTCTGGGTGTCAGTTTTCAGGACCCACTTGGCACTCTTAAACCAGACCAAGTTGTAACTGGTGCCACCTTGCGTCTGGGAGGCATCCTGCGAGTGGCCGAATTCCAGGAGGCACCCGGCAATTTAAGGCCTCAGGCCCCTGAACCATTGTACAGGCTTTTTCCTTGGGAAACAAAACTCACAAGTCACTGTTCTGGGTTTCAGTTTTCAGGACCCACTTGGCACTCTTAAACCAGACCAAGTTGGAACTGGTGCCACCTTGCATCTTGGAGGCATCCTGCGAGAGGCCGAATTCCAGGAGTCATCCGGCAATTTAAGGCCGCAGGACCCTGAACCATTGTACAGGATTTTTCCCTGGGAAAGAAAACTCACAAGCCACTGTTCTGGGTGTCAGTTTTCAGGACCCACTTGACACTCTCAAACCAGATCAAGTTGGAAATGGTGTCATTTTGCGTCTGGGAGGCATCCTGCGAGAGTCCGAATTCCAGGAGGCACCCGGCAATTTAAGGCCTCAGGCCCCTGAACCATTGTACAGGCTTTTTCCCTGGGAAACAAAACTCACAAGCCACTGTTCTGGGTGTCAGTTTTCAGGACCCACTTGGCACTCTCAAACCAGACCAAGTTGGCGCTGGTGTTGCTTAGCGACTGGGAAACATCTGGCGTGATGCGGAATTCCAGGAGGCGCCCCGCAATTTTAGGCCTCAGGCCCCTGAACCATTGTACAGGCTTTTTCCCTGGGAAAAAAAACTCACAAGCCACTGTTCTGGGTGTCAGTTTTCAGGACCCACTTGACACTCTCAAAGCAGACCAAGTTGGCACTGGTGTTGCTTAGTGACTGGGAAACATCTGGCGTCATGCGGAATTCCAGGAGGCGCCCCGCAATTTAAGGCCGCAGGATCCTGAACCATTGTACAGGCTTTTTCCCTGGGAAACAAAACTCACAAGCCACTGTTCTGGGTGTCAGTTTTCAGGACCCACTTGGCACTCTTAAACCAGACCAAGTTGGCACTGGTGCCACCTTCCGTCTGGGACGCATCCTGCGAGAGGCGGAATTCCAGGAGGCACCCGGCAATTTAAGGCCGCAGGACCCAAAACCATTCTACAGGCTTTTTCCCTGGGAAACAAAACTCACAAGCCACTGTTCTGGGTGTCAGTTTGCAGGACCCACTTGGCACTCTCAAACCAGACCAAGTTGGCACTGGTGCCACCTTGCATCTGGGAAGCATCTTGCAAGACGCCGAATTCCAGGAGGCACCCGGCAATTTAAGGCCGCAGGACCCTGAACCATTGTACAGGCTTTTTCCCTGGGAAACAAAACTCACAAGCCACTGTTCTGGGTGTCAGTTTCCAGGACCCACTTGGCACTCTTAAACCAGACCATGTTGGCACTGGTGTTGCTTAGCGTCTGGGAAACATCTGGTGAGATGCGGAATTCCAGGAGGCACCCGGCAATTAAGGCCGCAGGACCCTGAACCATTTTACAGGCTTTTTCCCTGGGAAAGAAAACTCACAAGCCACTGTTCTGTGTGTCAGGTTTCAGGACCCACTTGGCACTCTCAAACCAGACCAAGTTGGCACTGGTGTCATTTTGCGTCTGGGAGGCACCCAGCGAGAGTCCGAATTCCAGGAGGCACCCGGCAATTTAAGGCCTCAGGCCCCTGAACCATTGTACAGGCTTTTACCCTGGGAAACAAAACTCACAAGCCACTGTTCTGGGTGTCAGTTTTCAGGACCCACTTGGCACTCTCAAACCAGACCAAGTTGGCACTGGTGCCACCTTGCGTCTGGGAGGCATCCTTCGAGAGGCGGATCTCCAGGAGGCACCTGGCAATTTAAGTCCGCAAGACCCTGAACCATTGTACAGGCTTTTTCCCTGGGAAACAAAACTCACAAGCCACTGTTCTGTGTGTCAGGTTTCAGGACCCACTTGACACTCTCAAAGCAGACCAAGTTGGCACTGGTGCCACCTTGCGTCTGGGAGGCATCCTGCGAGAGGCGCAATTCCAGGAGACACCCGGCAATTTAAGGCGTCATTACCTAAACCATTTTACAGGCTTTTTCCCTGGGAAACAAAACTCACAAGCCACTGTTCTGGGTGTCAGTTTTCAGGACCCACTTGACACTCTCAAACCAGACCTAGTAGGCACTGATGCCACCTTGCGTCTGGGAGGCATCCTGCGAGAGGCGCAATTCCAGGAGCCACCAGGAAATTTAAGGCCGCATGACCCTGAACCATTGTACAGGCTTTTTCCCTGGGAAAGAAAACTCACAAGCCACTGTTCTGGGTTTCAGTTTTCAGGACCCACTTGGCACTCTTAAACCAGACCAAGTTGGAACTGGTGCCACCTTGCGTGTGGGAGGCATCCTGCGAGTGGCCGAATTCCAGGAGGCACCCGGCAATTTAAGGCCGCATGACCCTGAACCATTGTACAGGCTTTTACCCTGGGAAACAAAACTCACAAGCCACTGTTCTGGGTGTCAGTTTTCAGGACCCACTTGACACTCTCAAAGCAGACCAAGTTGGAAATGGTGCCATTTTGCGTCTGGGAGGCACCCTGCGAAAGTCCGAATTCCAGGAGGCACCCGGCAATTTAAGGCCGCAGGCCCCTGAACCATTCTACAGGCTTTTTCCCTGGAAAAAAAATTTCAGAAGCCACTGTTCTGGGTGTCAGTTTACAGGACCCACTTGGCACTCTCCAACCAGACCAAGTTTGCACTGGTGCCACCTTGCGTCTGGGAGGCATCCTGCAAGACGCCGAATTCCAGGAGGCACCCGGCAATTTAAGGCCTCAGGCCCCTGAACCATTGTATAGGCTTTTCCCCTGGGAAACAAAACTCACAAGCCACTGTTCTGGGTGTCAGTTTGCAGGAGCCACTTGACACTCTCAAAGCAGACCAAGTTGGCACTGGTGCCACCTTGCGTCTGGGAGGCATCCTGCGAGAGGCGGATCTCCAGGTGGCACCCGGCTATAAAAGGCGGCATTACCTAAACCATTATACAGGCTTTTTCCCTGGGAAAGAAAACTCACAAGCCACTGTTCTGGGTGTCAGTTTGCAGGAGCCACCTGTCACTCTCAAACCAGACCAAGTTTGCACTGGTGCCACCTTGCGTCTGGGAGGCATCCTTCGAGAGGCGGATCTCCAGGAGGCACCCGGCAATTTAAGGCCGCAGGACCCTGAACCATTGTACAGAATTTTTCCCTGGGAAACAAAACTCACAAGCCACTGTTCTGGGTGTCAGTTTTCAGGACCCACTTGACACTCTCAAACCAGACCAAGTTGGCACTGGTGCCACCTTGCGTCTGGGACGCATCCTGCGAGAGGTGGAATTCCAGGAGGCACCCGGCAATTTAAGGCCGCAGGACCCTGAACCATTGTACAGGCTTTTTCCCTGGGAAACAAAACTCACAAGCCACTGTTCTGGGTGTCAGTTTGCAGGACCCACTTGGCACTCTCAAACCAGACCAAGTTGGCACTGGTGCCACCTTGCATCTGGGAAGCATCTTGCAAGACGCCGAATTCCAGGAGGCACCCGGCAATTTAAGGCCGCAGGACCCTGAACCATTGTACAGGCTTTTTCCCTGGGAAACAAAACTCACAAGCCACTGTTCTGGGTGTCAGTTTCCAGGACCCACTTGGCATTCTTAAACCAGACCATGTTGGCACTGGTGTTGCTTAGCGTCTGGGAAACATCTGGTGAGATGCGGAATTCCAGGAGGCACCCGGCAATTAAGGCCGCAGGACCCTGAACCATTTTACAGGCTTTTTCCCTGGGAAACAAAACTCACAAGCCACTGTTCTGGGTGTCAGTTTTCAGGACCCACTTGGCACTCTCAAACCAGACCAAGTTGGCACTGGTGTCATTTTGCGTCTGGGAGGCACCCTGCGAGAGGCGAATTCCAGGAGGCACCCGGCAATTTAAGGCCTCAGGCCCCTGAACCATTGTACAGGCTTTTTCCCTGGGAAACAAAACTCACAAGCCACTGTTCTGGGTGTCAGTTTTCAGGACCAACTTGGCACTCTCAAACCAGACCAAGTTTGCACTAGTGCCACCTTGCGTCTGGGAGGCATCCTTCGAGAGGCGGATCCCAGGAGGCACCCGGCAATTTAAGTCCGCAAGACCCTGAACCATTGTACAGGCTTTTTCCCTGGGAAACAAAACTCACAAGCCACTGTTCTGGGTGTCAGTTTTCAGGACCCACTTGACACTCTCAAAGCAGACCAAGTTGGCACTGGTGCCACCTTGCGTCTGGGAGGCATCCTGCGAGAGGCGCAATTCCAGGAGACACCCGGCAATTTAAGGCGGCATTACCTAAACCATTTTACAGGCTTTTTCCCTGGGAAACAAAACTCACAAGCCACTGTTCTGGGTGTCAGTTTGCAGGAGCCACCTGGCACTCTCAAACCAGACCAAGTTGGCACTGGTGCCACCTTGCGTCTGGGAGGCATCCTTCGAGAGGCGGATCTCCAGGAGGCACCCGGCAATTTAAGTCCGCAGGACCCTGAACCATTGTACAGGCTTTTTCCCTGGGAAACAAAACTCACAAGCCACTGTTCTGGGTGTCAGTTTTCAGGACCCACTTGACACTCTCAAACCAGACCAAGTTGGCACTGGTGCCACCTTGCGTCTGGGAGGCATCCTGCGAGAGGCGCAATTCCAGGAGCCACCAGGCAATTTAAGGCCGCAAGACCCTGAACCATTGTACAGGCTTTTTCCCTGGGAAACAAAACTCACAAGCCACTGTTCTGGGTTTCAATTTTCAGGACCCACTTGGCACTCTTAAACCAGACCAAGTTGGAACTGGTGCCACCTTGCGTGTGGGAGGCATCCTGCGAGTGGCCAAATTCCAGGAGGCACCCGGCAATTTAAGGCCGCATGACCCTGAACCATTGTACAGGCTTTTACCCTGGGAAACAAAACTCACAAGCCACTGTTCTGGGTGTCAGTTTTCAGGACCCACTTGACACTCTCAAAGCAGACCAAGTTTGCACTGGTGCCACCTTGCGTCTGGGAGGCATCCTGCAAGACGCCGAATTCCAGGAGGCACCCGGCAATTTAAGGCCTCAGGCCCCTGAACCATTGTATAGGCTTTTCTCCTGGGAAACAAAACTCACAAGCCACTGTTCTGGGTGTCAGTTTGCAGGAGCCACTTGACACTCTCAAACCACACCAAGTTGGCACTGGTGCCACCTTGCGTCTGGGAGGCATCCTGCGAGAGGCAGGTCTCCAGGTGGCACCCAGCTATAAAAGGCGGCATTACCTAAACCATTTTACAGGCTTTTTCCCTGGGAAAGAAAACTCACAAGCCACTGTTCTGGGTGTCAGTTTGCAGGAGCCACCTGTCACTCTCAAACCAGACCAAGTTTGCACTGGTGCCACCTTGCGTCTGGGAGGCATCCTTCGAGAGGCGGATCTCCAGGAGGCACCCGGCAATTTAAGGCCTCAGGCCCCTGAACCATTGTACAGGCTTTTACCCTGGGAAACAAAACTCACAAGCCACTGTTCTGGGTGTCAGTTTTCAGGACCCACTTGGCACTCTCAAACCAGACCAAGTTGGCACTGGTGCCACCTTGCGTCTGGGAGGCATCCTGCGAGAGGCAGAATTCCAGGAGGCACCCGGCAATTCAAGGCCGCAGGACCCAAAACCATTCTACAGGCTTTTTCCCTGGAAAAAAAATTTCAGAAGCCACTGTTCTGGGTGTCAATTTACAGGACCCACTTGGCACTCTCAAACCAGACCAAGTTTGCACTGGTGCCACCTTGCGTCTGGGAGGCATCCTTCGAGAGGCGGATCTCCAGGAGGCACCCGGCAATTTAAGTCCGCAAGACCCTGAACCATTGTACAGGCTTTTTCCCTGGGAAACAAAACTCACAAGCCACTGTTCTGGGTGTCAGTTTTCAGGACCCACTTGATACTCTCAAAGCAGACCAAGTTGGCACTGGTGCCACCTTGCGTCTGGGAGGCATCCTGCGATTGGCGCAATTCCAGGAGACACCCGGCAATTTAAGGCGGCATTACCTAAACCATTTTACAGGCTTTTTCCCTGGGAAACAAAACTCACAAGCCACTGTTCTGGGTGTCAGTTTGCAGGAGCCACCTGGCACTCTCAAACCAGACCAAGTTGGCACTGGTGCCACCTTGCGTCTGGGAGGCATCCTTCGAGAGGCGGATCTCCAGGAGGCACCCGGCAATTTAAGTCCACAGGACCCTGAACCATTGTACAGGCTTTTTCCCTGGGAAACAAAACTCACAAGCCACTGTTCTGGGTGTCAGTTTTCAGGACCCACTTGACACTCTCAAACCAGACTTAGTGGGCACTGGTGCCACCTTGCGTCTGGGAGGCATCCTGCGAGAGGCGCAATTCCAGGAGCCACCAGGCAATTAAAGGCCGCATGACCCTGAACCATTGTACAGGCTTTTTCCCTGGGAAACAAAACTCACAAGCCACTGTTCTGGGTGTCAGTTTTCAGGACCCACTTGGCACTCTTAAACCAGACCAAGTTGGCACTGGTGCCACCTTGCGTCTGGGAGGCATCCTGCGAGAGGCTGAATTCCAGGAAGCAGCTGGCAGTTTAAGGCCTCAGGCCCCTGAACCATTGTACAGAATTTTTCCCTGGGAAACAAAACTCACAAGCCACTGTTCTGGGTGTCAGTTTTCAGGACCCACTTGGCACTCTTAAACCAGACCAAGTTGGAACTGGTGCCACCTTGCGTCTGGGAGGCATCCTGCGAGTGGCCGAATTCCAGGAGGCACCCGGCAATTTAAGGCCTCAGGCCCCTGAACCATTGTACAGGCTTTTTCCCTGGGAAACAAAACTCACAAGCCACTGTTCTGGGTGTCAGTTTCCCGGACCCACTTGACACTCTCAAACCAGACCAAGTTGGCACTGGTGCCACCTTGCGTCTGGGACGCATCCTGCGTGATGCGGAATTCCAGGAGGCACCCCGCAATTTAAGGCCGCAGGACCCTGAACCATTGTACAGGCTTTTTCCCTGGGAAACAAAACTCACAAGCCACTGTTCTGGGTGTCAGTTTTCAGGACCCACTTGTCACTCTCAAACCAGACCTAGTGGGCACTGGTGCCACCTTGCGTCTGGGGGGCATCCTTCGAGAGGCGGATCTCCAGGAGGCATCCGGCAATTTAAGTCCGCAGGACCCTGAACCATTGTACAGGCTTTTTCCCTGGGAAACAAAACTCACAAGCCACTGTTCTGGGTGTCAGTTTGCAGGACTCACTTGGCACTCTTAAACCAGACCAAGTTGGAACTGGTGCCACCTTGCGTGTGGGAGGCATCATGCGAGTGGCCGAATTCCAGGAGGCACCCGGCAATTTAAGGCCGCATGACCCTGAACCATTGTACAGGCTTTTACCCTGGGAAACAAAACTCACAAGCCACTGTTCTGGGTGTCAGTTTTCAGGACCCACTTGACACTCTCAAAGCAGACCAAGTTGGAAATGGTGCCATTTTGCGTCTGGGAGGCACCCTGCGAGAGTCCGAATTCCAGGAGGCACCCGGCAATTTAAGGCCGCAGGCCCCTGAACCATTCTACAGGCTTTTTCCCTGGAAAAAAAATTTCAGAAGCCACTGTTCTGGGTGTCAGTTTACAGGACCCACTTGGCACTCTCCAACCAGACCAAGTTTGCACTGGTGCCACCTTGCGTCTGGGAGGCATCCTGCAAGACGCCGAATTCCAGGAGGCACCCGGCAATTTAAGGCCTCAGGCCCCTGAACCATTGTACAGGCTTTTCCCCTGGGAAACAAAACTCACAAGCCACTGTTCTGGGTGTCAGTTTGCAGGAGCCACTTGACACTCTCAAACCAGACCAAGTTGGCACTGGTGCCACCTTGCGTCTGGGAGGCATCATGCGAGAGGCGGATCTCCAGGTGGCACCCAGCTATAAAAGGCGGCATTACCTAAACCATTTTACAGGCTTTTTCCCTGGGAAAGAAAACTCACAAGCCACTGTTCTGGGTGTCAGTTTGCAGGAGCCACCTGTCACTCTCAAACCAGACCAAGTTTGCACTGGTGCCACCTTGCGTCTGGGAGGCATCCTTCGAGAGGCGGATCTCCAGGAGGCACCCGGCAATTTAAGGCCGCAGGACCCTGAACCATTGTACAGGCTTTTTCCCTGGGAAACAAAACTCACAAGCCACTGTTCTGGGTGTCAGTTTTCAGGACCCACTTGGCACTCTCAAACCAGACCAAGTTGGCACTGGTGCCACCTTGCGTCTGGGACGCATCCTGCGAGAGGCGGAATTCCAGGAGGCACCCGGCAATTTAAGGCCGCAGGACCCTGAACCATTGTACAGGCTTTTTCCCTGGGAAACAAAACTCACAAGCCACTGTTCTGGGTGTCAGTTTGCAGGACCCACTTGGCACTCTCAAACCAGACCAAGTTGGCACAGGTGCCACCTTGCATCTGGGAAGCATCTTGCAAGACGCCGAATTCCAGGAGTCATCCGGCAATTTAAGGCCGCAGGACCCTGAACCATTGTACAGGCTTTTTCCCTGGGAAACAAAACTCACAAGCCACTGTTCTGGGTGTCAGTTTCCAGGACCCACTTGGCACTCTTAAACCAGACCATGTTGGCACTGGTGTTGCTTAGCGTCTGGGAAACATCTGGTGAGATGCGGAATTCCAGGAGGCACCCGGCAATTAAGGCCGCAGGACCCTGAACCATTTTACAGGCTTTTACCCTGGGAAACAAAACTCACAAGCCACTGTTCTGGGTGTCAGTTTTCAGGACCCACTTGGCACTCTCAAACCAGACCAAGTTGGCACTGGTGCCACCTTGCGTCTGGGAGGCATCCTGCGAGAGGCAGAATTCCAGGAGGCACCCGGCAATTCAAGGCCGCAGGACCCAAAACCATTCTACAGGCTTTTTCCCTGGAAAAAAAATTTCAGAAGCCACTGTTCTGGGTGTCAATTTACAGGACCCACTTGGCACTCTCAAACCAGACCAAGTTTGCACTGGTGCCACCTTGCGTCTGGGAGGCATCCTTCGAGAGGCGGATCTCCAGGAGGCACCCGGCAATTTAAGTCCGCAAGACCCTGAACCATTGTACAGGCTTTTTCCCTGGGAAACAAAACTCACAAGCCACTGTTCTGGGTGTCAGTTTTCAGGACCCACTTGATACTCTCAAAGCAGACCAAGTTGGCACTGGTGCCACCTTGCGTCTGGGAGGCATCCTGCGATTGGCGCAATTCCAGGAGACACCCGGCAATTTAAGGCGGCATTACCTAAACCATTTTACAGGCTTTTTCCCTGGGAAACAAAACTCACAAGCCACTGTTCTGGGTGTCAGTTTGCAGGAGCCACCTGGCACTCTCAAACCAGACCAAGTTGGCACTGGTGCCACCTTGCGTCTGGGAGGCATCCTTCGAGAGGCGGATCTCCAGGAGGCACCCGGCAATTTAAGTCCACAGGACCCTGAACCATTGTACAGGCTTTTTCCCTGGGAAACAAAACTCACAAGCCACTGTTCTGGGTGTCAGTTTTCAGGACCCACTTGACACTCTCAAACCAGACCTAGTGGGCACTGGTGCCACCTTGCGTCTGAGAGGCATCCTGCGAGAGGCGCAATTCCAGGAGCCACCAGGCAATTAAAGGCCGCATGACCCTGAACCATTGTACAGGCTTTTTCCCTGGGAAACAAAACTCACAAGCCACTGTTCTGGGTGTCAGTTTTCAGGACCCACTTGGCACTCTTAAACCAGACCAAGTTGGAAGTGGTGCCACCTTGCGTGTGGGAGGCATCCTGCGAGTGGCCGAATTCCAGGAGGCACCCGGCAATTTAAGGCCGCATGACCCTGAACCATTGTACAGGCTTTTACCCTGGGAAACAAAACTCACAAGCCACTGTTCTGGGTGTCAGTTTTCAGGACCCACTTGACACTCTCAAAGCAGACCAAGTTGGAAATGGTGCCATTTTGCGTCTGGGAGGCACCCTGCGAGAGTCCGAATTCCAGGAGGCACCCGGCAATTTAAGGCCGCAGGCCCCTGAACCATTCTACAGGCTTTTTCCCTGGAAAAAAAAATTCAGAAGCCACTGTTCTGGGTGTCAGTTTACAGGACCCACTTGGCACTCTCCAACCAGACCAAGTTTGCACTGGTGCCACCTTGCGTCTGGGAGGCATCCTGCAAGACGCCGAATTCCAGGAGGCACCCGGCAATTTAAGGCCTCAGGCCCCTGAACCATTGTATAGGCTTTTCCCCTGGGAAAGAAAACTCACAAGCCACTGTTCTGGGTGTCAGTTTGCAGGAGCCACTTGACACTCTCAAACCAGACTAAGTTGGCACTGGTGCCACCTTGCGTCTGGGAGGCATCCTGCGAGAGGCGGATCTCCAGGTGGCACCCGGCTATAAAAGGCGGCATTACCTAAACCATTTTACAGGCTTTTTCCCTGGGAAAGAAAACTCACAAGCCACTGTTCTGGGTGTCAGTTTTCAGGACCCACTTGGCACTCTTAAACCAGACCAAGTTGGAACTGGTGCCACCTTGCGTCTGGGAGGCATCCTGCGAGTGGCCGAATTCCAGGAGGCACCCGGCAATTTAAGGCCTCAGGCCCCTGAACCATTGTACAGGCTTTTTCCCTGGGAAAGAAAACTCACAAGCCACTGTTCTGGGTGTCAGTTTCCCGGACCCACTTGACACTCTCAAACCAGACCAAGTTGGCACTGGTGCCACCTTGCGTCTGGGACGCATCCTGCGAGAGGCGCAATTCCAGGAGGCACCCGGCAATTTAAGGCCGTAGGACCCAAAACCATTCTACAGGCTTTTTCCCTGGGAAACAAAACTCACAAGCCACTGTTCTGGGTGTCAGTTTCCAGGACCCACTTGGCACTCTCAAACCAGACCAAGTTGGCACTGGTGCCACCTTGCATCTGGGAAGCATCTTGCAAGACGCCGAATTCCAGGAGGCACCCGGCAATTTAAGGCCGCAGGACCCTGAACCATTGTACAGGCTTTTTCCCTGGGAAACAAAAGTCACAAGCCACTGTTCTGGGTGTCAGTTTCCAGGACCCACTTGGCACTCTTAAACCAGACCATGTTTGCACTGGTGTTCCTTAGCGTCTGGGAAACATCTGGTGAGATTCGGAATTCCAGGAGGCACCCGGCAATTAAGGCCGCAGGACCCTGAACCATTGTACAGGCTTTTTCCCTGGGAAACAAAACTCACAAGCCACTGTTCTGGGTGTCAGTTTGCAGGACCCACTTGACACTCTCAAAGCAGACCAAGTTGGCACTGGTGCCACCTTGCGTCTGGGAGGCATCCTGCGAGAGGTGCAATTCCAGGAGGCACCAGGCAATTTAAGGCCGCATGACCCTGAACCATTGTACAGGCTTTTTCCCTGGGAAACAAAACTCACAAGCCACTGTTCTGGGTGTCAGTTTTCAGGACCCACTTGGCACTCTTAAACCAGACCAAGTTGGAACTGGTGCCACCTTGCGTCTGGGAGGCATCCTGCGAGTGGCCGAATTCCAGGAGGCACCCGGCAATTTAAGGCCGCATGACCCTGAACCATTGTACAGGCTTTTACCCTGGGAAACAAAACTCACAAGCCACTGTTCTGGGTGTCAGTTTTCAGGACCCACTTGACACTCTCAAAGCAGACCAAGTTGGCACTGGTGCCATTTTGCGTCTGGCAGGCACCCTGCGAGAGTCCGAATTCCAGGAGGCACCCGGCAATTTAAGGCCGCAGGCCCCTGAACCATTCTACAGGCTTTTTCCCTGGAAAAAAAATTTCAGAAGCCACTGTTCTGGGTGTCAGTTTACAGGACCCACTTGGCACTCTCCAACCAGACCAAGTTTGCACTGGTGCCACCTTGCGTCTGGGAGGCATCCTGCAAGACGCCGAATTCCAGGAGGCACCCGGCAATTTAAGGCCTCAGGCCCCTGAACCATTGTATAGGCTTTTCCCCTGGGAAACAAAACTCACAAGCCACTGTTCTGGGTGTCAGTTTGCAGGAGCCACTTGACACTCTCAAACCAGACTAAGTTGGCACTGGTGCCACCTTGCGTCTGGGAGGCATCCTGCGAGAGGCGGATCTCCAGGTGGCACCCGGCTATAAAAGGCGGCATTACCTAAACCATTGTACAGGCTTTTTCCCTGGGAAAGAAAACTCACAAGCCACTGTTCTGGGTGTCAGTTTGCAGGAGCCACCTGTCACTCTCAAACCAGACCAAGTTTGCACTGGTGCCACCTTGCGTCTGGGAGGCATCCTGCGAGAGGCCGAATTCCAGGAGGCACCCGGCAATTTAAGGCCGCAGGATCCTGAACCATTGTACAGGCTTTTTCCCTGGGAAACAAAACTCACAAGCCACTGTTCTGGGTGTCAGTTTTCAGGACCCACTTGACACTCTCAAACCAGACCAAGTTGGCACTGGTGCCACCTTGCGTCTGGGAGGCATCCTGCGAGAGGTGCAATTCCAGGAGGCACCCGGCAATTTAAGGCCGCAGGACCCTGAACCATTGTACAGGCTTTTTCCCTGGGAAACAAAACTCACAAGCCACTGTTCTGGGTGTCAGTTTTCAGGACCCACTTGGCACTCTTAAACCAGACCAAGTTGGCACTGGTGCCACCTTGCGTCTGGGAGGCATCCTGCGAGAGGCTGAATTCCAGGAAGCAGCCGGCAGTTTAAGGCCTCAGGCCCCTGAACCATTGTACAGAATTTTTCCCTGGGAAACAAAACTCACAAGCCACTGTTCTGGGTGTCAGTTTTCAGGACCCACTTGGCACTCTTAAACCAGACCAAGTTGGAACTGGTGCCACCTTGCGTCTGGGAGGCATCCTGCGAGAGGCTGAATTCCAGGAGGCACCCGGCAATTTAAGGCCTCAGGCCCCTGAACCATTGTACAGGCTTTTTCCCTGGGAAACAAAACTCACAAGCCACTGTTCTGGGTGTCAGTTTCCCGGACCCACTTGACACTCTCAAACCAGACCAAGTTGGCACTGGTGCCACCTTGCGTCTGGGACGCATCCTGCGAGAGGCGCAATTCCAGGAGGCACCCGGCAATTTAAGGCCGCAGGACCCAAAACCATTGTACAGGCTTTTTCCCTGGGAAACAAAACTCACAAGCCACTGTTCTGGGTGTCAGTTTGCAGGACCCACTTGGCACTCTCAAACCAGACCAAGTTGGCACTGGTGCCACCTTGCATCTGGGAAGCATCTTGCAAGACGCCGAATTCCAGGAGGCACCCGGCAATTTAAGGCCGCAGGACCCTGAACCATTGTACAGGCTTTTTCCCTGGGAAACAAA
Organism: Fringilla coelebs; assembly: GCF_963513975.1. Lineage (NCBI taxonomy): Eukaryota > Metazoa > Chordata > Aves > Passeriformes > Fringillidae > Fringilla > Fringilla coelebs. The sequence goes on from NC_140048.1 coordinate 1,751,358, forward strand.
ACTCACAAGCCACTGTTCTGGGTGTCAGTTTCCAGGACCCACTTGGCACTCTTAAACCAGACCATGTTTGCACTGGTGTTGCTTAGCGTCTGGGAAACATCTGGTGAGATGCGGAATTCCAGGAGGCACCCGGCAATTAAGGCCGCAGGACCCTGAACCATTGTACAGGCTTTTTCCCTGGGAAACAAAACTCACAAGCCACTGTTCTGGGTGTCAGTTTTCAGGACCCACTTGACACTCTCAAACCAGACCTAGTGGGCACTGGTGCCACCTTGCGTCTGGGAGGCATCCTGCGAGAGGCGCAATTCCAGGAGCCACCAGGCAATTTAAGGCCGCATGACCCTGAACCATTGTACAGGCTTTTTCCCTGGGAAACAAAACTCACAAGCCACTGTTCTGGGTGTCAGTTTTCAGGACCCACTTGGCACTCTCAAACCAGACCAAGTTGGCACTGGTGCCACCTTGCGTCTGGGAGGCATCCTGCGAGAGGCAGAATTCCAGGAGGCACCCGGCAATTTAAGGCCGCAGGACCCAAAACCATTCAACAGGCTTTTTCCCTGGAAAAAAAATTTCAGAAGCCACTGTTCTGGGTGTCAATTTACAGGACCCACTTGGCACTCTCAAACCAGACCAAGTTTGCACTGGTGCCACCTTGCGTCTGGGAGGCATCCTTCGAGAGGCGGATCTCCAGGAGGCACCCGGCAATTTAAGTCCGCAAGACCCTGAACCATTGTACAGGCTTTTTCCCTGGGAAACAAAACTCACAAGCCACTGTTCTGGGTGTCAGTTTTCAGGACCCACTTGACACTCTCAAAGCAGACCAAGTTGGAACTGGTGCCACCTTGCGTGTGGGAGGCATCCTGCGAGTGGCCGAATTCCAGGAGGCACCCGGCAATTTAAGGCCGCATGATCCTGAACCATTGTACAGGCTTTTTCCCTGGGAAACAAAACTCACAAGCCACTGTTCTGGGTGTCAGTTTTCAGGACCCACTTGACACTCTCAAAGCAGACCAAGTTGGAAATGGTGCCATTTTGCGTCTGGGAGGCACCCTGCGAGAGTCCGAATTCCAGGAGGCACCCGGCAATTTAAGGCCTCTGGCCCCTGAACCATTGTATAGCCTTTTTCTCTGGGAAACAAAACTCACAAGCCACTGTTCTGGGTGTCAGTTTGCAGGAGCCACTTGACACTCTCAAACCAGACTAAGTTGGCACTGGTGCCACCTTGCGTCTGGGAGGCATCCTGCGAGAGGCGGATCTCCAGGTGGCACCCGGCTATAAAAGGCGGCATTACCTAAACCATTTTACAGGCTTTTTCCCTGGGAAAGAAAACTCACAAGCCACTGTTCTGGGTGTCAGTTTTCAGGAGCCACCTGTCACTCTCAAACCAGACCAAGTTTGCACTGGTGCCACTTTGCGTCTGGGAGGCATCCTGCGAGAGGCCGAATTCCAGGAGGCACCCGGCAATTTAAGGCCGCAGGATCCTGAACCATTGTACAGGCTTTTTCCCTGGGAAACAAAACTCACAAGCCACTGTTCTGGGTGTCAGTTTTCAGGACCCACCTGGCACTCTCAAACCAGACCAAGTTGGCACTGGTGCCACCTTGCGTCTGGGAGGCATCCTGCGAGAGGTGCAATTCCAGGAGGCACCCGGCAATTTAAGGCCGCAGGACCCTGAACCATTGTACAGGCTTTTTCCCTGGGAAACAAAACTCACAAGCCACTGTTCTGGGTGTCAGTTTTCAGGACCCACTTGGCACTCTTAAACCAGACCAAGTTGGCACTGGTGCCACCTTGCGTCTGGGAGGCATCCTGCGAGAGGCTGAATTCCAGGAAGCAGCCGGCAGTTTAAGGCCTCAGGCCCCTGAACCATTGTACAGAATTTTTCCCTGGGAAACAAAACTCACAAGCCACTGTTCTGGGTGTCAGTTTTCAGGACCCACTTGGCACTCTTAAACCAGACCAAGTTGGAACTGGTGCCACCTTGCGTCTGGGAGGCATCCTGCGAGTGGCCGAATTCCAGGAGGCACCCGGCAATTTAAGGCCTCAGGCCCCTGAACCATTGTACAGGCTTTTTCCCTGGGAAACAAAACTCACAAGCCACTGTTCTGGGTGTCAGTTTCCCGGACCCACTTGACACTCTCAAACCAGACCAAGTTGGCACTGGTGTTGCTTAGGGACTGGGAAACATCTGGCGTGATGCGGAATTCCAGGAGGCACCCCGCAATTTAAGGCCGCAGGACCCTGAACCATTGTACAGGCTTTTTCCCTGGGAAACAAAACTCACAAGCCACTGTTCTGGGTGTCAGTTTGCAGGACCCACTTGGCACTCTTAAACCAGACCAAGTTGGCACTGGTGCCACCTTGCATCTGGGAAGCATCTTGCAAGACGCCGAATTCCAGGAGGCACCCGGCAATTTAAGGCCGCAAGACCCTGAACCATTGTACAGGATTTTTCCCTGGGAAACAAAACTCACAAGCCACTGTTCTGGGTGTCAGTTTTCAGGACCCACTTGACACTCTCAAAGCAGACCAAGTTGGCACTGGTGCCACCTTGCGTCTGGGAGGCATCCTGCGAGAGGTGCAATTCCAGGAGGCACCCGGCAATTTAAGGCCGCAGGACCCTGAACCATTGTACAGGCTTTTTCCCTGGGAAACAAAACTCACAAGCCACTGTTCTGGGTGTCAGTTTTCAGGACCCACTTGGCACTCTTAAACCAGACCAAGTTGGCACTGGTGCCACCTTGCGTCTGGGAGGCATCCTGCGAGTGGCTGAATTCCAGGAAGCAGCCGGCAGTTTTAGGCCTCAGGCCCCTGAACCATTGTACAGAATTTTTCCCTGGGAAACAAAACTCACAAGCTACTGTTCTGGGTGTCAGTTTTCAGGACCCAGTTGGCACTCTCAAACCAGACCAAGTTGGAACTGGTGCCACCTTGCGTCTGGGAGGCATCCTGCGAGTGGCCGAATTCCAGGAGGCACCCGGCAATTTAAGGCCTCAGGCCCCTGAACCATTGTACAGGCTTTTTCCCTGGGAAACAAAACTCACAAGCCACTGTTCTGGGTGTCAGTTTCCCGGACCCACTTGACACTCTCAAACCAGACCAAGTTGGCACTGGTGTTGCTTAGGGACTGGGAAACATCTGGTGTGATGCGGAATTCCAGGAGGCACCCCGCAATTTAAGGCCGCAGGACCCTGAACCATTGTACAGGCTTTTTCCCTGGGAAACAAAACTCACAAGCCACTGTTCTGGGTGTCAGTTTTCAGGACCCACTTGGCACTCTCAAACCAGACCAAGTTGGCACTGGTGCCACCTTGCGTCTGGGAGGCATCCTTCGAGAGGCGGATCTCCAGGAGGCATCCGGCAATTTAAGTCCGCAGGACCCAAAACCATTGTACAGGCTTTTTCCCTGGGAAACAAAACTCACAAGCCACTGTTCTGGGTGTCAGTTTTCAGGACCCACTTGGCACTCTCAAACCAGACCAAGTTGGCACTGGTGCCACCTTGCGTCTGGGAGGCATCCAGCGTGAGACGCAATTCCAGGAGGCACCCGGCAATTTAAGTCTGCAGGACCCTGAACCATTGTACAGGCTTTTTCCCTGGGAAACAAAACTCACAAGCCACTGTTCTGGGTGTCAGTTTTCAGGACCCACTTGGCACTCTTAAACCAGACCAAGTTGGCACTGGTGCCACCTTGCGTCTGGGAGGCATCCTGCGAGAGGCGCAATTCCAGGAGGCACCCGGCAATTTAAGGCCGCAGGACCCAAAACCATTCTACAGGCCTTTTCCCTGGGAAACAAAACTCACAAGCCACTGATCTGGGTGTCAGTTTGCAGGAGCCACTTGACACTCTCAAACCAGACTAAGTTGGCACTGGTGCCACCTTGCGTCCGGGAGGCATCCTGCGAGAGGCGGATCTCCAGGTGGCACCCGGCTATAAAAGGCGGCATTACCTAAACCATTTTACAGGCTTTTTCCCTGGGAAACAAAACTCACAAGCCACTGTTCTGGGTGTCAGTTTGCAGGAGCCACCTGTCACTCTCAAACCAGACCAAGTTTGCACTGGTGCCACTTTGCGTCTGGGAGGCATCCTGCGAGAGGCCGAATTCCAGGAGGCACCCGGCAATTTAAGGCCGCAGGATCCTGAACCATTGTACAGGCTTTTTCCCTGGGAAACAAAACTCACAAGCCACTGTTCTGGGTGTCAGTTTTCAGGACCCACCTGCACTCTCAAACCAGACCAAGTTGGCACTGGTGCCACCTTGCGTCTGGGAGGCATCCTGCGAGAGGTGCAATTCCAGGAGGCACCCGGCAATTTAAGGCCGCAGGACCCTGAACCATTGTACAGGCTTTTTCCCTGGGAAACAAAACTCACAAGCCACTGTTCTGGGTGTCAGTTTTCAGGACCCACTTGGCACTCTTAAACCAGACCAAGTTGGCACTGGTGCCACCTTGCGTCTGGGAGGCATCCTGCGAGAGGCTGAATTCCAGGAAGCAGCCGGCAGTTTAAGGCCTCAGGCCCCTGAACCATTGTACAGAATTTTTCCCTGGGAAACAAAACTCACAAGCCACTGTTCTGGGTGTCAGTTTTCAGGACCCACTTGGCACTCTTAAACCAGACCAAGTTGGAACTGGTGCCACCTTGCGTCTGGGAGGCATCCTGCGAGTGGCCGAATTCCAGGAGGCACCCGGCAATTTAAGGCCTCAGGCCCCTGAACCATTGTACAGGCTTTTTCCCTGGGAAACAAAACTCACAAGCCACTGTTCTGGGTGTCAGTTTTCAGGACCCACTTGACACTCTCAAACCAGACCAAGTTGGCACTGGTGTTGCTTAGGGACTGGGAAACATCTGGCATGATGCGGAATTCCAGGAGGCACCCCGCAATTTAAGGCCGCAGGACCCTGAACCATTGTACAGGCTTTTTCCCTGGGAAACAAAACTCACAAGCCACTGTTCTGGGTGTCAGTTTGCAGGACCCACTTGGCACTCTCAAACCAGACCAAGTTGGCACTGGTGCCACCTTGCATCTGGGAAGCATCTTGCAAGACGCCGAATTCCAGGAGGCACCCGGCAATTTAAGGCCGCAAGACCCTGAACCATTGTACAGGCTTTTTCCCTGGGAAACAAAACTCACAAGCCACTGTTCTGGGTGTCAGTTTTCAGGACCCACTTGACACTCTCAAAGCAGACCAAGTTGGCACTGGTGCCACCTTGCGTCTGGGAGGCATCCTGCGAGAGGTGCAATTCCAGGAGGCACCCGGCAATTTAAGGCCGCAGGACCCTGAACCATTGTACAGGCTTTTTCCCTGGGAAACAAAACTCACAAGCCACTGTTCTGGGTGTCAGTTTTCAGGACCCACTTGGCACTCTTAAACCAGACCAAGTTGGCACTGGTGCCACCTTGCGTCTGGGAGGCATCCTGCGAGAGGCGGAATTCCAGGAAGCAGCCGGCAGTTTTAGGCCTCAGGCCCCTGAACCATTGTACAGAATTTTTCCCTGGGAAACAAAACTCACAAGCTACTGTTCTGGGTGTCAGTTTTCAGGACCCACTTGGCACTCTCAAACCAGACCAAGTTGGAACTGGTGCCACCTTGCGTCTGGGAGGCATCCTGCGAGTGGCCGAATTCCAGGAGGCACCCGGCAATTTAAGGCCTCAGGCCCCTGAACCATTGTACAGGCTTTTTCCCTGGGAAACAAAACTCACAAGCCACTGTTCTGGGTGTCAGTTTCCCGGACCCACTTGACACTCTCAAACCAGACCAAGTTGGCACTGGTGTTGCTTAGGGACTGGGAAACATCTGGTGTGATGCGGAATTCCAGGAGGCACCCCGCAATTTAAGGCCGCAGGACCCTGAACCATTTTACAGGCTTTTTCCCTGGGAAACAAAACTCACAAGCCACTGTTCTGGGTGTCAGTTTTCAGGACCCACTTGGCACTCTCAAACCAGACCAAGTTGGCACTGGTGCCACCTTGCGTCTGGGAGGCATCCTTCGAGAGGCGGATCTCCAGGAGGCATCCGGCAATTTAAGTCCGCAGGACCCTGAACCATTGTACAGGCTTTTTCCCTGGGAAACAAAACTCACAAGCCACTGTTCTGGGTGTCAGTTTGCAGGACCCACTTGACACTCTCAAAGCAGACCAAGTTGGCACTGGTGCCACCTTGCGTCTGGGAGGCATCCAGCGTGAGACGCAATTCCAGGAGGCACCCAGCAATTTAAGTCTGCAGGACCCTGAACCATTGTACAGGCTTTTTCCCTGGGAAACAAAACTCACAAGCCACTGTTCTGGGTGTCAGTTTTCAGGACCCACTTGGCACTCTTAAACCAGACCAAGTTGGCACTGGTGCCACCTTGCGTCTGGGAGGCATCCTGCGAGAGGCGCAATTCCAGGAGGCACCCGGCAATTTAAGGCCGCAGGACCCAAAACCATTCTACAGGCCTTTTCCCTGGGAAACAAAACTCACAAGCCACTGTTCTGGGTGTCAGTTTGCAGGACCCACATGGCACTCTCAAACCAGACCAAGTTGGCACTGGTGCCACCTTGCATCTGGGAAGCATCTTGCAAGACGCCGAATTCCAGGAGGCACCCGGCAATTTAAGGCCGCAGGACCCTGAACCATTGTACAGGCTTTTTCCCTGGGAAACAAAACTCACAAGCCACTGTTCTGGGTGTCAGTTTCCAGGACCCACTTGGCACTCTTAAACCAGACCATGTTGGCACTGGTGTTGCTTAGCGTCTGGGAAACATCTGGTGAGATGCGGAATTCCAGGAGGCAGCCGGCAATTAAGGCCGCAGGACCCTGAACCATTTTACAGGCTTTTTCCCTGGGAAACAAAACTCACAAGCCACTGTTCTGGGTGTCAGTTTTCAGGACCCACTTGACACTCTCAAAGCAGACCAAGTTGGCACTGGTCCCACCTTGCATCTGGCAGGCATCCTGCGAGAGGCGGATCTCCAGGTGGCACCCGGCTATAAAAGGCGGCATTACCTAAACCATTTTACAGGCTTTTTCCCTGGGAAAGAAAACTCACAAGCCACTGTTCTGGGTGTCAGTTTGCAGGAGCCACCTGTCACTCTCAAACCAGACCAAGTTTGCACTGGTGCCACCTTGCGTCTGGGAGGCATCCTGCGAGAGGCCGAATTCCAGGAGGCACCCGGCAATTTAAGGCCGCAGGATCCTGAACCATTGTACAGGCTTTTTCCCTGGGAAACAAAACTCACAAGCCACTGTTCTGGGTGTCAGTTTTCAGGACCCACTTGACACTCTCAAAGCAGACCAAGTTGGCACTGGTGCCACCTTGCGTCTGGGAGGCATCCTGCGAGAGGTGCAATTCCAGGAGGCACCCGGCAATTTAAGGCCGCAGGACCCTGAACCATTGTACAGGCTTTTTCCCTGGGAAACAAAACTCACAAGCCACTGTTCTGGGTGTCAGTTTTCAGGACCCACTTGGCACTCTTAAACCAGACCAAGTTGGCACTGGTGCCACCTTGCGTCTGGGAGGCATCCTGCGAGAGGCTGAATTCCAGGAAGCAGCCGGCAGTTTAAGGCCTCAGGCCCCTGAACCATTGTACAGAATTTTTCCCTGGGAAACAAAACTCACAAGCCACTGTTCTGGGTGTCAGTTTTCAGGACCCAGTTGGCACTCTTAAACCAGACCAAGTTGGAACTGGTGCCACCTTGCGTCTGGGAGGCATCCTGCGAGTGGCCGAATTCCAGGAGGCACCCGGCAATTTAAGGCCTCAGGCCCCTGAACCATTGTACAGGCTTTTTCCCTGGGAAACAAAACTCACAAGCCACTGTTCTGGGTGTCAGTTTTCAGGACCCACTTGGCACTCTTAAACCAGACCAAGTTGGAACTGGTGCCACCTTGCGTGTGGGAGGCATCCTGCGAGTGGCCGAATTCCAGGAGGCACCCGGCAATTTAAGGCCGCATGACCCTGAACCATTGTACAGGCTTTTACCCTGGGAAACAAAACTCACAAGCCACTGTTCTGGGTGTCAGTTTTCAGGACCCACTTGACACTCTCAAAGCAGACCAAGTTGGAAATGGTGCCATTTTGCGTCTGGGAGGCATCCTGCGAGAGGCGGATCTCCAGGTGGCACCCGGCTATAAAAGGCGGCATTACCTAAACCATTTTACAGGCTTTTTCCCTGGGAAAGAAAACTCACAAGCCACTGTTCTGGGTGTCAGTTTGCAGGAGCCACCTGTCACTCTCAAACCAGACCAAGTTTGCACTGGTGCCACCTTGCGTCTGGGAGGCATCCTTCGAGAGGCGGATCTCCAGGAGGCACCCGGCAATTTAAGGCCGCAGGACCCTGAACCATTGTACAGGCTTTTTCCCTGGGAAACAAAACTCACAAGCCACTGTTCTGGGTGTCAGTTTTCAGGACCCACTTGGCACTCTCAAACCAGACCAAGTTGGCACTGGTGCCACCTTGCGTCTGGGACGCATCCTGCGAGAGGCGGAATTCCAGGAGGCACCCGGCAATTTAAGGCCGCAGGACCCAAAACCATTCTACAGGCTTTTTCCCTGGGAAACAAAACTCACAAGCCACTGTTCTGGGTGTCAGTTTGCAGGACCCACTTGGCACTCTCAAACCAGACCAAGTTGGCACTGGTGCCACCTTGCATCTGGGAAGCATCTTGCAAGACGCCGAATTCCAGGAGGCACCCGGCAATTTAAGGCCGCAAAACCCTGAACCATTGTACAGGCTTTTTCCCTGGGAAACAAAACTCACAAGCCACTGTTCTGGGTGTCAGTTTTCAGGACCCACTTGACACTCTCAAACCAGACCAAGTTGGCACTGGTGCCACCTTGCGTCTGGGAGGCATCCTGCGAGAGGTGCAATTCCAGGAGGCACCCGGCAATTTAAGGCCGCAGGACCCTGAACCATTGTACAGGCTTTTTCCCTGGGAAACAAAACTCACAAGCCACTGTTCTGGGTGTCAGTTTTCAGGACCCACTTGGCACTCTTAAACCAGACCAAGTTGGCACTGGTGCCACCTTGCGTCTGGGAGGCATCCTGCGAGAGGCTGAATTCCAGGAAGCAGCCGGCAGTTTAAGGCCTCAGGCCCCTGAACCATTGTACAGAATTTTTCCCTGGGAAACAAAACTCACAAGCCACTGTTCTGGGTGTCAGTTTTCAGGACCCACTTGGCACTCTTAAACCAGACCAAGTTGGAACTGGTGCCACCTTGCGTCTGGGAGGCATCCTGCGAGAGGCTGAATTCCAGGAGGCACCCGGCAATTTAAGGCCTCAGGCCCCTGAACCATTGTACAGGCTTTTTCCCTGGGAAACAAAACTCACAAGCCACTGTTCTGGGTGTCAGTTTCCCGGACCCACTTGACACTCTCAAACCAGACCAAGTTGGCACTGGTGCCACCTTGCGTCTGGGACGCATCCTGCGAGAGGCGCAATTCCAGGAGGCACCCGGCAATTTAAGGCCGCAGGACCCAAAACCATTGTACAGGCTTTTTCCCTGGGAAACAAAACTCACAAGCCACTGTTCTGGGTGTCAGTTTGCAGGACCCACTTGGCACTCTCAAACCAGACCAAGTTGGCACTGGTGCCACCTTGCATCTGGGAAGCATCTTGCAAGACGCCGAATTCCAGGAGGCACCCGGCAATTTAAGGCCGCAGGACCCTGAACCATTGTACAGGCTTTTTCCCTGGGAAACAAAACTCACAAGCCACTGTTCTGGGTGTCAGTTTCCAGGACCCACTTGGCACTCTTAAACCAGACCATGTTTGCACTGGTGTTGCTTAGCGTCTGGGAAACATCTGGTGAGATGCGGAATTCCAGGAGGCACCCGGCAATTAAGGCCGCAGGACCCTGAACCATTGTACAGGCTTTTTCCCTGGGAAACAAAACTCACAAGCCACTGTTCTGGGTGTCAGTTTTCAGGACCCACTTGACACTCTCAAACCAGACCTAGTGGGCACTGGTGCCACCTTGCGTCTGGGAGGCATCCTGCGAGAGGCGCAATTCCAGGAGCCACCAGGCAATTTAAGGCCGCATGACCCTGAACCATTGTACAGGCTTTTTCCCTGGGAAACAAAACTCACAAGCCACTGTTCTGGGTGTCAGTTTTCAGGACCCACTTGGCACTCTCAAACCAGACCAAGTTGGCACTGGTGCCACCTTGCGTCTGGGAGGCATCCTGCGAGAGGCAGAATTCCAGGAGGCACCCGGCAATTTAAGGCCGCAGGACCCAAAACCATTCAACAGGCTTTTTCCCTGGAAAAAAAATTTCAGAAGCCACTGTTCTGGGTGTCAATTTACAGGACCCACTTGGCACTCTCAAACCAGACCAAGTTTGCACTGGTGCCACCTTGCGTCTGGGAGGCATCCTTCGAGAGGCGGATCTCCAGGAGGCACCCGGCAATTTAAGTCCGCAAGACCCTGAACCATTGTACAGGCTTTTTCCCTGGGAAACAAAACTCACAAGCCACTGTTCTGGGTGTCAGTTTTCAGGACCCACTTGACACTCTCAAAGCAGACCAAGTTGGAACTGGTGCCACCTTGCGTGTGGGAGGCATCCTGCGAGTGGCCGAATTCCAGGAGGCACCCGGCAATTTAAGGCCGCATGACCCTGAACCATTGTACAGGCTTTTTCCCTGGGAAACAAAACTCACAAGCCACTGTTCTGGGTGTCAGTTTTCAGGACCCACTTGACACTCTCAAAGCAGACCAAGTTGGAAATGGTGCCATTTTGCGTCTGGGAGGCACCCTGCGAGAGTCCGAATTCCAGGAGGCACCCGGCAATTTAAGGCCTCAGGCCCCTGAACCATTGTATAGCCTTTTTCTCTGGGAAACAAAACTCACAAGCCACTGTTCTGGGTGTCAGTTTGCAGGAGCCACTTGACACTCTCAAACCAGACCAAATTGGCACTGGTGCCACCTTGCGTCTGGGAGGCATCCTGCGAGAGGCGGATCTCCAGGTGGCACCCGGCTATAAAAGGCGGCATTACCTAAACCATTTTACAGGCTTTTTCCCTGGGAAAGAAAACTCACAAGCCACTGTTCTGGGTGTCAGTTTTCAGGAGCCACCTGTCACTCTCAAACCAGACCAAGTTTGCACTGGTGCCACTTTGCGTCTGGGAGGCATCCTGCGAGAGGCCGAATTCCAGGAGGCACCCGGCAATTTAAGGCCGCAGGATCCTGAACCATTGTACAGGCTTTTTCCCTGGGAAACAAAACTCACAAGCCACTGTTCTGGGTGTCAGTTTTCAGGACCCACCTGGCACTCTCAAACCAGACCAAGTTGGCACTGGTGCCACCTTGCGTCTGGGAGGCATCCTGCGAGAGGTGCAATTCCAGGAGGCACCCGGCAATTTAAGGCCGCAGGACCCTGAACCATTGTACAGGCTTTTTCCCTGGGAAACAAAACTCACAAGCCACTGTTCTGGGTGTCAGTTTTCAGGACCCACTTGGCACTCTTAAACCAGACCAAGTTGGCACTGGTGCCACCTTGCGTCTGGGAGGCATCCTGCGAGAGGCTGAATTCCAGGAAGCAGCCGGCAGTTTAAGGCCTCAGGCCCCTGAACCATTGTACAGAATTTTTCCCTGGGAAACAAAACTCACAAGCCACTGTTCTGGGTGTCAGTTTTCAGGACCCACTTGGCACTCTTAAACCAGACCAAGTTGGAACTGGTGCCACCTTGCGTCTGGGAGGCATCCTGCGAGTGGCCGAATTCCAGGAGGCACCCGGCAATTTAAGGCCTCAGGCCCCTGAACCATTGTACAGGCTTTTTCCCTGGGAAACAAAACTCACAAGCCACTGTTCTGGGTGTCAGTTTCCCGGACCCACTTGACACTCTCAAACCAGACCAAGTTGGCACTGGTGTTGCTTAGGGACTGGGAAACATCTGGCGTGATGCGGAATTCCAGGAGGCACCCCGCAATTTAAGGCCGCAGGACCCTGAACCATTGTACAGGCTTTTTCCCTGGGAAACAAAACTCACAAGCCACTGTTCTGGGTGTCAGTTTGCAGGACCCACTTGGCACTCTTAAACCAGACCAAGTTGGCACTGGTGCCACCTTGCATCTGGGAAGCATCTTGCAAGACGCCGAATTCCAGGAGGCACCCGGCAATTTAAGGCCGCAAGACCCTGAACCATTGTACAGGATTTTTCCCTGGGAAACAAAACTCACAAGCCACTGTTCTGGGTGTCAGTTTTCAGGACCCACTTGACACTCTCAAAGCAGACCAAGTTGGCACTGGTGCCACCTTGCGTCTGGGAGGCATCCTGCGAGAGGTGCAATTCCAGGAGGCACCCGGCAATTTAAGGCCGCAGGACCCTGAACCATTGTACAGGCTTTTTCCCTGGGAAACAAAACTCACAAGCCACTGTTCTGGGTGTCAGTTTTCAGGACCCACTTGGCACTCTTAAACCAGACCAAGTTGGCACTGGTGCCACCTTGCGTCTGGGAGGCATCCTGCGAGTGGCTGAATTCCAGGAAGCAGCCGGCAGTTTTAGGCCTCAGGCCCCTGAACCATTGTACAGAATTTTTCCCTGGGAAACAAAACTCACAAGCTACTGTTCTGGGTGTCAGTTTTCAGGACCCACTTGGCACTCTCAAACCAGACCAAGTTGGAACTGGTGCCACCTTGCGTGTGGGAGGCATCCTGCGAGTGGCCGAATTCCAGGAGGCACCCGGCAATTTAAGGCCTCAGGCCCCTGAACCATTGTACAGGCTTTTTCCCTGGGAAACAAAACTCACAAGCCACTGTTCTGGGTGTCAGTTTCCCGGACCCACTTGACACTCTCAAACCAGACCAAGTTGGCACTGGTGTTGCTTAGGGACTGGGAAACATCTGGTGTGATGCGGAATTCCAGGAGGCACCCCGCAATTTAAGGCCGCAGGACCCTGAACCATTGTACAGGCTTTTTCCCTGGGAAACAAAACTCACAAGCCACTGTTCTGGGTGTCAGTTTTCAGGACCCACTTGGCACTCTCAAACCAGACCAAGTTGGCACTGGTGCCACCTTGCGTCTGGGAGGCATCCTTCGAGAGGCGGATCTCCAGGAGGCATCCGGCAATTTAAGTCCGCAGGACCCAAAACCATTGTACAGGCTTTTTCCCTGGGAAACAAAACTCACAAGCCACTGTTCTGGGTGTCAGTTTTCAGGACCCACTTGGCACTCTCAAACCAGACCAAGTTGGCACTGGTGCCACCTTGCGTCTGGGAGGCATCCAGCGTGAGACGCAATTCCAGGAGGCACCCGGCAATTTAAGTCTGCAGGACCCTGAACCATTGTACAGGCTTTTTCCCTGGGAAACAAAACTCACAAGCCACTGTTCTGGGTGTCAGTTTTCAGGACCCACTTGGCACTCTTAAACCAGACCAAGTTGGCACTGGTGCCACCTTGCGTCTGGGAGGCATCCTGCGAGAGGCGCAATTCCAGGAGGCACCCGGCAATTTAAGGCCGCAGGACCCAAAACCATTCTACAGGCCTTTTCCCTGGGAAACAAAACTCACAAGCCACTGATCTGGGTGTCAGTTTGCAGGAGCCACTTGACACTCTCAAACCAGACTAAGTTGGCACTGGTGCCACCTTGCGTCCGGGAGGCATCCTGCGAGAGGCGGATCTCCAGGTGGCACCCGGCTATAAAAGGCGGCATTACCTAAACCATTTTACAGGCTTTTTCCCTGGGAAACAAAACTCACAAGCCACTGTTCTGGGTGTCAGTTTGCAGGAGCCACCTGTCACTCTCAAACCAGACCAAGTTTGCACTGGTGCCACTTTGCGTCTGGGAGGCATCCTGCGAGAGGCCGAATTCCAGGAGGCACCCGGCAATTTAAGGCCGCAGGATCCTGAACCATTGTACAGGCTTTTTCCCTGGGAAACAAAACTCACAAGCCACTGTTCTGGGTGTCAGTTTTCAGGACCCACCTGCACTCTCAAACCAGACCAAGTTGGCACTGGTGCCACCTTGCGTCTGGGAGGCATCCTGCGAGAGGTGCAATTCCAGGAGGCACCCGGCAATTTAAGGCCGCAGGACCCTGAACCATTGTACAGGCTTTTTCCCTGGGAAACAAAACTCACAAGCCACTGTTCTGGGTGTCAGTTTTCAGGACCCACTTGGCACTCTTAAACCAGACCAAGTTGGCACTGGTGCCACCTTGCGTCTGGGAGGCATCCTGCGAGAGGCTGAATTCCAGGAAGCAGCCGGCAGTTTAAGGCCTCAGGCCCCTGAACCATTGTACAGAATTTTTCCCTGGGAAACAAAACTCACAAGCCACTGTTCTGGGTGTCAGTTTTCAGGACCCACTTGGCACTCTTAAACCAGACCAAGTTGGAACTGGTGCCACCTTGCGTCTGGGAGGCATCCTGCGAGTGGCCGAATTCCAGGAGGCACCCGGCAATTTAAGGCCTCAGGCCCCTGAACCATTGTACAGGCTTTTTCCCTGGGAAACAAAACTCACAAGCCACTGTTCTGGGTGTCAGTTTTCAGGACCCACTTGACACTCTCAAACCAGACCAAGTTGGCACTGGTGTTGCTTAGGGACTGGGAAACATCTGGCGTGATGCGGAATTCCAGGAGGCACCCCGCAATTTAAGGCCGCAGGACCCTGAACCATTGTACAGGCTTTTTCCCTGGGAAACAAAACTCACAAGCCACTGTTCTGGGTGTCAGTTTGCAGGACCCACTTGGCACTCTCAAACCAGACCAAGTTGGCACTGGTGCCACCTTGCATCTGGGAAGCATCTTGCAAGACGCCGAATTCCAGGAGGCACCCGGCAATTTAAGGCCGCAAGACCCTGAACCATTGTACAGGCTTTTTCCCTGGGAAACAAAACTCACAAGCCACTGTTCTGGGTGTCAGTTTTCAGGACCCACTTGACACTCTCAAAGCAGACCAAGTTGGCACTGGTGCCACCTTGCGTCTGGGAGGCATCCTGCGAGAGGTGCAATTCCAGGAGGCACCCGGCAATTTAAGGCCGCAGGACCCTGAACCATTGTACAGGCTTTTTCCCTGGGAAACAAAACTCACAAGCCACTGTTCTGGGTGTCAGTTTTCAGGACCCACTTGGCACTCTTAAACCAGACCAAGTTGGCACTGGTGCCACCTTGCGTCTGGGAGGCATCCTGCGAGAGGCGGAATTCCAGGAAGCAGCCGGCAGTTTTAGGCCTCAGGCCCCTGAACCATTGTACAGAATTTTTCCCTGGGAAACAAAACTCACAAGCTACTGTTCTGGGTGTCAGTTTTCAGGACCCACTTGGCACTCTCAAACCAGACCAAGTTGGAACTGGTGCCACCTTGCGTCTGGGAGGCATCCTGCGAGTGGCCGAATTCCAGGAGGCACCCGGCAATTTAAGGCCTCAGGCCCCTGAACCATTGTACAGGCTTTTTCCCTGGGAAACAAAACTCACAAGCCACTGTTCTGGGTGTCAGTTTCCCGGACCCACTTGACACTCTCAAACCAGACCAAGTTGGCACTGGTGTTGCTTAGGGACTGGGAAACATCTGGCGTGATGCGGAATTCCAGGAGGCACCCCGCAATTTAAGGCCGCAGGACCCTGAACCATTGTACAGGCTTTTTCCCTGGGAAACAAAACTCACAAGCCACTGTTCTGGGTGTCAGTTTGCAGGACCCACTTGGCACTCTTAAACCAGACCAAGTTGGCACTGGTGCCACCTTGCATCTGGGAAGCATCTTGCAAGACGCCGAATTCCAGGAGGCACCCGGCAATTTAAGGCCGCAAGACCCTGAACCATTGTACAGGATTTTTCCCTGGGAAACAAAACTCACAAGCCACTGTTCTGGGTGTCAGTTTTCAGGACCCACTTGACACTCTCAAAGCAGACCAAGTTGGCACTGGTGCCACCTTGCGTCTGGGAGGCATCCTGCGAGAGGTGCAATTCCAGGAGGCACCCGGCAATTTAAGGCCGCAGGACCCTGAACCATTGTACAGGCTTTTTCCCTGGGAAACAAAACTCACAAGCCACTGTTCTGGGTGTCAGTTTTCAGGACCCACTTGGCACTCTTAAACCAGACCAAGTTGGCACTGGTGCCACCTTGCGTCTGGGAGGCATCCTGCGAGTGGCTGAATTCCAGGAAGCAGCCGGCAGTTTTAGGCCTCAGGCCCCTGAACCATTGTACAGAATTTTTCCCTGGGAAACAAAACTCACAAGCTACTGTTCTGGGTGTCAGTTTTCAGGACCCAGTTGGCACTCTCAAACCAGACCAAGTTGGAACTGGTGCCACCTTGCGTGTGGGAGGCATCCTGCGAGTGGCCGAATTCCAGGAGGCACCCGGCAATTTAAGGCCTCAGGCCCCTGAACCATTGTACAGGCTTTTTCCCTGGGAAACAAAACTCACAAGCCACTGTTCTGGGTGTCAGTTTCCCGGACCCACTTGACACTCTCAAACCAGACCAAGTTGGCACTGGTGTTGCTTAGGGACTGGGAAACATCTGGTGTGATGCGGAATTCCAGGAGGCACCCCGCAATTTAAGGCCGCAGGACCCTGAACCATTGTACAGGCTTTTTCCCTGGGAAACAAAACTCACAAGCCACTGTTCTGGGTGTCAGTTTTCAGGACCCACTTGGCACTCTCAAACCAGACCAAGTTGGCACTGGTGCCACCTTGCGTCTGGGAGGCATCCTTCGAGAGGCGGATCTCCAGGAGGCATCCGGCAATTTAAGTCCGCAGGACCCAAAACCATTGTACAGGCTTTTTCCCTGGGAAACAAAACTCACAAGCCACTGTTCTGGGTGTCAGTTTTCAGGACCCACTTGGCACTCTCAAACCAGACCAAGTTGGCACTGGTGCCACCTTGCGTCTGGGAGGCATCCAGCGTGAGACGCAATTCCAGGAGGCACCCGGCAATTTAAGTCTGCAGGACCCTGAACCATTGTACAGGCTTTTTCCCTGGGAAACAAAACTCACAAGCCACTGTTCTGGGTGTCAGTTTTCAGGACCCACTTGGCACTCTTAAACCAGACCAAGTTGGCACTGGTGCCACCTTGCGTCTGGGAGGCATCCTGCGAGAGGCGCAATTCCAGGAGGCACCCGGCAATTTAAGGCCGCAGGACCCAAAACCATTCTACAGGCCTTTTCCCTGGGAAACAAAACTCACAAGCCACTGATCTGGGTGTCAGTTTGCAGGAGCCACTTGACACTCTCAAACCAGACTAAGTTGGCACTGGTGCCACCTTGCGTCCGGGAGGCATCCTGCGAGAGGCGGATCTCCAGGTGGCACCCGGCTATAAAAGGCGGCATTACCTAAACCATTTTACAGGCTTTTTCCCTGGGAAACAAAACTCACAAGCCACTGTTCTGGGTGTCAGTTTGCAGGAGCCACCTGTCACTCTCAAACCAGACCAAGTTTGCACTGGTGCCACTTTGCGTCTGGGAGGCATCCTGCGAGAGGCCGAATTCCAGGAGGCACCCGGCAATTTAAGGCCGCAGGATCCTGAACCATTGTACAGGCTTTTTCCCTGGGAAACAAAACTCACAAGCCACTGTTCTGGGTGTCAGTTTTCAGGACCCACCTGCACTCTCAAACCAGACCAAGTTGGCACTGGTGCCACCTTGCGTCTGGGAGGCATCCTGCGAGTGGCCGAATTCCAGGAGGCACCCGGCAATTTAAGGCCTCAGGCCCCTGAACCATTGTACAGGCTTTTTCCCTGGGAAACAAAACTCACAAGCCACTGTTCTGGGTGTCAGTTTTCAGGACCCACTTGGCACTCTTAAACCAGACCAAGTTGGCACTGGTGCCACCTTGCGTCTGGGAGGCATCCTGCGAGAGGCTGAATTCCAGGAAGCAGCCGGCAGTTTAAGGCCTCAGGCCCCTGAACCATTGTACAGAATTTTTCCCTGGGAAACAAAACTCACAAGCCACTGTTCTGGGTGTCAGTTTTCAGGACCCACTTGGCACTCTTAAACCAGACCAAGTTGGAACTGGTGCCACCTTGCGTCTGGGAGGCATCCTGCGAGTGGCCGAATTCCAGGAGGCACCCGGCAATTTAAGGCCTCAGGCCCCTGAACCATTGTACAGGCTTTTTCCCTGGGAAACAAAACTCACAAGCCACTGTTCTGGGTGTCAGTTTTCAGGACCCACTTGACACTCTCAAACCAGACCAAGTTGGCACTGGTGTTGCTTAGGGACTGGGAAACATCTGGCGTGATGCGGAATTCCAGGAGGCACCCCGCAATTTAAGGCCGCAGGACCCTGAACCATTGTACAGGCTTTTTCCCTGGGAAACAAAACTCACAAGCCACTGTTCTGGGTGTCAGTTTGCAGGACCCACTTGGCACTCTCAAACCAGACCAAGTTGGCACTGGTGCCACCTTGCATCTGGGAAGCATCTTGCAAGACGCCGAATTCCAGGAGGCACCCGGCAATTTAAGGCCGCAAGACCCTGAACCATTGTACAGGCTTTTTCCCTGGGAAACAAAACTCACAAGCCACTGTTCTGGGTGTCAGTTTTCAGGACCCACTTGACACTCTCAAAGCAGACCAAGTTGGCACTGGTGCCACCTTGCGTCTGGGAGGCATCCTGCGAGAGGTGCAATTCCAGGAGGCACCCGGCAATTTAAGGCCGCAGGACCCTGAACCATTGTACAGGCTTTTTCCCTGGGAAACAAAACTCACAAGCCACTGTTCTGGGTGTCAGTTTTCAGGACCCACTTGGCACTCTTAAACCAGACCAAGTTGGCACTGGTGCCACCTTGCGTCTGGGAGGCATCCTGCGAGAGGCGGAATTCCAGGAAGCAGCCGGCAGTTTTAGGCCTCAGGCCCCTGAACCATTGTACAGAATTTTTCCCTGGGAAACAAAACTCACAAGCTACTGTTCTGGGTGTCAGTTTTCAGGACCCACTTGGCACTCTCAAACCAGACCAAGTTGGAACTGGTGCCACCTTGCGTCTGGGAGGCATCCTGCGAGTGGCCGAATTCCAGGAGGCACCCGGCAATTTAAGGCCTCAGGCCCCTGAACCATTGTACAGGCTTTTTCCCTGGGAAACAAAACTCACAAGCCACTGTTCTGGGTGTCAGTTTCCCGGACCCACTTGACACTCTCAAACCAGACCAAGTTGGCACTGGTGTTGCTTAGGGACTGGGAAACATCTGGTGTGATGCGGAATTCCAGGAGGCACCCCGCAATTTAAGGCCGCAGGACCCTGAACCATTTTACAGGCTTTTTCCCTGGGAAACAAAACTCACAAGCCACTGTTCTGGGTGTCAGTTTTCAGGACCCACTTGGCACTCTCAAACCAGACCAAGTTGGCACTGGTGCCACCTTGCGTCTGGGAGGCATCCTTCGAGAGGCGGATCTCCAGGAGGCATCCGGCAATTTAAGTCCGCAGGACCCTGAACCATTGTACAGGCTTTTTCCCTGGGAAACAAAACTCACAAGCCACTGTTCTGGGTGTCAGTTTGCAGGACCCACTTGACACTCTCAAAGCAGACCAAGTTGGCACTGGTGCCACCTTGCGTCTGGGAGGCATCCAGCGTGAGACGCAATTCCAGGAGGCACCCAGCAATTTAAGTCTGCAGGACCCTGAACCATTGTACAGGCTTTTTCCCTGGGAAACAAAACTCACAAGCCACTGTTCTGGGTGTCAGTTTTCAGGACCCACTTGGCACTCTTAAACCAGACCAAGTTGGCACTGGTGCCACCTTGCGTCTGGGAGGCATCCTGCGAGAGGCGCAATTCCAGGAGGCACCCGGCAATTTAAGGCCGCAGGACCCAAAACCATTCTACAGGCCTTTTCCCTGGGAAACAAAACTCACAAGCCACTGTTCTGGGTGTCAGTTTGCAGGACCCACATGGCACTCTCAAACCAGACCAAGTTGGCACTGGTGCCACCTTGCATCTGGGAAGCATCTTGCAAGACGCCGAATTCCAGGAGGCACCCGGCAATTTAAGGCCGCAGGACCCTGAACCATTGTACAGGCTTTTTCCCTGGGAAACAAAACTCACAAGCCACTGTTCTGGGTGTCAGTTTTCAGGACCCACTTGGCACTCTTAAACCAGACCAAGTTGGCACTGGTGCCACCTTGCGTCTGGGAGGCATCCTGCGAGTGGCTGAATTCCAGGAAGCAGCCGGCAGTTTTAGGCCTCAGGCCCCTGAACCATTGTACAGAATTTTTCCCTGGGAAACAAAACTCACAAGCTACTGTTCTGGGTGTCAGTTTTCAGGACCCAGTTGGCACTCTCAAACCAGACCAAGTTGGAACTGGTGCCACCTTGCGTGTGGGAGGCATCCTGCGAGTGGCCGAATTCCAGGAGGCACCCGGCAATTTAAGGCCTCAGGCCCCTGAACCATTGTACAGGCTTTTTCCCTGGGAAACAAAACTCACAAGCCACTGTTCTGGGTGTCAGTTTCCCGGACCCACTTGACACTCTCAAACCAGACCAAGTTGGCACTGGTGTTGCTTAGGGACTGGGAAACATCTGGTGTGATGCGGAATTCCAGGAGGCACCCCGCAATTTAAGGCCGCAGGACCCTGAACCATTGTACAGGCTTTTTCCCTGGGAAACAAAACTCACAAGCCACTGTTCTGGGTGTCAGTTTTCAGGACCCACTTGGCACTCTCAAACCAGACCAAGTTGGCACTGGTGCCACCTTGCGTCTGGGAGGCATCCTTCGAGAGGCGGATCTCCAGGAGGCATCCGGCAATTTAAGTCCGCAGGACCCAAAACCATTGTACAGGCTTTTTCCCTGGGAAACAAAACTCACAAGCCACTGTTCTGGGTGTCAGTTTTCAGGACCCACTTGGCACTCTCAAACCAGACCAAGTTGGCACTGGTGCCACCTTGCGTCTGGGAGGCATCCAGCGTGAGACGCAATTCCAGGAGGCACCCGGCAATTTAAGTCTGCAGGACCCTGAACCATTGTACAGGCTTTTTCCCTGGGAAACAAAACTCACAAGCCACTGTTCTGGGTGTCAGTTTTCAGGACCCACTTGGCACTCTTAAACCAGACCAAGTTGGCACTGGTGCCACCTTGCGTCTGGGAGGCATCCTGCGAGAGGCGCAATTCCAGGAGGCACCCGGCAATTTAAGGCCGCAGGACCCAAAACCATTCTACAGGCCTTTTCCCTGGGAAACAAAACTCACAAGCCACTGATCTGGGTGTCAGTTTGCAGGAGCCACTTGACACTCTCAAACCAGACTAAGTTGGCACTGGTGCCACCTTGCGTCCGGGAGGCATCCTGCGAGAGGCGGATCTCCAGGTGGCACCCGGCTATAAAAGGCGGCATTACCTAAACCATTTTACAGGCTTTTTCCCTGGGAAACAAAACTCACAAGCCACTGTTCTGGGTGTCAGTTTGCAGGAGCCACCTGTCACTCTCAAACCAGACCAAGTTTGCACTGGTGCCACTTTGCGTCTGGGAGGCATCCTGCGAGAGGCCGAATTCCAGGAGGCACCCGGCAATTTAAGGCCGCAGGATCCTGAACCATTGTACAGGCTTTTTCCCTGGGAAACAAAACTCACAAGCCACTGTTCTGGGTGTCAGTTTTCAGGACCCACCTGCACTCTCAAACCAGACCAAGTTGGCACTGGTGCCACCTTGCGTCTGGGAGGCATCCTGCGAGTGGCCGAATTCCAGGAGGCACCCGGCAATTTAAGGCCTCAGGCCCCTGAACCATTGTACAGGCTTTTTCCCTGGGAAACAAAACTCACAAGCCACTGTTCTGGGTGTCAGTTTTCAGGACCCACTTGGCACTCTTAAACCAGACCAAGTTGGCACTGGTGCCACCTTGCGTCTGGGAGGCATCCTGCGAGAGGCTGAATTCCAGGAAGCAGCCGGCAGTTTAAGGCCTCAGGCCCCTGAACCATTGTACAGAATTTTTCCCTGGGAAACAAAACTCACAAGCCACTGTTCTGGGTGTCAGTTTTCAGGACCCACTTGGCACTCTTAAACCAGACCAAGTTGGAACTGGTGCCACCTTGCGTCTGGGAGGCATCCTGCGAGTGGCCGAATTCCAGGAGGCACCCGGCAATTTAAGGCCTCAGGCCCCTGAACCATTGTACAGGCTTTTTCCCTGGGAAACAAAACTCACAAGCCACTGTTCTGGGTGTCAGTTTTCAGGACCCACTTGACACTCTCAAACCAGACCAAGTTGGCACTGGTGTTGCTTAGGGACTGGGAAACATCTGGCGTGATGCGGAATTCCAGGAGGCACCCCGCAATTTAAGGCCGCAGGACCCTGAACCATTGTACAGGCTTTTTCCCTGGGAAACAAAACTCACAAGCCACTGTTCTGGGTGTCAGTTTGCAGGACCCACTTGGCACTCTCAAACCAGACCAAGTTGGCACTGGTGCCACCTTGCATCTGGGAAGCATCTTGCAAGACGCCGAATTCCAGGAGGCACCCGGCAATTTAAGGCCGCAAGACCCTGAACCATTGTACAGGCTTTTTCCCTGGGAAACAAAACTCACAAGCCACTGTTCTGGGTGTCAGTTTTCAGGACCCACTTGACACTCTCAAAGCAGACCAAGTTGGCACTGGTGCCACCTTGCGTCTGGGAGGCATCCTGCGAGAGGTGCAATTCCAGGAGGCACCCGGCAATTTAAGGCCGCAGGACCCTGAACCATTGTACAGGCTTTTTCCCTGGGAAACAAAACTCACAAGCCACTGTTCTGGGTGTCAGTTTTCAGGACCCACTTGGCACTCTTAAACCAGACCAAGTTGGCACTGGTGCCACCTTGCGTCTGGGAGGCATCCTGCGAGAGGCGGAATTCCAGGAAGCAGCCGGCAGTTTTAGGCCTCAGGCCCCTGAACCATTGTACAGAATTTTTCCCTGGGAAACAAAACTCACAAGCTACTGTTCTGGGTGTCAGTTTTCAGGACCCACTTGGCACTCTCAAACCAGACCAAGTTGGAACTGGTGCCACCTTGCGTCTGGGAGGCATCCTGCGAGTGGCCGAATTCCAGGAGGCACCCGGCAATTTAAGGCCTCAGGCCCCTGAACCATTGTACAGGCTTTTTCCCTGGGAAACAAAACTCACAAGCCACTGTTCTGGGTGTCAGTTTCCCGGACCCACTTGACACTCTCAAACCAGACCAAGTTGGCACTGGTGTTGCTTAGGGACTGGGAAACATCTGGTGTGATGCGGAATTCCAGGAGGCACCCCGCAATTTAAGGCCGCAGGACCCTGAACCATTTTACAGGCTTTTTCCCTGGGAAACAAAACTCACAAGCCACTGTTCTGGGTGTCAGTTTTCAGGACCCACTTGGCACTCTCAAACCAGACCAAGTTGGCACTGGTGCCACCTTGCGTCTGGGAGGCATCCTTCGAGAGGCGGATCTCCAGGAGGCATCCGGCAATTTAAGTCCGCAGGACCCTGAACCATTGTACAGGCTTTTTCCCTGGGAAACAAAACTCACAAGCCACTGTTCTGGGTGTCAGTTTGCAGGACCCACTTGACACTCTCAAAGCAGACCAAGTTGGCACTGGTGCCACCTTGCGTCTGGGAGGCATCCAGCGTGAGACGCAATTCCAGGAGGCACCCAGCAATTTAAGTCTGCAGGACCCTGAACCATTGTACAGGCTTTTTCCCTGGGAAACAAAACTCACAAGCCACTGTTCTGGGTGTCAGTTTTCAGGACCCACTTGGCACTCTTAAACCAGACCAAGTTGGCACTGGTGCCACCTTGCGTCTGGGAGGCATCCTGCGAGAGGCGCAATTCCAGGAGGCACCCGGCAATTTAAGGCCGCAGGACCCAAAACCATTCTACAGGCCTTTTCCCTGGGAAACAAAACTCACAAGCCACTGTTCTGGGTGTCAGTTTGCAGGACCCACATGGCACTCTCAAACCAGACCAAGTTGGCACTGGTGCCACCTTGCATCTGGGAAGCATCTTGCAAGACGCCGAATTCCAGGAGGCACCCGGCAATTTAAGGCCGCAGGACCCTGAACCATTGTACAGGCTTTTTCCCTGGGAAACAAAACTCACAAGCCACTGTTCTGGGTGTCAGTTTCCAGGACCCACTTGGCACTCTTAAACCAGACCATGTTGGCACTGGTGTTGCTTAGCGTCTGGGAAACATCTGGTGAGATGCGGAATTCCAGGAGGCAGCCGGCAATTAAGGCCGCAGGACCCTGAACCATTTTACAGGCTTTTTCCCTGGGAAACAAAACTCACAAGCCACTGTTCTGGGTGTCAGTTTTCAGGACCCACTTGACACTCTCAAAGCAGACCAAGTTGGCACTGGTCCCACCTTGCATCTGGCAGGCATCCTGCGAGAGGCGGATCTCCAGGTGGCACCCGGCTATAAAAGGCGGCATTACCTAAACCATTTTACAGGCTTTTTCCCTGGGAAAGAAAACTCACAAGCCACTGTTCTGGGTGTCAGTTTGCAGGAGCCACCTGTCACTCTCAAACCAGACCAAGTTTGCACTGGTGCCACCTTGCGTCTGGGAGGCATCCTGCGAGAGGCCGAATTCCAGGAGGCACCCGGCAATTTAAGGCCGCAGGATCCTGAACCATTGTACAGGCTTTTTCCCTGGGAAACAAAACTCACAAGCCACTGTTCTGGGTGTCAGTTTTCAGGACCCACTTGACACTCTCAAAGCAGACCAAGTTGGCACTGGTGCCACCTTGCGTCTGGGAGGCATCCTGCGAGAGGTGCAATTCCAGGAGGCACCCGGCAATTTAAGGCCGCAGGACCCTGAACCATTGTACAGGCTTTTTCCCTGGGAAACAAAACTCACAAGCCACTGTTCTGGGTGTCAGTTTTCAGGACCCACTTGGCACTCTTAAACCAGACCAAGTTGGCACTGGTGCCACCTTGCGTCTGGGAGGCATCCTGCGAGAGGCTGAATTCCAGGAAGCAGCCGGCAGTTTAAGGCCTCAGGCCCCTGAACCATTGTACAGAATTTTTCCCTAGGAAACAAAACTCACAAGCCACTGTTCTGGGTGTCAGTTTTCAGGACCCAGTTGGCACTCTTAAACCAGACCAAGTTGGAACTGGTGCCACCTTGCGTCTGGGAGGCATCCTGCGAGTGGCCGAATTCCAGGAGGCACCCGGCAATTTAAGGCCTCAGGCCCCTGAACCATTGTACAGGCTTTTTCCCTGGGAAACAAAACTCACAAGCCACTGTTCTGGGTGTCAGTTTTCAGGACCCACTTGGCACTCTTAAACCAGACCAAGTTGGAACTGGTGCCACCTTGCGTGTGGGAGGCATCCTGCGAGTGGCCGAATTCCAGGAGGCACCCGGCAATTTAAGGCCGCATGACCCTGAACCATTGTACAGGCTTTTACCCTGGGAAACAAAACTCACAAGCCACTGTTCTGGGTGTCAGTTTTCAGGACCCACTTGACACTCTCAAAGCAGACCAAGTTGGAAATGGTGCCATTTTGCGTCTGGGAGGCATCCTGCGAGAGGCGGATCTCCAGGTGGCACCCGGCTATAAAAGGCGGCATTACCTAAACCATTTTACAGGCTTTTTCCCTGGGAAAGAAAACTCACAAGCCACTGTTCTGGGTGTCAGTTTGCAGGAGCCACCTGTCACTCTCAAACCAGACCAAGTTTGCACTGGTGCCACCTTGCGTCTGGGAGGCATCCTTCGAGAGGCGGATCTCCAGGAGGCACCCGGCAATTTAAGGCCGCAGGACCCTGAACCATTGTACAGGCTTTTTCCCTGGGAAACAAAACTCACAAGCCACTGTTCTGGGTGTCAGTTTTCAGGACCCACTTGGCACTCTCAAACCAGACCAAGTTGGCACTGGTGCCACCTTGCGTCTGGGACGCATCCTGCGAGAGGCGGAATTCCAGGAGGCACCCGGCAATTTAAGGCCGCAGGACCCAAAACCATTCTACAGGCTTTTTCCCTGGGAAACAAAACTCACAAGCCACTGTTCTGGGTGTCAGTTTGCAGGACCCACTTGGCACTCTCAAACCAGACCAAGTTGGCACTGGTGCCACCTTGCATCTGGGAAGCATCTTGCAAGACGCCGAATTCCAGGAGGCACCCGGCAATTTAAGGCCGCAAAACCCTGAACCATTGTACAGGCTTTTTCCCTGGGAAACAAAACTCACAAGCCACTGTTCTGGGTGTCAGTTTCCAGGACCCACTTGGCACTCTTAAACCAGACCATGTTGGCACTGGTGTTGCTTAGCGTCTGGGAAACATCTGGTGAGATGCGGAATTCCAGGAGGCACCCGGCAATTAAGGCCGCAGGACCCTGAACCATTTTACGGGCTTTTTCCCTGGGAAACAAAACTCACAAGCCACTGTTCTGGGTGTCAGTTTTCAGGACCCACTTGGCACTCTCAAACCAGACCAAGTTGGCACTGGTGTCATTTTGCGTCTGGGAGGCACCCTGCGAGAGTCCGAATTCCAGGAGGCACCCGGCAATTTAAGGCCTCAGGCCCCTGAACCATTGTACAGGCTTTTACCCTGGGAAACAAAACTCACAAGCCACTGTTCTGGGTGTCAGTTTTCAGGACCCACTTGGCACTCTCAAAGCAGACCAAGTTGGCACTGGTGCCACCTTGCGTCTGGGAGGCATCCTGCGAGAGGCAGAATTCCAGGAGGCACCCGGCAATTTAAGGCCGCAGGACCCGAAACCATTCTACAGGCTTTTTCCCTGGAAAAAAAATTTCAGAAGCCACTGTTCTGGGTGTCAATTTACAGGACCCACTTGGCACTCTCAAACCAGACCAAGTTTGCACTGGTGCCACCTTGCGTCTGGGAGGCATCCTTCGAGAGGCGGATCTCCAGGAGGCACCCGGCAATTTAAGTCCGCAAGACCCTGAACCATTGTACAGGCTTTTTCCCTGGGAAACAAAACTCACAAGCCACTGTTCTGGGTGTCAGTTTTCAGGACCCACTTGACACTCTCAAAGCAGACCAAGTTGGCACTGGTGCCACCTTGCGTCTGGGAGGCATCCTGCGAGAGGCGCAATTCCAGGAGACACCCGGCAATTTAAGGCGGCATTACCTAAACCATTTTACAGGCTTTTTCCCTGGGAAACAAAACTCACAAGCCACTGTTCTGGGTGTCAGTTTGCAGGAGCCACCTGGCACTCTCAAACCAGACCAAGTTGGCACTGGTGCCACCTTGCGTCTGGGAGGCATCCTTCGAGAGGCGGATCTCCAGGAGGCACCCGGCAATTTAAATCCGCAGGACCCTGAACCATTGTACAGGCTTTTTCCCTGGGAAACAAAACTCACAAGCCACTGTTCTGGGTGTCAGTTTTCAGGACCCACTTGACACTCTCAAACAAGACCTAGTGGGCACTGGTGCCACCTTGCGTCTGGGAGGCATCCTGCGAGAGGCGCAATTCCAGGAGCCACCAGGCAATTTAAGGCCGCATGACCCTGAACCATTGTACAGGCTTTTTCCCTGGGAAACAAAACTCACAAGGCACTGTTCTGGGTTTCAGTTTTCAGGACCCACTTGGCACTCTTAAACCAGACCAAGTTGGAACTGGTGCCACCTTGCGTGTGGGAGGCATCCTGCGAGTGGCCGAATTCCAGGAGGCACCCGGCAATTTAAGGCCGCATGACCCTGAACCATTGTACAGGCTTTTTCCCTGGGAAACAAAACTCACAAGCCACTGTTCTGGGTGTCAGCTTTCAGGACCCACTTGACACTCTCAAAGCAGACCAAGTTGGAAATGGTGCCATTTTGCGTCTGGGAGGCACCCTGCGAGAGTCCGAATTCCAGGAGGCACCCGGCAATTTAAGGCCGCAGGCCCCTGAACCATTCTACAGGCTTTTTCCCTGGAAAAAAAATTTCAGAAGCCACTGTTCTGGGTGTCAGTTTACAGGACCCACTTGGCACTCTCCAACCAGACCAAGTTTGCACTGGTGCCACCTTGCGTCTGGGAGGCATCCTGCAAGACGCCGAATTCCAGGAGGCACCCGGCAATTTAAGGCCTCAGGCCCCTGAACCATTGTATAGTCTTTTCCCCTGGGAAACAAAACTCACAAGCCACTGTTCTGGGTGTCAGTTTGCAGGAGCCACTTGACACTCTCAAACCAGACCAAATTGGCACTGGTGCCACCTTGCGTCTGGGAGGCATCCTGCGAGAGGCGGATCTCCAGGTGGCACCCGGCTATAAAAGGCGGCATTACCTAAACCATTTTACAGGCTTTTTCCCTGGGAAAGAAAACTCACAAGACACTGTTCTGGGTGTCAGTTTGCAGGAGCCACCTGTCACTCTCAAACCAGACCAAGTTTGCACTGGTGCCACCTTGCGTCTGGGAGGCATCCTGCGAGAGGCCGAATTCCAGGAGGCACCCGGCAATTTAAGGCCGCAGGAACCTGAACCATTGTACAGGCTTTTTCCCTGGGAAACAAAACTCACAAGCCACTGTTCTGGGTGTCAGTTTTCAGGACCCACTTGACACTCTCAAAGCAGACCAAGTTGGCACTGGTGCCACCTTGCGTCTGGGAGGCATCCTGCGAGAGGTGCAATTCCAGGAGGCACCCGGCAATTTAAGGCCGCAGGACCCTGAACCATTGTACAGGCTTTTTCCCTGGGAAACAAAACTCACAAGCCACTGTTCTGGGTGTCAGTTTTCAGGACCCACTTGGCACTCTTAAACCAGACCAAGTTGGCACTGGTGCCACCTTGCGTCTGGGAGGCATCCTGCGAGAGGCTGAATTCCAGGAAGCAGCCGGCAGTTTTAGGCCTCAGGCCCCTGAACCATTGTACAGAATTTTTCCCTGGGAAACAAAACTCACAAGCCACTGTTCTGGGTGTCAGTTTTCAGGACCCACTTGGCACTCTCAAACCAGACCAAGTTGGAACTGGTGCCACCTTGCGTCTGGGAGGCATCCTGCGAGTGGCCGAATTCCAGGAGGCACCCGGCAATTTAAGGCCTCAGGCCCCTGAACCATTGTACAGGCTTTTTCCCTGGGAAACAAAACTCACAAGCCACTGTTCTGGGTGTCAGTTTCCCGGACCCACTTGACACTCTCAAACCAGACCAAGTTGGCACTGGTGTTGCTTAGGGACTGGGAAACATCTGGCGTGATGCGGAATTCCAGGAGGCACCCCGCAATTTAAGGCCGCAGGACCCTGAACCATTGTACAGGCTTTTTCCCTGGGAAACAAAACTCACAAGCCACTGTTCTGGGTGTCAGTTTGCAGGACCCACTTGGCACTCTCAAACCAGACCAAGTTGGCACTGGTGCCACCTTGCGTCTGGGAGGCATCTTTCGAGAGGCGGATCTCCAGGAGGCACCCGGCAATTTAAATCCGCAGGACCCTGAACCATTGTACAGGCTTTTTCCCTGGGAAACAAAACTCACAAGCCACTGTTCTGGGTGTCAGTTTTCAGGACCCACTTGACACTCTCAAACAAGACCTAGTGGGCACTGGTGCCACCTTGCGCCTGGGAGGCATCCTGCGAGAGGCGCAATTCCAGGAGCCACCAGGCAATTTAAGGCCGCATGACCCTGAACCATTGTACAGGCTTTTTCCCTGGGAAACAAAACTCACAAGGCACTGTTCTGGGTTTCAGTTTTCAGGACCCACTTGGCACTCTTAAACCAGACCAAGTTGGAACTGGTGCCACCTTGCGTGTGGGAGGCATCCTGCGAGTGGCCGAATTCCAGGAGGCACCCGGCAATTTAAGGCCGCATGACCCTGAACCATTGTACAGGCTTTTTCCCTGGGAAACAAAACTCACAAGCCACTGTTCTGGGTGTCAGCTTTCAGGACCCACTTGACACTCTCAAAGCAGACCAAGTTGGAAATGGTGCCATTTTGCGTCTGGGAGGCACCCTGCGAGAGTCCGAATTCCAGGAGGCACCCGGCAATTTAAGGCCGCAGGCCCCTGAACCATTCTACAGGCTTTTTCCCTGGAAAAAAAATTTCAGAAGCCACTGTTCTGGGTGTCAGTTTACAGGACCCACTTGGCACTCTCCAACCAGACCAAGTTTGCACTGGTGCCACCTTGCGTCTGGGAGGCATCCTGCAAGACGCCGAATTCCAGGAGGCACCCGGCAATTTAAGGCCTCAGGCCCCTGAACCATTGTATAGTCTTTTCCCCTGGGAAACAAAACTCACAAGCCACTGTTCTGGGTGTCAGTTTGCAGGAGCCACTTGACACTCTCAAACCAGACCAAATTGGCACTGGTGCCACCTTGCGTCTGGGAGGCATCCTTCGAGAGGCGGATCTCCAGGTGGCACCCGGCTATAAAAGGCGGCATTACCTAAACCATTTTACAGGCTTTTTCCCTGGGAAAGAAAACTCACAAGACACTGTTCTGGGTGTCAGTTTGCAGGAGCCACCTGTCACTCTCAAACCAGACCAAGTTTGCACTGGTGCCACCTTGCGTCTGGGAGGCATCCTGCGAGAGGCCGAATTCCAGGAGGCACCCGGCAATTTAAGGCCGCAGGAACCTGAACCATTGTACAGGCTTTTTCCCTGGGAAACAAAACTCACAAGCCACTGTTCTGGGTGTCAGTTTTCAGGACCCACTTGACACTCTCAAAGCAGACCAAGTTGGCACTGGTGCCACCTTGCGTCTGGGAGGCATCCTGCGAGAGGTGCAATTCCAGGAGGCACCCGGCAATTTAAGGCCGCAGGACCCTGAACCATTGTACAGGCTTTTTCCCTGGGAAACAAAACTCACAAGCCACTGTTCTGGGTGTCAGTTTTCAGGACCCACTTGGCACTCTTAAACCAGACCAAGTTGGCACTGGTGCCACCTTGCGTCTGGGAGGCATCCTGCGAGAGGCTGAATTCCAGGAAGCAGCCGGCAGTTTTAGGCCTCAGGCCCCTGAACCATTGTACAGAATTTTTCCCTGGGAAACAAAACTCACAAGCCACTGTTCTGGGTGTCAGTTTTCAGGACCCACTTGGCACTCTCAAACCAGACCAAGTTGGAACTGGTGCCACCTTGCGTCTGGGAGGCATCCTGCGAGTGGCCGAATTCCAGGAGGCACCCGGCAATTTAAGGCCTCAGGCCCCTGAACCATTGTACAGGCTTTTTCCCTGGGAAACAAAACTCACAAGCCACTGTTCTGGGTGTCAGTTTCCCGGACCCACTTGACACTCTCAAACCAGACCAAGTTGGCACTGGTGTTGCTTAGGGACTGGGAAACATCTGGCGTGATGCGGAATTCCAGGAGGCACCCCGCAATTTAAGGCCGCAGGACCCTGAACCATTGTACAGGCTTTTTCCCTGGGAAACAAAACTCACAAGCCACTGTTCTGGGTGTCAGTTTGCAGGACCCACTTGGCACTCTCAAACCAGACCAAGTTGGCACTGGTGCCACCTTGCGTCTGGGAGGCATCTTTCGAGAGGCGGATCTCCAGGAGGCACCCGGCAATTTAAGGCTGCAGGACCCTGAACCATTGTACAGGCTTTTTCCCTGGGAAACAAAACTCACAAGCCACTGTTCTGGGTGTCAGTTTTCAGGACCCACCTGGCACTCTCAAACCAGACCAAGTTGGCACTAGTGCCACCTTGCGTCTGGGAGGCATCCTGCGAGAGCCGCAATTCCAGGAGGCACCCGGCAATTTATGGCCGCAGGACCCAAAACCATTCTACAGGCCTTTTCCCTGGGAAACAAAACTCACAAGCCACTGTTCTGGGTGTCAGTTTGCAGGACCCACTTGGCACTCTCAAACCAGACCAAGTTGGCACTGGTGCCACCTTGCATCTGGGAAGCATCTTGCAAGACGCCGAATTCCAGGAGTCATCCGGCAATTTAAGGCCGCAGGACCCTGAACCATTGTACAGGCTTTTTCCCTGGGAAACAAAACTCACAAGCCACTGTTCTGGGTGTCAGTTTCCAGGACCCACTTGGCACTCTTAAACCAGACCATGTTGGCACTGGTGTTGCTTAGCGTCTGGGAAACATCGGGTGAGATGCGGAATTCCAGGAGGCACCCGGCAATTAAGGCCGCAGGACCCTGAACCATTTTACAGGCTTTTTCCCTGGGAAACAAAACTCACAAGCCACTGTTCTGGGTGTCAGTTTTCAGGACCCACTTGGCACTCTCAAACCAGACCAAGTTGGCACTGGTGTCATTTTGCGTCTGGGAGGCACCCTGCGAGAGTCCGAATTCCAGGAGGCACCCGGCAATTTAAGGCCTCAGGCCCCTGAACCATTGTACAGGCTTTTACCCTGGGAAACAAAACTCACAAGCCACTGTTCTGGGTGTCAGTTTTCAGGACCCACTTGGCACTCTCAAAGCAGACCAAGTTGGCACTGGTGCCACCTTGCGTCTGGGAGGCATCCTGCGAGAGGCAGAATTCCAGGAGGCACCCGGCAATTTAAGGCCGCAGGACCCAAAACCATTCTAAAGGCTTTTTCCCAGGAAAAAAAATTTCAGAAGCCACTGTTCTGGGTGTCAGTTTACAGGACCCACTTGGCACTCTCCAACCAGACCAAGTTTGCACTGGTGCCACCTTGCGTCTGGGAGGCATCCTGCAAGACGCCGAATTCCAGGAGGCACCCGGCAATTTAAGGCCTCAGGCCCCTGAACCATTGTATAGTCTTTTCCCCTGGGAAACAAAACTCACAAGCCACTGTTCTGGGTGTCAGTTTGCAGGAGCCACTTGACACTCTCAAACCAGACCAAATTGGCACTGGTGCCACCTTGCGTCTGGGAGGCATCCTTCGAGAGGCGGATCTCCAGGTGGCACCCGGCTATAAAAGGCGGCATTACCTAAACCATTTTACAGGCTTTTTCCCTGGGAAAGAAAACTCACAAGACACTGTTCTGGGTGTCAGTTTGCAGGAGCCACCTGTCACTCTCAAACCAGACCAAGTTTGCACTGGTGCCACCTTGCGTCTGGGAGGCATCCTGCGAGAGGCCGAATTCCAGGAGGCACCCGGCAATTTAAGGCCGCAGGAACCTGAACCATTGTACAGGCTTTTTCCCTGGGAAACAAAACTCACAAGCCACTGTTCTGGGTGTCAGTTTTCAGGACCCACTTGACACTCTCAAAGCAGACCAAGTTGGCACTGGTGCCACCTTGCGTCTGGGAGGCATCCTGCGAGAGGTGCAATTCCAGGAGGCACCCGGCAATTTAAGGCCGCAGGACCCTGAACCATTGTACAGGCTTTTTCCCTGGGAAACAAAACTCACAAGCCACTGTTCTGGGTGTCAGTTTTCAGGACCCACTTGGCACTCTTAAACCAGACCAAGTTGGCACTGGTGCCACCTTGCGTCTGGGAGGCATCCTGCGAGAGGCTGAATTCCAGGAAGCAGCCGGCAGTTTTAGGCCTCAGGCCCCTGAACCATTGTACAGAATTTTTCCCTGGGAAACAAAACTCACAAGCCACTGTTCTGGGTGTCAGTTTTCAGGACCCACTTGGCACTCTCAAACCAGACCAAGTTGGAACTGGTGCCACCTTGCGTCTGGGAGGCATCCTGCGAGTGGCCGAATTCCAGGAGGCACCCGGCAATTTAAGGCCTCAGGCCCCTGAACCATTGTACAGGCTTTTTCCCTGGGAAACAAAACTCACAAGCCACTGTTCTGGGTGTCAGTTTCCCGGACCCACTTGACACTCTCAAACCAGACCAAGTTGGCACTGGTGTTGCTTAGGGACTGGGAAACATCTGGCGTGATGCGGAATTCCAGGAGGCACCCCGCAATTTAAGGCCGCAGGACCCTGAACCATTGTACAGGCTTTTTCCCTGGGAAACAAAACTCACAAGCCACTGTTCTGGGTGTCAGTTTGCAGGACCCACTTGGCACTCTCAAACCAGACCAAGTTGGCACTGGTGCCACCTTGCGTCTGGGAGGCATCTTTCGAGAGGCGGATCTCCAGGAGGCACCCGGCAATTTAAGGCTGCAGGACCCTGAACCATTGTACAGGCTTTTTCCCTGGGAAACAAAACTCACAAGCCACTGTTCTGGGTGTCAGTTTTCAGGACCCACCTGGCACTCTCAAACCAGACCAAGTTGGCACTAGTGCCACCTTGCGTCTGGGAGGCATCCTGCGAGAGCCGCAATTCCAGGAGGCACCCGGCAATTTATGGCCGCAGGACCCAAAACCATTCTACAGGCCTTTTCCCTGGGAAACAAAACTCACAAGCCACTGTTCTGGGTGTCAGTTTGCAGGACCCACTTGGCACTCTCAAACCAGACCAAGTTGGCACTGGTGCCACCTTGCATCTGGGAAGCATCTTGCAAGACGCCGAATTCCAGGAGTCATCCGGCAATTTAAGGCCGCAGGACCCTGAACCATTGTACAGGCTTTTTCCCTGGGAAACAAAACTCACAAGCCACTGTTCTGGGTGTCAGTTTCCAGGACCCACTTGGCACTCTTAAACCAGACCATGTTGGCACTGGTGTTGCTTAGCGTCTGGGAAACATCGGGTGAGATGCGGAATTCCAGGAGGCACCCGGCAATTAAGGCCGCAGGACCCTGAACCATTTTACAGGCTTTTTCCCTGGGAAACAAAACTCACAAGCCACTGTTCTGGGTGTCAGTTTTCAGGACCCACTTGGCACTCTCAAACCAGACCAAGTTGGCACTGGTGTCATTTTGCGTCTGGGAGGCACCCTGCGAGAGTCCGAATTCCAGGAGGCACCCGGCAATTTAAGGCCTCAGGCCCCTGAACCATTGTACAGGCTTTTACCCTGGGAAACAAAACTCACAAGCCACTGTTCTGGGTGTCAGTTTTCAGGACCCACTTGGCACTCTCAAAGCAGACCAAGTTGGCACTGGTGCCACCTTGCGTCTGGGAGGCATCCTGCGAGAGGCAGAATTCCAGGAGGCACCCGGCAATTTAAGGCCGCAGGACCCAAAACCATTCTAAAGGCTTTTTCCCAGGAAAAAAAATTTCAGAAGCCACTGTTCTGGGTGTCAATTTACAGGACCCACTTGGCACTCTCAAACCAGACCAAGTTTGCACTGGTGCCACCTTGCGTCTGGGAGGCATCCTTCGAGAGGCGGATCTCCAGGAGGCACCCGGCAATTTAAGTCCGCAAGACCCTGAACCATTGTACAGGCTTTTTCCCTGGGAAACAAAACTCACAAGCCACTGTTCTGGGTGTCAGTTTTCAGGACCCACTTGACACTCTCAAAGCAGACCAAGTTGGCACTGGTGCCACCTTGCGTCTGGGAGGCATCCTGCGAGAGGTGCAATTCCAGGAGGCACCCGGCAATTTAAGGCCGCAGGACCCTGAACCATTGTACAGGCTTTTTCCCTGGGAAACAAAACTCACAAGCCACTGTTCTGGGTGTCAGTTTTCAGGACCCACTTGGCACTCTTAAACCAGACCAAGTTGGCACTGGTGCCACCTTGCGTCTGGGAGGCATCCTGCGAGAGGCTGAATTCCAGGAAGCAGCCGGCAGTTTTAGGCCTCAGGCCCCTGAACCATTGTACAGAATTTTTCCCTGGGAAACAAAACTCACAAGCCACTGTTCTGGGTGTCAGTTTTCAGGACCCACTTGGCACTCTCAAACCAGACCAAGTTGGAACTGGTGCCACCTTGCGTCTGGGAGGCATCCTGCGAGTGGCCGAATTCCAGGAGGCACCCGGCAATTT
The DNA here is from genome assembly GCF_963513975.1 of Fringilla coelebs. NCBI lineage: Eukaryota > Metazoa > Chordata > Aves > Passeriformes > Fringillidae > Fringilla > Fringilla coelebs. Next base: position 1,786,812 of record NC_140048.1, read on the forward strand.
AAGGCCTCAGGCCCCTGAACCATTGTACAGGCTTTTTCCCTGGGAAACAAAACTCACAAGCCACTGTTCTGGGTGTCAGTTTCCCGGACCCACTTGACACTCTCAAACCAGACCAAGTTGGCACTGGTGTTGCGTAGGGACTGGGAAACATCTGGCGTGATGCGGAATTCCAGGAGGCACCCCGCAATTTAAGGCCGCAGGACCCTGAACCATTGTACAGGCTTTTTCCCTGGGAAACAAAACTCACAAGCCACTGTTCTGGGTGTCAGTTTGCAGGACCCACTTGGCACTCTCAAACCAGACCAAGTTGGCACTGGTGCCACCTTGCGTCTGGGAGGCATCTTTCGAGAGGCGGATCTCCAGGAGGCACCCGGCAATTTAAATCCGCAGGACCCTGAACCATTGTACAGGCTTTTTCCCTGGGAAACAAAACTCACAAGCCACTGTTCTGGGTGTCAGTTTTCAGGACCCACTTGACACTCTCAAACAAGACCTAGTGGGCACTGGTGCCACCTTGCGTCTGGGAGGCATCCTGCGAGAGGCGCAATTCCAGGAGGCACCCGGCAATTTAAGGCCGCATGACCCTGAACCATTGTACAGGCTTTTTCCCTGGGAAACAAAACTCACAAGGCACTGTTCTGGGTTTCAGTTTTCAGGACCCACTTGGCACTCTTAAACCAGACCAAGTTGGAACTGGTGCCACCTTGCGTGTGGGAGGCATCCTGCGAGTGGCCGAATTCCAGGAGGCACCCGGCAATTTAAGGCCGCATGACCCTGAACCATTGTACAGGCTTTTTCCCTGGGAAACAAAACTCACAAGCCACTGTTCTGGGTGTCAGCTTTCAGGACCCACTTGACACTCTCAAAGCAGACCAAGTTGGAAATGGTGCCATTTTGCGTCTGGGAGGCACCCTGCGAGAGTCCGAATTCCAGGAGGCACCCGGCAATTTAAGGCCGCAGGCCCCTGAACCATTCTACAGGCTTTTTCCCTGGAAAAAAAATTTCAGAAGCCACTGTTCTGGGTGTCAGTTTACAGGACCCACTTGGCACTCTCCAACCAGACCAAGTTTGCACTGGTGCCACCTTGCGTCTGGGAGGCATCCTGCAAGACGCCGAATTCCAGGAGGCACCCGGCAATTTAAGGCCTCAGGCCCCTGAACCATTGTATAGTCTTTTCCCCTGGGAAACAAAACTCACAAGCCACTGTTCTGGGTGTCAGTTTGCAGGAGCCACTTGACACTCTCAAACCAGACCAAATTGGCACTGGTGCCACCTTGCGTCTGGGAGGCATCCTGCGAGAGGCGGATCTCCAGGTGGCACCCGGCTATAAAAGGCGGCATTACCTAAACCATTTTACAGGCTTTTTCCCTGGGAAAGAAAACTCACAAGACACTGTTCTGGGTGTCAGTTTGCAGGAGCCACCTGTCACTCTCAAACCAGACCAAGTTTTCACTGGTGCCACCTTGCGTCTGGGAGGCATCCTGCGAGAGGCCGAATTCCAGGAGGCACCCGGCAATTTAAGGCCGCAGGAACCTGAACCATTGTACAGGCTTTTTCCCTGGGAAACAAAACTCACAAGCCACTGTTCTGGGTGTCAGTTTTCAGGACCCACTTGACACTCTCAAAGCAGACCAAGTTGGCACTGGTGCCACCTTGCGTCTGGGAGGCATCCTGCGAGAGGTGCAATTCCAGGAGGCACCCGGCAATTTAAGGCCGCAGGACCCTGAACCATTGTACAGGCTTTTTCCCTGGGAAACAAAACTCACAAGCCACTGTTCTGGGTGTCAGTTTTCAGGACCCACTTGGCACTCTTAAACCAGACCAAGTTGGCACTGGTGCCACCTTGCGTCTGGGAGGCATCCTGCGAGAGGCTGAATTCCAGGAAGCAGCCGGCAGTTTTAGGCCTCAGGCCCCTGAACCATTGTACAGAATTTTTCCCTGGGAAACAAAACTCACAAGCCACTGTTCTGGGTGTCAGTTTTCAGGACCCACTTGGCACTCTCAAACCAGACCAAGTTGGAACTGGTGCCACCTTGCGTCTGGGAGGCATCCTGCGAGTGGCCGAATTCCAGGAGGCACCCGGCAATTTAAGGCCTCAGGCCCCTGAACCATTGTACAGGCTTTTTCCCTGGGAAACAAAACTCACAAGCCACTGTTCTGGGTGTCAGTTTCCCGGACCCACTTGACACTCTCAAACCAGACCAAGTTGGCACTGGTGTTGCTTAGGGACTGGGAAACATCTGGCGTGATGCGGAATTCCAGGAGGCACCCCGCAATTTAAGGCCGCAGGACCCTGAACCATTGTACAGGCTTTTTCCCTGGGAAACAAAACTCACAAGCCACTGTTCTGGGTGTCAGTTTGCAGGACCCACTTGGCACTCTCAAACCAGACCAAGTTGGCACTGGTGCCACCTTGCGTCTGGGAGGCATCTTTCGAGAGGCGGATCTCCAGGAGGCACCCGGCAATTTAAGGCTGCAGGACCCTGAACCATTGTACAGGCTTTTTCCCTGGGAAACAAAACTCACAAGCCACTGTTCTGGGTGTCAGTTTTCAGGACCCACCTGGCACTCTCAAACCAGACCAAGTTGGCACTAGTGCCACCTTGCGTCTGGGAGGCATCCTGCGAGAGCCGCAATTCCAGGAGGCACCCGGCAATTTAAGGCCGCAGGACCCAAAACCATTCTACAGGCCTTTTCCCTGGGAAACAAAACTCACAAGCCACTGTTCTGGGTGTCAGTTTGCAGGACCCACTTGGCACTCTCAAACCAGACCAAGTTGGCACTGGTGCCACCTTGCATCTGGGAAGCATCTTGCAAGACGCCGAATTCCAGGAGTCATCCGGCAATTTAAGGCCGCAGGACCCTGAACCATTGTACAGGCTTTTTCCCTGGGAAACAAAACTCACAAGCCACTGTTCTGGGTGTCAGTTTCCAGGACCCACTTGGCACTCTTAAACCAGACCATGTTGGCACTGGTGTTGCTTAGCGTCTGGGAAACATCGGGTGAGATGCGGAATTCCAGGAGGCACCCGGCAATTAAGGCCGCAGGACCCTGAACCATTGTACAGGCTTTTTCCCTGGGAAACAAAACTCACAAGCCACTGTTCTGGGTGTCAGTTTTCAGGACCCACTTGGCACTCTCAAACCAGACCAAGTTGGCACTGGTGTCATTTTGCGTCTGGGAGGCACCCTGCGAGAGTCCGAATTCCAGGAGGCACCCGGCAATTTAAGGCCTCAGGCCCCTGAACCATTGTACAGGCTTTTACCCTGGGAAACAAAACTCACAAGCCACTGTTCTGGGTGTCAGTTTTCAGGACCCACTTGGCACTCTCAAAGCAGACCAAGTTGGCACTGGTGCCACCTTGCGTCTGGGAGGCATCCTGCGAGAGGCAGAATTCCAGGAGGCACCCGGCAATTTAAGGCCGCAGGACCCAAAACCATTCTACAGGCTTTTTCCCAGGAAAAAAAATTTCAGAAGCCACTGTTCTGGGTGTCAATTTACAGGACCCACTTGGCACTCTCAAACCAGACCAAGTTTGCACTGGTGCCACCTTGCGTCTGGGAGGCATCCTTCGAGAGGCGGATCTCCAGGAGGCACCCGGCAATTTAAGTCCGCAAGACCCTGAACCATTGTACAGGCTTTTTCCCTGGGAAACAAAACTCACAAGCCACTGTTCTGGGTGTCAGTTTTCAGGACCCACTTGACACTCTCAAAGCAGACCAAGTTGGCACTGGTGCCACTTTGCGTCTGGGAGGCATCCTGCGAGAGGCGCAATTCCAGGAGACACCCGGCAATTTAAGGCGGCATTACCTAAACCATTTTACAGGCTTTTTCCCTGGGAAACAAAACTCACAAGCCACTGTTCTGGGTGTCAGTTTGCAGGAGCCACCTGGCACTCTCAAACCAGACCAAGTTGGCACTGGTGCCACCTTGCGTCTGGGAGGCATCCTTCGAGAGGCGGATCTCCAGGAGGCACCCGGCAATTTAAATCCGCAGAACCCTGAACCATTGTACAGGCTTTTTCCCTAGGAAACAAAACTCACAAGCCACTGTTCTGGGTGTCAGTTTTCAGGACCCACTTGACACTCTCAAACCAGACCTAGTTGGCACTGGTGCCACCTTGCGTCTGGGAGGCATCCTGCGAGAGGCGCAATTCCAGGAGCCACCAGGCAATTTAAGGCCGCAGGACCCTGAACCATTGTACAGGCTTTTTCCCTGGGAAACAAAACTCACAAGCCACTGTTCTGGGTTTCAGTTTTCAGGACCCACTTGGCACTCTTAAACCAGACCAAGTTGGAACTGGTGCCACCTTGCGTGTGGGAGGCATCCTGCGAGTGGCCGAATTCCAGGAGGCACCCGGCAATTTAAGGCCGCATGACCCTGAACCATTGTACAGGCTTTTACCCTGGGAAACAAAACTCACAAGCCACTGTTCTGGGTGTCAGTTTTCAGGACCCACTTGACACTCTCAAAGCAGACCAAATTGGAAATGGTGCCATTTTGCGTCTGGGAGGCACCCTGCGAGAGTCCGAATTCCAGGAGGCACCCGGCAATTTAAGGCCGCAGGCCCCTGAACCATTCTACAGGCTTTTTCCCTGGAAAAAAAATTTCAGAAGCCACTGTTCTGGGTGTCAGTTTACAGGACCCACTTGGCACTCTCCAACCAGACCAAGTTTGCACTGGTGCCACCTTGCGTCTGGGAGGCATCCTGCAAGACGCCGAATTCCAGGAGGCACCCGGCAATTTAAGGCCTCAGGCCCCTGAACCATTGTATAGGCTTTTCCCCTGGGAAACAAAACTCACAAGCCACTGTTCTGGGTGTCAGTTTTCAGGACCCACTTGGCACTCTCAAAGCAGACCAAGTTGGCACTGGTGCCACCTTGCGTCTGGGAGGCATCCTGCGAGAGGCGGATCTCCAGGTGGCACCCGGCTATAAAAGGCGGCATTACCTAAACCATTTTACAGGCTTTTTCCCTGGGAAAGAAAACTCACAAGACACTGTTCTGGGTGTCAGTTTGCAGGAGCCACCTGTCACTCTCAAACCAGACCAAGTTTGCACTGGTGCCACCTTGCGTCTGGGAGGCATCCTGCGAGAGGCCGAATTCCAGGAGGCACCCGGCAATTTAAGGCCGCAGGATCCTGAACCATTGTACAGGCTTTTTCCCTGGGAAACAAAACTCACAAGCCACTGTTCTGGGTGTCAGTTTTCAGGACCCACTTGACACTCTCAAAGCAGACCAAGTTGGCACTGGTGCCACCTTGCGTCTGGGAGGCATCCTGCGAGAGGTGCAATTCCAGGAGGCACCCGGCAATTTAAGGCCGCAGGACCCTGAACCATTTTACAGGCTTTTTCCCTGGGAAACAAAACTCACAAGCCACTGTTCTGGGTGTCAGTTTTCAGGACCCACTTGGCACTCTTAAACCAGACCAAGTTGGCACTGGTGCCACCTTGCGTCTGGGAGGCATCCTGCGAGAGGCTGAATTCCAGGAAGCAGACGGCAGTTTTAGGCCTCAGGCCCCTGAACCATTGTACAGAATTTTTCCCTGGGAAACAAAACTCACAAGCCACTGTTCTGGGTGTCAGTTTCCAGGACCCACTTGGCACTCTTAAACCAGACCATGTTGGCACTGGTGTTGCTTAGCGTCTGGGAAACATCGGGTGAGATGCGGAATTCCAGGAGGCACCCGGCAATTAAGGCCGCAGGACCCTGAACCATTTTACAGGCTTTTTCCCTGGGAAACAAAACTCACAAGCCACTGTTCTGGGTGTCAGTTTTCAGGACCCACTTGGCACTCTCAAACCAGACCAAGTTGGCACTGGTGTCATTTTGCGTCTGGGAGGCACCCTGCGAGAGTCCGAATTCCAGGAGGCACCCGGCAATTTAAGGCCTCAGGCCCCTGAACCATTGTACAGGCTTTTACCCTGGGAAACAAAACTCACAAGCCACTGTTCTGGGTGTCAGTTTTCAGGACCCACTTAGCACTCTCAAAGCAGACCAAGTTGGCACTGGTGCCACCTTGCGTCTGGGAGGCATCCTGCGAGAGGCAGAATTCCAGGAGGCACCCGGCAATTTAAGGCCGCAGGACCCAAAACCATTCTACAGGCTTTTTCCCTGGAAAAAAAATTTCAGAAGCCACTGTTCTGGGTGTCAATTTACAGGACCCACTTGGCACTCTCAAACCAGACCAAGTTTGCACTGGTGCCACCTTGCGTCTGGGAGGCATCCTTCGAGAGGCGGATCTCCAGGAGGCACCCGGCAATTTAAGTCCGCAAGACCCTGAACCATTGTACAGGCTTTTTCCCTGGGAAACAAAACTCACAAGCCACTGTTCTGGGTGTCAGTTTTCAGGACCCACTTGACACTCTCAAACCAGACCAAGTTGGCACTGGTGCCACTTTGCGTCTGGGAGGCATCCTGCGAGAGGCGCAATTCCAGGAGACACCCGGCAATTTAAGGCGGCATTACCTAAACCATTTTACAGGCTTTTTCCCTGGGAAACAAAACTCACAAGCCACTGTTCTGGGTGTCAGTTTGCAGGAGCCACCTGGCACTCTCAAACCAGACCTAGTGGGCACTGGTGCCACCTTGCGTCTGGGAGGCATCCTGCGAGAGGCGCAATTCCAGGAGCCACCAGGCAATTTAAGGCCGCATGACCCTGAACCATTGTACAGGCTTTTTCCCTGGGAAACAAAACTCACAAGCCACTGTTCTGGGTGTCAGTTTTCAGGACCCACTTGGCACTCTTAAACCAGACCAAGTTGGAACTGGTGCCACCTTGCGTGTGGGAGGCATCCTGCGAGTGGCCGAATTCCAGGAGGCACCCGGCAATTTAAGGCCGCATGACCCTGAACCATTGTACAGGCTTTTACCCTGGGAAACAAAACTCACAAGCCACTGTTCTGGGTGTCAGTTTTCAGGACCCACTTGACACTCTCAAAGCAGACCAAATTGGAAATGGTGCCATTTTGCGTCTGGGAGGCACCCTGCGAGAGTCCGAATTCCAGGAGGCACCCGGCAATTTAAGGCCGCAGGCCCCTGAACCATTCTACAGGCTTTTTCCCTGGAAAAAAAATTTCAGAAGCCACTGTTCTGGGTTTCAGTTTACAGGACCCACTTGGCACTCTCCAACCAGACCAAGTTTGCACTGGTGCCACCTTGCGTCTGGGAGGCATCCTGCAAGACGCCGAATTCCAGGAGGCACCCGGCAATTTAAGGCCGCAGGACCCTGAACCATTGTATAGGCTTTTCCCCTGGGAAACAAAACTCACAAGCCACTGTTCTGGGTGTCAGTTTTCAGGACCCACTTGGCACTCTCAAAGCAGACCAAGTTGGCACTGGTGCCACCTTGCGTCTGGGAGGCATCCTGCGAGAGGCGGATCTCCAGGTGGCACCCGGCTATAAAAGGCGGCATTACCTAAACCATTTTACAGGCTTTTTCCCTGGGAAAGAAAACTCACAAGACACTGTTCTGGGTGTCAGTTTGCAGGAGCCACCTGTCACTCTCAAACCAGACCAAGTTTGCACTGGTGCCACCTTGCGTCTGGGAGGCATCCTGCGAGAGGCCGAATTCCAGGAGGCACCCGGCAATTTAAGGCCGCAGGATCCTGAACCATTGTACAGGCTTTTTCCCTGGGAAACAAAACTCACAAGCCACTGTTCTGGGTGTCAGTTTTCAGGACCCACTTGACACTCTCAAAGCAGACCAAGTTGGCACTGGTGCCACCTTGCGTCTGGGAGGCATCCTGCGAGAGGTGCAATTCCAGGAGGCACCCGGCAATTTAAGGCCGCAGGACCCTGAACCATTGTACAGGCTTTTTCCCTGGGAAACAAAACTCACAAGCCACTGTTCTGGGTGTCAGTTTTCAGGACCCACTTGGCACTCTTAAACCAGACCAAGTTGGCACTGGTGCCACCTTGCGTCTGGGAGGCATCCTGCGAGAGGCTGAATTCCAGGAAGCAGACGGCAGTTTTAGGCCTCAGGCCCCTGAACCATTGTACAGAATTTTTCCCTGGGAAACAAAACTCACAAGCCACTGTTCTGGGTGTCAGTTTTCAGGACCCACTTGGCACTCTCAAACCAGACCAAGTTGGAACTGGTGCCACCTTGCGTCTGGGAGGCATCCTGCGAGTGGCCGAATTCCAGGAGGCACACGGCAATTTAAGGCCTCATGCCCCTGAACCATTGTACAGGCTTTTTCCCTGGGAAACAAAACTCACAAGCCACTGTTCTGGGTGTCAGTTTCCCGGACCCACTTGACACTCTCAAACCAGACCAAGTTGGCACTGGTGTTGCTTAGGGACTGGGAAACATCTGGCGTGATGCGGAATTCCAGGACGCACCCCGCAATTTAAGGCCGCAGGACCCTGAACCATTGTACAGGCTTTTTCCCTGGGAAACAAAACTCACAAGCCACTGTTCTGGGTGTCAGTTTGCAGGACCCACTTGGCACTCTCAAACCAGACCAAGTTGGCACTGGTGCCACCTTGCGTCTGGGAGGCATCCTTCGAGAGGCGGATCTCCAGGAGGCATCCGGCAATTTAAGTCCGCAGGACCCTGAACCATTGTACAGGATTTTTCCCTGGGAAACAAAACTCACAAGCCACTGTTCTGGGTGTCAGTTTTCAGGACCCACTTGACACTCTCAAAGCAGACCAAGTTGGCACTGGTGCCACCTTGCGTCTGGGAGGCATCCTGCGAGAGACGCAATTCCAGGAGGCACCCGGCAATTTAAGGCTGCAGGACCCTGAACCATTGTACAGGCTTTTTCCCTGGGAAACAAAACTCACAAGCCACTGTTCTGGGTGTCAGTTTTCAGGACCCACCTGGCACTCTCAAACCAGACCAAGTTGGCACTAGTGCCACCTTGCGTCTGGGAGGCATCCTGCGAGAGCCGCAATTCCAGGAGGCACCCGGCAATTTAAGGCCGCAGGACCCAAAACCATTCTACAGGCCTTTTCCCTGGGAAACAAAACTCACAAGCCACTGTTCTGGGTGTCAGTTTGCAGGACCCACTTGGCACTCTCAAACCAGACCAAGTTGGCACTGGTGCCACCTTGCATCTGGGAAGCATCTTGCAAGACGCCGAATTCCAGGAGGCACCCGGCAATTTAAGGCCGCAGGACCCTGAACCATTGTACAGGCTTTTTCCCTGGGAAACAAAACTCACAAGCCACTGTTCTGGGTGTCAGTTTCCAGGACCCACTTGGCACTCTTAAACCAGACCATGTTGGCACTGGTGTTGCTTAGCGTCTGGGAAACATCTGGTGAGATGCGGAATTCCAGGAGGCACCCGGCAATTAAGGCCGCAGGACCCTGAACCATTGTACAGGCTTTTTCCCTGGGAAACAAAACTCACAAGCCACTGTTCTGGGTGTCAGTTTTCAGGACCCACTTGGCACTCTCAAACCAGACCAAGTTGGCACTGGTGTCATTTTGCGTCTGGGAGGCACCCTGCGAGAGTCCGAATTCCAGGAGGCACCCGGCAATTTAAGGCCTCAGGCCCCTGAACCATTGTACAGGCTTTTACCCTGGGAAACAAAACTCACAAGCCACTGTTCTGGGTGTCAGTTTTCAGGACCCACTTGGCACTCTCAAACCAGACCAAGTTGGCACTGGTGCCACCTTGCGTCTGGGAGGCATCCTGCGAGAGGCAGAATTCCAGGAGGCACCCGGCAATTTAAGGCCGCAGGACCCAAAACCATTCTACAGGCTTTTTCCCTGGAAAAAAAATTTCAGAAGCCACTGTTCTGGGTGTCAGTTTTCAGGACCCACTTGACACTCTCAAAGCAGACCAAGTTGGCACTGGTGCCACCTTGCGTCTGGGAGGCATCCTGCGAGAGGCGCAATTCCAGGAGACACCTGGCAATTTAAGGCGGCATTACCTAAACCATTTTACAGGCTTTTTCCCTGGGAAACAAAACTCACAAGCCACTGTTCTGGGTGTCAGTTTGCAGGAGCCACCTGGCACTCTCAAACCAGACCAAGTTGGCACTGGTGCCACCTTGCGTCTGGGAGGCATCCTTCGAGAGGCGGATCTCCAGGAGGCACCCGGCAATTTAAATCCGCAGGACCCTGAACCATTGTACAGGCTTTTTCCCTGGGAAACAAAACTCACAAGCCACTGTTCTGGGTGTCAGTTTTCAGGACCCACTTGACACTCTCAAACCAGACCTAGTGGGCACTGGTGCCACCTTGCGTCTGGGAGGCATCCTGCGAGAGGCGCAATTCCAGGAGCCACCAGGCAATTTAAGGCCGCATGACCCTGAACCATTGTACAGGCTTTTTCCCTGGGAAACAAAACTCACAAGCCACTGTTCTGGGTGTCAGTTTGCAGGAGCCACTTGGCACTCTTAAACCAGACCAAGTTGGAACTGGTGCCACCTTGCGTGTGGGAGGCATCCTGCGATTGGCCGAATTCCAGGAGGCACCCGGCAATTTAAGGCCGCATGACCCTGAACCATTGTACAGGCTTTTTCCCTGGGAAACAAAACTCACAAGCCACTGTTCTGGGTGTCAGTTTTCAGGACCCACTTGACACTCTCAAAGCAGACCAAGTTGGAAATGGTGCCATTTTGCGTCTGGGAGGCACCCTGCGAGAATCCGAATTCCAGGAGGCACCCGGCAATTTAAGGCCGCAGGCCCCTGAACCATTCTACAGGCTTTTTCCCTGGAAAAAAAATTTCAGAAGCCACTGTTCTGGGTGTCAGTTTACAGGACCCACTTGGCACTCTCCAACCAGACCAAGTTTGCACTGGTGCCACCTTGCGTCTGGGAGGCATCCTGCAAGACGCCGAATTCCAGGAGGCACCCGGCAATTTAAGGCCTCAGGCGCCTGAACCATTGTATAGGCTTTTCCCCTGGGAAACAAAACTCACAAGCCACTGTTCTGGGTGTCAGTTTGCAGGAGCCACTTGACACTCTCAAACCAGACCAAGTTGGCACTGGTGCCACCTTGCGTCTGGGAGGCATCCTGCGAGAGGCGGATCTCCAGGTGGCACCCCGCTATAAAAGGCGGCATTACCTAAACCATTTTACAGGCTTTTTCCCTGGGAAAGAAAACTCACAAGCCACTGTTCTGGGTGTCAGTTTGCAGGAGCCACCTGTCACTCTCAAAGCAGACCAAGTTTGCACTGGTGCCACCTTGCGTCTGGGAGGCATCCTGCGAGAGGCCGAATTCCAGGAGGCACCCGGCAATTTAAGGCCGCAGGATCCTGAACCATTGTACAGGCTTTTTCCCTGGGAAACAAAACTCACAAGCCACTGTTCTGGGTGTCAGTTTTCAGGACCCACTTGACACTCTCAAAGCAGACCAAGTTGGCACTGGTGCCACCTTGCGTCTGGGAGGCATCCTGCGAGAGGTGCAATTCCAGGAGGCACCCGGCAATTTAAGGCCGCAGGACCCTGAACCATTGTACAGGCTTTTTCCCTGGGAAACAAAACTCACAAGCCACTGTTCTGGGTGTCAGTTTTCAGGACCCACTTGGCACTCTTAAACCAGACCAAGTTGGCACTGGTGCCACCTTGCGTCTGGGAGGCATCCTGCGAGAGGCTGAATTCCAGGAAGTAGCCGGCAGTTTTAGGCCTCAGGCCCCTGAACCATTGTACAGAATTTTTCCCTGGGAAACAAAACTCACAAGCCACTGTTCTGGGTGTCAGTTTTCAGGACCCACTTGACACTCTCAAAGCAGACCAAGTTGGCACTGGTGCCACCTTGCGTCTGGGAGGCATCCTGCGAGAGGCGGATCTCCAGGTGGCACCCGGCTATAAAAGGCGGCATTACCTAAACCATTTTACAGGCTTTTTCCCTGGGAAAGAAAACTCACAAGCCACTGTTCTGGGTGTCAGTTTTCAGGACCCACCTGGCACTCTCAAACCAGACCAAGTTGGCACTGGTGCCACCTTGCGTCTGGGAGGCATCCTGCGAGAGGCGCAATTCCAGGAGGCACCCGGCAATTTAAGGCCGCAGGACCCAAAACCATTGTACAGGCTTTTTCCCTGGGAAACAAAACTCACAAGCCACTGTTCTGGGTGTCAGTTTTCAGGACCCACTTGACACTCTCAAAGCAGACCAAGTTGGCACTGGTGCCACCTTGCGTCTGGGAGGCATCCTGCGAGAGGCGCAATTCCAGGAGGCACCCGGCAATTTAAGGCCGCATGACCCTGAACCATTTTACAAGCTTTTTCCCTGGGAAACAAAACTCACAAGCCACTGTTCTGGGTGTCAGTTTTCAGGACCCACTTGGCACTCTTAAACCAGACCAAGTTGGAACTGGTGCCACCTTGCGTCTGGGAGGCATCCTGCGAGTGGCCGAATTCCAGGAGGCACCCGGCAATTTAAGGCCTCAGGCCCCTGAACCATTGTACAGGCTTTTTCCTTGGGAAACAAAACTCACAAGTCACTGTTCTGGGTGTCAGTTTTCAGGACCCACTTGGCACTCTTGAACCAGACCAAGTTGGAACTGGTGCCACCTTGCATCTGGGAGGCATCCTGGGAGAGGCCGAATTCCAGGAGTCACCCGGCAATTTAAGGCCGCAGGACCCTGAACCATTGTACAGGCTTTTCCCCGTAAAAAAAAAATTCAGAAGCCACTGTTCTGGGTGTCAGTTTTCAGGACCCACTTGGCACTCTCAAACCAGACCAAGTTTGCACTGGTGCCACCTTGCGTCTGGGAGGCATCCTGCAAGACGCCGAATTCCAGGAGGCACCCGGCAATTTAAGGCCTCAGGCCCCTGAACCATTGTACAGGCTTTTCCCCTGGGAAACAAAACTCACAAGCCACTGTTCTGGGTGTCAGTTTTCAGGACCCACTTGACACTCTCAAACCAGACCAAGTTGGCACTGGTGCCACCTTGCGTCTGGGAGGCATCCTGCGAGAGGCGGATCTCCAGGTGGTACCCGGCTATTAAAGGCGGCATTACCTAAACCATTTTACAGGCTTTTTCCCTGGGAAACAAAACTCACAAGCCACTGTTCTGGGTGTCACTTTGCAGGACACACTTGGCACTCTCAAACCAGACCAAGTTGGCACTGGTGCCACCTTGCGTCTGGGAGGCATCCTGCGAGAGGCCGAATTCCAGGAGGCACCCGGCAATTTAAGGCCTCAGGCCCCTGAACCATGATACAGACTTTTTCCCTGGGAAACAAAACTCACAAGCCACTGCTCTGGGTGTCAGTTTTCAGGACCCACTTGGCACTCTCAAAGCAGACCAAGTTGGCACTGGTGCCACCTTGTGTCTGGGAGGCATCCTGCGAGATGCGGAATTCCAGGAGGCACCCGGCAATTTAAGGCCGCAGGACCCAAAACAATTCTACAGGCTTTTTCCCTGGAAAACAAAACTCACAAGCCACTGTTCTGGGTGTCAGTTTTCAGGACCCACTTGGCACTCTCAAACCAGACCAAGTTGGCACTGGTGCCACCTTGCGTCTGGGAGGCATCCTGCGAGAGGCGGAATTCCAGGAGGCACCCGGCAATTTAAGGCCGCAGGAACCAAAACCATTCTACAGGCTTTTTCCCTGGAAAAAAAAATTCAGAACCACTGTTCTGGGTGTCAGTTTACAGGACCCACTTGGCACTCTCATACCAGACCAAGTTTGCACTGGTGCCACCTTGCGTCTGGGAGGCATCCTGCGAGAGGCGGATCTCCAGGAGGCACCCGGCTATTAAAGGCGGCATTACCTAAACCATTTTACAGGCTTTTTCCCTGGGAAACAAAACTCACAAGCCACTGTTCTGGGTGTCAGTTTGCAGGAGCCACCTGGCACTCTCAAACCAGACCAAGTTGGCACTGGTGCCACCTTGCGTCTGGGAGGCATCCTGAGAGAGGCGGATCTCCAGGTGGCACCCGGCTATTAAAGGCGACATTAACCTAAACCATTTTACAGGCTTTTTCCCTGGGAAACAAAACTCACAAGCCACTGTTCTGGGTGTCAGTTTTCAGGACCCACTTGGCACTCTTAAACCAGACGTAATTGGAACTGGTGCCACCTTGCGTCTGGGAGGCATCCTGCGAGAGGCGGAATTCCAGGAGGCACCCGGCAATTTAAGGCCTCAGGCCCCTGAACCATTGTACAGGATTTTTCCCTGGGAAACAAAACTCACAAGCCACTGTTCTGGGTGTAAGTTTTCAGGACCCACTTGGCACTCTTAAACCAGACCAAGTTGGAACGGGTGCCACCTTGCGTCTGGGAGGCATCCTTCGAGAGGCGCAATTCAAGGAGGCACCCGGCAATTTAAGGCCGCAGGATCCTGAACCATTGTACAGGCTTTTTCCCTGGGAAACAAAACTCACAAGCCACTGTTCTGGGTGTCAGTTTTCAGGACCCACTTGACACTCTCAAACCAGACCAAGTTGGCACTGGTGCCACCGTGCGTCTTGGAGGCATCCTGAGAGAGGCGGATCTCCAGGTGGCACCCGGCTATTAAAGGCGACATTAACCTAAACCATTTTACAGGCTTTTTCCCTGGGAAAGAAAACTCACAAGCCACTGTTCTGGGTGTCAGTTTTCAGGACCCACTTGGCACTCTTAAACCAGACGAAGTTGGAACTGGTGCCACCTTGCGTCTGGGAGGCATCCTGCGAGAGGCGCAATTCCAGGAGGCACCCGGCAATTTAAGGCCTCAGGCCCCTGAACCATTGTACAGGCTTTTTCCCTGGGAAACAAAACTCACAAGCCACTGTTCTGGGTGTCAGTTTTCAGGACCCACTTGACACTCTCAAAGCAGACCAAGTTGGCACTGGTGTTGCTTAGCTACTGGGAAACATCTGGCGTGATGCGGAATTCCAGGAGGCGCCCCGCAATTTAAGGCCGCAGGACCCTGAACCATTGTACAGGCTTTTTCCCTGGGAAACAAAACTCACAAGCCACTGTTCTGGGTGTCAGTTTTCAGGACCCACTTGACACTCTCAAAGCAGACCAAGTTGGCACTGGTGTTGCTTAGCTACTGGGAAACATCTGGCGTGATGCGGAATTCCAGGAGGCGCCCCGCAATTTAAGGCGTCAGGCCCCTGAACCATTGTACAGGCCTTTTCCCTGGGAAACAAAACTCACAAGCCACTGTTCTGGGTGTCAGTTTGCAGGACCCACTTGGCACTCTCAAACCAGACCAAGTTGACACTGGTGCCACCTTGCGTCTGGGAGGCATCCTTCGAGAGGCGGATCTCCAGGAGGCACCCGGCAATTTAAGTCCGCAGGACCCTGAACCATTTTACAGGCTTTTTCCCTGGGAAACAAAACTCACAAGCCACTGCACTGGGTGTCAGTTTTCAGGACCCACTTGACACTCTCAAACCAGACCAAGTTGGCACTGGTGCCACCTTGCGTCTGGGAGGCATCCTGCGTGAGGCGCAATTCCAGGAGGCACCCGGCAATTTAAGGCCGCAGGACCCTGAACCATTGTACAGGCTTTTTCCCTGGGAAACAAAACTCACAAGCCACTGTTCTGGGTGTCAGTTTTCAGGACCCACTTGACACTCTCAAAGCAGACCAAGTTGGCACTGGTGTTGCTTAGCGACTGGGAAACATCTGGCGTGATGCAGAATTCCAGGAGGTGCCCCGCAATTTAAGGCCGCAGGACTCTGAACCATTGTACAGGCTTTTTCCCTGGGAAAGAAAACTCACAAGCCACTGTTCTGGGTGTCAGTTTTCAGGACCCACTTGGCACTCTCAAACCAGACCAAGTTGGCACTGGTGCCACCTTGCCTCTGGGAGGCATCCTTCGAGTGGCGGATCTCCAGGAGGCACCCGGCAATTTAAGTCCGCAGGACCCTGAACCATTGTACAGGCTTTTTCCCTGGGAAACAAAACTCACAAGCCACTGTTCTGGGTGTCAGTTTTCAGGACCCACTTGACACTCTCAAAGCAGACCAAGTTGGCACTGGTGCCACCTTGCGTCTGGGAGGCATCCTGCGAGAGGCGCAATTCCAGGAGGCACCCGGCAATTTAAGGCCGCATGACCCTGAACCATTGTACAAGCTTTTTCCCTGGGAAACAAAACTCACAAGCCACTGTTCTGGGTGTCAGTTTTCAGGACCCACTTGGCACTCTTAAACCAGACCAAGTTGGAACTGGTGCCACCTTGCATCTGGGAGGCATCCTGGGAGAGGCCGAATTCCAGGAGTCACCCGGCAATTTAAGGCCGCAGGACCCTGAACCATTGTACAGGCTTTTCCCCTTAAAAAAAAATTCAGAAGCCACTGTTCTGGGTGTCAGTTTTCAGGACCCACTTGGCACTCTCAAACCAGACCAAGTTGGCACTGGTGCCACCTTGCGTCTGGGAGGCATCCTGCGAGAGGCGGATCTCCAGGTGGTACCCGGCTATTAAAGGCGGCATTACCTAAACCATTTTAGAGGCTTTTTCCCTGGGAAACAAAACTCACAAGCCACTGTTCTGGGTGTCACTTTGCAGGACACACTTGGCACTCTCAAACCAGACCAAGTTGGCACTGGTGCCACCTTGCGTCTGGGAGGCATCCTGCGAGAGGCCGAATTCCAGGAGGCACCCGGCAATTTAAGGCCTCAGGCCCCTGAACCATGATACAGACTTTTTCCCTGGGAAACAAAACTCACAAGCCACTGCTCTGGGTGTCAGTTTTCAGGACCCACTTGGCACTCTCAAAGCAGACCAAGTTGGCACTGGTGCCACCTTGTGTCTGGGAGGCATCCTGCGAGATGCGGAATTCCAGGAGGCACCCGGCAATTTAAGGCCGCAGGACCCAAAACAATTCTACAGGCTTTTTCCCTAGAAAACAAAACTCACAAGCCACTGTTCTGGGTGTCAGTTTTCAGGACCCACTTGGCACTCTCAAACCAGACCAAGTTGGCACTGGTGCCACCTTGCGTCTGGGAGGCATCCTGCGAGAGGCGGAATTCCAGGAGGCACCTGGCAATTTAAGGCCGCAGGAACCAAAACCATTCTACAGGCTTTTTCCCTGAAAAAAAAAATTCAGAACCACTGTTCTGGGTGTCAGTTTACAGGACCCACTTGGCACTCTCATACCAGACCAAGTTTGCACTGGTGCCACCTTGCGTCTGGGAGGCATCCTGCGAGAGGCGGATCTCCAGGAGGCACCCGGCTATTAAAGGCGGCATTACCTAAACCATTTTACAGGCTTTTTCCCTGGGAAACAAAACTCACAAGCCACTGTTCTGGGTGTCAGTTTGCAGGAGCCACCTGGCACTCTCAAACCAGACCAAGTTGGCACTGGTGCCACCTTGCGTCTGGGAGGCATCCTGAGAGAGGCGGATCTCCAGGTGGCACCCGGCTATTAAAGGCGACATTAACCTAAACCATTTTACAGGCTTTTTCCCTGGGAAACAAAACTCACAAGCCACTGTTCTGGGTGTCAGTTTTCAGGACCCACTTGGCACTCTTAAACCAGACGTAATTGGAACTGGTGCCACCTTGCGTCTGGGAGGCATCCTGCGAGAGGCGGAATTCCAGGAGGCACCCGGCAATTTAAGGCCTCAGGCCCCTGAACCATTGTACAGGATTTTTCCCTGGGAAACAAAACTCACAAGCCACTGTTCTGGGTGTCAGTTTTCAGGACCCACTTGGCACTCTTAAACCAGACCAAGTTGGAACTGGTGCCACCTTGCGTCTGGGAGGCATCCTGCGAGAGGCGCAATTCACGGAGGCACCCGGCAATTTAAGGCCGCAGGACCCTGAACTATTGTACAGGCTTTTTCCCTGGGAAACAAAACTCACAAGCCACTGTTCTGGGTGTCAGTTTTCAGGACCCACTTGGCACTCTCAAACCAGACCAAGTTGGCACTGGTGCCACCTTGCGTCTGGGAGGCATCCTGCGAGAGGCGGAATTCCAGGAGGCACCCGGCAATTTAAGGCCGCAGGAACCAAAACCATTCTACAGGCTTTTTCCCTGGAAAAAAAAAATCAGAAGCCACTGTTCTGGGTGTCAGTTTACAGGACCCACTTGACACTCTCATACCAGACCAAGTTTGCACTGGTGCCACCTTGCGTCTGGGAGGCATCCCGCAAGACGCCGAATTCCGGGAGGCACCCGGCAATTTAAGGCCTCAGGCCCCTGAACCATTATACAGGCTTTTCCCCTGGGAAACAAAACTCACAAGCCACTGTTCTGGGTGTCAGTTTTCAGGACCCACTTGACACTCTCAAACCAGACCAAGTTGGCACTGGTGCCACCTTGCGTCTGGGAGGCATCCTGCGAGAGGCGGATCTCCAGGAGTCACCCGGCTATTAAAGGCGGCATTACCTAAACCATTTTACAGGCTTTTTCCCTGGGAAACAAAACTCACAAGCCACTGTTCTGGTTGTCAGTTTGCAGGAGCCACCTGTCGCTCTCAAACCAGACCAAGTTGGCACTGGTGCCACCTTGCGTCTGGGAGGCATCCTGAGAGAGGCGGATCTCCAGGTGGCACCCGGCTATTAAAGGCGACATTAACCTAAACCATTTTACAGGCTTTTTCCCTGGGAAACAAAACTCACAAGCCACTGTTCTGGGTGTCAGTTTTCAGGACCCACTTGGCACTCTTAAACCAGACGAAATTGGAACTGGTGCCACCTTGCGTCTGGGAGGCATCCTGCGAGAGGCGCAATTCCAGGAGGCACCCGGCAATTTAAGGCCTCAGGCCCCTGAACCATTGTACAGGACTTTTCCCTGGGAAACAAAACTCACAAGCCACTGTTCTGGGTGTCAGTTTTCAGGACCCACTTGGCACTCTTAAACCAGACCAAGTTGGAACTGGTGCCACCTTGCGTCTGGGAGGCATCCTGCGAGTGGCCGAATTCCAGGAGGCACTCGGCAATTTAAGGCCTCAGGACCCTGAACCATTGTACAGGCTTTTTCCCTGGGAAACAAAACTCACAAGCCACTGTTCTGGGTGTCAGTTTTCAGGACCCACTTAACACTCTCAAAGCAGACCAAGTTGGCACTGGTGTTGCTTAGCGTCTGGGAAACATCTGGCGTGATGCGGAATTCCAGGAGGCGCCCCGCAATTTAAGGCCGCAGGACCCTGAACCATTGTACAGGCTTTTTCCCTGGGAAACAAAACTCACAAGCCACTGTTCTGGGTGTCAGTTTTCAGGACCCACTTGGCACTCTCAAACCAGACCAAGTTGGCACTGGTGCCACCTTGCGTCTGGGAGGCATCCTGCGAGAGGCGGAATTCCAGGAGGCATCCGGCAATTAAAGGCCGTAGGACCCTGAACCATTCTACAGGCTTTTTCCCTGGAAAAAAAAATTCTGAAGCCACTGTTCTGGGTGTCAGTTTACAGGACCCACTTGGCACTCTCAAACCAGACCAAGTTGGCACTGGTGCCACCTTGCGTCTGGGAGGCATCCTGCAAGACGCCGAATTCCAGGAGGCACCCGGCAATTTAAGGCCTCAGGCCCCTGAACCATTGTACAGGCTTTTCCCCTGGGAAACAAAACTCACAAGCCACTGTTCTGGGTGTCAGTTTTCAGGACCCACCTGTCACTCTCAAACCAGACCAAGTTTGCACTGGTGCCACCTTGTTTCTGGGAGATATCCTGCGAGTGGTGCAATTCCAGGAGGCACCCGGCAATTTAAGGCCGCAGGACCCTGAACCATTGTACAGGCTTTTTCCCTGGGAAACAAAACTCACAAGCCACTGTTCTGGGTGTCAGTTTTCAGGACCCACTTGGCACTCTTAAACCAGACCAAGTTGGCACTGGTGCCACCTTGTTTCTGGGAGGCATCTTGCGAGAGGCGGATCTCCAGGAGGCACCCGGCAATTTAAGGCCTCAGGCCCCTGAACCATTTTACAGGCTTTTTCCCTGGGAAACAAAACTCACAAGCCACTGTTCTGGGTGTCAGTTTTCAGGACCCACTAGTCACTCTCAAACCAGACCAAGTTTGCACTGGTGTCACCTTGCGTCTGGGAGGCATCCTTCGAGAGGCGGATCTCCAGGAGGCACCCGGCAATTTAAGTCCGCAGGACCCTGAACCATTGTACAGGCTTTTTCCCTGGGAAACAAAACTCACAAGTCACTGTTCTGGGTTTCAGTTTTCAGGACCCACTTGCCACTCTCAAACCAGACCAAGTTGGCACTGGTGCCACCTTGCGTCTGGGAGGCATCTTGCAAGACGCCGAATTCCAGGAGGCACCCGGCAATTTAAGGCCTCAGGCCCCTGAACCATTGTACAGGCTTTTTCCCTGGGAAACAAAACTCACAAGCCACTGTTCTGGGTGTCAGTTTTCAGGACACACTTGACACTCTCAAAGCAGACCAAGTTGGCACTGGTGTTGCTTAGCGAATGGGAAACATCTGGCGTGATGCGGAATTCCAGGAGGCGCCCCGCAATTTAAGGCCGCAGGACCCTGAACCATTGTACAGGCTTTTTCCCTGGGAAACAAAACTCACAAGCCACTGTTCTGGGTGTCAGTTTTCAGGACCCACTTGACACTCTCAAAGCAGACCAAGTTGGCACTGGTGTTGCTTAGCTACTGGGAAACATCTGGCGTGATGCGGAATTCCAGGAGGCGCCCCGCAATTTAAGGCCTCAGGCCCCTGAACCATTGTACAGGCCTTTTCCCTGGGAAACAAAACTCACAAGCCACTGTTCTGGGTGTCAGTTTGCAGGAGCCACCTGGCACTCTCAAACCAGACCAAGTTGGCACTGGTGCCACCTTGCGTCTGGGAGGCATCCTGAGAGAGGCGGATCTCCAGGTGGCACCCGGCTATTAAAGGCGACATTAACCTAAACCATTTTACAGGCTTTTTCCCTGGGAAACAAAACTCACAAGCCACTGTTCTGGGTGTCAGTTTTCAGGACCCACCTGTCACTCTCAAACCAGACCAAGTTTGCACTGGTGCCACCTTGTTTCTGGGAGATATCCTGCGAGTGGTGCAATTCCAGGAGGCACCCGGCAATTTAAGGCCGCAGGACCCTGAACCATTGTACAGGCTTTTTCCCTGGGAAAGAAAACTCACAAGCCACTGTTCTGGGTGTCAGTTTTCAGGACCCACTTGGCACTCTTAAACCAGACCAAGTTGGCACTGGTGCCACCTTGTTTCTGGGAGGCATCTTGCGAGAGGCGGATCTCCAGGAGGCACCCGGCAATTTAAGGCCTCAGGCCCCTGAACCATTTTACAGGCTTTTTCCCTGGGAAACAAAACTCACAAGCCACTGTTCTGGGTGTCAGTTTTCAGGACCCACTAGTCACTCTCAAACCAGACCAAGTTGGCACTGGTGCCACTTAGCGTCTGCGAGGCATCCTGCGAGAGGCGGAATTCCAGGAGGCACCCGGCAATTTAAGGCCGCAGGACCCAAAACCATTCTACAGGCTTTTTCCCTGGAAAACAAAATTCAGAAGCCACTGTCCTGGGTGTCAGTTTTCAGGACCCACTTGCCACTCTCAAACCAGACCAAGTTGGCACTGGTGCCACCTTGCGTCTGGGAGGCATCTTGCAAGACGCCGAATTCCAGGAGGCACCCGGCAATTTAAGGCCTCAGGCCCCTGAACCATTGTACAGGCTTTTTCCCTGGGAAACAAAACTCACAAGCCACTGTTCTGGGTGTCAGTTTTCAGGACACACTTGACACTCTCAAAGCAGACCAAGTTGGCACTGGTGTTGCTTAGCGACTGGGAAACATCTGGCGTGATGCGGAATTCCAGGAGGCGCCCCGCAATTTAAGGCCGCAGGACCCTGAACCATTGTACAGGCTTTTTCCCTGGGAAACAAAACTCACAAGCCACTGTTCTGGGTGTCAGTTTTCAGGACCCACTTGACACTCTCAAAGCAGACCAAGTTGGCACTGGTGTTGCTTAGCTACTGGGAAACATCTGGCGTGATGCGGAATTCCAGGAGGCGCCCCGCAATTTAAGGCCTCAGGCCCCTGAACCATTGTACAGGCCTTTTCCCTGGGAAACAAAACTCACAAGCCACTGTTCTGGGTGTCAGTTTGCAGGAGCCACCTGGCACTCTCAAACCAGACCAAGTTGGCACTGGTGCCACCTTGCGTCTGGGAGGCATCCTGAGAGAGGCGGATCTCCAGGTGGCACCCGGCTATTAAAGGCGACATTAACCTAAACCATTTTACAGGCTTTTTCCCTGGGAAACAAAACTCACAAGCCACTGTTCTGGGTGTCAGTTTTCAGGACCCACTTGGCACTCTTAAACCAGACGTAATTGGAACTGGTGCCACCTTGCGTCTGGGAGGCATCCTGCGAGAGGCGGAATTCCAGGAGGCACCCGGCAATTTAAGGCCTCAGGCCCCTGAACCATTGTACAGGATTTTTCCCTGGGAAACAAAACTCACAAGCCACTGTTCTGGGTGTCAGTTTTCAGGACCCACTTGGCACTCTTAAACCAGACCAAGTTGGAACTGGTGCCACCTTGCGTCTGGGAGGCATCCTGCGAGAGGCGCAATTCACGGAGGCACCCGGCAATTTAAGGCCGCAGGACCCTGAACTATTGTACAGGCTTTTTCCCTGGGAAACAAAACTCACAAGCCACTGTTCTGGGTGTCAGTTTTCAGGACCCACTTGGCACTCTCAAACCAGACCAAGTTGGCACTGGTGCCACCTTGCGTCTGGGAGGCATCCTGCGAGAGGCGGAATTCCAGGAGGCACCCGGCAATTTAAGGCCGCAGGAACCAAAACCATTCTACAGGCTTTTTCCCTGGAAAAAAAAATTCAGAAGCCACTGTTCTGGGTGTCAGTTTACAGGACCCACTTGACACTCTCATACCAGACCAAGTTTGCACTGGTGCCACCTTGCGTCTGGGAGGCATCCCGCAAGACGCCGAATTCCAGGAGGCACCCGGCAATTTAAGGCCTCAGGCCCCTGAACCATTATACACGCTTTTCCCCTGGGAAACAAAACTCACAAGCCACTGTTCTGGGTGTCAGTTTTCAGGACCCACTTGACACTCTCAAACCAGACCAAGTTGGCACTGGTGCCACCTTGCGTCTGGGAGGCATCCTGCGAGAGGCGGATCTCCAGGAGTCACCCGGCTATTAAAGGCGGCATTACCTAAACCATTTTACAGGCTTTTTCCCTGGGAAACAAAACTCACAAGCCACTGTTCTGGTTGTCAGTTTGCAGGAGCCACCTGTCGCTCTCAAACCAGACCAAGTTGGCACTGGTGCCACCTTGCGTCTGGGAGGCATCCTGAGAGAGGCGGATCTCCAGGTGGCACCCGGCTATTAAAGGCGACATTAACCTAAACCATTTTACAGGCTTTTTCCCTGGGAAACAAAACTCACAAGCCACTGTTCTGGGTGTCAGTTTTCAGGACCCACTTGGCACTCTTAAACCAGACGAAATTGGAACTGGTGCCACCTTGCGTCTGGGAGGCATCCTGCGAGAGGCGCAATTCCAGGAGGCACCCGGCAATTTAAGGCCTCAGGCCCCTGAACCATTGTACAGGACTTTTCCCTGGGAAACAAAACTCACAAGCCAATGCTCTGGGTGTCAGTTTTCAGGACCCACTTGACACTCTCAAAGCAGACCTAGTTGGCACTGGTGCCACCTTGCATCTGGGAGGCATCCTGCGAGTGGCCGAATTCCAGGAGGCACTCGGCAATTTAAGGCCTCAGGCCCCTGAACCATTGTACAGGCTTTTTCCCTGGGAAACAAAACTCACAAGCCACTGTTCTGGGTGTCAGTTTTCAGGACCCACTTGACACTCTCAAAGCAGACCAAGTTGGCACTGGAGTTGCTTAGCGACTGGGAAACATCTGGCGTGATGCGGAATTCCAGGAGGCGCCCCGCAATTTAAGGCCTCAGGCCCCTGAACCATTGTACAGGCCTTTTCCCTGGGAAACAAAACTCACAAGCCACTGTTCTGGGTGTCAGTTTTCAGGACCCACTTGGCACTCTCAAACCAGACCAAGTTGGCACTGGTGCCACCTTGCGTCTGGGAGGCATCCTTCGAGAGGCGGATCTCCAGGAGGCACCCGGCAATTTAAGTCCGCAGGACCCTTAACCATTTTACAGGCTTTTTCCCTGGGAAACAAAACTCACAAGCCACTGTTCTGGGTGTCAGTTTTCAGGACCCACTTGGCACTCTCAAAGCAGACCAAGTTGGCACTGGTGCCACCTTGCGTCTGGGAGGCATCCTGCGAGAGGCGCATTTCCAGGAGGCACCCGGCAATTTAAGGCCGCAGGACCCTGAACCATTGTACAGGCTTTTTCCCTGGGAAACAAAACTCACAAGCCACTGTTCTGGGTGTCAGTTTTCAGGACCCACTTGGCACTCTCAAACCAGACCAAGTTGGCACTGGTGTCACCTTGCGTCTGGGAGGCATCCTGCGAGAGGCGCAATTCAAGGAGGCACCCGGCAATTTAAGCCGGCAGGACCCTGAACCATTGTACAGGCTTTTACCCTGGGAAACAAAACTCACAAGCCACTGTTCTGGGTGTCAGTTTTCCGGACCCACTTGACACTCTCAAAGCAGACCAAGTTGGCACTGGTGTTGCTTAGCGACTGGGAAACATCTGGCGAGATGCGGAATTCCAGGAGGCGCTCCGCAATTTAAGGCCGCAGGACCCTGAACCATTCTACAGGCCTTTTCCCTGGGAAACAAAATTCACAAGCCACTGTTCTGGGTGTCAGTTTGCAGGAGCCACCTGGCACTCTCAAACCAGACCAAGTTTGCACTGGTGCCACCTTGCGTCTGGGAGGCATCCTTCGAGAGGCGGATCTCCAGGAGGCACCCGGCAATTTAAGTCCGCAGGACCCTGAACCATTGTACAGGCTTTTTCCCTGGGAAACAAAACTCACAAGTCACTGTTCTGGGTTTCAGTTTTCAGGACCCACTTGGCACTCTCAAATCAGACCAAGTTGGCACTGCTGCCACCTTGCATCTTGGAGGCATCCTGCGAGAGGCCGAATTCCAGGAGTCATCCGGCAATTTAAGGCCGCAGGACCCTGAACCATTGTACAGGCTTTTTCCCTGGGAAACAAAACTCACAAGCCACTGTTCTGGGTTTCAGTTTTCAGGACCCACTTGACACTCTCAAACCAGACCAAGTTGGAAATGGTGTCATTTTGCGTCTGGGAGGCACCCTGCGAGAGTCCGAATTCCAGGAGGCACCCGGCAATTTAAGGCCTCAGGCCCCTGAACCATTGTACAGGCTTTTTCCCTGGGAAACAAAACTCACAAGCCACTGTTCTGGGTGTCAGTTTTCAGGACCCACTTGGCACTCTTAAACCAGACCAAGTTGGAACTGGTGCCACCTTGCCTCTGGGAGGCATCCTGCGAGAGGCGGAATTCCAGGAGTCACCCGGCAATTTAAGGCCTCAGGCCCCTGAACCATTGTACAGGCTTTTTCCCTGGGAAACAAAACTCACAAGCCACTGTTCTGGGTGTCAGTTTTCAGGACCCACTTGACACTCTCAAAGCAGACCAAGTTGGCACTGGTGTTGCTTAGCGACTGGAAAACATCTGGCGAGATGCGGAATTCCAGGAGGCGCCCCGCAATTTAAGGCCGCTGGACCCTGAACCATTGTACAGGCTTTTCCCCTGGGAAACAAAACTCACAAGCCACTGTTCTGGGTGTCAGTTTTCAGGACCCACTTGGCACTCTTAAACCAGACCAAGTTGGCACTGGTGCCACCTTGCATCTGGGAGGCATCCTTCGAGAGGCGGATCTCCAGGAGGCACCCGGCAATTTAAGTCCGCAGGACCCTGAACCATTGTACAGGCTTTTTCCCTGGGAAACAAAACTCACAAGCCACTGTTCTGGGTGTCAGTTTTCAGGACCCACTTGGCACTCTTAAACCAGACCAAGTTGGCACTGGTGCCACCTTGCGTCTGGGAGGCATCCTGCGAGAGGCGCAATTCCAGGAGCCACCCGGCAATTTAAGTCCGCATGACCCTGAACCATTGTACAGGCTTTTTCCCTGGGAAACAAAACTCACAAGCCACTGTTCTGGTTGTCAGTTTGCAGGAGCCACCTGTCGCTCTCAAACCAGACCAAGTTGGCACTGGTGCCACCTTGCGTCTGGGAGGCATCCTGAGAGAGGCGGATCTCCAGGTGGCACCCGGCTATTAAAGGCGACATTAACCTAAACCATTTTACAGGCTTTTTCCCTGGGAAACAAAACTCACAAGCCACTGTTCTGGGTGTCAGTTTTCAGGACCCACTTGGCACTCTTAAACCAGACGAAATTGGAACTGGTGCCACCTTGCGTCTGGGAGGCATCCTGCGAGAGGCGCAATTCCAGGAGGCACCCGGCAATTTAAGGCCTCAGGCCCCTGAACCATTGTACAGGACTTTTCCCTGGGAAACAAAACTCACAAGCCACTGTTCTGGGTGTCAGTTTTCAGGACCCACTTGGCACTCTTAAACCAGACCAAGTTGGAACTGGTGCCACCTTGCGTCTGGGAGGCATCCTGCGAGTGGCCGAATTCCAGGAGGCACTCGGCAATTTAAGGCCTCAGGACCCTGAACCATTGTACAGGCTTTTTCCCTGGGAAACAAAACTCACAAGCCACTGTTCTGGGTGTCAGTTTTCAGGACCCACTTAACACTCTCAAAGCAGACCAAGTTGGCCCTGGTGTTGCTTAGCGTCTGGGAAACATCTGGCGTGATGCGGAATTCCAGGAGGCGCCCCGCAATTTAAGGCCGCAGGACCCTGAACCATTGTACAGGCTTTTTCCCTGGGAAACAAAACTCACAAGCCACTGTTCTGGGTGTCAGTTTTCAGGACCCACTTGGCACTCTCAAACCAGACCAAGTTGGCACTGGTGCCACCTTGCGTCTGGGAGGCATCCTGCGAGAGGCGGAATTCCAGGAGGCATCCGGCAATTAAAGGCCGTAGGACCCTGAACAATTCTACAGGCTTTTTCCCTGGAAAAAAAAATTCTGAAGCCACTGTTCTGGGTGTCAGTTTACAGGACCCACTTGGCACTCTCAAACCAGACCAAGTTGGCACTGGTGCCACCTTGCGTCTGGGAGGCATCCTGCAAGACGCCGAATTCCAGGAGGCACCCGGCAATTTAAGGCCTCAGGCCCCTGAACCATTGTACAGGCTTTTCCCCTGGGAAACAAAACTCACAAGCCACTGTTCTGGGTGTCAGTTTTCAGGACCCACCTGTCACTCTCAAACCAGACCAAGTTTGCACTGGTGCCACCTTGTTTCTGGGAGATATCCTGCGAGTGGTGCAATTCCAGGAGGCACCCGGCAATTTAAGGCCGCAGGACCCTGAACCATTGTACAGGCTTTTTCCCTGGGAAACAAAACTCACAAGCCACTGTTCTGGGTGTCAGTTTTCAGGACCCACTTGGCACTCTTAAACCAGACCAAGTTGGCACTGGTGCCACCTTGTTTCTGGGAGGCATCTTGCGAGAGGCGGATCTCCAGGAGGCACCCGGCAATTTAAGGCCTCAGGCCCCTGAACCATTTTACAGGCTTTTTCCCTGGGAAACAAAACTCACAAGCCACTGTTCTGGGTGTCAGTTTTCAGGACCCACTAGTCACTCTCAAACCAGACCAAGTTGGCACTGGTGCCACTTAGCGTCTGCGAGGCATCCTGCGAGAGGCGGAATTCCAGGAGGCACCCGGCAATTTAAGGCCGCAGGACCCAAAACCATTCTACAGGCTTTTTCCCTGGAAAACAAAATTCAGAAGCCACTGTCCTGGGTGTCAGTTTTCAGGACCCACTTGCCACTCTCAAACCAGACCAAGTTGGCACTGGTGCCACCTTGCGTCTGGGAGGCATCTTGCAAGACGCCGAATTCCAGGAGGCACCCGGCAATTTAAGGCCGCATGACCCTGAACCATTGTACAGGCTTTTTCCCTGGGAAACAAAACTCACAAGCCACTGTTCTGGGTGTCAGTTTTCAGGACACACTTGACACTCTCAAAGCAGACCAAGTTGGCACTGGTGTTGCTTAGCGACTGGGAAACATCTGGCGTGATGCGGAATTCCAGGAGGCGCCCCGCAATTTAAGGCCGCAGGACCCTGAACCATTGTACAGGCTTTTTCCCTGGGAAACAAAACTCACAAGCCACTGTTCTGGGTGTCAGTTTTCAGGACCCACTTGACACTCTCAAAGCAGACCAAGTTGGCACTGGTGTTGCTTAGCTACTGGGAAACATCTGGCGTGATGCGGAATTCCAGGAGGCGCCCCGCAATTTAAGGCCTCAGGCCCCTGAACCATTGTACAGGCCTTTTCCCTGGGAAACAAAACTCACAAGCCACTGTTCTGGGTGTCAGTTTGCAGGAGCCACCTGGCACTCTCAAACCAGACCAAGTTTGCACTGGTGCCACCTTGCGTCTGGGAGGCATCCTGAGAGAGGCGGATCTCCAGGTGGCACCCGGCTATTAAAGGCGACATTAACCTAAACCATTTTACAGGCTTTTTCCCTGGGAAACAAAACTCACAAGCCACTGTTCTGGGTGTCAGTTTTCAGGACCCACTTGGCACTCTTAAACCAGACGTAATTGGAACTGGTGCCACCTTGCGTCTGGGAGGCATCCTGCGAGAGGCGGAATTCCAGGAGGCACCCGGCAATTTAAGGCCTCAGGCCCCTGAACCATTGTACAGGATTTTTCCCTGGGAAACAAAACTCACAAGCCACTGTTCTGGGTGTCAGTTTTCAGGACCCACTTGGCACTCTTAAACCAGACCAAGTTGGAACTGGTGCCACCTTGCGTCTGGGAGGCATCCTGCGAGAGGCGCAATTCACGGAGGCACCCGGCAATTTAAGGCCGCAGGACCCTGAACTATTGTACAGGCTTTTTCCCTGGGAAACAAAACTCACAAGCCACTGTTCTGGGTGTCAGTTTTCAGGACCCACTTGGCACTCTCAAACCAGACCAAGTTGGCACTGGTGCCACCTTGCGTCTGGGAGGCATCCTGCGAGAGGCGGAATTCCAGGAGGCACCCGGCAATTTAAGGCCGCAGGAACCAAAACCATTCTACAGGCTTTTTCCCTGGAAAAAAAAATTCAGAAGCCACTGTTCTGGGTGTCAGTTTACAGGACCCACTTGACACTCTCATACCAGACCAAGTTTGCACTGGTGCCACCTTGCGTCTGGGAGGCATCCCGCAAGACGCCGAATTCCAGGAGGCACCCGGCAATTTAAGGCCTCAGGCCCCTGAACCATTATACAGGCTTTTCCCCTGGGAAACAAAACTCACAAGCCACTGTTCTGGGTGTCAGTTTTCAGGACCCACTTGACACTCTCAAACCAGACCAAGTTGGCACTGGTGCCACCTTGCGTCTGGGAGGCATCCTGCGAGAGGCGGATCTCCAGGAGTCACCCGGCTATTAAAGGCGGCATTACCTAAACCATTTTACAGGCTTTTTCCCTGGGAAACAAAACTCACAAGCCACTGTTCTGGTTGTCAGTTTGCAGGAGCCACCTGTCGCTCTCAAACCAGACCAAGTTGGCACTGGTGCCACCTTGCGTCTGGGAGGCATCCTGAGAGAGGCGGATCTCCAGGTGGCACCCGGCTATTAAAGGCGACATTAACCTAAACCATTTTAC
The DNA here is from genome assembly GCF_963513975.1 of Fringilla coelebs. Lineage (NCBI taxonomy): Eukaryota > Metazoa > Chordata > Aves > Passeriformes > Fringillidae > Fringilla > Fringilla coelebs. The sequence continues at coordinate 1,816,269 of NC_140048.1, forward strand.
AGGCTTTTTCCCTGGGAAACAAAACTCACAAGCCACTGTTCTGGGTGTCAGTTTTCAGGACCCACTTGGCACTCTTAAACCAGACGAAATTGGAACTGGTGCCACCTTGCGTCTGGGAGGCATCCTGCGAGAGGCGCAATTCCAGGAGGCACCCGGCAATTTAAGGCCTCAGGCCCCTGAACCATTGTACAGGACTTTTCCCTGGGAAACAAAACTCACAAGCCAATGCTCTGGGTGTCAGTTTTCAGGACCCACTTGACACTCTCAAAGCAGACCTAGTTGGCACTGGTGCCACCTTGCATCTGGGAGGCATCCTGCGAGTGGCCGAATTCCAGGAGGCACTCGGCAATTTAAGGCCTCAGGCCCCTGAACCATTGTACAGGCTTTTTCCCTGGGAAACAAAACTCACAAGCCACTGTTCTGGGTGTCAGTTTTCAGGACCCACTTGACACTCTCAAAGCAGACCAAGTTGGCACTGGAGTTGCTTAGCGACTGGGAAACATCTGGCGTGATGCGGAATTCCAGGAGGCGCCCCGCAATTTAAGGCCTCAGGCCCCTGAACCATTGTACAGGCCTTTTCCCTGGGAAACAAAACTCACAAGCCACTGTTCTGGGTGTCAGTTTTCAGGACCCACTTGGCACTCTCAAACCAGACCAAGTTGGCACTGGTGCCACCTTGCGTCTGGGAGGCATCCTTCGAGAGGCGGATCTCCAGGAGGCACCCGGCAATTTAAGTCCGCAGGACCCTTAACCATTTTACAGGCTTTTTCCCTGGGAAACAAAACTCACAAGCCACTGTTCTGGGTGTCAGTTTTCAGGACCCACTTGACACTCTCAAAGCAGACCAAGTTGGCACTGGTGCCACCTTGCGTCTGGGAGGCATCCTGCGAGAGGCGCATTTCCAGGAGGCACCCGGCAATTTAAGGCCGCAGGACCCTGAACCATTGTACAGGCTTTTTCCCTGGGAAACAAAACTCACAAGCCACTGTTCTGGGTGTCAGTTTTCAGGACCCACTTGGCACTCTCAAACCAGACCAAGTTGGCACTGGTGTCACCTTGCGTCTGGGAGGCATCCTGCGAGAGGCGCAATTCAAGGAGGCACCCGGCAATTTAAGCCGGCAGGACCCTGAACCATTGTACAGGCTTTTACCCTGGGAAACAAAACTCACAAGCCACTGTTCTGGGTGTCAGTTTTCCGGACCCACTTGGAACTCTCAAAGCAGACCAAGTTGGCACTGGTGTTGCTTAGCGACTGGAAAACATCTGGCGAGATGCGGAATTCCAGGAGGCGCCCCGCAATTTAAGGCCGCTGGACCCTGAACCATTGTACAGGCTTTTCCCCTGGGAAACAAAACTCACAAGCCACTGTTCTGGGTGTCAGTTTTCAGGACCCACTTGGCACTCTTAAACCAGACCAAGTTGGCACTGGTGCCACCTTGCATCTGGGAGGCATCCTTCGAGAGGCGGATCTCCAGGAGGCACCCGGCAATTTAAGTCCGCAGGACCCTGAACCATTGTACAGGCTTTTTCCCTGGGAAACAAAACTCACAAGCCACTGTTCTGGGTGTCAGTTTTCAGGACCCACTTGGCACTCTTAAACCAGACCAAGTTGGCACTGGTGACACCTTGCGTCTGGGAGGCATCCTGCGAGAGGCGCAATTCCAGGAGCCACCCGGCAATTTAAGTCCGCAAGACCCTGAACCATTGTACAGGCTTTTTCCCTGGGAAACAAAACTCACAAGCCACTGTTCTGGGTGTCACTTTTCAGGACCCACTTGGCACTCTTAAACCAGACCAAGTTGGAACTGGTGCCACCTTGCGTCTGGGAGGCATCCTGCGAGTGGCCGAATTCCAGGAGGCACCCGGCAATTTAAGGCCTCAGGCCCCTGAACCATTGTACAGGCTTTTTCCTTGGGAAACAAAACTCACAAGCCACTGTTCTGGGTGTCAGTTTTCAGGACCCACTTGACACTCTCAAACCAGACCAAGTTGGAAATGGTGTCATTTTGCGTCTGGGAGGCATCCTGCGAGAGTCCGAATTCCAGGAGGCACCCGGCAATTTAAGGCCTCAGGCCCCTGAACCATTGTACAGGCTTTTTCCCTGGGAAACAAAACTCACAAGCCACTGTTCTGGGTGTCAGTTTTCAGGACCCACTTGACACTCTCAAAGCAGACCAAGTTGGCACTGGTGTTGCTTAGTGACTGGGAAACATCTGGCGTGATGCGGAATTCCAGGAGGCGCCCCGCAATTTAAGGCCGCAGGACCCTGAACCATTGTACAGGATTTTTCCCTGGGAAACAAAACTCACAAGCCACTGTTCTGGGTGTCAGTTTTCAGGACCCACTTGGCACTCTCAAACCAGACCAAGTTGGCACTGGTGCCACCTTGCGTCTGGGAGGCATCCTTCGAGAGGCGGATCTCCAGGACGCACCCGGCAATTTAAGGCCGCAGGACCCTGAACCATTGTACAGGCTTTTTCCCTGGGAAACAAAACTCACAAGCCACTGTTCTGGGTGTCAGTTTTCAGGACCCACTTGGCACTCTCAAACCAGACCAAGTTGGCACTGGTGCCACCTTGCGTCTGGGACGCATCCTGCGAGAGGCGGAATTCACGGAGGCACCCGGCAATTTAAGGCCGCAGGACCCAAAACCATTCTACAGGCTTTTTCCCTGGGAAACAAAACCCACAAGCCACTGTTCTGGGTGTCAGTTTGCAGGAGGCACCTGGCACTCTCAAACCAGACCAAGTTGGCACTGGTGCCACCTTGCATCTGGGAAGCATCTTGCAAGACGCCGAATTCCAGGAGGCACCCGGCAATTTAAGGCCGCAGGACCCTGAACCATTGTACAGGCTTTTTCCCTGGGAAACAAAACTCACAAGCCACTGTTCTGGGTGTCAGTTTTCAGGACCCACTTGGCACTCTCAAACCAGCTTATGTTGGCACTGGTGTTGCTTAGCGTCTGGGAAACATCTGGTGAGATGCGGAATTCCAGAAGGCACCCGGCAATTAAGGCCGCAGGACCCTGAACCATTTTACAGGCTTTTTCCCTGGGAAACAAAACTCACAAGCCACTGTTCTGGGTGTCAGTTTTCAGGACCCACTTGGCACTCTCAAACCAGACCAAGTTGGCACTGGTGCCACCTTGCGTCTGGGAGGCATCCTGCGAGAGGCAGAATTCCAGGAGGCACCCGGCAATTTAAGGCGGCATTACCTAAACCATTTTACAGGCTTTTTCCCTGGGAAACAAAACTCACAAGCCACTGTTCTGGGTGTCAGTTTGCAGGAGCCACCTGGCACTCTCAAACCAGACCAAGTTGGCACTGGTGCCACCTTGCGTCTGGGAGGCATCCTTCGAGAGGCGGATCTCCAGGAGGCACCCGGCAATTTAAGTCCGCAGGACCCTGAACCATTGTACAGGCTTTTTCCCTGGGAAACAAAACTCACAAGCCACTGTTCTGGGTGTCAGTTTTCAGGACCCACTTGACACTCTCAAACCAGACCTAGTGGGCACTGGTGCCACCTTGCGTCTGGGAGGCATCCTGCGAGAGGCGCAATTCCAGGAGCCACCAGGCAATTTAAGGCCGCAGGACCCTGAACCATTGTACAGGCTTTTTCCCTGGGAAACAAAACTCACAAGCCACTGTTCTGGGTTTCAGTTTTCAGGACCCACTTGGCACTCTTAAACCAGACCAAGTTGGAACTGGTGCCACCTTGCGTGTGGGAGGCATCCTGCAAGTGGCCGAATTCCAGGAGGCACCCGGCAATTTAAGGCCGCATGACCCTGAACCATTGTACAGGCTTTTTCCCTGGGAAACAAATCTCACAAGCCACTGTTCTGGGTGTCAGTTTTCAGGACCCACTTGGCACTCTTAAACCAGACCAAGTTGGAACTGGTGCCATTTTGCGTCTGGGAGGCACCCTGCGAGAGTCCGAATTCCAGGAGGCACCCGGCAATTTAAGGCCTCAGGCCCCTGAACCATTGTACAGGCTTTTCCCCGGGAAACAAAACTCACTAGCCATTGTTCTGGGTGTCAGTTTTCAGGACCCACTTGGCACTCTCAAACCAGACCAAGTTGGCACTGGTGCCACCTTGCGTCTGGGAGGCATCTTGCAAGACGCCGAATTCCAGGAGGCACCCGGCAATTTAAGGCCTCAGGCCCCTGAACCATTGTACAGGCTTTTTCCCTGGGAAACAAAACTCACAAGCCACTGTTCTGGGTGTCAGTTTTCAGGACACACTTGACACTCTCAAAGCAGACCAAGTTGGCACTGGTGTTGCTTAGCGACTGGGAAACATCTGGCGTGATGCGGAATTCCAGGAGGCGCCCCGCAATTTAAGGCCGCAGGACCCTGAACCATTGTACAGGCTTTTTCCCTGGGAAACAAAACTCACAAGCCACTGTTCTGGGTGTCAGTTTTCAGGACCCACTTGACACTCTCAAAGCAGACCAAGTTGGCACTGGTGTTGCTTAGCTACTGGGAAACATCTGGCGTGATGCGGAATTCCAGGAGGCGCCCCGCAATTTAAGGCCTCAGGCCCCTGAACCATTGTACAGGCCTTTTCCCTGGGAAACAAAACTCACAAGCCACTGTTCTGGGTGTCAGTTTGCAGGAGCCACCTGGCACTCTCAAACCAGACCAAGTTGGCACTGGTGCCACCTTGCGTCTGGGAGGCATCCTGAGAGAGGCGGATCTCCAGGTGGCACCCGGCTATTAAAGGCGACATTAACCTAAACCATTTTACAGGCTTTTTCCCTGGGAAACAAAACTCACAAGCCACTGTTCTGGGTGTCAGTTTTCAGGACCCACCTGTCACTCTCAAACCAGACCAAGTTTGCACTGGTGCCACCTTGTTTCTGGGAGATATCCTGCGAGTGGTGCAATTCCAGGAGGCACCCGGCAATTTAAGGCCGCAGGACCCTGAACCATTGTACAGGCTTTTTCCCTGGGAAAGAAAACTCACAAGCCACTGTTCTGGGTGTCAGTTTTCAGGACCCACTTGGCACTCTTAAACCAGACCAAGTTGGCACTGGTGCCACCTTGTTTCTGGGAGGCATCTTGCGAGAGGCGGATCTCCAGGAGGCACCCGGCAATTTAAGGCCTCAGGCCCCTGAACCATTTTACAGGCTTTTTCCCTGGGAAACAAAACTCACAAGCCACTGTTCTGGGTGTCAGTTTTCAGGACCCACTAGTCACTCTCAAACCAGACCAAGTTGGCACTGGTGCCACTTAGCGTCTGCGAGGCATCCTGCGAGAGGCGGAATTCCAGGAGGCACCCGGCAATTTAAGGCCGCAGGACCCAAAACCATTCTACAGGCTTTTTCCCTGGAAAACAAAATTCAGAAGCCACTGTCCTGGGTGTCAGTTTTCAGGACCCACTTGCCACTCTCAAACCAGACCAAGTTGGCACTGGTGCCACCTTGCGTCTGGGAGGCATCTTGCAAGACGCCGAATTCCAGGAGGCACCCGGCAATTTAAGGCCTCAGGCCCCTGAACCATTGTACAGGCTTTTTCCCTGGGAAACAAAACTCACAAGCCACTGTTCTGGGTGTCAGTTTTCAGGACACACTTGACACTCTCAAAGCAGACCAAGTTGGCACTGGTGTTGCTTAGCGACTGGGAAACATCTGGCGTGATGCGGAATTCCAGGAGGCGCCCCGCAATTTAAGGCCGCAGGACCCTGAACCATTGTACAGGCTTTTTCCCTGGGAAACAAAACTCACAAGCCACTGTTCTGGGTGTCAGTTTTCAGGACCCACTTGACACTCTCAAAGCAGACCAAGTTGGCACTGGTGTTGCTTAGCTACTGGGAAACATCTGGCGTGATGCGGAATTCCAGGAGGCGCCCCGCAATTTAAGGCCGCAGGCCCCTGAACCATTGTACAGGCCTTTTCCCTGGGAAACAAAACTCACAAGCCACTGTTCTGGGTGTCAGTTTGCAGGAGCCACCTGGCACTCTCAAACCAGACCAAGTTGGCACTGGTGCCACCTTGCGTCTGGGAGGCATCCTGAGAGAGGCGGATCTCCAGGTGGCACCCGGCTATTAAAGGCGACATTAACCTAAACCATTTTACAGGCTTTTTCCCTGGGAAACAAAACTCACAAGCCACTGTTCTGGGTGTCAGTTTTCAGGACCCACTTGGCACTCTTAAACCAGACGTAATTGGAACTGGTGCCACCTTGCGTCTGGGAGGCATCCTGCGAGAGGTCGAATTCCAGGAGGCACCCGGCAATTTAAGGCCTCAGGCCCCTGAACCATTGTACAGGATTTTTCCCTGGGAAACAAAACTCACAAGCCACTGTTCTGGGTGTCAGTTTTCAGGACCCACTTGGCACTCTTAAACCAGACCAAGTTGGAACTGGTGCCACCTTGCGTCTGGGAGGCATCCTGCGAGAGGCGCAATTCACGGAGGCACCCGGCAATTTAAGGCCGCAGGACCCTGAACTATTGTACAGGCTTTTTCCCTGGGAAACAAAACTCACAAGCCACTGTTCTGGGTGTCAGTTTTCAGGACCCACTTGGCACTCTCAAACCAGACCAAGTTGGCACTGGTGCCACCTTGCGTCTGGGAGGCATCCTGCGAGAGGCGGAATTCCAGGAGGCACCCGGCAATTTAAGGCCGCAGGAACCAAAACCATTCTACAGGCTTTTTCCCTGGAAAAAAAAATTCAGAAGCCACTGTTCTGGGTGTCAGTTTACAGGACCCACTTGACACTCTCATACCAGACCAAGTTTGCACTGGTGCCACCTTGCGTCTGGGAGGCATCCCGCAAGACGCCGAATTCCAGGAGGCACCCGGCAATTTAAGGCCTCAGGCCCCTGAACCATTATACAGGCTTTTCCCCTGGGAAACAAAACTCACAAGCCACTGTTCTGGGTGTCAGTTTTCAGGACCCACTTGACACTCTCAAACCAGACCAAGTTGGCACTGGTGCCACCTTGCGTCTGGGAGGCATCCTGCGAGAGGCGGATCTCCAGGAGTCACCCGGCTATTAAAGGCGGCATTACCTAAACCATTTTACAGGCTTTTTCCCTGGGAAACAAAACTCACAAGCCACTGTTCTGGTTGTCAGTTTGCAGGAGCCACCTGTCGCTCTCAAACCAGACCAAGTTGGCACTGGTGCCACCTTGCGTCTGGGAGGCATCCTGAGAGAGGCGGATCTCCAGGTGGCACCCGGCTATTAAAGGCGACATTAACCTAAACCATTTTACAGGCTTTTTCCCTGGGAAACAAAACTCACAAGCCACTGTTCTGGGTGTCAGTTTTCAGGACCCACTTGGCACTCTTAAACCAGACGAAATTGGAACTGGTGCCACCTTGCGTCTGGGAGGCATCCTGCGAGAGGCGCAATTCCAGGAGGCACCCGGCAATTTAAGGCCTCAGGCCCCTGAACCATTGTACAGGACTTTTCCCTGGGAAACAAAACTCACAAGCCAATGCTCTGGGTGTCAGTTTTCAGGACCCACTTGACACTCTCAAAGCAGACCTAGTTGGCACTGGTGCCACCTTGCATCTGGGAGGCATCCTGCGAGTGGCCGAATTCCAGGAGGCACCCGGCAATTTAAGGCCTCAGGCCCCTGAACCATTTTACAGGCTTTTTCCCTGGGAAACAAAACTCACAAGCCACTGTTCTGGGTGTCAGTTTTCAGGACCCACTTGACACTCTCAAAGCAGACCAAGTTGGCACTGGAGTTGCTTAGCGACTGGGAAACATCTGGCGTGATGCGGAATTCCAGGAGGCGCCCCGCAATTTAAGGCCTCAGGCCCCTGAACCATTGTACAGGCCTTTTCCCTGGGAAACAAAACTCACAAGCCACTGTTCTGGGTGTCAGTTTTCAGGACCCACTTGGCACTCTCAAACCAGACCAAGTTGGCACTGGTGCCACCTTGCGTCTGGGAGGCATCCTTCGAGAGGCGGATCTCCAGGAGGCACCCGGCAATTTAAGTCCGCAGGACCCTTAACCATTTTACAGGCTTTTTCCCTGGGAAACAAAACTCACAAGCCACTGTTCTGGGTGTCAGTTTTCAGGACCCACTTGACACTCTCAAAGCAGACCAAGTTGGCACTGGTGCCACCTTGCGTCTGGGAGGCATCCTGCGAGAGGCGCATTTCCAGGAGGCACCCGGCAATTTAAGGCCGCAGGACCCTGAACCATTGTACAGGCTTTTTCCCTGGGAAACAAAACTCACAAGCCACTGTTCTGGGTGTCAGTTTTCAGGACCCACTTGGCACTCTCAAACCAGACCAAGTTGGCACTGGTGTCACCTTGCGTCTGGGAGGCATCCTGCGAGAGGCGCAATTCAAGGAGGCACCCGGCAATTTAAGCCGGCAGGACCCTGAACCATTGTACAGGCTTTTACCCTGGGAAACAAAACTCACAAGCCACTGTTCTGGGTGTCAGTTTTCCGGACCCACTTGACACTCTCAAACCAGACCAAGTTGGCACTGGTGTTGCTTAGCGACTGGGAAACATCTGGCGAGATGCGGAATTCCAGGAGGCGCTCCGCAATTTAAGGCCGCAGGACCCTGAACCATTCTACAGGCCTTTTCCCTGGGAAACAAAACTCACAAGCCACTGTTCTGGGTGTCAGTTTGCAGGAGCCACCTGGCACTCTCAAACCAGACCAAGTTTGCACTGGTGCCACCTTGCGTCTGGGAGGCATCCTTCGAGAGGCGGATCTCCAGGAGGCACCCGGCAATTTAAGTCCGCAGGACCCTGAACCATTGTACAGGCTTTTTCCCTGGGAAACAAAACTCACAAGTCACTGTTCTGGGTTTCAGTTTTCAGGACCCACTTGGCACTCTCAAATCAGACCAAGTTGGCACTGCTGCCACCTTGCATCTTGGAGGCATCCTGCGAGAGGCCGAATTCCAGGAGTCATCCGGCAATTTAAGGCCGCAGGACCCTGAACCATTGTACAGGCTTTTTCCCTGGGAAACAAAACTCACAAGCCACTGTTCTGGGTTTCAGTTTTCAGGACCCACTTGACACTCTCAAACCAGACCAAGTTGGAAATGGTGTCATTTTGCGTCTGGGAGGCACCCTGCGAGAGTCCGAATTCCAGGAGGCACCCGGCAATTTAAGGCCTCAGGCCCCTGAACCATTGTACAGGCTTTTCCCCTGGGAAACAAAACTCACAAGCCACTGTTCTGGGTGTCAGTTTTCAGGACCCACTTGGCACTCTTAAACCAGACCAAGTTGGCACTGGTGCCACCTTGCGTCTGGGAGGCATCCTGCGAGAGGCGCAATTCCAGGAGCCACCCGGCAATTTAAGTCCGCATGACCCTGAACCATTGTACAGGCTTTTTCCCTGGGAAACAAAACTCACAAGCCACTGTTCTGGGTGTCAGTTTTCAGGACCCACTTGACACTCTCAAAGCAGACCAAGTTGGCACTGGTGTTGCTTAGCGACTGGAAAACATCTGGCGAGATGCGGAATTCCAGGAGGCGCCCCGCAATTTAAGGCCGCTGGACCCTGAACCATTGTACAGGCTTTTCCCCTGGGAAACAAAACTCACAAGCCACTGTTCTGGGTGTCAGTTTTCAGGACCCACTTGGCACTCTTAAACCAGACCAAGTTGGCACTGGTGCCACCTTGCATCTGGGAGGCATCCTTCGAGAGGCGGATCTCCAGGAGGCACCCGGCAATTTAAGTCCGCAGGACCCTGAACCATTGTACAGGCTTTTTCCCTGGGAAACAAAACTCACAAGCCACTGTTCTGGGTGTCAGTTTTCAGGACCCACTTGGCACTCTTAAACCAGACCAAGTTGGCACTGGTGCCACCTTGCGTCTGGGAGGCATCCTGCGAGAGGCGCAATTCCAGGAGCCACCCGGCAATTTAAGTCCGCATGACCCTGAACCATTGTACAGGCTTTTTCCCTGGGAAACAAAACTCACAAGCCACTGTTCTGGGTGTCACTTTTCAGGACCCACTTGGCACTCTTAAACCAGACCAAGTTGGAACTGGTGCCACCTTGCGTCTGGGAGGCATCCTGCGAGTGGCCGAATTCCAGGAGGCACCCGGCAATTTAAGGCCTCAGGCCCCTGAACCATTGTACAGGCTTTTTCCTTGGGAAACAAAACTCACAAGCCACTGTTCTGGGTGTCAGTTTTCAGGACCCACTTGACACTCTCAAACCAGACCAAGTTGGAAATGGTGTCATTTTGCGTCTGGGAGGCATCCTGCGAGAGTCCGAATTCCAGGAGGCACCCGGCAATTTAAGGCCTCAGGCCCCTGAACCATTGTACAGGCTTTTTCCCTGGGAAACAAAACTCACAAGCCACTGTTCTGGGTGTCAGTTTTCAGGACCCACTTGACACTCTCAAAGCAGACCAAGTTGGCACTGGTGTTGCTTAGTGACTGGGAAACATCTGGCGTGATGCGGAATTCCAGGAGGCGCCCCGCAATTTAAGGCCGCAGGACCCTGAACCATTGTACAGGCTTTTTCCCTGGGAAACAAAACTCACAAGCCACTGTTCTGGGTGTCAGTTTTCAGGACCCACTTGGCACTCTCAAACCAGACCAAGTTGGCACTGGTGCCACCTTGCGTCTGGGAGGCATCCTTCGAGAGGCGGATCTCCAGGACGCACCCGGCAATTTAAGGCCGCAGGACCCTGAACCATTGTACAGGCTTTTTCCCTGGGAAACAAAACTCACAAGCCACTGTTCTGGGTGTCAGTTTTCAGGACCCACTTGGCACTCTCAAACCAGACCAAGTTGGCACTGGTGCCACCTTGCGTCTGGGACGCATCCTGCGAGAGGCGGAATTCACGGAGGCACCCGGCAATTTAAGGCCGCAGGACCCAAAACCATTCTACAGGCTTTTTCCCTGGGAAACAAAACCCACAAGCCACTGTTCTGGGTGTCAGTTTGCAGGAGGCACCTGGCACTCTCAAACCAGACCAAGTTGGCACTGGTGCCACCTTGCATCTGGGAAGCATCTTGCAAGACGCCGAATTCCAGGAGGCACCCGGCAATTTAAGGCCGCAGGACCCTGAACCATTGTACAGGCTTTTTCCCTGGGAAACAAAACTCACAAGCCACTGTTCTGGGTGTCAGTTTTCAGGACCCACTTGGCACTCTCAAACCAGCTTATGTTGGCACTGGTGTTGCTTAGCGTCTGGGAAACATCTGGTGAGATGCGGAATTCCAGAAGGCACCCGGCAATTAAGGCCGCAGGACCCTGAACCATTTTACAGGCTTTTTCCCTGGGAAACAAAACTCACAAGCCACTGTTCTGGGTGTCAGTTTTCAGGACCCACTTGGCACTCTCAAACCAGACCAAGTTGGCACTGGTGCCACCTTGCGTCTGGGAGGCATCCTGCGAGAGGCAGAATTCCAGGAGGCACCCGGCAATTTAAGGCGGCATTACCTAAACCATTTTACAGGCTTTTTCCCTGGGAAACAAAACTCACAAGCCACTGTTCTGGGTGTCAGTTTGCAGGAGCCACCTGGCACTCTCAAACCAGACCAAGTTGGCACTGGTGCCACCTTGCGTCTGGGAGGCATCCTTCGAGAGGCGGATCTCCAGGAGGCACCCGGCAATTTAAGTCCGCAGGACCCTGAACCATTGTACAGGCTTTTTCCCTGGGAAACAAAACTCACAAGCCACTGTTCTGGGTGTCAGTTTTCAGGACCCACTTGACACTCTCAAACCAGACCTAGTGGGCACTGGTGCCACCTTGCGTCTGGGAGGCATCCTGCGAGAGGCGCAATTCCAGGAGCCACCAGGCAATTTAAGGCCGCAGGACCCTGAACCATTGTACAGGCTTTTTCCCTGGGAAACAAAACTCACAAGCCACTGTTCTGGGTTTCAGTTTTCAGGACCCACTTGGCACTCTTAAACCAGACCAAGTTGGAACTGGTGCCACCTTGCGTGTGGGAGGCATCCTGCAAGTGGCCGAATTCCAGGAGGCACCCGGCAATTTAAGGCCGCATGACCCTGAACCATTGTACAGGCTTTTTCCCTGGGAAACAAATCTCACAAGCCACTGTTCTGGGTGTCAGTTTTCAGGACCCACTTGGCACTCTTAAACCAGACCAAGTTGGAACTGGTGCCATTTTGCGTCTGGGAGGCACCCTGCGAGAGTCCGAATTCCAGGAGGCACCCGGCAATTTAAGGCCTCAGGCCCCTGAACCATTGTACAGGCTTTTCCCCGGGAAACAAAACTCACTAGCCATTGTTCTGGGTGTCAGTTTTCAGGACCCACTTGGCACTCTCAAACCAGACCAAGTTGGCACTGGTGCCACCTTGCGTCTGGGAGGCATCCTGCGAGAGGCGGAATTCCAGGAGGCACCCGGCAATTTAAGGCCGCAGGACCCAGAACCATTCTACAGGCTTTTTCCCTGGAAAAAAAAATTCAGAAGCCACTGTTCTGGGTGTCAGTTTACAGGACCCACTTGGCACTCTCCAACCAGACCAAGTTTGCACTGGTGCCACCTTGCGTCTGGGAGGCATCCTGCAAGACGCCGAATTCCAGGAGGTACCCGGCAATTTAAGGCCTCAGGCTCCTGAACCATTGTATAGGCTTTTCCCCTGGGAAACAAAACTCACAAGCCACTGTTCTGGGTGTCAGTTTTCAGGACCCACTTGACACTCTCAAAGCAGACCAAGTTGGAACTGGTGCCACCTTGCGTCTGGGAGGCATCCTGCGAGAGGTGCAATTCCAGGAGGCACCCGGCAATTTAAGGCCGCAGGACCCTGAACCATTGTACAGGCTTTTTCCCTGGGAAACAAAACTCACAAGCCACTGTTCTGGGTGTCCGTTTCCCGGACCCACTTGACACCCTCAAACCAGACCAAGTTGGCACTGGTGTTGCTTAGGGACTGGGAAACATCTGGCGTGATGCGGAATTCCAGGAGGCGCCCCGCAATTTAAGGCCGCAGGTCCCTGAACCATTGTACAGGCTTTTTCCCTGGGAAACAAAACTCACAAGCCACTGTTCTGGGTGTCAGTTTTCAGGACCCACTTGGCACTCTCAAACCAGACCAAGTTGGCACTGGTGCCACCTTGCGTCTGGGAGGCATCCTTCGAGAGGCGGATCTCCAGGAGGCACCCGGCAATTTAAGTCCGCAGGACCCTGAACCATTGTACAGGCTTTTTCCCTGGGAAACAAAACTCACAAGCCACTGTTCTGGGTGTCAGTTTTCAGGACCCACCTGACACTCTCAAACCAGACCAAGTTGGCACTGGTGCCACCTTGCGTCTGGGAGGCATCCTGCGAGAGGCGCAATTCCAGGAGGCACCCGGCAATTTAAGGCCGCAGGACCCAGAACCATTCTACAGGCCTTTTCCCTGGGAAACAAAACTCACAAGCCAATGCTCTCGGTGTCAGTTTTCAGGACCCACTTGACACTCTCAAAGCAGACCTAGTTGGCACTGGTGCCACCTTGCATCTGGGAGGCATCCTGCGAGTGGCCGAATTCCAGGAGGCACCCGGCAATTTAAGGCCTCAGGCCCCTGAACCATTGTACAGGCTTTTTCCCTGGGAAAAAAAACTCACAAGCCACTGTTCTGGGTGTCAGTTTTCAGGACACACTTGACACTCTCAAAGCAGACCAAGTTGGCACTGGTGTTGCTTAGCGACTGGGAAACATCTGGCGTGATGCGGAATTCCAGGAGGCGCCCCGCAATTAAGGCCGCAGGACCCTGAACCATTGTACAGGCTTTTTCCCTGGGAAACAAAACTCACAAGCCACTGTTCTGGATGTCAGTTTTCAGGACCCACTTGACACTCTCAAAGCAGACCAAGTTGGCACTGGTGTTGCTTAGCTACTGGGAAACATCTGGCGTGATGCGGAATTCCAGGAGGCGCCCCGCAATTTAAGGCCTCAGGCCCCTGAACCATTGCACAGGCCTTTTCCCTGGGAAACAAAACTCACAAGCCACTGTTCTGGGTTTCAGTTTTCAGGACCCACTTGACACTCTCAAAGCAGACCAAGTTGGCACTGGTGCCACCTTGCGTCTGGGAGGCATCCTGCGAGAGGCGGAATTCCAGGAGGCACCCGGCAATTTAAGGCCGCAGGACCCTGAACCATTGTACAGGCTTTTTCCCTGGGAAACAAAACTCACAAGCCACTGTTCTGGGTGTCAGTTTGCAGGACCCACCTGGCACTCTCAAACCAGACCAAGTTGGCACTGGTGCCACCTTGCGTCTGGGAGGCATCCTGCGAGAGGCGCAATTCCAGGAGGCACCCGGCAATTTAAGGCCGCAGGACCCTGAACCATTGTACAGGCTTTTACCCTGGGAAACAAAACTCACAAGCCACTGTTCTGGGTGTCAGTTTTCAGGACCCACTTGGAACTCTCAAAGCAGACCAAGTTGGCACTGGTGTTGCTTAGCGACTGGGAAACATCTGGCGTGATGCAGAATTCCAGGAGGTGCCCCGCAATTTAAGGCCGCAAGACTCTGAACCATTGTACAGGCTTTTTCCCTGGGAAACAAAACTCACAAGCCACTGTTCTGGGTGTCAGTTTTCAGGACCCACTTGGCACTCTAAAACCAGACCAAGTTGGCACTGGTGCCACCTTGCGTCTGGGAGGCATCCTTCGAGAGGCGGATCTCCAGGAGGCATCCGGCAATTTAACTCCGCAGGACCCTGAACCATTGTACAGGCTTTTTCCCTGGGAAACAAAACTCACAAGCCACTGTTCTGGGTGTCAGTTTTCAGGACCCACTTGACACTCTCAAAGCAGACCAAGTTGGCACTGGTGCCACCTTGCGTCTGGGAGGCATCCTGCGAGCGGCGCAATTCCAGGAGGCACCCGGCAATTTAAGGCCTCAGGCCCCTGAACCATTGTACAGGCTTTTTCCCTGGGAAACAAAACTCACAAGCCACTGTTCTGGGTGTCAGTTTTCAGGACCCACTTGGCACTCTCAAACCAGACCAAGTTGGCACTGGTGCCACCTTGCCTCTGGGAGGCATCCTTCGAGAGGCGGATCTCCAGGAGGCGCCCCGCAATTTAAGGCCGCATGACCCTGAACCATTGTACAGGCTTTTTCCCTGGGAAACAAAACTCACAAGCCACTGTTCTGGGTGTCAGTTTTCAGGACCCACTTGACACTCTCAAAGCAGACCAAGTTGGCACTGGTGCCACCTTGCGTCTGGGAGGCATCCTGCGAGAGGCGGATCTCCAGGTGGTACCCGGCTATTAAAGGCGGCATTACCTAAACCATTTTACAGGCTTTTTCCCTGGGAAACAAAACTCACAAGCCACTGTTCTGGGTGTCACTTTGCAGGACACACTTGGCACTCTCAAACCAGACCAAGTTGGCACTGGTGCCACCTTGCGTCTGGGAGGCATCCTGCGAGAGGCCGAATTCCAGGAGGCACCCGGCAATTTAAGGCCTCAGGCCCCTGAACCATTATACAGACTTTTTTCCTGGGAAACAAAACTCACAAGCCACTGCTCTGGGTGTCAGTTTTCAGGACCCACTTGGCACTCTCAAACCAGACCAAGTTGGCACTGGTGCCACCTTGCGTCTGGGAGGCATCCTGCGAGAGGCGGAATTCCAGGAGGCACCCGGCAATTTAAGGCCGCAGGAACCAAAACCATTCTACAGGCTTTTTCCCTGGAAAAAAAAATTCAGAACCACTGTTCTGGGTGTCAGTTTACAGGACCCACTTGGCACTCTCATACCAGACCAAGTTTGCACTGGTGCCACCTTGCGTCTGGGAGGCATCCTGCAAGACGCCGAATTCCAGGAGGCACCCGGCAATATAAGGCCTCAGGCCCCTTACCATTGTACAGGCTTTTCCCCTGGGAAACAAAACTCACAAGCCACTGTTCTGGGTGTCAGTTTTCAGGACCCACTTCACACTCTCAAACCAGACCAAGTTGGCACTGGTGCCACCTTGCGTCTGGGAGGCATCCTGCGAGAGGCGGATCTCCAGGAGGCACCCGGCTATTAAAGGCGGCATTACCTAAACCATTTTACAGGCTTTTTCCCTGGGAAACAAAACTCACAAGCCACTGTTCTGGGTGTCAGTTGGCAGGAGCCACCTGGCACTCTCAAACCAGACCAAGTTGGCACTGGTGCCACCTTGCGTCTGGGAGGCATCCTGAGAGAGGCGGATCTCCAGGTGGCACCCGGCTATTAAAGGCGACATTAACCTAAACCATTTTACAGGCTTTTTCCCTGGGAAACAAAACTCACAAGCCACTGTTCTGGGTGTCAGTTTTCAGGACCCACTTGGCACTCTTAAACCAGACGAAATTGGAACTGGTGCCACCTTGCGTCTGGGAGGCATCCTGCGAGAGGCGGAATTCCAGGAGGCACCCGGCAATTTAAGGCCTCAGGCCCCTGAACCATTGTACAGGATTTTTCCCTGGGAAACAAAACTCACAAGCCACTGTTCTGGGTGTCAGTTTTCAGGACCCACTTGGCACTCTTAAACCAGACCAAGTTGGAACTGGTGCCACCTTGCGTCTGGGAGGCATCCTGCGAGAGGCGCAATTCAAGGAGGCACCCGGCAATTTAAGGCCGCAGGATCCTGAACCATTGTACAGGCTTTTTCCCTGGGAAACAAAACTCACAAGCCACTGTTCTGGGTGTCAGTTTTCAGGACCCACTTGACACTCTCAAACCAGACCAAGTTGGCACTGGTGCCACCTTGCGTCTGGGAGGCATCCTGAGAGAGGCGGATCTCCAGGTGGCACCCGGCTATTAAAGGCGACATTAACCTAAACCATTGTACAGGCTTTTTCCCTGGGAAACAAAACTCACAAGCCACTGTTCTGGGTGTCAGTTTTCAGGACCCACTTGGCACTCTCAAACCAGACCAAGTTGGCACTGGTGCCACCTTGCGTCTGGGAGGCATCCTGCGAGAGGCGGAATTCCAGGAGGCACCCGGCAATTTAAGGCCGCAGGAACCAAAACCATTCTACAGGCTTTTTACCTGGAAAAAAAAATTCAGAAGCCACTGTTCTGGGTGTCAGTTTACAGGACCCACTTGGCACTCTCATACCAGACCAAGTTTGCACTGGTGCCACCTTGCGTCTGGGAGGCATCCCGCAAGACGCCGAATTCCAGAAGGCACCCGGCAATTTAAGGCCTCAGGCCCCTGAACCATTATACAGGCTTTTCCCCTGGGAAACAAAACTCACAAGCCACTGTTCTGGGTGTCAGTTTTCAGGACCCACTTGACACTCTCAAACCAGACCAAGTTGGCACTGGTGCCACCTTGCGTCTGGGAGGCATCCTGCGAGAGGCGCAATTCCAGGAGGCACCCGGCTATTAAAGGCGGCATTACCTAAACCATTTTACAGGCTTTTTCCCTGGGAAACAAAACTCACAAGCCAGTGTTCTGGGTGTCATTTTGCAGGAGCCACCTGTCACTCTCAAACCAGACCAAGTTGGCACTGGTGCCACCTTGCGTCTGGGAGGCATCCTGAGAGAGGCGGATCTCCAGGTGGCACCCAGCTATTAAAGGCGACATTAACCTAAACCATTTTACAGGCTTTTTCCCTGGGAAAGAAAACTCACAAGCCACTGTTCTGGGTGTCAGTTTTCAGGACCCCCTTGGCACTCTTAAACCAGACGAAATTGGAACTGGTGCCACCTTGCGTCTGGGAGGCATCCTGCGAGAGGCGGAATTCCAGGAGGCACCCGGCAATTTAAGGCCTCAGGCCCCTGAACCATTGTACAGGCTTTTTCCCTGGGAAACAAAACTCACAAGCCACTGTTCTGGGTGTCAGTTTTCAGGACCCACTTGGCACTCTTAAACCAGACCAAGTTGGAACTGGTGCCACCTTGCGTCTGGGAGGCATCCTGCGAGTGGCCGAATTCCAGGAGGCACTCGGCAATTTAAGGCCTCAGGACCCTGAACCATTGTACAGGCTTTTTCCCTGGGAAACAAAACTCACAAGCCACTGTTCTGGGTGTCAGTTTTCAGGACCCACTTGGCACTCTCAAAGCAGACCAAGTTGGCACTGGTGTTGCTTAGCGTCTGGGAAACATCTGGCGTGATGCGGAATTCCAGGAGGCGCCCCGCAATTTAAGGCCGCAGGACCCTGAACCATTGTACAGGCTTTTTCCCTGGGAAACAAAACTCACAAGCCACTGTTCTGGGTGTCAGTTTTCAGGACCCACTTCACACTCTCAAACCAGACCAAGTTGGCACTGGTGCCACCTTGCGTCTGGGAGGCATCCTGCGAGAGGCGGATCTCCAGGAGGCACCCGGCTATTAAAGGCGGCATTACCTAAACCATTTTACAGGCTTTTTCCCTGGGAAACAAAACTCACAAGCCACTGTTCTGGGTGTCAGTTTGCAGGAGCCACCTGGCACTCTCAAACCAGACCAAGTTGGCACTGGTGCCACCTTGCGTCTGGGAGGCATCCTGAGAGAGGCGGATCTCCAGGTGGCACCCGGCTATTAAAGGCGACATTAACCTAAACCATTTTACAGGCTTTTTCCCTGGGAAACAAAACTCACAAGCCACTGTTCTGGGTGTCAGTTTTCAGGACCCACTTGGCACTCTTAAACCAGACGAAATTGGAACTGGTGCCACCTTGCGTCTGGGAGGCATCCTGCGAGAGGCGGAATTCCAGGAGGCACCCGGCAATTTAAGGCCTCAGGCCCCTGAACCATTGTACAGGATTTTTCCCTGGGAAACAAAACTCACAAGCCACTGTTCTGGGTGTCAGTTTTCAGGACCCACTTGGCACTCTTAAACCAGACCAAGTTGGAACTGGTGCCACCTTGCGTCTGGGAGGCATCCTGCGAGAGGCGCAATTCCAGGAGGCACCCGGCAATTTAAGGCCGCAGGATCCTGAACCATTGTACAGGCTTTTTCCCTGGGAAACAAAACTCACAAGCCACTGTTCTGGGTGTCAGTTTTCAGGACCCACTTGACACTCTCAAACCAGACCAAGTTGGCACTGGTGCCACCTTGCGTCTGGGAGGCATCCTGAGAGAGGCGGATCTCCAGGTGGCACCCGGCTATTAAAGGCGACATTAACCTAAACCATTGTACAGGCTTTTTCCCTGGGAAACAAAACTCACAAGCCACTGTTCTGGGTGTCAGTTTTCAGGACCCACTTGGCACTCTCAAACCAGACCAAGTTGGCACTGGTGCCACCTTGCGTCTGGGAGGCATCCTGCGAGAGGCGGAATTCCAGGAGGCACCCGGCAATTTAAGGCCGCAGGAACCAAAACCATTCTACAGGCTTTTTACCTGGAAAAAAAAATTCAGAAGCCACTGTTCTGGGTGTCAGTTTACAGGACCCACTTGGCACTCTCATACCAGACCAAGTTTGCACTGGTGCCACCTTGCGTCTGGGAGGCATCCCGCAAGACGCCGAATTCCAGAAGGCACCCGGCAATTTAAGGCCTCAGGCCCCTGAACCATTATACAGGCTTTTCCCCTGGGAAACAAAACTCACAAGCCACTGTTCTGGGTGTCAGTTTTCAGGACCCACTTGACACTCTCAAACCAGACCAAGTTGGCACTGGTGCCACCTTGCGTCTGAAAGGCATCCTGCGAGAGGCGCAATTCCAGGAGGCACCCGGCTATTAAAGGCGGCATTACCTAAACCATTTTACAGGCTTTTTCCCTGGGAAACAAAACTCACAAGCCACTGTTCTGGGTGTCAGTTTGCAGGAGCCACCTGTCACTCTCAAACCAGACCAAGTTGGCACTGGTGCCACCTTGCGTCTGGGAGGCATCCTGAGAGAGGCGGATCTCCAGGTGGCACCCGGCTATTAAAGGCGACATTAACCTAAACCATTTTACAGGCTTTTTCCCTGGGAAAGAAAACTCACAAGCCACTGTTCTGGGTGTCAGTTTTCAGGACCCCCTTGGCACTCTTAAACCAGACGAAATTGGAACTGGTGCCACCTTGCGTCTGGGAGGCATCCTGCGAGAGGCGGAATTCCAGGAGGCACCCGGCAATTTAAGGCCTCAGGCCCCTGAACCATTGTACAGGCTTTTCCCCTGGGAAACAAAACTCACAAGCCACTGTTCTGGGTGTCAGTTTTCAGGACCCACTTGGCACTCTTAAACCAGACCAAGTTGGAACTGGTGCCACCTTGCGTCTGGGAGGCATCCTGCGAGTGGCCGAATTCCAGGAGGCACTCGGCAATTTAAGGCCTCAGGCCCCTGAACCATTGTACAGGCTTTTTCCCTGGGAAACAAAACTCACAAGCCACTGTTCTGGGTGTCAGTTTTCAGGACCCACTTGGCACTCTCAAAGCAGACCAAGTTGGCACTGGTGTTGCTTAGCGTCTGGGAAACATCTGGCGTGATGCGGAATTCCAGGAGGCGCCCCGCAATTTAAGGCCGCAGGACCCTGAACCATTGTACAGGCTTTTTCCCTGGGAAACAAAACTCACAAGCCACTGTTCTGGGTGTCAGTTTTCAGGACCCACTTGGCACTCTCAAACCATACCAAGTTGGCACTGGTGCCACCTTGCGTCTGGGAGGCATCCTGCGAGAGGCGGAATTCCAGGAGGCACCCGGCAATTAAAGGCCGTAGGACCCAAAACCATTGTACAGGCTTTTTCCCTGGAAAAAAAAATTCAGAAGCCACTGTTCTGGGTGTCAGTTTACAGGACCCACTTGGCACTCTCAAACCAGACCAAGTTGGCACTGGTGCCACCTTGCGTCTGGGAGGCATCCTGCGAGAGGCGCAATTCCAGGAGGCACCCGGCAATTTAAGGCCGCAGGACCCTGAACCATTGTACAGGCTTTTTCCCTGGGAAACAAAACTCACAAGCCACTGTTCTGGGTGTCAGTTTTCAGGACCCACTTGACACTCTCAAAGCAGACCAAGTTGGCACTGGTGTTGCTTAGCGACTGGGAAACATCTGGCGTGATGCGGAATTCCAGGAGCCGCCCCGCAATTTAAGGCCGCAGGACCCTGAACCATTGTACAGGCTTTTTCCCTGGGAAACAAAACTCACAAGCCACTGTTCTGGGTGTCAGTTTTCAGGACCCACTTGACACTCTCAAAGCAGACCAAGTTGGCACTGGTGTTGCTTAGCTACTGGGAAACATCTGGCGTGATGCGGAATTCCAGGAGGCGCCCCGCAATTTAAGGCCTCAGGCCCCTGAACCATTGTACAGGCCTTTTCCCTGGGAAACAAAACTCACAAGCCACTGTTCTGGGTGTCAGTTTTCAGGACCCACTTGGAACTCTCAAACCAGACCAAGTTGGCACTGGTGCCACCTTGCGTCTGGGAGGCATCCTTCGAGAGGCGGATCTCCAGGAGGCACCCGGCAATTTAAGTCCGCAGGACCCTGAACCATTTTACAGGCTTTTTCCCTGGGAAACAAAACTCACAAGCCACTGCACTGGGTGTCAGTTTTCAGGACCCACTTGACACTCTCAAACCAGACCAAGTTGGCACTGGTGCCACCTTGCGTCTGGGAGGCATCCTGCGTGAGGCGCAATTCCAGGAGGCACCCGGCAATTTAAGGCCGCAGGACCCTGAACCATTGTACTGGCTTTTTCCCTGGGAAACAAAACTCACAAGCCACTGTTCTGGGTGTCAGTTTTCAGGACCCACTTGACACTCTCAAAGCAGACCAAGTTGGCACTGGTGTTGCTTAGCGACTGGGAAACATCTGGCGTGATGCAGAATTCCAGGAGGTGCCCCGCAATTTAAGGCCGCAGGACTCTGAACCATTGTACAGGCTTTTTCCCTGGGAAACAAAACTCACAAGCCACTGTTCTGGGTGTCAGTTTTCAGGACCCACTTGGCACTCTCAAACCAGACCAAGTTGGCACTGGTGCCACCTTGCCTCTGGGAGGCATCCTTCGAGAGGCGGATCTCCAGGAGGCACCCGGCAATTTAAGTCCGCAGGACCCTGAACCATTTTACAGGCTTTTTCCCTGGGAAACAAAACTCACAAGCCACTGTTCTGGGTGTCAGTTTTCAGGACCCACTTGACACTCTCAAAGCAGACCAAGTTGGCACTGGTGCCACCTTGCGTCTGGGAGACATCCTGCGAGAGGCGCAATTCCAGGAGCCACCCGGCAATTTAAGGCCGCATGACCCTGAACCATTTTACAGGCTTTTTCCCTGGGAAACAAAACTCACAAGCCACTGTTCTGGGTGTCAGTTTTCAGGACCCACTTGGCACTCTTAAACCAGACCAAGTTGGAACTGGTGCCACCTTGCGTCTGGGAGGCATCCTGCGAGTGGCCGAATTCCAGGAGGCACCCGGCAATTTAAGGCCTCAGGCCCCTGAACCATTGTACAGGCTTTTTCCTTGGGAAACAAAACTCACAAGTCACTGGTCTGGGTGTCAGTTTTCAGGACCCACTTGGCACTCTTAAACCAGACCAAGTTGGAACTGGTGCCACCTTGCATCTGGGAGGCATCCTGGGAGAGGCCGAATTCCAGGAGTCACCCGGCAATTTAAGGCCGCAGGACCCTGAACCATTGTACAGGCTTTTCCCCTTAAAAAAAAATTCAGAAGCCACTGTTCTGGGTGTCAGTTTTCAGGACCCACTTGGCACTCTCAAACCAGACCAAGTTTGCACTGGTGCCACCTTGCGTCTGGGAGGCATCCTGCAAGACGCCGAATTCCAGGAGGCACCCGGCAATTTAAGGCCTCAGGCCCCTGAACCATTGTACAGGCTTTTCCCCTGGGAAACAAAACTCACAAGCCACTGTTCTGGGTGTCAGTTTTCAGGACCCACTTGACACTCTCAAACCAGACCAAGTTGGCACTGGTGCCACCTTGCGTCTGGGAGGCATCCTGCGAGAGGCGTTCTCCAGGTGGTACCCGGCTATTAAAGGCGGCATTACCTAAACCATTTTACAGGCTTTTTCCCTGGGAAACAAAACTCACAAGCCACTGTTCTGGGTGTCACTTTGCAGGACACACTTGGCACTCTCAAACCAGACCAAGTTGGCACTGGTGCCACCTTGCGTCTGGGAGGCATCCTGCGAGAGGCCGAATTCCAGGAGGCACCCGGCAATTTAAGGCCTCAGGCCCCTGAACCATTATACAGACTTTTTCCCTGGGAAACAAAACTCACAAGCCACTGCTCTGGGTGTCAGTTTTCAGGACCCACTTGGCACTCTCAAACCAGACCAAGTTGGCACTGGTGCCACCTTGTGTCTGGGAGGCATCCTGCGAGATGCGGAATTCCAGGAGGCACCCGGCAATTTAAGGCCGCAGGACCCAAAACCATTCTACAGGCTTTTTCCCTGGAAAACAAAATTCAGAAGCCACTGTTCTGGGTGTCAGTTTTCAGGACCCACTTGGCACTCTCAAACCAGACCAAGTTGGCACTGGTGCCACCTTGCGTCTGGGAGGCATCCTGCGAGAGGCGGAATTCCAGGAGGCACCCGGCAATTTAAGGCCGCAGGAACCAAAACCATTCTACAGGCTTTTTCCCTGGAAAAAAAAATTCAGAACCACTGTTCTGGGTGTCAGTTTACAGGACCCACTTGGCACTATCATACCAGACCAAGTTTGCACTGGTGCCACCTTGCGTCTGGGAGGCATCCTGCAAGACGCCGAATTCCAGGAGGCACCCGGCAATTTAAGGCCTCAGGCCCCTGAACCATTGTACAGGCTTTTCCCCTGGGAAACAAAACTCACAAGCCACTGTTCTGGGTGTCAGTTTTCAGGACCCACTTGACACTCTCAAACCAGACCAAGTTGGCACTGGTGCCACCTTGCGTCTGGGAGGCATCCTGCGAGAGGCGGAATTCCAGGAGGCACCCGGCTATTAAAGGCGGCATTACCTAAACCATTTTACAGGCTTTTTCCCTGGGAAACAAAACTCACAAGCCACTGTTCTGGGCGTCAGTTTGCAGGAGCCACCTGGCACTCTCAAACCAGACCAAGTTGGCACTGGTGCCACCTTGCGTCTGGGAGGCATCCTGAGAGAGGCGGATCTCCAGGTGGCACCCGGCTATTAAAGGCGACATTAACCTAAACCATTTTACAGGCTTTTTCCCTGGGAAACAAAACTCACAAGCCACTGTTCTGGGTGTCAGTTTTCAAGACCCACTTGGCACTCTTAAACCAGACAAAATTGGAACTGGTGCCACCTTGCGTCTGTGAGGCATCCTGCGAGAGGCGGAATTCTAGGAGGCACCCGGCAATTTAAGGCCTCAGGCCCCTGAACCATTTTACAGGCTTTTCCCCTGGGAAACAAAACTCACAAGCCACTGTTCTGGGTGTCAGTTTTCAGGACCCACTTGGCACTCTTAAACCAGACCAAGTTGGAACTGGTGCCACCTTGCGTCTGGGAGGCATCCTGCGAGAGGCGCAATTCAAGGAGGCACCCGGCAATTTAAGGCCGCAGGATCCTGAACCATTGTACAGGCTTTTTCCCTGGGAAACAAAACTCACAAGCCACTGTTCTGGGTGTCAGTTTTCAGGACCCACTTGACACTCTCAAACCAGACCAAGTTGGCACTGGTGCCACCTTGCGTCTGGGAGGCATCCTGAGAGAGGCGGATCTCCACGTGGCACCCGGCTATTAAAGGCGACATTAACCTAAACCATTTTACAGGCTTTTTCCCTGGGAAAGAAAACTCACAAGCCACTGTTCTGGGTGTCAGTTTTCAGGACCCACTTGGCACTCTTAAACCAGACGAAGCTGGAACTGGTGCCACCTTGCGTCTGGGAGGCATCCTGCGAGAGGCGCAATTCCAGGAGGCACCCGTCAATTTAAGGCCTCAGGCCCCTGAACCATTGTACAGGCTTTTTCCCTGGGAAACAAAACTCACAAGCCACTGTTCTGGGTGTCAGTTTTCAGGACCCACTTGACACTCTCAAAGCAGACCAAGTTGGCACTGGTGCCACCTTGCGTCTGGGAGGCATCCTGAGAGAGGCGGAATTCCAGGAGGCACCCGGCAATTTAAGGCCGCAGGACCCAAAACCATTCTACAGGCTTTTTCCCTGGAAAACAAAATTCAGAAGCCACTGTTCTGGATGTCAGTTTGCAGGACCCACTTGGAACTCTTAAACCAGACCAAGTTGGAACTGGTGCCACCTTGCGTCTGGGAGGCATTTTGCAAGACGGCGAATTCCCGGAGGCACGTGGCAATTTAAGACCGCAGGACCCTGAATCATTGTACAGGCTTTTTCCCTGGGAAACAAAACTCACAAGCCACTGTTCTGGGTGTCAGTTTTCAGGACCCACTTGGCACTCTTAAACCAGACCAATTTGGCACTGGTGTTGCTTAGCGTCTGGGAAACATCTGGCGAGATGCGGAATTCCAGGAGGCACCCGGCAATTTAAGGCCGCAGGAACCAAAACCATTCTACAGGCTTTTTCCCTGGAAAAAAAAATTCAGAAGCCACTGTTCTGTGTGTCAGTTTACAGGACCCACTTGGCACTCTCATACCAGACCAAGTTGGCACTGGTGCCACCTTTTGTCTGGGAGGCATCCTGCGAGAGGCGGATCTCCAGGAGGCACCCGGCTATTAAAGGCGGCGTTACCTAAACCATTGTACAGGCTTTTTCCCTGGGAAACAAAACTCACAAGCCAGTGTTCTGGGTGTCATTTTGCAGGAGCCACCTGTCACTCTCAAACCAGACCAAGTTGGCACTGGTGCCACCTTGCGTCTGGGAGGCATCCTGAGAGAGGCGGATCTCCAGGTGGCACCCGGCTATTAAAGGCGACATTAACCTAAACCATTTTACAAGCTTTTTCCCTGGGAAAGAAAACTCACAAGCCACTGTTCTGGGTGTCAGTTTTCAGGACCCACTTGGCACTCTTAAACCAGACGAAATTGGAACTGGTGCCACCTTGCGTCATGGAGGCATCCTGCGAGAGGCGCAATTCCAGGAGGCACCCGGCAATTTAAGGCCTCAGGCCCCTGAACCATTGTACAGGATTTTTCCCTGGGAAACAAAACTCACAAGCCACTGTTCTGGGTGTCAGTTTTCAGGACCCACTTGACACTCTCAAACCAGACCAAGTTGGCACTGGTGCCACCTTGCGTCTGGGAGGCATCCTGCGAGTGGCCGAATTCCAGGAGGCACTCGACAATTTAAGGCCTCAGGCCCCTGAACCATTTTACAGGCTTTTTCCCTGGGAAACAAAACTCACAAGCAACTGTTCTGGGTGTCAGTTTTCAGGACCCACTTAACACTCTCAAAGCAGACCAAGTTGGCACTGGTGTTGCTTAGCGTCTGGGAAACATCTGGCGAGATGCGGAATTCCAGAAGGCGCCCCGCAATTTAAGGCCGCAGGACCCTGAACCATTGTACAGGCTTTTTCCCTGGGAAACAAAACTCACAAGCCACTGTTCTGGGTGTCAGTTTTCAGGACCCACTTGGCACTCTCAAACCAGACCAAGTTGGCACTGGTGCCACCTTGCGTCTGGGACGCATCCTGCGAGAGGCGGAATTCCAGGAGGCACCCGGCAATTAAAGGCCGCAGGACCCAAAACCATTCTACAGGCTTTTTCCCTGGAAAAAAAAATTCAGAAGCCACTGTTCTGGGTATCAGTTTACAGGACCCACTTGGCACTCTCAAAGCAGACCAAGTTGGCACTGGTGCCACCTTGTTTCTGGGAGGCATCCTGCAAGACGCCGAATTCCAGGAGGCACCCGGCAATTTAAGGCCTCAGGCCCCTGAACCATTGTACAGGCTTTTCCCCTGGGAAACAAAACTCACAAGCCACTGTTCTGGGTGTCAGTTTTGAGGACCCACCTGTCACTCTCAAACCAGACCAAGTTTGCACTGGTGCTACCTTGTTTCTGGGAGATATCCTGCGAGAGGTGCAATTCCAGGAGGCACCCGGCAATTTAAGGCCGCAGGACCCTGAACCATTGTACAGGCTTTTTCCCTGGGAAACAAAACTCACAAGCCACTGTTCTGGGTGTCAGTTTTCAGGAGCCACCTGGCACTCTTAAACCAGGCAAAGTTGGCACTGGTGTCACCTTGCGTCTGGGAGGCATCCTGCGAGAGGTCGAATTCCAGGAGGCACCCGGCAAATTAAGGCCTCAGGCCCCTGAACCATTTTACAGGCTTTTTCCCTGGGAAACAAAATTCAGAAGCCACTGTCCTGGGTGTCAGTTTGCAGGACCCACTTGGCACTCTCAAACCAGACCAAGTTGGCACTGGTGCCACCTTGTGTCTGGGAGGCATCCTGCGAGAGGCGGAATTCCAGGAGGCACCCGGCAATTTAAGGCCGCAGGACCCAAAACCATTCTACAGGCTTTTTCCCTGGAAAACAAAATTCAGAAGCCACTGTTCTGGGTGTCAGTTTTCAGGACCCACTTGGCACTCTCAAACCAGACCAAGTTGGCACTGGTGCCACTTAGCGTCTGGGAGGCATCCTGCGAGAGGCGGAATTCCAGGAGGCACCCGGCAATTTAAGGCCGCAGGACCCAAAACAATTCTACAGGCTTTTTCCCTGGAAAACAAAATTCAGAAGCCACTGTCCTGGGTGTCAGTTTTCAGGACCCACTTGGCACTCTCAAACCAGACCAAGTTGGCACTGGTGCCACCTTGCGTCTGGGAGGCATCTTGCAAGACGCCGAATTCCAGGAGGCACCCGGCAATTTAAGGCCTCAGGCCCCTGAACCATTGTACAGGCTTTTTCCCTGGGAAACAAAACTCACAAGCCAGTGTTCTGGGTGTCATTTTGCAGGAGCCACCTGTCACTCTCAAACCAGACCAAGTTGGCACTGGTGCCACCTTGCGTCTGGGAGGCATCCTGAGAGAGGCGGATCTCCAGGTGGCACCCGGCTATTAAAGGCGACATTAACCTAAACCATTTTACAAGCTTTTTCCCTGGGAAAGAAAACTCACAAGCCACTGTTCTGGGTGTCAGTTTTCAGGACCCACTTGGCACTCTTAAACCAGACGAAATTGGAACTGGTGCCACCTTGCGTCATGGAGGCATCCTGCGAGAGGCGCAATTCCAGGAGGCACCCGGCAATTTAAGGCCTCAGGCCCCTGAACCATTGTACAGGATTTTTCCCTGGGAAACAAAACTCACAAGCCACTGTTCTGGGTGTCAGTTTTCAAGACCCACTTGGCACTCTTAAACCAGACAAAATTGGAACTGGTGCCACCTTGCGTCTGTGAGGCATCCTGCGAGAGGCGGAATTCTAGGAGGCACCCGGCAATTTAAGGCCTCAGGCCCCTGAACCATTTTACAGGCTTTTCCCCTGGGAAACAAAACTCACAAGCCACTGTTCTGGGTGTCAGTTTTCAGGACCCACTTGGCACTCTTAAACCAGACCAAGTGTGAACTGGTGCCACCTTGCGTCTGGGAGGCATCCTGCGAGAGGCGCAATTCAAGGAGGCACCCGGCAATTTAAGGCCGCAGGATCCTGAACCATTGTACAGGCTTTTTCCCTGGGAAACAAAACTCACAAGCCACTGTTCTGGGTGTCAGTTTTCAGGACCCACTTGACACTCTCAAACCAGACCAAGTTGGCACTGGTGCCACCTTGCGTCTGGGAGGCATCCTGAGAGAGGCGGATCTCCACGTGGCACCCGGCTATTAAAGGCGACATTAACCTAAACCATTTTACAGGCTTTTTCCCTGGGAAAGAAAACTCACAAGCCACTGTTCTGGGTGTCAGTTTTCAGGACCCACTTGGCACTCTTAAACCAGACGAAGCTGGAACTGGTGCCACCTTGCGTCTGGGAGGCATCCTGCGAGAGGCGCAATTCCAGGAGGCACCCGTCAATTTAAGGCCTCAGGCCCCTGAACCATTGTACAGGCTTTTTCCCTGGGAAACAAAACTCACAAGCCACTGTTCTGGGTGTCAGTTTTCAGGACCCACTTGACACTCTCAAAGCAGACCAAGTTGGCACTGGTGCCACCTTGCGTCTGGGAGGCATCCTGAGAGAGGCGGAATTCCAGGAGGCACCCGGCAATTTAAGGCCGCAGGACCCATAACCATTCTACAGGCTTTTTCCCTGGAAAACAAAATTCAGAAGCCACTGTTCTGGATGTCAGTTTGCAGGACCCACTTGGAACTCTTAAACCAGACCAAGTTGGAACTGGTGCCACCTTGCGTCTGGGAGGCATTTTGCAAGACGGCGAATTCCCGGAGGCACGTGGCAATTTAAGACCGCAGGACCCTGAATCATTGTACAGGCTTTTTCCCTGGGAAACAAAACTCACAAGCCACTGTTCTGGGTGTCAGTTTTCAGGACCCACTTGGCACACTTAAACCAGACCAATTTGGCACTGGTGTTGCTTAGCGTCTGGGAAACATCTGGCGAGATGCGGAATTCCAGGAGGCACCCAGCAATTTAAGGCCGCAGGAACCAAAACCATTCTACAGGCTTTTTCCCTGGAAAAAAAAATTCAGAAGCCACTGTTCTGTGTGTCAGTTTACAGGACCCACTTGGCACTCTCATACCAGACCAAGTTTGCACTGGTGCCACCTTGCGTCTGGGAGGCATCCTGCAAGA
Source organism: Fringilla coelebs (assembly GCF_963513975.1). Classification (NCBI taxonomy): domain Eukaryota; kingdom Metazoa; phylum Chordata; class Aves; order Passeriformes; family Fringillidae; genus Fringilla; species Fringilla coelebs. Next base: position 1,845,640 of record NC_140048.1, read on the forward strand.
CGCCGAATTCCAGGAGGCACCCGGCAATTTAAGGCCTCAGGCCCCTGAACCATTATACAGGCTTTTCCCCTGGGAAACAAAACTCACAAGCCACTGTTCTGGGTGTCAGTTTTCAGGACCCACTTGACACTCTCAAACCAGACCAAGTTGGCACTGGTGCCACCTTTTGTCTGGGAGGCATCCTGCGAGAGGCGGATCTCCAGGAGGCACCCGGCTATTAAAGGCGGCGTTACCTAAACCATTGTACAGGCTTTTTCCCTGGGAAACAAAACTCACAAGCCAGTGTTCTGGGTGTCATTTTGCAGGAGCCACCTGTCACTCTCAAACCAGACCAAGTTGGCACTGGTGCCACCTTGCGTCTGGGAGGCATCCTGAGAGAGGCGGATCTCCAGGTGGCACCCGGCTATTAAAGGCGACATTAACCTAAACCATTTTACAAGCTTTTTCCCTTGGAAAGAAAACTCACAAGCCACTGTTCTGGGTGTCAGTTTTCAGGACCCACTTGGCACTCTTAAACCAGACGAAATTGGAACTGGTGCCACCTTGCGTCATGGAGGCATCCTGCGAGAGGCGCAATTCCAGGAGGCACCCGGCAATTTAAGGCCTCAGGCCCCTGAACCATTGTACAGGATTTTTCCCTGGGAAACAAAACTCACAAGCCACTGTTCTGGGTGTCAGTTTTCAGGACCCACTTGGCACTCTTAAACCAGACCAAGTTGGAACTGGTGCCACCTTGCGTCTGGGAGGCATCCTGCGAGTGGCCGAATTCCAGGAGGCACTCGGCAATTTAAGGCCTCAGGCCCCTGAACCATTTTACAGGCTTTTTCCCTGGGAAACAAAACTCACAAGCAACTGTTCTGGGTGTCAGTTTTCAGGACCCACTTAACACTCTCAAAGCAGACCAAGTTGGCACTGGTGTTGCTTAGCGTCTGGGAAACATCTGGCGAGATGCGGAATTCCAGAAGGCGCCCCGCAATTTAAGGCCGCAGGACCCTGAACCATTGTACAGGCTTTTTCCCTGGGAAACAAAACTCACAAGCCACTGTTCTGGGTGTCAGTTTTCAGGACCCACTTGGCACTCTCAAACCAGACCAAGTTGGCACTGGTGCCACCTTGCGTCTGGGACGCATTCTGCGAGAGGCGGAATTCCAGGAGGCACCCGGCAATTAAAGGCCGCAGGACCCAAAACCATTCTACAGGCTTTTTCCCTGGAAAAAAAAATTCAGAAGCCACTGTTCTGGGTATCAGTTTACAGGACCCACTTGGCACTCTCAAAGCAGACCAAGTTGGCACTGGTGCCACCTTGTTTCTTGGAGGCATCCTGCAAGACGCCGAATTCCAGGAGGCACCCGGCAATTTAAGGCCTCAGGCCCCTGAACCATTGTACAGGCTTTTCCCCTGGGAAACAAAACTCACAAGCCACTGTTCTGGGTGTCAGTTTTGAGGACCCACCTGTCACTCTCAAACCAGACCAAGTTTGCACTGGTGCTACCTTGTTTCTGGGAGATATCCTGCGAGAGGTGCAATTCCAGGAGGCACCCGGCAATTTAAGGCCGCAGGACCCTGAACCATTGTACAGGCTTTTTCCCTGGGAAACAAAACTCACAAGCCATTGCTCTGGGTGTCAGTTTTCAGGACCCACTTGACACTCTCAAAGCAGACCTAGTTGGCACTGGTGCCACCTTGCATCTGGGAGGCATCCTGCGAGTGGCCGAATTCCAGGAGGCACCCGGCAATTTAAGGCCTCAGGCCCCTGAACCATTGTACAGGCTTTTTCCCTGGGAAACAAAACTCACAAGCCACTGTTCTGGGTGTCAGTTTTCAGGACACACTTGACACTCTCAAAGCAGACCATGTTGGCACTGGTGTTGCTTAGCGACTGGGAAACATCTGGCGTGATGCAGAATTCCAGGAGGTGCCCCGCAATTTAAGGCCGCAGGACTCTGAACCATTGTACAGGCTTTTTCCCTGGGAAACAAAACTCACAAGCCACTGTTCTGGGTGTCAGTTTTCAGGACCCACTTGGCACTCTCAAACCAGACCAAGTTGGCACTGGTGCCACCTTGCCTCTGGGAGGCATCCTTCGAGAGGCGGATCTCCAGGAGGCACCCGGCAATTTAAGTCCGCAGGACCCTGAACCATTGTACAGGCTTTTTCCCTGGGAAACAAAACTCACAAGCCACTGTTCTGGGTGTCAGTTTTCAGGACCCACTTGACACTCTCAAACCAGACCAAGTTGGCACTGGTGCCACCTTGCGTCTGGGAGACATCCTGCGAGAGGCGCAATTCCAGGAGGCACCCGGCAATTTAAGGCCGCATGACCCTGAACCATTTTACAGGCTTTTTCCCTGGGAAACAAAACTCACAAGCCACTGTTCTGGGTGTCAGTTTTCAGGACCCACTTGGCACTCTTAAACCAGACCAAGTTGGAACTGGTGCCACCTTGCGTCTGGGAGGCATCCTGCGAGTGGCCGAATTCCAGGAGGCACCCGGCAATTTAAGGCCTCAGGCCCCTGAACCATTGTACAGGCTTTTTCCTTGGGAAACAAAACTCACAAGTCACTGGTCTGGGTGTCAGTTTTCAGGACCCACTTGGCACTCTTAAACCAGACCAAGTTGGAACTGGTGCCACCTTGCATCTGGGAGGCATCCTGGGAGAGGCCGAATTCCAGGAGTCACCCGGCAATTTAAGGCCGCAGGACCCTGAACCATTGTACAGGCTTTTCCCCTTAAAAAAAAATTCAGAAGCCACTGTTCTGGGTGTCAGTTTTCAGGACCCACTTGGCACTCTCAAACCAGACCAAGTTTGCACTGGTGCCACCTTGCGTCTGGGAGGCATCCTGCAAGACGCCGAATTCCAGGAGGCACCCGGCAATTTAAGGCCTCAGGCCCCTGAACCATTGTACAGGCTTTTCCCCTGGGAAACAAAACTCACAAGCCACTGTTCTGGGTGTCAGTTTTCAGGACCCACTTGACACTCTCAAACCAGACCAAGTTGGCACTGGTGCCACCTTGCGTCTGGGAGGCATCCTGCGAGAGGCGTTCTCCAGGTGGTACCCGGCTATTAAAGGCGGCATTACCTAAACCATTTTACAGGCTTTTTCCCTGGGAAACAAAACTCACAAGCCACTGTTCTGGGTGTCACTTTGCAGGACACACTTGGCACTCTCAAACCAGACCAAGTTGGCACTGGTGCCACCTTGCGTCTGGGAGGCATCCTGCGAGAGGCCGAATTCCAGGAGGCACCCGGCAATTTAAGGCCTCAGGCCCTTGAACCATTATACAGACTTTTTCCCTGGGAAACAAAACACACAAGCCACTGCTCTGGGTGTCAGTTTTCAGGACCCACTTGGCACTCTCAAACCAGACCAAGTTGGCACTGGTGCCACCTTGTGTCTGGGAGGCATCCTGCGAGATGCGGAATTCCAGGAGGCACCCGGCAATTTAAGGCCGCGGGACCCAAAACCATTCTACAGGCTTTTTCCCTGGAAAACAAAATTCAGAAGCCACTGTTCTGGGTGTCAGTTTTCAGGACCCACTTGGCACTCTCAAACCAGACCAAGTTGGCACTGGTGCCACCTTGCGTCTGGGAGGCATCCTGCGAGAGGCGGAATTCCAGGAGGCACCCGGCAATTTAAGGCCGCAGGAACCAAAACCATTCTACAGGCTTTTTCCCTGGAAAAAAAAATTCAGAACCACTGTTCTGGGTGTCAGTTTACAGGACCCACTTGGCACTCTCAAACCAGACCAAGTTTGCACTGGTGCCACCTTGCGTCTGGGAGGCATCCTGCAAGACGCCGAATTCCAGGAGGCACCCGGCAATTTAAGGCCTCAGGCCCCTGAACCATTGTACAGGCTTTTCCCCTGGGAAACAAAACTCACAAGCCACTGTTCTGGGTGTCAGTTTTCAGGACCCACTTGACACTCTCAAACCAGACCAAGTTGGCACTGGTGCCACCTTGCGTCTGGGAGGCATCCTGCGAGAGGCGGATCTCCAGGAGGCACCCGGCTATTAAAGGCGGCATTACCTAAACCATTTTACAGGCTTTTTCCCTGGGAAACAAAACTCACAAGCCACTGTTCTGGGCGTCAGTTTGCAGGAGCCACCTGGCACTCTCAAACCAGACCAAGTTGGCACTGGTGCCACCTTGCGTCTGGGAGGCATCCTGAGAGAGGCGGATCTCCAGGTGGCACCCGGCTATTAAAGGCGACATTAACCTAAACCATTTTACAGGCTTTTTCCCTGGGAAACAAAACTCACAAGCCACTGTTCTGGGTGTCAGTTTTCAAGACCCACTTGGCACTCTTAAACCAGACAAAATTGGAACTGGTGCCACCTTGCGTCTGTGAGGCATCCTGCGAGAGGCGGAATTCTAGGAGGCACCCGGCAATTTAAGGCCTCAGGCCCCTGAACCATTTTACAGGCTTTTCCCCTGGGAAACAAAACTCACAAGCCACTGTTCTGGGTGTCAGTTTTCAGGACCCACTTGGCACTCTTAAACCAGACCAAGTTGGAACTGGTGCCACCTTGCGTCTGGGAGGCATCCTGCGAGAGGCGCAATTCAAGGAGGCACCCGGCAATTTAAGGCCGCAGGGTCCTGAACCATTGTACAGGCTTTTTCCCTGGGAAACAAAACTCACAAGCCACTGTTCTGGGTGTCAGTTTTCAGGACCCACTTGACACTCTCAAACCAGACCAAGTTGGCACTGGTGCCACCTTGCGTCTGGGAGGCATCCTGAGAGAGGCGGATCTCCACGTGGCACCCGGCTATTAAAGGCGACATTAACCTAAACCATTTTACAGGCTTTTTCCCTGGGAAAGAAAACTCACAAGCCACTGTTCTGGGTGTCAGTTTTCAGGACCCACTTGGCACTCTTAAACCAGACGAAGCTGGAACTGGTGCCACCTTGCGTCTGGGAGGCATCCTGCGAGAGGCGCAATTCCAGGAGGCACCCGTCAATTTAAGGCCTCAGGCCCCTGAACCATTGTACAGGCTTTTTCCCTGGGAAACAAAACTCACAAGCCACTGTTCTGGGTGTCAGTTTTCAGGACCCACTTGACACTCTCAAAGCAGACCAAGTTGGCACTGGTGCCACCTTGCGTCTGGGAGGCATCCTGAGAGAGGCGGAATTCCAGGAGGCACCCGGCAATTTAAGGCCGCAGGACCCAAAACCATTCTACAGGCTTTTTCCCTGGAAAACAAAATTCAGAAGCCACTGTTCTGGATGTCAGTTTGCAGGACCCACTTGGAACTCTTAAACCAGACCAAGTTGGAACTGGTGCCACCTTGCGTCTGGGAGGCATTTTGCAAGACGGCGAATTCCCGGAGGCACGTGGCAATTTAAGACCGCAGGACCCTGAATCATTGTACAGGCTTTTTCCCTGGGAAACAAAACTCACAAGCCACTGTTCTGGGTGTCAGTTTTCAGGACCCACTTGGCACTCTTAAACCAGACCAATTTGGCACTGGTGTTGCTTAGCGTCTGGGAAACATCTGGCGAGATGCGGAATTCCAGGAGGCACCCGGCAATTTAAGGCCGCAGGAACCAAAACCATTCTACAGGCTTTTTCCCTGGAAAAAAAAATTCAGAAGCCACTGTTCTGGGTGTCAGTTTACAGGACCCACTTGGCACTCTCATACCAGACCAAGTTTGCACTGGTGCCACCTTGCGTCTGGGAGGCATCCTGCAAGACGCCGAATTCCAGGAGGCACCCGGCAATTTAAGGCCTCAGGCCCCTGAACCATTATACAGGCTTTTCCCCTGGGAAACAAAACTCACAAGCCACTGTTCTGGGTGTCAGTTTTCAGGACCCACTTGACACTCTCAAACCAGACCAAGTTGGCACTGGTGCCACCTTGTGTCTGGGAGGCATCCTGCGAGAGGCGGATCTCCAGGAGGCACCCGGCTATTAAAGGCGGCGTTACCTAAACCATTGTACAGGCTTTTTCCCTGGGAAACAAAACTCACAAGCCAGTGTTCTGGGTGTCATTTTGCAGGAGCCACCTGTCACTCTCAAACCAGACCAAGATGGCACTGGTGCCACCTTGCGTCTGGGAGGCATCCTGAGAGAGGCGGATCTCCAGGTGGCACCCGGCTATTAAAGGCGACATTAACCTAAACCATTTTACAAGCTTTTTCCCTGGGAAAGAAAACTCACAAGCCACTGTTCTGGGTGTCAGTTTTGAGGACCCACCTGTCACTCTCAAACCAGACCAAGTTTGCACTGGTGCCACCTTGTTTCTGGGAGATATCCTGCGAGTGGAGCAATTCCAGGAGGCACCCGGCAATTTAAGGCCGCAGGACCCTGAACCATTGTACAGGCTTTTTCCCTGGAAAAAAAAATTCAGAAGCCACTGTCCTGGGTGTCAGTTTTCAGGACCCACTTGGCACTCTTAAACCAGACCAAGTTGGAACTGGTGCCACCTTGCGTCTGGGAGGCATCCTGCGAGTGGCCGAATTCCAGGAGGCACTCGGCAATTTAAGGCCTCAGGCCCCTGAACCATTTTACAGGCTTTTTCCCTGGGAAACAAAACTCACAAGCCACTGTTCTGGGTGTCAGTTTTCAGGACCCACTTAACACTCTCAAAGCAGACCAAGTTGGCACTGGTGTTGCTTAGCGTCTGGGAAACATCTGGCGTGATGCGGAATTCCAGGAGGCGCCCCGCAATTTAAGGCCGCAGGACCCTGAACCATTGTACAGGCTTTTTCCCTGGGAAACAAAACTCACAAGCCACTGTTCTGGGTGTCAGTTTTCAGGACCCACTTGGCACTCTCAAACCAGACCAAGTTGGCACTGGTGCCACCTTGCGTCTGGGACGCATCCTGCGAGAGGCGGAATTCCAGGAGGCACCCGGCAATTAAAGGCCGCAGGACCCAAAACCATTCTACAGGCTTTTTCCCTGGAAAAAAAAATTCAGAAGCCACTGTTCTGGGTATCAGTTTACAGGACCCACTTGGCACTCTCAAACCAGACCAAGTTTGCACTGGTGCCACCTTGCGTCTGTGAGGCATCCTGCAAGACGCCGAATTCCAGGAGGCACCCGGCAATTTAAGGCCTCAGGCCCCTGAACCATTGTACAGGCTTTTCCCCTGGGAAACAAAACTCACAAGCCACTGTTCTGGGTGTCAGTTTTGAGGACCCACCTGTCACTCTCAAACCAGACCAAGTTTGCACTGGTGCCACCTTGTTTCTGGGAGATATCCTGCGAGTGGTGCAATTCCAGGAGGCACCCGGCAATTTAAGGCCGCAGGACCCTGAACCATTGTACAGGTTTTTTCCCTGGGAAACAAAACTCACAAGCCACTGTTCTGGGTGTCAGTTTTCAGGAGCCACCTGGCACTCTTAAACCAGGCAAAGTTGGCACTGGTGTCACCTTGCGTCTGGGAGGCATCCTGCGAGAGGTCGAATTCCAGGAGGCACCCGGCAAATTAAGGCCTCAGGCCCCTGAACCATTTTACAGGCTTTTTCCCTGGGAAACAAAATTCAGAAGCCACTGTCCTGGGTGTCAGTTTTCAGGACCCACTTGGCACTCTCAAACCAGACCAAGTTGGCACTGGTGCCACCTTGTGTCTGGGAGGCATCCTGCGAGAGGCGGAATTCCAGGAGGCACCCGGCAATTTAAGGCCGCAGGACCCAAAACCATTCTACAGGCTTTTTCCCTGGAAAACAAAATTCAGAAGCCACTGTTCTGGGTGTCAGTTTTCAGGACCCACTTGGCACTCTCAAACCAGACCAAGTTGGCACTCGTGCCACTTAGCGTCTGCGAGGCATCCTGCGAGAGGCGGAATTCCAGGAGGCACCCGGCAATTTAAGGCCGCAGGACCCAAAACAATTCTACAGGCTTTTTCCCTGGAAAACAAAATTCAGAAGCCACTGTCCTGGGTGTCAGTTTTCAGGACCCACTTGGCACTCTCAAACCAGACCAAGTTGGCACTGGTGCCACCTTGCGTCTGGGAGGCATCTTGCAAGACGCCGAATTCCAGGAGGCACCCGGCAATTTAAGGCCTCAGGCCCCTGAACCATTGTACAGGCTTTTTCCCTGGGAAAAAAAACTCACAAGCCACTGTTCTGGGTGTCAGTTTGCAGGAGCCACCTGGCACACTCAAACCAGACCAAGTTGGCACTGGTGCCACCTTGCGTCTGGGAGGCATCCTGCGAGAGGCGCAATTCCAGGAGGCACCCGGCAATTTAAGGCCGCAGGACCCAAAACCATTCTACAGGCCTTTTCCCTGGGAAACAAAACTCACAAGCCATTGCTCTGGGTGTCAGTTTTCAGGACCCACTTGACACTCTCAAAGCAGACCTAGTTGGCACTGGTGCCACCTTGCATCTGGGAGGCATCCTGCGAGTGGCCGAATTCCAGGAGGCACCCGGCAATTTAAGGCCTCAGGCCCCTGAACCATTGTACAGGCTTTTTCCCTGGGAAACAAAACTCACAAGCCACTGTTCTGGGTGTCAGTTTTCAGGACACACTTGACACTCTCAAAGCAGACCAAGTTGGCACTGGTGTTGCTTAGCGACTGGGAAACATCTGGCGTGATGCGGAATTCCAGGAGGCGCCCCGCAATTTAAGGCCGCAGGACCCTGAACCATTGTACAGGCTTTTTCCCTGGGAAACAAAACTCACAAGCCACTGTTCTGGGTGTCAGTTTTCAGGACCCACTTGACACTCTCAAACCAGACCAAGTTGGCACTGGTGTTGCTTAGCTACTGGGAAACATCTGGCGTGATGCGGAATTCCAGGAGGCGCCCCGCAATTTAAGGCGTCATGCCCCTGAACCATTGTACACGCCTTTTCCCTGGGAAACAAAACTCACAAGCCACTGTTCTGGGTGTCAGTTTTCAGGACCCACTTGGCACTCTCAAACCAGACCAAGTTGGCACTGGTGCCACCTTGCGTCTGGGAGGCATCCTTCGAGAGGCAGATCTCCAGGAGGCACCCGGCAATTTAAGTCCGCAGGACCCTGAACCATTGTACAGGCTTTTTCCCTGGGAAACAAAACTCACAAGCCACTGCACTGGGTGTCAGTTTTCAGGACCCACTTGACACTCTCAAACCAGACCAAGGTGGCACTGGTGCCACCTTGCGTCTGGGAGGCATCCTGCGAGAGGCGCAATTCCAGGAGGCACCCGGCAATTTAAGGCCGCAGGACCCTGAACCATTGTACAGGCTTTTTCCCTGGGAAACAAAACTCACAAGCCACTGTTCTGGGTGTCAGTTTTCAGGACCCACTTGACACTCTCAAAGCAGACCAAGTGTGCACTGGTGTTGCTTAGCGACTGGGAAACATCTGGCGTGATGCAGAATTCCAGGAGGTGCCCCGCAATTTAAGGCCGCAGGACTCTGAACCATTGTACAGGATTTTTCCCTGGGAAACAAAACTCACAAGCCACTGTTCTGGGTGTCAGTTTTCAGGACCCACTTGGCACTCTCAAACCAGACCAAGTTGGCACTGGTGCCACCTTGCCTCTGGGAGGCATCCTTCGAGAGGCGGATCTCCAGGAGGCGCCCCGCAATTTAAGGCCGCAGGACCCTGAACCATTGTACAGGCTTTTTCCCTGGGAAACAAAACTCACAAGCCACTGTTCTGGGTGTCAGTTTTCAGGACCCACTTGACACTCTCAAAGTAGACCAAGTTGGCACTGGTGCCACCTTGCGTCTGGGAGGCATCCTGCGAGAGGCGCAATTCCAGGAGGCACCCGGCAATTTAAGGCCGCAGGACCCAAAACCATTCTACAGGCTTTTTCCCTGGAAAACAAAATTCAGAAGCCACTGTCCTGGGTGTCAGTTTTCAGGACCCACTTGGCACTCTCAAACCAGACCAAGTTGGCACTGGTGCCACCTTGCATCTGGGAGGCATCTTGCAAGACGCCGAATTCCAGGAGGCACCCGGCAATTTAAGGCCTCAGGCCCCTGAACCATTGTACAGGCTTTTTCCCTGGGAAACAAAACTCACAAGCCACTGTTCTGGGTGTCAGTTTGCAGGAGCCACCTGGCACACTCAAACCAGACCAAGTTGGCACTGGTGCCACCTTGCGTCTGGGAGGCATCCTGCGAGAGGCGCAATTCCAGGAGGCACCCGGCAATTTAAGGCCGCAGGACCCAAAACCATTCTACAGGCCTTTTCCCTGGGAAACAAAACTCACAAGCCAATGCTCTGGGTGTCAGTTTTCAGGACCCACTTGACACTCTCAAAGCAGACCAAGTTGGCACTGGTGCCACCTTGCATCTGGGAGGCATCCTGCGAGTGGCCGAATTCCAGGAGGCACCCGGCAATTTAAGGCCTCAGGCACCTGAACCATTGTACAGGCTTTTTCCCTGGGAAACAAAACTCACAAGCCACTGTTCTGGGTGTCAGTTTTCAGGACACACTTGACACTCTCAAAGCAGACCAAGTTGGCACTGGTGTTGCTTAGCGACTTGGAAACATCTGGCGTGATGCGGAATTCCAGGAGGCGCCCCGCAATTTAAGGCCGCAGGACCCTGAACAATTGTACAGGCTTTTTCCCTGGGAAACAAAACTCACAAGCCACTGTTCTGGGTGTCAGTTTTCAGGACCCACTTGGCACTCTCAAACCAGACCAAGTTGGCACTGGTGCCACCTTGCGTCTGGGAGGCATCCTTCGAGAGGCGGATCTCCAGGAGGCACCCGGCAATTTAAGTCCGCCGGACCCTGAACCATTTTACAGGCTTTTTCCCTGGGAAACAAAACTCACAAGCCACTGCACTGGGTGTCAGTTTTCAGGACCCACTTGACACTCTCAAACCAGACCAAGTTGGCACTGGTGCCACCTTGCGTCTGGGAGGCATCCTGCGAGAGGCGCAATTCCAGGAGGCACCCGGCAATTTAAGGCCGCAGGACCCTGAACCATTGTACAGGCTTTTTCCCTGGGAAACAAAACTCACAAGCCACTGTTCTGGGTGTCAGTTTTCAGGACCCACTTGACACTCTCAAAGCAGACCAAGTTGGCACTGGTGTTGCTTAGCGACTGGGAAACATCTGGCGTGATGCAGAATTCCAGGAGGTGCCCCGCAATTTAAGGCCGCAGGACTCTGAACCATTGTACAGGCTTTTTCTCTGGGAAAGAAAACTCACAAGCCACTGTTCTGGGTGTCAGTTTTCAGGACCCACTTTGCACTCTCAAACCAGACCAAGTTGGCACTGGTGCCACCTTGCCTCTGGGAGGCATCCTTCGAGAGGCGGATCTCCAGGAGGCGCCCCGCAATTTAAGGCCGCAGGACCCTGAACCATTGTACAGGCTTTTTCCCTGGGAAACAAAACTCACAAGCCACTGTTCTGGGTGTCAGTTTTCAGGACCCACTTGACACTCTCAAAGCAGACCAAGTTGGCACTGGTGCCACCTTGCGTCTGGGAGGCATCCTGCGAGAGGCGCAATTCCAGGAGCCACCCGGCAATTTAAGGCCGCATGACCCTGAACCATTTTACAGGCTTTTTCCCTGGGAAACAAAACTCACAAGCCACTGTTCTGGGTGTCAGTTTTCAGGACCCACTTGGCACTCTTAAACCAGACCAAGTTGGAACTGGTGCCACCTTGCGTCTGGGAGGCATCCTGCGAGTGGCCGAATTCCAGGAGGCACCCGGCAATTTAAGGCCTCAGGCCCCTGAACCATTGTACAGGCTTTTTCCTTGGGAAACAAAACTCACAAGTCACTGTTCTGGGTGTCAGTTTTCAGGACCCACTTGACACTCTCAAACCAGACCAAGTTGGCACTGGTGCCACCTTGTGTCTGGGAGGCATCCTGCGAGAGGCCGAATTCCAGGAGGCACCCGGCAATTTAAGGCCGCAGGACCCAAAACCATTCTACAGGCTTTTTCCCTGGAAAACAAAATTCAGAAGCCACTGTCCTGGGTGTCAGTTTTCAGGACCCACTTGGCACTCTCAAACCAGACCAAGTTGGCACTGGTGCCACCTTGCGTCTGGGAGGCATCTTGCAAGACGCCGAATTCCAGGAGGCACCCGACAATTTAAGGCCGCAGGATCCTGAACCATTGTACAGGCTTTTTCCCTGGGAAACAAAACTCACAAGCCACTGTTCTGGGTGTCAGTTTTCAGGACCCACTTGACACTCTCAAAGCAGACCAAGTTGGCACTGGTGCCACCTTGCGTCTGGGAGGCATCCTGCGAGAGGCGGATCTCCACGTGGCATCCGGCTATTAAAGGCGACATTAACCTAAACCATTTTACAGGCTTTTTCCCTGGGAAAGAAAACTCACAAGCCACTGTTCTGGGTGTCAGTTTGCAGGAGCCACCTGGCACTCTCAAACCAGACCAAGTTGGCACTGGTGCCACCTTGTGTCTGGGAGGCATCCTGCGAGATGCGGAATTCCAGGAGGCACCCGGCAATTTAAGGCCGCAGGACCCAAAACCATTCTACAGGCTTTTTCCCTGGAAAACAAAATTCAGAAGCCACTGTTCTGGGTGTCAGTTTTCAGGACCCACTTGGCACTCTCAAACCAGACCAAGTTGGCACTGGTGCCACCTTGCGTCTGGGAGGCATCCTGCGAGACGCGGAATTCCAGGAGGCACCCGGCAATTTAAGGCCGCAGGAACCAAAACCATTCTACAGGCTTTTTCCCTGGAAAAAAAAATTCAGAACCACTGTTCTGGGTGTCAGTTTACAGGACCCACTTGGCACTATCATACCAGACCAAGTTTGCACTGGTGCCACCTTGCGTCTGGGAGGCATCCTGCAAGACGCCGAATTCCAGGAGGCACCCGGCAATTTAAGGCCTCAGGCCCCTGAACCATTGTACAGGCTTTTCCCCTGGGAAACAAAACTCACAAGCCACTGTTCTGGGTGTCAGTTTTCAGGACCCACTTGACACTCTCAAACCAGACCAAGTTGGCACTGGTGCCACCTTGCGTCTGGGAGGCATCCTGCGAGAGGCGGATCTCCAGGAGGCACCCGGCTATTAAAGGCGGCATTACCTAAACCATTTTACAGGCTTTTTCCCTGGGAAACAAAACTCACAAGCCACTGTTCTGGGCGTCAGTTTGCAGGAGCCACCTGGCACTCTCAAACCAGACCAAGTTGGCACTGGTGCCACCTTGCGTCTGGGAGGCATCCTGAGAGAGGCGGATCTCCAGGTGGCACCCGGCTATTAAAGGCGACATTAACCTAAACCATTTTACAGGCTTTTTCCCTGGGAAACAAAACTCACAAGCCACTGTTCTGGGTGTCAGTTTTCAAGACCCACTTGGCACTCTTAAACCAGATAAAATTGGAACTGGTGCCACCTTGCGTCTGTGAGGCATCCTGCGAGAGGCGGAATTCTAGGAGGCACCCGGCAATTTAAGGCCTCAGGCCCCTGAACCATTTTACAGGCTTTTCCCCTGGGAAACAAAACTCACAAGCCACTGTTCTGGGTGTCAGTTTTCAGGACCCACTTGGCACTCTTAAACCAGACCAAGTTGGAACTGGTGCCACCTTGCGTCTGGGAGGCATCCTGCGAGAGGCGCAATTCAAGGAGGCACCCGGCAATTTAAGGCCGCAGGATCCTGAACCATTGTACAGGCTTTTTCCCTGGGAAACAAAACTCACAAGCCACTGTTCTGGGTGTCAGTTTTCAGGACCCACTTGACACTCTCAAACCAGACCAAGTTGGCACTGGTGCCACCTTGCGTCTGGGAGGCATCCTGAGAGAGGCGGATCTCCACGTGGCACCCGGCTATTAAAGGCGACATTAACCTAAACCATTTTACAGGCTTTTTCCCTGGGAAAGAAAACTCACAAGCCACTGTTCTGGGTGTCAGTTTTCAGGACCCACTTGGCACTCTTAAACCAGACGAAGCTGGAACTGGTGCCACCTTGCGTCTGGGAGGCATCCTGCGAGAGGCGCAATTCCAGGAGGCACCCGTCAATTTAAGGCCTCAGGTCCCTGAACCATTGTACAGGCTTTTTCCCTGGGAAACAAAACTCACAAGCCACTGTTCTGGGTGTCAGTTTTCAGGACCCACTTGACACTCTCAAAGCAGACCAAGTTGGCACTGGTGCCACCTTGCGTCTGGGAGGCATCCTGAGAGAGGCGGAATTCCAGGAGGCACCCGGCAATTTAAGGCCGCAGGACCCAAAACCATTCTACAGGCTTTTTCCCTGGAAAACAAAATTCAGAAGCCACTGTTCTGGATGTCAGTTTGCAGGACCCACTTGGAACTCTTAAACCAGACCAAGTTGGAACTGGTGCCACCTTGCGTCTGGGAGGCATTTTGCAAGACGGCGAATTCCCGGAGGCACGTGGCAATTTAAGACCGCAGGACCCTGAATCATTGTACAGGCTTTTTCCCTGGGAAACAAAACTCACAAGCCACTGTTCTGGGTGTCAGTTTTCAGGACCCACTTGGCACTCTTAAACCAGACCAATTTGGCACTGGTGTTGCTTAGCGTCTGGGAAACATCTGGCGAGATGCGGAATTCCAGGAGGCACCCGGCAATTTAAGGCCGCAGGAACCAAAACCATTCTACAGGCTTTTTCCCTGGAAAAAAAAATTCAGAAGCCACTGTTCTGGGTGTCAGTTTACAGGACCCACTTGGCACTCTCATACCAGACCAAGTTTGCACTGGTGCCACCTTGCGTCTGGGAGGCATCCTGCAAGACGCCGAATTCCAGGAGGCACCCGGCAATTTAAGGCCTCAGGCCCCTGAACCATTATACAGGCTTTTCCCCTGGGAAACAAAACTCACAAGCCACTGTTCTGGGTGTCAGTTTTCAGGACCCACTTGACACTCTCAAACCAGACCAAGTTGGCACTGGTGCCACCTTGTGTCTGGGAGGCATCCTGCGAGAGGCGGATCTCCAGGAGGCACCCGGCTATTAAAGGCGGCGTTACCTAAACCATTGTACAGGCTTTTTCCCTGGGAAACAAAACTCACAAGCCACTGTTCTGGGTGTCATTTTGCAGGAGCCACCTGGCACTCTCAAACCAGACCAAGTTGGCACTGGTGCCACCTTGCGTCTGGGAGGCATCCTGAGAGAGGCGGATCTCCAGGTGGCACCGGCTATTAAAGGCGACATTAACCTAAATCATTTTACAAGCTTTTTCCCTGGGAAAGAAAACTCACAAGCCACTGTTCTGGGTGTCAGTTTTCAGGACCCACTTGGCACTCTTAAACCAGACGAAATTGGAACTGGTGCCACCTTGCGTCTGGGAGGCATCCTGCGAGAGGCGCAATTCCAGGAGGCACCCGGCAATTTAAGGCCTCAGGCCCCTGAACCATTGTACAGGATTTTTCCCTGGGAAACAAAACTCACAAGCCACTGTTCTGGGTGTCAGTTTTCAGGACCCACTTGGCACTCTTAAACCAGACCAAGTTGGAACTGGTGCCACCTTGCGTCTGGGAGGCATCCTGCGAGTGGCCGAATTCCAGGAGGCACTCGGCAATTAAAGGCCTCAGGCCCCTGAACCATTTTACAGGCTTTTTCCCTGGGAAACAAAACTCACAAGCCACTGTTCTGGGTGTCAGTTTTCAGGACCCACTTAACACTCTCAAAGCAGACCAAGTTGGCACTGGTGCCACCTTGCGTCTGGGAAACATCTGGCGTGATGCGGAATTCCAGGAGGCGCCCCGCAATTTAAGGCCGCAGGACCCTGAACCATTGTACAGGCTTTTTCCCTGGGAAACAAAACTCACAAGCCACTGTTCTGGGTGTCAGTTTTCAGGACCCACTTGGCACTCTCAAACCAGACCAAGTTGGCACTGGTGCCACCTTGCGTCTGGGAGGCATCCTGCGAGAGGTGGAATTCCAGGAGGCACCCGGCAATTAAAGGCCGCAGGACCCAAAACCATTCTACAGGCTTTTTCCCTGGAAAAAATATTCAGAAGCCACTGTTCTTGGTATCAGTTTACAGGACCCACTTGGCACTCTCAAACCAGACCAAGTTTGCACTGGTGCCACCTTGCGTCTGGGAGGCATCCTGCAAGACGCCGAATTCCAGGAGGCACCCGGCAATTTAAGGCCTCAGGCCCCTGAACCATTGTACAGGCTTTTCCCCTGGGAAACAAAACTCACAAGCCACTGTTCTGGGTGTCAGTTTTGAGGACCCACCTGTCACTCTCAAACCAGACCAAGTTTGCACTGGTGCCACCTTGTTTCTGGGAGATATCCTGCGAGAGGTGCAATTCCAGGAGGCACCCGGCAATTTAAGGCCGCAGGACCCTGAACCATTGTACAGGCTTTTTCCCTGGGAAACAAAACTCACAAGCCACTGTTCTGGGTGTCAGTTTTCAGGAGCCACCTGGCACTCTTAAACCAGGCAAAGTTGGCACTGGTGTCACCTTGCGTCTGGGAGGCATCCTGCGAGAGGTCGAATTCCAGGAGGCACCCGGCAAATTAAGGCCTCAGGCCCCTGAACCATTTTACAGGCTTTTTCCCTGGGAAACAAAATTCAGAAGCCACTGTCCTGGGTGTCAGTTTTCAGGACCCACTTGGCACTCTCAAACCAGACCAAGTTGGCACTGGTGCCACCTTGTGTCTGGGAGGCATCCTGCGAGAGGCGGAATTCCAGGAGGCACCCGGCAATTTAAGGCCGCAGGACCCAAAACCATTCTACAGGCTTTTTCCCTGGAAAACAAAATTCAGAAGCCACTGTTCTGGGTGTCAGTTTTCAGGACCCACTTGGCACTCTCAAACCAGACCAAGTTGGCACTGGTGCCACCTTGCGTCTGGGAGGCATCCTGAGAGAGGCGGATCTCCAGGTGGCACCCGGCAATTTAAGGCCGCAGGACCCAAAACAATTCTACAGGCTTTTTCCCTGGGAAACAAAATTCAGAAGCCACTGTCCTGGGTGTCAGTTTTCAGGACCCACTTGGCACTCTCAAACCAGACCAAGTTGGCACTGGTGCCACCTTGCGTCTGGGAGGCATCTTGCAAGACGCCGAATTCCAGGAGGCACCCGGCAATTTAAGGCCTCAGGCCCCTGAACCATTGTACAGGCTTTTTCCCTGGGAAACAAAACTCACAAGCCACTGTTCTGGGTGTCAGTTTGCAGGAGCCACCTGGCACACTCAAACCAGACCAAGTTGGCACTGGTGCCACCTTGCGTCTGGGAGGCATCCTGCGAGAGGCGCAATTCCAGGAGGCACCCGGCAATTTAAGGCCGCAGGACCCAAAACCATTCTACAGGCCTTTTCCCTGGGAAACAAAACTCACAAGCCATTGCTCTGGGTGTCAGTTTTCAGGACCCACTTGACACTCTCAAAGCAGACCTAGTTGGCACTGGTGCCACCTTGCATCTGGGAGGCATCCTGCGAGTGGCCGAATTCCAGGAGGCACCCGGCAATTTAAGGCCTCAGGCCCCTGAACCATTGTACAGGCTTTTTCCCTGGGAAACAAAACTCACAAGCCACTGTTCTGGGTGTCAGTTTTCAGGACACACTTGACACTCTCAAAGCAGACCAAGTTGGCACTGGTGTTGCTTAGCGACTGGGAAACATCTGGCGTGATGCGGAATTCCAGGAGGCGCCCCGCAATTTAAGGCCGCAGGACCCTGAACCATTGTACAGGCTTTTTCCCTGGGAAACAAAACTCACAAGCCACTGTTCTGGGTGTCAGTTTTCAGGACCCACTTGACACTCTCAAACCAGACCAAGTTGGCACTGGTGTTGCTTAGCTACTGGGAAACATCTGGCGTGATGCGGAATTCCAGGAGGCGCCCCGCAATTTAAGGCGTCAGGCCCCTGAACCATTGTACACGCCTTTTCCCTGGGAAACAAAACTCACAAGCCACTGTTCTGGGTGTCAGTTTTCAGGACCCACTTGGCACTCTCAAACCAGACCAAGTTGGCACTGGTGCCACCTTGCGTCTGGGAGGCATCCTTCGAGAGGCAGATCTCCAGGAGGCACCCGGCAATTTAAGTCCGCAGGACCCTGAACCATTGTACAGGCTTTTTCCCTGGGAAACAAAACTCACAAGCCACTGCACTGGGTGTCAGTTTTCAGGACCCACTTGACACTCTCAAACCAGACCAAGTTGGCACTGGTGCCACCTTGCGTCTGGGAGGCATCCTGCGAGAGGCGCAATTCCAGGAGGCACCCGGCAATTTAAGGCCGCAGGACCCTGAACCATTGTACAGGCTTTTTCCCTGGGAAACAAAACTCACAAGCCACTGTTCTGGGTGTCAGTTTTCAGGACCCACTTGACACTCTCAAAGCAGACCAAGTGTGCACTGGTGTTGCTTAGCGACTGGGAAACATCTGGCGTGATGCAGAATTCCAGGAGGTGCCCCGCAATTTAAGGCCGCAGGACTCTGAACCATTGTACAGGATTTTTCCCTGGGAAACAAAACTCACAAGCCACTGTTCTGGGTGTCAGTTTTCAGGACCCACTTGGCACTCTCAAACCAGACCAAGTTGGCACTGGTGCCACCTTGCCTCTGGGAGGCATCCTTCGAGAGGCGGATCTCCAGGAGGCGCCCCGCAATTTAAGGCCGCAGGACCCTGAACCATTGTACAGGCTTTTTCCCTGGGAAACAAAACTCACAAGCCACTGTTCTGGGTGTCAGTTTTCAGGACCCACTTGACACTCTCAAAGTAGACCAAGTTGGCACTGGTGCCACCTTGTGTCTGGGAGGCATCCTGCGAGAGGCGGAATTCCAGGAGGCAGCCGGCAATTTAAGGCCGCAGGACCCAAAACCATTCTACAGGCTTTTTCCCTGGAAAACAAAATTCAGAAGCCACTGTCCTGGGTGTCAGTTTTCAGGACCCACTTGGCACTCTCAAACCAGACCAAGTTGGCACTGGTGCCACCTTGCGTCTGGGAGGCATCTTGCAAGACGCCGAATTCCAGGAGGCACCCGGCAATTTAAGGCCTCAGGCCCCTGAACCATTGTACAGGCTTTTTCCCTGGGAAACAAAACTCACAAGCCACTGTTCTGGGTGTCAGTTTGCAGGAGCCACCTGGCACACTCAAACCAGACCAAGTTGGCACTGGTGCCACCTTGCGTCTGGGAGGCATCCTGCGAGAGGCGCAATTCCAGGAGGCACCCGGCAATTTAAGGCCGCAGGACCCAAAACCATTCTACAGGCCTTTTCCCTGGGAAACAAAACTCACAAGCCAATGCTCTGGGTGTCAGTTTTCAGGACCCACTTGACACTCTCAAAGCAGACCAAGTTGGCACTGGTGCCACCTTGCATCTGGGAGGCATCCTGCGAGTGGCCGAATTCCAGGAGGCACCCGGCAATTTAAGGCCTCAGGCACCTGAACCATTGTACAGGCTTTTTCCCTGGGAAACAAAACTCACAAGCCACTGTTCTGGGTGTCAGTTTTCAGGACACACTTGACACTCTCAAAGCAGACCAAGTTGGCACTGGTGTTTCTTAGCGACTTGGAAACATCTGGCGTGATACGGAATTCCAGGAGGCGCCCCGCAATTTAAGGCCGCAGGACCCTGAACCATTGTACAGGCTTTTTCCCTGGGAAACAAAACTCACAAGCCACTGTTCTGGGTGTCAGTTTTCAGGACCCACTTGGCACTCTCAAACCAGACCAAGTTGGCACTGGTGCCACCTTGCGTCTGGGAGGCATCCTTCGAGAGGCGGATCTCCAGGAGGCACCCGGCAATTTAAGTCCGCCGGACCCTGAACCATTTTACAGGCTTTTTCCCTGGGAAACAAAACTCACAAGCCACTGCACTGGGTGTCAGTTTTCAGGACCCACTTGACACTCTCAAACCAGACCAAGTTGGCACTGGTGCCACCTTGCGTCTGGGAGGCATCCTGCGAGAGGCGCAATTCCAGGAGGCACCCGGCAATTTAAGGCCGCAGGACCCTGAACCATTGTACAGGCTTTTTCCCTGGGAAACAAAACTCACAAGCCACTGTTCTGGGTGTCAGTTTTCAGGACCCACTTGACACTCTCAAAGCAGACCAAGTTGGCACTGGTGTTGCTTAGCGACTAGGAAACATCTGGCGTGATGCAGAATTCCAGGAGGTGCCCCGCAATTTAAGGCCGCAGGACTCTGAACCATTGTACAGGCTTTTTCCCTGGGAAAGAAAACTCACAAGCCACTGTTCTGGGTGTCAGTTTTCAGGACCCACTTGACACTCTCAAACCAGACCAAGTTGGCACTGGTGCCACCTTGCCTCTGGGAGGCATCCTTCGAGAGGCGGATCTCCAGGAGGCGCCCCGCAATTTAAGGCCGCAGGACCCTGAACCATTGTACAGGCTTTTTCCCTGGGAAACAAAACTCACAAGCCACTGTTCTGGGTGTCAGTTTTCAGGACCCACTTGACACTCTCAAACCAGACCAAGTTGGCACTGGTGCCACCTTGCGTCTGGGAGGCATCCTGCGAGAGGCGCAATTCCAGGAGCCACCCGGCAATTTAAGGCGTCAGGCCCCTGAACCATTGTACACGCCTTTTCCCTGGGAAACAAAACTCACAAGCCACTGTTCTGGGTGTCAGTTTTCAGGACCCACTTGGCACTCTCAAACCAGACCAAGTTGGCACTGGTGCCACCTTGCGTCTGGGAGGCATCTTGCAAGACGCCGAATTCCAGGAGGCACCCGGCAATTTAAGGCCTCAGGCCCCTGAACCATTGTACAGGCTTTTTCCCTGGGAAACAAAACTCACAAGCCACTGTTCTGGGTGTCAGTTTGCAGGAGCCACCTGGCACACTCAAACCAGACCAAGTTGGCACTGGTGCCACCTTGCGTCTGGGAGGCATCCTGCGAGAGGCGCAATTCCAGGAGGCACCCGGCAATTTAAGGCCGCAGGACCCAAAACCATTCTACAGGCCTTTTCCCTGGGAAACAAAACTCACAAGCCAATGCTCTGGGTGTCAGTTTTCAGGACCCACTTGACACTCTCAAAGCAGACCAAGTTGGCACTGGTGCCACCTTGCATCTGGGAGGCATCCTGCGAGTGGCCGAATTCCAGGAGGCACCCGGCAATTTAAGGCCTCAGGCACCTGAACCATTGTACAGGCTTTTTCCCTGGGAAACAAAACTCACAAGCCACTGTTCTGGGTGTCAGTTTTCAGGACACACTTGACACTCTCAAAGCAGACCAAGTTGGCACTGGTGTTTCTTAGCGACTTGGAAACATCTGGCGTGATGCGGAATTCCAGGAGGCGCCCCGCAATTTAAGGCCGCAGGACCCTGAACCATTGTACAGGCTTTTTCCCTGGGAAACAAAACTCACAAGCCACTGTTCTGGGTGTCAGTTTTCAGGACCCACTTGGCACTCTCAAACCAGACCAAGTTGGCACTGGTGCCACCTTGCGTCTGGGAGGCATCCTTCGAGAGGCGGATCTCCAGGAGGCACCCGGCAATTTAAGTCCGCCGGACCCTGAACCATTTTACAGGCTTTTTCCCTGGGAAACAAAACTCACAAGCCACTGCACTGGGTGTCAGTTTTCAGGACCCACTTGACACTCTCAAACCAGACCAAGTTGGCACTGGTGCCACCTTGCGTCTGGGAGGCATCCTGCGAGAGGCGCAATTCCAGGAGGCACCCGGCAATTTAAGGCCGCAGGACCCTGAACCATTGTACAGGCTTTTTCCCTGGGAA
Source organism: Fringilla coelebs (assembly GCF_963513975.1). Taxonomy (NCBI): domain Eukaryota; kingdom Metazoa; phylum Chordata; class Aves; order Passeriformes; family Fringillidae; genus Fringilla; species Fringilla coelebs. The sequence goes on from NC_140048.1 coordinate 1,867,174, forward strand.
ACAAAACTCACAAGCCACTGTTCTGGGTGTCAGTTTTCAGGACCCACTTGACACTCTCAAAGCAGACCAAGTTGGCACTGGTGTTGCTTAGCGACTAGGAAACATCTGGCGTGATGCAGAATTCCAGGAGGTGCCCCGCAATTTAAGGCCGCAGGACTCTGAACCATTGTACAGGCTTTTTCCCTGGGAAAGAAAACTCACAAGCCACTGTTCTGGGTGTCAGTTTTCAGGACCCACTTGACACTCTCAAACCAGACCAAGTTGGCACTGGTGCCACCTTGCGTCTGGGAGGCATCCTTCGAGAGGCGGATCTGCAGGAGGCGCCCCGCAATTTAAGGCCGCAGGACCCTGAACCATTGTACAGGCTTTTTCCCTGGGAAACAAAACTCACAAGCCACTGTTCTGGGTGTCAGTTTTCAGGACCCACTTGACACTCTCAAACCAGACCAAGTTGGCACTGGTGCCACCTTGCGTCTGGGAGGCATCCTGCGAGAGGCGCAATTCCAGGAGCCACCCGGCAATTTAAGGCCGCATGACCCTGAACCATTTTACAGGCTTTTTCCCTGGGAAACAAAACTCACAAGCCACTGTTCTGGGTGTCAGTTTTCAGGACCCACTTGGCACTCTTAAACCAGACCAAGTTGGAACTGGTGCCACCTTGCGTCTGGGAGGCATCCTGCGAGTGGCCGAATTCCAGGAGGCACCCGGCAATTTAAGGCCTCAGGCCCCTGAACCATTGTACAGGCTTTTTCCTTGGGAAACAAAACTCACAAGTCACTGTTCTGGGTGTCAGTTTTCAGGACCCACTTGACACTCTCAAACCAGACCAAGTTGGCACTGGTGCCACCTTGTGTCTGGGAGGCATCCTGCGAGAGGCGGAATTCCAGGAGGCACCCGGCAATATAAGGCCGCAGGACCCAAAACCATTCTACAGGCTTTTTCCCTGGAAAACAAAATTCAGAAGCCACTGTCCTGGGTGTCAGTTTTCAGGACCCACTTGGCACTCTCAAACCAGACCAAGTTGGCACTGGTGCCACCTTGCGTCTGGGAGGCATCTTGCAAGACGCCGAATTCCAGGAGGCACCCGACAATTTAAGGCCGCAGGATCCTGAACCATTGTACAGGCTTTTTCCCTGGGAAACAAAACTCACAAGCCACTGTTCTGGGTGTCAGTTTTCAGGACCCACTTGACACTCTCAAAGCAGACCAAGTGTGCACTGGTGCCACCTTGCGTCTGGGAGGCATCCTGCGAGAGGCGGATCTCCACGTGGCATCCGGCTATTAAAGGCGACATTAACCTAAACCATTTTACAGGCTTTTTCCCTGGGAAAGAAAACTCACAAGCCACTGTTCTGGGTGTCAGTTTGCAGGAGCCACCTGGCACTCTCAAACCAGACCAAGTTGGCACTGGTGCCAACTTGCGTCTGGGAGGCATCCTGAGAGAGGCGCAATTCACGAAGGCACCCGGCAATTTAAGGCCGCAGGACCCTGAACCATTGTACAGGCTTTTTCCCTGGGAAACAAAACTCACAAGCCACTGTTCTGGGTGTCAGTTTTCAGGACCCACTTGGCACTCTCAAACCAGACCAAGTTGGCACTGGTGCCACCTTGCGTCTGGGAGGCATCCTGCGAGAGGCGGAATTCCAGGAGGCACCCGGCAATTTAAGGCCGCAGGAACCAAAACCATTCTACAGGCTTTTTCCCTGGAAAAAAAAATTCAGAAGCCACTGTTCTGGGTGTCAGTTTACAGGACCCACTTGGCACTCTCATACCAGACCAAGTTTGCACTGGTGACACCTTGCGTCTGGGAGGCATCCTGCAAGACGCCGAATTCCAGGAGGCACCCGGCAATTTAAGGCCTCAGGCCCCTGAACCATTGTACAGGCTTTTCCCCTGGGAAACAAAACTCACAAGCCACTGTTCTGGGTGTCAGTTTTCAGGACCCACTTGACACTCTCAAACCAGACCAAGTTGGCACTGGTGTCATGTTGCGCCTGGGAGGCATCCTGTGAGAGGCGGATCTCCAGGAGGCACCCGGCAATTTAAGGCCTCAGGCCCCTGAACCATTTTACAGGCTTTTTCCCTGGGAAACAAAACTCACAAGCCACTGTTCTGGGTGTCAGTTTTCAGGACCCACTTGGCACTCTCAAACCAGACCAAGTTGGCACTGGTGCCACTTAGCGTCTGCGAGGCATCCTACGAGAGGCGGAATTCCAGGAGGCACCCGGCAATTTAAGGCCGCAGGACCCAAAACCATTCTACAGGCTTTTTCCCTGGAAAACAAAATTCAGAAGCCACTGTCCTGGGTGTCAGTTTTCAGGACCCACTTGGCACTCTCAAACCAGACCAAGTTGGCACTGGTGCCACCTTTCGTCTGGGAGGCATCTTGCAAGACGCCGAATTCCAGGAGGCACCCGGCAATTTAAGTCCTCAGGCCCCTGAACCATTGTACAGGCTTTTTCCCTGGGAAACAAAACTCACAAGCCACTGTTCTGGGTGTCAGTTTGCAGGAGCCACCTGGCACACTCAAACCAGACCAAGTTGGCACTGGTGCCACCTTGCGTCTGGGAGGCATCCTGCGAGAGGCGCAATTCCAGGAGGCACCCGGCAATTTAAGGCCGCAGGACCCAAAACCATTCTACAGGCCTTTTCCCTGGGAAACAAAACTCACAAGCCAATGCTCTGGGTGTCAGTTTTCAGGACCCACTTGACACTCTTAAACCAGACCAAGTTGGCACTGGTGCCACCTTGCATCTGGGAGGCATCCTGCGAGTGGCCGAATTCCAGGAGGCACCCGGCAATTTAAGGCCTCAGGCCCCTGAACCATTGTACAGGCTTTTTCCCTGGGAAACAAAACTCACAAGCCACTGTTCTGGGTGTCAGTTTTCAGGAACCACTTGGCACTCTCAAACCAGACCAAGTTGGAACTGGTGCCACCTTGCGTCTCGGAGGCATCCTGCGAGAGGCGGAATTCCAGGAGGCACCCGGCAATTTAAGGCCGCAGGACCCAGAACCATTCTACAGGCTTTTTCCCTGGAAAAAAAAATTCAGAAGCCACTGTTCTGGGTGTCAGTTTACAGGACCCACTTGGCACTCTCCAACCAGACCAAGTTTGCACTGGTGCCACCTTGCGTCTGGGAGGCATCCTGCGAGAGGCGGATCTCCACGTGGCATCCGGCTATTAAAGGCGACATTAACCTAAACCATTTTACAGGCTTTTTCCCTGGGAAAGAAAACTCACAAGCCACTGTTCTGGGTGTCAGTTTGCAGGAGCCACCTGGCACTCTCAAACCAGACCAAGTTGGCACTGGTGCCAACTTGCGTCTGGGAGGCATCCTGAGAGAGGCGCAATTCACGGAGGCACCCGGCAATTTAAGGCCGCAGGACCCTGAACCATTGTACAGGCTTTTTCCCTGGGAAACAAAACTCACAAGCCACTGTTCTGGGTGTCAGTTTTCAGGACCCACTTGGCACTCTCAAACCAGACCAAGTTGGCACTGGTGCCACCTTGCGTCTGGGAGGCATCCTGCGAGAGGCGGAATTCCAGGAGGCACCCGGCAATTTAAGGCCGCAGGAACCAAAACCATTCTACAGGCTTTTTCCCTGGAAAAAAAAATTCAGAAGCCACTGTTCTGGGTGTCAGTTTACAGGACCCACTTGGCACTCTCATACCAGACCAAGTTTGCACTGGTGACACCTTGCGTCTGGGAGGCATCCTGCAAGACGCCGAATTCCAGGAGGCACCCGGCAATTTAAGGCCTCAGGCCCCTGAACCATTGTACAGGCTTTTCCCCTGGGAAACAAAACTCACAAGCCACTGTTCTGGGTGTCAGTTTTCAGGACCCACTTGACACTCTCAAACCAGACCAAGTTGGCACTGGTGTCATGTTGCGCCTGGGAGGCATCCTGTGAGAGGCGGATCTCCAGGAGGCACCCGGCAATTTAAGGCCTCAGGCCCCTGAACCATTTTACAGGCTTTTTCCCTGGGAAACAAAACTCACAAGCCACTGTTCTGGGTGTCAGTTTTCAGGACCCACTTGGCACTCTCAAACCAGACCAAGTTGGCACTGGTGCCACTTAGCGTCTGCGAGGCATCCTGCGAGAGGCGGAATTCCAGGAGGCACCCGGCAATTTAAGGCCGCAGGACCCAAAACCATTCTACAGGCTTTTTCCCTGGAAAACAAAATTCAGAAGCCACTGTCCTGGGTGTCAGTTTTCAGGACCCACTTGGCACTCTCAAACCAGACCAAGTTGGCACTGGTGCCACCTTTCGTCTGGGAGGCATCTTGCAAGACGCCGAATTCCAGGAGGCACCCGGCAATTTAAGTCCTCAGGCCCCTGAACCATTGTACAGGCTTTTTCCCTGGGAAACAAAACTCACAAGCCACTGTTCTGGGTGTCAGTTTGCAGGAGCCACCTGGCACACTCAAACCAGACCAAGTTGGCACTGGTGCCACCTTGCGTCTGGGAGGCATCCTGCGAGAGGCGCAATTCCAGGAGGCACCCGGCAATTTAAGGCCGCAGGACCCAAAACCATTCTACAGGCCTTTTCCCTGGGAAACAAAACTCACAAGCCAATGCTCTGGGTGTCAGTTTTCAGGACCCACTTGACACTCTTAAACCAGACCAAGTTGGCACTGGTGCCACCTTGCATCTGGGAGGCATCCTGCGAGTGGCCGAATTCCAGGAGGCACCCGGCAATTTAAGGCCTCAGGCCCCTGAACCATTGTACAGGCTTTTTCCCTGGGAAACAAAACTCACAAGCCACTGTTCTGGGTGTCAGTTTTCAGGAACCACTTGGCACTCTCAAACCAGACCAAGTTGGAACTGGTGCCACCTTGCGTCTCGGAGGCATCCTGCGAGAGGCGGAATTCCAGGAGGCACCCGGCAATTTAAGGCCGCAGGACCCAGAACCATTCTACAGGCTTTTTCCCTGGAAAAAAAAATTCAGAAGCCACTGTTCTGGGTGTCAGTTTACAGGACCCACTTGGCACTCTCCAACCAGACCAAGTTTGCACTGGTGCCACCTTGCGTCTGGGAGGCATCCTGCAAGACGCCGAATTCCAGGAGGCACCCGGCAATTTAAGGCCTCAGGCCCCTGAACCATTGTACAGGCTTTTCCCATGGGAAACAAAACTCACAAGCCACTGTTCTGGGTGTCAGTTTTCAGGACCCACTTGACACTCTTAAACCAGACCAAGTTGGCACTGGTGCCACCTTGCGTCTGGGAGGCATCCTGCGAGAGGCGGATCTCCAGGTGGCACCCGGCTATTAAAGGCGGCATTACCTAAACCATTGTACAGGATTTTTCCCTGGGAAACAAAACTCACAAGCCACTGTTCTGGGTGTCAGTTTGCAGGAGCCACCTGTCACTCTCAAACCAGACCAAGTTTGCACTGGTGCCACCTTGCGTCTGGGAGATATCCTGCGAGTGGTGCAATTCCAGGAGGCACCTGGCAATTTAAGGCCGAAGGACCCTGAACCATTGTACAGGCTTTTTCCCTGGGAAACAAAACTCACAAGCCACTGTTCTGGGTGTCAGTTTGCAGGAGCCACCTGGCACTCTTAAACCAGACCAAGTTGGCACTGGTGCCACCTTGTTTCTGGGAGGCATCCTGCGAGAGGTCGAATTCCAGGAGGCACCCGGCAATTTAAGGCCTCAGGCCCCTGAACCATTGTACAGGCTTTTTCCCTGGGAAACAAAACTCACAAGCCACTGTTCTGGGTGTCAGTTTTCAGGACCCACTTGGCACTCTTAAACCAGACCAAGTTGGCACTGGTGTCATGTTGCGCCTGGGAGGCATCCTGTGAGAGGCGGATCTCAGGGAGGCACCCGGCAATTTAAGGCCTCAGGCCCCTGAACCTTTTTACAGACTTTTTCCCTGGGAAAGAAAACTCACAAGCCACTGTTCTGGGTGTCAGTTTTCAGGACCCACTTGGCACTCTCAAACCAGACCAAGTTGGCACTGGTGCCACTTAGCGTCTGGAAGGCATCCTGCGAGAGGCGGAATTCCAGGAGGCACCCGGCAATTTAAGGCCGCAGGACCCAAAACCATTCTACAGGCTTTTTCCCTGGAAAACAAAATTCAGAAGCCACTGTCCTGGGTGTCAGTTTTCAGGACCCACTTGGCACTCTTAAACCAGACCAAGTTGGCACTGGTGCCACCTTGCGTCTGGGAGGCATCTTGCAAGACGCCGAATTCCAGGAGGCACCCGGCAATTTAAGGCCTCAGGCCCCTGAACCATTGTACAGGCTTTTTCCCTGGGAAACAAAACTCACAAGCCACTGTTCTGGGTGTCAGTTTGCAGGAGCCACCTGGCACTCTCAAACCAGACCAAGTTGGCACTGGTGCCACCTTGCGTCTGGGAGGCATCCTGCGAGAGGCGCAATTCCAGGTGGATCCCGGCTTGTAAAGTCGGAATTAAGTTAAACCATTTTACAGGCTTTTTCCCTGGGAAACAAAACTCACAAGCCACTGTTCTGGGTGTAAGTTTGAAGGAGCCACCTGGCACTCTCAAACCAGACCAAGTTGGCACTGGTGCCACCTTGCGTCTGGGAGGCATCCTGCGAGAGGCCGAATTCCAGGAGGCACCCGGCAATTTAAGGCCGCAGGACCCTGAACCATTGTACAGGCTTTTTCCCTGGGAAACAAAACTCACAAGCCACTGTTCTGGGTGTCAGTTTTCAGGACCCACTTGACACTCTGAAAGCAGACCAAGTTGGCACTGGTGCCACCTTGTTTCTGGGAGGCATCCTGAGAGAGGCGGATCTCCAGGTGGCACCCGGCTATTAAAGGCGACATTAACCTAAACCATTTTACAGGCTTTTTCCCTGGGAAAGAAAACTCACAAGCCACTGTTCTGGGTGTCAGTTTGCAGGAGCCACCTGGAACTTTCAAACCAGACCAAGTTGGCACTGGTGCCACCTTGCGTCTGGGAGGCATCCTGCGAGAGGCGCAATTCCAGGAGGCACCCGGCAATTTAAGGCCGCAGGACCCTGAACCATTGTACAGGCTTTTTCCCTGGGAAACAAAACTCACAAGCCACTGTTCTGGGTGTCAGTTTTCAGGACCCACTTGGCACTCTCAAACCAGACCAAGTTGGCACTGGTGCCACCTTGCGTCTGGGAGGCATCCTGCGAGAGGCGGAATTCCAGGAGGCACCCGGCAATTTAAGGCCGCAGGACCCAAAACCATTCTACAGGCTTTTTCCCTGGAAAAAAAAATTCAGAAGCCACTGTTCTGGGTGTCAGTTTACAGGACCCACTTGGCACTCTCAAACAAGACCAAGTTTGCACTGGTGCCACCTTGCGTCTGGGAGGCATCCTGCAAGACGCCGAATTCCAGGAGGCACCCGGCAATTTAAGGCCGCAGGACCCTGAACCATTGTACAGGCTTTTTCCCTGGGAAACAAAACTCACAAGCCACTGTTCTGGGTGTCAGTTTTCAGGACCCACTTGACACTCTCAAACCAGACCAAGTTGGCACTGGTGCCACCTTGCGTCTGGGAGGCATCCTGCGAGAGGCGGATCTCCAGGTGGCACCCGGCTATTTAAGGCGGCATTACCTAAACCATTTTACAGGCTTTTTCCCTGGGAAACAAAACTCACAAGCCACTGTTCTGGGTGTCAGTTTGCAGGAGCCACCTGTCACTCTCAAACCAGACCAAGTTGGCACTGGTGCCACCTTGCGTCTGGGAGGCATCCTGGAAGAGGCGGATCTCCAGGTGGCACCCGGATATTAAAGGCGACATTAACCTAAACCATTGTACAGGCTTTTTCCCTGGGAAACAAAACTCACAAGCCACTGTTCTGGGTGTCAGTTTTCAGGACCCACTTGGCACTCTTAAACCAGACGAAGTTGGAACTGGTGCCACCTTGCGTCTGGGAGGCATCCTGCGAGAGGCCGAATTCCAGGAGGCACCCGGCAATTTAAGGCCTCAGGCCCCTGAACCATTGTACAGGATTTTTCCCTGGGAAACAAAACTCACAAGCCACTGTTCTGGGTGTCAGTTTTCAGGACCCACTTGGCACTCTTAAACCAGACCAAGTTGGAACTGGTGCCACCTTGCGTCTGGGAGGCATCCTGCGAGTGGCCGAATTCCAGGAGGCACCCGGCAATTTAAGGCCTCAGGCCCCCGAACCATTGTACAGGCTTTTTCCCTGGGAAACAAAACTCACAAGCCACTGTTCTGGGTGTCAGTTTTCAGGACCCACTTGGCACTCTCAAACCAGACCAAGTTGGCACTGGTGCCACCTTGCGTCTGGAAGGCATCCTGCGAGAGGCGGAATTCCAGGAGGCACCCGGCAATTTAAGGCCGCAGGACCCAAAACCATTCTACAGGCTTTTTCCCTGGAAAAAAAAATTCAGAAGCCACTGTTCTTGGTGTCAGTTTACAGGACCCACTTGGCACTCTCAACCCAGACCAAGTTTGCACTGGTGCCACCTTGCGTCTGGGAGGCATCCTGCAAGACGCCGAATTCCAGGAGGCACCGGGCAATTTAAGGCCTCAGGCCCCTGAACCAGTGTACAGGCTTTTCCCCTGGGAAACAAAACTCACAAGCCACTGTTCTGGGTGTCAGTTTTCAGGACCCACTTGGCACTCTCAAACCAGACCAAGTTGGCACTGGTGCCAACTTGCGTCTGGGAGGCATCTTGCGAGAGGCGGATCTCCAGGTGGCACCCGGCTATTAAAGGCGGCATTACCTAAACCATTTTACAGGCTTTTTCCCTGGGAAACAAAACTCACAAGCCACTGTTCTGGGTGTCAGTTTGCAGGAGCCACCTGTCACTCTCAAACCAGACCAATTTAGCACTGGTGCCACCTTGCGTCTGGGAGATATCCTGCGAGTGGTGCAATTCCAGGAGGCACCCGGCAATTTAAGGCCGCAGGACCCTGAACCATTGTACAGGCTTTTTCCCTGGGAAACAAAACTCACAAGCCACTGTTCTGGGTGTCAGTTTGCAGGAGCCACCTGGCACTCTTAAACCAGACAAAGTTGGCACTGGTGCCACCTTGTTTCTGGGAGGCATCCTGCGAGAGGTCGAATTCCAGGAGGCACCCGGCAATTTAAGGCCGCAGGACCCTGAACCATTGTACAGGCTTTTTCCCTGGGAAACAAAACTCACAAGCCACTGTTCTGGGTGTCAGTTTTCAGGACCCACTTGGCACTCTTAAAGCAGACCAAATTGGCACTGGTTTCATGTGTCGCCTGGGAGGCATCCTGTGAGAGGCGGATCTCCAGGAGGCACCCGGCAATTTAAGGCCTCAGGCCCCCGAACCATTTTACAGGCTTTTTCCCTGGGAAACAAAACTCACAAGCCACTGTTCTGGGTGTCAGTTTTCAGGACCCACTTGGCACTCTCAAACCAGACCAAGTTGGCACTGGTGCCACCTTGCGTCTGGGAGGCATCCTGCGAGAGTCGCAATTCAAGGAGGAACCCGGCAATTTAAGGCCGCAGGACCCTGAACCATTGTACAGGCTTTTTCCCTGGGAAACAAAACTCACAAGCCACTGTTCTGGGTGTCAGTTTCCAGGACCCACTCTGCCCTCTTAAACCAGACGAAGTTGGAACTGGTGCCACCTTGCGTCTGGGAGGCATCTTGCGAGAGGCGCAATTCAAGGAGGCACCCGGCAATTTAAGGCCTCAGGCCCCTGAACCATTGTACAGGATTTTTCCCTGGGAAACAAAACTCACAAGCCACTGTTCTGGGTGTCAGTTTTCAGGACCCACTTGGCACTCTTAAACCAGATGAAGTTGGAACTGGTGCCACCTTGCGTCTGGGAGGCATCCTGCGAGAGGCGGATCTCCAGGTGGCACCCGGCTATTAAAGGCGGCATTACCTAAACCATTTTACAGGCTTTTCCCCTGGGAAACAAAACTCACAAGCCACTGTTCTGGGTGTCAGTTTGCAGGAGCCACCTGTCACTCTCAAACCAGACCAAGTTGGCACTGGTGCCACCTTGCGTCTGGGAGGCATCCTGAGAGAGGCGGATCTCCAGGTGGCACCCGGCTATTAAAGGCGACATTACCCTAAAACATTTTACAGGCTTTTTCCCTGGGAAAGAAAACTCACAAGCCACTGTTCTGGGTGTCAGTTTTCAGGACCCACTTGGCACTCTTAAACCAGACGAAGTTGGAACTGGTGCTACCTTGCGTCTGGGAGGCATCCTGCGAGAGGCGGAATTCCAGGAGTCACCCGGCAATTTAAGGCCTCAGGCCCCTGAACCATTGTACAGGATTTTTCCCTGGGAAACAAAACTCACAAGCCACTGTTCAGGGTGTCAGTTTTCAGGACCCACTTGGCACTCTTAAACCAGACCAAGTTGGAACTGGTGCCACCTTGCGTCTGGGAGGCATCCTGCGAGTGGCCGAATTCCAGGAGGCACCCGGCAATTTAAGGCCTCAGGCCCCTGAACCATTGTACAGGCTTTTTCCCTGGGAAATAAAACTCACAAGCCACTGTTCTGGGTGTCAGTTTTCAGGACCCACTTAACACTCTCAAAGCAGACCAAGTTGGCACTGGTGTTGCTTAGCGTCTGGGAAACATCTGGCGTGATGCGGAATTCCAGGAGGCGCCCCGCAATTTAAGGCCGCAGGACCCTGAACCATTGTACAGGCTTTTTCCCTGGGAAAGAAAACTCACAAGCCACTGTTCTGGGTGTCAGTTTTCAGGACCCACTTTGCACTCTCAAACCAGACCAAGTTGGCACTGGTGCCACCTTGCGTCTGGGAGGGATCCTGCGAGAGGCGCAATTCAAGGAGGAACCCGGCAATTTAAGGCCGCAGGACCCTGAACCATTGTACAGGCTTTTTCCCTGGAAAAAAAAATTCAGAAGCCACTGTTCTGGGTGTCAGTTTTCAGGACCCACTTGGCACTCTTAAACCAGACCAAGTTGGCACTGGTTTCATGTTGCGCCTGGGAGGCATCCTGTGAGAGGTGGATCTCCAGGAGGCACCCGGCAATTTAAGGCCTCAGTCCCCTGAACCATTTTACAGGCTTTTTCCCTGGGAAACAAAACTCACAAGCCACTGTTCTGGGTGTCAGTTTTCAGGACCCACTTGGCACTCTCAAAGTAGACCAAGTTGGCACTGGTGCCACCTTGCGTCTGGGAGGCATCCTGCGAGAGGCGGAATTCCAGGAGGCACCCGGCAATTTAAGGCCGCAGGACCCTGAACCATTCTACAGGCTTTTTCCCTGGAAAACAAAATTCACAAGCCACTGTTCTGGGTGTCAGTTTGCAGGAGCCACCTGGCACTCTCAAACCAGACCAAGTTGGCACTGGTGCCACCTTGCGTCTGGGAGGCATCCTGCGAGAGGCGCAATTCAAGGAGGCACCCGGCAATTTAAGGCCGCAGGACCCTGAACCATTGTACAGGCTTTTTCCCTGGGAAACAAAACTCACAAGCCACTGTTCTGGGTGTCAGTTTTCAGGACCCACTTGGCCCTCTTAAACCAGACCAAGTTGGAACTGGTGCCACCTTGCGTCTGGGAGGCATCCTGCGAGAGGCGCAATTCAAGGAGGCACCCGGCAATTTAAGGCCTCAGGCCCCTGAACCATTGTACAGGATTTTTCCCTGGGAAAGAAAACTCACAAGCCACTGTTCTGGGTGTCAGTTTTCAGGACCCACTTGGCACTCTCAAACCAGACCAAGTTGGCACTGGTGACACCTTGCGTCTGGGAGGCATCCTGCGAGAGGCGGATCTCCAGGTGGCACCCGGCTATTAAAGGCGGCATTACCTAAACCATTTTACAGGCTTTGTCCCTGGGAAACAAAACTCACAAGCCACTGTTCTGGGTGTCAGTTTGCAGGAGCCACCTGTCACTCTCAAACCAGACCAAGTTGGCACTGGTGCCACCTTGCGTCTGGAAGGCATCCTGAGAGAGGCGGATCTCCAGGTGGCACCCGGCTATTAAAGGCGACATTATCCTAAACCATTGTACAGGCTTTTTCCCTGGGAAAGAAAACTCACAAGCCACTGTTCTGGGTGTCAGTTTTCAGGACCCACTTGGCACTCTTAAACCAGACCAAGTTGGAACTGGTGCCACCTTGCGTCTGGGAGGCATCCTGCGAGAGGCGGAATTCCAGGAGGCACCCGGCAATTTAAGGCCTCAGGCCCCTGAACCATTGTACAGGATTTTTCCCTGGGAAACAAAACTCACAAGCCACTGTTCTGGGTGTCAGTTTTCAGGACCCACTTGGCACTCTTAAACCAGACCAAGTTGGAACTGGTGCCACCTTGCGTCTGGGAGGCATCCTGCGAGTGGCCGAATTCCAGGAGGCACCCGGCAATTTAAGGCCTCAGGCCCCTGAACCATTGTACAGGCTTTTTCCCTGGGAAACAAAACTCACAAGCCACTGTTCTGGGTGTCAGATTTCAGGACCCACTTGACACTCTCAAAGCAGACCAAGTTGGCACTGCTGCCACCTTGCGTCTGGGAGGCATCCTGAGAGAGGCGGATCTCCAGGTGGCACCCGGCTATTAAAGGCGACATTAACCTAAACCATTTTACAGGCTTTTTCCCTGGGAAACAAAACTCACAAGCCACTGTTCTGGGTGTCAGTTTGCAGGAGCCACCTGGCACTCTCAAACCAGACCAAGTTGGCACTGGTGCCACCTTGCGTCTGGGAGGCATCCTGCGAGAGGCGCAATTCAAGGAGGAACCCGGCAATTTAAGGCCGCAGGACCCTGAACCATTGTACAGGCTTTTTCCCTGGGAAACAAAACTCACAAGCCACTGTTCTGGGTGTCAGTTTTCAGGACCCACTTGGCCCTCTTAAACCAGACGAAGTTGGAACTGGTGCCACCTTGCGTCTGGGAGGCATCCTGCGAGAGGCGCAATTCAAGGAGGCACCCGGCAATTTAAGGCCTCAGGCCCCTGAACCATTGTACAGGATTTTTCCCTGGGAAACAAAACTCACAAGCCACTGTTCTGGGTGTCAGTTTTCAGGACCCACTTGGCACTCTTAAACCAGACGAAGTTGGAACTGGTGCCACCTTGCGTCTGGGAGGCATCCTGCGAGAGGCGGATCTCCAGGTGGCACCCGGCTATTAAAGGCGGCATTACCTAAACCATTTTACAGGCTTTTTCCCTGGGAAATAAAACTCACAAGCCACTGTTCTGGGTGTCAGTTTGCAGGAGCCACCTGGCACTCTCAAACCAGACCAAGTTGGCACTGGTGCCACCTTGCGTCTGGGAGGCATCCTGAGAGAGGCGGATCTCCAGGTGGCACCCGGCTATTAAAGGCGTCATTACCCTAAACCATTTTACAGGCTTTTTCCCTGGGAAAGAAAACTCACAAGCCACTGTTCTGGGTGTCAGTTTTCAGGACCCACTTGGCACTCTTAAACCAGACCAAGTTTGCACTGGTGCCACCTTGCGTCTGGGAGGCATCCTGCGAGAGGCGGAATTCCAGGAGGCACCCGGCAATTTAAGGCCGCAGGACCCTGAACCATTGTACAGGATTTTTCCCTGGGAAACAAAACTCACAAGCCACTGTTCTGGGTGTCAGTTTTCAGGACCCACTTGGCACTCTTAAACCAGACCAAGTTGGAACTGGTGCCACCTTGCGTCTGGGAGGCATCCTGCGAGTGGCCGAATTCCAGGAGGCACCCGGCAATTTAAGGCCTCAGGCCCCTGAACCATTGTACAGGCTTTTTCCCTGGGAAACAAAACTCACAAGCCACTGTTCTGGGTGTCAGTTTTCAGGAACCACTTGGCACTCTTAAACCAGACCAAGTTGGCACTGGTGTCATGTTGCGCCTGGGAGGCATCCTGTGAGAGGCGGATCTCCAGGAGGCACCCGGCAATTTAAGGCCTCAGGCCCCTGAACCATTGTACAGGATTTTTCCCTGGGAAACAAAACTCACAAGCCACTGTTCTGGGTGTCAGTTTTCAGGACCCACTTGGCACTCTTAAACCAGACCAAGTTGGAACTGGTGCCACCTTGCGTCTGGGAGGCATCCTGCGAGAGGCGGAATTCCAGGAGGCACCCTGCTATTTAAGGCCTCAGGCCCCTGAACCATTGTACAGGATTTTTCCCTGGGAAACAAAACTCACAAGCCGCTGTTCTGGGTGTCAGTTTTCAGGACCCACTTGGCACTCTTAAACCAGACCAAGTTGGAACTGGTGCCACCTTGCATCTGGGAGGCATCCTGCGAGTGGCCGAATTCCAGGAGGCACCCGGCAATTTAAGGCCTCAGGCCCCTGAACCATTGTACAGGCTTTTTCCCTGGGAAACAAAACTCACAAGCCACTGTTCTGGGTGTCAGTTTTCAAGACCCACTTAACACTCTCAAAGCAGACCAAGTTGGCACTGGTGTTGCTTAGCGTCTGGGAAACATCTGGCGTGATGCGGAATTCCAGGAGGCTCCCCGCAATTTAAGGCCGCAGGACCCTGAACCATTGTACAGGCTTTTTCCCTGGGAAAGAAAACTCACAAGCCACTGTTCTGGGTGTCAGTTTTCAGGACCCACTTGGCACTCTCAAACCAGACCAAGTTGGCACTGGTGCCACCTTGCGTCTGGGAGGCATCCTGCGAGAGGCGGAATTCCAGGAGGCACCCGGCAATTTAAGGCCGCAGGACCCAAAACCATTCTACAGGCTTTTTCCCTGGAAAAAAAAAATTCAGAAGCCACTGTTCTGGGTGTCAGTTTACAGGACCCACTTGGCACTCTCAAACCAGACCAAGTTTGCACTGGTGCCACCTTGCGTCTGGGAGGCATCCTGCAAGACGCCGAATTCCAGGAGGCACCCGGCAATTTAGGGCCTCAGGCCCCGGAACCATTATACAGGCTTTTTCCCTGGGAAACAAAACTCACAAGCCACTGTTCTGGGTGTCAGTTTTCAGGACCCACTTGGCACTCTCAAACCAGACCAAGTTGGCACTGGTGCCACCTTGCGTCTGGGAGGCATCCTGCGAGAGGCGGATCTCCAGGAGGCACCCGGCTATTAAAGGCGGCATTACCTAAACCATTTTACAGGCTTTTTCCCTGGGAAACAAAACTCACAAGCCACTGTTCTGGGTGTCAGTTTGCAGGAGCCACCTGTCACTCTCAAACCAGACCAAGTTTGCACTGGTGCCACCTTGCGTCTGGGAGATATCCTGCGAGTGGTGCAATTCAAGGAGGCATCCGGCAATTTAAGGCCGCAGGACCCTGAACCATTGTACAGGCTTTTTCCCTGGGAAACAAAACTCACAAGCCACTGTTCTGGGTGTCAGTTTGCAGGAGCCACCTGGCACTCGTAAACCGGACAAAGTTGGCACTGGTGCCACCTTGTTTCTGGGAGGCATCCTGCGAGAGGTCGAATTCCAGGAGGCACCCGGCAATTTAAGGCCGCAGGACCCAAAACCATTCTACAGGCTTTTTCCCTGGAAAACAAAACTCACAAGCCACTGTTCTGGGTGTCAGTTTACAGGACCCACTTGGCACTCTCAAACCAGACCAAGTTGGCACTGGTGCCACCTTGCGTCTGGGAGGCATCTTGCAATATGCCGAATTCCAGGAGGCACCCGGCAATTTAAGGCCTCAGGCCCCTGAACCATTGTACAGGCTTTTTCCCTGGGAAACAAAACTCAGAAGCCCCTGTTCTGGGTGTCAGTTTGCAGGAGCCACCTGGCACTCTCAAACCAGACCAAGTTGGCACTGGTGCCACCTTGCGTCTGGGAGGCATCCTGCGAGAGGCGCAATTCCAGGTGGCACCCGGCTATTAAAGGCGGAATTAACCTAAACCATTTTACAGGCTTTTTCCCTGGGAAACAAAACTCACAAGCCACTGTTCTGGGTGTCAGTTTGAAGGAGCCACCTGGCACTCTCAAACCAGACCAAGTTGGCCCTGGTGCCACCTTGCGTCTGGGAGGCATCCTGCGAGAGGCCGAATTCCAGGAGGCACCCGGCAATTTAGGGCCGCAGGATCCTTAACCATTGTACAGGCTTTTTCCCTGGGAAACAAAACTCACAAGCCACTGTTCTGGGTGTCAGTTTTCAGGACCCACTTGACACTCTCAAAGCAGACCAAGTTGGCACTGGTGCCACCTTGCGTCTGGGAGGCATCCTGAGAGAGGCGGATCTCCAGGTGGCACCCGGCTATTAAAGGCGACATTAACCTAAACCATTGTACAGGCTTTTTCCCTGGGAAACAAAACTCACAAGCCACTGTTCTGGGTGTCAGTTTGCAGGAACCACCTGGCACTCTCAAAGCAGACCAAGTTGGCACTGGTTCCACCTTGCGTCTGGGAGGCATCCTGCGAGAGGCACAATTCCAGGAGGCACCCGGCAATTTAAGGCCTCAGGCCCCTGAACCATTGTACAGGATTTTTCCCTGGGAAACAAAACTCACAAGCCACTGTTCTGGGTGTCAGTTTTCAGGACCCACTTGGCACTCTTAAACCAGACGAAGCTGGAACTGGTGCCACCTTGCGTCTGGGAGGCATCCTGCGAGAGGCGCAATTCCAGGAGGCACCCGTCAATTTAAGGCCTCAGGCCCCTGAACCATTGTACAGGCTTTTTCCCTGGGAAACAAAACTCACAAGCCACTGTTCTGGGTGTCAGTTTTCAGGACCCACTTAACACTCTCAAAGCAGACCAAGTTGGCACTGGTGTTGCTTAGCGTCTGGGAAACATCTGGCGTGATGCGGAATTCCAGGAGGCAGGTGGCAATTTAAGGCCGCAGGACCCTGAACCATTGTACAGGCTTTTTCCCTGGGAAAGAAAACTCACAAGCCACTGTTCTGGGTGTCAGTTTTCAGGACCCACTTGGCACTCTCAAACCAGACCAAGTTGGCACGGGTGCCACCTTGCGTCTGGGAGGCATCCTGCGAGAGGCGGAATTCCAGGAGGCACCCGGCAATTTAAGGCCGCAGGACCCAAAACCATTCAACAGGCTTTTTCCCTGGAAAAAAAAATTCAGAAGCCACTGTTCTGGGTGTCAGTTTACAGGACCCACTTGGCACTCTCAAACCAGACCAAGTTTGCACTGGTGCCACCTTGCGTCTGGGAGGCATCCTGCAAGACGCCGAATTCCAGGAGGCACCCGGCAATTTAAGGCCTCAGGCCCCTGAACCATTGTACAGGCTTTTCCCCTGGGAAACAAAACTCACAAGCCACTGTTCTGGGTGTCAGTTTTCAGGACCCACTTGGCACTCTCAAACCAGACCAAGTTGCCACTGGTGCCACCTTGCGTCTGGGAGGCATCCTGCGAGAGGCGGATCTCCAGGTGGCACCCGGCTATTAAAGGCGGCATTACCTAAACCATTTTACAGGCTTTTTCCCTGGGAAACAAAACTCACAAGCCACTGTTCTGGGTGTCAGTTTGCAGGAGCCACCTGTCACTCTCAAACCAGACCAAGTTTGCACTGGTGCCACCTTGCGTCTGGGAGATATCCTGCGAGTAGTGCAATTCCAGGAGGCACCCGGCAATTTAAGGCCGCAGGACCCTGAACCATTGTACAGGCTTTTTCCCTGGGAAACAAAACTCAGAAGCCACTGTTCTGGGTGTCAGTTTTCAGGACCCACTTGGCACTCTTAAACCAGACGAAGTTGGAACTGGTGCCACCTCGCGTCTGGGAGGCATCTTGCGAGAGGCGCAATTCAAGGAGGCACCCGGCAATTTAAGGCCTCAGGCC
Source organism: Fringilla coelebs (assembly GCF_963513975.1). Lineage (NCBI taxonomy): Eukaryota > Metazoa > Chordata > Aves > Passeriformes > Fringillidae > Fringilla > Fringilla coelebs. The sequence continues at coordinate 1,884,804 of NC_140048.1, forward strand.
CCTGAACCATTTTACAGGCTTTTTCCCTGGAAAAAAAAATTCAGAAACCACTGTTCTGGGTGTCAGTTTACAGGACCCACTTGACACTCTCAAACCAGACCAAGTTGGCACTGGTGCCACCTTGCGTCTGGGAGGCATCCTGCAAGACGCCGAATTCCAGGAGGCACCCGGCAATTTAAGGCCTCAGGCCCCTGAACCATTGTACAGGCTTTTCCCCTGGGAAACAAAACTCACAAGCCACTGTTCTGGGTGTCAGTTTTCAGGACCCACTTGGCACTCTCAAACCAGACCAAGTTGGCACTGGTGCCACCTTGCGTCTGGAAGGCATCCTGCGAGAGGCGGATCTCCAGGTGGCACCCGACTATTAAAGGCGGAATTACCTAAACCATTTTACAGGCTTTTTCCCTGGGAAACAAAACTCACAAGCCACTGTTCTGGGTGTCAGTTTGCAGGAGCCACCTGTCACTCTCAAACCAGACCAAGTTTGCACTGGTGCCACCTTGCGTCTGGGAGATATCCTGCGAGAGGCGCAATTCCAGGAGGCACCCGGCAATTTAAGGCTGCAGGACCCTGAACCATTGTACAGGCTTTTTCCCTGGGAAACAAAACTCACAAGCCACTGTTCTGGGTGTCAGTTTGAAGGACCCACTTGGCACTCTTAAACCAGACGAAGTTGGAACTGGTGCCACCTTGCGTCTGGGAGGCATCCTGCGAGAGGCGCAATTCCAGGAGGCACCCGGCAATTTAAGGCCTCAGGCCCCTGAACCATTCTACAGGCTTTTTCCCTGGGAAACAAAACTCACAAGCCACTGTTCTGGGTGTCAGTTTGCAGGAGCCACCTGGCACTCTCAAACCAGACCAAGTTGGCACTGGTGCCACCTTGCGTCTGGGAGGCATCCTGCGAGTGGCCGAATTTTAGGAGGCACCCGGCAATTTAAGGCCTCAGGCCCCTGAACCATTGTACAGGCTTTTTCCCTGGGAAACAAAACTCACAAGCCACTGTTCTGGGTGTCAGTTTTCAGGACCCACTTGGCACTCTTAAACCAGACCAAGTTGCCACTGGTGCCACCTTGCGTCTGGGAGGCATCCTGTGAGAGGCGGATCTCAGGGAGGCACCCGGCAATTTAAGGCCTCAGGCCCCTGAACCATTTTACAGACTTTTTCCCTGGGAAAGAAAACTCACAAGCCACTGTTCTGGGTGTCAGTTTTCAGGACCCACTTGGCACTCTCAAACCAGACCAAGTTGGCATTGGTGCCACTTAGCGTCTGGGAGGCATCCTGCGAGAGGCGGAATTCCAGGAGGCACCCGGCAATTTAAGGCCGCAGGACCCAAAACCATTCTACAGGCTTTTTCCCTGGAAAAAAAAATTCAGAAGCCACTGTTCTGGGTGTCAGTTTACAGGACCCACTTGGCACTCTCAAACAAGACCAAGTTTGCACTGGTGCCACCTTGCGTCTGGGAGGCATCCTGCAAGACGCCGAATTCCAGGAGGCACCCGGCAATTTAAGGCCTCAGGCCCCTGAACCATTGTACAGGCTTTTCCCCTGGGAAACAAAACTCACAAGCCACTGTTCTGGGTGTCAGTTTTCAGGACCCACTTGGCACTCTCAAACCAGACGAAGTTGGCACTGGTGCCACCTTGCGTCTGGGAGGCATCCTGCGAGAGGCGGATCTCCAGGTGGCACCCGGCTATTAAAGGCGGCATTACCTAACCCATTTTACAGGCTTTTTCCCTGGGAAACAAAACTCACAAGCCACTGTTCTGGGTGTCAGTTTGCAGGAGCCACCTGTCACTCTCAAACCAGACCAAGTTTGCACTGGTGCCACCTTGCGTCTGGGAGGCATCCTGAGAGAGGCGGATCTCCAGGTGGCACCCGGCTATTAAAGGCGACATTATACTAAACCATTTTACAGGCTTTTTCCCTTGGAAAGAAAACTCACAAGCCACTGTTCTGGGTGTCAGTTTTCAGGACCCACTTGGCACTCTTAAACCAGACGAAGTTGGAACTGGTGCCACCTTGCGTCTGGGAGGCATCCTGCGAGAGGCGGAATTCCAGGAGGCACCCGGCAATTTAAGGCCTCAGGCCCCTGAACCATTGTACAGGATTTTTCCCTGGGAAACAAAACTCACAAGCCACTGTTCTGGGTGTCAGTTTTCAGGACCCACTTGGCACTCTCAAACCAGACCAAGTTGGAACTGGTGCCACCTTGCGTCTGGGAGGCATCCTGCGAGTGGCCGAATTTTAGGAGGCACCCGGCAATTTAAGGCCTCAGGCCCCTGAACCATTGTACAGGCTTTTTGCCTGGGAAACAAAACTCACAAGCCACTGTTCTGGGTGTCAGTTTCCAGGACCCACTTGGCACTCTCAAACCAGACCAAGTTGGCACGGGTGCCACCTTGCGTCTGGGAGGCATCCTGAGAGAGGCGGATCTCCAGGTGGCACCCGGCTATTAAAGGCGACATTAACCTAAACCATTTTACAGGCTTTTTCCCTGGGAAAGAAAACTCACAAGCCACTGTTCTGGGTGTCAGTTTGCAGGAGCCACCTGGCACTCTCAAACCAGACCAAGTTGGCACTGGTGCCACCTTGCGTCTGGGAGGCATCCTGCGAGAGGCGCAATTCAAGGAGGAACCCGGCAATTTAAGGCCGCAGGACCCTGAACCATTGTACAGGCTTTTTCCCTGGGAAACAAAACTCACAAGCCACTGTTCTGGGTGTCAGTTTTCAGGACCCACTTGGCACTCTCAAACCAGACCAAGTTGGCACTGGTGCCACCTTGCGTCTGGAAGGCATCCTGCGAGAGGCGGATCTCCAGGTGGCACCCGGCAATTTAAGGCCGCAGGACCCAAAACCATTCTACAGGCTTTTTCCCTGGAAAACAAAACTCACAAGCCAATGTTCTGGGTGTCAGTTTACAGGACCCACTTGGCACTCTCAAACCAGACCAAGTTGGCACTGGTGCCACCTTGCGTCTGGGAGGCATCTTGCAATATGCCGAATTCCAGGAGGCACCCGGCAATTTAAGGCCTCAGGCCCCTGAACCATTGTACAGGCTTTTTCCCTGGGAAACAAAACTCAGAAGCCCCTGTTCTGGGTGTCAGTTTGCAGGAGCCACCTGGCACTCTCAAACCAGACCAAGTTGGCACTGGTGCCACCTTGCGTCTGGGAGGCATCCTGCGAGAGGCGCAATTCCAGGTGGCACCCGGCTATTAAAGACGGAATTAACCTAAACCATTTTACAGGCTTTTTCCCTGGGAAACAAAACTCACAAGCCACTGTTCTGGGTGTCAGTTTGAAGGAGCCACCTGGCACTCTCAAACCAGACCAAGTTGGCCCTGGTGCCACCTTGCGTCTGGGAGGCATCCTGCGAGAGGCCGAATTCCAGGAGGCACCCGGCAATTTAGGGCCGCAGGATCCTTAACCATTGTACAGGCTTTTTCCCTGGGAAACAAAACTCACAAGCCACTGTTCTGGGTGTCAGTTTTCAGGACCCACTTGACACTCTCAAAGCAGACCAAGTTGGCACTGGTGCCACCTTGCGTCTGGGAGGCATCCTGAGAGAGGCGGATCTCCAGGTGGCACCCGGCTATTAAAGGCGACATTAACCTAAACCATTGTACAGGCTTTTTCCCTGGGAAACAAAACTCACAAGCCACTGTTCTGGGTGTCAGTTTGCAGGAACCACCTGGCACTCTCAAAGCAGACCAAGTTGGCACTGGTTCCACCTTGCGTCTGGGAGGCATCCTGCGAGAGGCACAATTCCAGGAGGCACCCGGCAATTTAAGGCCTCAGGCCCCTGAACCATTGTACAGGATTTTTCCCTGGGAAACAAAACTCACAAGCCACTGTTCTGGGTGTCAGTTTTCAGGACCCACTTGGCACCCTTAAACCAGACCAAGTTGGAACTGGTGCCACCTTGCGTCTGGGAGGCATCCTGCGAGTGGCCGAATTCCAGGAGGCACCCGGATATTTAAGGCCTCAGGCCCCTGAACCATTGTACAGGCTTTTTCCCTGGGAAATAAAACTCACAAGCCACTGTTCTGGGTGTCAGTTTTCAGGACCCACTTAACACTCTCAAAGCAGACCAAGTTGGCACTGGTGTTGCTTAGCGTCTGGGAAACATCTGGCGTGATGCGGAATTCCAGGAGGCAGGTGGCAATTTAAGGCCGCAGGACCCTGAACCATTGTACAGGCTTTTTCCCTGGGAAAGAAAACTCACAAGCCACTGTTCTGGGTGTCAGTTTTCAGGACCCACTTGGCACTCTCAAACCAGACCAAGTTGGCACGGGTGCCACCTTGCGTCTGGGAGGCATCCTGCGAGAGGCGGAATTCCAGGAGGCACCCGGCAATTTAAGGCCGCAGGACCCAAAACCATTCAACAGGCTTTTTCCCTGGAAAAAAAAATTCAGAAGCCACTGTTCTGGGTGTCAGTTTACAGGACCCACTTGGCACTCTCAAACCAGACCAAGTTTGCACTGGTGCCACCTTGCGTCTGGGAGGCATCCTGCAAGACGCCGAATTCCAGGAGGCACCCGGCAATTTAAGGCCTCAGGCCCCTGAACCATTGTACAGGCTTTTCCCCTGGGAAACAAAACTCACAAGCCACTGTTCTGGGTGTCAGTTTTCAGGACCCACTTGGCACTCTCAAACCAGACCAAGTTGCCACTGGTGCCACCTTGCGTCTGGGAGGCATCCTGCGAGAGGCGGATCTCCAGGTGGCACCCGGCTATTAAAGGCGGCATTACCTAAACCATTTTACAGGCTTTTTCCCTGGGAAACAAAACTCACAAGCCACTGTTCTGGGTGTCAGTTTGCAGGAGCCACCTGTCACTCTCAAACCAGACCAAGTTTGCACTGGTGCCACCTTGCGTCTGGGAGATATCCTGCGAGTAGTGCAATTCCAGGAGGCACCCGGCAATTTAAGGCCGCAGGACCCTGAACCATTGTACAGGCTTTTTCCCTGGGAAACAAAACTCAGAAGCCACTGTTCTGGGTGTCAGTTTTCAGGACCCACTTGGCACTCTTAAACCAGACCAAGTTGGCACTGGTGTCATGTTGCGCCTGGGAGGCATCCTGTGAGAGGCGGATCTCCAGGAGGCACCCGGCAATTTAAGGCCTCAGGCCCCTGAACCATTTTACAGGCTTTTTCCCTGGAAAAAAAAATTCAGAAACCACTGTTCTGGGTGTCAGTTTACAGGACCCACTTGACACTCTCAAACCAGACCAAGTTGGCACTGGTGCCACCTTGCGTCTGGGAGGCATCCTGCAAGACGCCGAATTCCAGGAGGCACCCGGCAATTTAAGGCCTCAGGCCCCTGAACCATTGTACAGGCTTTTCCCCTGGGAAACAAAACTCACAAGCCACTGTTCTGGGTGTCAGTTTTCAGGACCCACTTGGCACTCTCAAACCAGACCAAGTTGGCACTGGTGCCACCTTGCGTCTGGAAGGCATCCTGCGAGAGGCGGATCTCCAGGTGGCACCCGACTATTAAAGGCGGAATTACCTAAACCATTTTACAGGCTTTTTCCCTGGGAAACAAAACTCACAAGCCACTGTTCTGGGTGTCAGTTTGCAGGAGCCACCTGTCACTCTCAAACCAGACCAAGTTTGCACTGGTGCCACCTTGCGTCTGGGAGATATCCTGCGAGAGGCGCAATTCCAGGAGGCACCCGGCAATTTAAGGCTGCAGGACCCTGAACCATTGTACAGGCTTTTTCCCTGGGAAACAAAACTCACAAGCCACTGTTCTGGGTGTCAGTTTGAAGGACCCACTTGGCACTCTTAAACCAGACGAAGTTGGAACTGGTGCCACCTTGCGTCTGGGAGGCATCCTGCGAGAGGCGCAATTCCAGGAGGCACCCGGCAATTTAAGGCCTCAGGCCCCTGAACCATTGTACAGGCTTTTTCCCTGGGAAACAAAACTCACAAGCCACTGTTCTGGGTGTCAGTTTGCAGGAGCCACCTGGCACTCTCAAACCAGACCAAGTTGGCACTGGTGCCACCTTGCGTCTGGGAGGCATCCTGCGAGTGGCCGAATTTTAGGAGGCACCCGGCAATTTAAGGCCTCAGGCCCCTGAACCATTGTACAGGCTTTTTCCCTGGGAAACAAAACTCACAAGCCACTGTTCTGGGTGTCAGTTTTCAGGACCCACTTGGCACTCTTAAACCAGACCAAGTTGCCACTGGTGCCACCTTGCGTCTGGGAGGCATCCTGTGAGAGGCGGATCTCAGGGAGGCACCCGGCAATTTAAGGCCTCAGGCCCCTGAACCATTTTACAGACTTTTTCCCTGGGAAAGAAAACTCACAAGCCACTGTTCTGGGTGTCAGTTTTCAGGACCCACTTGGCACTCTCAAACCAGACCAAGTTGGCATTGGTGCCACTTAGCGTCTGGGAGGCATCCTGCGAGAGGCGGAATTCCAGGAGGCACCCGGCAATTTAAGGCCGCAGGACCCAAAACCATTCTACAGGCTTTTTCCCTGGAAAAAAAAATTCAGAAGCCACTGTTCTGGGTGTCAGTTTACAGGACCCACTTGGCACTCTCAAACAAGACCAAGTTTGCACTGGTGCCACCTTGCGTCTGGGAGGCATCCTGCAAGACGCCGAATTCCAGGAGGCACCCGGCAATTTAAGGCCTCAGGCCCCTGAACCATTGTACAGGCTTTTCCCCTGGGAAACAAAACTCACAAGCCACTGTTCTGGGTGTCAGTTTTCAGGACCCACTTGGCACTCTCAAACCAGACGAAGTTGGCACTGGTGCCACCTTGCGTCTGGGAGGCATCCTGCGAGAGGCGGATCTCCAGGTGGCACCCGGCTATTAAAGGCGGCATTACCTAACCCATTTTACAGGCTTTTTCCCTGGGAAACAAAACTCACAAGCCACTGTTCTGGGTGTCAGTTTGCAGGAGCCACCTGTCACTCTCAAACCAGACCAAGTTTGCACTGGTGCCACCTTGCGTCTGGGAGGCATCCTGAGAGAGGCGGATCTCCAGGTGGCACCCGGCTATTAAAGGCGACATTATACTAAACCATTTTACAGGCTTTTTCCCTTGGAAAGAAAACTCACAAGCCACTGTTCTGGGTGTCAGTTTTCAGGACCCACTTGGCACTCTTAAACCAGACGAAGTTGGAACTGGTGCCACCTTGCGTCTGGGAGGCATCCTGCGAGAGGCGGAATTCCAGGAGGCACCCGGCAATTTAAGGCCTCAGGCCCCTGAACCATTGTACAGGATTTTTCCCTGGGAAACAAAACTCACAAGCCACTGTTCTGGGTGTCAGTTTTCAGGACCCACTTGGCACTCTCAAACCAGACCAAGTTGGAACTGGTGCCACCTTGCGTCTGGGAGGCATCCTGCGAGTGGCCGAATTTTAGGAGGCACCCGGCAATTTAAGGCCTCAGGCCCCTGAACCATTGTACAGGCTTTTTGCCTGGGAAACAAAACTTACAAGCCACTGTTCTGGGTGTCAGTTTCCAGGACCCACTTGGCACTCTCAAACCAGACCAAGTTGGCACTGGTGCCACCTTGCGTCTGGGAGGCATCCTGAGAGAGGCGGATCTCCAGGTGGCACCCGGCTATTAAAGGCGACATTAACCTAAACCATTTTACAGGCTTTTTCCCTGGGAAAGAAAACTCACAAGCCACTGTTCTGGGTGTCAGTTTGCAGGAGCCACCTGGCACTCTCAAACCAGACCAAGTTGGCACTGGTGCCACCTTGCGTCTGGGAGGCATCCTGCGAGAGGCGCAATTCAAGGAGGAACCCGGCAATTTAAGGCCGCAGGACCCTGAACCATTGTACAGGCTTTTTCCCTGGGAAACAAAACTCACAAGCCACTGTTCTGGGTGTTAGTTTTCAGGACCCACTTGGCCCTCTTAAACCAGACGAAGTTGGAACTGGTGCCACCTCGCGTCTGGGAGGCATCTTGCAAGAGGCGCAATTCAAGGAGGCACCCGGCAATTTAAGGCCTCAGGCCCCTGAACCATTGTACAGGATTTTTCCCTGGGAAAAAAAACTCACAAGCCACTGTTCTGGGTGTCAGTTTTCAGGACCCACTTGGCACTCTTAAACCAGACGAAGTTGGAACTGGTGCCACCTTGCGTCTGGGAGGCATCCTGCGAAAGGCGGATCTCCAGGTGGCACCCGGCTATTAAAGGCGGCATTACCTAAACCATTTTACAGGCTTTTCCCCTGGGAAACAAAACTCACAAGCCACTGTTCTGGGTGTCAGTTTGCAGGAGCCACCTGTCACTCTCAAACCAGACCAAGTTGGCACTGGTGCCACCTTGCGTCTGGGAGGCATCCTGAGAGAGGCGGATCTCCAGGTGGCACCCGGCTATTAAAGGCGACATTACCCTAAACCATTTTACAGGCTTTTTCCCTGGGAAAGAAAACTCACAAGCCACTGTTCTGGGTGTCAGTTTTCAGGACCCACTTGGCACTCTTAAACCAGACGAAGTTGGAACTGGTGCCACCTTGCGTCTGGGAGGCATCCTGCGAGAGGCGGAATTCCAGGAGGCACGCGGCAATTTAAGGCCTCAGGCCCCTGAACCATTGTACAGGCTTTTTCCCTGGGAAACAAAACTCACAAGCCACTGTTCTGGGTGTCAGTTTTCAGGACCCACTGGGCACTCTTAAACCAGACCAAGTTGGAACTGGTGCCACCTTGCGTCTGGGAGGCATCCTGCGAGTGGCCGAATTCCAGGAGGCACCCGGCAATTTAAGGCCTCAGGCCCCTGAACCATTGTACAGGCTTTTTCCCTGGGAAATAAAACTCACAAGCCACTGTTCTGGGTGTCAGTTTTCAGGACCCACTTAACACTCTCAAAGCAGACCAAGTTGGCACTGGTGTTGCTTAGCGTCTGGGAAACATCTGGCGTGATGCGGAATTCCAGGAGGCACCTAGCAATTTAAGGCCGCAGGACCCTGAACCATTGTACAGGCTTTTTCCCTGGAAAAAAAAATTCAGAAGCCACTGTTCTGGGTGTCAGTTTACAGGACCCACTTGGCACTCTCAAACCAGACCAAGTTTGCTCTGGTGCCACCTTGCGTCTGGGAGGCATCCTGCAAGACGCCGAATTCCAGGAGGCACCCGGCAATTTAAGGCCTCAGGCCCCTGAACCATTGTACAGGCTTTTCCCCTGGGAAACAAAACTCACAAGCCACTGTTCTGGGTGTCAGTTTTCAGGACCCACTTGGCACTCTCAAACCAGACCAAGTTGCCACTGATGCCACCTTGCGTCTGGGAGGCATCCTGCGAGAGGCGGATCTCCAGGTGGCACCCGGCTATTAAAGGCGGCATTACCTAAACCATTTTACAGGCTTTTTCCCTGGGAAACAAAACTCACAAGCCACTGTTCTGGGTGTCAGTTTGCAGGAGCCACCTGTCACTCTCAAACCAGACCAAGTTTGCACTGGTGCCACCTTGCGTCTGGGAGATATCCTGCGAGTGGTGCAATTCCAGGAGGCACCCGGCAATTTAAAGCCGCAGGACCCTGAACCATTGTACAGGCTTTTTCCCTGGGAAACAAAACTCACAAGCCACTGTTCTGGGTGCCAGTTTACAGGAGCCACCTGGCACTCTTAAACCATACAAAGTTGGCACTGGTGCCACCTTGTTTCTGGGAGACATCCTGCGAGAGGTCGAATTCCAGGAGGCACCCGGCAATTTAAGGCCGCAGGACCCTGAACCATTGTACAGGCTTTTTCCCTGGGAAACAAAACTCACAAGCCACTGTTCTGGGTGTCAGTTTTCAGGAACCACTTGGCACTCTTAAACCAGACCAAGTTGGCACTGGTGTCATGTTGCGCCTGGGAGGCATCCTGTGAGAGGCGGATCTCCAGGAGGCACCCGGCAATTTAAGGCCTGAGGCCCCTGAATCATTGTACAGGCTTTTTCCCTGGGAAACAAAACTCACAAGCCACTGTTCTGGGTGTCAGTTTGCAGGAGCCACCTGGCACTCTCAAAGCAGACCAAGTTGGCACAGGTGCCGCCTTGCGTCTGGGAGGCATCCTGCGAGAGGTGCAATTCCAGGTGGCACCCGGCTATTAAAGGCGGAATTAACCTAAACCATTTTACAGGCTTTTTCCCTGGGAAACAAAACTCACAAGCCACTGTTCTGGGTGTCAGTTTGCAGGAGCCACCTGTCACTCTCAAACCAGACCAAGTTGGCCCTGGTGCCACCTTGCGTCTGGGAGGCATCCTGCGAGAGGCGGAATTCCAGGAGGCACCCGGCAATTTAAGGCCGCAGGATCCTTAACCATTGTACAGGCTTTTTCCCTGGGAAACAAAACTCACAAGCCACTGTTCTGGGTGTCAGTTTTCAGGACCCACTTGACACTCTCAAAGCAGACCAAGTTGGCACTGGTGCCACCTTGCGTCTGGGAGGCATCCTGAGAGAGGCAGATCTCCAGGTGGCACCCGGCTATTAAAGGCGACATTAACCTAAACCATTTTACAGGCTTTTTCCCTGGGAAAGAAAACTCACAAGCCACTGTTCTGGGTGTCAGTTTGCAGCAGCCACCTGGCACTCTCAAAGAAGACCAAGTTGGCACTGGTGCCACCTTGCGTCTGGGAGGCATCCTGCGAGAGGCACAATTCAAGGAGGCACCCGGCAATTTAAGGCCGCAGGACCCTGAACCATTGTACAGGCTTTTTCCCTGGGAAACAAAACTCACAAGCCACTGTTCTGGGTGTCAGTTTTCAGGACCCACTTGGCACTCTTAAACCAGACGAAGTTAGAACTGGTGCCACCTTGCGTCTGGGAGGCATCCTGCGAGAGGCGGAATTCCAGGAGGCACCCGGCAATTTAAGGCCTCAGGCCCCTGAACCATTGTACAGGCTTTTTCCCTGGGAAACAAAACTCACAAGCCACTGTTCTGGGTGTCAGTTTGAAGGAGCCACCTGGCACTCTCAAACCAGACCAAGTTTGCCCTGGTGCCACCTTGCGTCTGGGAGGCATCCTGCGAGAGGCCGAATTCCAGGAGGCACCCGGCAATTTAAGGCCGCAGGATCCTTAACCATTTTACAGGCTTTTTCCCTGGGAAACAAAACTCACAAGCCACTGTTCTGGGTGTCAGTTTTCAGGACCCACTTGACACTCTCAAAGCAGACCAAGTTGGCACTGGTGCCACCTTGCGTCTGGGAGGCATCCTGAGAGAGGCGGATCTCCAGGTGGCACCCGGCTATTAAAGGCGACATTAACCTAAACCATTTTACAGGCTTTTTCCCTGGGAAAGAAAACTCACAAGCCACTGTTCTGGGTGTCAGTTTGCAGGAACCACCTGGCACTCTCAAAGCAGACCAAGTTGGCACTGGTGCCACCTTGCGTCTGGGAGGCATCCTGCGAGAGGCACAATTCAAGGAGGCACCCGGCAATTTAAGGCCGCAGGACCCTGAACCATTGTACAGGCTTTTTCCCTGGGAAACAAAACTCACAAGCCACTGTTCTGGGTGTCAGTTTGCAGGAGCCATCTGGCACTCTCAAACCAGACCAAGTTTGCACTGGTGCCACCTTGCGTCTGGGAGATATCCTGCGAGTGGTGCAATTCCAGGAGGCACCCGGCAATTTAAGGCCGCAGGACCCTGAACCATTGTACAGGCTTTTTCCCTGGGAAACAAAACTCACAAGCCACTGTTCTGGGTGCCAGTTTACAGGAGCCACCTGGCACTCTTAAACCATACAAAGTTGGCACTGGTGCCACCTTGTTTCTGGGAGACATCCTGCGAGAGGTCGAATTCCAGGAGGCACCCGGCAATTTAAGGCCGCAGGACCCTGAACCATTGTACAGGCTTTTTCCCTGGGAAACAAAACTCACAAGCCACTGTTCTGGGTGTCAGTTTTCAGGAACCACTTGGCACTCTTAAACCAGACCAAGTTGGAACTGGTGCCACCTTGCGTCTGGGAGGCATCCTGTGAGAGGCGGATCTCCAGGAGGCACCCGGCAATTTAAGGCCTGAGGCCCCTGAACCATTGTACAGGCTTTTTCCCTGGGAAGCAAAACTCACAAGCCACTGTTCTGGGTGTCAGTTTTCAGGACCCACTTGGCACTCTCAAACCAGACCAAGTTGGCACTGGTGCCACTTAGCGACTAAGAGGCATCCTGCGAGAGGCGGAATTCCAGGAGGCACCCGGCAATTAAAGGCCACAGGACCCAAAACCATTTTACAGGCTTTTTCCCTGGGAAACAAAACTCACAAGCCACTGTTCTGGGTGTCAGTTTGCAGGAGCCACCTGGCACTCTCAAAGCAGACCAAGTTGGCACTGGTGCCACCTTGCGTCTGGGAGGCATCCTGAGAGAGGCGGATCTCCAGGTGGCACCCGGCTATTAAAGGCGGAATTAACCTAAACCATTTTACAGGCTTTTTCCCTGGGAAACAAAACTCACAAGCCACTGTTCTGGGTGTCAGTTTGCAGGAGCCACCTGTCACTCTCAAACCAGACCAAGTTGGCCCTGGTGCCACCTTGCGTCTGGGAGGCATCCTGCGAGAGGCGGAATTCCAGGAGGCACCCGGCAATTTAAGGCCGCAGGATCCTTAACCATTTTACAGGCTTTTTCCCTGGGAAACAAAACTCACAAGCCACTGTTCTGGGTGTCAGTTTTCAGGACCCACTTGACACTCTCAAAGCAGACCAAGTTGGCACTGGTGCCACCTTGCGTCTGGGAGGCATCCTGAGAGAGGCAGATCTCCAGGTGGCACCCGGCTATTAAAGGCGACATTAACCTAAACCATTTTACAGGCTTTTTCCCTGGGAAAGAAAACTCACAAGCCACTGTTCTGGGTGTCAGTTTGCAGCAGCCACCTGGCACTCTCAAACCAGACCAAGTTGGCACTGGTGCCACCTTGCGTCTGGGAGGCATCCTGCGAGAGGCGCAATTCAAGGAGACACCCGGCAATTTAAGGCCGCAGGACCCTGAACCATTGTACAGGCTTTTTCCCTGGGAAACAAAACTCACAAGCCACTGTTCTGGGTGTCAGTTTTCAGGACCCACTTGGCACTCTTAAACCAGACCAAGTTTGCCCTGGTGCCACCTTGCGTCTGGGAGGCATCCTGCGAGAGGCCGAATTCCAGGAGGCACCCGGCAATTTAAGGCCGCAGGATCCTTAACCATTTTACAGGCTTTTTCCCTGGGAAACAAAACTCACAAGCCACTGTTCTGGGTGTCAGTTTGCAGGAACCACCTGGCACTCTCAAAGCAGACCAAGTTGGCACTGGTGCCACCTTGCGTCTGGGAGGCATCCTGCGAGAGGCACAATTCAAGGAGGCACCCGGCAATTTAAGGCCGCAGGACCCTGAACCATTGTACAGGCTTTTTCCCTGGGAAACAAAACTCACAAGCCACTGTTCTGGGTGTCAGTTTGCAGGAGCCATCTGGCACTCTCAAACCAGACCAAGTTTGCACTGGTGCCACCTTGCGTCTGGGAGATATCCTGCGAGTGGTGCAATTCCAGGAGGCACCCGGCAATTTAAGGCCGCAGGACCCTGAACCATTGTACAGGCTTTTTCCCTGGGAAACAAAACTCACAAGCCACTGTTCTGGGTGCCAGTTTACAGGAGCCACCTGGCACTCTTAAACCATACAAAGTTGGCACTGGTGCCACCTTGTTTCTGGGAGACATCCTGCGAGAGGTCGAATTCCAGGAGGCACCCGGCAATTTAAGGCCGCAGGACCCTGAACCATTGTACAGGCTTTTTCCCTGGGAAACAAAACTCACAAGCCACTGTTCTGGGTGTCAGTTTTCAGGAACCACTTGGCACTCTTAAACCAGACCAAGTTGGCACTGGTGTCATGTTGCGCCTGGGAGGCATCCTGTGAGAGGCGGATCTCCAGGAGGCACCCGGCAATTTAAGGCCTGAGGCCCCTGAACCATTGTACAGGCTTTTTCCCTGGGAAGCAAAACTCACAAGCCACTGTTCTGGGTGTCAGTTTTCAGGACCCACTTGGCACTCTCAAACCAGACCAAGTTGGCACTGGTGCCACTTAGCGACTAAGAGGCATCCTGCGAGAGGCGGAATTCCAGGAGGCACCCGGCAATTAAAGGCCACAGGACCCAAAACCATTTTACAGGCTTTTTCCCTGGGAAACAAAACTCACAAGCCACTGTTCTGGGTGTCAGTTTGCAGGAGCCACCTGGCACTCTCAAAGCAGACCAAGTTGGCACTGGTGCCACCTTGCGTCTGGGAGGCATCCTGCGAGAGGCGCAATTCCAGGTGGCACCCGGCTATTAAAGGCGGAATTAACCTAAACCATTTTACAGGCTTTTTCCCTGGGAAACAAAACTCACAAGCCACTGTTCTGGGTGTCAGTTTGCAGGAGCCACCTGTCACTCTCAAACCAGACCAAGTTGGCCCTGGTGCCACCTTGCGTCTGGGAGGCATCCTGCGAGAGGTGGAATTCCAGGAGGCACCCGGCAATTTAAGGCCGCAGGATCCTTAACCATTGTACAGGCTTTTTCCCTGGGAAACAAAACTCACAAGCCACTGTTCTGGGTGTCAGTTTTCAGGACCCACTAGACACTCTCAAAGCAGACCAAGTTGGCACTGGTGCCACCTTGCGTCTGGGAGGCATCCTGAGAGAGGCGGATCTCCAGGTGGCACCCGGCTATTAAAGGCGACATTAACCTAAACCATTTTACAGGCTTTTTCCCTGGGAAAGAAAACTCACAAGCCACTGTTCTGGGTGTCAGTTTGCAGCAGCCACCTGGCACTCTCAAACCAGACCAAGTTGGCACTGGTGCCACCTTGCGTCTGGGAGGCATCCTGCGAGAGGCGCAATTCAAGGAGACACCCGGCAATTTAAGGCCGCAGGACCCTGAACCATTGTACAGGCTTTTTCCCTGGGAAACAAAACTCACAAGCCACTGTTCTGGGTGTCAGTTTTCAGGACCCACTTGGCACTCGTAAACCAGACGAAGTTGGAACTGGTGCCACCTTGCGTCTGGGAGGCATCCTGCGAGAGGCGGAATTCCAGGAGGCACCCGGCAATTTAAGGCCTCAGGCCCCTGAACCATTTTAGAGGCTTTTTCCCTGGGAAACAAAACTCACAAGCCACTGTTCTGGGTGTCAGTTTGAAGGAGCCACCTGGCACTCTCAAACCAGACGAAGTTGGAACTGGTTCCACCTTGCGTCTGGGAGGCATCCTGCGAGAGGCGGAATTCCAGGAGGCACCCGGCAATTTAAGGCCGCAGGATCCTTAACCATTTTACAGGCTTTTTCCCTGGGAAACAAAACTCACAAGCCACTGTTCTGGGTGTCAGTTTTCAGGACCCACTTGACACTCTCAAAGCAGACCAAGTTGGCACTGGTGCCACCTTGCGTCTGGGAGGCATCCTGAGAGAGGCGGATCTCCAGGTGGCACCCGGCTATTAAAGGCGACATTAACCTAAACCATTTTACAGGCTTTTTCCCTGGGAAAGAAAACTCACAAGCCACTGTTCTGGGTGTCAGTTTGCAGGAACCACCTGGCACTCTCAAAGAAGACCAAGTTGGCACTGGTGCCACCTTGCGTCTGGGAGGCATCCTGCGAGAGGCACAATTCAAGGAGGCACCCGGCAATTTAAGGCCGCAGGACCCTGAACCATTGTACAGGCTTTTTCCCTGGGAAACAAAACTCACAAGCCACTGTTCTGGGTGTCAGTTTTCAGGACCCACTTGGCACTCTCAAACCAGACCAAGTTTGCACTGGTGCCACCTTGCGTCTGGGAGATATCCTGCGAGTGGTGCAATTCCAGGAGGCACCCGGCAATTTAAGGCCGCAGGACCCTGAACCATTGTACAGGCTTTTTCCCTGGGAAACAAAACTCACAAGCCACTGTTCTGGGTGCCAGTTTACAGGAGCCACCTGGCACTCTTAAACCATACAAAGTTGGCACTGGTGCCACCTTGTTTCTGGGAGACATCCTGCGAGAGGTCGAATTCCAGGAGGCACCCGGCAATTTAAGGCCGCAGGACCCTGAACCATTGTACAGGCTTTTTCCCTGGGAAACAAAACTCACAAGCCACTATTCTGGGTGTCAGTTTTCAGGAACCACTTGGCACTCTTAAACCAGACCAAGTTGGCACTGGTGTCATGTTGCGCCTGGGAGGCATCCTGTGAGAGGCGGATCTCCAGGAGGCACCCGGCAATTTAAGGCCTGAGGCCCCTGAACCATTGTACAGGCTTTTTCCCTGGGAAACAAAACTCACAAGCCACTGTTCTGGGTGTCAGTTTTCAGGACCCACTTGGCACTCTCAAACCAGACCAAGTTGGCACTGGTGCCACTTAGCGACTAAGAGGCATCCTGCGAGAGGCGGAATTCCAGGAGGCACCCGGCAATTAAAGGCCGCAGGACCCAAAACCATTTTACAGGCTTTTTCCCTGGGAAACAAAACTCACAAGCCACTGTTCTGGGTGTCAGTTTGCAGGAGCCACCTGACACTCTCAAAGCAGACCAAGTTGGCACTGGTGCCACCTTGCGTCTGGGAGGCATCCTGCGAGAGGTGCAATTCCAGGTGGCACCCGGCTATTAAAGGCGGAATTAACCTAAACCATTTTACAGGCTTTTTCCCTGGGAAACAAAACTCACAAGCCACTGTTCTGGGTGTCAGTTTGCAGGAGCCACCTGTCACTCTCAAACCAGACCAAGTTGGCCCTGGTGCCACCTTGCGTCTGGGAGGCATCCTGCGAGAGGCCGAATTCCAGGAGGCACCCGGCAATTTAAGGCCGCAGGATCCTTAACCATTGTACAGGCTTTTTCCCTGGGAAACAAAACTCACAAGCCACTGTTCTGGGTGTCAGTTTTCAGGACCCACTTGACACTCTCAAAGCAGACCAAGTTGGCACTGGTGCCACCTTGCGTCTGGGAGGCATCCTGAGAGAGGCGGATCTCCAGGTGGCTATCGGCTATTAAAGGCGACATTAACCTAAACCATTTTACAGGCTTTTTCCCTGGGAAAGAAAACTCACAAGCCACTGTTCTGGGTGTCAGTTTGCAGCAGCCACCTGGCACTCTCAAACCAGACCAAGTTGGCACTGGTGCCACCTTGCGTCTGGGAGGCATCCTGCGAGAGGCGCAATTCAAGGAGACACCCGGCAATTTAAGGCCGCAGGACCCTGAACCATTGTACAGGCTTTTTCCCTGGGAAACAAAACTCACAAGCCACTGTTCTGGGTGTCAGTTTTCAGGACCCACTTGGCACTCTTAAACCAGACGAAGTTGGAACTGGTGCCACCTTGCGTCTGGGAGGCATCCTGCGAGAGGCGGAATTCCAGGAGGCACCCGGCAATTTAAGGCCTCAGGCCCCTGAACCATTTTACAGGCTTTTTCCCTGGGAAACAAAACTCACAAGCCACTGTTCTGGGTGTCAGTTTGAAGGAGCCACCTGGCACTCTCAAACCAGACGAAGTTGGAACTGGTTCCACCTTGCGTCTGGGAGGCATCCTGCGAGAGGCCGAATTCCAGGAGGCACCCGGCAATTTAAGGCCGCAGGATCCTTAACCATTTTACAGGCTTTTTCCCTGGGAAACAAAACTCACAAGCCACTGTTCTGGGTGTCAGTTTTCAGGACCCACTTGACACTCTCAAAGCAGACCAAGTTGGCACTGGTGCCACCTTGCGTCTGGGAGGCATCCTGAGAGAGGCGGATCTCCAGGTGGCACCCGGCTATTAAAGGCGACATTAACCTAAACCATTTTACAGGCTTTTTCCCTGGGAAAGAAAACTCACAAGCCACTGTTCTGGGTGTCAGTTTGCAGGAACCACCTGGCACTCTCAAAGAAGACCAAGTTGGCACTGGTGCCACCTTGCGTCTGGGAGGCATCCTGCGAGAGGCACAATTCAAGGAGGCACCCGGCAATTTAAGGCCGCAGGACCCTGAACCATTGTACAGGCTTTTTCCCTGGGAAACAAAACTCACAAGCCACTGTTCTGGGTGTCAGTTTTCAGGACCCACTTGGCACTCTCAAACCAGACCAAGTTTGCACTGGTGCCACCTTGCGTCTGGGAGATATCCTGCGAGTGGTGCAATTCCAGGAGGCACCCGGCAATTTAAGGCCGCAGGACCCTGAACCATTGTACAGGCTTTTTCCCTGGGAAACAAAACTCACAAGCCACTGTTCTGGGTGCCAGTTTACAGGAGCCACCTGGCACTCTTAAACCATACAAAGTTGGCACTGGTGCCACCTTGTTTCTGGGAGACATCCTGCGAGAGGTCGAATTCCAGGAGGCACCCGGCAATTTAAGGCCGCAGGACCCTGAACCATTGTACAGGCTTTTTCCCTGGGAAACAAAACTCACAAGCCACTGTTCTGGGTGTCAGTTTTCAGGAACCACTTGGCACTCTTAAACCAGACCAAGTTGGCACTGGTGTCATGTTGCGCCTGGGAGGCATCCTGTGAGAGGCGGATCTCCAGGAGGCACCCGGCAATTTAAGGCCTGAGGCCCCTGAACCATTGTACAGGCTTTTTCCCTGGGAAACAAAACTCACAAGCCACTGTTCTGGGTGTCAGTTTTCAGGACCCACTTGGCACTCTCAAACCAGACCAAGTTGGCACTGGTGCCACTTAGCGACTAAGAGGCATCCTGCGAGAGGCGGAATTCCAGGAGGCACCCGGCAATTTAAGGCCGCAGGACCCTGAACCATTGTACAGGCTTTTTCCCTGGGAAACAAAACTCACAAGCCACTGTTCTGGGTGTCAGTTTGCAGGAGCCACCTGACACTCTCAAAGCAGACCAAGTTGGCACTGGTGCCACCTTGCGTCTGGGAGGCATCCTGCGAGAGGTGCAATTCCAGGTGGCACCCGGCTATTAAAGGCGGAATTAACCTAAACCATTTTACAGGCTTTTTCCCTGGGAAACAAAACTCACAAGCCACTGTTCTGGGTGTCAGTTTGCAGGAGCCACCTGTCACTCTCAAACCAGACCAAGTTGGCCCTGGTGCCACCTTGCGTCTGGGAGGCATCCTGCGAGAGGCCGAATTCCAGGAGGCACCCGGCAATTTAAGGCCGCAGGATCCTTAACCATTGTACAGGCTTTTTCCCTGGGAAACAAAACTCACAAGCCACTGTTCTGGGTGTCAGTTTTCAGGACCCACTTGACACTCTCAAAGCAGACCAAGTTGGCACTGGTGCCACCTTGCGTCTGGGAGGCATCCTGAGAGAGGCGGATCTCCAGGTGGCACCCGGCTATTAAAGGCGACATTAACCTAAACCATTTTACAGGCTTTTTCCCTGGGAAAGAAAACTCACAAGCCACTGTTCTGGGTGTCAGTTTGCAGGAGCCACCTGGCACTCTCAAACCAGACCAAGTTGGCACTGGTGCCACCTTGCGTCTGGGAGGCATGCTGCGAGAGGCGGAATTCCAGGAGACACCCGGCAATTTAAGGCCGCAGGACCCTGAACCATTGTACAGGCTTTTTCCCTGGGAAACAAAACTCACAAGCCACTGTTCTGGGTGTCAGTTTTCAGGACCCACTTGGCACTCTTAAACCAGACGAAGTTGGAACTGGTGCCACCTTGCGTCTGGGAGGCATCCTGCGAGAGGCGGAATTCCAGGAGGCACCCGGCAATTTAAGGCTTTAGGCCCCTGAACCATTGTACAGGATTTTTCCCTGGGAAACAAAACTCACAAGCCACTGTTCTGGGTGTCAGTTTTCAGGACCCACTTGGCACTCTTAAACCAGACCAAGTTGGCACTGGTGCCACCTTGCGTCTGGGAGGCATCCTGCGAGAGGCGGAATTCCTGGAGGCACCCTGCTATTTAAGGCCTCAGGCCCCTGAACCATTGTACAGGCTTTTTCCCTGGGAAACAAAACTCACAAGCCACTGTTCTGGGTGTCAGTTTGAAGGAGCCACCTGGCACTCTCAAACCAGACCAAGTTGGCCCTGGTGCCACCTTGCGTCTGGGAGGCATCCTGCGAGAGGCGGATCTCCAGGTGGCACCCGGCTATTAAAGGCGGCATTACCTAAACCATTTTACAGGCTTTTTCCCTGGGAAACAAAACTCACAAGCCACTGTTCTGGGTGTCAGTTTGCAGGAGCCACCTGTCACTCTCAAACCAGACCAAGTTTGAACTGGTGCCACCTTGCGTCTGGGAGATATCCTGCGAGTGGTGCAATTCCAGGAGGCACCCGGCAATTTAAGGCCGCAGGACCCTGAACCAATGTACAGGCTTTTTCCCTGGGAAAAAAAACTCACAAGCCAGTGTTCTGGGTGTCAGTTTTCAGGACCCACTTGGCACTCTTAAACCAGACCAAGTTGGCACTGGTGTCATGTTGCGCCTGGGAGGCATCCTGTGAGAGGCGGATCTCCAGGAGGCACCCGGCAATTTAAGGCCTCAGGCCCCTGAACCATTGTACAGGATTTTTCCCTGGGAAACAAAACTCACAAGCCACTGTTCTGGGTGTCAGTTTTCAGGACCCACTTGGCACTCTCAAACCAGACCAAGTTGGCACTGGTGCCACTTAGCGTCTGGGAGGCATCCTGCGAGAGGCGGAATTCCAGGAGGCACCCGGCAATTTACGGCCGCAGGACCCAAAACCAACTTACAGGCTTTTTCCCTGGAAAACAAAATTCAGAAGCCACTGTCCTGGGTGTCAGTTTTCAGGACCCACTTGGCACTCTAAAACCAGACCAAGTTGGCACTGGTGCCACCTTGCGTCTGGGAGGCATCCTGCGAGAGGCGGAATTCCAGGAGGCACCCGGCAATTTAAGGCCTCAGGCCCCTGAACCATTGTACAGGATTTTTCCCTGGGAAACAAAACTCACAAGCCACTGTTCTGGGTGTCAGTTTTCAGGACCCACTTGGCACTCTTAAACCAGACCAAGTTGGAACTGGTGCCACCTTGCGTCTGGGAGGCATCCTGCGAGTGGCCGAATTCCAGGAGGCACCCGGCAATTTAAGGCCTCAGGCCCCTGAACCATTGTACAGGCTTTTTCCCTGGGAAACAAAACTCACAAGCCAGTGTTCTGGGTGTCAGTTTTCAGGACCCACTTGGCACTCTCAAACCAGACCAAGTTGGCACTGGTGCCACCTTGCGTCTGGGAGGCATCCTGCGAGAGGCGGAATTCCAGGAGGCACCCGGCAATTTAAGGCCGCAGGACCCAAAACCATTCTACAGGCTTTTTCCCTGGGAAACAAAACTCACAAGCCACTGTTCTGGGTGTCAGTTTTCAGGACCCACTTGGCACTCTCAAACCAGACCAAGTTTGCACTGGTGCCACTTAGCGACTAAGAGGCATCCTGCGTGAGGCGCAATTCCAGGTGGCACCCGGCTATTAAAGGCGGAATTAACCTAAACCATTTTACAGGCTTTTTCCCTGGGAAACAAAACTCACAAGCCACTGTTCTGGGTGTCAGTTTGCAGGAGCCACCTGTCACTCTCAAACCAGACCGAGTTGGCCCTGGTGCCACCTTGCGTCTGGGAGGCATCCTGCGAGAGGCCGAATTCCAGGAGGCACCCGGCAATTTAAGGCCGCAGGATCCTTAACCATTGTACAGGCTTTTTCCCTGGGAAACAAAACTCACAAGCCACTGTTCTGGGTGTCAGTTTTCAGGACCCCCTTGACACTCTCAAAGCAGACCAAGTTGGCACTGGTGCCACCTTGCGTCTGGGAGGCATCCTGAGAGAGGCGGATCTCCAGGTGGCACCCGGCTATTAAAGGCGACATTAACCTAAACCATTTTACAGGCTTTTTCCCTGGGAAAGAAAACTCACAAGCCACTGTTCTGGGTGTCAGTTTGCAGGAGCCACCTGGCACTCTCAAACCAGACCAAGTTGGCACTGGTGCCACCTTGCGTCTGGGAGGCATCCTGCGAGAGGCGCAATTCAAGGAGACACCCGGCAATTTAAGGCCGCAGGACCCTGAACCATTGTACAGGCTTTTTCCCTGGGAAACAAAACTCACAAGCCACTGTTCTGGGTGTCAGTTTTCAGGACCCACTTGGCACTCTTAAACCAGACGAAGTTGGAACTGGTGCCACCTTGCGTCTGGGAGGCATCCTGCGAGAGGCGGAATTCCAGGAGGCACCCGGCAATTTAAGGCCTCAGGCCCCTGAACCATTGTACAGGATTTTTCCCTGGGAAACAAAACTCACAAGCCACTGTTCTGGGTGTCAGTTTTCAGGACCCACTTGGCACTCTTAAACCAGACCAAGTTGGAACTGGTGCCACCTTGCGTCTGGGAGGCATCCTGCGAGAGGCGGAATTCCAGGAGGCACCCTGCTATTTAAGGCCTCAGGCCCCTGAACCATTGTACAGGCTTTTTCCCTGGGAAACAAAACTCACAAGCCACTGTTCTGGGTGTCAGTTTTCAGGACCCACTTGGCACTCTCAAACCAGACCAAGTTGGCACTGGTGCCACCTTGCGTCTGGGAGGCATCCTGCGAGAGGCGGAATTCCAGGAGGCACCCGGCAATTTAAGGCCGCAGGACCCAAAACCATTCTACAGGCTTTTTCCCAGGAAAAAAAAATTCAGAAGCCACTGTTCTGGGTGTCAGTTTACAGGAGCCACCTGGCACTCTCAAACCAGACCAAGTTGGCACTGGTGCCACCTTGCGTCTGGGAGGCATCCTGCGAGAGGCGCAATTCCAGGAGGCACCCGGCAATTTAAGGCCTCAGGCCCCTGAACCATTGTACAGGATTTTTCCCTGGGAAACAAAACTCACAAGCCACTGTTCTGGGTGTCAGTTTTCAGGACCCACTTGGCACTCTTAAACCAGACCATGTTGGAACTGGTGCCACCTTGCGTCTGGGAGGCATCCTGCGAGTGGCCGAATTCCAGAAGGCACCCGGCAATTTAAGGCCTCAGGCCCCTGAACCATTGTACAGGCTTTTTCCCTGGGAAATAAAACTCACAAGCCACTGTTCTGGGTGTCAGTTTTCAGGACCCACTTAACACTCTCAAAGCAGACCAAGTTGGCACTGGTGTTGCTTAGCGTCTGGATAACATCTGGCGTGATGCGGAATTCCAGGAGGCGCCCCGCAATTTAAGGCCGCAGGACCCTGAACCATTGTACAGGCTTTTTCCCTGGGAAAGAAAACTCACAAGCCACTGTTCTGGGTGTCAGTTTTCAGGACCCACTTGGCACTCTCAAACCAGACCAAGTTGGCACTGGTGCCACCTTGCGTCTGGGAGGCATCCTGCGAGAGGCGGAATTCCAGGAGGCACCCGGCAATTTAAGGCCGCAGGACCCAAAACGATTCAACAGGCTTTTTCCCTGGAAAAAAAAATTCAGAAGCCACTGTTCTGGGTGTCAGTTTACAGGACCCACTTGGCACTCTCAAACCAGACCAAGTTTGCTCTGGTGCCACCTTGCGTCTGGGAGGCATCCTGCAAGACGCCGAATTCCAGGAGGCACCCGGCAATTTAAGGCCTCAGGCCCCTGAACCATTGTACAGGCTTTTCCCCTGGGAAACAAAACTCACAAGCCACTGTTCTGGGTGTCAGTTTTCAGGACCCACTTGGCACTCTCAAACCAGACCAAGTTGCCACTGATGCCACCTTGCGTCTGGGAGGCATCCTGCGAGAGGCGGATCTCCAGGTGGCACCCGGCTATTAAAGGCGACATTAACCTAAACCATTTTACAGGCTTTTTCCCTGGGAAACAAAACTCACAAGCCACTGTTCTGGGTGTCAGTTTGCAGGAGCCACCTGTCACTCTCAAACCAGACCAAGTTTGCACTGGTGCCACCTTGCGTCTGGGAGATATCCTGCGAGTGGTGCAATTCCAGGAGGCACCCGGCAATTTAAGGCCGCAGGACCCTGAACCAATGTACAGGCTTTTCCCCTGGGAAACAAAACTCACAAGCCACTGTTCTGGGTGTCAGTTTTCAGGACCCACTTGGCACTCTTAAACCAGACCAAGTTGGCACTGGTGTCATGTTGCGCCTGGGAGGCATCCTGTGAGAGGCGGATCTCCAGGTGGCACCCGGCTATTAAAGGCGACATTAACCTAAACCATTTTACAGGCTTTTTCCCTGGGAAAGAAAACTCACAAGCCACTGTTCTGGGTGTCAGTTTGCAGGAACCACCTGGCACTCTCAAAGAAGACCAAGTTGGCACTGGTGCCACCTTGCGTCTGGGAGGCATCCTGCGAGAGGCACAATTCAAGGAGGCACCCGGCAATTTAAGGCCGCAGGACCCTGAACCATTGTACAGGCTTTTTCCCTGGGAAACAAAACTCACAAGCCACTGTTCTGGGTGTCAGTTTTCAGGACCCACTTGGCACTCTCAAACCAGACCAAGTTTGCACTGGTGCCACCTTGCGTCTGGGAGATATCCTGCGAGTGGTGCAATTCCAGGAGGCACCCGGCAATTTAAGGCCGCAGGACCCTGAACCATTGTACAGGCTTTTTCCCTGGGAAACAAAACTCACAAGCCACTGTTCTGGGTGCCAGTTTACAGGAGCCACCTGGCACTCTTAAACCATACAAAGTTGGCACTGGTGCCACCTTGTTTCTGGGAGACATCCTGCGAGAGGTCGAATTCCAGGAGGCACCCGGCAATTTAAGGCCGCAGGACCCTGAACCATTGTACAGGCTTTTTCCCTGGGAAACAAAACTCACAAGCCACTGTTCTGGGTGTCAGTTTTCAGGAACCACTTGGCACTCTTAAACCAGACCAAGTTGGCACTGGTGTCATGTTGCGCCTGGGAGGCATCCTGTGAGAGGCGGATCTCCAGGAGGCACCCGGCAATTTAAGGCCTGAGGCCCCTGAACCATTGTACAGGCTTTTTCCCTGGGAAACAAAACTCACAAGCCACTGTTCTGGGTGTCAGTTTTCAGGACCCACTTGGCACTCTCAAACCAGACCAAGTTGGCACTGGTGCCACTTAGCGACTAAGAGGCATCCTGCGAGAGGCGGAATTCCAGGAGGCACCCGGCAATTAAAGGCCGCAGGACCCAAAACCATTTTACAGGCTTTTTCCCTGGGAAACAAAACTCACAAGCCACTGTTCTGGGTGTCAGTTTGCAGGAGCCACCTGACACTCTCAAAGCAGACCAAGTTGGCACTGGTGCCACCTTGCGTCTGGGAGGCATCCTGCGAGAGGCGCAATTCCAGGTGGCACCCGGCTATTAAAGGCGGAATTAACCTAAACCATTTTACAGGCTTTTTCCCTGGGAAACAAAACTCACAAGCCACTGTTCTGGGTGTCAGTTTGCAGGAGCCACCTGTCACTCTCAAACCAGACCAAGTTGGCCCTGGTGCCACCTTGCGTCTGGGAGGCATCCTGCGAGAGGCCGAATTCCAGGAGGCACCCGGCAATTTAAGGCCGCAGGATCCTTAACCATTGTACAGGCTTTTTCCCTGGGAAACAAAACTCACAAGCCACTGTTCTGGGTGTCAGTTTTCAGGACCCACTTGGCACTCTTAAACCAGACCAAGTTGGAACTGGTGCCACCTTGCGTCTGGGAGGCATCCTGAGAGAGGCGGATCTCCAGGTGGCACCCGGCTATTAAAGGCGACATTAACCTAAACCATTTTACAGGCTTTTTCCCTGGGAAAGAAAACTCACAAGCCACTGTTCTGGGTGTCAGTTTGCAGGAGCCACCTGGCACTCTCAAACCAGACCAAGTTGGCACTGGTGCCACCTTGCGTCTGGGAGGCATCCTGCGAGAGGCGCAATTCAAGGAGACACCCGGCAATTTAAGGCCGCAGGACCCTGAACCATTGTACAGGCTTTTTCCCTGGGAAACAAAACTCACAAGCCACTGTTCTGGGTGTCAGTTTTCAGGACCCACTTGGCACTCTTAAACCAGACGAAGTTGGAACTGGTGCCACCTTGCGTCTGGGAGGCATCCTGCGAGAGGCGGAATTCCAGGAGGCACCCGGCAATTTAAGGCCTCAGGCCCCTGAACCATTGTACAGGATTTTTCCCTGGGAAACAAAACTCACAAGCCACTGTTCTGGGTGTCAGTTTTCAGGACCCACTTGGCACTCTTAAACCAGACCAAGTTGGAACTGGTGCCACCTTGCGTCTGGGAGGCATCCTGCGAGAGGCGGAATTCCAGGAGGCACCCTGCTATTTAAGGCCTCAGGCCCCTGAACCATTGTACAGGCTTTTTCCCTGGGAAACAAAACTCACAAGCCACTGTTCTGGGTGTCAGTTTGAAGGAGCCACCTGGCACTCTCAAACCAGACCAAGTTGGCCCTGGTGCCACCTTGCGTCTGGGAGGCATCCTGCGAGAGGCCGAATTCCAGGAGGCACCCGGCAATTTAAGGCCGCAGGATCCTTAACCATTTTACAGGCTTTTTCCCTGGGAAACAAAACTCACAAGCCACTGTTCTGGGTGTCAGTTTTCAGGACCCACTTGACACTCTCAAAACAGACCAAGTTGGCACTGGTGCCACCTTGCGTCTGGGAGGCATCCTGAGAGAGGCGGATCTCCAGGTGGCACCCGGCTATTAAAGGCGACATTAACCTAAACCATTTTACAGGCTTTTTCCCTGGGAAAGAAAACTCACAAGCCACTGTTCTGGGTGTCAGTTTGCAGGAACCACCTGGCACTCTCAAAGCAGACCAAGTTGGCACTGGTGCCACCTTGCGTCTGGGAGGCATCCTGCGAGAGGCACAATTCAAGGAGGCACCCGGCAATTTAAGGCCGCAGGACCCTGAACCATTGTACAGGCTTTTTCCCTGGGAAACAAAACTCACAAGCCACTGTTCTGGGTGTCAGTTTTCAGGACCCACTTGGCACTCTTAAACCAGACCAAGTTGGCACTGGTGTCATGTTGCGTCTGGGAGGCATCCTGCGAGAGGCGGAATTCCAGGAGGCACCCGGCAATTTAAGGCCGCAGGACCCAAAACCATTCTACAGGCTTTTTCCCTGGAAAAAAAAATTCAGAAGCCACTGTTCTGGGTGTCAGTTTACAGGAGCCACCTGGCACTCTCAAACCAGACCAAGTTGGCACTGGTGCCACCTTGCGTCTGGGAGGCATCCTGCGAGAGGCGGAATTCCAGGTGGCACCCGGCAATTTAAGGCCTCAGGCCCCTGAACCATTGTACAGGATTTTTCCCTGGGAAACAAAACTCACAAGCCACTGTTCTGGGTGTCAGTTTTCAGGACCCACTTGGCACTCTTAAACCAGACCAAGTTGGAACTGGTGCCACCTTGCGTCTGGGAGGCATCCTGCGAGTGGCCGAATTCCAGGAGGCACCCGGCAATTTAAGGCCTCAGGACCCAAAACCATTTTACAGGCTTTTTCCCTGGGAAATAAAACTCACAAGCCACTGTTCTGGGTGTCAGTTTTCAGGACCCACTTAACACTCTCAAAGCAGACCAAGTTGGCACTGGTGTTGCTTAGCGTCTGGGAAACATCTGGCGTGATGCGGAATTCCGAGAGGCGCCCCGCAATTTAAGGCCGCAGGACCCTGAACCATTGTAAAGGCTTTTTCCCTGGGAAAGAAAACTCACAAGCCACTGTTCTGGGTGTCAGTTTTCAGGACCCACTTGGCACTCTCAAACCAGACCAAGTTGGCACTGGTGCCACCTTGCGTCTGGGAGGCATCCTGCGAGAGGCGGAATTCCAGGAGGCACCCGGCAATTTAAGGCCGCAGGACCCAAAACCATTCAACAGGCTTTTTCCCTGGAAAAAAAAATTCAGAAGCCACTGTTCTGGGTGTCAGTTTACAGGACCCACTTGGCACTCTCAAACCAGACCAAGTTTGCTCTGGTGCCACCTTGCGTCTGGGAGGCATCCTGCAAGACGCCGAATTCCAGGAGGCACCCGGCAATTTAAGGCCTCAGGCCCCTGAACCATTGTACAGGCTTTTCCCCTGGGAAAGAAAACTCACAAGCCACTGTTCTGGGTGTCAGTTTTCAGGACCCACTTGGCACTCTCAAACCAGACCAAGTTGCCACTGATGCCACCTTGCGTCTGGGAGGCATCCTGCGAGAGGCGGATCTCCAGGTGGCACCCGGCTATTAAAGGCGGCATTACCTAAACCATTTTACAGGCTTTTTCCCTGGGAAACAAAACTCACAAGCCACTGTTCTGGGTGTCAGTTTGCAGGAGCCACCTGTCACTCTCAAACCAGACCAAGTTTGAACTGGTGCCACCTTGCGTCTGGGAGATATCCTGCGAGTGGTGCAATTCCAGGAGGCACCCGGCAATTTAAGGCCGCAGGACCCTGAACCAATGTACAGGCTTTTTCCCTGGGAAACAAAACTCACAAGCCACTGTTCTGGGTGTCAGTTTGCAGGACCCACTTGGCACTCCTAAACCAGACCAAGTTGGCACTGGTGTCATGTTGCGCCTGGGAGGCATCCTGTGAGAGGCGGATCTCCAGGAGGCACCCGGCAATTTAAGGCCTCAGGCCCCTGAACCATTGTACAGGATTTTTCCCTGGGAAACAAAACTCACAAGCCACTGTTCTGGGTGTCAGTTTTCAGGACCCACTTGGCACTCTCAAACCAGACCAAGTTGGCACTGGTGTCACTTAGCGTCTGGGAGGCATCCTGCGAGAGGCGGAATTCCAGGAGGCACCCGGCAATTTACGGCCGCAGGACCCAAAACCAACTTACAGGCTTTTTCCCTGGAAAACAAAATTCAGAAGCCACTGTCCTGGGTGTCAGTTTTCAGGACCCACTTGGCACTCTAAAACCAGACCAACTTGGCACTGGTGCCACCTTGCGTCTGGGAGGCATCCTGCGAGAGGCGGAATTCCAGGAGGCACCCGGCAATTTAAGGCCTCAGGCCCCTGAACCATTGTACAGGATTTTTCCCTGGGAAACAAAACTCACAAGCCACTGTTCTGGGTGTCAGTTTTCAGGACCCACTTGGCAGTCTTAAACCAGACCAAGTTGGAACTGGTGCCACCTTGCGTCTGGGAGGCATCCTGCGAGTGGCCGAATTCCAGGAGGCACCCGGCAATTTAAGGCCTCAGGCCCCTGAACCATTGTACAGGCTTTTTCCCTGGGAAACAAAACTCACAAGCCAGTGTTCTGGGTGTCAGTTTTCAGGACCCACTTGGCACTCTCAAACCAGACCAAGTTGGCACTGGTGCCACCTTGCGTCTGGGAGGCATCCTGCGAGAGGCGGAATTCCAGGAGGCACCCGGCAATTTAAGGCCGCAGGACCCTAAACCATTCTACAGGCTTTTTCCCTGGGAAACAAAACTCACAAGCCACTGTTCTGGGTGTCAGTTTTCAGGACCCACTTGGCACTCTCAAACCAGACCAAGTTGGCACTGGTGCCACTTAGCGACTAAGAGGCATCTTGCGAGAGGCGGAATTCCAGGACGCACCCGGCAATTAAAGGCCGCAGGACCCAAAACCATTTTACAGGCTTTTTCCCTGGGAAACAAAACTCACAAGCCACTGTTCTGGGTGTCAGTTTGCAGGAGCCACCTGGCACTCTCAAAGCAGACCAAGTTGGCACTGGTGCCACCTTGCGTCTGGGAGGCATCCTGCGAGAGGCGCAATTCCAGGTGGCACCCGGCTATTAAAGTCGGAATTAACCTAAACCATTTTACAGGCTTTTTCCCTGGGAAACAAAACTCACAAGCCACTGTTCTGGGTGTCAGTTTGCAGGAGCCACCTGTCACTCTCAAACCAGACCAAGTTGGCCCTGGTGCCACCTTGCGTCTGGGAGGCATCCTGCGAGAGGCCGAATTCCAGGAGGCACCCGGCAATTTAAGGCCGCAGGATCCTTAACCATTGTACAGGCTTTTTCCCTGGGAAACAAAACTCACAAGCCACTGTTCTGGGTGTCAGTTTTCAGGACCCACTTGACACTCTCAAAGCAGACCAAGGTGGCACTGGTGCCACCTTGCGTCTGGGAGGCATCCTGAGAGAGGCGGATCTCCAGGTGGCACCCGGCTATTAAAGGCGACATTAACCTAAACCATTTTACAGGCTTTTTCCCTGGGAAAGAAAACTCACAAGCCACTGTTCTGGGTGTCAGTTTGCAGGAGCCACCTGGCACTCTCAAACCAGACCAAGTTGGCACTGGTGCCACCTTGCGTCTGGGAGGCATCCTGCGAGAGGCGCAATTCAAGGAGACACCCGGCAATTTAAGGCCGCAGGACCCTGAACCATTGTACAGGCTTTTTCCCTGGGAAACAAAACTCACAAGCCACTGTTCTGGGTGTCAGTTTTCAGGACCCACTTGGCACTCTTAAACCAGACGAAGTTGGAACTGGTGCCACCTTGCGTCTGGGAGGCATCCTGCGAGAGGCGGAATTCCAGGAGGCACCCTGCTATTTAAGGCCTCAGGCCCCTGAACCATTGTACAGGCTTTTTCCCTGGGAAACAAAACTCACAAGCCACTGTTCTGGGTGTCAGTTTTCAGGACCCACTTGGCACTCTCAAACCAGACCAAGTTGGCACTGGTGCCACATTGCGTCTGGGAGGCATCCTGAGAGAGGCGGATCTCCAGGTGGCACCCGGCTATTAAAGGCGACATTAACCTAAACCATTTTACAGGCTTTTTCCCTGGGAAAGAAAACTCACAAGCCACTGTTCTGGGTGTCAGTTTGCAGGAACCACCTGGCACTCTCAAAGCAGACCAAGTTGGCACTGGTGCCACCTTGCGTCTGGGAGGCATCCTGCGAGAGGCACAATTCAAGGAGGCACCCGGCAATTTAAGGCCGCAGGACCCTGAACCATTGTACAGGCTTTTTCCCTGGGAAACAAAACTCACAAGTCACTGTTCTGGGTGTCAGTTTTCAGGACCCACTTGGCACTCTCAAACCAGACCAAGTTGGCACTGGTGCCACCTTGCGTCTGGGAGGCATCCTGCGAGAGGCGGAATTCCAGGAGGCACCCGGCAATTTAAGGCCGCAGGACCCAAAACCATTCAACAGGCTTTTTCCCTGGAAAAAAAAATTCAGAAGCCACTGTTCTGGGTGTCAGTTTACAGGACCCACTTGGCACTCTCAAACCAGACCAAGTTTGCTCTGGTGCCACCTTGCGTCTGGGAGGCATCCTGCAAGACGCCGAATTCCAGGAGGCACCCGGCAATTTAAGGCCTCAGGCCCCTGAACCATTGTACAGGCTTTTCCCCTGGGAAACAAAACTCACAAGCCACTGTTCTGGGTGTCAGTTTTCAGGACCCACTTGGCACTCTCAAACCAGACCAAGTTGCCACTGATGCCACCTTGCGTCTGGGAGGCATCCTGCGAGAGGCGGATCTCCAGGTGGCACCCGGCTATTAAAGGCGGCATTACCTAAACCATTTTACAGGCTTTTTCCCTGGGAAACAAAACTCACAAGCCACTGTTCTGGGTGTCAGTTTGCAGGAGCCACCTGTCACTCTCAAACCAGACCAAGTTTGAACTGGTGCCACCTTGCGTCTGGGAGATATCCTGCGAGTGGTGCAATTCCAGGAGGCACCCGGC
Source organism: Fringilla coelebs (assembly GCF_963513975.1). Classification (NCBI taxonomy): domain Eukaryota; kingdom Metazoa; phylum Chordata; class Aves; order Passeriformes; family Fringillidae; genus Fringilla; species Fringilla coelebs. The sequence continues at coordinate 1,916,126 of NC_140048.1, forward strand.
AATTTAAGGCCGCAGGACCCTGAACCAATGTACAGGCTTTTTCCCTGGGAAACAAAACTCACAAGCCACTGTTCTGGGTGTCAGTTTGCAGGACCCACTTGGCACTCTTAAACCAGACCAAGTTGGCACTGGTGTCATGTTGCGCCTGGGAGGCATCCTGTGAGAGGCGGATCTCCAGGAGGCACCCGGCAATTTAAGGCCTCAGGCCCCTGAACCATTGTACAGGATTTTTCCCTGGGAAACAAAACTCACAAGCCACTGTTCTGGGTGTCAGTTTTCAGGACCCACTTGGCACTCTCAAACCAGACCAAGTTGGCACTGGTGCCACTTAGCGTCTGGGAGGCATCCTGCGAGAGGCGGAATTCCAGGAGGCACCCGGCAATTTACGGCCGCAGGACCCAAAACCAACTTACAGGCTTTTTCCCTGGAAAACAAAATTCAGAAGCCACTGTCCTGGGTGTCAGTTTTCAGGACCCACTTGGCACTCTAAAACCAGACCAAGTTGGCACTGGTGCCACCTTGCGTCTGGGAGGCATCCTGCGAGAGGCGGAATTCCAGGAGGCACCCGGCAATTTAAGGCCTCAGGCCCCTGAACCATTGTACAGGATTTTTCCCTGGGAAACAAAACTCACAAGCCACTGTTCTGGGTGTCAGTTTTCAGGACCCACTTGGCACTCTTAAACCAGACGAAGTTGGAACTGGTGCCACCTTGCGTCTGGGAGGCATCCTGCGAGAGGCGGAATTCCAGGAGGCACCCTGCTATTTAAGGCCTCAGGCCCCTGAACCATTGTACAGGCTTTTTCCCTGGGAAACAAAACTCACAAGCCACTGTTCTGGGTGTCAGTTTTCAGGACCCACTTGGCACTCTCAAACCAGACCAAGTTGGCACTGGTGCCACATTGCGTCTGGGAGGCATCCTGAGAGAGGCGGATCTCCAGGTGGCACCCGGCTATTAAAGGCGACATTAACCTAAACCATTTTACAGGCTTTTTCCCTGGGAAAGAAAACTCACAAGCCACTGTTCTGGGTGTCAGTTTGCAGGAACCACCTGGCACTCTCAAAGCAGACCAAGTTGGCACTGGTGCCACCTTGCGTCTGGGAGGCATCCTGCGAGAGGCACAATTCAAGGAGGCACCCGGCAATTTAAGGCCGCAGGACCCTGAACCATTGTACAGGCTTTTTCCCTGGGAAACAAAACTCACAAGTCACTGTTCTGGGTGTCAGTTTTCAGGACCCACTTGGCACTCTCAAACCAGACCAAGTTGGCACTGGTGCCACCTTGCGTCTGGGAGGCATCCTGCGAGAGGCGGAATTCCAGGAGGCACCCGGCAATTTAAGGCCGCAGGACCCAAAACCATTCAACAGGCTTTTTCCCTGGAAAAAAAAATTCAGAAGCCACTGTTCTGGGTGTCAGTTTACAGGACCCACTTGGCACTCTCAAACCAGACCAAGTTTGCTCTGGTGCCACCTTGCGTCTGGGAGGCATCCTGCAAGACGCCGAATTCCAGGAGGCACCCGGCAATTTAAGGCCTCAGGCCCCTGAACCATTGTACAGGCTTTTCCCCTGGGAAACAAAACTCACAAGCCACTGTTCTGGGTGTCAGTTTTCAGGACCCACTTGGCACTCTCAAACCAGACCAAGTTGCCACTGATGCCACCTTGCGTCTGGGAGGCATCCTGCGAGAGGCGGATCTCCAGGTGGCACCCGGCTATTAAAGGCGGCATTACCTAAACCATTTTACAGGCTTTTTCCCTGGGAAACAAAACTCACAAGCCACTGTTCTGGGTGTCAGTTTGCAGGAGCCACCTGTCACTCTCAAACCAGACCAAGTTTGAACTGGTGCCACCTTGCGTCTGGGAGATATCCTGCGAGTGGTGCAATTCCAGGAGGCACCCGGCAATTTAAGGCCGCAGGACCCTGAACCAATGTACAGGCTTTTTCCCTGGGAAACAAAACTCACAAGCCACTGTTCTGGGTGTCAGTTTGCAGGACCCACTTGGCACTCTTAAACCAGACCAAGTTGGCACTGGTGTCATGTTGCGCCTGGGAGGCATCCTGTGAGAGGCGGATCTCCAGGAGGCACCCGGCAATTTAAGGCCTCAGGCCCCTGAACCATTGTACAGGATTTTTCCCTGGGAAACAAAACTCACAAGCCACTGTTCTGGGTGTCAGTTTTCAGGACCCACTTGGCACTCTCAAACCAGACCAAGTTGGCACTGGTGCCACTTAGCGTCTGGGAGGCATCCTGCGAGAGGCGGAATTCCAGGAGGCACCCGGCAATTTACGGCCGCAGGACCCAAAACCAACTTACAGGCTTTTTCCCTGGAAAACAAAATTCAGAAGCCACTGTCCTGGGTGTCAGTTTTCAGGACCCACTTGGCACTCTAAAACCAGACCAAGTTGGCACTGGTGCCACCTTGCGTCTGGGAGGCATCCTGCGAGAGGCGGAATTCCAGGAGGCACCCGGCAATTTAAGGCCTCAGGCCCCTGAACCATTGTACAGGATTTTTCCCTGGGAAACAAAACTCACAAGCCACTGTTCTGGGTGTCAGTTTTCAGGACCCACTTGGCACTCTTAAACCAGACCAAGTTGGAACTGGTGCCACCTTGCGTCTGGGAGGCATCCTGCGAGTGGCCGAATTCCAGGAGGCACCCGGCAATTTAAGGCCTCAGGCCCCTGAACCATTGTACAGGCTTTTTCCCTGGGAAACAAAACTCACAAGCCAGTGTTCTGGGTGTCAGTTTTCAGGACCCACTTGGCACTCTCAAACCAGACCAAGTTGGCACTGGTGCCACTTAGCGACTAAGAGGCATCCTGCGAGACGCGGAATTCCAGGAGGCACCCGGCAATTAAAGGCCGCAGGACCCAAAACCATTTTACAGGCTTTTTCCCTGGGAAACAAAACTCACAAGCCACTGTTCTGGGTGTCAGTTTGCAGGAGCCACCTGGCACTCTCAAAGCAGACCAAGTTGGCACTGGTGCCACCTTGCGTCTGGGAGGCATCCTGCGAGAGGCGCAATTCCAGGTGGCACCCGGCTATTAAAGGCGGAATTAACCTAAACCATTTTACAGGCTTTTTCCCTGGGAAACAAAACTCACAAGCCACTGTTCTGGGTGTCAGTTTGCAGGAGCCACCTGGCACTCTCAAACCAGACCAAGTTGGCCCTGGTGCCACCTTGCGTCTGGGAGGCATCCTGCGAGAGGCCGAATTCCAGGAGGCACCCGGCAATTTAAGGCCGCAGGATCCTTAACCATTGTACAGGCTTTTTCCCTGGGAAACAAAACTCACAAGCCACTGTTCTGGGTGTCAGTTTTCAGGACCCACTTGACACTCTCAAAGCAGACCAAGGTGGCACTGGTGCCACCTTGCGTCTGGGAGGCATCCTGAGAGAGGCGGATCTCCAGGTGGCACCCGGCTATTAAAGGCGACATTAACCTAAACCATTTTACAGGCTTTTTCCCTGGGAAAGAAAACTCACAAGCCACTGTTCTGGGTGTCAGTTTGCAGGAGCCACCTGGCACTCTCAAACCAGACCAAGTTGGCACTGGTGCCACCTTGCGTCTGGGAGGCATCCTGCGAGAGGCGCAATTCAAGGAGACACCCGGCAATTTAAGGCCGCAGGACCCTGAACCATTGTACAGGCTTTTTCCCTGGGAAACAAAACTCACAAGCCACTGTTCTGGGTGTCAGTTTTCAGGACCCACTTGGCACTCTTAAACCAGACGAAGTTGGAACTGGTGCCACCTTGCGTCTGGGAGGCATCCTGCGAGAGGCGGAATTCCAGGAGGCACCCGGCAATTTAAGGCCTCAGGCCCCTGAACCATTGTACAGGCTTTTTCCCTGGGAAACAAAACTCACAAGCCACTGTTCTGGGTGTCAGTTTTCAGGACCCACTTGGCACTCTCAAACCAGACCAAGTTGGCACTGGTGCCACCTTGCGTCTGGGAGGCATCCTGAGAGAGGCGGATCTCCAGGTGGCACCCGGATATTAAAGGCGACATTAACCTAAACCATTTTACAGGCTTTTTCCCTGGGAAAGAAAACTCACAAGCCACTGTTCTGGGTGTCAGTTTGCAGGAACCACCTGGCACTCTCAAAGCAGACCAAGTTGGCACTGGTGCCACCTTGCGTCTGGGAGGCATCCTGCGAGAGGCACAATTCAAGGAGGCACCCGGCAATTTAAGGCCGCAGGACCCTGAACCATTGTACAGGCTTTTTCCCTGGGAAACAAAACTCACAAGCCACTGTTCTGGGTGTCAGTTTTCAGGACCCACTTGGCACTCTCAAACCAGACCAAGTTGGCACTGGTGCCACCTTGCGTCTGGGAGGCATCCTGCGAGAGGCGGAATTCCAGGAGGCACCCGGCAATTTAAGGCCGCAGGACCCAAAACCATTCTACAGGCTTTTTCCCTGGAAAAAAAAATTCAGAAGCCACTGTTCTGGGTGTCAGTTTACAGGAGCCACCTGGCACTCTCAAACCAGACCAAGTTGGCACTGGTGCCACCTTGCGTCTGGGAGGCATCCTGCGAGAGGCGGAATTCCAGGAGGCACCTGGCAATTTAAGGCCTCAGGCCCCTGAACCATTGTACAGGATTTTTCCCTGGGAAACAAAACTCACAAGCCACTGTTCTGGGTGTCAGTTTTCAGGACCCACTTGGCACTCTTAAACCAGACCAAGTTGGAACTGGTGCCACCTTGCGTCTGGGAGGCATCCTGCGAGTGGTCGAATTCCAGGAGGCACCCGGCAATTTAAGGCCTCAGGACCCAAAACCATTTTACAGGCTTTTTCCCTGGGAAATAAAACTCACAAGCCACTGTTCTGGGTGTCAGTTTTCAGGACCCACTTAACACTCTCAAAGCAGACCAAGTTGGCACTGGTGTTGCTTAGCGTCTGGGAAACATCTGGCGTGATGCGGAATTCCGAGAGGCGCCCCGCAATTTAAGGCCGCAGGACCCTGAACCATTGTAAAGGCTTTTTCCCTGGGAAAGAAAACTCACAAGCCACTGTTCTGGGTGTCAGTTTTCAGGACCCACTTGGCACTCTCAAACCAGACCAAGTTGGCACTGGTGCCACCTTGCGTCTGGGAGGCATCCTGCGAGAGGCGGAATTCCAGGAGGCACCCGGCAATTTAAGGCCGCAGGACCCAAAACCATTCAACAGGCTTTTTCCCTGGAAAAAAAAATATCAGAAGCCACTGTTCTGGGTGTCAGTTTACAGGACCCACTTGGCACTCTCAAACCAGACCAAGTTTGCTCTGGTGCCACCTTGCGTCTGGGAGGCATCCTGCAAGACGCCGAATTCCAGGAGGCACCCGGCAATTTAAGGCCTCAGGCCCCTGAACCATTGTACAGGCTTTTCCCCTGGGAAACAAAACTCACAAGCCACTGTTCTGGGTGTCAGTTTTCAGGACCCACTTGGCACTCTCAAACCAGACCAAGTTGCCACTGATGCCACCTTGCGTCTGGGAGGCATCCTGCGAGAGGCGGATCTCCAGGTGGCACCCGGCTATTAAAGGCGGCATTACCTAAACCATTTTACAGGCTTTTTCCCTGGGAAACAAAACTCACAAGCCACTGTTCTGGGTGTCAGTTTGCAGGAGCCACCTGTCACTCTCAAACCAGACCAAGTTTGAACTGGTGCCACCTTGCGTCTGGGAGATATCCTGCGAGTGGTGCAATTCCAGGAGGCACCCGGCAATTTAAGGCCGCAGGACCCTGAACCAATGTACAGGCTTTTTCCCTGGGAAACAAAACTCACAAGCCACTGTTCTGGGTGTCAGTTTTCAGGACCCACTTGGCACTCTCAAACCAGACCAAGTTGGCACTGGTGTCATGTTGCGCCTGGGAGGCATCCTGTGAGAGGCGGATCTCCAGGAGGCACCCGGCAATTTAAGGCCTCAGGCCCCTGAACCATTGTACAGGATTTTTCCCTGGGAAACAAAACTCACAAGCCACTGTTCTGGGTGTCAGTTTTCAGGACCCACTTGGCACTCTCAAACCAGACCAAGTTGGCACTGGTGCCACCTTGCGTCTGGGACGCATCCTGCGAGAGGCGGAATTCCAGGAGGCACCCGGCAATTTACGGCCGCAGGACCCAAAACCAACTTACAGGCTTTTTCCCTGGAAAACAAAATTCAGAAGCCACTGTCCTGGGTGTCAGTTTTCAGGACCCACTTGGCACTCTAAAACCAGACCAAGTTGGCACTGGTGCCACCTTGCGTCTGGGAGGCATCCTGCGAGAGGCGGAATTCCAGGAGGCACCCGGCAATTTAAGGCCTCAGGCCCCTGAACCATTGTACAGGATTTTTCCCTGGGAAACAAAACTCACAAGCCACTGTTCTGGGTGTCAGTTTTCAGGACCCACTTGGCACTCTTAAACCAGACCAAGTTGGAACTGGTGCCACCTTGCGTCTGGGAGGCATCCTGCGAGTGGCCGAATTCCAGGAGGCACCCGGCAATTTAAGGCCTCAGGCCCCTGAACCATTGTACAGGCTTTTTCCCTGGGAAACAAACCTCACAAGCCAGTGTTCTGGGTGTCAGTTTTCAGGACCCACTTGGCACTCTCAAACCAGACCAAGTTGGCACTGGTGCCACCTTGCGTCTGGGAGGCATCCTGCGAGAGGCGGAATTCCAGGAGGCACCCGGCAATTTAAGGCCGCAGGACCCAAAACCATTCTACAGGCTTTTTCCCTGGGAAACAAAACTCACAAGCCACTGTTCTGGGTGTCAGTTTTCAGGACCCACTTGGCACTCTCAAACCAGACCAAGTTGGCACTGGTGCCACTTAGCGACTAAGAGGCATCCTGCGAGAGGCGGAATTCCAGGAGGCACCCGGCAATTAAAGGCCGCAGGACCCAAAACCATTTTACAGGCTTTTTCCCTGGGAAACAAAACTCACAAGCCACTGTTCTGGGTGTCAGTTTGCAGGGGCCCCTGGCACTCTCAAAGCAGACCAAGTTGGCACTGGTGCCACCTTGCGTCTGGGAGGCATCCTGCGAGAGGCGCAATTCCAGGTGGCACCCGGCTATTAAAGGCGGAATTAACCTAAACCATTTTACAGGCTTTTTCCCTGGGAAACAAAACTCACAAGCCACTGTTCTGGGTGTCAGTTTGCAGGAGCCACCTGTCACTCTCAAACAAGACCAAGTTGGCCCTGGTGCCACCTTGCGTCTGGGAGGCATCCTGCGAGAGGCCGAATTCCAGGAGGCACCCGGCAATTTAAGGCCGCAGGATCCTTAACCATTGTACAGGCTTTTTCCCTGGGAAACAAAACTCACAAGCCACTGTTCTGGGTGTCAGTTTTCAGGACCCACTTGACACTCTCAAAGCAGACCAAGTTGGCACTGGTGCCACCTTGCGTCTGGGAGGCATCCTGAGAGAGGCGGATCTCCAGGTGGCACCCGGCTATTAAAGGCGACATTAACCTAAACCATTTTACAGGCTTTTTCCCTGGGAAAGAAAACTCACAAGCCACTGTTCTGGGTGTCAGTTTGCAGGAGCCACCTGGCACTCTCAAACCAGACCAAGTTGGCACTGGTGCCACCTTGCGTCTGGGAGGCATCCTGCGAGAGGCGCAATTCAAGGAGACACCCGGCAATTTAAGGCCGCAGGACCCTGAACCATTGTACAGGCTTTTTCCCTGGGGAACAAAACTCACAAGCCACTGTTCTGGGTGTCAGTTTTCAGGACCCACTTGGCACTCTTAAACCAGACGAAGTTGGAACTGGTGCCACCTTGCGTCTGGGAGGCATCCTGCGAGAGGCGGAATTCCAGGAGGCACCCGGCAATTTAAGGCCGCAGGACCCAAAACCATTCAACAGGCTTTTTCCCTGGAAAAAAAAATTCAGAAGCCACTGTTCTGGGTGTCAGTTTACAGGACCCACTTGGCACTCTCAAACCAGACCAAGTTTGCTCTGGTGCCACCTTGCGTCTGGGAGGCATCCTGCAAGACGCCGAATTCCAGGAGGCACCCGGCAATTTAAGGCCTCAGGCCCCTGAACCATTGTACAGGCTTTTCCCCTGGGAAACAAAACTCACAAGCCACTGTTCTGGGTGTCAGTTTTCAGGACCCACTTGGCACTCTCAAACCAGACCAAGTTGGCACTGGTGCCACCTTGCGTCTGGGAGGCATCCTGCGAGAGGCGGATCTCCAGGTGGCACCCGGCTATTAAAGGCGGCATTACCTAAACCATTTTACAGGCTTTTTCCCTGGGAAACAAAACTCACAAGCCACTGTTCTGGGTGTCAGTTTGCAGGAGCCACCTGTCACTCTCAAACCAGACCAAGTTTGCACTGGTGCCACCTTGCGTCTGGGAGATATCCTGCGAGTGGTGCAATTCCAGGAAGCACCCGGCAATTTAAGGCCGCAGGACCCTGAACCAATGTACAGGCTTTTTCCCTGGGAAACAAAACTCACAAGCCACTGTTCTGGGTGTCAGTTTTCAGGACCCACTTGGCACTCTTAAACCAGACCAAGTTGGCACTGGTGTCATGTTGCGCCTGGGAGGCATCCTGAGAGAGGCGGATCTCCAGGAGGCACCCGGCAATTTAAGGCCTCAGGCCCCTGAACCATTGTACAGGATTTTTCCCTGGGAAACAAAACTCACAAGCCACTGTTCTGGGTGTCAGTTTTCAGGACCCACTTGGCACTCTCAAACCAGACCAAGTTGGCACTGGTGCCACTTAGCGTCTGGGAGGCATCCTGCGAGAGGCGGAATTCCAGGAGGCACCCGGCAATTTACGGCCGCAGGACCCAAAACCAATCTACAGGCTTTTTCCCTGGAAAACAAAATTCAGAAGCCACTGTCCTGGGTGTCAGTTTTCAGGACCCACTTGGCACTCTAAAACCAGACCAAGTTGGCACTGGTGCCACCTTGCGTCTGGGAGGCATCCTGCGAGAGGCGGAATTCCAGGAGGCACCCGGCAATTTAAGGCCTCAGGCCCCTGAACCATTGTACAGGATTATTCCCTGGGAAACAAAACTCACAAGCCACTGTTCTGGGTGTCAGTTTTCAGGACCCACTTGGCACTCTTAAACCAGACCAAGTTTGCACTGGTGCCACCTTGCGTCTGGGAGGCATCCTGCGAGTGGCCGAATTCCAGGAGGCACCCGGCAATTTAAGGCCTCAGGCCCCTGAACCATTGTACAGGCTTTTTCCCTGGGAAACAAAACTCACAAGCCAGTGTTCTGGGTGTCAGTTTTCAGGACCCACTTGGCACTCTCAAACCAGACCAAGTTGCCACTGGTGCCACCTTGCGTCTGGGAGGCATCCTGCGAGAGGCGGAATTCCAGGAAGCACCCGGCAATTTAAGGCCGCAGGACCCAAAACCATTCTACAGGCTTTTTCCCTGGAAAAAAAAATTCAGAAGCCACTGTTCTGGGTGTCAGTTTACAGGACCCACTTGGCACTCTCAAACCAGACCAAGTTTGCACTGGTGCCACCTTGCGTCTGGGAGGCATCCTGCAAGACGCCGAATTCTAGGAGGCACCGGGCAATTTAAGGCCTCAGGCCCCTGAACCATTGTACAGGCTTTTCCCCTGGGAAACAAAACTCACAAGCCACTGTTCTGGGTGTCAGTTTTCAGGACCCACTTGGCACTCTCAAACCAGACCAAGTTGGCACTGGTGCCACCTTGCGTCTGGGAGGCATCTTGCGAGAGGCGGATCTCCAGGTGGCACCCGGCTATTAAAGGCGGCATTACCTAAACCATTTTACAGGCTTTTTCCCTGGGAAACAAAACTCACAAGCCACTGTTCTGGGTGTCAGTTTGCAGGAGCCACCTGTCACTCTCAAACCAGACCAATTTAGCACTGGTGCCACCTTGCGTCTGGGAGATATCCTGCGAGTGGTGCAATTCCAGGAGGCACCCGGCAATTTAAGGCCGCAGGACCCTGAACCATTGTAAAGGCTTTTTCCTTGGGAAACAAAACTCACAAGCCACTGTTCTGGGTGTCAGTTTTCAGGAGCCTCCTGGCACTCTTAAACCAAACAAAGTTGGCACTGGTGCCACCTTGTTTCTGGGAGGCATCCTGCGAGAGGTCGAATTCCAGGAGGCACCCGGCAATTTAAGGCCGCAGGACCCTGAACCATTGTACAGGCTTTTTCCCTGGGAAACAAAACTCACAAGCCACTGTTCTGGGTGTCAGTTTTCAGGACCCACTTGGCACTCTTAAACCAGACCAAGTTGGCACTGGTTTCATGTTGCGCCTGGGAGGCATCCTGTGAGAGGCGGATCTCCAGGAGGCACCCGGCAATTTAAGGCCTCAGTCCCCTGAACCATTTTACAGGCTTTTTCCCTGGGAAACAAAACTCACAAGCCACTGTTCTGGGTGTCAGTTTTCAGGACCCACTTGGCACTCTCAAACCAGACCAAGTTGGCACTGGTGCCACTTAGCGTCTGGGAGGCATCCTGCGATAGGCGGAATTCCAGGAGGCACCCGGCAATTTAAGGCCGCAGGACCCTGAACCATTCTACAGGCTTTTTCCCTGGAAAACAAAACTCACAAGCCACTGTTCTGGGTGTCAGTTTGCAGGAGCCACCTGGCACTCTCAAACCAGACCAAGTTGGCACTGGTGCCACCTTGCGTCTGGGAGGCATCCTGCGAGAGGCGCAATTCAAGGAGGCACCCGGCAATTTAAGGCCGCAGGACCCTGAACCATTGTACAGGCTTTTTCCCTGGGAAACAAAACTCACAAGCCACTGTTCTGGGTGTCAGTTTTCAGGAACCACTTGGCCCTCTTAAACCAGACGAATTTGGAACTGGTGCCACCTTGCGTCTGGGAGGCATCCTGCGAGAGGCGCAATTCAAGGAGGCACCCGGCAATTTAAGGCCTCAGGCTCCTGAACCATTGTACAGGATTTTTCCCTGGGAAACAAAACTCACAAGCCACTGTTCTGGGTGTCAGTTTTCAGGACCCACTTGGCACTCTTAAACCAGACGAAGTTGGAACTGGTGCCACCTTGCGTCTGGGAGGCATCCTGCGAGAGGCGGATCTCCAGGTGGCACCCGGCTATTAAAGGCGGAATTAACCTAAACCATTGTACAGGCTTTTTCCCTGGGAAACAAAACTCACAAGCCACTGTTCTGGGTGTCAGTTTGCAGGAGCCACCTGTCACTCTCAAACCAGACCAAGTTGGCACTGGTGCCACCTTGCGTCTGGGAGGCATCCTGAGAGAGGCGGATCTCCAGGTGGCACCCGGCTATTAAAGGCGACATTATCCTAAACCATTTTACAGGATTTTTCCCTGGGAAACAAAACTCACAAGCCACTGTTCTGGGTGTCAGTTTTCAGGACCCACTTGGCACTCTTAAACCAGACGAAGTTGGAACTGGTGCCACCTTGCGTCTGGGAGGCATCCTGCGAGTGGGCGAATTCCAGGAGGCACCCTGCAATTTAAGGCCTCAGGCCCCTGAACCATTGTACAGGCTTTTTCCCTGGGAAACAAAACTCACAAGCCACTGTTCTGGGTGTCAGATTTCAGGACCCACTTGACACTCTCAAAGCAGACCAAGTTGGCACTGGTGCCACCTTGCGTCTGGGAGGCATCCTGAGAGAGGCGGATCTCCAGGTGGCACCCGGCTATTAAAGGCGACATTAACCTAAACCATTTTACAGGCTTTTTCCCTGGGAAACAAAACTCACAAGCCACTGTTCTGGGTGTCAGTTTGCAGGAGCCACCTGGCACTCTCAAACCAGACCAAGTTGGCACTGGTGCCACCTTGCGTCTGGGAGGCATCCTGCGAGAGGCGCAATTCAAGGAGGAACCCGGCAATTTAAGTCCGCAGGACCCTGAACCATTGTACAGGCTTTTTCCCTGGGAAACAAAACTCACAAGCCACTGTTCTGGGTGTCAGTTTTCAGGACCCACTTGGCCCTCTTAAACCAGACGAAGTTGGAACTGGTGCCACCTTGCGTCTGGGAGGCATCCTGCGAGAGGCGCAATTCAAGGAGGCACCCGGCAATTTAAGGCCTCAGGCCCCTGAACCATTGTACAGGATTTTTCCCTGGGAAACAAAACTCACAAGCCACTGTTCTGGGTGTCAGTTTTCAGGACCCACTTGGCACTCTTAAACCAGACCAAGTTGGAACTGGTGCCACCTTGCGTCTGGGAGGCATCCTGCGAGAGGCGGATCTCCAGGTGGCACCCGGCTATTAAAGGCGGCATTACCTAAACCATTTTACAGGCTTTTTCCCTGGGAAACAAAACTCACAAGCCACTGTTCTGGGTGTCAGTTTGCAGGAGCCACCTGACACTCTCAAACCAGACCAAGTTGGCACTGGTGCCACCTTGCATCTGGGAGGCATCCTGAGAGAGGCGGATCTCCAGGTGGCACCCGCCTATTAAAGGCGACATTACCTAAACCATTTTACAGGCTTTTTCCCTGGGAAAGAAAACTCACAAGCCACTGTTCTGGGTGTCAGTTTTCAGGACCCACTTGGCACTCTTAAACCAGACGAAGTTGGAACTGGTGCCACCTTGCGTCTGGGAGGCATCCTGCGAGAGGCGGAATTCCAGGAGGCACCCGGCAATTTAAGGCCGCAGGCCCCTGAACCATTGTACAGGATTTTTCCCTGGGAAACAAAACTCACAAGCCACTGTTCTGGGTCTCAGTTTTCAGGACCCACTTGGCACTCTTAAACCAGACCAAGTTGGAACTGGTGCCACCTTGCGTCTGGGAGGCATCCTGCGAGTGGCCGAATTCCAGGAGGCACCCGGCAATTTAAGGCCTCAGGCCCCTGAACCATTGTACAGGCTTTTTCCCTGGGAAATAAAACTCACAAGCCACTGTTCTGGGTGTCAGTTTTCAGGACCCACTTAACACTCTCAAAGCAGACCAAGTTGGCACTGGTGTTGCTTAGCGTCTGGGAAACATCTGGCGTGATGCGGAATTCCAGGAGGCGCCCCGCAATTTAAGGCCGCAGGACCCTGAACCATTGTACAGGCTTTTTCCCTGGGAAAGAAAACTCACAAGCCACTGTTCTGGGTGTCAGTTTTCAGGACCCACTTGGCACTCTCAAACCAGACCAAGTTGGCACTGGTGCCACCTTGCGTCTGGGAGGCATCCTGCGAGAGGCGGAATTCCAGGAGGCACCCGGCAATTTAAGGCCGCAGGACCCAAAACCATTCTACAGGCTTTTTCCCTGGAAAAAAAAATTCAGAAGCCACTGTCCTGGGTGTCAGTTTATAGGACCCACTTGGCACTCTCAAACCAGACCAAGTTTGCACTGGTGCCACCTTGCGTCTGGGAGGCATCCTGCAAGACGCCGAATTCCAGGAGGCACCCGGCAATTTAAGGCCTCAGGCCCCTGAACCATTTTACAGGCTTTTCCCCTGGGAAACAAAACTCACAAGCCACTGTTCTGGGTGTCAGTTTTCAGGACCCACTTGGCACTCTCAAACCAGACCAAGTTTGCACTGGTGCCACCTTGCGTCTGGGAGATATCCTGCGAGTGGTGCAATTCCAGGAGGCACCCGGCAATTTAAGGCCGCAGGACCCTGAACCATTGTACAGGCTTTTTCCCTGGGAAACAAAACTCACAAGCCACTGTTCTGGGTGCCAGTTTACAGGAGCCACCTGGCACTCTTAAACCATACAAAGTTGGCACTGGTGCCACCTTGTTTCGGGGAGACATCCTGCGAGAGGTCGAATTCCAGGAGGCACCCGGCAATTTAAGGCCGCAGGACCCTGAACCATTGTACAGGCTTTTTCCCTGGGAAACAAAACTCACAAGCCACTGTTCTGGGTGTCAGTTTTCAGGAACCACTTGGCACTCTTAAACCAGACCAAGTTGGCACTGGTGTCATGTTGCGCCTGGGAGGCATCCTGTGAGAGGCGGATCTCCAGGAGGCACCCGGCAATTTAAGGCCTGAGGCCCCTGAACCATTGTACAGGCTTTTTCCCTGGGAAACAAAACTCACAAGCCACTGTTCAGGGTGTCAGTTTTCAGGACCCACTTGGCACTCTCAAACCAGACCAAGTTGGCACTGGTGCCACTTAGCGACTAAGAGGCATCCTGCGAGAGGCGGAATTCCAGGAGGCACGCGGCAATTAAAGGCCGCAGGACCCAAAACCATTTTACAGGCTTTTTCCCTGGGAAACAAAACTCACAAGCCACTGTTCTGGGTGTCAGTTTGCAGGAGCCACCTGGCACTCTCAAAGCAGACCAAGTTGGCACTGGTGCCACCTTGCGTCTGGGAGGCATCCTGCGGGAGGCGCAATTCCAGGTGGCACCCGGCTATTAAAGGCGGAATTAACCTAAACCATTTTACAGGCTTTTTCCCTGGGAAACAAAACTCACAAGCCACTGTTCTGGGCGTCAGTTTGCAGGAGCCACCTGGCACTCTCAAACCAGACCAAGTTGGCCCTGGTGCCACCTTGCGTCTGGGAGGCATCCTGCGAGAGGCCGAATTCCAGGAGGCACCCGGCAATTTAAGGCCGCAGGATCCTTAACCATTTTACAGGCTTTTTCCCTGGGAAACAAAACTCACAAGCCACTGTTCTGGGTGTCAGTTTTCAGGACCCACTTGACACTCTCAAAGCAGACCAAGTTGGCACTGGTGCCACCTTGCGTCTGGGAGGCATCCTGAGAGAGGCGGATCTCCAGGTGGCACCCGGCTATTAAAGGCGACATTAACCTAAACCATTTTACAGGCTTTTTCCCTGGGAAAGAAAACTCACAAGCCACTGTTCTGGGTGTCAGTTTGCAGGAACCACCTGGCACTCTCAAAGCAGACCAAGTTGGCACTGGTGCCACCTTGCGTCTGGGAGGCATCCTGCGAGAGGCACAATTCAAGGAGGCACCCGGCAATTTAAGGCCGCAGGACCCTGAACCATTGTACAGGCTTTTTCCCTGGGAAACAAAACTCACAAGCCACTGTTCTGGGTGTCAGTTTTCAGGACCCACTTGGCACTCTTAAACCAGACCAAGTTGGCACTGGTTTCATGTTGCGCCTGGGAGGCATCCTGTGAGAGGCGGATCTCCAGGAGGCACCCGGCAATTTAAGGCCTCAGTCCCCTGAACCATTTTACAGGCTTTTTCCCTGGGAAAGAAAACTCACAAGCCACTGTTCTGGGTGTCAGTTTTCAGGACCCACTTGGCACTCTCAAACCAGACCAAGTTGGCACTGGTGCCACTTAGCGTCTGGGAGGCATCCTGCGAGAGGCGGAATTCCAGGAGGCACCCGGCAATTTAAGGCCGCAGGACCCTGAACCATTCTACAGGCTTTTTCCCTGGAAAACAAAACTCACAAGCCACTGTTCTGGGTGTCAGTTTGCAGGAGCCACCTGGCACTCTCAAACCAGACCAAGTTGGCACTGGTGCCACCTTGCGTCTGGGAGGCATCCTGCGAGAGGCGCAATTCAAGGAGGCACCCGGCAATTTAAGGCCGCAGGACCCTGAACCATTGTACAGGCTTTTTCCCTGGGAAACAAAACTCACAAGCCACTGTTCAGGGTGTCAGTTTTCAGGACCCACTTGGCCCTCTTAAACCAGACGAAGTTGGAACTGGTGCCACTTTGCGTCTGGGAGGCATCCTGCGAGAGGCGCAATTCAAGGAGGCACCCGGCAATTTAAGGCCTCAGGCCCCTGAACCATTGTACAGGATTTTTCCCTGGGAAACAAAACTCACAAGCCACTGTTCTGGGTGTCAGTTTTCAGGACCCACTTGGCACTCTTAAACCAGACCAAGTTGGAACTGGTGCCACCTTGCGTCTGGGAGGCATCCTGCGAGAGGCGGATCTCCAGGTGGCACCCGGCTATTAAAGGCGACATTACCCTAAACCATTTTACAGGCTTTTTCCCTGGGAAAGAAAACTCACAAGCCACTGTTCTGGGTGTCAGTTTGCAGGAGCCACCTGACACTCTCAAACCAGACCAAGTTGGCACTGGTGCCACCTTGCGTCTGGGAGGCATCCTGAGAGAGGCGGATCTCCAGGTGGCACCCGGCTATTAAAGGCGACATTACCCTAAACCATTTTACAGGCTTTTTCCCTGGGAAAGAAAACTCACAAGCCACTGTTCAGGGTGTCAGTTTTCAGGACCCACTTGGCACTCTTAAACCAGACGAAGTTGGAACTGGTGCCACCTTGCGTCTGGGAGGCATCCTGCGAGAGGTGGAATTCCAGGAGGCACCCGGCAATTTAAGGCCTCAGGCCCCTGAACCATTGTACAGGATTTTTCCCTGGGAAACAAAACTCACAAGCCACTGTTCTGGGTGTCAGTTTTCAGGACCCACTTTGCACTCTTAAACCAGACCAAGTTGGAACTGGTGCCACCTTGCGTCTGGGAGGCATCCTGCGAGTGGCCGAATTCCAGGAGGCACCCGGCAATTTAAGGCCTCAGGCCCCTGAACCATTGTACAGGCTTTTTCCCTGGGAAATAAAACTCACAAGCCACTGTTCTGGGTGTCAGTTTTCAGGACCCACTTAACACTCTCAAAGCAGACCAAGTTGGCACTGGTGTTGCTTAGCGTCTGGGAAACATCTGGCGTGATGCGGAATTCCAGGAGGCGCCCCGCAATTTAAGGCCGCAGGACCCTGAACCATTGTACAGGCTTTTTCCCTGGGAAAGAAAACTCACAAGCCACTGTTCTGGGTGTCAGTTTTCAGGACCCACTTGGCACTCTCAAAGCAGACCAAGTTGGCACTGGTGCCACCTTGCGTCTGGGAGGCATCCTGCGAGAGGCGGAATTCCAGGAGGCACCCGGCAATTTAAGGCCGCAGGACCCTGAACCATTCTACAGGCTTTTTCCCTGGAAAAAAAAATTCAGAAGCCACTGTCCTGGGTGTCAGTTTATAGGACCCACTTGGCACTCTCAAACCAGACCAAGTTTGCACTGGTGCCACCTTGCGTCTGGGAGGCATCCTGCAAGACGCCGAATTCCAGGAGGCACCCGGCAATTTAAGGCCTCAGGCCCCTGAACCATTGTACAGGCTTTTCCCCTGGGAAACAAAACTCACAAGCCACTGTTCTGGGTGTCAGTTTTCAGGACCCACTAGGCACTCTCAAACCAGACCAAGTTGCCACTGGTGCCACCTTGCGTCTGGGAGGCATCCTGCGAGAGGCGGATCTCCAGGTGGTACCCGGCTATTAAAGGCGGCATTACCTAAACCATATTACAGGCTTTTTCCCTGGGAAAAAAAACTCACAAGCCACTGTTCTGGGTGTCAGTTTGCAGGAGCCACCTGTCACTCTCAAACCAGACCAAGTTTGCACTGGTGCCACCTTGCGTCTGGGAGATATCCTGCGAGTGGTGCAATTCCAGGAGGCACCCGGCAATTTAAGGCCGCAGTACCCTGAACCATTGTACAGGCTTTTTCCTTGGGAAACAAAACTCACAAGCCACTGTTCTGGGTGTCAGTTTGCAGGAGACACCTGGCACTCTTAAACCAAACAAAGTTGGCACTGGTGCCACCTTGTTTCTGGTAGGCATCCTGCGAGAGGTCGAATTCCAGGAGGCACCCGGCAATTTAAGGCCGCAGGACCCTGAACCATTGTACAGGCTTTTTCCCTGGGAAACAAAACTCACAAGCCACTGTTCTGGGTGTCAGTTTTCAGGACCCACTTGGCACTCTTAAACCAGACCAAGTTGGCACTGGTTTCATGTTGCGCCTGGGAGGCATCCTGTGAGAGGCGGATCTCCAGGAGGCACCCGGCAATTTAAGGCCTCAGTCCCCTGAACCATTTTACAGGCTTTTTCCCTGGGAAAGAAAACTCACAAGCCACTGTTCTGGGTGTCAGTTTGCAGGAGCCACCTGGCACTCTCAAACCAGACCAAGTTGGCACTGGTGCCACCTTGCGTCTTGGAGGCATCCTGCGAGAGGCGCAATTCAAGGAGGCACCCGGCAATTTAAGGCCGCAGGACCCTGAACCATTGTACAGGCTTTTTCCCTGGGAAACAAAACTCACAAGCCACTGTTCTGGGTGTCAGTTTTCAGGACCCACTTGGCACTCTCAAACCAGACCAAGTTGGCACTGGTGCCACTTAGCGACTAAGAGGCATCCTGCGAGAGGCGGAATTCCAGGAGGCACCCGGCAATTAAAGGCCGCAGGACCCAAAACCATTTTACAGGCTTTTTCCCTGGGAAACAAAACTCACAAGCCACTGTTCTGGGCGTCAGTTTGCAGGAGCCACCTGGCACTCTCAAACCAGACCAAGTTGGCCCTGGTGCCACCTTGCGTCTGGGAGGCATCCTGCGAGAGGCCGAATTCCAGGAGGCACCCGGCAATTTAAGGCCGCAGGATCCTTAACCATTTTACAGGCTTTTTCCCTGGGAAACAAAACTCACAAGCCACTGTTCTGGGTGTCAGTTTTCAGGACCCACTTGACACTCTCAAAGCAGACCAAGTTGGCACTGGTGCCACCTTGCGTCTGGGAGGCATCCTGAGAGAGGCGGATCTCCAGGTGGCACCCGGCTATTAAAGGCGACATTAACCTAAACCATTTTACAGGCTTTTTCCCTGGGAAAGAAAACTCACAAGCCACTGTTCTGGGTGTCAGTTTGCAGGAACCACCTGGCACTCTCAAAGCAGACCAAGTTGGCACTGGTGCCACCTTGCGTCTGGGAGGCATCCTGCGAGAGGCACAATTCAAGGAGGCACCCGGCAATTTAAGGCCGCAGGACCCTGAACCATTGTACAGGCTTTTTCCCTGGGAAACAAAACTCACAAGCCACTGTTCTGGGTGTCAGTTTTCAGGACCCACTTGGCACTCTTAAACCAGACCAAGTTGGCACTGGTTTCATGTTGCGCCTGGGAGGCATCCTGTGAGAGGCGGATCTCCAGGAGGCACCCGGCAATTTAAGGCCTCAGTCCCCTGAACCATTTTACAGGCTTTTTCCCTGGGAAAGAAAACTCACAAGCCACTGTTCTGGGTGTCAGTTTTCAGGACCCACTTGGCACTCTCAAACCAGACCAAGTTGGCACTGGTGCCACTTAGCGTCTGGGAGGCATCCTGCGAGAGGCGGAATTCCAGGAGGCACCCGGCAATTTAAGGCCGCAGGACCCTGAACCATTCTACAGGCTTTTTCCCTGGAAAACAAAACTCACAAGCCACTGTTCTGGGTGTCAGTTTGCAGGAGCCACCTGGCACTCTCAAACCAGACCAAGTTGGCACTGGTGCCACCTTGCGTCTGGGAGGCATCCTGCGAGAGGCGCAATTCAAGGAGGCACCCGGCAATTTAAGGCCGCAGGACCCTGAACCATTGTACAGGCTTTTTCCCTGGGAAACAAAACTCACAAGCCACTGTTCTGGGTGTCAGTTTTCAGGACCCACTTGGCCCTCTTAAACCAGACGAAGTTGGAACTGGTGCCACTTTGCGTCTGGGAGGCATCCTGCGAGAGGCGCAATTCAAGGAGGCACCCGGCAATTTAAGGCCTCAGGCCCCTGAACCATTGTACAGGATTTTTCCCTGGGAAACAAAACTCACAAGCCACTGTTCTGGGTGTCAGTTTTCAGGACCCACTTGGCACTCTTAAACCAGACCAAGTTGGAACTGGTGCCACCTTGCGTCTGGGAGGCATCCTGCGAGAGGCGGATCTCCAGGTGGCACCCGGCTATTAAAGGCGACATTACCTAAACCATTTTACAGGCTTTTTCCCTGGGAAAGAAAACTCACAAGCCACTGTTCTGGGTGTCAGTTTGCAGGAGCCACCTGACACTCTCAAACCAGACCAAGTTGGCACTGGTGCCACCTTGCGTCTGGGAGGCATCCTGAGAGAGGCGGATCTCCAGGTGGCACCCGGCTATTAAAGGCGACATTACCCTAAACCATTTTACAGGCTTTTTCCCTGGGAAAGAAAACTCACAAGCCACTGTTCTGGGTGTCAGTTTGCAGGAGCCACCTGGCACTCTCAAAGCAGACCAAGTTGGCACTGGTGCCACCTTGCGTCTGGGAGGCATCCTGCGAGAGGCGCAATTCCAGGTGGCACCCGGCTATTAAAGGCGGAATTAACCTAAACCATTTTACAGGCTTTTTCCCTGGGAAACAAAACTCACAAGCCACTGTTCTGGGCGTCAGTTTGCAGGAGCCACCTGGCACTCTCAAACCAGACCAAGTTGGCACTGGTGCCACCTTGCGTCTGGGAGGCATCCTGCGAGAGGCGCAATTCAAGGAGGCACCCGGCAATTTAAGGCCGCAGGACCCTGAACCATTGTACAGGCTTTTTCCCTGGGAAACAAAACTCACAAGCCACTGTTCTGGGTGTCAGTTTTCAGGACCCACTTGGCCCTCTTAAACCAGACGAAGTTGGAACTGGTGCCACTTTGCGTCTGGGAGGCATCCTGCGAGAGGCGCAATTCAAGGAGGCACCCGGCAATTTAAGGCCTCAGGCCCCTGAACCATTGTACAGGATTTTTCCCTGGGAAACAAAACTCACAAGCCACTGTTCTGGGTGTCAGTTTTCAGGACCCACTTGGCACTCTTAAACCAGACCAAGTTGGAACTGGTGCCACCTTGCGTCTGGGAGGCATCCTGCGAGAGGCGGATCTCCAGGTGGCACCCGGCTATTAAAGGCGACATTACCCTAAACCATTTTACAGGCTTTTTCCCTGGGAAAGAAAACTCACAAGCCACTGTTCTGGGTGTCAGTTTGCAGGAGCCACCTGACACTCTCAAACCAGACCAAGTTGGCACTGGTGCCACCTTGCGTCTGGGAGGCATCCTGAGAGAGGCGGATCTCCAGGTGGCACCCGGCTATTAAAGGCGACATTACCCTAAACCATTTTACAGGCTTTTTCCCTGGGAAAGAAAACTCACAAGCCACTGTTCTGGGTGTCAGTTTTCAGGACCCACTTGGCACTCTCAAAGCAGACCAAGTTGGCACTGGTGCCACCTTGCGTCTGGGAGGCATCCTGCGAGAGGCGGAATTCCAGGAGGCACCCGGCAATTTAAGGCCGCAGGACCCAAAACCATTCTACAGGCTTTTTCCCTGGAAAAAAAAATTCAGAAGCCACTGTCCTGGGTGTCAGTTTATAGGACCCACTTGGCACTCTCAAACCAGACCAAGTTTGCACTGGTGCCACCTTGCGTCTGGGAGGCATCCTGCGAGAGGTGGAATTCCAGGAGGCACCCGGCAATTTAAGGCCTCAGGCCCCTGAACCATTGTACAGGATTTTTCCCTGGGAAACAAAACTCACAAGCCACTGTTCTGGGTGTCAGTTTTCAGGACCCACTTTGCACTCTTAAACCAGACCAAGTTGGCACTGGTGCCACCTTGCGTCTGGGAGGCATC
Source organism: Fringilla coelebs (assembly GCF_963513975.1). NCBI lineage: Eukaryota > Metazoa > Chordata > Aves > Passeriformes > Fringillidae > Fringilla > Fringilla coelebs. The sequence continues at coordinate 1,937,365 of NC_140048.1, forward strand.
CTGCGAGTGGCCGAATTCCAGGAGGCACCCGGCAATTTAAGGCCTCAGGCCCCTGAACCATTGTACAGGCTTTTTCCCTGGGAAATAAAACTCACAAGCCACTGTTCTGGGTGTCAGTTTTCAGGACCCACTTAACACTCTCAAAGCAGACCAAATTGGCACTGGTGTTGCTTAGCGTCTGGGAAACATCTGGCGTGATGCGGAATTCCAGGAGGCGCCCCGCAATTTAAGGCCGCAGGACCCTGAACCATTGTACAGGCTTTTTCCCTGGGAAAGAAAACTCACAAGCCACTGTTCTGGGTGTCAGTTTTCAGGACCCACTTGGCACTCTCAAAGCAGACCAAGTTGGCACTGGTGCCACCTTGCGTCTGGGAGGCATCCTGCGAGAGGCGGAATTCCAGGAGGCACCCGGCAATTTAAGGCCGCAGGACCCAAAACCATTCTACAGGCTTTTTCCCTGGAAAAAAAAATTCAGAAGCCACTGTCCTGGGTGTCAGTTTATAGGACCCACTTGGCACTCTCAAACCAGACCAAGTTTGCACTGGTGCCACCTTGCGTCTGGGAGGCATCCTGCAAGACGCCGAATTCCAGGAGGCACCCGGCAATTTAAGGCCTCAGGCCCCTGAACCATTGTACAGGCTTTTCCCCTGGGAAACAAAACTCACAAGCCACTGTTCTGGGTGTCAGTTTTCAGGACCCACTAGGCACTCTCAAACCAGACCAAGTTGCCACTGGTGCCACCTTGCGTCTGGGAGGCATCCTGCGAGAGGCGGATCTCCAGGTGGTACCCGGCTATTAAAGGCGGCATTACCTAAACCATTTTACAGGCTTTTTCCCTGGGAAACAAAACACACAAGCCACTGTTCTGGGTGTCAGTTTTCAGGACCCACTTGGCACTCTTAAACCAGACCAAGTTGGCACTGGTTTCATGTTGCGCCTGGGAGGCATCCTGTGAGAGGCGGATCTCCAGGAGGCACCCGGCAATTTAAGGCCTCAGTCCCCTGAACCATTTTACAGGCTTTTTCCCTGGGAAAGAAAACTCACAAGCCACTGTTCTGGGTGTCAGTTTGCAGGAGCCACCTGGCACTCTCAAACCAGACCAAGTTGGCACTGGTGCCACCTTGCGTCTTGGAGGCATCCTGCGAGAGGCGCAATTCAAGGAGGCACCCGGCAATTTAAGGCCGCAGGACCCTGAACCATTGTACAGGCTTTTTCCCTGGGAAACAAAACTCACAAGCCACTGTTCTGGGTGTCAGTTTTCAGGACCCACTTGGCACTCGCAAACCAGACCAAGTTGGCACTGGTGCCACTTAGCGACTAAAAGGCATCCTGCGAGAGGCGGAATTCCAGGAGGCACCCGGCAATTAAAGGCCGCAGGACCCAAAACCATTTTACAGGCTTTTTCCCTGGGAAACAAAACTCACAAGCCACTGTTCTGGGTGTCAGTTTGCAGGAGCCACCTGGCACTCTCAAAGCAGACCAAGTTGGCACTGGTGCCACCTTGCGTCTGGGAGGCATCCTGCGAGAGGCGCAATTCCAGGTGGCACCCGGCTATTAAAGGCGGAATTAACCTAAACCATTTTACAGGCTTTTTCCCTGGGAAACAAAACTCACAAGCCACTGTTCTGGGCGTCAGTTTGCAGGAGCCACCTGGCACTTTCAAACCAGACCAAGTTGGCCCTGGTGCCACCTTGCGTCTGGGAGGCATCCTGCGAGAGGCCGAATTCCAGGAGGCACCCGGCAATTTAAGGCCGCAGGATCCTTAACCATTTTACAGGCTTTTTCCCTGGGAAACAAAACTCACAAGCCACTGTTCTGGGTGTCAGTTTTCAGGACCCACTTGACACTCTCAAAGCAGACCAAGTTGGCACTGGTGCCACCTTGCGTCTGGGAGGCATCCTGAGAGAGGCGGATCTCCAGGTGGCACCCGGCTATTAAAGGCGACATTAACCTAAACCATTTTACAGGCTTTTTCCCTGGGAAAGAAAACTCACAAGCCACTGTTCTGGGTGTCAGTTTGCAGGAACCACCTGGCACTCTCAAAGCAGACCAAGTTGGCACTGGTGCCACCTTGCGTCTGGGAGGCATCCTGCGAGAGGCACAATTCAAGGAGGCACCCGGCAATTTAAGGCCGCAGGACCCTGAACCATTGTACAGGCTTTTTCCCTGGGAAACAAAACTCACAAGCCACTGTTCTGGGTGTCAGTTTTCAGGACCCACTTGGCACTCTTAAACCAGACCAAGTTGGCACTGGTTTCATGTTGCGCCTGGGAGGCATCCTGTGAGAGGCGGATCTCCAGGAGGCACCCGGCAATTTAAGGCCTCAGTCCCCTGAACCATTTTACAGGCTTTTTCCCTGGGAAAGAAAACTCACAAGCCACTGTTCTGGGTGTCAGTTTTCAGGACCCACTTGGCACTCTCAAACCAGACCAAGTTGGCACTGGTGCCACTTAGCGTCTGGGAGGCATCCTGCGAGAGGCGGAATTCCAGGAGGCACCCGGCAATTTAAGGCCGCAGGACCCTGAACCATTCTACAGGCTTTTTCCCTGGAAAACAAAACTCACAAGCCACTGTTCTGGGTGTCAGTTTGCAGGAGCCACCTGGCACTCTCAAACCAGACCAAGTTGGCACTGGTGCCACCTTGCGTCTGGGAGGCATCCTGCGAGAGGCGCAATTCAAGGAGGCACCCGGCAATTTAAGGCCGCAGGACCCTGAACCATTGTACAGGCTTTTTCCCTGGGAAACAAAACTCACAAGCCACTGTTCTGGGTGTCAGTTTTCAGGACCCACTTGGCCCTCTTAAACCAGACCAAGTTGGAACTGGTGCCACTTTGCGTCTGGGAGGCATCCTGCGAGAGGCGCAATTCAAGGAGGCACCCGGCAATTTAAGGCCTCAGGCCCCTGAACCATTGTACAGGATTTTTCCCTGGGAAACAAAACTCACAAGCCACTGTTCTGGGTGTCAGTTTTCAGGACCCACTTGGCACTCTTAAACCAGACCAAGTTGGAACTGGTGCCACCTTGCGTCTGGGAGGCATCCTGAGAGAGGCGGATCTCCAGGTGGCACCCGGCTATTAAAGGCGACATTACCCTAAACCATTTTACAGGCTTTTTCCCTGGGAAAGAAAACTCACAAGCCACTGTTCTGGGTGTCTCTTTGCAGGAGCCACCTGACACTCTCAAACCAGACCAAGTTGGCACTGGTGCCACCTTGCATCTGGGAGGCATCCTGAGAGAGGCGGATCTCCAGGTGGCACCCGGCTATTAAAGGCGACATTACCCTAAACCATTTTACAGGCTTTTTCCCTGGGAAAGAAAACTCACAAGCCACTGTTCTGGGTGTCAGTTTTCAGGACCCACTTGGCACTCTTAAACCAGACGAAGTTGGAACTGGTGCCACCTTGCGTCTGGGAGGCATCCTGCGAGAGGTGGAATTCCAGGAGGCACCCGGCAATTTAAGGCCTCAGGCCCCTGAACCATTGTACAGGATTTTTCCCTGGGAAACAAAACTCACAAGCCACTGTTCTGGGTGTCAGTTTTCAGGACCCACTTTGCACTCTTAAACCAGACCAAGTTGGAACTGGTGCCACCTTGCGTCTGGGAGGCATCCTGCGAGTGGCCGAATTCCAGGAGGCACCCGGCAATTTAAGGCCTCAGGCCCCTGAACCATTGTACAGGCTTTTTCCCTGGGAAATAAAACTCACAAGCCACTGTTCTGGGTGTCAGTTTTCAGGACCCACTTAACACTCTCAAAGCAGACCAAGTTGGCACTGGTGTTGCTTAGCGTCTGGGAAACATCTGGCGTGATGCGGAATTCCAGGAGGCGCCCCGCAATTTAAGGCCGCAGGACCCTGAACCATTGTACAGGCTTTTTCCCTGGGAAAGAAAACTCACAAGCCACTGTTCTGGGTGTCAGTTTTCAGGACCCACTTGGCACTCTCAAAGCAGACCAAGTTGGCACTGGTGCCACCTTGCGTCTGGGAGGCATCCTGCGAGAGGCGGAATTCCAGGAGGCACCCGGCAATTTAAGGCCGCAGGACCCTGAACCATTCTACAGGCTTTTTCCCTGGAAAAAAAAATTCAGAAGCCACTGTCCTGGGTGTCAGTTTATAGGACCCACTTGGCACTCTCAAACCAGACCAAGTTTGCACTGGTGCCACCTTGCGTCTGGGAGGCATCCTGCAAGACGCCGAATTCCAGGAGGCACCCGGCAATTTAAGGCCTCAGGCCCCTGAACCATTGTACAGGCTTTTCCCCTGGGAAACAAAACTCACAAGCCACTGTTCTGGGTGTCAGTTTTCAGGACCCACTAGGCACTCTCAAACCAGACCAAGTTGCCACTGGTGCCACCTTGCGTCTGGGAGGCATCCTGCGAGAGGCGGATCTCCAGGTGGTACCCGGCTATTAAAGGCGGCATTACCTAAACCATTTTACAGGCTTTTTCCCTGGGAAAAAAAACTCACAAGCCACTGTTCTGGGTGTCAGTTTGCAGGAGCCACCTGTCACTCTCAAACCAGACCAAGTTTGCACTGGTGCCACCTTGCGTCTGGGAGATATCCTGCGAGTGGTGCAATTCCAGGAGGCACCCGGCAATTTAAGGCCGCAGGACCCTGAACCATTGTACAGGCTTTTTCCTTGGGAAACAAAACTCACAAGCCACTGTTCTGGGTGTCAGTTTGCAGGAGCCACCTGGCACTCTTAAACCAAACAAAGTTGGCACTGGTGCCACCTTGTTTCTGGTAGGCATCCTGCGAGAGGTCGAATTCCAGGAGGCACCCGGCAATTTAAGGCCGCAGGACCCTGAACCATTGTACAGGCTTTTTCCCTGGGAAACAAAACTCACAAGCCACTGTTCTGGGTGTCAGTTTTCAGGACCCACTTGGCACTCTTAAACCAGACCAAGTTGGCACTGGTTTCATGTTGCGCCTGGGAGGCATCCTGTGAGAGGCGGATCTCCAGGAGGCACCCGGCAATTTAAGGCCTCAGTCCCCTGAACCATTTTACAGGCTTTTTCCCTGGGAAAGAAAACTCACAAGCCACTGTTCTGGGTGTCAGTTTGCAGGAGCCACCTGGCACTCTCAAACCAGACCAAGTTGGCACTGGTGCCACCTTGCGTCTTGGAGGCATCCTGCGAGAGGCGCAATTCAAGGAGGCACCCGGCAATTTAAGGCCGCAGGACCCTGAACCATTGTACAGGCTTTTTCCCTGGGAAACAAAACTCACAAGCCACTGTTCTGGGTGTCAGTTTTCAGGACCCACTTGGCCCTCTTAAACCAGACGAAGTTGGAACTGGTGCCACCTTGCGTCTGGGAGGCATCCTGCGAGAGGCGCAATTCAAGGAGGCACCCGGCAATTTAAGGCCTCAGGCCCCTGAACCATTGTACAGGATTTTTCCCTGGGAAACAAAACTCACAAGCCACTGTTCTGGGTGTCAGTTTTCAGGACCCACTTGGCACTCTTAAACCAGACGAAGTTGGAACTGGTGCCACCTTGCGTCTGGGAGGCATCCTGCGAGAGGCGGATCTCCAGGTGGCACCCGGCTATTAAAGGCGGCATTACCTAAACCATTTTACAGGCTTTTTCCCTGGGAAACAAAACTCACAAGCCACTGTTCTGGGTGTCAGTTTGCAGGAGCCACCTGACACTCTCAAACCAGACCAAGTTGGCACTGGTGCCACCTTGCGTCTGGGAGGCATCCTGAGAGAGGCGGATCTCCAGGTGGCACCCGGCTATTAAAGGCGACATTACCCTAAACCATTTTACAGGCTTTTTCCCTGGGAAAGAAAACTCACAAGCCACTGTTCTGGGTGTCAGTTTTCAGGACCCACTTGGCACTCTTAAACCAGACGAAGTTGGAACTGGTGCCACCTTGCGTCTGGGAGGCATCCTGCGAGAGGTGGAATTCCAGGAGGCACCCGGCAATTTAAGGCCTCAGGCCCCTGAACCATTGTACAGGATTTTTCCCTGGGAAACAAAACTCACAAGCCACTGTTCTGGGTGTCAGTTTTCAGGACCCACTTGGCACTCTTAAACCAGACCAAGTTGGAACTGGTGCCACCTTGCGTCTGGGAGGCATCCTGCGAGTGGCCGAATTCCAGGAGGCACCCGGCAATTTAAGGCCTCAGGCCCCTGAACCATTGTACAGGCTTTTTCCCTGGGAAATAAAACTCACAAGCCACTGTTCTGGGTGTCAGTTTTCAGGACCCACTTAACACTCTCAAAGCAGACCAAGTTGGCACTGGTGTTGCTTAGCGTCTGGGAAACATCTGGCGTGATGCGGAATTCCAGGAGGCGCCCCGCAATTTAAGGCCGCAGGACCCTGAACCATTGTACAGGCTTTTTCCCTGGGAAAGAAAACTCACAAGTTACTGTTCTGGGTGTCAGTTTTCAGGACCCACTTGGCACTCTCAAACCAGACCAAGTTGGCACTGGTGCCACCTTGCGTCTGGGAGGCATCCTGCGAGAGGCCGAATTCCAGGAGGCACCCGGCAATTTAAGGCCGCAGGACCCAAAACAATTCTACAGGCTTTTTCCCTGGAAAAAAAAATTCAGAAGCCACTGTCCTGGGTGTCAGTTTATAGGACCCACTTGGCACTCTCAAACCAGACCAAGTTTGCACTGGTGCCACCTTGCGTCTGGGAGGCATCCTGCAAGACGCCGAATTCCAGGAGGCACCCGGCAATTTAAGGCCTCAGGCCCCTGAACCATTGTACAGGCTTTTTCCCTGGGAAATAAAACTCACAAGCCACTGTTCTGGGTGTCAGTTTTCAGGACCCACTTAACACTCTCAAAGCAGACCAAGTTGGCACTGGTGTTGCTTAGCGTCTGGGAAACATCTGGCGTGATGCGGAATTCCAGGAGGCGCCCCGCAATTTAAGGCCGCAGGACCCTGAACCATTGTACAGGCTTTTTCCCTGGGAAAGAAAACTCACAAGCCACTGTTCTGGGTGTCAGTTTTCAGGACCCACTTGGCACTCTCAAAGCAGACCAAGTTGGCACTGGTGCCACCTTGCGTCTGGGAGGCATCCTGCGAGAGGCGGAATTCCAGGAGGCACCCGGCAATTTAAGGCCGCAGGACCCTGAACCATTCTACAGGCTTTTTCCCTGGAAAAAAAAATTCAGAAGCCACTGTCCTGGGTGTCAGTTTATAGGACCCACTTGGCACTCTCAAACCAGACCAAGTTTGCACTGGTGCCACCTTGCGTCTGGGAGGCATCCTGCAAGACGCCGAATTCCAGGAGGCACCCGGCAATTTAAGGCCTCAGGCCCCTGAACCATTGTACAGGCTTTTCCCCTGGGAAACAAAACTCACAAGCCACTGTTCTGGGTGTCAGTTTTCAGGACCCACTAGGCACTCTCAAACCAGACCAAGTTGCCACTGGTGCCACCTTGCGTCTGGGAGGCATCCTGCGAGAGGCGGATCTCCAGGTGGTACCCGGCTATTAAAGGCGGCATTACCTAAACCATTTTACAGGCTTTTTCCCTGGGAAAAAAAACTCACAAGCCACTGTTCTGGGTGTCAGTTTGCAGGAGCCACCTGTCACTCTCAAACCAGACCAAGTTTGCACTGGTGCCACCTTGCGTCTGTTAGATATCCTGCGAGTGGTGCAATTCCAGGAGGCACCCGGCAATTTAAGGCCGCAGGACCCTGAACCATTGTACAGGCTTTTTCCTTGGGAAACAAAACTCACAAGCCACTGTTCTGGGTGTCAGTTTGCAGGAGCCACCTGGCACTCTTAAACCAAACAAAGTTGGCACTGGTGCCACCTTGTTTCTGGTAGGCATCCTGCGAGAGGTCGAATTCCAGGAGGCACCCGGCAATTTAAGGCCGCAGGACCCTGAACCATTGTACAGGCTTTTTCCCTGGGAAACAAAACTCACAAGCCACTGTTCTGGGTGTCAGTTTTCAGGACCCACTTGGCACTCTTAAACCAGACCAAGTTGGCACTGGTGTCATGTTGCGCCTGGGAGGCATCCTGTGAGAGGCGGATCTCCAGGAGGCACCCGGCAATTTAAGGCCTCAGTCCCCTGAACCATTTTACAGGCTTTTTCCCTGGGAAAGAAAACTCACAAGCCACTGTTCTGGGTGTCAGTTTGCAGGAGCCACCTGGCACTCTCAAACCAGACCAAGTTGGCACTGGTGCCACCTTGCGTCTTGGAGGCATCCTGCGAGAGGCGCAATTCAAGGAGGCACCCGGCAATTTAAGGCCGCAGGACCCAAAACCATTCTACAGGCTTTTTCCCTGGAAAAAAAAATTCAGAAGCCACTGTTCTGGGTGTCAGTTTACAGGACCCACTTGGCCCTCTTAAACCAGACGAAGTTGGAACTGGTGCCACCTTGCGTCTGGGAGGCATCCTGCGAGAGGCGCAATTCAAGGAGGCACCCGGCAATTTAAGGCCTCAGGCCCCTGAACCATTGTACAGGATTTTTCCCTGGGAAACAAAACTCACAAGCCACTGTTCTGGGTGTCAGTTTTCAGGACCCACTTGGCACTCTTAAACCAGACGAAGTTGGAACTGGTGCCACCTTGCGTCTGGGAGGCATCCTGCGAGAGGCGGATCTCCAGGTGGCACCCGGCTATTAAAGGCGGCATTACCTAAACCATTTTACAGGCTTTTTCCCTGGGAAACAAAACTCACAAGCCACTGTTCTGGGTGTCAGTTTGCAGGAGCCACCTGACACTCTCAAACCAGACCAAGTTGGCACTGGTGCCACCTTGCGTCTGGGAGGCATCCTGAGAGAGGCGGATCTCCAGGTGGCACCCGGCTATTAAAGGCGACATTACCCTAAACCATTTTACAGGCTTTTTCCCTGGGAAAGAAAACTCACAAGCCACTGTTCTGGGTGTCAGTTTTCAGGACCCACTTGGCACTCTTAAACCAGACGAAGTTGGAACTGGTGCCACCTTGCGTCTGGGAGGCATCCTGCGAGAGGTGGAATTCCAGGAGGCACCCGGCAATTTAAGGCCTCAGGCCCCTGAACCATTGTACAGGATTTTTCCCTGGGAAACAAAACTCACAAGCCACTGTTCTGGGTGTCAGTTTTCAGGACCCACTTGGCACTCTTAAACCAGACCAAGTTGGAACTGGTGCCACCTTGCGTCTGGGAGGCATCCTGCGAGTGGCCGAATTCCAGGAGGCACCCGGCAATTTAAGGCCTCAGGCCCCTGAACCATTGTACAGGCTTTTTCCCTGGGAAATAAAACTCACAAGCCACTGTTCTGGGTGTCAGTTTTCAGGACCCACTTAACACTCTCAAAGCAGACCAAGTTGGCACTGGTGTTGCTTAGCGTCTGGGAAACATCTGGCGTGATGCGGAATTCCAGGAGGCGCCCCGCAATTTAAGGCCGCAGGACCCTGAACCATTGTACAGGCTTTTTCCCTGGGAAAGAAAACTCACAAGCCACTGTTCTGGGTGTCAGTTTTCAGGACCCACTTGGCACTCTCAAACCAGACCAAGTTGGCACTGGTGCCACCTTGCGTCTGGGAGGCATCCTGCGAGAGGCCGAATTCCAGGAGGCACCCGGCAATTTAAGGCCGCAGGACCCAAAACCATTCTACAGGCTTTTTCCCTGGAAAAAAAAATTCAGAAGCCACTGTCCTGGGTGTCAGTTTATAGGACCCACTTGGCACTCTCAAACCAGACCAAGTTTGCACTGGTGCCACCTTGTGTCTGGGAGGCATCCTGCGAGAGGCCGAATTCCAGGAGGCACCCGGCAATTTAAGGCCTCAGGCCCCTGAACCATTGTACAGGCTTTTCCCCTGGGAAACAAAACTCACAAGCCACTGTTCTGGGTGTCAGTTTTCAGGACCCACTTGGCACTCTCAAACCAGACCAAGTTGCCACTGGTGCCACCTTGCGTCTGGGAGGCATCCTGCGAGAGGCGGATCTCCAGGTGGTACCCGGCTTGTAAAGGCGGCATTACCTAAACCATTTTACAGGCTTTTTCCCTGGGAAACAAAACTCACAAGCCACTGTTCTGGGTGTCAGTTTGCAGGAGCCACCTGTCACTCTCAAACCAGACCAAGTTTGCACTGGTGCCACCTTGCGTCTGGGAGATATCCTGCGAGTGGTGCAATTCCAGGTGGCACCCGGCAATTTAAGGCCGCAGGACCCTGAACCATTGTACAGGCTTTTTCCCTGGGAAACAAAACTCACAAGCCACTGTTCTGGGTGCCAGTTTACAGGAGCCACCTGGCACTCTTAAACCATACAAAGTTGGCACTGGTGCCACCTTGTTTCTGGGAGACATCCTGCGAGAGGTCGAATTCCAGGAGGCACCCGGCAATTTAAGGCCGCAGGACCCTGAACCATTGTACAGGCTTTTTCCCTGGGAAACAAAACTCACAAGCCACTGTTCTGGGTGTCAGTTTTCAGGAACCACTTGGCACTCTTAAACCAGACCAAGTTGGCACTGGTGTCATGTTGCGCCTGGGAGGCATCCTGTGAGAGGCGGATCTCCAGGAGGCACCCGGCAATTTAAAGCCTGAGGCCCCTGAACCATTGTATAGGCTTTTTCCCTGGGAAACAAAACTCACAAGCCACTGTTCTGGGTGTCAGTTTTCAGGACCCACTTGGCACTCTCAAACCAGACCAAGTTGGCACTGGTGCCACTTAGCGACTAAGAGGCATCCTGCGAGAGGCGGAATTCCAGGAGGCACCCGGCAATTAAAGGCCGCAGGACCCAAAACCATTTTACAGGCTTTTTCCCTGGGAAACAAAACTCACAAGCCACTGTTCTGGGTGTCAGTTTTCAGGAGCCACCTGGCACTCTCAAAGCAGACCAAGTTGGCACTGGTGCCACCTTGCGTCTGGGAGGCATCCTGCGAGAGGCGCAATTCCAGGTGGCACCCGGCTATTAAAGGCGGAATTAACCTAAACCATTTTACAGGCTTTTTCCCTGGGAAACAAAACTCACAAGCCACTGTTCTGGGTGTCAGTTTGCAGGAGCCACCTGGCACTCTCAAACCAGACCAAGTTGGCACTGGTGCCACCTTGCGTCTGGGAGGCATCCTGCGAGAGGCCGAATTCCAGGAGGCACCCGGCAATTTAAGGCCGCAGGATCCTTAACCATTGTACAGGCTTTTTCCCTGGGAAACAAAACTCACAAGCCACTGTTCTGGGTGTCAGTTTTCAGGACCCACTTGACACTCTCAAACCAGACCAAGTTGGCACTGGTGCCACCTTGCGTCTGGGAGGCATCCTGAGAGAGGCGGATCTCCAGGTGGCACCCGGCTATTAAAGGCGACATTAACCTAAATGATTTTACAGGCTTTTTCCCTGGGAAACAAAACTCACAAGCCACTGTTCTGGGTGTCAGTTTGCAGGAGCCACCTGGCACTCTCAAACCAGACCAAGTTGGCACTGGTGCCACCTTGCGTCTGGGAGGCATCCTGCGAGAGGCGCAATTTAAGGAGACACCCGGCAATTTAAGGCCGCAGGACCCTGAACCATTGTACAGGCTTTTTCCCTGGGAAACAAAACTCACAAGCCACTGTTCTGGGTGTCAGTTTTCAGGACCCACTTGGCACTCTTAAACCAGACGAAGTTGGAACTGGTGCCACCTTGCGTCTGGAGGCATCCTGCGAGAGGCAGAATTCCAGGAGGCACCCGGCAATTTAAGGCCTCAGGCCCCTGAACCATTTTACAGGATTTTTCCCTGGGAAACAAAACTCACAAGCCACTGTTCTGGGTGTCAGTTTTCAGGACCCACTTGGCACTCTTAAACCAGACCAAGTTGGAACTGGTGCCACCTTGCGTCTGGGAGGCATCCTGCGAGAGGCGGAATTCCAGGAGGCACCCTGCTATTTAAGGCCTCAGGCCCCTGAACCATTGTACAGGCTTTTTCCCTGGGAAACAAAACTCACAAGCCACTGTTCTGGGTGTCAGTTTGCAGGAGCCACCTGGCACTCTCAAACCAGACCAAGTTGGCCCTGGTGCCACCTTGCGTCTGGGAGGCATCCTGCGAGAGGCCGAATTCCAGGAGGCACCCGGCAATTTAAGGCCGCAGGATCCTTAACCATTTTACAGGCTTTTTCCCTGGGAAACAAAACTCACAAGCCACTGTTCTGGGTGTCAGTTTTCAGGACCCACTTGACACTCTCAAAGCAGACCAAGTTGGCACTTGTGCCACCTTGCGTCTGTGAGGCATCCTGAGAGAGGCGGATCTCCAGGTGGCACCCGGCTATTAAAGGCGACATTAACCTAAACCATTTTACAGGCTTTTTCCCTGGGAAAGAAAACTCACAAGCCACTGTTCTGGGTGTCAGTTTGCAGGAACCACCTGGCACTCTCAAAGCAGACCAAGTTGGCACTGGTGCCACCTTGCGTCTGGGAGGCATCCTGCGAGAGGCACAATTCAAGGAGGCACCCGGCAATTTAAGGCCGCAGGACCCTGAACCATTGTACAGGCTTTTTCCCTGGGAAACAAAACTCACAAGCCACTGTTCTGGGTGTCAGTTTTCAGGACCCACTTGGCACTCTTAAACCAGACCAAGTTGGCACTGGTTTCATGTTGCGCCTGGGAGGCATCCTGTGAGAGGCGGATCTCCAGGAGGCACCCGGCAATTTAAGGCCTCAGGCCCCTGAACCATTTTACAGGCTTTTTCCCTGGGAAAGAAAACTCACAAGCCACTGTTCTGGGTGTCAGTTTTCAGGACCCACTTGGCACTCTCAAACCAGACCAAGTTGGCACTGGTGCCACTTAGCGTCTGGGAGGCATCCTGCGAGAGGCGGAATTCCAGGAGGCACCCGGCAATTTAAGGCCGCAGGACCCAAAACCATTCTACAGGCTTTTTCCCTGGAAAACAAAACTCACAAGCCACTGTTCTGGGTGTCAGTTTGCAGGAGCCACCTGGCACTCTCAAACCAGACCAAGTTGGCACTGGTGCCACCTTGCGTCTGGGAGGCATCCTGCGAGAGGCGCAATTCAAGGAGGCACCCGGCAATTTAAGGCCGCAGGCCCCTGAACCATTGTACAGGCTTTTTCCCTGGGAAACAAAACTCACAAGCCACTGTTCTGGGTATCAGTTTTCAGGACCCACTTGGCACTCTTAAACCAGACGAAGTTGGAACTGGTGCCACCTTGCGTCTGGGAGGCATCCTGCGAGAGGCGCAATTCAAGGAGGCACCCGGCAATTTAAGGCCTCAGGCCCCTGAACCATTGTACAGGATTTTTCCCTGGGAAACAAAACTCACAAGCCACTGTTCTGGGTGTCAGTTTTCAGGACCCACTTGGCACTCTTAAACCAGACGAAGTTGGAACTGGTGCCACCTTGCGTCTGGGAGGCATCCTGCGAGAGGCGGATCTCCAGGTGGCACCCGGCTATTAAAGGCGGCATTACCTAAACCATTTTACAGGCTTTTTTTCTGGGAAACAAAACTCACAAGCCACTGTTCTGGGTGTCAGTTTGCAGGAGCCACCTGACACTCTCAAACCAGACCAAGTTGGCACTGGTGCCACCTTGCGTCTGGGAGGCATCCTGAGAGAGGCGGATCTCCAGGTGGCACCCGGCTATTAAAGGCGACATTACCCTAAACCATTTTACAGGCTTTTTCCCTGGGAAAGAAAACTCACAAGCCACTGTTCTGGGTGTCAGTTTACAGGAGCCACCTGGCACTCTCAAACCAGACCAAGTTGGCACTGGTGCCACCTTGCGTCTGGGAGGCATCCTGCGAGAGGTGGAATTCCAGGAGGCACCCGGCAATTTAAGGCCTCAGGCCCCTGAACCATTGTACAGGATTTTTCCCTGGGAAACAAAACTCACAAGCCACTGTTCTGGGTGTCAGTTTTCAGGACCCACTTGGCACTCTTAAACCAGACCAAGTTGGAACTGGTGCCACCTTGCGTCTGGGAGGCATCCTGCGAGTGGCCGAATTCCAGGAGGCACCCGGCAATTTAAGGCCTCAGGCCCCTGAACCATTGTACAGGCTTTTTCCCTGGGAAATAAAACTCACAAGCCACTGTTCTGGGTGTCAGTTTTCAGGACCCACTTAACACTCTCAAAGCAGACCAAGTTGGCACTGGTGTTGCTTAGCGTCTGGGAAACATCTGGCGTGATGCGGAATTCCAGGAGGCGCCCCGCAATTTAAGGCCGCAGGACCCTGAACCATTGTACAGGCTTTTTCCCTGGGAAAGAAAACTCACAAGCCACTGTTCTGGGTGTCAGTTTTCAGGACCCACTTGGCACTCTCAAACCAGACCAAGTTGGCACTGGTGCCACCTTGCGTCTGGGAGGCATCCTGCGAGAGGCGGAATTCCAGGAGGCACCCGGCAATTTAAGGCCGCAGGACCCAAAACCATTCTACAGGCTTTTTCCCTGGAAAAAAAAATTCAGAAGCCACTGTTCTGGGTGTCAGTTTACAGGACCCACTTGGCACTCTCAAACCAGACCAAGTTTGCTCTGTTGCCACCTTGCGTCTGGGAGGCATCCTGCAAGACGCCGAATTCCAGGAGGCACCCGGCAATTTAAGGCCTCAGGCCCCTGAACCATTGTACAGGCTTTTCCCCTGGGAAACAAAACTCACAAGCCACTGTTCTGGGTGTCAGTTTTCAGGACCCACTTGGCACTCTCAAACCAGACCAAGTTGCCACTGATGCCACCTTGCGTCTGGGAGGCATCCTGAGAGAGGCGGATCTCCAGGTGGCACCAGGCTATTAAAGGCGGCATTACCTAAACCATTTTACAGGCTTTTTCCCTGGGAAACAAAACTCACAAGCCACTGTTCTGGGTGTCAGTTTGCAGGAGCCACCTGTCACTCTCAAACCAGACCAAGTTTGCACTGGTGCCACCTTGCGTCTGGGAGATATCCTGCGAGTGGTGCAATTCCAGGAGGCACCCGGCAATTTAAGGCCGCAGGACCCTGAACCAATGTACAGGCTTTTTCCCTGGGAAACAAAACTCACAAGCCACTGTTCTGGGTGTCAGTTTTCGGGACCCACTTGGCACTCTTAAACCAGACCAAGTTGGCACTGGTGTCATGTTGCGCCTGGGAGGCATCCTGTGAGAGGCGGATCTCCAGGAGGCACCCGGCAATTTAAGGCCTCAGGCCCCTGAACCATTTTACAGGCTTTTTCCCTGGGAAACAAAACTCACAAGCCACTGTTCTGGGTGTCAGTTTTCAGGACCCACTTGGCACTCTCAAACCAGACCAAGTTGGCACTGGTGCCACCTTGCGTCTGGGAGGCATCCTGCGAGAGGCCGAATTTCAGGAGGCACTCGGCAATTTAAGGCCGCAGGATCCTGAACCATTGTACAGGCTTTTTCCCTGGGAAACAAAACTCACAAGCCACTGTTCTGGGTGTCAGTTTGCAGGACCCACTTGACACTCTCAAAGCAGACCAAGTTGGCACTGGTGCCACCTTGCGTCTGGGAGGCATTCTGAGAGAGGCGGATCTCCAGGTGGCACCCGGCTATTAAAGGCGACATTAACCTAAACCATTTTACAGGCTTTTTCCCTGGGAAAGAAAACTCACAAGCCACTGTTCTGGGTGTCAGTTTGCAGGAGCCACCTGGCACTCTCAAACCAGACCAAGTTGGCACTGGTGCCACCTTGCGTCTGGGAGGCATCCTGCGAGAGGCGCAATTCCAGGAGGCACCCGGCAATTTAAGGCCGCAGGACCCTGAACCATTGTACAGGCTTTTTCCCTGGGAAACAAAACTCACAAGCCACTGTTCTGGGTGTCAGTTTTCAGGACCCACTTGGCACTCTTAAACCAGACGAAGTTGGAACTGGTGCCACCTTGCGTCTGGGAGGCATCCTGCGAGAGGCGCAATTCCAGGAGGCACCCGGCAATTTAAGGCCTCAGGCCCCTGAACCATTGTACAGGATTTTTCCCTGGGAAACAAAACTCACAAGCCACTGTTCTGGGTGTCAGTTTTCAGGACCCACTTGGCACTCTTAAACCAGACCAAGTTGGAACTGGTGCCACCTTGCGTCTGGGAGGCATCCTGCGAGTGGCCGAATTCCAGGAGGCACCCGGCAATTTAAGGCCTCAGGCCCCTGAACCATTGTACAGGCTTTTTCCCTGGGAAACAAAACTCACAAGCCACTGTTCTGGGTGCCAGTTTTCAGGACCCACTTGACACTCTCAAAGCAGACAGAGTTGGCACTGGTGTTGCTTAGCGTCTGGGAAACATCTGGCGTGATGCGGAATTCCAGGAGGCGCCCCGCAATTTAAGGCCGCAGGCCCCTGAACCATTGTACAGGCTTTTTCCCTGGGAAACAAAACTCACAAGCCACTGTTCTGGGTGTCAGTTTGCAGGAGCCACCTGGCACTCTTAAACCAGACCAAGTTGGCACTGGTGCCACCTTGCTTCTGGGAGATATCCTGCGAGAGGTGCAATTCCAGGAGGCACCCGGCAATTTAAGACCGCAGGACCCTGAACCATTGTACAGGCTTTTTCCCTGAGAAACAAAACTCACAAGCCACTGTTTTGGGTGTCAGTTTGCAGGAGCCACCTGGCACTCTTAAACCAGACAAAGTTTGCACTAGTGCCACCTTGTGTCTGGGAGGCATCCTGCGAGAGGCCGAATTCCAGGAGGCACCCGGCAATTTAAGGCCGCAGGACCCTGAACCATTGTACAGGCTTTTTCCCTGGGAAACAAAACTCACAAGCCACTGTTCTGGGTGTCAGTTTTCAGGACCCACTTGGCACTCTCAAACCAGACCAAGTTGGCACTGGTGCCACCTTGCGTCTGGGAGGCCTCCTGCGAGAGGCGGAATTCCAGGAGGCACCCGGCAATTTAAGGCCGCAGGACCCAAAACCATTCTACAGGCTTTTTCCCTGGGAAAAAAAAACTCACAAGCCACTGTTCTGGGTGTCAGTTTACAGGACCCACTTGGCACTCTCAAACCAGACCAAGTTGGCACTGGTGCCACCTTGCATCTGGGAGGAATCCTGAGAGAGGCGGAATTCCAGGAGGCACCCGGCAATTTAAGGCCACAGGACCCAAAACCATTCTACAGGCTTTTTCCCTGGAAAACAAAATTCAGAAGCCACTGTTCTGGATGTCAGTTTGCAGGACCCACTTGGAACTCTTAAACCAGACCAAGTTGGCGCTGGTGCCACCTTGCGTCTGGGAGGCATTTTGCAAGACGGCGAATTCCCGGAGGCACGTGGCAATTTAAGACCGCAGGACCCTGAATCATTGTACAGGCTTTTTCCCTGGGAAACAAAACTCACAAGCCACTGTTCTGGGTGTCAGTTTTTAGGACCCACTTGGCACTCTTAAACCAGACCAATTTGGCACTGGTGTTGCTTAGCGTCTGTGAAACATCTGGCGAGATGCGGAATTCCAGGAGGCACCCGGCAATTTAAGGCCGCAGGACCCAAAACCATTGTACAGGCTTTTTCCCTGGGAAACAAAACTCACAAGCCACTGTTCTGGGTGTCAGTTTTCACGACCCACTTGACACTCTCAAAGCAGACCAAGTTGGCACTGGTGCCACCTTGCGTCTGGGAGGCATCCTGCGAGAGGCGCAATTCCAGGTGGCACCCGGCTATTAAAGGCGGAATTAACCTAAACCATTGTACAGGCTTTTTCCTTGGGAAACAAAACTCACAAGCCACTGTTCTGGGTGTCAGTTTGCAGGAGCCATCTGGCACTCTCAAACCAGACCAAGTTGGCCCTGGTGCCACCTTGCGTCTGGGAGGCATCCTGCGAGAGGCCGAATTCCAGGAGGCACCCGGCAATTTAAGGCCGCAGGATCCTGAACCATTGTACAGGCTTTTTCCCTGGGAAACAAAACACACAAGCCACTGTTCTGGGTGTCAGTTTTCAGGACCCACTTGACACTCTCAAACCAGACCAAGATGGCACTGGTGCCACCTTGCGTCTGGGAGGCATCCTGAGAGAGGCGGATCTCCAGGTGGCACCCGGCTATTAAAGGCGACATTAACCTAAACCATTTTACAGGCTTTTTCCCTGGGAAAGAAAACTCACAAGCCACTGTTCTGGGTGTCAGTTTTCAGGACCCACTTGGCACTCTTAAACCAGACGAAGTTGGAACTGGTGCCACCTTGCGTCTGGGTGGCATCCTGCGAGAGGCGGAATTCCAGGAGGCACCCGGCAATTTAAGGCCTCAGGCCCCTGAACCATTGTACAGGCTTTTTCCCTGGGAAACAAAACTCACAAGCCACTGTTCTGGGTGTCAGTTTTCAGGACCCACTTGGCACTCTCAAACCAGACCAAGTTGGCACTGGTGCCACTTAGCGACTAAGAGGCATCCTGCGAGAGGCGGAATTCCAGGAGGCACCCGGCAATTAAAGGCCGCAGGACCCAAAACCATTTTACAGGCTTTTTCCCTGGGAAACAAAACTCACAAGCCACTGTTCTGGGTGTCAGTTTGCAGGAGCCACCTGGCACTCTCAAAGCAGACCAAGTTGGCACTGGTGCCACCTTGCGTCTGGGAGGCATCCTGCGAGAGGCGCAATTCCAGGTGGCACCCGGCTATTAAAGGCGGAATTAACCTAAACCATTTTACAGGCTTTTTCCCTGGGAAACAAAACTCACAAGCCACTGTTCTGGGTGTCAGTTTGCAGGAGCCACCTGGCACTCTCAAACCAGACCAAGTTGGCCCTGGTGCCACCTTGCGTCTGGGAGGCATCCTGCGAGAGGCCGAATTCCAGGAGGCACCCGGCAATTTAAGGCCGCAGGATCCTGAACCATTGTACAGGCTTTTTCCCTGGGAAACAAAACTCACAAGCCACTGTTCTGGGTGTCAGTTTTCAGGACCCACTTGGCACTCTCAAAGCAGACCAAGTTGGCACTGGTGCCACCTTGCGTCTGGGAGGCATCCTGAGAGAGGCGGATCTCCAGGTGGCACCCGGCTATTAAAGGCGACATTAACCTAAACCATTTTACAGGCTTTTTCCCTGGGAAAGAAAACTCACAAGCCACTGTTCTGGGTGTCAGTTTTCAGGACCCACTTGGCACTCTCAAAACAGACCAAGTTGGCACTGGTGCCACCTTGCGTCTGGGAGGCATCCTGCGAGAGGCGCAATTCAAGGAGACACCCGGCAATTTAAGGCCGCAGGACCCTGAACCATTGTACAGGCTTTTTCCCTGGGAAACAAAACTCACAAGCCACTGTTCTGGGTGTCAGTTTTCAGGACCCACTTGGCACTCTTAAACCAGACGAAGTTGGAACTGGTGCCACCTTGCGTCTGGGAGGCATCCTGCGAGAGGCGCAATTCCAGGAGGCACCCGGCAATTTAAGGCCTCAGGCCCCTGAACCATTGTACAGGATTTTTCCCTGGGAAACAAAACTCACAA
The DNA here is from genome assembly GCF_963513975.1 of Fringilla coelebs. Taxonomy (NCBI): domain Eukaryota; kingdom Metazoa; phylum Chordata; class Aves; order Passeriformes; family Fringillidae; genus Fringilla; species Fringilla coelebs. The sequence goes on from NC_140048.1 coordinate 1,956,644, forward strand.
GCCACTGTTCTGGGTGTCAGTTTTCAGGACCCACTTGGCACTCTTAAACCAGAAGAAGTTGGAACTGGTGCCACCTTGCGTCTGGGAGGCATCCTGCGTGTGGCCGAATTCCAGGAGGCACCCGGCAATTTAAGGCCTTAGGCCCCTGAACCATTGTACAGGCTTTTTCCCTGGGAAACAAAACTCACAAGCCACTGTTCTGGGTGCCAGTTTTCAGGACCCACTTGACACTCTCAAAGCAGACAGAGTTGGCACTGGTGTTGCTTAGCGTCTGGGAAACATCTGGCGTGATGCGGAATTCCAGGAGGCGCCCCGCAATTTAAGGCCGCAGGCCCCTGAACCATTGTACAGGCTTTTTCCCTGGGAAACAAAACTCACAAGCCACTGTTCTGGGTGTCAGTTTGCAGGAGCCACCTGGCACTCTTAAACCAGACCAAGTTGGCACTGGTGCCACCTTGCCTCTGGGAGATATCCTGCGAGAGGTGCAATTCCAGGAGGCACCCGGCAATTTAAGGCCGCAGGACCCTGAACCATTGTACAAGCTTTTTCCCTGAGAAACAAAACTCACAAGCCACTGTTTTGGGTGTCAGTTTGCAGGAGCGACCTGGCACTCTTAAACCAGACAAAGTTTGCACTGGTGCCACCTTGTGTCTGGGAGGCATCCTGCGAGAGGCCGAATTCCAGAAGGCACCCGGCAATTTAAGGCCGCAGGACCCTGAACCATTGTACAGGCTTTTTCCCTGGAAAAAAAAATTCAGAAGCCACTGTTCTGGGTGTCAGTTTTCAGGACCCACTTGGCACTCTCAAACCAGACCAAGTTGGCACTGGTGCCACCTTGCGTCTGGGAGGCATCCTGAGAGAGGCGGAATTCCAGGAGGCACCCGGCAATTTAAGGCCGCAGGACCCAAAACCATTCTACAGGCTTTTTCCCTGGAAAACAAAATTCAGAAGCCACTGTTCTGGATGTCAGTTTGCAGGACCCACTTGGAACTCTTAAACCAGACCAAGTTGGCACTGGTGCCACCTTGCGTCTGGGAGGCATTTTGCAAGACGGCGAATTCCCGGAGGCACGTGGCAATTTAAGACCACAGGACCCTGAATCATTGTACAGGCTTTTTCCCTGGGAAACAAAACTCACAAGCCACTGTTCTGGGTGTCAGTTTTCAGGACCCACTTGGCACTCTTAAACCAGACCAATTTGGCACTGGTGTTGCTTAGCGTCTGTGAAACATCTGGCGAGATGCGGAATTCCAGGAGGCACCCGGCAATTTAAGGCCGCAGGACCCTGAACCATTGTACAGGCTTTTTCCCTGGGAAACAAAACTCACAAGCCACTGTTCTGGGTGTCAGTTTTCAGGACCCACTTGACACTCTCAAAGCAGACCAAGTTGGCACTGGTGCCACCTTGCGTCTGGGAGGCATCCTGCGAGAGGCGCAATTCCAGGTGGCACCCGGCTATTAAAGGCGGAATTAACCTAAACCGTTGTACAGGCTTTTTCCTTGGGAAACAAAACTCACAAGCCACTGTTCTGGGTGTCAGTTTGCAGGAGCCATCTGGCACTCTCAAACCAGACCAAGTTGGCCCTGGTGCCACCTTGCGTCTGGGAGGCATCCTGCGAGAGGCGCAATTCCAGGAGGCACCCGGCAATTTAAGGCCGCAGGATCCTGAACCATTGTACAGGCTTTTTCCCTGGGAAACAAAACACACAAGCCACTGTTCTGGGTGTCAGTTTTCAGGACCCACTTGGCACTCTCAAACCAGACCAAGATGGCACTGGTGCCACCTTGCGTCTGGGAGGCATCCTGAGAGAGGCGGATCTCCAGGTGGCACCCGGCTATTAAAGGCGACATTAACCTAAACCATTTTACAGGCTTTTTCCCTGGGAAAGAAAACTCACAAGCCACTGTTCTGGGTGTCAATTTTCAGGACCCACTTGGCACTCTTAAACCAGACGAAGTTGGAACTGGTGCCACCTTGCGTCTGGGTGGCATCCTGCGAGAGGCGGAATTCCAGGAGGCACCCGGCAATTTAAGGCCTCAGGCCCCTGAACCATTGTACAGGATTTTTCCCTGGGAAACAAAACTAACAAGCCACTGTTCTGGGCGTCATTTTTCAGGACCCACTTGGCACTCTCAAACCAGACCAAGTTGGCACTGGTGCCACTTAGCGACTAAGAGGCATCCTGCGAGAGGCGGAATTCCAGGAGGCACCCGGCAATTAAAGGCCGCAGGACCCAAAACCATTTTACAGGCTTTTTCCCTGGGAAACAAAACTCACAAGCCACTGTTCTGGGTGTCAGTTTTCAGGAGCCACCTGGCACTCTCAAAGCAGACCAAGTTGGCACTGGTGCCACCTTGCGTCTGGGAGGCATCCTGCGAGAGGCGCAATTCCAGGTGGCACCTGGCTATTAAAGGCGGAATTAACCTAAACCATTTTACAGGCTTTTTCCCTGGGAAACAAAACTCACAAGCCACTGTTCTGGGTGTCAGTTTGCAGGAGCCACCTGGCACTCTCAAACCAGACCAAGTTGGCCCTGGTGCCACCTTGCGTCTGGGAGGCATCCTGAGAGAGGCGGATCTCCAGGTGGCACCCGGCTATTAAAGGCGACATTAACCTAAACCATTTTACAGGCTTTTTCCCTGGGAAAGAAAACTCACAAGCCACTGTTCTGGGTGTCAGTTTGCAGGAGCCACCTGGCACTCTCAAACCAGACCAAGTTGGCACTGGTGCCACCTTGCGTCTGGGAGGCATCCTGCGAGAGGCGCAATTCAAGGAGACAACCTGCTATTTAAGGCCGCAGGACCCTGAACCATTGTACAGGCTTTTTCCCTGGGAAACAAAACTCACAAGCCACTGTTCTGGGTGTCAGTTTTCAGGACCCACTTGGCACTCTTAAACCAGACCAAGTTGGAACTGGTGCCACCTTGCGTCTGGGAGGCATCCTGCGAGAGGCGGAATTCCAGGAGGCACCCTGCTATTTAAGGCCTCAGGCCCCTGAACCATTGTACAGGCTTTTTCCCTGGGAAACAAAACTCACAAGCCACTGTTCTGGGTGTCAGTTTGCAGGAGCCACCTGGCACTCTCAAACCAGACCAAGTTGGCCCTGGTGCCACCTTGCGTCTGGGAGGCATCCTGCGAGAGGCCGAATTCCAGGAGGCACCCGGCAATTTAAGGCCGCAGGATCCTTAACCATTTTACAGGCTTTTTCCCTGGTAAACAAAACTCACAAGCCACTGTTCTGGGTGTCAGTTTTCAGGACCCACTTGACACTCTCAAAGCAGACCAAGTTGGCACTGGTGCCACCTTGCGTCTGTGAGGCATCCTGAGAGAGGCGGATCTCAAGGTGGCACCCGGCTATTAAAGGCGACATTAACCGAAACCATTTTACAGGCTTTTTCCCTGGGAAAGAAAACTCACAAGCCACTGTTCTGGGTGTCAGTTTCCAGGAACCACCTAGCACTCTCAAAGCAGACCAAGTTGGCACTGGTGCCACCTTGCGTCTGGGAGGCATCCTGCGAGAGGCACAATTCAAGGAGGCACCCGGCAATTTAAGGCCGCAGGACCCTGAACCATTGTACAGGCTTTTTCCCTGGGAAACAAAACTCACAAGCCACTGTTCTGGGTGTCAGTTTTCAGGACCCACTTGGCACTCTCAAACCAGACCAAGTTGGCACTGGTGCCACCTTGCGTCTGGGAGGCATCCTGCGAGAGGCGGAATTCCAGGAGGCACCCGGCAATTTAAGGCCGCAGGACCCTGAACCATTCTACAGGCTTTTTCCCTGGAAAAAAAAATTCAGAAGCCACTGTTCTGGGTGTCAGTTTACAGGAGCCACCTGGCACTCTCAAACCAGACCAAGTTGGCACTGGTGCCACCTTGCGTCTGGGAGGCATCCTGCGAGAGGCGGAATTCCAGGAGGCACCCGGCAATTTAAGGCCTCAGGCCCCTGAACCATTGTACAGGATTTTTCCCTGGGAAACAAAACTCACAAGCCACTGTTCTGGGTGTCAGTTTTCAGGACCCACTTGGCACTCTTAAACCAGACCAAGTTGGAACTGGTGCCACCTTGCGTCTTGGAGGCATCCTGCGAGTGGCCGAATTCCAGGAGGCACCCGGCAATTTAGGGCCTCAGGCCCCTGAACCATTGTACAGGCTTTTTCCCTGGGAAATAAAACTCACAAGCCACTGTTCTGGGTGTCAGTTTTCAGGACCCACTTAACACTCTCAAAGCAGACCAAGTTGGCACTGGTGTTGCTTAGCGTCTGGGAAACATCTGGCGTGATGCGGAATTCCAGAAGGCGCCCCGCAATTTAAGGCCGCAGGACCCTGAACCATTTTACAGGCTTTTTCCCTGGGAAAGAAAACTCACAAGCCACTGTTCTGGGTGTCAGTTTTCAGGACCCACTTGGCACTCTCAAACCAGACCAAGTTGCCACTGATGCCACCTTGCGTCTGGGAGGCATCCTGCGAGAGGCGGATCTCCAGGTGGCACCCGGCTATTAAAGGCGGCATTACCTAAACCATTTTACAGGCTTTTTCCCTGGGAAACAAAACTCACAAGCCACTGTTCTGGGTGTCAGTTTGCAGGAGCCACCTGTCACTCTCAAACCAGACCAAGTTTGCACTGGTGCCACCTTGCGTCTGGGAGATATCCTGCGAGTGGTGCAATTCCAGGAGGCACCCGGCAATTTAAGGCCGCAGGACCCTGAACCAATGTACAGGCTTTTTCCCTGGGAAACAAAACTCACAAGCCACTGTTCTGGGTGTCAGTTTACAGGACCCACTTGGCACTCTTAAACCAGACCAAGTTGGCACTGGTGTCATGTTGCGCCTGGGAGGCATCCTGTGAGAGGCGGATCTCCAGGAGGCACCCGGCAATTTAAGGCCTCAGGCCCCTGAACCATTTTACAGGCTTTTTCCCTGGGAAACAAAACTCACAAGCCACTGTTCTGGGTGTCAGTTTTCAGGACCCACTTGGCACTCTCAAACCAGACCAAGTTGGCACTGGTGCCACTTAGCGTCTGGGAGGCATCCTGCGAGATGCGGAATTCCAGGAGGCACCCGGCAATTTACGGCCGCAGGACCCAAAACCATTCTACAGGCTTTTTCCCTGGAAAACAAAATTCAGAAGCCACTGTCCTGGGTGTCAGTTTTCAGGACCCACTTGGCACTCCAAAACCAGACCAAGTTGGCACTGGTGCCACCTTGCGTCTGGGAGGCATCTTGCAAGACGCCGAATTCCAGGAGGCACCCGGCAATTTCAGGCCTCAGGCCCCTGAACCATTGTACAGGCTTTTTCCCTGGGAAACAAAACTCATAAGCCACTGTTCTGGGTGTCAGTTTGCAGGAGCCACCTGGCACTCTCAAACCAGACCAAGTTGGCACTGGTGCCACCTTGCGTCTGGGAGGCATCCTGCGAGAGGCGCAATTCCAGGTGGCACCCGGCTATTAAAGGCGGAATTAACCTAAACCATTTTACAGGCTTTTTCCCTGGGAAACAAAACTCACAAGCCACTGTTCTGGGTGTCAGTTTGAAGGAGCCACCTGGCACTCTCAAACCAGACCAAGTTGGCACTGGTGCCACCTTGCGTCTGGGAGGCATCCTGCGAGAGGCCGAATTCCAGGAGGCACTCGGCAATTTAAGGCCGCAGGATCCTGAACCATTGTACAGGCTTTTTCCCTGGGAAACAAAACTCACAAGCCACTGTTCTGGGTGTCAGTTTGCAGGACCCACTTGACACTCTCAAAGCAGACCAAGTTGGCACTGGTGCCACCTTGCGTCTGGGAGGCATTCTGAGAGAGGCGGATCTCCAGGAGGCACCCAGCTATTAAAGGCGACATTAACCTAAACCATTTTACAGGCTTTTTCCCTGGGAAAGAAAACTCACAAGCCACTGTTCTGGGTGTCAGTTTGCAGGAGCCACCTGGCACTCTCAAACCAGACCAAGTTGGCACTGGTGCCACCTTGCGTCTGGGAGGCATCCTGCGAGAGGCGCAATTCAAGGGGGCACCCGGCAATTTAAGGCCGCAGGACCCTGAACCATTGTACAGGCTTTTTCCCTGGGAAACAAAACTCACAAGCCACTGTTCTGGGTGTCAGTTTTCAGGACCCACTTGGCACTCTTAAACCAGACGAAGTTGGAACTGGTGCCACCTTGCGTCTGGGAGGCATCCTGCGAGAGGCGCAATTCCAGGAGGCACCCGGCAATTTAAGGCCTCAGGCCCCTGAACCATTGTACAGGATTTTTCCCTGGGAAACAAAACTCACAAGCCACTGTTCTGGGTGTCAGTTTTCAGGACCCACTTGGCACTCTTAAACCAGACGAAGTTGGAACTGGTGCCACCTTGCGTCTGGGAGGCATCCTGCGAGTGGCCGAATTCCAGGAGGCACCCGGCAATTTAAGGCCGCAGGCCCCTGAACCATTGTACAGGCTTTTTCCCTGGGAAACAAAACTCACAAGCCACTGTTCTGGGTGTCAGTTTGCAGGAGCCACCTGGCACTCTTAAACCAGACCAAGTTGGCACTGGTGCCACCTTGCTTCTGGGAGATATCCTGCGAGAGGTGCAATTCCAGGAGGCACCCGGAAATTTAAGGCCGCAGGACCCTGAACCATTGTACAAGCTTTTTCCCTGAGAAACAAAACTCACAAGCCACTGTTTTGGGTGTCAGTTTGCAGGAGCCACCTGGCACTCTTAAACCAGACAAAGTTTGCACTGGTGCCACCTTGCGTCTGGGAGGCATCCTGCGAGAGGCGCAATTCAAGGAGACACCCGGCAATTTAAGGCCGCAGGACCCTGAACCATTGTACAGGCTTTTTCCCTGGGAAACAAAACTCACAAGCCACTGTTCTGGGTGTCAGTTTTCAGGACCCACTTGGCACTCTTAAACCAGACCAATTTGGCACTGGTGTTGCTTAGCGTCTGTGAAACATCTGGCGAGATGCGGAATTCCAGGAGGCACCCGGCAATTTAAGGCCGCAGGACCCTGAACCATTGTACAGGCTTTATCCCTGGGAAACAAAACTCACAAGCCACTGTTCTGGGTGTCAGTTTTCACGACCCACTTGACACTCTCAAAGCAGACCAAGTTGGCACTGGTGCCACCTTGCGTCTGGGAGGCATCCTGCGAGAGGCGCAATTCCAGGTGGCACCCGGCTATTAAAGGCGGAATTAACCTAAACCATTGTACAGGCTTTTTCCTTGGGAAACAAAACTCACAAGCCACTGTTCTGGGTGTCAGTTTTCAGGACCCACTTGGCACTCTCAAACCAGACCAAGTTGGCACTGGTGCCACCTTGCGTCTGGGAGGCATCCTGCGAGAGGCGCAATTCCAGGAGGCACCCGGCAATTTAAGGCCGCAGGATCCTTAACCATTTTACAGGCTTTTTCCCTGGGAAACAAAACTCACAAGCCACTGTTCTGGGTGTCAGTTTTCAGGACCCACTTGACACTCTCAAACCAGACCAAGTTGGCACTGGTGCCACCTTGCGTCTGGGAGGCATCCTGAGAGAGGCGGATCTCCAGGTGGAACCCGGCTATTAAAGGCGACATTAACCTAAACCATTTTACAGGCTTTTTCCCTGGGAAACAAAACTCACAAGCCACTGTTCTGGGTGTCAGTTTGCAGGACCCACTTGGCACTCTTAAACCAGACGAAGTTGGAACTGGTGCCACCTTGCGTCTGGGTGGCATCCTGCGAGAGGCGGAATTCCAGGAGGCACCCGGCAATTTAAGGCCTCAGGCCCCTGAACCATTGTACAGGATTTTTCCCTGGGAAACAAAACTCACAAGCCACTGTTCTGGGTGTCAGTTTTCAGGACCCACTTGGCACTCTTAAACCAGACCAAGTTGGAAATGGTGCCACCTTGCGTCTGGGAGGCATCCTGCGAGTGGCCGAATTCCAGGAGGCACCCGGCAATTTAAGGCCTCAGGCCCCTGAACCATTGTACAGGCTTTTTCCCTGGGAAACAAAACTCACAAGCCACTGTTCTGGGTGTCAGTTTTCAGGACCCACTTGACACTCTCAAAGCAGACCAAGTTGGCACTGGTGTTGCTTAGCGTCTGGGAAACATCTGGCGTGACGCGGAATTCCAGGAGGCGCCCCGCAATTTAAGGCCGCAGGACCCTGAACCATTGTACAGGCTTTTTCCCTGGGAAACAAAACTCACAAGCCACTGTTCTGGGTGTCAGTTTTCAGGACCCACTTGGCACTCTCAAACCAGACCAAGTTTGCACTGGTGCCACCTTGCGTCTGGGAGGCATCCTGCGAGAGGCGGAATTCCAGGAGGCACCCGGCAATTTAAGGCCGCAGGACCCAAAACCATTCTACAGGCTTTTTCCCTGGAAAAAAAAATTCAGAAGCCACTGTCCTGGGTGTCAGTTTTCAGGACCCACTTGGAACTCTCAAACCAGACCAAGTTTGCACTGGTGCCACCTTGCGTCTGGGAGGCATCTTGCAAGACGCCGAATTCCAGGAGGCACCCGGCAATTTAAGGCCTCAGGCCCCTGAACCACTGTACAGGCTTTTTCCCTGGGAAACAAAACTCACAAGCCACTGTTCTGGGTGTCAGTTTTCAGGACCCACTTGGCACTCTCAAACCAGACCAAGTTGGCACTGGTGCCACCTTGCGTCTGGGAGGCATCCTGCGAGAGGCGGATCTCCAGGTGGCACCCGGCTATTAAAGGCAGCATTACCTAAACCATTTTACAGGCTTTTTCCCTGGGAAACAAAACTCACAAGCCACTGTTCTGGGTGTCAGTTTGCAGGAGCCACCTGTCACTCTCAAACCAGACCAAGTTTGCACTGGTTCCACCTTGCATCTGGGAGATATCCTGCGAGTGGTGCAATTCCAGGAGGCACCCGGCAATTTAAGGCCGCAGGACCCTGAACCATTGTACAGGCTTTTTCCCTGGGAAAGGAAACTCACAAGCCACTGTTCTGGGTGTCAGTTTGAAGGAGCCACCTGGCACTCTTAAACCAGACAAAATTGGCACTGGTGCCACCTTGTTTCTGGGAGGCATCCTGCGAGAGGTCGAATTCCAGGTGGCACCCGGCAATTTAAGGCCGCAGTACCCTGAACCATTGTACAGGTTTTTTCCCTGGGAAACAAACCTCACAAGCCACTGTTCTGGGTGTCAGTTTTCAGGACCCACTTGGCACTCTTAAACCAGAAGAAGTTGGAACTGGTGCCACCTTGCGTCTGGGAGGCATCCTGCGAGTGGCCGAATTCCAGGAGTCACCCGGCAATTTAAGGCCTCAGGCCCCTGAACCATTGTACAGGCTTTTTCCCTGGGAAACAAAACTCACAAGCCACTGTTCTGGGTGTCAGTTTTCAGGACCCACTTGACACTCTCAAAGCAGACAGAGTTGGCACTGGTGTTGCTTAGCGTCTGGGAAACATCTGGCGTGATGCGGAATTACAGGAGGCGCCCCGCAATTTAAGGCCGCAGTACCCTGAACCATTGTACAGGTTTTTTCCCTGGGAAACAAAACTCACAAGCCACTGTTCTGGGTGTCAGTTTGCAGGAGCCACCTGGCACTCTTAAACCAGACCAAGTTGGCACTGGTGCCACCTTGCTTCTGGGAGATATCCTGCGAGAGGTGCAATTCCAGGAGGCACCCGGCAATTTAAGGCCGCAGGACCCTGAACCATTGTACAAGCTTTTTCCCTGAGAAACAAAACTCACAAGCCACTGTTTTGGGTGTCAGTTTGCAGGAGCCACCTGGCACTCTTAAACCAGACAAAGTTTGCACTGGTGCCACCTTGTGTCTGGGAGGCATCCTGCGAGAGGCCGAATTCCAGGAGGCACCCGGCAATTTAAGGCCGCAGGACCCTGAACCATTGTACAGGCTTTTTCCCTGGGAAACAAAACTCACAAGCCACTGTTCTGGGTGTCAGTTTTCAGGACCCACTTGGCACTCTCAAACCAGACCAAGTTGGCACTGGTGCCACCTTGCGTCTGGGAGGCATCCTGCGAGAGGCGGAATTCCAGGAGGCACCCGGCAATTTAAGGCCGCAGGACCCAAAACCATTCTACAGGCTTTTTCCCTGGAAAAAAAAATTCAGAAGCCACTGTTCTGGGTGTCAGTTTACAGGACCCACTTGGCACTCTCAAACCAGACCAAGTTGGCACTGGTGCCACCTTGCGTCTGGGAGGCATCCTGAGAGAGGCGGAATTCCAGGAGGCACCCGGCAATTTAAGGCCGCAGGACCCAAAACCATTCTACAGGCTTTTTCCCTGGAAAACAAAATTCAGAAGCCACTGTTCTGGATGTCAGTTTGCAGGACCCACTTGGAACTCTTAAACCAGACCAAGTTGGCACTGGTGCCACCTTGCGTCTGGGAGGCATTTTGCAAGACGGCGAATTCCCGGAGGCACGTGGCAATTTAAGACTGCAGGACCCTGAATCATTGTACAGGCTTTTTCCCTGGGAAACAAAACTCACAAGCCACTGTTCTGGGTGTCAGTTTTCAGGACCCACTTGGCACTCTTAAACCAGACCAATTTGGCACTGGTGTTGCTTAGCGTCTGTGAAACATCTGGCGAGATGCGGAATTCCAGGAGGCACCCGGCAATTTAAGGCCGCAGGACCCTGAACCATTGTACAGGCTTTTTCCCTGGGAAACAAAACTCACAAGCCACTGTTCTGGGTGTCAGTTTTCACGACCCACTTGACACTCTCAAAGCAGACCAAGTTGGCACTGGTGCCACCTTGCGTCTGGGAGGCATCCTGCGAGAGGCGCAATTCCAGGTGGCACCCGGCTATTAAAGGCGGAATTAACCTAAACCATTGTACAGGCTTTTTCCTTGGGAAACAAAACTCACAAGCCACTGTTCTGGGTGTCAGTTTTCAGGACCCACTTGGCACTCTCAAACCAGACCAAGTTGGCACTGGTGCCACCTTGCGTCTGGGAGGCATCCTGCGAGAGGCGCAATTCCAGGAGGCACCCGGCAATTTAAGGCCGCAGGATCCTGAACCATTGTACAGGCTTTTTCCCTGGGAAACAAAACTCACAAGCCACTGTTCTGGGTGTCAGTTTTCAGGACCCACTTGACACTCTCAAACCAGACCAAGTTGGCACTGGTGCCACCTTGCGTCTGGGAGGCATCCTGAGAGAGGCGGATCTCCAGGTGGCACCCGGCTATTAAAGGCGACATTAACCTAAACCATTTTACAGGCTTTTTCCCTAGGAAACAAAACTCACAAGCCACTGTTCTGGGTGTCAGTTTTCAGGACCCACTTGGCACTCTTAAACCAGACCAAGTTGGCACTGGTGCCACCTTGCGTCTGGGTGGCATCCTGCGAGAGGCGCAATTCCAGGAGGCACCCGGCAATTTAAGGCCTCAGGCCCCTGAACCATTGTACAGGATTTTTCCCTGGGAAACAAAACTCACAAGCCACTGTTCTGGGTGTCAGTTTTCAGGACCCACTTGGCACTCTTAAACCAGACCAAGTTGGAACTGGTGCCACCTTGCGTCTGGGAGGCATCCTGCGAGTGGCCGAATTCCAGGAGGCACCCGGCAATTTAAGGCCTCAGGCCCCTGAACCATTGTACAGGCTTTTTCCCTGGGAAACAAAACTCACAAGCCACTGTTCTGGGTGTCAGTTTTCAGGACCCACTTGACACTCTCAAAGCAGACCAAGTTGGCACTGGTGTTGCTTAGCGTCTGGGAAACATCTGGCGTGACGCGGAATTCCAGGAGGCGCCCCGCAATTTAAGGCCGCAGGACCCTGAACCATTGTACAGGCTTTTTCCCTGGGAAACAAAACTCACAAGCCACTGTTCTGGGTGTCAGTTTTCAGGACACACTTGGCACTCTCAAACCAGACCAAGTTTGCACTGGTGCCACCTTGCGTCTGGGAGGCATCCTGCGAGAGGCGGAATTCGAGGAGGCACCCGGCAATTTAGGGCCGCAGGACCCAAAACCATTCTACAGGCTTTTTCCCTGGAAAAAAAAATTCAGAAGCCACTGTCCTGGGTGTCAGTTTTCAGGACCCACTTGGCACTCTCAAACCAGACCAAGTTTGCACTGGTGCCACCTTGCGTCTGGGAGGCATCTTGCAAGACGCCGAATTCCAGGAGGCACCCGGCAATTTAAGGCCTCAGGCCCCTGAACCATTGTACAGGCTTCTCCCCTGGGAAACAAAACTCACAAGCCACTGTTCTGGGTGTCAGTTTTCACGACCCACTTGACACTCTCAAACCAGACCAAGTTGGCACTGGTGCCACCTTGCGTCTGGGAGGCATCCTGCGAGAGGCGGATCTCCAGGTGGCACCCGGCTATTAAAGGCAGCATTACCTAAACCATTTTACAGGCTTTTTCCCTGGGAAACAAAACTCACAAGCCACTGTTCTGGGTGTCAGTTTGCAGGAGCCACCTGTCACTCTCAAACCAGACCAAGTTTGCACTGGTTCCACCTTGCATCTGGGAGATATCCTGCGAGTGGTGCAATTCCAGGAGGCACCCGGCAATTTAAGGCCGCAGGACCCTGAACCATTGTACAGGCTTTTTCCCTGGGAAAGAAAACTCACAAGCCACTGTTCTGGGTGTCAGTTTGCAGGAGCCACTTGGCACTCTTAAACCAGACAAAGTTGGCACTGGTGCCACCTTGTTTCTGGGAGGCATCCTGCGAGAGGTCGAATTCCAGGTGGCACCCGGCAATTTAAGGCCGCATTACCCTGAACCATTGTACAGGTTTTTTCCCTGGGAAACAAACCTCACAAGCCACTGTTCTGGGTGTCAGTTTTCAGGACCCACTTGGCACTCTTAAACCAGACCAAGTTGGAACTGGTGCCACCTTGCGTCTGGGAGGCATCCTGCGAGAGGCGGAATTCCAGGAGGCACCCGGCAATTTAAGGCCTCAGGCCCCTGAACCATTGTACAGGCTTTTTCCCTGGGAAACAAAACTCACAAGCCACTGTCCTGGGTGTCAGTTTTCAGGACCCACTTGGCACTCTCAAACCAGACCAAGTTGGCACTGGTGCCACTTAGCGTCTGGGAGGCATCCTGCGAGAGGCGGAATTCCAGGAGGCACCCGGCAATTTAAGGCCGCAGGACCCAAAACCGTTCTACAGGCTTTTTCCCTGGAAAACAAAATTCAGAAGCCACTGTCCTGGGTGTCAGTTTTCAGGACCCACTTGGCACTCTCAAACCAGACCAAGTTGGCACTGGTGCCACCTTGCGTCTGGGAGGCATCTTGCAAGACGCCGAATTCCAGGAGGCACCCGGCAATTTAAGGCCTCAGGCCCCTGAACCATTGTACAGGCTTTTTCCCTGGGAAACAAAACTCACAAGCCACTGTTCTGGGTGTCAGTTTTCAGGACCCACTTGGCACTCTTAAACCAGACCAAGTTGGCACTAGTGCCACCTTGCTTCTGGGAGATATCCTGCGAGAGGTGCAATTCCAGGAGGCACCCGGCAATTTAAGGCCGCAGGACCCTGAACCATTGTACAAGCTTTTTCCCTGGGAAACAAAACTCACAAGCCACTGTTCTGGGTGTCAGTTTGCAGGAGCCACCTGGCACTCTTAAACCAGACAAAGTTTTCACTGGTGCCACCTTGTGTCTGGGAGGCATCCTGCGAAAGGCCGAATTCCAGGAGGCACCCGGCAATTTAAGGCCGCAGGACCCTGAACCATTGTACAGGCTTTTTCCTTGGGAAACAAAACTCACAAGCCACTGTTCTGGGTGTCAGTTTTCAGGACCCACTTGGCACTCTCAAACCAGACCAAGTTGGCACTGGTGCCACCTTGCGTCTGGGAGGCATCCTGCGAGAGGCGGAATTCCAGGAGGCACCCGGCAATTTAAGGCCGCAGGACCCAAAACCATTCTACAGGCTTTTTCCCTGGAAAAAAAATTCAGAAGCCACTGTTCTGGGTGTCAGTTTACAGGACCCACTTGGCACTCTCAAACCAGACCAAGTTGGCACTGGTGCCACCTTGCGTCTGGGAGGCATCCTGAGAGAGGCGGAATTCCAGGAGGCACCCGGCAATTTAAGGCCTCAGGCCCCTGAACCATTGTACAGGATTTTTCCCTGGGAAACAAAACTCACAAGCCACTGTTCTGGGTGTCAGTTTTCAGGACCCACTTGGCACTCTTAAACCAGACCAAGTTGGAACTGGTGCCACCTTGCGTCTTGGAGGCATCCTGCGAGTGGCCGAATTCCAGGAGGCACCCGGCAATTTAGGGCCTCAGGCCCCTGAACCATTGTACAGGCTTTTTCCCTGGGAAATAAAACTCACAAGCCACTGTTCTGGGTGTCAGTTTTCAGGACCCACTTAACACTCTCAAAGCAGACCAAGTTGGCACTGGTGTTGCTTAGCGTCTGGGAAACATCTGGCGTGATGCGGAATTCCAGAAGGCGCCCCGCAATTTAAGGCCGCAGGACCCTGAACCATTTTACAGGCTTTTTCCCTGGGAAAGAAAACTCACAAGCCACTGTTCTGGGTGTCAGTTTTCAGGACCCACTTGGCACTCTCAAACCAGACCAAGTTGCCACTGATGCCACCTTGCGTCTGGGAGGCATCCTGCGAGAGGCGGATCTCCAGGTGGCACCCGGCTATTAAAGGCGGCATTACCTAAACCATTTTACAGGCTTTTTCCCTGGGAAACAAAACTCACAAGCCACTGTTCTGGGTGTCAGTTTGCAGGAGCCACCTGTCACTCTCAAACCAGACCAAGTTTGCACTGGTGCCACCTTGCGTCTGGGAGATATCCTGCGAGTGGTGCAATTCCAGGAGGCACCCGGCAATTTAAGGCCGCAGGACCCTGAACCAATGTACAGGCTTTTTCCCTGGGAAACAAAACTCACAAGCCACTGTTCTGGGTGTCAGTTTACAGGACCCACTTGGCACTCTTAAACCAGACCAAGTTGGCACTGGTGTCATGTTGCGCCTGGGAGGCATCCTGTGAGAGGCGGATCTCCAGGAGGCACCCGGCAATTTAAGGCCTCAGGCCCCTGAACCATTTTACAGGCTTTTTCCCTGGGAAACAAAACTCACAAGCCACTGTTCTGGGTGTCAGTTTTCAGGACCCACTTGGCACTCTCAAACCAGACCAAGTTGGCACTGGTGCCACTTAGCGTCTGGGAGGCATCCTGCGAGATGCGGAATTCCAGGAGGCACCCGGCAATTTACGGCCGCAGGACCCAAAACCATTCTACAGGCTTTTTCCCTGGAAAACAAAATTCAGAAGCCACTGTCCTGGGTGTCAGTTTTCAGGACCCACTTGGCACTCCAAAACCAGACCAAGTTGGCACTGGTGCCACCTTGCGTCTGGGAGGCATCTTGCAAGACGCCGAATTCCAGGAGGCACCCGGCAATTTCAGGCCTCAGGCCCCTGAACCATTGTACAGGCTTTTTCCCTGGGAAACAAAACTCATAAGCCACTGTTCTGGGTGTCAGTTTGCAGGAGCCACCTGGCACTCTCAAACCAGACCAAGTTGGCACTGGTGCCACCTTGCGTCTGGGAGGCATCCTGCGAGAGGCGCAATTCCAGGTGGCACCCGGCTATTAAAGGCGGAATTAACCTAAACCATTTTACAGGCTTTTTCCCTGGGAAACAAAACTCACAAGCCACTGTTCTGGGTGTCAGTTTGAAGGAGCCACCTGGCACTCTCAAACCAGACCAAGTTGGCACTGGTGCCACCTTGCGTCTGGGAGGCATCCTGCGAGAGGCCGAATTCCAGGAGGCACTCGGCAATTTAAGGCCGCAGGATCCTGAACCATTGTACAGGCTTTTTCCCTGGGAAACAAAACTCACAAGCCACTGTTCTGGGTGTCAGTTTGCAGGACCCACTTGACACTCTCAAAGCAGACCAAGTTGGCACTGGTGCCACCTTGCGTCTGGGAGGCATTCTGAGAGAGGCGGATCTCCAGGAGGCACCCAGCTATTAAAGGCGACATTAACCTAAACCATTTTACAGGCTTTTTCCCTGGGAAAGAAAACTCACAAGCCACTGTTCTGGGTGTCAGTTTGCAGGAGCCACCTGGCACTCTCAAACCAGACCAAGTTGGCACTGGTGCCACCTTGCGTCTGGGAGGCATCCTGCGAGAGGCGCAATTCAAGGGGGCACCCGGCAATTTAAGGCCGCAGGACCCTGAACCATTGTACAGGCTTTTTCCCTGGGAAACAAAACTCACAAGCCACTGTTCTGGGTGTCAGTTTTCAGGACCCACTTGGCACTCTTAAACCAGACGAAGTTGGAACTGGTGCCACCTTGCGTCTGGGAGGCATCCTGCGAGAGGCGCAATTCCAGGAGGCACCCGGCAATTTAAGGCCTCAGGCCCCTGAACCATTGTACAGGATTTTTCCCTGGGAAACAAAACTCACAAGCCACTGTTCTGGGTGTCAGTTTTCAGGACCCACTTGGCACTCTTAAACCAGACGAAGTTGGAACTGGTGCCACCTTGCGTCTGGGAGGCATCCTGCGAGTGGCCGAATTCCAGGAGGCACCCGGCAATTTAAGGCCGCAGGCCCCTGAACCATTGTACAGGCTTTTTCCCTGGGAAACAAAACTCACAAGCCACTGTTCTGGGTGTCAGTTTGCAGGAGCCACCTGGCACTCTTAAACCAGACCAAGTTGGCACTGGTGCCACCTTGCTTCTGGGAGATATCCTGCGAGAGGTGCAATTCCAGGAGGCACCCGGAAATTTAAGGCCGCAGGACCCTGAACCATTGTACAAGCTTTTTCCCTGAGAAACAAAACTCACAAGCCACTGTTTTGGGTGTCAGTTTGCAGGAGCCACCTGGCACTCTTAAACCAGACAAAGTTTGCACTGGTGCCACCTTGCGTCTGGGAGGCATCCTGCGAGAGGCGCAATTCAAGGAGACACCCGGCAATTTAAGGCCGCAGGACCCTGAACCATTGTACAGGCTTTTTCCCTGGGAAACAAAACTCACAAGCCACTGTTCTGGGTGTCAGTTTTCAGGACCCACTTGGCACTCTTAAACCAGACCAATTTGGCACTGGTGTTGCTTAGCGTCTGTGAAACATCTGGCGAGATGCGGAATTCCAGGAGGCACCCGGCAATTTAAGGCCGCAGGACCCTGAACCATTGTACAGGCTTTATCCCTGGGAAACAAAACTCACAAGCCACTGTTCTGGGTGTCAGTTTTCACGACCCACTTGACACTCTCAAAGCAGACCAAGTTGGCACTGGTGCCACCTTGCGTCTGGGAGGCATCCTGCGAGAGGCGCAATTCCAGGTGGCACCCGGCTATTAAAGGCGGAATTAACCTAAACCATTGTACAGGCTTTTTCCTTGGGAAACAAAACTCACAAGCCACTGTTCTGGGTGTCAGTTTTCAGGACCCACTTGGCACTCTCAAACCAGACCAAGTTGGCACTGGTGCCACCTTGCGTCTGGGAGGCATCCTGCGAGAGGCGCAATTCCAGGAGGCACCCGGCAATTTAAGGCCGCAGGATCCTTAACCATTTTACAGGCTTTTTCCCTGGGAAACAAAACTCACAAGCCACTGTTCTGGGTGTCAGTTTTCAGGACCCACTTGACACTCTCAAACCAGACCAAGTTGGCACTGGTGCCACCTTGCGTCTGGGAGGCATCCTGAGAGAGGCGGATCTCCAGGTGGAACCCGGCTATTAAAGGCGACATTAACCTAAACCATTTTACAGGCTTTTTCCCTGGGAAACAAAACTCACAAGCCACTGTTCTGGGTGTCAGTTTGCAGGACCCACTTGGCACTCTTAAACCAGACGAAGTTGGAACTGGTGCCACCTTGCGTCTGGGTGGCATCCTGCGAGAGGCGGAATTCCAGGAGGCACCCGGCAATTTAAGGCCTCAGGCCCCTGAACCATTGTACAGGATTTTTCCCTGGGAAACAAAACTCACAAGCCACTGTTCTGGGTGTCAGTTTTCAGGACCCACTTGGCACTCTTAAACCAGACCAAGTTGGAAATGGTGCCACCTTGCGTCTGGGAGGCATCCTGCGAGTGGCCGAATTCCAGGAGGCACCCGGCAATTTAAGGCCTCAGGCCCCTGAACCATTGTACAGGCTTTTTCCCTGGGAAACAAAACTCACAAGCCACTGTTCTGGGTGTCAGTTTTCAGGACCCACTTGACACTCTCAAAGCAGACCAAGTTGGCACTGGTGTTGCTTAGCGTCTGGGAAACATCTGGCGTGACGCGGAATTCCAGGAGGCGCCCCGCAATTTAAGGCCGCAGGACCCTGAACCATTGTACAGGCTTTTTCCCTGGGAAACAAAACTCACAAGCCACTGTTCTGGGTGTCAGTTTTCAGGACCCACTTGGCACTCTCAAACCAGACCAAGTTTGCACTGGTGCCACCTTGCGTCTGGGAGGCATCCTGCGAGAGGCGGAATTCCAGGAGGCACCCGGCAATTTAAGGCCGCAGGACCCAAAACCATTCTACAGGCTTTTTCCCTGGAAAAAAAAATTCAGAAGCCACTGTCCTGGGTGTCAGTTTTCAGGACCCACTTGGAACTCTCAAACCAGACCAAGTTTGCACTGGTGCCACCTTGCGTCTGGGAGGCATCTTGCAAGACGCCGAATTCCAGGAGGCACCCGGCAATTTAAGGCCTCAGGCCCCTGAACCACTGTACAGGCTTTTTCCCTGGGAAACAAAACTCACAAGCCACTGTTCTGGGTGTCAGTTTTCAGGACCCACTTGGCACTCTCAAACCAGACCAAGTTGGCACTGGTGCCACCTTGCGTCTGGGAGGCATCCTGCGAGAGGCGGATCTCCAGGTGGCACCCGGCTATTAAAGGCAGCATTACCTAAACCATTTTACAGGCTTTTTCCCTGGGAAACAAAACTCACAAGCCACTGTTCTGGGTGTCAGTTTGCAGGAGCCACCTGTCACTCTCAAACCAGACCAAGTTTGCACTGGTTCCACCTTGCATCTGGGAGATATCCTGCGAGTGGTGCAATTCCAGGAGGCACCCGGCAATTTAAGGCCGCAGGACCCTGAACCATTGTACAGGCTTTTTCCCTGGGAAAGGAAACTCACAAGCCACTGTTCTGGGTGTCAGTTTGAAGGAGCCACCTGGCACTCTTAAACCAGACAAAATTGGCACTGGTGCCACCTTGTTTCTGGGAGGCATCCTGCGAGAGGTCGAATTCCAGGTGGCACCCGGCAATTTAAGGCCGCAGTACCCTGAACCATTGTACAGGTTTTTTCCCTGGGAAACAAACCTCACAAGCCACTGTTCTGGGTGTCAGTTTTCAGGACCCACTTGGCACTCTTAAACCAGAAGAAGTTGGAACTGGTGCCACCTTGCGTCTGGGAGGCATCCTGCGAGTGGCCGAATTCCAGGAGTCACCCGGCAATTTAAGGCCTCAGGCCCCTGAACCATTGTACAGGCTTTTTCCCTGGGAAACAAAACTCACAAGCCACTGTTCTGGGTGTCAGTTTTCAGGACCCACTTGACACTCTCAAAGCAGACAGAGTTGGCACTGGTGTTGCTTAGCGTCTGGGAAACATCTGGCGTGATGCGGAATTACAGGAGGCGCCCCGCAATTTAAGGCCGCAGTACCCTGAACCATTGTACAGGTTTTTTCCCTGGGAAACAAAACTCACAAGCCACTGTTCTGGGTGTCAGTTTGCAGGAGCCACCTGGCACTCTTAAACCAGACCAAGTTGGCACTGGTGCCACCTTGCTTCTGGGAGATATCCTGCGAGAGGTGCAATTCCAGGAGGCACCCGGCAATTTAAGGCCGCAGGACCCTGAACCATTGTACAAGCTTTTTCCCTGAGAAACAAAACTCACAAGCCACTGTTTTGGGTGTCAGTTTGCAGGAGCCACCTGGCACTCTTAAACCAGACAAAGTTTGCACTGGTGCCACCTTGTGTCTGGGAGGCATCCTGCGAGAGGCCGAATTCCAGGAGGCACCCGGCAATTTAAGGCCGCAGGACCCTGAACCATTGTACAGGCTTTTTCCCTGGGAAACAAAACTCACAAGCCACTGTTCTGGGTGTCAGTTTTCAGGACCCACTTGGCACTCTCAAACCAGACCAAGTTGGCACTGGTGCCACCTTGCGTCTGGGAGGCATCCTGCGAGAGGCGGAATTCCAGGAGGCACCCGGCAATTTAAGGCCGCAGGACCCAAAACCATTCTACAGGCTTTTTCCCTGGAAAAAAAAATTCAGAAGCCACTGTTCTGGGTGTCAGTTTACAGGACCCACTTGGCACTCTCAAACCAGACCAAGTTGGCACTGGTGCCACCTTGCGTCTGGGAGGCATCCTGAGAGAGGCGGAATTCCAGGAGGCACCCGGCAATTTAAGGCCGCAGGACCCAAAACCATTCTACAGGCTTTTTCCCTGGAAAACAAAATTCAGAAGCCACTGTTCTGGATGTCAGTTTGCAGGACCCACTTGGAACTCTTAAACCAGACCAAGTTGGCACTGGTGCCACCTTGCGTCTGGGAGGCATTTTGCAAGACGGCGAATTCCCGGAGGCACGTGGCAATTTAAGACTGCAGGACCCTGAATCATTGTACAGGCTTTTTCCCTGGGAAACAAAACTCACAAGCCACTGTTCTGGGTGTCAGTTTTCAGGACCCACTTGGCACTCTTAAACCAGACCAATTTGGCACTGGTGTTGCTTAGCGTCTGTGAAACATCTGGCGAGATGCGGAATTCCAGGAGGCACCCGGCAATTTAAGGCCGCAGGACCCTGAACCATTGTACAGGCTTTTTCCCTGGGAAACAAAACTCACAAGCCACTGTTCTGGGTGTCAGTTTTCACGACCCACTTGACACTCTCAAAGCAGACCAAGTTGGCACTGGTGCCACCTTGCGTCTGGGAGGCATCCTGCGAGAGGCGCAATTCCAGGTGGCACCCGGCTATTAAAGGCGGAATTAACCTAAACCATTGTACAGGCTTTTTCCTTGGGAAACAAAACTCACAAGCCACTGTTCTGGGTGTCAGTTTTCAGGACCCACTTGGCACTCTCAAACCAGACCAAGTTGGCACTGGTGCCACCTTGCGTCTGGGAGGCATCCTGCGAGAGGCGCAATTCCAGGAGGCACCCGGCAATTTAAGGCCGCAGGATCCTGAACCATTGTACAGGCTTTTTCCCTGGGAAACAAAACTCACAAGCCACTGTTCTGGGTGTCAGTTTTCAGGACCCACTTGACACTCTCAAACCAGACCAAGTTGGCACTGGTGCCACCTTGCGTCTGGGAGGCATCCTGAGAGAGGCGGATCTCCAGGTGGCACCCGGCTATTAAAGGCGACATTAACCTAAACCATTTTACAGGCTTTTTCCCTAGGAAACAAAACTCACAAGCCACTGTTCTGGGTGTCAGTTTTCAGGACCCACTTGGCACTCTTAAACCAGACCAAGTTGGCACTGGTGCCACCTTGCGTCTGGGTGGCATCCTGCGAGAGGCGCAATTCCAGGAGGCACCCGGCAATTTAAGGCCTCAGGCCCCTGAACCATTGTACAGGATTTTTCCCTGGGAAACAAAACTCACAAGCCACTGTTCTGGGTGTCAGTTTTCAGGACCCACTTGGCACTCTTAAACCAGACCAAGTTGGAACTGGTGCCACCTTGCGTCTGGGAGGCATCCTGCGAGTGGCCGAATTCCAGGAGGCACCCGGCAATTTAAGGCCTCAGGCCCCTGAACCATTGTACAGGCTTTTTCCCTGGGAAACAAAACTCACAAGCCACTGTTCTGGGTGTCAGTTTTCAGGACCCACTTGACACTCTCAAAGCAGACCAAGTTGGCACTGGTGTTGCTTAGCGTCTGGGAAACATCTGGCGTGACGCGGAATTCCAGGAGGCGCCCCGCAATTTAAGGCCGCAGGACCCTGAACCATTGTACAGGCTTTTTCCCTGGGAAACAAAACTCACAAGCCACTGTTCTGGGTGTCAGTTTTCAGGACACACTTGGCACTCTCAAACCAGACCAAGTTTGCACTGGTGCCACCTTGCGTCTGGGAGGCATCCTGCGAGAGGCGGAATTCGAGGAGGCACCCGGCAATTTAGGGCCGCAGGACCCAAAACCATTCTACAGGCTTTTTCCCTGGAAAAAAAAATTCAGAAGCCACTGTCCTGGGTGTCAGTTTTCAGGACCCACTTGGCACTCTCAAACCAGACCAAGTTTGCACTGGTGCCACCTTGCGTCTGGGAGGCATCTTGCAAGACGCCGAATTCCAGGAGGCACCCGGCAATTTAAGGCCTCAGGCCCCTGAACCATTGTACAGGCTTCTCCCCTGGGAAACAAAACTCACAAGCCACTGTTCTGGGTGTCAGTTTTCACGACCCACTTGACACTCTCAAACCAGACCAAGTTGGCACTGGTGCCACCTTGCGTCTGGGAGGCATCCTGCGAGAGGCGGATCTCCAGGTGGCACCCGGCTATTAAAGGCAGCATTACCTAAACCATTTTACAGGCTTTTTCCCTGGGAAACAAAACTCACAAGCCACTGTTCTGGGTGTCAGTTTGCAGGAGCCACCTGTCACTCTCAAACCAGACCAAGTTTGCACTGGTTCCACCTTGCATCTGGGAGATATCCTGCGAGTGGTGCAATTCCAGGAGGCACCCGGCAATTTAAGGCCGCAGGACCCTGAACCATTGTACAGGCTTTTTCCCTGGGAAAGAAAACTCACAAGCCACTGTTCTGGGTGTCAGTTTGCAGGAGCCACTTGGCACTCTTAAACCAGACAAAGTTGGCACTGGTGCCACCTTGTTTCTGGGAGGCATCCTGCGAGAGGTCGAATTCCAGGTGGCACCCGGCAATTTAAGGCCGCATTACCCTGAACCATTGTACAGGTTTTTTCCCTGGGAAACAAACCTCACAAGCCACTGTTCTGGGTGTCAGTTTTCAGGACCCACTTGGCACTCTTAAACCAGACCAAGTTGGAACTGGTGCCACCTTGCGTCTGGGAGGCATCCTGCGAGAGGCGGAATTCCAGGAGGCACCCGGCAATTTAAGGCCTCAGGCCCCTGAACCATTGTACAGGCTTTTTCCCTGGGAAACAAAACTCACAAGCCACTGTCCTGGGTGTCAGTTTTCAGGACCCACTTGGCACTCTCAAACCAGACCAAGTTGGCACTGGTGCCACTTAGCGTCTGGGAGGCATCCTGCGAGAGGCGGAATTCCAGGAGGCACCCGGCAATTTAAGGCCGCAGGACCCAAAACCGTTCTACAGGCTTTTTCCCTGGAAAACAAAATTCAGAAGCCACTGTCCTGGGTGTCAGTTTTCAGGACCCACTTGGCACTCTCAAACCAGACCAAGTTGGCACTGGTGCCACCTTGCGTCTGGGAGGCATCTTGCAAGACGCCGAATTCCAGGAGGCACCCGGCAATTTAAGGCCTCAGGCCCCTGAACCATTGTACAGGCTTTTTCCCTGGGAAACAAAACTCACAAGCCACTGTTCTGGGTGTCAGTTTTCAGGACCCACTTGGCACTCTTAAACCAGACCAAGTTGGCACTAGTGCCACCTTGCTTCTGGGAGATATCCTGCGAGAGGTGCAATTCCAGGAGGCACCCGGCAATTTAAGGCCGCAGGACCCTGAACCATTGTACAAGCTTTTTCCCTGGGAAACAAAACTCACAAGCCACTGTTCTGGGTGTCAGTTTGCAGGAGCCACCTGGCACTCTTAAACCAGACAAAGTTTTCACTGGTGCCACCTTGTGTCTGGGAGGCATCCTGCGAAAGGCCGAATTCCAGGAGGCACCCGGCAATTTAAGGCCGCAGGACCCTGAACCATTGTACAGGCTTTTTCCTTGGGAAACAAAACTCACAAGCCACTGTTCTGGGTGTCAGTTTTCAGGACCCACTTGGCACTCTCAAACCAGACCAAGTTGGCACTGGTGCCACCTTGCGTCTGGGAGGCATCCTGCGAGAGGCGGAATTCCAGGAGGCACCCGGCAATTTAAGGCCGCAGGACCCAAAACCATTCTACAGGCTTTTTCCCTGGAAAAAAAATTCAGAAGCCACTGTTCTGGGTGTCAGTTTACAGGACCCACTTGGCACTCTCAAACCAGACCAAGTTGGCACTGGTGCCACCTTGCGTCTGGGAGGCATCCTGAGAGAGGCGGAATTCCAGGAGGCACCCGGCAATTTAAGGCCGCAGGACCCAAAACCATTCTACAGGCTTTTTCCCTGGAAAACAAAATTCAGAAGCCACTGTTCTGGATGTCAGTTTGCAGGACCCACTTGGAACTCTTAAACCAGACCAAGTTGGCACTGGTGCCACCTTGCGTCTGGGAGGCATTTTGCAAGACGGCGAATTCCCGGAGGCACGTGGCAATTTAAGACCGCAGGACCCTAAATCATTGTACAGGCTTTTTCCCTGGGAAACAAAACTCACAAGCCACTGTTCTGGGTGTCAGTTTTCAGGACCCACTTGGCACTCTTAAACCAGACCAATTTGGCACTGGTGTTGCTTAGCGTCTGTGAAACATCTGGCGAGATGCGGAATTCCAGGAGGCACCCGGCAATTTAAGGCCGCAGGACCCTGAACCATTGTACAGGCTTTTTCCCTGGGAAACAAAACTCACAAGCCACTGTTCTGGGTGTCAGTTTTCACGACCCACTTGACACTCTCAAAGCAGACCAAGTTGGCACTGGTGCCACCTTGCGTCTGGGAGGCATCCTGCGAGAGGCGCAATTCCAGGTGGCACCTGGCTATTAAAGGCGGAATTAACCTAAACCATTGTACAGGCTTTTTCCTTGGGAAACAAAACTCACAAGCCACTGTTCTGGGTGTCAGTTTACAGGAGCCATCTGGCACTCTCAAACCAGACCAAGTTGGCCCTGGTGCCACCTTGCGTCTGGGAGGCATCCTGCGAGAGGCGCAATTCCAGGAGGCACCCGGCGATTTAAGGCCGCAGGATTCTGAACCATTTTACAGGCTTTTTCCCTGGGAAACAAAACACACAAGCCACTGTTCTGGGTGTCAGTTTTCAGGACCCACTTGGCACTCTCAAACCAGACCAAGTTGGCACTGGTGCCACCTTGCGTCTGGGAGGCTTCCTGAGAGAGGCAGATCTCCAGGTGGCACCCGGCTATTAAAGGCGACATTAACCTAAACCATTTTACAGGCTTTTTCCCTGGGAAAGAAAACTCACAAGCCACTGTTCTGGGTGTCAGTTTTCAGGACCCACTTGGCACTCTTAAACCAGACGAAGTTGGAACTGGTGCCACCTTGCGTCTGGGTGGCATCCTGCGAGAGGCGGAATTCCAGGAGGCACCCGGCAATTTAAGGCCTCAGGCCCCTGAACCATTGTACAGGATTTTTCCCTGGGAAACAAAACTCACAAGCC
This sequence comes from Fringilla coelebs, assembly GCF_963513975.1. Classification (NCBI taxonomy): domain Eukaryota; kingdom Metazoa; phylum Chordata; class Aves; order Passeriformes; family Fringillidae; genus Fringilla; species Fringilla coelebs. The sequence goes on from NC_140048.1 coordinate 1,981,909, forward strand.
ACTGTTCTGGGTGTCAGTTTTCAGGACCCACTTGGCACTCTTAAACCAGACCAAGTTAGAACTGGTGCCACCTTGCGTCTGGGAGGCATCCTGCGAGTGGCCGAATTCCAGGAGGCACCCGGCAATTTAAGGCCTCAGGCCCCTGAACCATTGTACAGGCTTTTTCCCTGGGAAACAAAACTCACAAGCCACTGTTCTGGGTGTCAGTTTTCAGGAACCACTTGACACTCTCAAAGCAGACCAAGTTGGCACTGGTGTTGCTTAGCGTCTGGGAAACATCTGGCGTGATGCGGAATTCCAGGAGGCGCCCCGCAATTTAAGGCCGCAGGACCCTGAACCATTGTACAGGCTTTTTCCCTGGGAAACAAAACTCACAAGCCACTGTTCTGGGTGTCAGTTTTCAGGACCCACTTGGCACTCTCAAACCAGACCAAGTTGGCACTGGTGCCACCTTGCGTATGGGAGGCATCCTGCGAGAGGCGGCATTCCAGGAGGCACCCGGCAATTTAAGGCCGCAGGACCCAAAACCATTCTACAGGCTTTTTCCGTGGAAAAAAAAATTCAGAAGCCACTGTTCTGGGTGTCAGTTTACAGGACCCACTTGGCACTCTCAAACCAGACCAAGTTTGCACTGGTGCCACCTTGCGTCTGGGAGGCATCTTGCAAGACGCCGAATTCCAGGAGGCACCCGGCAATTTAAGGCCTCAGGCCCCTTAACCATTGTACAGGCTTCTCCCCTGGGAAACAAAACTCACAAGCCACTGTTCTGGGTGTCAGTTTTCAGGACCCACTTGACACTCTCAAACCAGACCAAGTTGGCACTGGTGCCACCTTGCGTCTGGGAGGCATCCTGCGAGAGGCGGATCTCCAGGTGGCACCCGGCTATTAAAGGCGGCATTACCTAAACCATTCTACAGGCTTTTTCCCTGGGAAACAAAACTCACAAGCCACTGTTCTGGGTGTCAGTTTGCAGGAGCCACCTGTCACTCTCAAACCAGACCAAGTTTGCACTGGTGCCACCTTGCGTCTGGGAGATATCCTGCGAGTGGTGCAATTCCAGGAGGCACCCGGCAATTTAGGGCCGCAGGACCCTGAACCATTGTACAGGCTTTTTCCCTGGGAAAGAAAACTCACAAGCCACTGTCCTGGGTGTCAGTTTGCAGGAGCCACCTGGCACTCTTAAACCAGACAAAGTTGGCACTGGTGCCACCTTGTTTCTGGGAGGCATCCTGCGAGAGGTCGAATTCCAGGAGGCACCCGGCAATTTAAGGCCGCAGGACCCTGAACCATTGTACAGGTTTTTTCCCTGGGAAACAAACCTCACAAGCCACTGTTCTGGGTGTCAGTTTTCAGGACCCACTTGGCACTCTTAAACCAGACCAAGTTGGCACTGGTGCCACCTTGCGTCTGGGAGGCATCCTGCAAGACGCCGAATTCCAGGAGGCACCCGGCAATTTAAGGCCTCAGGCCCCTGAACCATTGTACAGGCTTTTTCCCTGGGAAACAAAACTCACAAGCTACTGTTCTGGGTGTCAGTTTTCAGGACCCACTTGGCACTCTCAAACCAGACCAAGTTGGCACTGGTGCCACTTAGCGTCTGGGAGGCATCCTGCGAGAGGCGGAATTCCAGGAGGCACCCGGCAATTTAAGACCGCAGGACCCAAAACCGTTCTACAGGCTTTTTCCCTGGAAAACAAAATTCAGAAGCCACTGTCCTGGGTGTCAGTTTTCAGGACCCACTTGGCACTCTCAAACCAGACCAAGTTGGCACTGGTGCCACCTTGCGTCTGGGAGGCATCTTGCAAGACGCCGAATTCCAGGAGGCACCCGGCAATTTAAGGCCTCAGGCCCCTGAACCATTGTACAGGCTTTTTCCCTGGGAAACAAAACTCACTAGCCACTGTTCTGGGTGTCAATTTGCAGGAGCCACCTGGCACTCTTAAACCAGACCAAGTTGGCACTGGTGCCACCTTGCTTCTGGGAGATATCCTGCGAGAGGTGCAATTCAAGGAGGCACCCGGCAATTTAAGGCCGCAGGACCCTGAACCATTGTACAAGCTTTTTCCCTGAGAAACAAAACTCACAAGCCACTGTTTTGGGTGTCAGTTTGCAGGAGCCACCTGGCACTCTTAAACCAGACCAAGTTTGCACTGGTGCCACCTTGTGTCTGGGAGGCATCCTGCGAGAGGCCGAATTCCAGGAGGCACCCGGCAATTTAAGGCCGCAGGACCCTGAACCATTGTACAGGCTTTTTCCCTGGGAAACAAAACTCACAAGCCACTGTTCTGGGTGTCAGTTTTCAGGACCCACTTGGCACTCTCAAACCAGACCAAGTTGGCACTGGTGCCACCTTGCGTCTGGGAGGCATCCTGCGAGAGGCGGAATTCCAGGAGGCACCCGGCAATTTAAGGCCGCAGGACCCAAAACCATTCTACAGGCTTTTTCCCTGGAAAAAAAAATTCAGAAGCCACTGTTCTGGGTGTCAGTTTACAGGACCCACTTGGCACTCTCAAACCAGACCAAGTTGGCACTGGTGCCACCTTGCGTCTGGGAGGCATCCTGAGAGAGGCGGAATTCCAGGAGGCACCCGGCAATTTAAGGCTGCAGGACCCAAAACCATTCTACAGGCTTTTTCCCTGGAAAACAAAATTCAGAAGCCACTGTTCTGGATGTCAGTTTGCAGGACCCACTTGGAACTCTTAAACCAGACCAAGTTGGAACTGGTGCCACCTTGCGTCTGGGAGGCATTTTGCAAGACGGCGAATTCCCGGAGGCACGTGGCAATTTAAGACCGCAGGACCCTGAATCATTGTACAGGCTTTTTCCCTGGGAAACAAAACTCACAAGCCACTGTTCTGGGTGTCAGTTTTCAGGACCCACTTGGCACTCTTAAACCAGACCAAGTTGGCACTGGTGTTGCTTAGCGTCTGTGAAACATCTGGCGAGATGCGGAATTCCAGGAGGCACCCGGCAATTTAAGGCCGCAGGACCCTGAACCATTGTACAGGCTTTTTCCCTGGGAAACAAAACTCACAAGCCACTGTTCTGGGTGTCAGTTTTCACGACCCACTTGACACTCTCAAAGCAGACCAAGTTGGCACTGGTGCCACCTTGCGTCTGGGAGGCATCCTGCGAGAGGCGCAATTCCAGGTGGCACCCGGCTATTAAAGGCGGAATTAACCTAAACCATTGTACAGGCTTTTTCCTTGGGAAACAAAACTCACAAGCCACTGTTCTGGGTGTCAGTTTGCAGGAGCCATCTGGCACTCTCAAACCAGACCAAGTTTTCCCTGGTGCCACCTTGCGTCTGGGAGGCATCCTGCGAGAGGCGCAATTCCAGGAGGCACCCGGCAATTTAAGGCCGCAGGATCCTGAACCATTGTACAGGCTTTTTCCCTGGGAAACAAAACTCACAAGCCACTGTTCTGGGTGTCAGTTTTCAGGACCCACTTGACACTCTCAAACCAGACCAAGTTGGCACTGGTGCCACCTTGCGTCTGGGAGGCATCCTGAGAGAGGCGGCATTCCAGGAGGCACCCGGCAATTTAAGGCCGCAGGACCCAAAACCATTCTACAGGCTTTTTCCCTGGAAAAAAAAATTCAGAAGCCACTGTTCTGGGTGTCAGTTTACAGGACCCACTTGGCACTCTCAAACCAGACCAAGTTTGCACTGGTGCCACCTTGCGTCTGGGAGGCATCTTGCAAGACGACCAATTCCAGGAGGCACCCGGCAATTTAAGGCCTCAGGCCCCTGAACCATTGTACAGGCTTCTCCCCTGGGAAACAAAACTCACAAGCCACTGTTCTGGGTGTCAGTTTTCAGGACCCACTTGACACTCTCAAACCAGACCAAGTTGGCACTGGTGCCACCTTGCGTCTGGGAGGCATCCTGCGAGAGGCGGATCTCCAGGTGGCACCCGGCTATTAAAGGCGGCATTACCTAAACCATTTTACAGGCTTTTTCCCTGGGAAACAAAACTCACAAGCCACTGTTCTGGGTGTCAGTTTGCAGGAGCCACCTGTCACTCTCAAACCAGACCAAGTTTGCACTGGTGCCACTTATCGTCTGGGAGGCATCCTGCGAGAGGCGGAATTCCAGGAGGCACCCGGCAATTTAAGGCCGCAGGACCCAAAACCGTTCTACAGGCTTTTTCCCTGGAAAACAAAATTCAGAAGCCACTGTCCTGGGTGTCAGTTTTCAGGACCCACTTGGCACTCTCAAACCAGACCAAGTTGGCACTGGTGCCACCTTGCGTCTGGGAGGCATCTTGCAAGACGCCGAATTCCAGGAGGCACCCGGCAATTAAAGGCCTCAGGCCCCTGAACCATTGTACAGGCTTTTTCCCTGGGAAACAAAACTCACTAGCCACTGTTCTGGGTGTCAGTTTTCAGGAGCCACCTGGCACTCTTAAACCAGACCAAGTTGGCACTGGTGCCACCTTGCTTCTGGGAGATATCCTGCGAGAGGTGCAATTCCAGGAGGCACCCGGCAATTTAAGGCCGCAGGACCCTGAACCATTGTACAAGCTTTTTCCCTGGGAAACAAAACTCACAAGCCACTGTTTTGGGTGTCAGTTTGCAGGAGCCACCTGGCACTCTTAAACCAGACCAAGTTTGCACTGGTGCCACCTTGTGTCTGGGAGGCATCCTGCGAGAGGCCGAATTCCAGGAGGCACCCGGCAATTTAAGGCCGCAGGACCCTGAACCATTGTACAGGTTTTTTCCCTGGGAAACAAAACTCACAAGCCACTGTTCTGGGTGTCAGTTTTCAGGACCCACTTGGCACTCTTAAACCAGACCAAGTTGAAACTGGTGCCACCTTGCGTCTGGGAGGCATCCTGCGAGTGGCCGAATTCCAGAAGGCACCCGGCAATTTAAGGCCTCAGGCCCCTGAACCATTGTACAGGCTTTTTCCCTGGGAAACAAAACTCACAAGCCACTGTTCTGGGTGTCAGTTTTCAGGACCCACTTAACACTCTCAAAGCAGACCAAGTTGGCACTGGTGTTGCTTAGCGTCTGGGAAACATCTGGCGTGATGCGGAATTCCAGGAGGCGCCCCGCAATTTAAGGCCGCAGGACCCTGAACCATTGTACAGGCTTTTTCCCTGGGAAAAAAAACTCACAAGCCACTGTTCTGGGTGTCAGTTTTCAGGACCCACTTGGCACTCTCAAACCAGACCAAGTTGGCACTGGTGCCACCTTGCGTCTGGGAGGCATCCTGCGAGAGGCGGAATTCCAGGAGGCACCCGGCAATTTAAGGCCGCAGGACCCAAAACCATTCTACAGGCTTTTTCCCTGGAAAAAAAAAATTCACAAACCACCGTTCTGGGTGTCAGTTTACAGGACCCACTTGGCACTCTCAAACCAGACCAAGTTTGCACTGGTGCCACCTTGCGTCTGGGAGGCATCCTGCAAGACGCCGAATTCCAGGAGGCACCCGGCAATTTAGGGCCTCAGGCCCCTGAACCACTGTACAGGCTTTTTCCCTGGGAAACAAAACTCACAAGCCACTGTTCTGGGTGTCAGTTTTCAGGACCCACTTGGCACTCTCAAACCAGACCAAGTTGGCACTGGTGCCACCTTGCGTCTGGGAGGCATCCTGCGAGAGGCGGATCTCCAGGAGGCACCCGGCTATTAAAGGCGGCATTACCTAAACCATTTTACAGGCTTTTTCCCTGGGAAACAAAACTCACAAGCCACTGTTCTGGGTGTCAGTTTTCAGGACCCACTTGGCACTCTTAAACCAGACCAAGTTGGAACTGGTGCCACCTTGCGTCTGGGAGGCATCCTGCGAGAGGCGCAATTCCAGGAGGCACCCGGCAATTTAAGGCCTCAGGCCCCTGAACCATTGTACAGGATTTTTCCCTGGGAAACAAAACTCACAAGCCACTGTTCTGGGTGTCAGTTTTCAGGACCCACTTGGCACTCTTAAACCAGACGAAGTTGGAACTGGTGCCACCTTGCGTCTGGGAGGCATCCTGCGAGTGGCCGAATTCCAGGAGGCACCCGGCAATTTAAGGCCTCAGGCCCCTGAACCATTGTACAGGCTTTTTCCCTGGGAAACAAAACTCACAAGCCACTGTTCTGGGTGTCAGTTTTCAGGACCCACTTGACACTCTCAAAGCAGACAGAGTTGGCACTGGTGTTGCCTAGCGTCTGGGAAACATCTGGCGTGATGCGGAATTCCAGGAGGCGCCCCGCAATTTAAGGCCGCAGGACCCTGAACCATTGTACAGGCTTTTTCCCTGGGAAACAAAACTCACAAGCCACTGTTCTGGGTGTCAGTTTTGAGGACCCACTTGGCACTCTCAAACCAGACCAAGTTGGCACTGGTGCCACCTTGCGTCTGGGAGGCATCCTGCGAGAGGCGCAATTCCAGGAGGCACCCGGCAATTTAAGGCCGCAGGACCCAAAACCATTCTACAGGCTTTTTCCCTGGAAAAAAAAATTCAGAAGCCACTGTTCTGGATGTCAGTTTGCAGGACCCACTTGGAACTCTCAAACCAGACCAAGTTGGCACTGGTGCCACCTTGCGTCTGGGAGGCATCCTGCGAGAGGCGGAATTCCAGGAGGCACCCGGCAATTTAAGGCCGCAATTCCCAAAACCATTCTACAGGCTTTTTCCCTGGAAAACAAAATTCAGAAGCCACTGTTCTGGGTGTCAGTTTTCAGGACCCACTTGGCACTCTTAAACCAGACCAATTTGGCACTGGTGTTGCTTAGCGTCTGTGAAACATCTGGCGAGAGGCGCAATTCCAGGAGGCACCCGGCAATTTAAGGCCGCAGGACCCTGAACCATTGTACAGGCTTTTTCCCTGGGAAACAAAACTCACAAGCCACTGTTCTGGGTGTCAGTTTTCAGGACCCACTTGACACTCTCAAAGCAGACCAAGTTGGCACTGGTGCCACCTTGCGTCTGGGAGGCATCCTGCGAGAGGCGCAATTCCAGGTGGCACCCGGCTATTAAAGGCGGAATTAACCTAAACCATTTTACAGGCTTTTTCCTTGGGAAACAAAACTCACAAGCCACTGTTCTGGGTGTCAGTTTGCAGGAGCCATCTGGAACTCTCAAACCAGACCAAGTTGGCCCTGGTGCCACCTTGCGTCTTGGAGGCATCCTGCGAGAGGCGCAATTCCAGGACGCACCCGGCAATTTAAGGCCGCAGGATCCTGAACCATTGTACAGGCTTTTTCCCTGGGAAACAAAACTCACAAGCCACTGTTCTGGGTGTCAGTTTTCAGGACCCACTTGACACTCTCAAACCAGACCAAGTTGGCACTGGTGCCACCTTGCGTCTGGGAGGCATCCTGAGAGAGGCGGATCTCCACGTGGCACCCGGCTATTAAAGGCGACATTAACCTAAACCATTTTACAGGCTTTTTCCCTGGGAAAGAAAACTCACAAGCCACTGTTCTGGGTGTCAGTTTTCAGGACGCACTTGGCACTCTTAAACCAGACGAAGTTGGAACTGGTGCCACCTTGTGTATGGGTGGCATCCTGCGAGAGGCGGAATTCCAGGAGGCACCCGGCAATTTAAGGCCTCAGGCCCCTGAACCATTGTACAGGATTTTTCCCTGGGAAACAAAACTCACAAGCCACTGTTCTGGGTGTCAGTTTTCAGGACCCACTTGGCACTCTTAAACCAGACCAAGTTGGAACTGGTGCCACCTTGCGTCTGGGAGGCATCCTGCGAGTGGCCGAAATCCAGGAGGCACCCGGCAATTTCAGGCCTCAGGCCCCTGAACCATTGTACAGGCTTTTTCCCTGGGAAACAAAACTCACAAGCCACTGTTCTGGGTGTCAGTTTTCAGGACCCACTTGACACTCTCAAAGCAGACCAAGTTGGCACTGGTGTTGCTTAGCGTCTGGGAAACATCTGGCGTGACGCGGAATTCCAGGAGGCGCCCCGCAATTTAAGGCCGCAGGACCCTGAACCATTGTACAGGCTTTTTCCCTGGGAAACAAAACTCACAAGCCACTGTTCTGGGTGTCAGTTTTGAGGACCCACTTGGCACTCTCAAACCAGACCAAGTTGGCACTGGTGCCACCTTGCGTCTGGGAGGCATCCTGCGAGAGGCGGATCTCCAGGAGGCACCCGGCAATTTAAGGCCGCAGGACACAAAACCATTCTACAGGCTTTTTCCCTGGAAAAAAAAATTCAGAAGCCACTGTTCTGGGTGTCAGTTTACAGGACCCACTTGGCACTCTCAAACCAGACCAAGTTTGCACTGGTGCCACCTTGCGTCTGGGAGGCATCCTGCAAGACGCCGAATTCCAGGAGGCACCCGGCAATTTAAGGCCTCAGGCCTCTGAACCATTGTACAGGCTTTTCCCCTGGGAAACCAAACTCACAAGCCACTGTTCTGGGTGTCAGTTTTCAGGACCCACTTGACACTCTCATACCAGACCAAGTTGGCACTGGTGCCACCTTGCGTCTGGGGGGCATCCTGCGAGAGGCGGATCTCCAGGTGGCACCCGGCTATTAAATGCGGCATTACCTAAACCATTTTACAGGCTTTTTCCCTGGGAAACAAAACTCACAAGCCACTGTTCTGGGTGTCAGTTTGCAGGAGCCACCTGTCACTCTCAAACCAGACCAAGCTTGCACTGGTGCCACCTTGCGTCTGGGAGGCATCTTGCAAGACGACCAATTCCAGGAGGCACCCGGCAATTTAAGGCCTCAGGCCCCTGAACCATTGTACAGGCTTCTCCCCTGGGAAACAAAACTCACAAGCCACTGTTCTGGGTGTCAGTTTTCAGGACCCACTTGACACTCTCAAACCAGACCAAGTTGGCACTGGTGCCACCTTGCGTCTGGGAGGCATCCTGCGAGAGGCGGATCTCCAGGTGGCACCCGGCTATTAAAGGCGGCATTACCTAAACCATTTTACAGGCTTTTTCCCTGGGAAACAAAACTCACAAGCCACTGTTCTGGGTGTCAGTTTGCAGGAGCCACCTGTCACTCTCAAACCAGACCAAGTTTGCACTGGTGCCACTTAGCGTCTGGGAGGCATCCTGCGAGAGGCGGAATTCCAGGAGGCACCCGGCAATTTAAGGCCGCAGGACCCAAAACCGTTCTACAGGCTTTTTCCCTGGAAAACAAAATTCAGAAGCCACTGTCCTGGGTGTCAGTTTTCAGGACCCACTTGGCACTCTCAAACCAGACCAAGTTGGCACTGGTGCCACCTTGCGTCTGGGAGGCATCTTGCAAGACGCCGAATTCCAGGAGGCACCCGGCAATTAAAGGCCTCAGGCCCCTGAACCATTGTACAGGCTTTTTCCCTGGGAAACAAAACTCACTAGCCACTGTTCTGGGTGTCAGTTTTCAGGAGCCACCTGGCACTCTTAAACCAGACCAAGTTGGCACTGGTGCCACCTTGCTTCTGGGAGATATCCTGCGAGAGGTGCAATTCCAGGAGGCACCCGGCAATTTAAGGCCGCAGGACCCTGAACCATTGTACAAGCTTTTTCCCTGGGAAACAAAACTCACAAGCCACTGTTTTGGGTGTCAGTTTGCAGGAGCCACCTGGCACTCTTAAACCAGACCAAGTTTGCACTGGTGCCACCTTGTGTCTGGGAGGCATCCTGCGAGAGGCCGAATTCCAGGAGGCACCCGGCAATTTAAGGCCGCAGGACCCTGAACCATTGTACAGGTTTTTTCCCTGGGAAACAAAACTCACAAGCCACTGTTCTGGGTGTCAGTTTTCAGGACCCACTTGGCACTCTTAAACCAGACCAAGTTGAAACTGGTGCCACCTTGCGTCTGGGAGGCATCCTGCGAGTGGCCGAATTCCAGAAGGCACCCGGCAATTTAAGGCCTCAGGCCCCTGAACCATTGTACAGGCTTTTTCCCTGGGAAACAAAACTCACAAGCCACTGTTCTGGGTGTCAGTTTTCAGGACCCACTTAACACTCTCAAAGCAGACCAAGTTGGCACTGGTGTTGCTTAGCGTCTGGGAAACATCTGGCGTGATGCGGAATTCCAGGAGGCGCCCCGCAATTTAAGGCCGCAGGACCCTGAACCATTGTACAGGCTTTTTCCCTGGGAAAAAAAACTCACAAGCCACTGTTCTGGGTGTCAGTTTTCAGGACCCACTTGGCACTCTCAAACCAGACCAAGTTGGCACTGGTGCCACCTTGCGTCTGGGAGGCATCCTGCGAGAGGCGGAATTCCAGGAGGCACCCGGCAATTTAAGGCCGCAGGACCCAAAACCATTCTACAGGCTTTTTCCCTGGAAAAAAAAAATTCACAAACCACTGTTCTGGGTGTCAGTTTACAGGACCCACTTGGCACTCTCAAACCAGACCAAGTTTGCACTGGTGCCACCTTGCGTCTGGGAGGCATCCTGCAAGACGCCGAATTCCAGGAGGCACCCGGCAATTTAGGGCCTCAGGCCCCTGAACCACTGTACAGGCTTTTTCCCTGGGAAACAAAACTCACAAGCCACTGTTCTGGGTGTCAGTTTTCAGGACCCACTTGGCACTCTCAAACCAGACCAAGTTGGCACTGGTGCCACCTTGCGTCTGGGAGGCATCCTGCGAGAGGCGGATCTCCAGGAGGCACCCGGCTATTAAAGGCGGCATTACCTAAACCATTTTACAGGCTTTTTCCCTGGGAAACAAAACTCACAAGCCACTGTTCTGGGTGTCAGTTTGCAGGAGCCACCTGTCACTCTCAAACCAGATTAAGTTTGCACTGGTGCCACCTTGCGTCTGGGAGATATCCTGCGAGTGGTGCAATTCCAGGAGGCATCCGGCAATTTAGGGCCGCAGGACCCTGAACCATTGTACAGGCTTTTTCCCTGGGAAACAAAACTCACAAGCCACTGTTCTGGGTGTCAGTTTTCAGGACCCACTTGGCACTCTTAAACCAGACCAAGTTGGAACTGGTGCCACCTTGCGTCTGGGAGGCATCCTGCGAGAGGCGCAATTCCAGGAGGCACCCGGCAATTTAAGGCCTCAGGCCCCTGAACCATTGTACAGGATTTTTCCCTGGGAAACAAAACTCACAAGCCACTGTTCTGGGTGTCAGTTTTCAGGACCCACTTGGCACTCTTAAACCAGACGAAGTTGGAACTGGTGCCACCTTGCGTCTGGGAGGCATCCTGCGAGTGGCCGAATTCCAGGAGGCACCCGGCAATTTAAGGCCTCAGGCCCCTGAACCATTGTACAGGCTTTTTCCCTGGGAAACAAAACTCACAAGCCACTGTTCTGGGTGTCAGTTTTCAGGACCCACTTGACACTCTCAAAGCAGACAGAGTTGGCACTGGTGTTGCCTAGCGTCTGGGAAACATCTGGCGTGATGCGGAATTCCAGGAGGCGCCCCGCAATTTAAGGCCGCAGGACCCTGAACCATTGTACAGGCTTTTTCCCTGGGAAACAAAACTCACAAGCCACTGTTCTGGGTGTCAGTTTTGAGGACCCACTTGGCACTCTCAAACCAGACCAAGTTGGCACTGGTGCCACCTTGCGTCTGGGAGGCATCCTGCGAGAGGCGCAATTCCAGGAGGCACCCGGCAATTTAAGGCCGCAGGACCCAAAACCATTCTACAGGCTTTTTCCCTGGAAAAAAAAATTCAGAAGCCACTGTTCTGGATGTCAGTTTGCAGGACCCACTTGGAACTCTCAAACCAGACCAAGTTGGCACTGGTGCCACCTTGCGTCTGGGAGGCATCCTGCGAGAGGCGGAATTCCAGGAGGCACCCGGCAATTTAAGGCCGCAATTCCCAAAACCATTCTACAGGCTTTTTCCCTGGAAAACAAAATTCAGAAGCCACTGTTCTGGGTGTCAGTTTTCAGGACCCACTTGGCACTCTTAAACCAGACCAATTTGGCACTGGTGTTGCTTAGCGTCTGTGAAACATCTGGCGAGAGGCGCAATTCCAGGAGGCACCCGGCAATTTAAGGCCGCAGGACCCTGAACCATTGTACAGGCTTTTTCCCTGGGAAACAAAACTCACAAGCCACTGTTCTGGGTGTCAGTTTTCAGGACCCACTTGACACTCTCAAAGCAGACCAAGTTGGCACTGGTGCCACCTTGCGTCTGGGAGGCATCCTGCGAGAGGCGCAATTCCAGGTGGCACCCGGCTATTAAAGGCGGAATTAACCTAAACCATTTTACAGGCTTTTTCCTTGGGAAACAAAACTCACAAGCCACTGTTCTGGGTGTCAGTTTGCAGGAGCCATCTGGAACTCTCAAACCAGACCAAGTTGGCCCTGGTGCCACCTTGCGTCTTGGAGGCATCCTGCGAGAGGCGCAATTCCAGGACGCACCCGGCAATTTAAGGCCGCAGGATCCTGAACCATTGTACAGGCTTTTTCCCTGGGAAACAAAACTCACAAGCCACTGTTCTGGGTGTCAGTTTTCAGGACCCACTTGACACTCTCAAACCAGACCAAGTTGGCACTGGTGCCACCTTGCGTCTGGGAGGCATCCTGAGAGAGGCGGATCTCCACGTGGCACCCGGCTATTAAAGGCGACATTAACCTAAACCATTTTACAGGCTTTTTCCCTGGGAAAGAAAACTCACAAGCCACTGTTCTGGGTGTCAGTTTTCAGGACGCACTTGGCACTCTTAAACCAGACGAAGTTGGAACTGGTGCCACCTTGTGTATGGGTGGCATCCTGCGAGAGGCGGAATTCCAGGAGGCACCCGGCAATTTAAGGCCTCAGGCCCCTGAACCATTGTACAGGATTTTTCCCTGGGAAACAAAACTCACAAGCCACTGTTCTGGGTGTCAGTTTTCAGGACCCACTTGGCACTCTTAAACCAGACCAAGTTGGAACTGGTGCCACCTTGCGTCTGGGAGGCATCCTGCGAGTGGCCGAAATCCAGGAGGCACCCGGCAATTTCAGGCCTCAGGCCCCTGAACCATTGTACAGGCTTTTTCCCTGGGAAACAAAACTCACAAGCCACTGTTCTGGGTGTCAGTTTTCAGGACCCACTTGACACTCTCAAAGCAGACCAAGTTGGCACTGGTGTTGCTTAGCGTCTGGGAAACATCTGGCGTGACGCGGAATTCCAGGAGGCGCCCCGCAATTTAAGGCCGCAGGACCCTGAACCATTGTACAGGCTTTTTCCCTGGGAAACAAAACTCACAAGCCACTGTTCTGGGTGTCAGTTTTGAGGACCCACTTGGCACTCTCAAACCAGACCAAGTTGGCACTGGTGCCACCTTGCGTCTGGGAGGCATCCTGCGAGAGGCGGATCTCCAGGAGGCACCCGGCAATTTAAGGCCGCAGGACCCAAAACCATTCTACAGGCTTTTTCCCTGGAAAAAAAAATTCAGAAGCCACTGTTCTGGGTGTCAGTTTACAGGACCCACTTGGCACTCTCAAACCAGACCAAGTTTGCACTGGTGCCACCTTGCGTCTGGGAGGCATCCTGCAAGACGCCGAATTCCAGGAGGCACCCGGCAATTTAAGGCCTCAGGCCTCTGAACCATTGTACAGGCTTTTCCCCTGGGAAACCAAACTCACAAGCCACTGTTCTGGGTGTCAGTTTTCAGGACCCACTTGACACTCTCATACCAGACCAAGTTGGCACTGGTGCCACCTTGCGTCTGGGGGGCATCCTGCGAGAGGCGGATCTCCAGGTGGCACCCGGCTATTAAATGCGGCATTACCTAAACCATTTTACAGGCTTTTTCCCTGGGAAACAAAACTCACAAGCCACTGTTCTGGGTGTCAGTTTGCAGGAGCCACCTGTCACTCTCAAACCAGACCAAGCTTGCACTGCTGTCACCTTGCGTCTGGGAGATATCCTGCGAGTGGTGCAATTCCAGGAGGCACCCGGCAATTTAAGGCCGCAGGACCCTGAACCATTGTACAGGCTTTTTCCCTGGGAAACAAAACTCACAAGCCACTGTTCTGGGTGTCAGTTTGCAGGAGCCACCTGGCACTCTTAAACCAGACAAAGTTGGCACTGGTGCCGCCTTGTTTCTGGGAGGCATCCTGCGAGAGGCCGAATTCCAGGAGGCACCCGGCAATTTAAGGCCGCAGGACCCTGAACCATTGTACAGGCTTTTTCCCTGGGAAACAAAACTCACAAGCCACTCTTCTGGGTGTCAGTTTGCAGGACCCACTTGGCACTCTTAAACCAGGCCAAGTTGGCACTGGTGTCATGTTGCGCCTGGGAGGCATCCTGTGAGAGGCGGATCTCCAGGAGGCACCCGGCAATTTAAGGCCTCAGGCCCCTGAACCATTTTACAGGCTTTTTCCCTGGGAAACAAAACTCACAAGCCACTGTTCTGGGTGTCAGTTTTCAGGACCCACTTGGCACTCTTAAACCAGACCAAGTTGGAACTGGTGCCACCTTGCGTCTGGGAGATATCCTGCGAGTGGCCGAATTCCAGGAGGCACCCGGCAATTTAAGGCCTCAGGCCCCTGAACCATTGTACAGGCTTTTTCCCTGGGAAACAAAACTCACAAGCCACTGTTCTGGGTGTCAGTTTTCAGGACCCATTTGGCACTCTCAAACAAGACCAAGTTGGCACTGGTGCCACCTTGCGTCTGGGAGGCATCCTGCGAGAGGCGAAATTCCAGGAGGCACCTAGCAATTTAAGGCCGCAGGACCCAAAACCATTCTACAGGCTTTTTCCCTGGGAAACAAAATTCAGAAGCCACTGTTCTGGGTGTCAGTTTACAGGACCCACTTGGCACTCTCAAACCAGACCAAGTTTGCACTGGTGCCACCTTGCGTGTGGGAGGCATCCTGCAAGACGCCGAATTCCAGGAGGCACCCGGCAATTTAAGGCCTCAGGCCCCTGAACCATTGTACAGGCTTTTCCCCTGGGAAACAAAACTCACAAGCCACTGTTCTGGGTGTCAGTTTTCAGGACCCACTTGACACTCTCAAACCAGACCAAGTTGGCACTGGTGCCACCTTACGTCTGGGAGGCATCCTGCGAGAGGCGGATCTACAGGTGGCACCCGGCTATTAAAGGCGGCATTACCTAAACCATTTTACAGGCTTTTTCCCTGGGAAACAAAACTCACAAGCCACAGTTCTGGGTGTCAGTTTTCAGGACCCACTTGGCACTCTCAAACCAGACCAAGTTGGCACTGGTGCCACCTTGCGTCTGGGAGGCATCCTGCGAGAGGCGGATCTCCAGGTGGCACCCGGCTATTAAAGGCGACATTAACCTAAACCATTTTACAGGCTTTTTCCCTGGGAAAGAAAACTCACAAGCCACTGTTCTGGGTGTCAGTTTTCAGGACCCACTTGGCACTCTTAAACCAGACGAAATTGGAATTGGTGCCACCTTGCGTCTGGGAGGCATCCGGCGAGAGGCACAATTCAAGGAGGCACCCGGCAATTTAAGGCCTCAGGCCCCTGAACCATTGTACAGGATTTTTCCCTGGGAAACAAAACTCACAAGCCACTGTTCTGGGTGTCAGTTTTCAGGACCCACTTGGCACTCTTAAACCAGATGAAGTTGGAACTGGTGCCACCTTGCGTCTGGGAGGCATCCTGCGAGTGGCCGAATTCCAGGAGGCACCCGGCAATTTAAGGCCTCAGGCCCCTGAACCATTGTACAGGCTTTTTCCCTGGGAAACAAAACTCACAAGCCACTGTTCTGGGTGTCAGTTTTCAGGACCCACTTGATACTCTCAAAGCAGACAGAGTTGGCACTGGTGTTGCTTAGCGTCTGGGAAACATCTGGCGTGATGCGGAATTCCAGGAGGCGCCCCGCAATTTAAGGCCGCAGGACCCTGAACCATTGTACAGGCTTTTTCCCTGGAAAAAAAAATTCAGAAGCCACTGTTCTGGATGTCAGTTTGCAGGACCCACTTGGAACTCTCAAACCAGACCAAGTTGGCACTGGTGCCACCTTGCGTCTGGGAGGCATCCTGCGAGAGGCGGAATTCCAGGAGGCACCCGGCAATTTAAGGCCGCAGGACCCAAAACCATTCTACAGGCTTTTTCCCTGGAAAACAAAATTCAGAAGCCACTGTTCTGGGTGTCAGTTTTCAGGACCCACTTGGCACTCTTAAACCAGACCAATTTGGCACTGGTGTTGCTTAGCGTCTGTGAAACATCTGGCGAGAGGCGCAATTCCAGGAGGCACCCGGCAATTTAAGGCCGCAGGACCCTGAACCATTGTACAGGCTTTTTCCCTGGGAAACAAAACTCACAAGCCACTGTTCTGGGTGTCAGTTTTCAGGACCCACTTGACACTCTCAAAGCAGACCAAGTTGGCACTGGTGCCACCTTGCGTCTGGGAGGCATCCTGCGAGAGGCGCAATTCCAGGTGGCACCCGGCTATTAAAGGCGGAATTAACCTAAACCATTTTACAGGCTTTTTCCTTGGGAAACAAAACTCACAAGCCACTGTTCTGGGTGTCAGTTTGCAGGAGCCATCTGGAACTCTCAAACCAGACCAAGTTGGCCCTGGTGCCACCTTGCGTCTGGGAGGCATCCTGCGAGAGGCGCAATTCCAGGACGCACCCGGCAATTTAAGGCCGCAGGATCCTGAACCATTGTACAGGCTTTTTCCCTGGGAAACAAAACTCACAAGCCACTGTTCTGGGTGTCAGTTTTCAGGACCCACTTGGCACTCTCAAACCAGACCAAGTTGGCACTGGTGCCACTTAGCGTCTGGGAGGCATCCTGCGAGAGGCGGAATTCCAGGAGGCACCCGGCAATTTAAGGCCGCAGGACCCAAAACCATTCTACAGGCTTTTTCCCTGGAAAAAAAAATTCAGAAGCCACTGTCCTGGGTGTCAGTTTTCAGGACCCACTTGGCACTCTCAAACCAGACCAAGTTGGCACTGGTGCCACCTTGCGTCTGGGAGGCATCCTTCGAGAGGCGCAATTCCAGGTGGCACCCGGCTATTAAAGGCGGAATTAACCTAAACCATTTTACAGGCTTTTTCCCTGGGAAACAAAACTCACAAGCCACTGTTCTGGGTGTCAGTTTGCAGGAGCCAACTGGCACTCTCAAACCAGACCAAGTTGGCCCTGGTGCCACCTTGCGTCTGGGAGGCATCCTGCGAGAGGCACAATTCCAGGAGGCACCCGGCAATTTAAGGCCGCAGGATCCTTAACCATTTTACAGGCTTTTTCCCTGGGAAACAAAACTCACAAGCCACTGTTCTGGGTGTCAGTTTTCAGGACCCACTTGACACTCTCAAAGCAGAACATGTTGGCACTGGTGCCACCTTGCGTCTGGGAGGCATCCTGCGAGAGGCGGATCTCCACGTGGCACCCGGCTATTAAAGGCGACATTAACCTAAACCATTTTACAGGCTTTTTCCCTGGGAAACAAAACTCACAAGCCACTGTTCTGGGTGTCAGTTTTCAGGACCCACTTGGCACTCTTAAACCAGACCAAGTTGGAACTGGTGCCACCTTGCGTCTGGGAGGCATCCTGCGAGAGGCCGAATTCCAGGAGGCACCCGGCAATTTAAGGCCTCAGGCCCCTGAACCATTGTACAGGCTTTTTCCCTGGGAAACAAAACTCACAAGCCACTGTTCTGGGTGTCAGTTTTCAGGACCCATTTGGCACTCTCAAACCAGACCAAGTTGGCACTGGTGCCACCTTGCGTCTGGGAGGCATCCTGCGAGAGGCCGAATTCCAGGAGGCACCTAGCAATTTAAGGCCGCAGGACCCAAAACCATTCTACAGGCTTTTTCCCTGGGAAACAAAATTCAGAAGCCACTGTTCTGGGTGTCAGTTTACAGGACCCACTTGGCACTCTCAAACCAGACCAAGTTTGCACTGGTGCCACCTTGCGTCTGGGAGGTATCCTGCAAGACGCCGAATTCCAGGAGGCACCCGGCAATTTAAGGCCTCAGGCCCCTGAACCATTGTACAGGCTTTTCCCCTGGGAAACAAAACTCACAAGCCACTGTTCTGGGTGTCAGTTTTCAGGACCCACTTGGCACTCTCAAACCAGACCAAGTTGGCACTGGTGCCACCTTGCGTCTGGGAGGCATCCTGCGAGAGGCGGATCTCCAGGTGGCACCCGGCTATTAAAGGCGACATTAACCTAAACCATTTTACAGGCTTTTTCCCTGGGAAAGAAAACTCACAAGCCACTGTTCTGGGTGTCAGTTTTCAGGACCCACTTGGCACTCTTAAACCTGACGAAATTGGAACTGGTGCCACCTTGCGTCTGGGAGGCATCCTGCGAGAGGCACAATTCAAGGAGGCACCCGGCAATTTAAGGCCTCAGGCCCCTGAACCATTGTACAGGATTTTTCCCTGGGAAACAAAACTCACAAGCCACTGTTCTGGGTGTCAGTTTTCAGGACCCACTTGGCACTCTTAAACCAGACCAAGTTGGAACTGGTGCCACCTTGCGTCTGGGAGGCATCCTGCGAGTGGCCGAATTCCAGGAGGCACCCGGCAATTAAAGGCCTCAGGCCCCTGAACCATTGTACAGGCTTTTTCCCTGGGAAACAAAACTCACAAGCCACTGTTCTGGGTGTCAGTTTTCAGGACCCACTTGACACTCTCAAAGCAGACAGAGTTGGCACTGGTGTTGCTTAGCGTCTGGGAAACATCTGGCGTGATGCGGAATTCCAGGAGGCGCCCCGCAATTTAAGGCCGCAGGACCCTGAACCATTGTACAGGCTTTTTCCCTGGGAAAGAAAACTCACAAGCCACTGTTCTGGGTGTCAGTTTTGAGGACCCACTTGGCACTCTCAAACCAGACCAAGTTGGCACTGGTGCCACCTTGCGTCTGGGAGGCATCCTGCGAGAGGCGGAATTCCAGGAGGCACCCGGCAATTTAAGGCCGCAGGACCCAAAACCATTCTACAGGCTTTTTCCCTGGAAAAAAAAATTCAGAAGCCACTGTTCTGGATGTCAGTTTGCAATACCCACTTGGAACTCTCAAACCAGACCAAGTTGGCACTGGTGCCACCTTGCGTCTGGGAGGCATCCTGCGAGAGGCGGAATTCCAGGAGGCACCCGGCAATTTAAGGCCGCAGGACCCAAAACCATTCTACAGGCTTTTTCCCTGGAAAACAAAATTCAGAAGCCACTGTCCTGGGTGTCAGTTTTCAGGACCCACTTGGCACTCTTAAACCAGACCAATTTGGCACTGGTGTTGCTTAGCGTCTGTGAAACATCTGGCGAGAGGCGCAATTCCAGGAGGCACCCGGCAATTTAAGGCCGCAGGACCCTGAACCATTGTACAGGCTTTTTCCCTGGGAAACAAAACACACAAGCCACTGTTCTGGGTGTCAGTTTTCAGGACCCACTTGACACTCTCAAAGCAGACCAAGTTGGCACTGGTGCCACCTTGCGTCTGGGAGGCATCCTGCGAGAGGCGCAATTCCAGGTGGCACCCGGCTATTAAAGGCGGAATTAACCTAAACCATTTTACAGGCTTTTTCCTTGGGAAACAAAACTCACAAGCCACTGTTCTGGGTGTCAGTTTGCAGGAGCCATCTGGAACTCTCAAACCAGACCAAGTTGGCCCTGGTGCCACCTTGCGTCTGGGAGGCATCCTGCGAGAGGCGGATCTCCAGGTGGCACCCGGCTATTAAAGGCGACATTAACCTAAACCATTTTACAGGCTTTTTCCCTGGGAAAGAAAACTCACAAGCCACTGTTCTGGGTGTCAGTTTTCAGGACCCACTTGGCACTCTTAAACCAGACGAAGTTGGAACTGGTGCCACCTTGCGTCTGGGAGGCATCCTGCGAGTGGCCGAATTCCAGGAGGCACCCGGCAATTTAAGGCCTCAGGCCCCTGAACCATTGTACAGGCTTTTTCCCTGGGAAACAAAACTCACAAGCCACTGTTCTGGGTGTCAGTTTTCAGGACCCATTTGGCACTCTCAAACCAGACCAAGTTGGCACTGGTGCCACCTTGCGTCTGGGAGGCATCCTGCGAGAGGCGGAATTCCAGGAGGCACCAGGCAATTTAAGGCCGCAGGACCCAAAACCATTCTACAGGCTTTTTCCCTGGGAAACAAAATTCAGAAGCCACTGTTCTGGGTGTCAGTTTACAGGACCCACTTGGCACTCTCAAACCAGACAAAGTTTGCACTGGTGCCACCTTGCGTCTGGGAGGCATCCTGCAAGACGCCGAATTCCAGGAGGCACCCGGCAATTTAAGGCCTCAGGCCCCTGAACCATTGTACAGGCTTTTCCCCTGGGAAACAAAACTCACAAGCCACTGTTCTGGGTGTCAGTTTTCAGGACCCACTTGACACTCTCAAACCAGACAAAGTTGGCACTGGTGCCACCTTGCGTCTGGGAGGCATCCTGCGAGAGGCGGATCTCCAGGTGGCACCCGGCTATTAAAGGCGGCATTACCTAAACCATTTTACAGGCTTTTTCCCTGGGAAACAAAACTCACAAGCCACAGTTCTGGGTGCCAGTTTGCAGGAGCCACCTGTCACTCTCAAACCAGACCAAGTTGGCACTGGTGCCACCTTGCGTCTGGGAGGCATCCTGCGAGAGGCGGATCTCCAGGTGGCACCCGGCTATTAAAGGCGACATTAACCTAAACCATTTTACAGGCTTTTTCCCTGGGAAACAAAACTCACAAGCCACTGTTCTGGGTGTCAGTTTTCAGGACCCACTTGGCACTCTCAAACCAGACCAAGTTGGCACTGGTGCCACCTTGCGTCTGGGAGGCATCCTTCGAGAGGCGGATCTCCAGGAGGCACCCGGCAATTTAAGTCCGCCGGACCCTGAACCATTGTACAGGATTTTTCCCTGGGAAACAAAACTCACAAGCCACTGTTCTGGGTGTCAGTTT
Source organism: Fringilla coelebs (assembly GCF_963513975.1). Classification (NCBI taxonomy): domain Eukaryota; kingdom Metazoa; phylum Chordata; class Aves; order Passeriformes; family Fringillidae; genus Fringilla; species Fringilla coelebs. The sequence goes on from NC_140048.1 coordinate 2,002,632, forward strand.
CCAGGACCCACTTGGCACTCTTAAACCAGACCAAGTTGGAACTGGTGCCACCTTGCGTCTGGGAGGCATCCTGCGAGTGGCCGAATTCCAGGAGGCACCCGGCAATTTAAGGCCTCAGGCCCCTGAACCATTGTACAGGCTTTTTCCCTGGGAAACAAAACTCACAAGCCACTGTTCTGGGTGTCAGTTTTCAGGACCCACTTGGCACTCTCAAAGCAGACCAAGTTGGCAGTGGTGTTGCTTAGCGTCTGGGAAACATCTGGCGTGATGCGGAATTCCAGGAGGCGCTCCGCAATTTAAGGCCGCAGGGCCCTGAACCATTGTACAGGCTTTTTCCCTGGGAAACAAAACTCACAAGCCACTGTTCTGGGTGTAAGTTTTCAGGACCCACTTGGCACTCTCAAACCAGACCAAGGTTTCACTGGTGCCACCATGCGTCTGGGAGGCATCCTGCGAGAGGCGGAATTCCAGGAGGCACCCGGCAATTTAAGGCCGCATTACCCTGAACCATTGTACAGGCTTTTTCCCTGGGAAACAAAACTCACAAGCCACTGTTCTGGGTGTCAGTTTTCAGGACCCACTTGGCACTCTCAAACCAGACCAAGTTGGCACTGGTGCCACCTTGCGTCTGGGAGGCATCCTGCGAGAGCCGGAATTCCAGGAGGCACCAGGCAATTTAAGGCCGCAGGATCCAAAACCATTCTACAGGCTTTTTCCCTGGAAAAAAAAATTCAGAAGCCACTGTTCTCGGTGTCAGTTTACAGGACCCACTTGGCACTCTCAAACCAGACCAAGTTTGCACTGGTGCCACCTTGCGTCTGGGAGGCATCCTGCAAGACGCCGAATTCCAGGAGGCACCCGGCAATTTAAGGCCTCAGGCCCCTGAACCATTGTACAGGCTTTTTCCCTGGGAAACAAAACTCACAAGCCACTGTTCTGGGTGTCTGTTTTCAGGACCCACTTGACACTCTCAAAGCAGACCAAGTTGGCACTGGTGCCACCTTGCGTCTGGGAGGCATCCTGCGAGAGGCGGATCTCCAGGTGGCACCCGGCTATTAAGGGCGGCATTACCTAAACCATTGTACAGGCTTTTTCCCTGGGAAACAAAACTCACAAGCCACTGTTCTGGGTGTCAGTTTGCAGGAGCCACCTGGCACTCTCAAACCAGACCAAGTTGGCACTGGTGCCACCTTGCGTCTGGGAGATATCCTGCGAGAGGCGGAATTCCAGCAGGCACCCGGCAATTTAAGGCCTCAGGCCCCTGAACCATTGTACAGGATTTTTCCCTGGGAAACAAAACTCACAAGCCACTGTTCTGGGTGTCAGTTTTCAGGACCCACTTGGCACTCTTAAACCAGACCAAGTTGGCACTGGTGCCACCTTGCGTCTGGGAGGCATCCTGCGAGAGGTGCAATTCCAGGTGGCACCCGGCAATTTAAGTCCTCAGGCCCCTGAACCATTGTACAGGCTTTTTCCCTGGGAAACAAAACTCACAAGCCACTGTTCTGGGTGACAGTTTTCAGGACCCACTTGACACTCTCAAAGCAGACTAAGTTGGCACAGGTGTTGCTTAGCGTCTGGGAAACACCTGGCGTGATGCGGAATTCCAGGAGGCGCCCCGGAATTTAAGGCCGCAGGACCCTGAACCATTGTACAGGCTTTTTCCCTGGGAAACAAAACTCACAAGCCACTGTTCTGGGTGTCAGTTTTCAGGACCCACTTGGCACTCTCAAACCAGACCAAGTTGGCACTGGTGCCACCTTGCGTCTGGGAGGCATCCTGCGAGAGGCCGAATTCCAGGAGGCACCAGGCAATTTAAGGCCGCAGGACCCAAAACCATTCTACAGGCTTTTTCCCTGGAAAAAAAAATTCAGAAGCCACTGTTCTGGGTGTCAGTTTACATGACCCACTTGGCACTCTCAAACCAGACCAAGTTTGCACTGGTTCCACCTTGCGTCTGGGAGGCATCTTGCAAGACGCCGAATTCCAGGAGGCACCCGGCAATTTAAGGCCTCAGGCCCCTGAACCATTGTACAGGCTTTTCCCCTGGGAAACAAAACTCACAAGCCACTGTTCTGGGTGTCAGTTTTCAGGACCCACTTGACACTCTCAAACCAGACCAAGTTGGCACTGGTGCCACCTTGCGTCTGGGAGGCATCTTGCGAGAGGCGGATCTCCAGGTGGCACCCGGCTATTAAAGGCGGCATTACCTAAACCATTTTACAGGCTTTTTCCCTGGGAAACAAAACTCACAAGCCACTGTTCTGGGTGTCAGTTTGCAGGAGCCACCTGTCACTCTCAAACCAGACCAAGTTTGCACTGGTGCCACCTTGCGTCTGGGAGGCATCCTGCAAGACGCCGAATTCCAGGAGGCACCCGGCAATTTAAGGCCTCAGGCCCCTGAACCATTGTACAGGCTTTTTCCCTGGGAAACAAAACTCACAAGCCACTGTTCTGGGTGTCAGTTTGCAGGAGCCACCGGGCACTCTTAAACCAGACCAAGTTGGCACTGGTGCGACCTTGCGTCTGGGACATATCCTGCAAGAGGTGCAATTCCAGGAGGCACCCGGCAATTTAAGGCCGCAGGACCCTGAACCATTGTACAGGCTTTTTCCCTGGGAAACAAAACTCACAAGCCACGGTTCTGGGTGTCAGTTTCCAGGACCCACCTGGCACTCTTAAACCAGACAAAGTTTGCACTGGTGCCACCTTGTGTCTGAGAGGCATCCTGCGAGAGGCCGAATTCCAGGAGGCACCCGGCAATTTAAGGCCGCAGGACCCTGAACCAATGTACAGGTTTTTTCCCTGGGAAACAAAACTCACAAGCCACTGTTCTGGGTGTCAGTTTGCAGGAGCCACCTGTCACTCTCAAACCAGACCAAGTTTGCACTGGTGCCACCTTGCGTCTGGGAGGCATCCTGCAAGACGCCGAATTCCAGGAGGCACCCGGCAATTTAAGGCCTCAGGCCCCTGAACCATTGTACAGGCTTTTTCCCTGGGAAACAAAACTCACAAGCCACTGTTCTGGGTGTCAGTTTGCAGGAGCCACCGGGCACTCTTAAACCAGACCAAGTTGGCACTGGTGCCACCTTGCGTCTGGGACATATCCTGCAAGAGGTGCAATTCCAGGAGGCACCCGGCAATTTAAGGCCGCAGGACCCTGAACCATTGTACAGGCTTTTTCCCTGGGAAACAAAACTCACAAGCCACTGTTCTGGGTGTCAGTTTCCAGGACCCACCTGGCACTCTTAAACCAGACAAAGTTTGCACTGGTGCCACCTTGTGTCTGAGAGGCATCCTGCGAGAGGCGGAATTCCAGGAGGCACCCGGCAATTTAAGGCCGCAGGACCATGAACCAATGTACAGGTTTTTTCCCTGGGAAACAAAACTCACAAGCCACTGTTCTGGGTGTCAGTTTTCAGGACCCACTTGGCACTCTCAAACCAGACCAAGTTGGCACTGGTGCCACCTTGCGTCTGGGAGGCATCCTGCGAGAGGCCGAATTCCAGGAGGCACCCGGCAATTTAAGGCCGCAGGGCCCTGAACCATTGTACAGGCTTTTTCCCTGGGAAACAAAACTCACAAGCCACTGTTCTGGGTGTCAGTTTTCAGGACCCACTTGGCACTCTCAAAGCAGACAAAGTTGGCACTGGTGCCACCTTGAGTCTGGGAGGCATCTTGCAAGACACCGAATTCCAGAAGGCACCCGGCAATTTAAGGCCGCAGGCCCCTGAACCATTGTACAGCCTTTTTCCCTGGGAAACAAAACTCACAAGCCACTGTTCTGGGTGTCAGTTTGCAGGAGCCACCTGGCACTCTCAAACCAGACCAAGTTGGCACTGGTGCCACCTTGCGTCTGGGAGATATCCTGCGAGAGGTGCAATTCCAGGAGGCACCCGGCAATTTAAGGCCGCAGGACCCTGAACCATTGTACAGGCTTTTTCCCTGGGAAACAAAATCACAAGCCACTGTTCTGGGTGTCAGTTTCCAGGACCCACTTGGCACTCTTAAACCAGACCAAGTTGGCACTGGTGTTGCTTAGCGTCTGGGAAACATCTGGTGAGATGCGGAATTCAAGGAGGCACCCGGCAATTTAAGGCCGCAGGACCCTGAACAATTGTACAGGATTTTTCCCTGGGAAACAAAACTCACAAGCCACTGTTCTGGGTGTCAGTTTTCAGGACCCACTTGGCACTCCTAAACCAGACCAAGTTGGAACTGGTGCCACCTTGCGTCTGGGAGGCATCCTGCGAGAGGTGCAATTCCAGGTGGCACCCGGCAATTTAAGTCCTCAGGCCCCTGAACCATTGTACAGGCTTTTTCCCTGGGAAACAAAACTCACAAGCCACTGTTCTGGGTGACAGTTTTCAGGACCCACTTGACACTCTCAAAGCAGACTAAGTTGGCACTGGTGTTGCTTAGCGTCTGGGAAACACCTGGCGTGATGCGGAATTCCAGGAGGCGCCCCGGAATTTAAGGCCGCAGGACCCTGAACCATTGTACAGGCTTTTTCCCTGGGAAACAAAACTCACAAGCCACTGTTCTGGGTGTCAGTTTGCAGGACCCACTTGGCACTCTCAAACCAGACCAAGTTGGCACTGGTGCCACCTTGCGTCTGGGAGGCATCCTGCGAGAGGCCGAATTCCAGGAGGCACCAGGCAATTTAAGGCCGCAGGACCCAAAACCATTCTACAGGCTTTTTCCCTGGAAAAAAAAATTCAGAAGCCACTGTTCTGGGTGTCAGTTTACATGACCCACTTGGCACTCTCAAACCAGACCAAGTTTGCACTGGTTCCACCTTGCGTCTGGGAGGCATCTTGCAAGACGCCGAATTCCAGGAGGCACCCGGCAATTTAAGGCCTCAGGCCCCTGAACCATTGTACAGGCTTCTCCCCTGGGAAACAAAACTCACAAGCCACTGTTCTGGGTGTCAGTTTTCAGGACCCACTTGACACTCTCAAACCAGACCAAGTTGGCACTGGTGCCACCTTGCGTCTGGGAGGCATCCTGCGAGAGGCGGATCTCCAGGTGGCACCCGGCTATTAAAGGCGGCATTACCTAAACCATTTTACAGGCTTTTTCCCTGGGAAACAAAACTCACAAGCCACTGTTCTGGGTGTCAGTTTCCAGGAGCCACCTGTCACTCTCAAACCAGACCAAGTTTGCACTGGTGCCACCTTGCGTCTGGGAGGCATCCTGCAAGACGCCGAATTCCAGGAGGCACCCGGCAATTTAAGGCCGCAGGACCCTGAACCATTGTACAGGCTTTTTCCCTGGGATAGAAAACTCACAAGCCACTGTTCTGGGTGTCAGTTTGCAGGAGCCACCTGGCACTCTTAAACCAGACAAAGTTGGCACTGGTGCCACCTAGCGTCTGGGAGGCATCTTGCAAGACGCCGAATTCCAGGAGGCACCCGGCAATTTAAGGCCTCAGGCCCCTGAACCATTGTACAGGCTTTTTCCCTGGGAAACAAAACTCACAAGCCACTGTTCTGGGTGTCAGTTTGCAGGAGCCACCTGGCACTCTTAAACCAGACCAAGTTGGCACTGGTGCCACCTTGCGTCTGGGATATATCCTGCAAGAGGTGCAATTCCAGGAGGCACCCGGCAATTTAAGGCCGCAGGACCCTGAACCATTGTACAGGCTTTTTCCCTGGGAAACAAAACTCACAAGCCACTGTTCTGGGTGTCAGTTTCCAGGACCCACCTGGCACTCTTAAACCAGACAAAGTTTGCACTGGTGCCACCTTGTGTCTGAGAGGCATCCTGCGAGAGGCCGAATTCCAGGAGGCACCCGGCAATTTAAGGCCGCAGGACCCTGAACCATTGTACAGGTTTTTTCCCTGGGAAACAAAACTCACAAGCCACTGTTCTGGGTGTAAGATTTCAGGACCCACTTGACACTCTCAAAGCAGACCAAGTTGGCACTGGTGCCACCTTGCGCCTGGGAGGCATCCTGTGAGAGGCGGATCTCCAGGAGGCACCCGGCAATTTAAGGCCTCAGGACCCTGAACCATTGTACAGGCTTTTTCCCTGGGAAAGAAAACTCACAAGCCACTGTCCTGGGTGTCAGTTTTCAGGACCCACTTGGCACTCTCAAACCAGACCAAGTTGGCACTGGTGCCACCTTGCGTCTGGGAGGCATCCTGCGAGAGGCAGAATTCCAGGAGGCACCCGGCAATTTAAGGCCGCAGGACCCAAAACCATTGTACAGGTTTTTTCCCTGGGAAACAAAACTCACAAGCCACTGTTCTGGGTGTCAGTTTGCAGGAGCCACCTGGCACTCTCAAACCAGACCAAGTTGGCACTGGTGCCACCTTGCATCTGGGAGATATCCTGCGAGAGGTGCAATTCCAGGAGGCACCCGGCAATTTAAGGCCGCAGGACCCTGAACCATTTTACAGGCTTTTTCACTGGGAAACAAAACTCACAAGCCACTGTTCTGGGTGTCAGTTTCCAGGACCCACCTGGCACTCTTAAACCAGACAAAGTTTGCACTGGTGCCACCTTGTGTCTGAGAGGCATCCTGCGAGAGGCCGAATTCCAGGAGGCACCCGGCAATTTAAGGTCGCAGGACCCTGAACCATTGTACAGGTTTTTTCCCTGGGAAACAAAACTCACAAGCCACTGTTCTGGGTGTCAGATTTCAGGACCCACTTGACACTCTCAAAGCAGACCAAGTTGGCACTGGTTCCACCTTGCGCCTGGGAGGCATCCTGTGAGAGGCGGATCTCCAGGAGGCACCCGGCAATTTAAGGCCTCAGGACCCTGAACCATTGTACAGGCTTTTTCCCTGGGAAAGAAAACTCACAAGCCACTGTCCTGGGTGTCAGTTTTCAGGACCCACTTGGCACTCTCAAACCAGACCAAGTTGGCACTGGTGCCACCTTGCGTCTGGGAGGCATCCTGCGAGAGGCGCAATTCCAGGAGGCACCCGGCAATTTAAGGCCGCAGGACCCAAAACCATTCTACAGGCTTTTTCCCTGGAAAAAAAAATTCAGAAGCCACTGTTCTGGGTGTCAGTTTACATGACCCACTTGGCACTCTCAAACCAGACCAAGTTTGCACTGGTTCCACCTTGCGTCTGGGAGGCATCTTGCAAGACGCCGAATTCCAGGAGGCACCCGGCAATTTAAGGCCTCAGGCCCCTGAACCATTGTACAGGCTTTTCCCCTGGGAAACAAAACTCACAAGCCACTGTTCTGGGTGTCAGTTTTCAGGACCCACTTGACACTCTCAAACCAGACCAAGTTGGCACTGGTGCCACCTTGCGTCTGGGAGGCATCTTGCGAGAGGCGGATCTCCAGGTGGCACCCGGCTATTAAAGGCGGCATTACCTAAACCATTTTACAGGCTTTTTCCCTGGGAAACAAAACTCACAAGCCACTGTTCTGGGTGTCAGTTTGCAGGAGCCACCTGTCACTCTCAAACCAGACCAAGTTTGCACTGGTGCCACCTTGCGTCTGGGAGGCATCCTGCAAGACGCCGAATTCCAGGAGGCACCCGGCAATTTAAGGCCTCAGGCCCCTGAACCATTGTACAGGCTTTTTCCCTGGGAAACAAAACTCACAAGCCACTGTTCTGGGTGTCAGTTTGCAGGAGCCACCGGGCACTCTTAAACCAGACCAAGTTGGCACTGGTGCGACCTTGCGTCTGGGACATATCCTGCAAGAGGTGCAATTCCAGGAGGCACCCGGCAATTTAAGGCCGCAGGACCCTGAACCATTGTACAGGCTTTTTCCCTGGGAAACAAAACTCACAAGCCACGGTTCTGGGTGTCAGTTTCCAGGACCCACCTGGCACTCTTAAACCAGACAAAGTTTGCACTGGTGCCACCTTGTGTCTGAGAGGCATCCTGCAAGAGGTGCAATTCCAGGAGGCACCCGGCAATTTAAGGCCGCAGGACCCTGAACCAATGTACAGGTTTTTTCCCTGGGAAAAAAAACTCACAAGCCACTGTTCTGGGTGTCAGTTTGCAGGAGCCACCTGTCACTCTCAAACCAGACCAAGTTTGCACTGGTGCCACCTTGCGTCTGGGAGGCATCCTGCAAGACGCCGAATTCCAGGAGGCACCCGGCAATTTAAGGCCTCAGGCCCCTGAACCATTGTACAGGCTTTTTCCCTGGGAAACAAAACTCACAAGACACTGTTCTGGGTGTCAGTTTGCAGGAGCCACCGGGCACTCTTAAACCAGACCAAGTTGGCACTGGTGCCACCTTGCGTCTGGGACATATCCTGCAAGAGGTGCAATTCCAGGAGGCACCCGGCAATTTAAGGCCGCAGGACCCTGAACCATTGTACAGGCTTTTTCCCTGGGAAACAAAACTCACAAGCCACTGTTCTGGGTGTCAGTTTGCAGGAGCCACCTGGCACTCTCAAACCAGACCAAGTTTGCACTGGTGCCACCTTGCGTCTGGGAGGCATCCTGCAAGACGCCGAATTCCAGGAGGCACCCGGCAATTTAAGGCCTCAGGCCCCTGAACCATTGTACAGGCTTTTTCCCTGGGAAACAAAACTCACAAGCCACTGTTCTGGGTGTCAGTTTGCAGGAGCCACCGGGCACTCTTAAACCAGACCAAGTTGGCACTGGTGCGACCTTGCGTCTGGGACATATCCTGCAAGAGGTGCAATTCCAGGAGGCACCCGGCAATTTAAGGCCGCAGGACCCTGAACCATTGTACAGGCTTTTTCCCTGGGAAACAAAACTCACAAGCCACGGTTCTGGGTGTCAGTTTCCAGGACCCACCTGGCACTCTTAAACCAGACAAAGTTTGCACTGGTGCCACCTTGTGTCTGAGAGGCATCCTGCGAGAGGCCGAATTCCAGGAGGCACCCGGCAATTTAAGGCCGCAGGACCCTGAACCAATGTACAGGTTTTTTCCCTGGGAAACAAAACTCACAAGCCACTGTTCTGGGTGTCAGTTTGCAGGAGCCACCTGTCACTCTCAAACCAGACCAAGTTTGCACTGGTGCCACCTTGCGTCTGGGAGGCATCCTGCAAGACGCCGAATTCCAGGAGGCACCCGGCAATTTAAGGCCTCAGGCCCCTGAACCATTGTACAGGCTTTTTCCCTGGGAAACAAAACTCACAAGCCACTGTTCTGGGTGTCAGTTTGCAGGAGCCACCGGGCACTCTTAAACCAGACCAAGTTGGCACTGGTGCCACCTTGCGTCTGGGACATATCCTGCAAGAGGTGCAATTCCAGGAGGCACCCGGCAATTTAAGGCCGCAGGACCCTGAACCATTGTACAGGCTTTTTCCCTGGGAAACAAAACTCACAAGCCACTGTTCTGGGTGTCAGTTTCCAGGACCCACCTGGCACTCTTAAACCAGACAAAGTTTGCACTGGTGCCACCTTGTGTCTGAGAGGCATCCTGCGAGAGGCGGAATTCCAGGAGGCACCCGGCAATTTAAGGCCGCAGGACCATGAACCAATGTACAGGTTTTTTCCCTGGGAAACAAAACTCACAAGCCACTGTTCTGGGTGTCAGTTTTCAGGACCCACTTGGCACTCTCAAACCAGACCAAGTTGGCACTGGTGCCACCTTGCGTCTGGGAGGCATCCTGCGAGAGGCCGAATTCCAGGAGGCACCCGGCAATTTAAGGCCGCAGGGCCCTGAACCATTGTACAGGCTTTTTCCCTGGGAAACAAAACTCACAAGCCACTGTTCTGGGTGTCAGTTTTCAGGACCCACTTGGCACTCTCAAAGCAGACAAAGTTGGCACTGGTGCCACCTTGAGTCTGGGAGGCATCTTGCAAGACACCGAATTCCAGAAGGCACCCGGCAATTTAAGGCCGCAGGCCCCTGAACCATTGTACAGCCTTTTTCCCTGGGAAACAAAACTCACAAGCCACTGTTCTGGGTGTCAGTTTGCAGGAGCCACCTGGCACTCTCAAACCAGACCAAGTTGGCACTGGTGCCACCTTGCGTCTGGGAGATATCCTGCGAGAGGTGCAATTCCAGGAGGCACCCGGCAATTTAAGGCCGCAGGACCCTGAACCATTGTACAGGCTTTTTCCCTGGGAAACAAAATCACAAGCCACTGTTCTGGGTGTCAGTTTCCAGGACCCACTTGGCACTCTTAAACCAGACCAAGTTGGCACTGGTGTTGCTTAGCGTCTGGGAAACATCTGGTGAGATGCGGAATTCAAGGAGGCACCCGGCAATTTAAGGCCGCAGGACCCTGAACAATTGTACAGGATTTTTCCCTGGGAAACAAAACTCACAAGCCACTGTTCTGGGTGTCAGTTTTCAGGACCCACTTGGCACTCCTAAACCAGACCAAGTTGGAACTGGTGCCACCTTGCGTCTGGGAGGCATCCTGCGAGAGGTGCAATTCCAGGTGGCACCCGGCAATTTAAGTCCTCAGGCCCCTGAACCATTGTACAGGCTTTTTCCCTGGGAAACAAAACTCACAAGCCACTGTTCTGGGTGACAGTTTTCAGGACCCACTTGACACTCTCAAAGCAGACTAAGTTGGCACTGGTGTTGCTTAGCGTCTGGGAAACACCTGGCGTGATGCGGAATTCCAGGAGGCGCCCCGGAATTTAAGGCCGCAGGACCCTGAACCATTGTACAGGCTTTTTCCCTGGGAAACAAAACTCACAAGCCACTGTTCTGGGTGTCAGTTTGCAGGACCCACTTGGCACTCTCAAACCAGACCAAGTTGGCACTGGTGCCACCTTGCGTCTGGGAGGCATCCTGCGAGAGGCCGAATTCCAGGAGGCACCAGGCAATTTAAGGCCGCAGGACCCAAAACCATTCTACAGGCTTTTTCCCTGGAAAAAAAAATTCAGAAGCCACTGTTCTGGGTGTCAGTTTACATGACCCACTTGGCACTCTCAAACCAGACCAAGTTTGCACTGGTTCCACCTTGCGTCTGGGAGGCATCTTGCAAGACGCCGAATTCCAGGAGGCACCCGGCAATTTAAGGCCTCAGGCCCCTGAACCATTGTACAGGCTTCTCCCCTGGGAAACAAAACTCACAAGCCACTGTTCTGGGTGTCAGTTTTCAGGACCCACTTGACACTCTCAAACCAGACCAAGTTGGCACTGGTGCCACCTTGCGTCTGGGAGGCATCCTGCGAGAGGCGGATCTCCAGGTGGCACCCGGCTATTAAAGGCGGCATTACCTAAACCATTTTACAGGCTTTTTCCCTGGGAAACAAAACTCACAAGCCACTGTTCTGGGTGTCAGTTTCCAGGAGCCACCTGTCACTCTCAAACCAGACCAAGTTTGCACTGGTGCCACCTTGCGTCTGGGAGGCATCCTGCAAGACGCCGAATTCCAGGAGGCACCCGGCAATTTAAGGCCGCAGGACCCTGAACCATTGTACAGGCTTTTTCCCTGGGATAGAAAACTCACAAGCCACTGTTCTGGGTGTCAGTTTGCAGGAGCCACCTGGCACTCTTAAACCAGACAAAGTTGGCACTGGTGCCACCTAGCGTCTGGGAGGCATCTTGCAAGACGCCGAATTCCAGGAGGCACCCGGCAATTTAAGGCCTCAGGCCCCTGAACCATTGTACAGGCTTTTTCCCTGGGAAACAAAACTCACAAGCCACTGTTCTGGGTGTCAGTTTGCAGGAGCCACCTGGCACTCTTAAACCAGACCAAGTTGGCACTGGTGCCACCTTGCGTCTGGGATATATCCTGCAAGAGGTGCAATTCCAGGAGGCACCCGGCAATTTAAGGCCGCAGGACCCTGAACCATTGTACAGGCTTTTTCCCTGGGAAACAAAACTCACAAGCCACTGTTCTGGGTGTCAGTTTCCAGGACCCACCTGGCACTCTTAAACCAGACAAAGTTTGCACTGGTGCCACCTTGTGTCTGAGAGGCATCCTGCGAGAGGCCGAATTCCAGGAGGCACCCGGCAATTTAAGGCCGCAGGACCCTGAACCATTGTACAGGTTTTTTCCCTGGGAAACAAAACTCACAAGCCACTGTTCTGGGTGTAAGATTTCAGGACCCACTTGACACTCTCAAAGCAGACCAAGTTGGCACTGGTGCCACCTTGCGCCTGGGAGGCATCCTGTGAGAGGCGGATCTCCAGGAGGCACCCGGCAATTTAAGGCCTCAGGACCCTGAACCATTGTACAGGCTTTTTCCCTGGGAAAGAAAACTCACAAGCCACTGTCCTGGGTGTCAGTTTTCAGGACCCACTTGGCACTCTCAAACCAGACCAAGTTGGCACTGGTGCCACCTTGCGTCTGGGAGGCATCCTGCGAGAGGCAGAATTCCAGGAGGCACCCGGCAATTTAAGGCCGCAGGACCCAAAACCATTGTACAGGTTTTTTCCCTGGGAAACAAAACTCACAAGCCACTGTTCTGGGTGTCAGTTTGCAGGAGCCACCTGGCACTCTCAAACCAGACCAAGTTGGCACTGGTGCCACCTTGCATCTGGGAGATATCCTGCGAGAGGTGCAATTCCAGGAGGCACCCGGCAATTTAAGGCCGCAGGACCCTGAACCATTTTACAGGCTTTTTCACTGGGAAACAAAACTCACAAGCCACTGTTCTGGGTGTCAGTTTCCAGGACCCACCTGGCACTCTTAAACCAGACAAAGTTTGCACTGGTGCCACCTTGTGTCTGAGAGGCATCCTGCGAGAGGCCGAATTCCAGGAGGCACCCGGCAATTTAAGGTCGCAGGACCCTGAACCATTGTACAGGTTTTTTCCCTGGGAAACAAAACTCACAAGCCACTGTTCTGGGTGTCAGATTTCAGGACCCACTTGACACTCTCAAAGCAGACCAAGTTGGCACTGGTTCCACCTTGCGCCTGGGAGGCATCCTGTGAGAGGCGGATCTCCAGGAGGCACCCGGCAATTTAAGGCCTCAGGACCCTGAACCATTGTACAGGCTTTTTCCCTGGGAAAGAAAACTCACAAGCCACTGTCCTGGGTGTCAGTTTTCAGGACCCACTTGGCACTCTCAAACCAGACCAAGTTGGCACTGGTGCCACCTTGCGTCTGGGAGGCATCCTGCGAGAGGCGCAATTCCAGGAGGCACCCGGCAATTTAAGGCCGCAGGACCCAAAACCATTCTACAGGCTTTTTCCCTGGAAAAAAAAATTCAGAAGCCACTGTTCTGGGTGTCAGTTTACATGACCCACTTGGCACTCTCAAACCAGACCAAGTTTGCACTGGTTCCACCTTGCGTCTGGGAGGCATCTTGCAAGACGCCGAATTCCAGGAGGCACCCGGCAATTTAAGGCCTCAGGCCCCTGAACCATTGTACAGGCTTTTCCCCTGGGAAACAAAACTCACAAGCCACTGTTCTGGGTGTCAGTTTTCAGGACCCACTTGACACTCTCAAACCAGACCAAGTTGGCACTGGTGCCACCTTGCGTCTGGGAGGCATCTTGCGAGAGGCGGATCTCCAGGTGGCACCCGGCTATTAAAGGCGGCATTACCTAAACCATTTTACAGGCTTTTTCCCTGGGAAACAAAACTCACAAGCCACTGTTCTGGGTGTCAGTTTGCAGGAGCCACCTGTCACTCTCAAACCAGACCAAGTTTGCACTGGTGCCACCTTGCGTCTGGGAGGCATCCTGCAAGACGCCGAATTCCAGGAGGCACCCGGCAATTTAAGGCCTCAGGCCCCTGAACCATTGTACAGGCTTTTTCCCTGGGAAACAAAACTCACAAGCCACTGTTCTGGGTGTCAGTTTGCAGGAGCCACCGGGCACTCTTAAACCAGACCAAGTTGGCACTGGTGCGACCTTGCGTCTGGGACATATCCTGCAAGAGCTGCAATTCCAGGAGGCACCCGGCAATTTAAGGCCGCAGGACCCTGAACCATTGTACAGGCTTTTTCCCTGGGAAACAAAACTCACAAGCCACGGTTCTGGGTGTCAGTTTCCAGGACCCACCTGGCACTCTTAAACCAGACAAAGTTTGCACTGGTGCCACCTTGTGTCTGAGAGGCATCCTGCGAGAGGCCGAATTCCAGGAGGCACCCGGCAATTTAAGGCCGCAGGACCCTGAACCAATGTACAGGTTTTTTCCCTGGGAAACAAAACTCACAAGCCACTGTTCTGGGTGTCAGTTTGCAGGAGCCACCTGTCACTCTCAAACCAGACCAAGTTTGCACTGGTGCCACCTTGCGTCTGGGAGGCATCCTGCAAGACGCCGAATTCCAGGAGGCACCCGGCAATTTAAGGCCTCAGGCCCCTGAACCATTGTACAGGCTTTTTCCCTGGGAAACAAAACTCACAAGCCACTGTTCTGGGTGTCAGTTTGCAGGAGCCACCGGGCACTCTTAAACCAGACCAAGTTGGCACTGGTGCCACCTTGCGTCTGGGACATATCCTGCAAGAGGTGCAATTCCAGGAGGCACCCGGCAATTTAAGGCCGCAGGACCCTGAACCATTGTACAGGCTTTTTCCCTGGGAAACAAAACTCACAAGCCACTGTTCTGGGTGTCAGTTTCCAGGACCCACCTGGCACTCTTAAACCAGACAAAGTTTGCACTGGTGCCACCTTGTGTCTGAGAGGCATCCTGCGAGAGGCGGAATTCCAGGAGGCACCCGGCAATTTAAGGCCGCAGGACCCTGAACCAATGTACAGGTTTTTTCCCTGGGAAACAAAACTCACAAGCCACTGTTCTGGGTGTCAGTTTTCAGGACCCACTTGGCACTCTCAAACCAGACCAAGTTGGCACTGGTGCCACCTTGCGTCTGGGAGGCATCCTGCGAGAGGCCGAATTCCAGGAGGCACCCGGCAATTTAAGGCCGCAGGGCCCTGAACCATTGTACAGGCTTTTTCCCTGGGAAACAAAACTCACAAGCCACTGTTCTGGGTGTCAGTTTTCAGGACCCACTTGGCACTCTCAAAGCAGACAAAGTTGGCACTGGTGCCACCTTGAGTCTGGGAGGCATCTTGCAAGACGCCGAATTCCAGAAGGCACCCGGCAATTTAAGGCCGCAGGCCCCTGAACCATTGTACAGCCTTTTTCCCTGGGAAACAAAACTCACAAGCCACTGTTCTGGGTGTCAGTTTGCAGGAGCCACCTGGCACTCTCAAACCAGACCAAGTTGGCACTGGTGCCACCTTGCGTCTGGGAGATATCCTGCGAGAGGTGCAATTCCAGGAGGCACCCGGCAATTTAAGGCCGCAGGACCCTGAACCATTGTACAGGCTTTTTCCCTGGGAAACAAAATCACAAGCCACTGTTCTGGGTGTCAGTTTCCAGGACCCACTTGGCACTCTTAAACCAGACCAAGTTGGCACTGGTGTTGCTTAGCGTCTGGGAAACATCTGGTGAGATGCGGAATTCAAGGAGGCACCCGGCAATTTAAGGCCGCAGGACCCTGAACAATTGTACAGGATTTTTCCCTGGGAAACAAAACTCACAAGCCACTGTTCTGGGTGTCAGTTTTCAGGACCCACTTGGCACTCCTAAACCAGACCAAGTTGGAACTGGTGCCACCTTGCGTCTGGGAGGCATCCTGCGAGAGGTGCAATTCCAGGTGGCACCCGGCAATTTAAGTCCTCAGGCCCCTGAACCATTGTACAGGCTTTTTCCCTGGGAAACAAAACTCACAAGCCACTGTTCTGGGTGACAGTTTTCAGGACCCACTTGACACTCTCAAAGCAGACTAAGTTGGCACTGGTGTTGCTTAGCGTCTGGGAAACACCTGGCGTGATGCGGAATTCCAGGAGGCGCCCCGGAATTTAAGGCCGCAGGACCCTGAACCATTGTACAGGCTTTTTCCCTGGGAAACAAAACTCACAAGCCACTGTTCTGGGTGTCAGTTTGCAGGACCCACTTGGCACTCTCAAACCAGACCAAGTTGGCACTGGTGCCACCTTGCGTCTGGGAGGCATCCTGCGAGAGGCCGAATTCCAGGAGGCACCAGGCAATTTAAGGCCGCAGGACCCAAAACCATTCTACAGGCTTTTTCCCTGGAAAAAAAAATTCAGAAGCCACTGTTCTGGGTGTCAGTTTACATGACCCACTTGGCACTCTCAAACCAGACCAAGTTTGCACTGGTTCCACCTTGCGTCTGGGAGGCATCTTGCAAGACGCCGAATTCCAGGAGGCACCCGGCAATTTAAGGCCTCAGGCCCCTGAACCATTGTACAGGCTTCTCCCCTGGGAAACAAAACTCACAAGCCACTGTTCTGGGTGTCAGTTTTCAGGACCCACTTGACACTCTCAAACCAGACCAAGTTGGCACTGGTGCCACCTTGCGTCTGGGAGGCATCCTGCGAGAGGCGGATCTCCAGGTGGCACCCGGCTATTAAAGGCGGCATTACCTAAACCATTTTACAGGCTTTTTCCCTGGGAAACAAAACTCACAAGCCACTGTTCTGGGTGTCAGTTTCCAGGAGCCACCTGTCACTCTCAAACCAGACCAAGTTTGCACTGGTGCCACCTTGCGTCTGGGAGGCATCCTGCAAGACGCCGAATTCCAGGAGGCACCCGGCAATTTAAGGCCGCAGGACCCTGAACCATTGTACAGGCTTTTTCCCTGGGATAGAAAACTCACAAGCCACTGTTCTGGGTGTCAGTTTGCAGGAGCCACCTGGCACTCTTAAACCAGACAAAGTTGGCACTGGTGCCACCTAGCGTCTGGGAGGCATCTTGCAAGACGCCGAATTCCAGGAGGCACCCGGCAATTTAAGGCCTCAGGCCCCTGAACCATTGTACAGGCTTTTTCCCTGGGAAACAAAACTCACAAGCCACTGTTCTGGGTGTCAGTTTGCAGGAGCCACCTGGCACTCTTAAACCAGACCAAGTTGGCACTGGTGCCACCTTGCGTCTGGGATATATCCTGCAAGAGGTGCAATTCCAGGAGGCACCCGGCAATTTAAGGCCGCAGGACCCTGAACCATTGTACAGGCTTTTTCCCTGGGAAACAAAACTCACAAGCCACTGTTCTGGGTGTCAGTTTCCAGGACCCACCTGGCACTCTTAAACCAGACAAAGTTTGCACTGGTGCCACCTTGTGTCTGAGAGGCATCCTGCGAGAGGCCGAATTCCAGGAGGCACCCGGCAATTTAAGGCCGCAGGACCCTGAACCATTGTACAGGTTTTTTCCCTGGGAAACAAAACTCACAAGCCACTGTTCTGGGTGTAAGATTTCAGGACCCACTTGACACTCTCAAAGCAGACCAAGTTGGCACTGGTGCCACCTTGCGCCTGGGAGGCATCCTGTGAGAGGCGGATCTCCAGGAGGCACCCGGCAATTTAAGGCCTCAGGACCCTGAACCATTGTACAGGCTTTTTCCCTGGGAAAGAAAACTCACAAGCCACTGTCCTGGGTGTCAGTTTTCAGGACCCACTTGGCACTCTCAAACCAGACCAAGTTGGCACTGGTGCCACCTTGCGTCTGGGAGGCATCCTGCGAGAGGCAGAATTCCAGGAGGCACCCGGCAATTTAAGGCCGCAGGACCCAAAACCATTGTACAGGTTTTTTCCCTGGGAAACAAAACTCACAAGCCACTGTTCTGGGTGTCAGTTTGCAGGAGCCACCTGGCACTCTCAAACCAGACCAAGTTGGCACTGGTGCCACCTTGCATCTGGGAGATATCCTGCGAGAGGTGCAATTCCAGGAGGCACCCGGCAATTTAAGGCCGCAGGACCCTGAACCATTTTACAGGCTTTTTCACTGGGAAACAAAACTCACAAGCCACTGTTCTGGGTGTCAGTTTCCAGGACCCACCTGGCACTCTTAAACCAGACAAAGTTTGCACTGGTGCCACCTTGTGTCTGAGAGGCATCCTGCGAGAGGCCGAATTCCAGGAGGCACCCGGCAATTTAAGGTCGCAGGACCCTGAACCATTGTACAGGTTTTTTCCCTGGGAAACAAAACTCACAAGCCACTGTTCTGGGTGTCAGATTTCAGGACCCACTTGACACTCTCAAAGCAGACCAAGTTGGCACTGGTTCCACCTTGCGCCTGGGAGGCATCCTGTGAGAGGCGGATCTCCAGGAGGCACCCGGCAATTTAAGGCCTCAGGACCCTGAACCATTTTACAGGCTTTTTCCCTGGGAAAGAAAACTCACAAGCCACTGTCCTGGGTGTCAGTTTTCAGGACCCACTTGGCACTCTCAAACCAGACCAAGTTGGCACTGGTGCCACCTTGCGTCTGGGAGGCATCCTGCGAGAGGCGAAATTCCAGGAGGCACCCGGCAATTTAAGGCCGCAGGACCCAAAACCATTGTACAGGCTTTTTCCCTGGGAAACAAAACTCACAAGCCACTGTTCTGGGTGTCAGTTTGCAGGACCCACTTGGCACTCTCAAAGCAGACCAAGTTGGCACTGGTGCCACCTTGCGTCTGGGAGGCATCTTGCAAGACGCCGAATTCCAGGAGGCACCCGGCAATTTAAGGCCGCAGGCCCCTGAACCATTGTACAGCCTTTTTCCCTGGGAAACAAAACTCACAAGCCACTGTTCTGGGTGTCAGTTTGCAGGAGCCACCTGGCACTCTCAAACCAGACCAAGTTGGCACTGGTGCCACCTTGCGTCTGGGAGATATCCTGCGAGAGGTGCAATTCCAGGAGGCACCCGGCAATTTAAGGCCGCAGGACCCTGAACCATTGTACAGGCTTTTTCCCTGGGAAACAAAACTCACAAGCCACTGTTCTGGGTGTCAGTTTCCAGGACCCACTTGGCACTCTTAAACCAGACGAAGTTGGAACTGGTGCCACCTTGTGTCTGGGTGGCATCCTGCGAGAGGCGGAATTCCAGCAGGCACCCGGCAATTTAAGGCCGCAGGCCCCTGAACCATTGTACAGGATTTTTCCCTGGGAAACAAAACTCACAAGCCACTGTTCTGGGTGTCAGTTTTCAGGACCCACTTGGCACTCTTAAACCAGACCAAGTTGGAACTGGTGCCACCTTGCGTCTGGGAGGCATCCTGCGAGAGGTGCAATTCCAGGTGGCACCCGGCAATTTAAGTCCTCAGGCCCCTGAACCATTGTACAGGCTTTTTCCCTGGGAAACAAAACTCACAAGCCACTGTTCTGGGTGACAGTTTTCAGGACCCACTTGACACTCTCAAAGCAGACTAAGTTGGCACAGGTGTTGCTTAGCGTCTGGGAAACACCTGGCGTGATGCGGAATTCCAGGAGGCGCCCCGGAATTTAAGGCCGCAGGACCCTGAACCATTGTACAGGCTTTTTCCCTGGGAAACAAAACTCACAAGCCACTGTTCTGGGTGCCAGTTTTCAGGACCCACTTGGCACTCTCAAACCAGACCAAGTTGGCACTGGTGCCACCTTGCGTCTGGGAGGCATCCTGCGAGAGGCCGAATTCCAGGAGGCACCAGGCAATTTAAGGCCGCAGGACCCAAAACCATTCTACAGGCTTTTTCCCTGGAAAAAAAAATTCAGAAGCCACTGTTCTGGGTGTCAGTTTACATGACCCACTTGGCACTCTCAAAGCAGACCAAGTTTGCACTGGTTCCACCTTGCGTCTGGGAGGCATCTTGCAAGACGCCGAATTCCAGGAGGCACCCGGCAATTTAAGGCCTCAGGCCCCTGAACCATTGTACAGGCTTTTCCCCTGGGAAACAAAACTCACAAGCCACTGTTCTGGGTGTCAGTTTTCAGGACCCACTTGACACTCTCAAACCAGACCAAGTTGGCACTGGTGCCACCTTGCGTCTGGGAGGCATCTTGCGAGAGGCGGATCTCCAGGTGGCACCCGGCTATTAAAGGCGGCATTACCTAAACCATTTTACAGGCTTTTTCCCTGGGAAACAAAACTCACAAGCCACTGTTCTGGGTGTCAGTTTGCAGGAGCCACCTGTCACTCTCAAACCAGACCAAGTTTGCACTGGTGCCACCTTGCGTCTGGGAGGCATCCTGCAAGACGCCGAATTCCAGGAGGCACCCGGCAATTTAAGGCCGCAGGACCCTGAACCATTGTACAGGCTTTTTCCCTGGGAAACAAAACTCACAAGCCACTGTTCTGGGTGTCAGTTTGCAGGAGCCACCGGGCACTCTTAAACCAGACCAAGTTGGCACTGGTGCCACCTTGCGTCTGGGACATATCCTGCAAGACGTGCAATTCCAGGAGGCACCCGGCAATTTAAGGCCGCAGGACCCTGAACCATTGTACAGGCTTTTTCCCTGGGAAACAAAACTCACAAGCCACTGTTCTGGGTGTCAGTTTCCAGGACCCACCTGGCACTCTTAAACCAGACAAAGTTTGCACTGGTGCCACCTTGTGTCTGAGAGGCATCCTGCGAGAGGCCGAATTCCAGGAGGCACCCGGCAATTTAAGGCCGCAGGACCCTGAACCAATGTACAGGTTTTTTCCCTGGGAAACAAAACTCACAAGCCACTGTTCTGGGTGTCAGATTTCAGGACCCACTTGACACTCTCAAAGCAGACCAAGTTGGCACTGGTGCCACCTTGCGCCTGGGAGGCATCCTGTGAGAGGCGGATCTCCAGGAGGCACCCGGCAATTTAAGGCCTCAGGACCCTGAACCATTGTACAGGCTTTTTCCCTGGGAAAGAAAACTCACAAGCCACTGTCCTGGGTGTCAGTTTTCAGGACCCACTTGGCACTCTCAAACCAGACCAAGTTGGCACTGGTGCCACCTTGCGTCTGGGAGGCATCCTGCGAGAGGCCGAATTCCAGGAGGCACCCGGCAATTTAAGGCCGCAGGGCCCTGAACCATTGTACAGGCTTTTTCCCTGGGAAACAAAACTCACAAGCCACTGTTCTGGGTGTCAGTTTTCAGGACCCACTTGGCACTCTCAAAGCAGACAAAGTTGGCACTGGTGCCACCTTGAGTCTGGGAGGCATCTTGCAAGACGCCGAATTCCAGGAGGCACCCGGCAATTTAAGGCCGCAGGCCCCTGAACCATTGTACAGCCTTTTTCCCTGGGAAACAAAACTCACAAGCCACTGTTCTGGGTGTCAGTTTGCAGGAGCCACCTGGCACTCTCAAACCAGACCAAGTTGGCACTGGTGCCACCTTGCGTCTGGGAGATATCCTGCGAGAGGTGCAATTACAGGAGGCACCCGGCAATTTAAGGCCGCAGGACCCTGAACCATTGTACAGGCTTTTTCCCTGGGAAACAAAACTCACAAGCCACTGTTCTGGGTGTCAGTTTTCAGGACCCACTTGACACTCTCAAAGCAGACCAAGTTGGCACTGGTGCCACCTTGCGTCTGGGAGGCATCCTGCGAGAGGCGCAATTCCAGGTGGCACCCGGCTATTAAAGGCGGAATTAACCTAAACCATTGTACAGGCTTTTTCCTTGGGAAACAAAACTCACAAGCCACTGTTCTGGGTGTCAGTTTGCAGGAGCCATCTGGCACTCTCAAACCAGACCAAGTTGGCCCTGGTGCCACCTTGCGTCTGGAAGGCATCCCGCGAGAGGCGCAATTCCAGGAGGCACCCGGCAATTTAAGGCCGCCGGATCCTGAACCATTGTACAGGCTTTTTCCCTGGGAAACAAAACTCACAAGCCACTGTTCTGGGTGTCAGTTTTCAGGACCCACTTGACACTCTCAAACCAGACCAAGTTGGCACTGGTGCCACCTTGCGTCTGGGAGGCATCCTGCGAGAGGCCGAATTCCAGGAGGCACCAGGCAATTTAAGGCCGCAGGACCCAAAACCATTCTACAGGCTTTTTCCCTGGAAAAAAAAATTCAGAAGCCACTGTTCTGGGTGTCAGTTTACATGACCCACTTGGCACTCTCAAACCAGACCAAGTTTGACTGGTTCCACCTTGCGTCTGGGAGGCATCTTGCAAGACGCCGAATTCCAGGAGGCACCTGGCAATTTAAGGCCTCAGGCCCCTGAACCATTGTACAGGCTTTTCCACTGGGAAACAAAACTCACAAGCCACTGTTCTGGGTGTCAGTTTGCAGGAGCATCCTGGCACTCTTAAACCAGACAAAGTTGGCACTGGTGCCACCTTGCGTCTGGGAGGCATCCTGCGAGAGGCGGATCTCCAGGTGGCACCCGGCTATTAAAGGCGGCATTACCTAAACCATTTTACAGGCTTTTTCCCTGGGAAACAAAACTCACAAGCCACTGTTCTGGGTGTCAGTTTGCAGGAGCCACCTGTCACTCTCAAACCAGACCAAGTTTGCACTGGTGCCACCTTGCGTCTGGGAGGCATCCTGCAAGACGCCGAATTCCAGGAGGCACCCGGCAATTTAAGGCCGCAGGGCCCTGAACCATTGTACAGGCTTTTTCCCTGGGATAGAAAACTCACAAGCCACTGTTCTGGGTGTCAGTTTGCAGGAGCCACCTGGCACTCTTAAACTAGACAAAGTTGGCACTGGTGCCACCTTGTTTCTGGGAGGCATCCTGCGAGAGGCGGAATTCCAGGAGGCACCCGGCAATTTAAGGCTGCAGGACCCTGAACCATTGTACAGGCTTTTTCCCTGGGAAACAAACCTCACAAGCCACTGTTCTGGGTGTCAGTTTTCAGGACCCACTTGGCACTCTTAAACCAGACCAAGTTGGCACTGGTGCCGTATTGCGTCTGGGAGGCATCCTGCAAGACGCCGAATTCCAGGAGGCACCCGGCAATTTAAGGCCTCAGGCCCCTGAACCATTGTACAGGCTTTTTCCCTGGGAAACAAAACTCACAAGCCACTGTCCTGGGTGTCAGTTTTCAGGACCCACTTGGCACTCTCAAACCAGACCAAGTTGGCACTGGTGCCACTTAGCGTCTGGGAGGCATCCTGCGAGAGGCGGAATTCCAGGAGGCACCCGGCAATTTAAGGCCGCAGGACCCAAAACCGTTCTACAGGCTTTTTCCCTGGAAAACAAAACTCACAAGCCACTGTTCTGGGTGTCAGTTTTCAGGACCCACTTGGCACTCTCAAAGCAGACAAAGTTGGCACTGGTGCCACCTTGCGTCTGGGAGGCATCTTGCAAGACGCCGAATTCCAGGAGGCACCCGGCAATTTAAGGCCGCAGGCCCCTGAACCATTGTACAGCCTTTTTCCCTGGGAAACAAAACTCACAAGCCACTGTTCTGGGTGTCAGTTTGCAGGAGCCACCTGGCACTCTCAAACCAGACCAAGTTGGCAGTGGTGCCACCTTGCGTCTGGGAGATATCCTGCGAGAGGTGCAATTCCAGGAGGCACCCGGCAATTTAAGGCCGCAGGACCCTGAACCATTGTACAGGCTTTTTCCCTGGGAAACAAAACTCACAAGCCACTGTTCTGGGTGTCAGTTTCCAGGACCGACTTGGCACTCTCAAACCAGACCAAGTTGGCACTGGTGTTGCTTAGCGTCTGGGAAACATCTGGTGAGATGCGGAATTCAAGGAGGCACCCAGCAATTTAAGGCCGCAGGACCCTGAACCATTGTACAGGCTTTTTCCCTGGGAAACAAAACTCACAAGCCACTGTTCTGGGTGTCAGTTTTCAGGACCCACTTGACACTCTCAAAGGAGACCAAGTTGGCACTGGTGCCACCTTGCGTCTGGGAGGCATCCTGCGAGAGGCGCAATTCCAGGTGGCACCCGGCTATTAAAGGCGGAATTAACCTAAACCATTGTACAGGCTTTTTCCTTGGGAAACAAAACTCACAAGCCACTGTTCTGGGTGTCAGTTTGCAGGAGCCATCTGGCACTCTCAAACCAGACCAAGTTGGCCCTGGTGCCACCTTGCGTCTGGAAGGCATCCTGCGAGAGGCGCAATTCCAGGAGGCACCCGGCAATTTAAGGCCGCAGGATCCTGAACCATTGTACAGGCTTTTTCCCTGGGAAACAAAACTCACAAGCCACTGTTCTGGGTGTCAGTTTTCAGGACCCACTTGACACTCTCAAACCAGACCAAGCTGGCACTGGTGCCACCTTGCGTCTGGGAGGCATCCTGAGAGAGGCGGATCTCCAGGTGGCACCCGGCTATTAAAGGCGACATTAACCTAAACCATTTTACAGGCTTTTTCCCTGGGAAAGAAAACTCACAAGCCACTGTTCTGGGTGTCAGTTTTCAGGACCCACTTGGCACTCTTAAACCAGACGAAGTTGGAACTGGTGCCACCTTGTGTCTGGGTGGCATCCTGCGAGAGGCGGAATTCCACAGGCACCCGGCAATTTAAGGCCTCAGGCCCCTGAACCATTGTACAGGATTTTTCCCTGGGAAACAAAACTCACAAGCCACTGTTCTGGGTGTCAGTTTTCAGGACCCACTTGGCACTCTTAAACCAGACCAAGTTGGAACTGGTGCCACCTTGCGTCTGGGAGGCATCCTGCGAGTGGCCGAATTCCAGGAGGCACCCGGCAATTTAAGTCCTCAGGCCCCTGAACCATTGTACAGGCTTTTTCCCTGGGAAACAAAACTCACAAGCCACTGTTCTGGGTGTCAGTTTGCAGTAGCCATCTGGCACTCTCAAACCAGACCAAGTTGGCCCTGGTGCCACCTTGCGTCTGGGAGGCATCCTGCGAGAGGCGCAATTCCAGGAGGCACCCGGCAATTTAAGGCCGCAGGATCCTGAACCATTGTACAGGCTTTTTCCCTGGGAAACAAAACTCACAAGCCACTGTTCTGGGTGTCAGTTTTCAGGACCCACTTGACACTCTCAAACCAGACCAAGTTGGCACTGGTGCCACCTTGCGTCTGGGAGGCATCCTGCGAGAGGCGGATCTCCAGGTGGCACCCGGCTATTAAAGGCGACATTAACCTAAACCATTTTACAGGCTTTTTCCCTGGGAAAGAAAACTCACAAGCCACTGTTCTGGGTGTCAGTTTTCAGGACCCACTTGGCACTCTTAAACCAGACGAAGTTGGAACTGGTGCCACCTTGTGTATGGGTGGCATCCTGCGAGATGCGGAATTCCAGCAGGCACCCGGCAATTTAAGGCCTCAGGCCCCTGAACCATTGTACAGCCTTTTTCCCTGGGAAACAAAACTCACAAGCCACTTTTCTGGGTGTCAGTTTTCAGGACCCACTTGGCACTCTTAAACCAGACCAAGTTGGAACTGGTGCCACCTTGCGTCTGGGAGGCATCCTGCGAGTGGCCGAATTCCAGGAGGCACCCGGCAATTTAAGGCCGCAGGATCCTGAACCATTGTACAGGCTTTTTCCCTGGGAAACAAAACTCACAAGCCACTGTTCTGGGTGTCAGTTTTCAGGACCCACTTGACACTCTCAAAGCAGACCAAGCTGGCACTGGTGTTGCTTAGCGTCTGGGAAACACCTGGCGTGATGCAGAATTCCAAGAGGCGCCCCGCAATTTAAGGCCGCAGGACCCTGAACCATTGTACAGGCTTTTTCCCTGGGAAACAAAACTCACAAGCCACTGTTCTGGGTGTCAGTTTTCAGGACCCACTTGGCACTCTCAAACCAGACCAAGTTGGCACTGGTGCCACCTTGCGTCTGGGAGGCATCCTGCGAGAGGCGGAATTCCAGGAGGCACCAGGCAATTTAAGGCCGCAGGACCCAAAACCATTCTACAGGCTTTTTCCCTGGAAAAAAAAATTCAGAAGCCACTGTTCTGGGTGTCAGTTTACATGACCCACTTGGCACTCTCAAACCAGACCAAGTTTGCACTGGTTCCACCTTGCGTCTGGGAGGCATCTTGCAAGACGCCGAATTCCAGGAGGCACCCGGCAATTTAAGGCCTCAGGCCCCTGAACCATTGTACAGGCTTTTCCCCTGGGAAACAAAACTCACAAGCCACTGTTCTGGGTGTCAGTTTTCAGGACCCACTTGACACTCTCAAACCAGACCAAGTTGGCACTGGTGCCACCTTGCGTCTGGGAGGCATCCTGCGAGAGGCGGATCTCCAGGTGGCACCCGGCTATTAAAGGCGGCATTACCTAAACCATTTTACAGGCTTTTTCCCTGGGAAACAAAACTCACAAGCCACTGTTCTGGGTGTCAGTTTGCAGGAGCCACCTGTCACACTCAAACCAGACCAAGTTTGCACTGGTGCCACCTTGCGTCTGGGAGGCATCCTGCAAGACGCCAAATTCCAGGAGGCACCCGGCAATTTAAGGCCGCAGGACCCTGAACCATTGTACAGGCTTTTTCCCTGGGAAAGAAAACTCACAAGCCACTGTTCTGGGTGTCAGTTTGCAGGAGCCACCTGGCACTCTTAAACCAGACAAAGTTGGCACTGGTGCCACCTTGTTTCTGGGAGGCATCCTGCGAGAGGTCGAATTCCAGGAGGCACCCGGCAATTTAAGGCCCTAGGACCCTGAACCATTGTACAGGCTTTTTCCCTGGGAAACAAAACTCACAAGCCACTGTCCTGGGTGTCAGTTTTCAGGACCCACTTGGCACTCTCAAACCAGACCAAGTTGGCACTGGTGCCACTTAGCGTCTGGGAGGCATCCGGCGAGAGGCGGAATTCCAGGAGGCACCCGGCAATTTAAGGCCGCAGGACCCAAAACAGTTCTACAGGCATTTTCCCTGGAAAACAAAATTCAGAAGCCACTGTCCTGGGTGTCAGTTTTCAAGACACACTTGGCACTCTCAAACCAGACCAAGTTGGCACTGGTGCCACCTTGCGTCTGGGAGGCATCCTGCAAGACGCCGAATTCCAGGAGGCACCCGGCAATTTAAGGCCTCAGGCCCCTGAACCATTGTACAGGCTTTTTCCCTGGGAAACAAAACTCACAAGCCACTGTTCTGGGTGTCAGTTTCCAGGACCCACTTGGAACTCTTAAACCAGACCAAGTTGGCACTGGTGTTGCTTAGCGTCTGTGAAACATCTGGCGAGATGCGGAATTCCAGGAGGCACCCGGCAATTTAAGGCCGCAGGACCCTGAACCATTGTACAGGCTTTTTCCCTGGGAAACAAAACTCACAAGCCACTGTTCTGGGTGTCAGTTTTCAGGACCCACTTGACACTCTCAAAGCAGACCAAGTTGGCACTGGTGCCACCTTGCGTCTGGGAGGCATCCTGCGAGAGGCGCAATTCCAGGTGGCACCCGGCTATTAAAGGCGGAATTAACCTAAACCATTGTACAGGCTTTTTCCTTCGGAAACAAAACTCACAAGCCACTGTTCTGGGTGTCAGTTTGCAGGAGCCATCTGGCACTCTCAAACCAGACCAAGTTGGCCCTGGTGCCACCTTGCGTCTGGAAGGCATCCTGCGAGAGGCGCAATTCCAGGAGGCACCCGGCAATTTAAGGCCGCAGGATCCTGAACCATTGTACAGGCTTTTTCCCTGGGAAACAAAACTCACAAGCCACTGTTCTGGGTGTCAGTTTTCAGGACCCACTTGACACTCTCAAACCAGACCAAGCTGGCACTGGTGCCACCTTGCGTCTGGGAGGCATCCTGAGAGAGGCGGATCTCCAGGTGGCACCCGGCTATTAAAGGCGACATTAACCTAAACCATTTTACAGGCTTTTTCCCTGGGAAAGAAAACTCACAAGCCACTGTTCTGGGTGTCAGTTTTCAGGACCCACTTGGCACTCTTAAACCAGACGAAGTTGGAACTGGTGCCACCTTGTGTCTGGGTGGCATCCTGCGAGAGGCGGAATTCCAGCAGGCACCCAGCAATTTAAGGCCTCAGGCCCCTGAACCATTGTACAGGATTTTTCCCTGGGAAACAAAACTCACAAGCCACTGTTCTGGGTGTCAGTTTTCAGGACCCACTTGGCACTCTTAAACCAGACCAAGTTGGAACTGGTGCCACCTTGCGTCTGGGAGGCATCCTGCGAGTGGCCGAATTCCAGGAGGCACCCGGCAATTTAAGTCCTCAGGCCCCTGAATCATTGTACAGGCTTTTTCCCTGGGAAACAAAACTCACAAGCCACTGTTCTGGGTGTCAGTTTTCAGGACCCACTTGACACTCTCAAAGCGGACCAAGTTGGCACTGGTGTTGCTTAGTATCTGGGAAACACCTGGCGTGATGCGGAATTCCAGGAGGCGCCCCGCAATTTAAGGCCGCAGGACCCTGAACCATTGTACAGGCTTTTTCCCTGGGAAACAAAACTCACAAGCCACTGTTCTGGGTGTCAGTTTTCAGGACCCACTTGGCACTCTCAAACCAGACCAAGTTGGCACTGGTGCCACCTTGCGTCTGGGAGGCATGCTGCGAGAGGCCGAATTCCAGGAGGCACCAGGCAATTTAAGGCCGCAGGACCCAAAACCATTCTACAGGCTTTTTCCCTGGAAAAAAAAATTCAGAAGCCACTGTTCTGGGTGTCAGTTTACATGACCCACTTGGCACTCTCAAACCAGACCAAGTTTGCACTGGTTCCACCTTGCGTCTGGGAGGTATCTTGCAAGACGCCGAATTCCAGGAGGCACCCGGCAATTTAAGGCCTCAGGCCCCTGAACCATTGTACAGGCTTTTCCCCTGGGAAACAAAACTCACAAGCCACTGTCCTGGGTGTCAGTTTGCAGTAGCCATCTGGCACTCTCAAACAGGACCAAGTTGGCCCTGGTGCCACCTTGCGTCTGGGAGGCATCCTGCGAGAGGCGCAATTCCAGGAGGCACCCGGCAATTTAAGGCCGCAGGATCCTGAACCATTGTACAGGCTTTTTCCCTGGGAAACAAAACTCACAAGCCACTGTTCTGGGTGTCAGTTTTCAGGACCCACTTGACACTCTCAAACCAGACCAAGTTGGCACTGGTGCCACCTTGCGTCTGGGAGGCATCCTGAGAGAGGCGGATCTCCAGGTGGCACCCGGCTATTAAAGGCGACATTAACCTAAAACATTTTACAGGCTTTTTCCCTGGGAAAGAAAACTCACAAGCCACTGTTCTGGGTGTCAGTTTTCAGGACCCACTTGGCACTCTTAAACCAGACGAAGTTGGAACTGGTGCCACCTTGTGTATGGGTAGCATCCTGCGAGAGGCGGAATTCCAGCAGGCACCCGGCAATTTAAGGCCTCAGGCCCCTGAACCATTGTACAGGCTTTTTCCCTGGGAAACAAAACTCACAAGCCACTGTTCTGGGTGTCAGTTTTCAGGACCCACTTGGCACTCTTAAACCAGACCAAGTTGGAACTGGTGCCACCTTGCGTCTGGGAGGCATCCTGCGAGTGGCCGAATTCCAGGAGGCACCCGGCAATTTAAGGCCGCAGGATCCTGAACCATTGTACAGGCTTTTTCCCTGGGAAACAAAACTCACAAGCCACTGTTCTGGGTGTCAGTTTTCAGGACCCACTTGACACTCTCAAAGCAGACCAAGTTGGCACTGGTGTTGCTTAGCGTCTGGGAAACACCTGGCGTGATGCAGAATTCCAGGAGGCGCCCCGCAATTTAAGGCCGCAGGACCCTGAACCATTGTACAGGCTTTTTCCCTGGGAAACAAAACTCACAAGCCACTGTTCTGGGTGTCAGTTTTCAGGACCCACTTGGCACTCTCAAACCAGACCAAGTTGGCACTGGTGCCACCTTGCGTCTGGGAGGCATGCTGCGAGAGGCGGAATTCCAGGAGGCACCAGGCAATTTAAGGCCGCAGGACCCAAAACCATTCTACAGGCTTTTTCCCTGGAAAAAAAAATTCAGAAGCCACTGTTCTGGGTGTCAGTTTACATGACCCACTTGGCACTCTCAAACCAGACCAAGTTTGCACTGGTTCCACCTTGCGTCTGGGAGGCATCTTGCAAGACGCCGAATTCCAGGAGGCACCCGGCAATTTAAGGCCTCAGGCCCCTGAACCATTGTACAGGCTTTTCCCCTGGGAAACAAAACTCACAAGCCACTGTTCTGGGTGTCAGTTTTCAGGACCCACTTGACACTCTCAAACCAGACCAAGTTGGCACTGGTGCCACCTTGCGTCTGGGAGGCATCCTGCGAGAGGCGGATCTCCAGGTGGCACCCGGCTATTAAAGGCGGCATTACCTAAACCATTTTACAGGCTTTTTCCCTGGGAAACAAAACTCACAAGCCACTGTTCTGGGTGTCAGTTTGCAGGAGCCACCTGTCACTCTCAAACCAGACCAAGTTTGCACTGGTGCCACCTTGCGTCTGGGAGGCATCCTGCAAGACGCCGAATTCCAGGAGGCACCCGGCAATTTAAGGCCGCAGGACCCTGAACCATTGTACAGGCTTTTTCCCTGGGAAACAAAACTCACAAGCCACTGTTCTGGGTGTCAGTTTGCAGGAGCCACCTGGCACTCTCAAACCAGACCAAGTTGGCCCTGGTGCCACCTTGCGTCTGGGAGGCATCCTGCGAGAGGCGCAATTCCAGGAGGCACCCGGCAATTTAAGGCCGCAGGATCCTGAACCATTGTACAGGCTATTTCCCTGGGAAACAAAACTCACAAGCCACTGTTCTGGGTGTCAGTTTTCAGGACCCACTTGACACTCTCAAACCAGACCAAGTTGGCACTGGTGCCACCTTGCGTCTGGGAGGCATCCTGAGAGAGGCGGACCTCCAGGTGGCACCCGGCTATTAAAGGCGACATTACCGTAAACCATTTTACAGGCTTTTTCCCTGGGAAAGCAAACTCACAAGCCACTGTTCTGGGTGTCAGTTTTTAGGACCCACTTGGCACTCTTAAACCAGACGAAGTTGGAACTGGTGCCACCTTGTGTATGGGTGGCATCCTGCGAGAGGCGGAATTCCAGCAGGCACCCGGCAATTTAAGGCCTCAGGCCCCTGAACCATTGTACAGGCTTTTTCCCTGGGAAACAAAACTCACAAGCCACTGTTCTGGGTGTCAGTTTTCAGGACACACTTGGCACTCTTAAACCAGACCAAGTTGGAACTGGTGCCACCTTGCGTCTGGGAGGCATCCTGCGAGTGGCCGAATTCCAGGAGGCACCCGGCAATTTAAGTCTTCAGGCCCATGAACCATTGTACAGGCTTTTTCCCTGGGAAACAAAACTCACAAGCCACTGTTCTGGGTGTCAGTTTTCAGGACCCACTTGGCACTCTCAAACCAGACCAAGTTGGCACTGGTGCCACCTTGCGTCTGGGAGGCATGCTGCGAGAGGCCGAATTCCAGGAGGCACCAGGCAATTTAAGGCCGCAGGACCCAAAACCATTCTACAGGCTTTTTCCCTGGAAAAAAAAATTCAGAAGCCACTGTTCTGGGTGTCAGTTTACATGACCCACTTGGCACTCTCAAACCAGACCAAGTTTGCACTGGTTCCACCTTGCGTCTGGGAGGCATCTTGCAAGACGCCGAATTCCAGGAGGCACCCGGCAATTTAAGGCCTCAGGCCCCTGAACCATTGTACAGGCTTTTCCCCTGGGAAACAAAACTCACAAGCCACTGTTCTGGGTGTCAGTTTTCAGGACCCACTTGACACTCTCAAACCAGACCAAGTTGGCACTGGTGCCACCTTGCGTCTGGGAGGCATCCTGCGAGAGGCGGATCTCCAGGTGGCACCCGGCTATTAAAGGCGGCATTACCTAAACCATTTTACAGGCTTTTTCCCTGGGAAACAAAACTCACAAGCCACTGTTCTGGGTGTCAGTTTTCAGGACCCACTTGGCACTCTTAAACCAGACCAAGTTGGCACTGGTGTTGCTTAGCGTCTGTGAAACATCTGGCGAGATGCGGAATTCCAGGAGGCACCCAGCAGTTTAAGGCCGCAGGACCTGGAATCATTGTACAGGCTTTTGCCCTGGGAAACAAAACTCACAAGCCACTGTTCTGGGTGTCAGTTTTCAGGACCCACTTGGCACTCTCAAACCAGACCAAGTTGGCACTGGTGCCACCTTGCGTCTGGGAGGCATCCTGCAAGAGGCGCAATTCCAGGTGGCACCCGGCTATTAAAGGCGGAATTAATCTAAATCATTTTACAGGCTTTTTCCCTGGGAAACAAAACTCACAAGCCACTGTTCTGGGTGTCAGTTTGAAGGAGCCACCTGGCACTCTCAAACCAGACCAAGTTGGCCCTGGTGCCACCTTGCGTCTGGGAGGCATCCTGCGAGAGGCGCAATTCCAGGAGGCACCCGGCAATTTAAGGCCGCAGGACCCTGAACCATTGTACAGGCTTTTTCCCTGGGAAACAAAACTCACAAGCCACTGTTCTGGGTGTCAGTTTTCAGGACCCACTTGGCACTCTCAAACCAGACCAAGTTGGCACTGGTGCCACCTTGCGTCTGGGAGGCATCCTGAGAGAAGCGGATCTCCAGGTGGCACCCGGCTATTAAAGGCGACATTAACCTAAACCAATTTACAGGCTTTTTCCCTGGGGAAGAAAACTCACAAGCCACTGTTCTGGGTGTCAGTTTGCAGGAGCCATCTGGCACTCTCAAACCAGACCAAGTTGGCACTGGTGCCACCTTGCGTCTGGGAGGCATCCTGCGAGAGGCGCAATTCAAGGAGGCACCCGGCAATTTAAGGACGCAGGCCCCTGAACCATTATACAGGCTTTTTCCCTGGGAAACAAAACTCACAAGCCACTGTTCTGGGTGTCAGTTTTCAGGACCCACTTGGCACTCTCAAACCAGACCAAGTTGGAACTGGTGCCACCTTGCGTCTGGGAGGCATCCTGCGAGTGGCCGAATTCCAGGAGGCACCCGGCAATTTAAGGCCTCAGGCCCCTGAACCATTGTACAGGCTTTTTCCCTGGGAAACAAAACTCACAAGCCACTGTTCTGGGTGTCAGTTTTCAGGACCCACTTGGCACTCTCAAACCAGACCAAGTTGGCACTGGTGCCACCTTGCGTCTGGGAGGCATCCTGCAAGACGCCGAATTCCAGGAGGCACCCGGCAATTTAAGGCCCCAGGCCCCTGAACCATTGTACAGGCTTTTCCCCTGGGAAACAAAACTCACAAGCCACTGTTCTGGGTGTCAGTTTTCAGGACCAACTTGACACTCTCAAAGCAGACCAAGTTGGCACTGGTGCCACCTTGCGTCTGGGAGGCATCCTGCGAGAAGCGGATCTCCAGGTGGCACCCGGCTATTAAAGGCGGCATTACCTAAACAATTTTACAGGCTTTTTCCCTGGGAAACAAAACTCACAAGCCACTGTCCTGGGTGTCAGTTTGCAGGAGACACCTGGCACGCTCAAACCAGCCCAGGTTCGCACTGGTTCCACCTTGCGTCTAGGAGATATCCTGCGAGAGGTGCAATTCCAGGAGGCACCCGGCAATTTAAGGCCTCAGGACCCAAAACCATTCTACAGGCTTTTTCCCTGGAAAACAAAATTCAGAAGCCACTGTTCTGGGTGTCAGTTTGCAGGACCCACTTGGCACTCTCAAACCAGACCAAGTTGGCACTGGTGCCACCTTGCGTCTGGGAGGCATCTTGCAAGACGCCGAATTCCAGGAGGCACCCGGCAATTTAAGGCCGCAGGCCCCTGAACCATTGTACAGCCTTTTTCCCTGGGAAACAAAACTCACAAGCCACTGTTCTGGGTGTCAGTTTTCAGGACCCACTTGGCACTCTTAAACCAGACCAAGTTGGCCCTGGTGCCACCTTGCGTCTGGGAGGCATTTTGCAAGAAGGCGAATTCCCGGAGGCACCTGGCAATTAAAGTCCACAGGACCCTGAATCATTGTACAGGCTTTTTCCCTGGGAAACAAAATTCACAAGCCACTTTTCTGGGTGTCAGTTTTCAGGACCCACTTGGCACTCTTAAACCAGACCAAGTTGGAACTGGTGCCACCTTGCGTCTGGGAGGCATCCTGCGAGTGGCCGAATTCCAGGAGGCACCCGGCAATTTAAGGCCGCAGGATCCTGAACCATTGTACAGGCTTTTTCCCTGGGAAACAAAACTCACAAGCCACTGTTCTGGGTGTCAGTTTTCAGGAGCCACTTGACACTCTCAAAGCAGACCAAGTTGGCACTGGTGTTGCTTAGCGTCTGGGAAACACCTGGCGTGATGCAGAATTCCAGGAGGCGCCCCGCAATTTAAGGCCGCAGGACCCTGAACCATTGTACAGGCTTTTTCCCTGGGAAACAAAACTCACAAGCCACTGTTCTGGGTGTCAGTTTTCAGGACCCACTTGGCACTCTCAAACCAGACCAAGTTGGCACTGGTGCCACCTTGCGTCTGGGAGGCATCCTGCGAGAGGCGGAATTCCAGGAGGCACCAGGCAATTTAAGGCCGCAGGACCCAAAACCATTCTACAGGCTTTTTCCCTGGAAAAAAAAATTCAGAAGCCACTGTTCTGGGTGTCAGTTTACATGACCCACTTGGCACTCTCAAACCAGACCAAGTTTGCACTGGTTCCACCTTGCGTCTGGGAGGCATCTTGCAAGACGCCGAATTCCAGGAGGCACCCGGCAATTTAAGGCCTCAGGCCCCTGAACCATTGTACAGGCTTTTCCCCTGGGAAACAAAACTCACAAGCCACTGTTCTGGGTGTCAGTTTTCAGGACCCACTTGACACTCTCAAACCAGACCAAGTTGGCACTGGTGCCACCTTGCGTCTGGGAGGCATCCTGCGAGAGGCGGATCTCCAGGTGGCACCCGGCTATTAAAGGCGGCATTACCTAAACCATTTCACAGGCTTTTTCCCTGGGAAACAAAACTCACAAGCCACTGTTCTGGGTGTCAGTTTGCAGGAGCCACCTGTCACTCTCAAACCAGACCAAGTTGGCCCTGGTGCCACCTTGCGTCTGGGAGGCATCCTGCGAGAGGCGCAATTCCAGGAGGCACCCGGCAATTTAAGGCCGCAGGATCCTGAACCATTGTACAGGCGTTTTCCCTGGGAAACAAAACTCACAAGCCACTGTTCTGGGTGTCAGTTTTCAGGACCCACTTGACACTCTCAAACCAGACCAAGTTGGCACTGGTGCCACCTTGCGTCTGGGAGGCATCCTGAGAGAGGCGGATCTCCAGGTGGCACCCGGCTATTAAAGGCGACATTAACCTAAACCATTTTACAGGCTTTTTCCCTGGGAAAGAAAACTCACAAGCCACTGTTCTGGGTGTCAGTTTTTAGGACCCACTTGGCACTCTTAAACCAGACGAAGTTGGAACTGGTGCCACCTTGTGTATGGGTGGCATACTGCGAGAGGCGGAATTCCAGCAGGCACCCGGCAATTTAAGGCCTCAGGCCCCTGAACCATTGTACAGGCTTTTTCCCTGGGAAACAAAACTCACAAGCCACTGTTCTGGGTGTCAGTTTTCAGGACCCACTTGGCACTCTTAAACCAGACCAAGTTGGAACTGGTGCCACCTTGCGTCTGGGAGGCATCCTGCGAGTGGCCGAATTCCAGGAGGCACCCGGCAATTTAAGTCTTCAGGCCCATGAACCATTGTACAGGCTTTTTCCCTGGGAAACAAAACTCACAAGCCACTGTTCTGGGTGTCAGTTTTCAGGACCCACTTGGCACTCTCAAACCAGACCAAGTTGGCACTGGTGCCACCTTGCGTCTGGGAGGCATGCTGCGAGAGGCCGAATTCCAGGAGGCACCAGGCAATTTAAGGCCGCAGGACCCAAAACCATTCTACAGGCTTTTTCCCTGGAAAAAAAAATTCAGAAGCCACTGTTCTGGGTGTCAGTTTACATGACCCACTTGGCACTCTCAAACCAGACCAAGTTTGCACTGGTTCCACCTTGCGTCTGGGAGGCATCTTGCAAGACGCCGAATTCCAGGAGGCACCCGGCAATTTAAGGCCTCAGGCCCCTGAACCATTGTACAGGCTTTTCCCCTGGGAAACAAAACTCACAAGCCACTGTTCTGGGTGTCAGTTTTCAGGACCCACTTGACACTCTCAAACCAGACCAAGTTGGCACTGGTGCCACCTTGCGTCTGGGAGGCATCCTGCGAGAGGCGGATCTCCAGGTGGCACCCGGCTATTAAAGGCGGCATTACCTAAACCATTTTACAGGCTTTTTCCCTGCGAAACAAAACTCACAAGCCACTGTTCTGGGTGTCAGTTTGCAGGAGCCACCTGTCACTCTCAAACCAGACCAAGTTTGCACTGGTGCCACCTTGCGTCTGGGAGGCATCCTGCAAGACGCCGAATTCCAGGAGGCACCCGGCAATTTAAGGCCGCAGGACCCTGAACCATTGTACAGGCTTTTTCCCTGGGAAACAAAACTCACAAGCCACTGTTCTGGGTGTCAGTTTGCAGGAGCCACCTGGCACTCTCAAACCAGACCAAGTTGGCACTGGTGCCACTTAGCGTCTGGGAGGCATCCGGCGAGAGGCGGAATTCCAGGAGGCACCCGGCAATTTAAGGCCGCAGGACCCAAAACCGTTCTACAGGCTTTTTCCCTGGAAAACAAAATTCAGAAGCCACTGTCCTGGGTGTCAGTTTTCAGGACCCACTTGGCACTCTCAAACCAGACCAAGTTGGCACTGGTGCCACCTTGCGTCTGGGAGGCATCCTGCAAGACGCCGAATTCCAGGAGGCACCCGGCAATTTAAGGCCTCAGGCCCCTGAACCATTGTACAGGCTTTTTCCCTGGGAAACAAAACTCACAAGCCACTGTTCTGGGTGTCAGTTTGCAGGAGCCACCTGGCACGCTTAAACCAGACCAAGTTGGCACTGGTGCCACCTTGCTTCTGGGAGATATCCTGCGAGAGGTGCAATTCCAGGAGGCACCCGGCAATTTAAGGCCGCAGGACCCTGAACCATTGTACAGGCTTTTTCCCTGGGAAACAAAAGTCACAAGCCACTGTTCTGGGTGTCAGTTTTCAGGACCCACTTGGCACTCTCAAACCAGACCAAGTTGGCACTGGTGCCACCTTGCGTCTGGGAGGCATCCTGCGAGAGGCGGATCTCCAGGTGGCACCCGGCTATTAAAGGCGGCATTACCTAAACCATTTTACAGGCTTTTTCCCTGGGAAACAAAACTCACAAGCCACTGTTCTGGGTGTCAGTTTGCAGGAGCCACCTGTCACTCTCAAACCAGACCAAGTTTGCACTGGTGCCACCTTGCGTCTGGGAGGCATCCTGCAAGACGCCGAATTCCAGGAGGCACCCGGCAATTTAAGGCCGCAGGACCCTGAACCATTGTACAGGCTTTTTCCCTGGGAAACAAAACTCACAAGCCACTGTTCTGGGTGTCAGTTTGCAGTAGCCATCTGGCACTCTCAAACCAGACCAAGTTGGCCCTGGTGCCACCTTGCGTCTGGGAGGCATCCTGCGAGAGGTGCAATTCCAGGAGGCACCCGGCAATTTAAGGCCGCAGGATCCTGAACCATTGTACAGGCTTTTTCCCTGGGAAACAAAACTCACAAGCCACTGTTCTGGGTGTCAGTTTTCAGGACCCACTTGACACTCTCAAACCAGACCAAGTTGGCACTGGTGCCACCTTGCGTCTGGGAGGCATCCTGAGAGAGGGGGATCTCCAGGTGGCACCCGGATATTAAAGGCGACATTAACCTAAACCATTTTACAGGCTTTTTCCCTGGGAAAGAAAACTCACAAGCCACTGTTCTGGGTGTCAGTTTTTAGGACCCACTTGGCACTCTTAAACCAGACGAAGTTGGAACTGGTGCCACCTTGTGTATGGGTGGCATCCTGCGAGAGGCGGAATTCCAGCAGGCACCCGGCAATTTAAGGCCTCAGGCCCCTGAACCATTGTACAGGCTTTTTCCCTGGG
This sequence comes from Fringilla coelebs, assembly GCF_963513975.1. Lineage (NCBI taxonomy): Eukaryota > Metazoa > Chordata > Aves > Passeriformes > Fringillidae > Fringilla > Fringilla coelebs. The sequence goes on from NC_140048.1 coordinate 2,040,003, forward strand.
AAACAAAACTCACAAGCCACTGTTCTGGGTGTCAGTTTTCAGGACCCACTTGGCACTCTTAAACCAGACCAAGTTGGAACTGGTGCCACCTTGCGTCTGGGAGGCATCCTGCGAGTGGCCGACTTCCAGGAGGCACCCGGCAATTTAAGTCTTCAGGCCCATGAACCATTGTACAGGCTTTTTCCCTGGGAAACAAAACTCACAAGCCACTGTTCTGGGTGTCAGTTTTCAGGACCCACTTGGCACTCTCAAACCAGACCAAGTTGGCACTGGTGCCACCTTGCGTCTGGGAGGCATGCTGCGAGAGGCCGAATTCCAGGAGGCACCAGGCAATTTAAGGCCGCAGGACCCAAAACCATTCTACAGGCTTTTTCCCTGGAAAAAAAAATTCAGAAGCCACTGTTCTGGGTGTCAGTTTACATGACCCACTTGGCACTCTCAAACCAGACCAAGTTTGCACTGGTTCCACCTTGCGTCTGGGAGGCATCTTGCAAGACGCCGAATTCCAGGAGGCACCCAGCAATTTAAGGCCTCAGGCCCCTGAACCATTGTACAGGCTTTTCCCCTGGGAAACAAAACTCACAAGCCACTGTTCTGGGTGTCAGTTTTCAGGACCCACTTGACACTCTCAAACCAGACCAAGTTGGCACTGGTGCCACCTTGCGTCTGGGAGGCATCCTGCGAGAGGCGGATCTCCAGGTGGCACCCGGCTATTAAAGGCGGCATTACCTAAACCATTTTACAGGCTTTTTCCCTGGGAAACAAAACTCACAAGCCACTGTTCTGGGTGTCAGTTTGCAGGAGCCACCTGTCACTCTCAAACCAGACCAAGTTTGCACTGGTGCCACCTTTCGTCTGGGAGGCATCCTGCAAGACGCCGAATTCCAGGAGGCACCCGGCAATTTAAGGCCGCAGGACCCTGAACCATTGTACAGGCTTTTTCCCTGGGAAACAAAACTCACAAGCCACTGTTCTGGGTGTCAGTTTGCAGGAGCCACCTGGCACTCTCAAACCAGACCAAGTTGGCACTGGTGCCACTTAGCGTCTGGGAGGCATCCGGCGAGAGGCGGAATTCCAGGAGGCACCCGGCAATTTAAGGCCGCAGGACCCAAAACCGTTCTACAGGCTTTTTCCCTGGGAAACAAAACTCACAAGCCACTGTCCTGGGTGTCAGTTTTCAGGACCCACTTGGCACTCTCAAACCAGACGAAGTTGGAACTGGTGCCACCTTGCGTCTGGGAGGCATCCTGCGAGTGGCCGAATTCCAGGAGGCACCCGGCAATTTAAGGCCTCAGGCCCCTGAACCATTGTACAGGCTTTTTCCCTGGGAAACAAAACTCACATGCCACTGTTCTGGGTGTCAGTTTGCAGGACCCACTTGGCACTCTCAAACCAGACCAAGTTGGCACTGGTGCCACCTTGCGTCTGGGAGGCATCCTGCAAGACGCCGAATTCCAGGAGGCACCCGGCAATTTAAGGCCCCAGGCCCCTGAACCATTGTACAGGCTTTTCCCCTGGGAAACAAAACTCACAAGCCACTGTTCTGGGTGTCAGTTTTCAGGACCCACTTGACACTCTCAAAGCAGACCAAGTTGGCACTGGTGCCACCTTGCGTCTGGGAGGCATCCTGCGAGAGGCGGATCTCCAGGTGGCACCCGGCTATTAAAGGCGGCATTACCTAAACCATTTTACAGGCTTTTTCCCTGGGAAACAAAACTCACAAGCCACTGTCCTGGGTGTCAGTTTGCAGGAGACACCTGGCACGCTCAAACCAGCCCACGTTCGCACTGGTTCCACCTTGCGTCTAGGAGATATCCTGCGAGAGGTGCAATTCCAGGAGGCACCCGGCAATTTAAGGGCTCAAGACCCAAAACCATTCTACAGGCTTTTTCCATGGAAAACAAAATTCAGAAGCCACTGTTCTGGGTGTCAGTTTGCAGGACCCACTTGGCACTCTCAAAGCAGACCAAGTTGGGACTGGTGCCACCTTGCGTCTGGGAGGCATCTTGCAAGACGCCGAATTCCAGGAGGCACCCGGCAATTTAAGGCCGCAGGCCCCTGAACCATTGTACAGCCTTTTTCCCTGGGAAACAAAACTCACAAGCCACTGTTCTGGGTGTCAGTTTTCAGGACCCACTTGGCACTCTTAAACCAGACCAAGTTGGCCCTGGTGCCACCTTGCGTCTGGGAGGCATTTTGCAAGAAGGCGAATTCCCGGAGGCACCTGGCAATTTAAGTCCACAGGACCCTGAATCATTGTACAGGCTTTTTCCCTGGGAAACAAAATTCACAAGCCGCTTTTCTGCGTGTCAGTTTTCAGGACCCACTTGGCACTCTTAAACCAGACCAAGTTGGCACTGGTGTTGCTTAGCGTCTGTGAAACATCTGGCGAGATGCGGAATTCCAGGAGGCACCCAGCAATTTAAGGCCGCAGGACCCGGAATCATTGAACAGTCTTTTGCCCTGGGAAACAAAACTCACAAGCCACTGTTCTGGGTGTCAGTTTTCAGGACCCACTTGACACTCTCAAAGCAGACCAAGTTGGCACTGGTGCCACCTTGCGTCTGGGAGGCATCCTGCGAGAGGCGCAATTCCAGGTGGCACCCGGCTATTAAAGGCGGAATTAATCTAAATCATTTTACAGGCTTTTTCCCTGGGAAACAAAACTCACAAGCCACTGTTCTGGGTGTCAGTTTGAAGGAGCCACCTGGCACTCTCAAACCAGACCAAGTTGGCCCTGGTGCCACCTTGCGTCTGGGAGGCATCCTGCGAGAGGCGCAATTCCAGGAGGCACCCGGCAATTTAAGGCCGCAGGACCCTGAACCATTGTACAGGCTTTTTCCCTGGGAAACAAAACTCACAAGCCACTGTCCTGGGTGTCAGTTTGCAGGAGCCACCTGGCACTCTCAAACCAGACCAAGTTGGCACTGGTGCCACCTTGCGTCTGGGAGGCATCCTGAGAGAAGCGGATCTCCAGGTGGCACCCGGCTATTAAAGGCGACATTAACCTAAACCATTTTACAGGCTTTTTCCCTGGGAAAGAAAACTCACAAGCCACTGTTCTGGGTGTCAGTTTGCAGGAGCCATCTGGCACTCTCAAACCAGACCAAGTTGGCACTGGTGCCACCTTGCGTCTGGGAGGCATCCTGCGAGAGGCGCAATTCAAGGAGGCACCCGGCAATTTAAGGCCGCAGGCCCCTGAACCATTGTACAGGCTTTTTCCCTGGGAAACAAAACTCACAAGCCACTGTTCTGGGTGTCAGTTTTCAGGACCCACTTGGCACTCTCAAACCAGACGAAGTTGAAACTGGTGCCACCTTGCGTCTGGGAGGCATCCTGCGAGTGGCCGAATTCCAGGAGGCACCCGGCAATTTAAGGCCTCAGGCCCCTGAACCATTGTACAGGCTTTTTCCCTGGGAAACAAAACTCACAAGCCACTGTTCTGGGTGTCAGTTTTCAGGACCCACTTGGCACTCTCAAACCAGACCAAGTTGGCACTGGTGCCACCTTGCGTCTGGGAGGCATCCTGCAAGACGCCGAATTCCAGGAGGCACCCGGCAATTTAAGGCCCCAGGCCCCTGAACCATTGTACAGGCTTTTCCCCTGGGAAAGAAAACTCACAAGCCACTGTTCTGGGTGTCAGTTTTCAGGACCCACTTGACACTCTCAAAGCAGACCAAGTTGGCACTGGTGCCACCTTGCGTCTGGGAGGCATCCTGCGAGAGGCGGATCTCCAGGTGGCACCCGGCTATTAAAGGCGGCATTACCTAAACCATTTTACAGGCTTTTTCCCTGGGAAACAAAACTCACAAGCCACTGTCCTGGGTGTCAGTTTGCAGGAGACACCTGGCACGCTCAAACCAGCCCACGTTCGCACTGGTTCCACCTTGCGTCTAGGAGATATCCTGCGAGAGGTGCAATTCCAGGAGGCACCCGGCAATTTAAGGCCTCAGGACCCAAAACCATTCTACAGGCTTTTTCCCTGGAAAACAAAATTCAGAAGCCACTGTTCTGGGTGTCAGTTTTCAGGACCCACTTGGCACTCTCAAACCAGACCAAGTTGGCACTGGTGCCACCTTGCGTCTGGGAGGCATCTTGCAAGACGCCGAATTCCAGGAGGCACCCGGGAATTTAAGGCCGCAGGACCCTGAACCATTGTACAGGCTTTTCCCTGGGAAACAAAACTCACAAGCCACTGTTCTGGGTGTCAGTTTCCAGGACCGACTTGGCACTCTTAAACCAGACCAAGTTGGCACTGGTCTTGCTTAGCGTCTGGGAAACATCTGGTGAGATGCGGAATTCAAGGAGGCACCCGGCAATTTAAGGCCGCAGGACCCTGAACCATTGTACAGGCTTTTTCCCTGGGAAACAAAACTCACAAGCCACTGTTCTGGGTGTCAGTTTTCAGGACCCACTTGGCACTCTCATAGCAGACCAAGTTGGCACTGGTGCCACCTTGCGTCTGGGAGGCATCCTGCGAGAGGCGCAATTCCAGGAGGCAACCGGGCAATTTAAGGCCTCAGGCCCCTGAACCATTGTACAGGCTTTTTCCCTGGGAAAGAAAACTCACAAGCCACTGTTCTGGGTGTCAGTTTTCAGGACCCACTTGGCACTCTCAAACCAGACCAAGGTTGCACTGGTTCCACCTTGCGTCTAGGAGATATCCTGCGAGAGGTGCAATTCCAGGAGGCACCCGGCAATTTAAGGCCTCAGGACCCAAAACCATTCTACAGGCTTTTTCCCTGGAAAACAAAATTCAGAAGCCACTGTTCTGGGTGTCAGTTTGCAGGACCCACTTGGCACTCTCAAACCAGACCAAGTTGGCACTGGTGCCACCTTGCGTCTGGGAGGCATCTTGCAAGACGCCGAATTCCAGGAGGCACCCGGCAATTTAAGGCCGCAGGACCCTGAACCATTGTACAGGCTTTTTCCCTGGGAAACAAAACTCACAAGCCACTGTTCTGGGTGTCAGTTTGCAGGAGCCTCCTGGCACTCTCAAACCAGACCAAGTTGGCACTGGTGCCACCTTGCTTCTGGGAGATATCCTGCGAGAGGTGCAATTCCAGGAGGCACCCGGCAATTTAAGGCCGCAGGCCCCTGAACCATTATACAGGCTTTTTCCCTGGGAAACAAAACTCACAAGCCACTGTTCTGGGTGTCAGTTTCCAGGACCGACTTGGCACTCTTAAACCAGACCAAGTTGGCACTGGTCTTGCTTAGCGTCTGGGAAACCTCTGGTGAGATGCGGAATTCAAGGAGGCACCCGGCAATTTAAGGCCGCAGGACCCTGAACCATTGTACAGGCTTTTTCCCTGGGAAACAAAACTCACAAGCCACTGTTCTGGGTGTCAGTTTTCAGGACCCACTTGGCACTCTCATAGCAGACCAAGTTGGCACTGGTGCCACCTTGCGTCTGGGAGGCATCCTGCGAGAGGCGCAATTCCAGGAGGCAACCGGGCAATTTAAGGCCTCAGGCCCCTGAACCATTTTACAGGCTTTTTCCCTGGGAAAGAAAACTCACAAGCCACTGTTCTGGGTGTCAGTTTTCAGGACCCACTTGGCACTCTCAAACCAGACCAAGGTTGCACTGGTGCCACCATGCGTCTGGGAGGCATCCTGCGAGAGGCGGAATTCCAGCAGGCACCCGGCAATTTAAGGCCGCATTACCCTGAACCATTGTAAAGGCTTTTTCCCTGGGAAACAAAACTCACAAGCCACTGTTCTGGGTGTCAGTTTTCAGGACCCACTTGACACTCTCAAACCAGACCAAGTTGGAACTGGTGCCACCTTGCGTCTGGGAGGCATCCTGCGAGTGGCCGAATTCCAGGAGGCACCCGGCAATTTAAGGCCTCAGGACCCTGAACCATTGTACAGGCTTTTTCCCTGGGAAACAAAACTCACAAGCCACTGTTCTGGGTGTCAGTTTGCTGGAGCCACTTGGAACTCTTAAACCAGACCAAGTTGGCACTGGTGCCACCTTGCGTCTGGGAGGCATCCTGCGAGAGGCGCAATTCCAGGAGACACCCGGCAATTTAAGGCCGCAGGACCCTGAACCATTGTACAGGCTTTTTCCCTGGGAAACAAAACTCACAAGCCACTGTTCTGGGTGTCAGTTTTCAGGACCCACTTGGCACTCTTAAACCAGACCAAGTTGGAACTGGTGCCACCTTGCGTCTGGGAGGCATCCTGCGAGTGGCCGAATTCCAGGAGGCACCCGGCAATTTAAGGCCTCAGGCCCATGAACAATTGTACAGGCTTTTTCCCTGGGAAACAAAACTCACAAGCCACTGTTCTGGGTGTCAGTTTTCAGGACCCACTTGGCACTCTTAAACCAGACCAAGTTGGCACTGGTGCCACCTTGCGTCTGGGAGGCATCCTGCGAGTGGCTGAATTCCAGGAGGCACCCGGCAATTTAAGGCCTCAGGCCCCTGCACCTATGTACAGGCTTTTTCCCTGGGAAACAAAACTCACAAGCCACTGTTCTGGGTGTCAGTTTTCAGGACCCACTAGGCACTCTTAAACCAGACCAAGTTGGCACTGGTGTCATGTTGCGCCTGGGAGGCATCCTGTGAGAGGGGGATCTCCAGGAGGCACCCGGCAATTTAAGGCCTCAGGCCCCTGAACCATTGTACAGGCTTTTTCCCTGGGAAACAAATCTCACAAGCCACTGTTCTGGGTGTCAGTTTGAAGGAGCCACCTGGCACTCTCAAACCAGACCAAGTTGGCACTGGTGCTACCTTGCGTCTGGGAGGCATCCTGCGAGAGGCGCAATTCCAGGAGGCACCCGGCAATTTAAGGCCGTAGGACCCTGAACCATTGTACAGGCTTTTTCCCTGGGAAACAAAACTCACAAGCCACTGTTCTGGGTGTCAGTTTTCAGGACACACTTGACACTCTCAAACCAGACCAAGTTGGCACTGGTATTGCTTAGCGCCTGGGAAACATCTGGCGAGATTCGGAATTCCAGGAGGCATCCGGCAATTTAAGGCCGCAGGACCCTGAACCATTGTACAGGCTTTTTCCCTGGGAAAAAAAACTCACAAGCCACTGTTCTGGGTGTCAGTTTTCAGGACCCACTTGACACTCTCAAAGCAGACCAAGTTGGCACTGGTGCCACCTTGCGTCTGGAAAGCATCTTGCAAGACGCCGAATTCCAGGAGGCACCCAGCATTTTAAGGCCGCAGGACACTGAACCATTGTACAGGCTTTTGCCCTGGGAAACAAAACTCACAAGCCACTGTTCTGGGTGTCATTTTTCAGGACCCACTTGGCACTCTCAAACCAGACCAAGGTGGAAACGGTGTCATTTTGCGTCTGGGAGGCATCCTGCGAGAGGCCGAATTCCAGGAGTCACCCGGCAATTTAAGGCCTCAGGCCCCTGAACCATTATACAGACTTTTTCCCTGGGAAACAAAACTCACAAGCCACTGCTCTGTGTGTCAGTTTTCAGGACCCACTTGGCACTCTCAAACCAGACCAAGTTGGCACTGGTGCCACCTTGCGTCGGGGAGGCATCCTGCGAGAGGCGGAATTCCAGGAGGCACCCGGCAATTTAAGGCCGCAGGACCAAAAACCATTCTACAGGCTTTTTCCTTGGGAAACAAAACTCACAAGCCACTGTTCTGGGTGTCAGTTTTCAGGACCCACTTGGAACTCTTAAACCAGACAAAGTTGGCACTGGTGCCACCTTGCGTCTGGGAGGCGTTTTGCAAGAAGGCGAATTCCCGGAGGCACCTGGCAATTTAAGTCCGCAGGACCCTGAATCATTGTACAGGCTTTTTCCCTGGGAAACAAAACTCACAAGCCACTTTTCTGGGTGTCAGTTTTCAGGACCCACTTGGCACTCTTAAACCAGACCAAGTTGGCACTGGTGTTGCTTAGCGTCTGGGAAACATCTGGTGAGATGCGGAATTCAAGGAGGCACCCGGCAATTTAAGGCCTCAGGCCCCTGAACCATTGTACAGGCTTTTTCCCTGGGAAACAAAACTCACAAGCCACTGTTCTGGGTGTCAGTTTGCAGGACCCACTTGGAACTCTCAAAGCAGACCAAGTGGGCACTGGTGCCATCTTGCGTCTGGGAGGCATCCTGCGAGAGGCGCAATTCCAGGAGGCAACCGGGCAATTTAAGGCCTCAGGCCCCTGAACCATTATACAGGCTTTTTCCCTGGGAAATAAAACTCAAAAGCCACTGTTCTGGGTGTCAGTTTTCAGGACCCACTTGGCACTCTCAAACCAGACCAAGGTTGCACTGGTGCCACCATGCGTCTGGGAGGCATCCTGCGAGAGGCGCAATTCCAGGAGGCACCCGGCAATTTAAGGCCGCATTACCCTGAACCATTGTACAGGCTTTTTCCCTGGAAAACAAAACTCACAAGCCACTGTTCTGGGTATCAGTTTGCAGGACCCACTTGACACTCTCAAACCAGACCAAGTTGGCACTGGTGCCACCTTGCGTCTGGGAGGCATCCTGCGAGAGGCGCAATTCCAGGAGGCACCCGGCTATTAAAGGCGGCATTAAGCTAAACCATTTTACAGGCCTTTTCCCTGGGAAACAAAACTCACAAGCCACTGTTCTGGGTGTCAGTTTTCAGGACCCACTTGGAACTCTTAAACCAGACCATGTTGGAACTGGTGCCACCTTGCGTCTGGGAGGCATCCTGCGAGTGGCCGAATTCCAGGAGGCACCCGGCAATTTAAGGCCTCTGGCCCATGAACAATTGTACAGGCTTTTTCCCTAGGAAACAAAACTCACAAGCCACTGTTCTGGGTGTCAGTTTTCAGGACCCACTTGGCACTCTTAAACCAGACCAAGTTGGCACTGGTGCCACCTTGCGTCTGGGAGGCATCCTGCGAGTGGCCGAATTCCAGGAGGCACCCGGCAATTTAAGGCCTCAGGCCCCTGCACCTATGTACAGGCTTTTTCCCTGGGAAACAAAACTCACAAGCCACTGTTCTGGGGGTCAGTTTTCAGGACCCACTTGACACTCTCAAAGCAGACCAAGTTGGCACTGGTGCCACCTTGCGTCTGGGAGGCATCCTGCGAGAGGCGCAATTCCAGGAGGCACCCAGCAATTTAAGGGCGCAGGGCCCTGAACCATTGTACAGGCTTTTTCCCTGGGAAACAAAACTCACAAGCCACTGTTCTGGGTTTCAGTTTGCAGGAGCCACCTGGCACTCTCAAACCAGACCAAGTTGGCACTGGTGCCACCTTGCGTCTGGGAGGCATCCTGCGAGAGGCGGAATTCCAGGAGGCACCCGGCAATTTAAGGCCTCAGGCCCATGAACAATTGTACAGGCTTTTTCCCTAGGAAACAAAACTCACAAGCCACTGTTCTGGGTGTCAGTTTTCAGGACCCACTTGGCACTCTTAAACCAGACCAAGTTGGCACTGGTGCCACCTTGCGTCTGGGAGGCATCCTGCGAGTGGCCGAATTCCAGGAGGCACCCGGCAATTTAAGGCCTCAGGCCCCTGCACCTATGTACAGGCTTTTTCCCTGGGAAACAAAACTCACAAGCCACTGTTCTGGGTGTCAGTTTTCAGGACCCACTAGGCACTCTTAAACCAGACCAAGTTGGCACTGGTGTCATGTTGCGCCTGGGAGGCATCCTGCGAGAGGGGGATCTCCAGGAGGCACCCGGCAATTTAAGGCCTCAGGCCCCTGAACCATTGTACAGGCTTTTTCCCTGGGAAACAAAACTCACAAGCTACTGTTCTGGGGGTCAGTTTTCAGGACCCACTTGACACTCTCAAAGCAGACCAAGTTGGCACTGGTGCCACCTTGCGTCTGGGAAACATCCTGCGAGAGGCGCAATTCCAGGAGGCACCTGGCAATTTAAGGCCGCAGGGCCCTGAACCATTGTACAGGCTTTTTCCCTGGGAAACAAAACTCACAAGCCACTGTTCTGGGTGTCAGTTTGCAGGAGCCACCTGGCACTCTCAAACCAGACCAAGTTGGCACTGGTGCCACCTTGCGTCTGGGAGGCATCCTGCGAGAGGCGGAATTCCAGGAGGCACCCGGCAATTTAAGGCCGCAGGACCCTGAACCATTGTACAGGCTTTTTCCCTGGGAAACAAAACTCACAAGCCACTGTTCTGGGTGTCATTTTTCAGGACCCACTTGGCACTCTCAAACCAGACCAAGGTGGAAATGGTGTCATTTTGCGTCTGGGAGGCATCCTGCGAGAGGCCGAATTCCAGGAGTCACCCGGCAATTTAAGGCCTCAGGCCCCTGAACCATTATACAGAATTTTTCCCTGGGAAACAAAACTCACAAGCCACTGCTCTGTGTGTCAGTTTTCAGGACCCACTTGGCACTCTTAAACCAGACCAAGTTGGCACTGGTGTTGCTTAGCGTCTGTGAAACATCTGGCGAGATGCGGAATTCCAGGAGGCACCCGGCAATTTAAGGCCGCAGGCCCCTAAACCATTGTACAGGCTTTTCCCCTGGGAAACAAAACTCACAAGCCACTGTTCTGGGTGTCAGTTTTCAGGACCCACTTGACACTCTCAAAGCAGACCAAGTTGGCACTGGTGCCACCTTGCGTCTGGGAGGCATCCTGAGAGAGGCGCAATTCCAGGTGGCACCCGGCTATTAAAGGCGGAATTAACCTAAACCATTTTACAGGCTTTTTCCCTGGGAAACAAAACTCACAAGCCACTGTTCTGGGTGTCAGTTTGAAGGAGCCACCAGGCACTCTCAAACCAGACCAAGTTGGCACTGGTGCCACCTTGCGTCTGGGAGGCATCCTGCGAGAGGCGCAATTCCAGGAGGCACCCGGCAATTTAAGGCCGCAGGACCCTGAACCATTGTACAGGCTTTTTCCCTGGGAAACAAAACTCACAAGCCACTGTTCTGGGTGTCAGTTTTCAAGACGCACTTGACACTCTCAAACCAGACCAAGTTGGCACTGGTGCCACCTTGCGTCTGGGAGGCATCCTGAGAGAAGCGGATCTCCAGGTGGCACCCGGCTATTAAAGGCGACATTAACCTAAACCATTTTACAGGCTTTTTCCCTGGGGAAGAAAACTCACAAGCCACTGTTCTGGGTGTCAGTTTGCAGGAGCCACCTGGCACTCTCAAACCAGACCAAGTTGGCACTAGTGCCACCTTGCGTCTGGGAGGCATCCTGCGAGAGGCGCAATTCCAGGAGGCACCCGGCAATTTAAGGCCGCAGGACCCTGAACCATTGTACAGGCTTTTTCCCTGGGAAACAAAACTCACAAGCCACTGTTCTGGGTGTCAGTTTTCAGGACCCACTTGGCACTCTTAAACCAGACCAAGTGTGAACTGGTGCCACCTTGCGTCTGGGAGGCATCCTGCGAGTGGCCGAATTCCAGGAGGCACCCGGCAATTTAAGGCCTCAGGCCCCTGAACCATTGTACAGGCTTTTTCCCTGGGAAACAAAACACACAAGACACTGTTCTGGGTGTCAGTTTTCAGGACCCACTTGACACTCTCAAAGCAGACCACGTTGGCACTGGTGTTGCTTAGCGTCTGGGAAACATCTGGCGTGATGCGGAATTCCAGGAGGCGCCCCGCAATTTAAGGCCTCAGGCCCCTGAACCATTGTACAGGCTTTTCCCCTGGGAAACAAAACACACAAGCCACTGTTCTGGCTGTCAGTTTTCAGGACCCACTTGACACTCTCAAACCAGACCAAGTTGGCACTGGTGCCACCTTGCGTCTGGGAAGCATCCTGCGAGAGGCTGATCTCCAGGTGGCACCCGGCTATTAAAGGCGGCATTACCTAAACCATTTTACAGGCTTTTTCCCTGGGAAACAAAACTCACAAGCCACTGTTCTGGGTGTCAGTTTGCAGGAGCCACCTGGCACGCTCAAACCAGCCTAAGTTGGCACTGGTGCCACCTTGCGTCTGGGAGATATCCTGCGAGAGGTGCAATTCCAGTAGGCACCCGGCAATTTAAGGCCGCAGGACCCTGAACCATTGTACAGGCTTTTTCCCTGGGAAACAAAACTCACAAGCCACTGTTCTGGGTGTCAGTTTTCAGGACCCACTTAACACACTCAAAGCAGACTAAGTTGGCACTGGTGCCACCTTGCGTCTGGGAGGCATCCTGCGAGAGGCCGAATTCCAGGAGGCACCCGGCAATTTAAGGCATCAGGCCCCTGAACCACTGTACAGGCTTTTTCCCTGGGAAACAAAACTCACAAGCCACTGTTCTGGGTGTCAGTTTTCAGGACCCATTTGGCACTCTTAAACCAGACCAAGTTGGAACTGGTGCCACCTTGCGTCTGGGAGGCATCCTGCGAGAGGCGAATCTCCAGGAGGCACCCGGCAATTTAAGTCCGCAGGACCCTGAACCATTTTACAGGCTTTTTCCCTGGGAAACAAAACTCACAAGCCACTGTTCTGGGTGTCAGTTTGCAGGAGCCACCTGGCACTCTCAAACATTATCAAGTTGGCACTGGTGCCACCTTGCGTCTGGGAGGCATCCTGCGAGAGGCGCAATTCCAGGAGGCACCCGGCAATTTAAGGCCGCAGGACCCTGAACCATTGTACAGGCTTTTTCCCTGGGAAACAAAACTCACAAGCCACTGTTCTGGGTGTCAGTTTGCAGGACCCACTTGACACTCTTAAACCAGACCAAGTTGGCACTGGTGCCACCTTGCGTCTGGGAGGCATCCTGCGAGAGGCGCAATTCCAGGAGGCACCCAGCAATTTAAGGCCTCAGGCCCCTGAACCATTGTACAGGCTATTTCCCTGGGAAACAAAACTCACAAGCCACTGTTCTGGGTGTCAGTTTTCAGGACCCACTTGGCACTCTTAAACCAGACCAAGTTGGCACTGGTGTCATGTTGCGCCTGGGAGGCATCCTGTGAGAGGGGGATCTCCAGGAGGCACCCGGCAATTTAAAGCCTCAGGCCCCTGAACCATTGTACAGGCTTTTTCCCTGGGAAAGAAAACTCACAAGCCACTGTTCTCAGTGTCAGTTTGCAGGAGCCACCTGGCACTCTCAAACCAGACCAAGTTGGCACTGCTGCCACCTTGCGTCTGGGAGGCATCCTGCGAGAGGCGGAATTCCAGGAGTCACCCGGCAATTTAAGGCCTCAGGCCCCTGAATCATTGTACAGGCTTTTTCCCTGGGAAAGAAAACTCACAAGCCACTGTTCTGGGTGTCAGTTTGCAGGAGCCACCTGGCACTCTCAAACCAGACCAAGTTGGCACTGGTGCCACCTTGCGTCTGGGAGGCATCGTGCGAGAGGCGGAATTCCAGGAGGCACCCGGCAATTTAAGGCCTCAGGCCCCTGAACCATTGTACAGGCTTTTTCCCTGGGAAACAAAACTCACAAGCCACTGTTCTGGGTGTCAGTTTGCAGGACCCACTTGGCACTCTTAAACCAGACCAAGTTGGAACTGGTGCCACCTTGCGTCTGGGAGGCATCCTGCGAGTGGCCGAATTCCAGGAGGCACCCGGCAATTTAAGGCCTCAGCCCCTGAACCATTGTACAGGCTTTTTCCCTGGGAAAGAAAACTCACAAGCCACTGTTCTGGGTGTCAGTTTGCAGGAGGCACCTGGCACTCTCAAACCAGACCAAGTTGGCACTGGTGTCATGTTGCGCCTGGGAGGCATCCTGTCAGAGGCGGATCTCCAGGAGGCACCCGGCAATTTAAGGCCGCAGGACCCTGAACCATTGTACAGGCTTTTTCCCTGGGAAAGAAAACTCACAAGCCACTGTTCTGGGTGTCAGTTTTCAGGACCCACTTGACACTCTTAAACAAGACCAAGTTGGCACTGGTGCCACCTTGCGTCTGGGAGGCATCCTGCGAGAGGCGCAATTCCAGGAGGCACCCAGCAATTTAATGCCGCAGGACCCTGAACCATTGTACAGGCTATTTCCGTGGAAAACAAAACTCACAAGCCACTGTTCTGGGTGTCAGTTTTCAGGACCCACTTGGCACTCTTAAACCAGACCAAGTTGGCACTGGTGCCACCTTGTGTCTGGGAGGCATCCTGCGAGAGGCGCAATTCCAGGAGGCACCTGGCAATTTAAGGCCTCAGGCCCCTGAACCATTGTACAGGCTTTTTCCCTGGGAAACAAAACTCACAAGCCACTGTTCTGGGTGTCAGTTTGCAGGAACCACCTGGCACTCTCAAACCAGACCAAGTTGGCACTGGTGCCACCTTGCGTCTGGGAGGCATCCTGCGAGAGGCGCAATTCCAGGAGGCACCCGGCAATTTAAGGCCGCAGGACCCTGAACCATTGTACAGGCTTTTTCCTTGGGAAACAAAACTCACAAGCCACTGTTCTGGGTGTCAGTTTTCAGGACCCACCTGGCACTCTAAACCAGACCAAGTTGGCACTGGTGCAACCTTGCGTCTGGGAGGCATCCTGCGAGAGGCGGATCTCCAGGAGGCACCCGGCTATTAAAGGCGGCATTAACCTTAACCATTTTACATGCTTTTTCCCTTGGAAAGAAAACTCACAAGCCACTGTTCTGGGTGTCAGTTTGCAGGAGACACCTTGCACTCTCAAACCAGACCAAGTTGGCACTGGTGCCACCTTGCGTCTGGGAGGCATCCTGCGAGAGACGCAATTCCAGGAGGCACCCGGCAACTTAAGGCCGCAGGACCCTGAACCATTGTACAGGCTTTTTCCCTGGCAAAGAAAACTCACAAGCCACTGTTCTGGGTGTCAGTTTGCAGGAGCCACCTGGCACTCTTAAACCAGACCAAGTTGGCACTGGTGTCATGTTGCGCCTGGGAGGCATCCTGCGAGAGGGGGATCTCCAGGAGGCACCCGGCAATTTAAGGCCTCAGGCCCCTGAACCATTGTACAGGCTTTTTCCCTGGGAAACAAAACTCACAAGCCACTGTTCTGGGTGTCATTTTTCAGGACCCACTTGGCATTCTCAAACCAGACCAAGGTGGAAATGGTGTCATTTTGCGTCTGGGAGGCATCCTGTAAGACGCCGAATTCCAGGAGGCACCCGGCAATATAAGGCCTCAGGCCCCTGAACCATTGTACAGGCTTTTTCCCTGGGAAACAAAACTCACAAGCCACTGTTCTGGGTGTCAGTTTGCAGGAGCCACCTGGCACTCTTAAACCAGACCAAGTTGGCACTGGTGCCACCTTGCGTCTGGGACATATCCTGCAAGAGGTGCAATTCCAGGAGGCACCCGGCAATTTAAGGCCGCAGGACCCTGAACCATTGTACAGGCTTTTTCCCTGGGAAACAAAACTCACAAGCCACTGTTCTGGGTGTCAGTTTCCAGCACCCACTTGGAACTCTTAAACCAGACCAAGTTGGCACTGGTGTTTCTTAGCGTCTGTGAAACATCTGTCGAGATGCGGAATTCCAGGAGGCACCCGGCAATTTAAGGCCGCAGGACCCTGAACCATTGTACAGGCTTTTTCCCTGGGAAACAAAACTCACAAGCCACTGTTCTGGGTGTCAGTTTTCAGGGCCCACTTGACACTCTCAAAGCAGACCAAGTTGGCACTGGTGCCACCTTGCGTCTGGGAGGCATCCTGCGAGAGGCGCAATTCCAGGTGGCACCCGGCTATTAAAGGCGGAATTAACCTAAACCATTGTACAGGCTTTTTCCTTGGAAAACAAAACTCACAAGCCACTGTTCTGGGTGTCAGTTTGCAGGAGCCATCTGGCACTCTCAAACCAGACCAAGTTGGAACTGGTGCCACCATGCGTCTGGAAGGCATCCTGCGAGAGGCGCAATTCCAGGAGGCACCCGGCAATTTAAGGCCGCAGGATCCTGAACCATTGTACAGGCTTTTTCCCTGGGAAACAAAACTCACAAGCCACTGTTCTGGGTGTCAGTTTTAAGGACCCACTTGACACTCTCAAACCAGACCAAGCTGGCACTGGTGCCACCTTGCGTCTGGGAGGCATCCTGAGAGAGGCGGATCTCCAGGTGGCACCCGGCTATTAAAGGCGACATTAACCTAAACCATTTTAAAGGCTTTTTCCCTGGGAAACAAAACTCACAAGCCACTGTTCTGGGTGTCAGTTTTCAGGACCCACTTGGCACTCTTAAACCAGACGAAGTTGGAACTGGTGCCACCTTGCGTCTGGGTGGCATCCTGCGAGAGGCGGAATTCCAGCAGGCACCCGGCAATTTAAGGCCTCAGGCCCCGGAACCATTGTACAGGATTTTTCCCTGGGAAACAAAACTCACAAGCCACTGTTCTGGGTGTCAGTTTTCAGGACCCACTTGGTACTCTTAAACCAGACCAAGTTGGAACTGGTGCCACCTTGCGTCTGGGAGGCATCCTGCGAGTGGCCGAATTCAAGGAGGCACCCGGCAATTTAAGTCCTCAGGCCCCTGAATCATTGTACAGGCTTTTTCCCTGGGAAACAAAACTCACAAGCCACTGTTCTGGGTGTCAGTTTTCAGGACCCACTTGACACTCTCAAAGCGGACCAAGTTGGCACTGGTGTTGCTTAGTGTCTGGGAAACACCTGGCGTGATGCGGAATTCCAGGAGGCGCCCCGCAATTTAAGGCCGCAGGACCCTGAACCATTGTACAGGCTTTTTCCCTGGGAAACAAAACTCACAAGCCACTGTTCTGGGTGTCAGTTTTCAGGACCCACTTGGCACTCTCAAACCAGACCAAGTTGGCACTGGTGCCACCTTGCGTCTGGGAGGCATGCTGCGAGAGGCGGAATTCCAGGAGGCACCCGGCAATTTAAGGCCGCAGGACCCAAAACCATTCTACAGGCTTTTTCCCTGGAAAAAAAAATTCAGAAGCCACTGTTCTGGGTGTCAGTTTACATGACCCACTTGGCACTCTCAAACCAGACCAAGTTTGCACTGGTTCCACCTTGCGTCTGGGAGGCATCTTGCAAGACGCCGAATTCCAGGAGGCACCCGGCAATTTAAGGCCTCAGGCCCCTGAACCATTGTACAGGCTTTTCCCCTGGGAAACAAAACTCACAAGCCACTGTTCTGGGTGTCAGTTTGCAGTAGCCATCTGGCACTCTCAAACCAGACCAAGTTGGCCCTGGTGCCACCTTGCGTCTGGGAGGCATCCTGCGAGAGGCGCAATTCCAGGAGGCACCCGGCAATTTAAGGCCGCAGGATCCTGAACCATTGTACAGGCTTTTTCCCTGGGAAACAAAACTCACAAGCCACTGTTCTGGGTGTCAGTTTTCAGGACCCACTTGACACTCTCAAACCAGACCAAGTTGGCACTGGTGCCACCTTGCGTCTGGGAGGCATCCTGAGAGAGGCGGATCTCCAGGTGGCACCCGGCTATTAAAGGCGACATTAACCTAAACCATTTTACAGGCTTTTTCCCTGGGAAAGAATACTCACAAGCCACTGTTCTGGGTGTCAGTTTTCAGGACCCACTTGGCACTCTTAAACCAGACGAAGTTGGAACTGGTGCCACCTTGTGTATGGGTGGCATCCTGCGAGAGGCGGAATTCCAGCAGGCACCCGGCAATTTAAGGCCTCAGGCCCCTGAACCATTGTACAGGCTTTTTCCCTGGGAAACAAAACTCACAAGCCACTGTTCTGGGTGTCAGTTTTCAGGACCCACTTGGCACTCTTAAACCAGACCAAGTTGGAACTGGTGCCACCTTGCGTCTGGGAGGCATCCTGCGAGTGGCCGAATTCCAGGAGGCACCCGGCAATTTAAGGCCGCAGGATCCTGAACCATTGTACAGGCTTTTTCCCTGGGAAACAAAACTCACAAGCCACTGTTCTGGGTGTCAGTTTTCAGGACCCACTTGACACTCTCAAAGCAGACCAAGTTGGCACTGGTGTTGCTTAGCGTCTGGGAAACACCTGGCGTGATGCAGAATTCCAGGAGGCGCCCCGCAATTTAAGGCCGCAGGACCCTGAACCATTGTACAGGCTTTTTCCCTGGGAAACAAAACTCACAAGCCACTGTTCTGGGTGTCAGTTTTCAGGACCCACTTGGCACTCTCAAACCAGACCAAGTTGGCACTGGTGCCACCTTGCGTCTGGGAGGCATCCTGCGAGAGGCGGAATTCCAGGAGGCACCAGGCAATTTAAGGCCGCAGGACCCAAAACCATTCTACAGGCTTTTTCCCTGGAAAAAAAAATTCAGAAGCCACTGTTCTGGGTGTCAGTTTACATGACCCACATGGCACTCTCAAACCAGACCAAGTTTGCACTGGTTCCACCTTGCGTCTGGGAGGCATCTTGCAAGACGCCGAATTCCAGGAGGCACCCGGCAATTTAAGGCCTCAGGCCCCTGAAGCATTGTACAGGCTTTTCCCCTGGGAAACAAAACTCACAAGCCACTGTTCTGGGTGTCAGTTTTCAGGACCCACTTGACACTCTCAAACCAGACCAAGTTGGCACTGGTGCCACCTTGCGTCTGGGAGGCATCCTGCGAGAGGCGGATCTCCAGGTGGCACCCGGCTATTAAAGGCGGCATTACCTAAACCATTTTACAGGCTTTTTCCCTGGGAAACAAAACTCACAAGCCACTGTTCTGGGTGTCAGTTTGCAGGAGCCACCTGTCACTCTCAAACCAGACCAAGTTTGCACTGGTGCCACCTTGCGTCTGGGAGGCATCCTGCAAGACGCCGAATTCCAGGAGGCACCCGGCAATTTAAGGCCGCAGGACCCTGAACCATTGTACAGGCTTTTTCCCTGGGAAAGAAAACTCACAAGCCACTGTTCTGGGTGTCAGTTTGCAGGAGCCACCTGGCACTCTTAAACCAGACAAAGTTGGCACTGGTGCCACCTTGTTTCTGGGAGGCATCCTGCGAGAGGTCGAATTCCAGGAGGCACCAGGCAATTTAAGGCCGCAGGACCCAAAACCATTCCACAGGCTTTTTCCCTGGAAAAAAAAATTCAGAAGCCACTGTTCTGGGTGTCAGTTTACATGACCCACTTGGCACTCTCAAACCAGACCAAGTTTGCACTGGTTCCACCTTGCGTCTGGGAGGCATCTTGCAAGACGCCGAATTCCAGGAGGCACCCGGCAATTTAAGGCCTCAGGCCCCTAAACCATTTTACAGGCTTTTCTCCTGGGAAACAAAACTCACAAGCCACTGTTCTGGGTGTCAGTTTGCAGTAGCCATCTGGCACTCTCAAACCAGACCAAGTTGGCCCTGGTGCCACCTTGCGTCTGGGAGGCATCCTGCGAGAGGCCGAATTCCAGGAGGCACTCGGCAATTTAAGGCCGCAGGATCCTGAACCATTGTACAGGCTTTTTCCCTGGGAAACAAAACTCACAAGCCACTGTTCTGGGTGTCAGTTTTCAGGACCCACTTGACACTCTCAAACCAGACCAAGTTGGCACTGGTGCCACCTTGCGTCTGGGAGGCATCCTGAGAGAGGCGGATCTCCAGGTGGCACCCGGCTATTAAAGGCGACATTAACCTAAACCATTTTACAGGCTTTTTCCCTGGGAAAGAAAACTCACAAGCCACTGTTCTGGGTGTCAGTTTTTAGGACCCACTTGGCACTCTTAAACCAGACGAAGTTGGAACTGGTGCCACCTTGTGTATGGGTGGCATCCTGCGAGAGGCGGAATTCCAGCAGGCACCCGGCAATTTAAGGCCTCAGGCCCCTGAACCATTGTACAGGCTTTTTCCCTGGGAAACAAAACTCACAAGCCACTGTTCTGGGTGTCAGTTTTCAGGACCCACTTGGCACTCTTAAACCAGACCAAGTTGGAACTGGTGCCACCTTGCGTCTGGGAGGCATCCTGCGAGTGGCCGAATTCCAGGAGGCACCCGGCAATTTAAGTCTTCAGGCCCATGAACCATTGTACAGGCTTTTTCCCTGGGAAACAAAACTCACAAGCCACTGTTCTGGGTGTCAGTTTTCAGGACCCACTTGGCACTCTCAAACCAGACCAAGTTGGCACTGGTGCCACCTTGCGTCTGGGAGGCATGCTGCGAGAGGCCGAATTCCAGGAGGCACCAGGCAATTTAAGGCCGCAGGACCCAAAACCATTCTACAGGCTTTTTCCCTGGAAAAAAAAATTCAGAAGCCACTGTTCTGGGTGTCAGTTTACATGACCCACTTGGCACTCTCAAACCAGACCAAGTTTGCACTGGTTCCACCTTGCGTCTGGGAGGCATCTTGCAAGACGCCGAATTCCAGGAGGCACCCGGCAATTTAAGGCCTCAGGCCCCTGAACCATTGTACAGGCTTTTCCCCTGGGAAACAAAACTCACAAGCCACTGTTCTGGGTTTCAGTTTTCAGGACCCACTTGACACTCTCAAACCAGACCAAGTTGGCACTGGTGCCACCTTGCGTCTGGGAGGCATCCTGCGAGAGGCGGATCTCCAGGTGGCACCCGGCTATTAAAGGCGGCATTACCTAAACCATTTTACAGGCTTTTTCCCTGGGAAACAAAACTCACAAGCCACTGTTCTGGGTGTCAGTTTTCAGGACCCACTTGACACTCTTAAACCAGACCAAGTTTGCACTGGTGCCACCTTGCGCCTGGGAGGCATCCTGTGAGAGGCGGATCTCCAGGAGGCACCCGGCAATTTAAGGCCTCAGGACCCTGAACCATTGTACAGGCTTTTTCCCTGGGAAACAAAACTCACAAGCCACTGTCCTGGGTGTCAGTTTTCAGGACCCACTTGGCACTCTCAAACCAGACCAAGGTGGAAATGGTGTCATTTTGCGTCTGGGAGGCATCCTGCGAGAGGCCGAATTCCAGGAGTCACCCGGCAATTTAAGGCCTCAGGCCCCTGAACCATTTTACAGGCTTTTTCCCTGGGAAACAAAACTCACAAGCCACTACTCTGTGTGTCAGTTTTCAGGACACACTTGGCACTCTCAAACCAGACCAAGTTGGCACTGGTGCCACCTTGCGTCTGGGAGGCATCTTGCAAGACGCCGAATTCCAGGAGGCACCCGGCAATTTAAGGCCGCAGGCCCCTGAACCATTGTACAGCCTTTTTCCCTGGGAAACAAAACTCACAAGCCACTGTTCTGGGTGTCAGTTTTCAGGACCCACTTGGCACTCTTAAACCAGACCAAGTTGGCCCTGGTGCCACCTTGCGTCTGGGAGGCATTTTGCAAGAAGGCGAATTCCCGGAGCCACCTGGCAATTTAAGTCCACAGGACCCTGAATCATTGTACAGGCTTTTTCCCTGGGAAACAAAACTCACAAGCCACTGTTCTGGGTGTCAGTTTTCAGGACCCACTTGGCACTCTTAAACCAGACCAAGTTGGCACTGGTGTTGCTTAGCGTCTGTGAAACATCTGGCGAGATGCGGAATTCCAGGAGGCACCCAGCAATTTAAGGCCGCAGGACCCGGAATCATTGTACAGGCTTTTGCCCTGGGAAACAAAACTCACAAGCCACTGTTCTGGGTGTCAGTTTTCAGGACCCACTTGACACTCTCAAAGGAGACCAAGTTGGCACTGGTGCCACCTTGCGTCTGGGAGGCATCCTGCGAGAGGCGCAATTCCAGGAGGCACCCGGCAATTTAAGGCCGCAGGACCCTGAACCATTGTACAGGCTTTTTCCCTGGGAAACAAAACTCACAAGCCACTGTTCTGGGTGTCAGTTTTCAGGACCCACTTGGCACTCTCAAACCAGACCAAGTTGGCACTGGTGCCACCTTGCGTCTGGGAGGCATCCTGAGAGAAGCGGATCTCCAGGTGGCACCCGGCTATTAAAGGCGACATTAACCTAAACCATTTTACAGGCTTTTTCCCTGGGAAAGAAAACTCACAAGCCACTGTTCTGGGTGTCAGTTTGCAGGAGCCATCTGGCACTCTCAAACCAGACCAAGTTGGCACTGGTGCCACCTTGCGTCTGGGAGGCATCCTGCGAGAGGCGCAATTCCAGGAGGCACCCAGCAATTTAAGGCCGCAGGACCCTGAACCATTGTACAGGCTTTTTCCCTGGGAAACAAAACTCACAAGCCACTGTTCTGGGTGTCAGTTTTCAGGACCCACTTGGCACTCTCAAACCAGACCAAGTTGGCACTGGTGCCACCTTGCGTCTGGGAGGCATCCTGCAAGACGCCGAATTCCAGGAGGCACCCGGCAATTTAAGGCCCCAGGCCCCTGAACCATTGTACAGGCTTTTCCCCTGGGAAACAAAACTCACAAGCCACTGTTCTGGGTGTCAGTTTTCAGGACCCACTTGGCACTCTCAAACCAGACCAAGTTGGCACTGGTGCCACCTTGCGTCGGGGAGGCATCCTGCGAGAGGCGGAATTCCAGGAGGCACCCGGCAATTTAAGGCCGCAGGACCAAAAACCATTCTACAGGCTTTTTCCTTGGGAAACAAAACTCACAAGCCACTGTTCTGGGTGTCAGTTTTCAGGACCCACTTGGAACTCTTAAACCAGACAAAGTTGGCACTGGTGCCACCTTGCGTCTGGGAGGCGTTTTGCAAGAAGGCGAATTCCCGGAAACACCTGGCAATTTAAGTCCGCAGGACCCTGAATCATTGTACAGGCTTTTTCCCTGGGAAACAAAACTCACAAGCCACTTTTCTGGGTGTCAGTTTTCAGGACCCACTTGGCACTCTTAAACCAGACCAAGTTGGCACTGGTGTTGCTTAGTGTCTGGGAAACATCTGGTGAGATGCGGAATTCAAGGAGGCACCCGGCAATTTAAGGCCGCAGGACCCTGAACCATTGTACAGGCTTCTTCCCTGGGAAACAAAACTCACAAGCCACTGTTCTGGGTGTCAGTTTGCAGGACCCACTTGGCACTCTCAAAGCAGACCAAGTTGGCACTGGTGCCACCTTGCGTCTGGGAGGCATCCTGCGAGAGGCGCAATTCCAGGAGGAAACCGGGCAATTTAAGGCCTCAGGCCCCTGAACCATTGTACAGGCTTTTTCCCTGGGAAATAAAACTCACAAGCCACTGTTCTGGGTGTCAGTTTTCAGGACCCACTTGGCACTCTCAAACCAGACCAAGGTTGCACTGGTGCCACCATGCGTCTGGGAGGCATCCTGCGAGAGGCGCAATTCCAGGAGGCACCCGGCATTTTAAGGCCGCATTACCCTGAACCATTGTACAGGCTTTTTCCCTGGAAAACAAAACTCACAAGCCACTGTTCTGGGTGTCAGTTTTCAGGACCCACTTGACACTCTCAAACCAGACCAAGTTTGCACTGGTTCCACCTTGCGTCTGGGAGGCATCTTGCAAGACGCCGAATTCCAGGAGGCACCCGGCAATTTAAGGCCTCAGGCCCCTGAAGCATTGTACAGGCTTTTCCCCTGGGAAACAAAACTCACAAGCCACTGTTCTGGGTGTCAGTTTTCAGGACCCACTTGACACTCTCAAACCAGACCAAGTTGGCACTGGTGCCACCTTGCGTCTGGGAGGCATCCTGCGAGAGGCGGATCTCCAGGTGGCACCCGGCTATTAAAGGCGGCATTACCTAAACCATTTTACAGGCTTTTTCCCTGGGAAACAAAACTCACAAGCCACTGTTCTGGGTGTCAGTTTGCAGGAGCCACCTGTCACTCTCAAACCAGACCAAGTTTGCACTGGTTCCACCTTGCGTCTGGGAGGCATCCTGCAAGACGCCGAATTCCAGGAGGCACCCGGCAATTTAAGGCCGCAGGACCCTGAACCATTGTACAGGCTTTTTCCCTGGGAAAGAAAACTCACAAGCCACTGTTCTGGGTGTCAGTTTGCAGGAGCCACCTGGCACTCTTAAACCAGACAAAGTTGGCACTGGTGCCACCTTGTTTCTGGGAGGCATCCTGCGAGAGGTCGAATTCCAGGAGGCACCAGGCAATTTAAGGCCGCAGGACCCAAAACCATTCCACAGGCTTTTTCCCTGGAAAAAAAAATTCAGAAGCCACTGTTCTGGGTGTCAGTTTACATGACCCACTTGACACTCTCAAACCAGACCAAGTTTGCACTGGTTCCACCTTGCGTCTGGGAGGCATCTTGCAAGACGCCGAATTCCAGGAGGCACCCGGCAATTTAAGGCCTCAGGCCCCTAAACCATTTTACAGGCTTTTCCCCTGGGAAACAAAACTCACAAGCCACTGTTCTGGGTGTCAGTTTGCAGTAGCCATCTGGCACTCTCAAACCAGACCAAGTTGGCCCTGGTGCCACCTTGCGTCTGGGAGGCATCCTGCGAGAGGCCGAATTCCAGGAGGCACTCGGCAATTTAAGGCCGCAGGATCCTGAACCATTGTACAGGCTTTTTCCCTGGGAAACAAAACTCACAAGCCACTGTTCTGGGTGTCAGTTTTCAGGACCCACTTGACACTCTCAAACCAGACCAATTTGGCACTGGTGCCACCTTGCGTCTGGGAGGCATCCTGAGAGAGGCGGATCTCCAGGTGGCACCCGGCTATTAAAGGCGACATTAACCTAAACCATTTAACAGGCTTTTTCCCTGGGAAAGAAAACTCACAAGCCACTGTTCTGGGTGTCAGTTTTTAGGACCCACTTGGCACTCTTAAACCAGACGAAGTTGGAACTGGTGCCACCTTGTGTATGGGTGGCATCCTGCGAGAGGCGGAATTCCAGCAGGCACCCGGCAATTTAAGGCCTCAGGCCCCTGAACCATTGTACAGGCTTTTTCCCTGGGAAACAAAACTCACAAGCCACTGTTCTGGGTGTCAGTTTTCAGGACCCACTTGGCACTCTTAAACCAGACCAAGTTGGAACTGGTGCCACCTTGCGTCTGGGAGGCATCCTGCGAGTGGCCGAATTCCAGGAGGCACCCGGCAATTTAAGTCTTCAGGCCCATGAACCATTGTACAGGCTTTTTCCCTGGGAAAGAAAACTCACAAGCCACTGTTCTGGGTGTCAGTTTTCAGGACCCACTTGGCACTCTCAAACCAGACCAAGTTGGCACTGGTGCCACCTTGCGTCTGGGAGGCATGCTGCGAGAGGCCGAATTCCAGGAGGCACCAGGCAATTTAAGGCCGCAGGACCCAAAACCATTCTACAGGCTTTTTCCCTGGAAAAAAAAATTCAGAAGCCACTGTTCTGGGTGTCAGTTTACATGACCCACTTGGCACTCTCAAACCAGACCAAGTTTGCACTGGTTCCACCTTGCGTCTGGGAGGCATCTTGCAAGACGCCGAATTCCAGGAGGCACCCGGCAATTTAAGGCCTCAGGCCCCTGAACCATTGTACAGGCTTTTCCCCTGGGAAACAAAACTCACAAGCCACTGTTCTGGGTTTCAGTTTTCAGGACCCACTTGACACTCTCAAACCAGACCAAGTTGGCACTGGTGCCACCTTGCGTCTGGGAGGCATCCTGCGAGAGGCGGATCTCCAGGTGGCACCCGGCTATTAAAGGCGGCATTACCTAAACCATTTTACAGGCTTTTTCCCTGGGAAACAAAACTCACAAGCCACTGTTCTGGGTGTCAGTTTTCAGGACCCACTTGACACTCTTAAACCAGACCAAGTTTGCACTGGTGCCACCTTGCGCCTGGGAGGCATCCTGTGAGAGGCGGATCTCCAGGAGGCACCCGGCAATTTAAGGCCTCAGGACCCTGAACCATTGTACAGGCTTTTTCCCTGGGAAACAAAACTCACAAGCCACTGTCCTGGGTGTCAGTTTTCAGGACCCACTTGGCACTCTCAAACCAGACCAAGGTGGAAATGGTGTCATTTTGCGTCTGGGAGGCATCCTGCGAGAGGCCGAATTCCAGGAGTCACCCGGCAATTTAAGGCCTCAGGCCCCTGAACCATTTTACAGGCTTTTTCCCTGGGAAACAAAACTCACAAGCCACTGCTCTGTGTGTCAGTTTTCAGGACACACTTGGCACTCTCAAACCAGACCAAGTTGGCACTGGTGCCACCTTGCGTCTGGGAGGCATCTTGCAAGACGCCGAATTCCAGGAGGCACCCGGCAATTTAAGGCCGCAGGCCCCTGAACCATTGTACAGCCTTTTTCCCTGGGAAACAAAACTCACAAGCCACTGTTCTGGGTGTCAGTTTTCAGGACCCACTTGGCACTCTTAAACCAGACCAAGTTGGCCCTGGTGCCACCTTGCGTCTGGGAGGCATTTTGCAAGAAGGCGAATTCCCGGAGCCACCTGGCAATTTAAGTCCACAGGACCCTGAATCATTGTACAGGCTTTTTCCCTGGGAAACAAAACTCACAAGCCACTGTTCTGGGTGTCAGTTTTCAGGACCCACTTGGCACTCTTAAACCAGACCAAGTTGGCACTGGTGTTGCTTAGCGTCTGTGAAACATCTGGCGAGATGCGGAATTCCAGGAGGCACCCAGCAATTTAAGGCCACAGGACCCGGAATCATTGTACAGGCTTTTGCCCTGGGAAACAAAACTCACAAGCCACTGTTCTGGGTGTCAGTTTTCAGGACCCACTTGACACTCTCAAAGGAGACCAAGTTGGCACTGGTGCCACCTTGCGTCTGGGAGGCATCCTGCGAGAGGCGCAATTCCAGGAGGCACCCGGCAATTTAAGGCCGCAGGGCCCTGAACCATTGTACAGGCTTTTTCCCTGGGAAACAAAACTCACAAGCCACTGTTCTGGGTGTCAGTTTTCAGGACCCACTTGACACTCTCAAACCAGACCAAGTTGGCACTGGTGCCACCTTGCGTCTGGGAGGCATCCTGAGAGAAGCGGATCTCCACGTGGCACCCGGCTATTAAAGGCGACATTAACCTAAACCATTTTACAGGCTTTTTCCCTAGGAAAGAAAACTCACAAGCCACTGTTCTGGGTGTCAGTTTGCAGGAGCCATCTGGCACTCTCAAACCAGACCAAGTTGGCACTGGTGCCACCTTGCGTCTGGGAGGCATCCTGCGAGAGGCGCAATTCCAGGAGGCACCCAGCAATTTAAGGCCGCAGGACCCTGAACCATTGTACAGGCTTTTTCCCTGGGAAACAAAACTCACAAGCCACTGTTCTGGGTGTCAGTTTTCAGGACCCACTTGGCACTCTCAAACCAGACCAAGTTGGCACTGGTGCCACCTTGCGTCTGGGAGGCATCCTGCAAGACGCCGAATTCCAGGAGGCACCCGGCAATTTAAGGCCTCAGGCCCCTGAACCATTTTACAGGCTTTTTCCCTGGGAAACAAAACTCACAAGCCACTGCTCTGTGTGTCAGTTTTCAGGACACACTTGGCACTCTCAAACCAGACCAAGTTGGCACTGGTGCCACCTTGCGTCTGGGAGGCATCTTGCAAGACGCCGAATTCCAGGAGGCACCCGGCAATTTAAGGCCGCAGGCCCCTGAACCATTGTACAGCCTTTTTCCCTGGGAAACAAAACTCACAAGCCACTGTTCTGGGTGTCAGTTTTCAGGACCCACTTGGCACTCTTAAACCAGACCAAGTTGGCCCTGGTGCCACCTTGCGTCTGGGAGGCATTTTGCAAGAAGGCGAATTCCCGGAGCCACCTGGCAATTTAAGTCCACAGGACCCTGAATCATTGTACAGGCTTTTTCCCTGGGAAACAAAACTCACAAGCCACTGTTCTGGGTGTCAGTTTTCAGGACCCACTTGGCACTCTTAAACCAGACCAAGTTGGCACTGGTGTTGCTTAGCGTCTGTGAAACATCTGGCGAGATGCGGAATTCCAGGAGGCACCCAGCAATTTAAGGCCACAGGACCCGGAATCATTGTACAGGCTTTTGCCCTGGGAAACAAAACTCACAAGCCACTGTTCTGGGTGTCAGTTTTCAGGACCCACTTGACACTCTCAAAGGAGACCAAGTTGGCACTGGTGCCACCTTGCGTCTGGGAGGCATCCTGCGAGAGGCGCAATTCCAGGAGGCACCCGGCAATTTAAGGCCGCAGGACCCTGAACCATTGTACAGGCTTTTTCCCTGGGAAAGAAAACTCACAAGCCACTGTTCTGGGTGTCAGTTTTCAGGACCCACTTGACACTCTCAAACCAGACCAAGTTGGCACTGGTGCCACCTTGCGTCTGGGAGGCATCCTGAGAGAAGCGGATCTCCACGTGGCACCCGGCTATTAAAGGCGACATTAACCTAAACCATTTTACAGGCTTTTTCCCTGGGAAAGAAAACTCACAAGCCACTGTTCTGGGTGTCAGTTTGCAGGAGCCATCTGGCACTCTCAAACCAGACCAAGTTGGCACTGGTGCCACCTTGCGTCTGGGAGGCATCCTGCGAGAGGCGCAATTCCAGGAGGCACCCAGCAATTTAAGGCCGCAGGACCCTGAACCATTGTACAGGCTTTTTCCCTGGGAAACAAAACTCACAAGCCACTGTTCTGGGTGTCAGTTTTCAGGACCCACTTGGCACTCTCAAACCAGACCAAGTTGGCACTGGTGCCACCTTGCGTCTGGGAGGCATCCTGCAAGACGCCGAATTCCAGGAGGCACCCGGCAATTTAAGGCCCCAGGCCCCTGAACCATTGTACAGGCTTTTCCCCTGGGAAACAAAACTCACAAGCCACTGTTCTGGGTGTCAGTTTTCAGGACCCACTTGGCACTCTCAAACCAGACCAAGTTGGCACTGGTGCCACCTTGCGTCGGGGAGGCATCCTGCGAGAGGCGGAATTCCAGGAGGCACCCGGCAATTTAAGGCCGCAGGACCAAAAACCATTCTACAGGCTTTTTCCTTGGGAAACAAAACTCACAAGCCACTGTTCTGGGTGTCAGTTTTCAGGACCCACTTGGAACTCTTAAACCAGACAAAGTTGGCACTGGTGCCACCTTGCGTCTGGGAGGCGTTTTGCAAGAAGGCGAATTCCCGGAAACACCTGGCAATTTAAGTCCGCAGGACCCTGAATCATTGTACAGGCTTTTTCCCTGGGAAACAAAACTCACAAGCCACTTTTCTGGGTGTCAGTTTTCAGGACCCACTTGGCACTCTTAAACCAGACCAAGTTGGCACTGGTGTTGCTTAGTGTCTGGGAAACATCTGGTGAGATGCGGAATTCAAGGAGGCACCCGGCAATTTAAGGCCGCAGGACCCTGAACCATTGTACAGGCTTCTTCCCTGGGAAACAAAACTCACAAGCCACTGTTCTGGGTGTCAGTTTGCAGGACCCACTTGGCACTCTCAAAGCAGACCAAGTTGGCACTGGTGCCACCTTGCGTCTGGGAGGCATCCTGCGAGAGGCGCAATTCCAGGAGGAAACCGGGCAATTTAAGGCCTCAGGCCCCTGAACCATTGTACAGGCTTTTTCCCTGGGAAATAAAACTCACAAGCCACTGTTCTGGGTGTCAGTTTGCAGGAGCCACCTGTCACTCTCAAACCAGACCAAGTTTGCACTGGTTCCACCTTGCGTCTGGGAGGCATCCTGCAAGACGCCGAATTCCAGGAGGCACCCGGCAATTTAAGGCCGCAGGACCCTGAACCATTGTACAGGCTTTTTCCCTGGGAAAGAAAACTCACAAGCCACTGTTCTGGGTGTCAGTTTGCAGGAGCCACCTGGCACTCTTAAACCAGACAAAGTTGGCACTGGTGCCACCTTGTTTCTGGGAGGCATCCTGCGAGAGGTCGAATTCCAGGAGGCACCAGGCAATTTAAGGCCGCAGGACCCAAAACCATTCCACAGGCTTTTTCCCTGGAAAAAAAAATTCAGAAGCCACTGTTCTGGGTGTCAGTTTACATGACCCACTTGGCACTCTCAAACCAGACCAAGTTTGCACTGGTTCCACCTTGCGTCTGGGAGGCATCTTGCAAGACGCCGAATTCCAGGAGGCACCCGGCAATTTAAGGCCTCAGGCCCCTAAACCATTTTACAGGCTTTTCCCCTGGGAAACAAAACTCACAAGCCACTGTTCTGGGTGTCAGTTTGCAGTAGCCATCTGGCACTCTCAAACCAGACCAAGTTGGCCCTGGTGCCACCTTGCGTCTGGGAGGCATCCTGCGAGAGGCCGAATTCCAGGAGGCACTCGGCAATTTAAGGCCGCAGGATCCTGAACCATTGTACAGGCTTTTTCCCTGGGAAACAAAACTCACAAGCCACTGTTCTGGGTGTCAGTTTTCAGGACCCACTTGACACTCTCAAACCAGACCAAGTTGGCACTGGTGCCACCTTGCGTCTGGGAGGCATCCTGAGAGAGGCGGATCTCCAGGTGGCACCCGGCTATTAAAGGCGACATTAACCTAAACCATTTAACAGGCTTTTTCCCTGGGAAAGAAAACTCACAAGCCACTGTTCTGGGTGTCAGTTTTTAGGACCCACTTGGCACTCGTAAACCAGACGAAGTTGGAACTGGTGCCACCTTGTGTATGGGTGGCATCCTGCGAGAGGCGGAATTCCAGCAGGCACCCGGCAATTTAAGGCCTCAGGCCCCTGAACCATTGTACAGGATTTTTCCCTGGGAAACAAAACTCACAAGCCACTGTTCTGGGTGTCAGTTTTCAGGACCCACTTGGCACTCTTAAACCAGACCAAGTTGGAACTGGTGCCACCTTGCGTCTGGGAGGCATCCTGCGAGTGGCCGAATTCCAGGAGGCACCCGGCAATTTAAGTCTTCAGGCCCATGAACCATTGTACAGGCTTTTTCCCTGGGAAACAAAACTCACAAGCCACTGTTCTGGGTGTCAGTTTTCAGGACCCACTTGGCACTCTCAAACCAGACCAAGTTGGCACTGGTGCCACCTTGCGTCTGGGAGGCATGCTGCGAGAGGCCGAATTCCAGGAGGCACCAGGCAATTTAAGGCCGCAGGACCCAAAACCATTCTACAGGCTTTTTCCCTGGAAAAAAAAATTCAGAAGCCACTGTTCTGGGTGTCAGTTTACATGACCCACTTGGCACTCTCAAACCAGACCAAGTTTGCACTGGTTCCACCTTGCGTCTGGGAGGCATCTTGCAAGACGCCGAATTCCAGGAGGCACCCGGCAATTTAAGGCCTCAGGCCCCTGAACCATTGTACAGGCTTTTCCCCTGGGAAACAAAACTCACAAGCCACTGTTCTGGGTTTCAGTTTTCAGGACCCACTTGACACTCTCAAACCAGACCAAGTTGGCACTGGTGGCACCTTGCGTCTGGGAGGCATCCTGCGAGAGGCGGATCTCCAGGTGGCACCCGGCTATTAAAGGCGGCATTACCTAAACCATTTTACAGGCTTTTTCCCTGGGAAACAAAACTCACAAGCCACTGTTCTGGGTGTCAGTTTTCAGGACCCACTTGACACTCTTAAACCAGACCAAGTTTGCACTGGTGCCACCTTGCGCCTGGGAGGCATCCTGTGAGAGGCGGATCTCCAGGAGGCACCCGGCAATTTAAGGCCTCAGGACCCTGAACCATTGTACAGGCTTTTTCCCTGGGAAACAAAACTCACAAGCCACTGTCCTGGGTGTCAGTTTTCAGGACCCACTTGGCACTCTCAAACCAGACCAAGGTGGAAATGGTGTCATTTTGCGTCTGGGAGGCATCCTGCGAGAGGCCGAATTCCAGGAGTCACCCGGCAATTTAAGGCCTCAGGCCCCTGAACCATTTTACAGGCTTTTTCCCTGGGAAACAAAACTCACAAGCCACTGCTCTGTGTGTCAGTTTTCAGGACACACTTGGCACTCTCAAACCAGACCAAGTTGGCACTGGTGCCACCTTGCGTCTGGGAGGCATCTTGCAAGACGCCGAATTCCAGGAGGCACCCGGCAATTTAAGGCCGCAGGCCCCTGAACCATTGTACAGCCTTTTTCCCTGGGAAACAAAACTCACAAGCCACTGTTCTGGGTGTCAGTTTTCAGGACCCACTTGGCACTCTTAAACCAGACCAAGTTGGCCCTGGTGCCACCTTGCGTCTGGGAGGCATTTTGCAAGAAGGCGAATTCCCGGAGCCACCTGGCAATTTAAGTCCACAGGACCCTGAATCATTGTACAGGCTTTTTCCCTGGGAAACAAAACTCACAAGCCACTGTTCTGGGTGTCAGTTTTCAGGACCCACTTGGCACTCTTAAACCAGACCAAGTTGGCACTGGTGTTGCTTAGCGTCTGTGAAACATCTGGCGAGATGCGGAATTCCAGGAGGCACCCAGCAATTTAAGGCCACAGGACCCGGAATCATTGTACAGGCTTTTGCCCTGGGAAACAAAACTCACAAGCCACTGTTCTGGGTGTCAGTTTTCAGGACCCACTTGACACTCTCAAAGGAGACCAAGTTGGCACTGGTGCCACCTTGCGTCTGGGAGGCATCCTGCGAGAGGCGCAATTCCAGGAGGCACCCGGCAATTTAAGGCCGCAGGACCCTGAACCATTGTACAGGCTTTTTCCCTGGGAAAGAAAACTCACAAGCCACTGTTCTGGGTGTCAGTTTTCAGGACCCACTTGACACTCTCAAACCAGACCAAGTTGGCACTGGTGCCACCTTGCGTCTGGGAGGCATCCTGAGAGAAGCGGATCTCCACGTGGCACCCGGCTATTAAAGGCGACATTAACCTAAACCATTTTACAGGCTTTTTCCCTGGGAAAGAAAACTCACAAGCCACTGTTCTGGGTGTCAGTTTGCAGGAGCCATCTGGCACTCTCAAACCAGACCAAGTTGGCACTGGTGCCACCTTGCGTCTGGGAGGCATCCTGCGAGAGGCGCAATTCCAGGAGGCACCCAGCAATTTAAGGCCGCAGGACCCTGAACCATTGTACAGGCTTTTTCCCTGGGAAACAAAACTCACAAGCCACTGTTCTGGGTGTCAGTTTTCAGGACCCACTTGGCACTCTCAAACCAGACCAAGTTGGCACTGGTGCCACCTTGCGTCTGGGAGGCATCCTGCAAGACGCCGAATTCCAGGAGGCACCCGGCAATTTAAGGCCCCAGGCCCCTGAACCATTGTACAGGCTTTTCCCCTGGGAAACAAAACTCACAAGCCACTGTTCTGGGTGTCAGTTTTCAGGACCCACTTGGCACTCTCAAACCAGACCAAGTTGGCACTGGTGCCACCTTGCGTCGGGGAGGCATCCTGCGAGAGGCGGAATTCCAGGAGGCACCCGGCAATTTAAGGCCGCAGGACCAAAAACCATTCTACAGGCTTTTTCCTTGGGAAACAAAACTCACAAGCCACTGTTCTGGGTGTCAGTTTTCAGGACCCACTTGGAACTCTTAAACCAGACAAAGTTGGCACTGGTGCCACCTTGCGTCTGGGAGGCGTTTTGCAAGAAGGCGAATTCCCGGAAACACCTGGCAATTTAAGTCCGCAGGACCCTGAATCATTGTACAGGCTTTTTCCCTGGGAAACAAAACTCACAAGCCACTTTTCTGGGTGTCAGTTTTCAGGACCCACTTGGCACTCTTAAACCAGACCAAGTTGGCACTGGTGTTGCTTAGTGTCTGGGAAACATCTGGTGAGATGCGGAATTCAAGGAGGCACCCGGCAATTTAAGGCCGCAGGACCCTGAACCATTGTACAGGCTTCTTCCCTGGGAAACAAAACTCACAAGCCACTGTTCTGGGTGTCAGTTTGCAGGACCCACTTGGCACTCTCAAAGCAGACCAAGTTGGCACTGGTGCCACCTTGCGTCTGGGAGGCATCCTGCGAGAGGCGCAATTCCAGGAGGAAACCGGGCAATTTAAGGCCTCAGGCCCCTGAACCATTGTACAGGCTTTTTCCCTGGGAAATAAAACTCACAAGCCACTGTTCTGGGTGTCAGTTTTCAGGACCCACTTGGCACTCTCAAACCAGACCAAGGTTGCACTGGTGCCACCATGCGTCTGGGAGGCATCCTGCGAGAGGCGCAATTCCAGGAGGCACCCGGCATTTTAAGGCCGCATTACCCTGAACCATTGTACAGGCTTTTTCCCTGGAAAACAAAACTCACAAGCCACTGTTCTGGGTGTCAGTTTTCAGAACCCACTTGACACTCTCAAACCAGACCAAGTTGGCACTGGTGCCACCTTGCGTCTGGGAGGCATCCTGCGAGAGGCGCAATTCCAGGAGGCACCCGGCTATTAAAGGCGGCATTAACCTAAACCATTTTACAGGCTTTTTCCCTGGGAAACAAAACTCACAAGCCACTGTTCTGGGTGTCAGTTTTCAGGACCCACTTGGAACTCTTAAACCAGACCAAGTTGGAACTGGTGCCACCTTGCGTCTGGGAGGCATCCTGCGAGTGGCCGAATTCCAGGAGGCACCCGGCAATTTAAGGCCTCAGGCCCATGAACAATTGTACAGGCTTTTTCCCTGGGAAACAAAACTCACAAGCCACTGTTCTGGGTGTCAGTTTTCAGGACCCACTTGGCACTCTTAAACCAGACCAAGTTGGCACTGGTGCCACCTTGCGTCTGGGAGGCATCCTGCGAGTGGCCGAATTCCAGGAGGCACCCGGCAATTTAAGGCCTCAGGCCCCTGCACCTATGTACAGGCTTTTTCCCTGGGAAACAAAACTCACAAGCCACTGTTCTGGGTGTCAGTTTTCAGGACCCACTAGGCACTCTTAAACCAGACCAAGTTGGCACTGGTGTCATGTTGCGCCTGGGAGGCATCCTGCGAGAGGGGGATCTCCAGGAGGCAGCCGGCAATTTAAGGCCTCAGGCCCCTGAACCATTGTACAGGCTTTTTCCCTGGGAAACAAAACTCACAAGCCACTGTTCTGGGGGTCAGTTTTCAGGACCCACTTGACACTCTCAAAGCAGACCAAGTTGGCACTGGTGCCACCTTGCGTCTGGGAGGCATCCTGCGAGAGGCGCAATTCCAGGAGGCACCTGGCAATTTAAGGCCGCAGGGCCCTGAACCATTGTACAGGCTTTTTCCCTGGGAAACAAAACTCACAAGCCACTGTTCTGGGTGTCAGTTTGCAGGAGCCACCTGGCACTCTCAAACCAGACCAAGTTGGCACTGGTGCCACCTTGCGTCTGGGAGGCATCCTGCGAGAGGCGGAATTCCAGGAGGCACCCGGCAATTTAAGGCCGCAGGACCCTGAACCATTGTACAGGCTTTTTCCCTGGGAAACAAAACTCACAAGCCACTGTTCTGGGTCTCAGTTTTCAGGACCCACTTGACACTCTCAAACCAGACCAAGTTGGCACTGGTATTGCTTAGCGCCTGGGAAACATCTGGCGAGATTCGGAATTCCAGGAGGCATCCGGCAATTTAAGGCCGCAGGACCCTGAACCATTGTACAGGCTTTTTCCCTGGGAAAAAAACCTCACAAGCCACTGTTCTGGGTGTCAGTTTTCAGGACCCACTTGGCACTCTTAAACCAGACCAAGTTGGCACTGGTGCCACCTTGCGTCTGGAAAGCATCTTGCAAGACGCCGAATTCCAGGAGGCACCCAGCATTTTAAGGCTGCAGGACCCTGAACCATTGTACAGGCTTTTTCCCTGGGAAACAAAACTCACAAGCCACTGTTCTGGGTGTCATTTTTCAGGACCCACTTGGCACTCTCAAACCAGACCAAGGTGGAAATGGTGTCATTTTGCGTCTGGGAGGCATCCTGCGAGAGGCCGAATTCCAGGAGTCACCCGGCAATTTAAGGCCTCAGGCCCCTGAACCATTATACAGACTTTTTCCCTGGGAAACAAAACTCACAAGCCACTGCTCTGTGTGTCAGTTTTCAGGACCCACTTGGCACTCTCAAACGAGACCAAGTTGGCACTGGTGCCACCTTGCGTCGGGGAGGCATCCTGCGAGAGGCGGAATTCCAGGAGGCACCCGGCAATTTAAGGCCGCAGGACCCAAAACCATTCTACAGGCTTTTTCCTTGGGAAACAAAACTCACAAGCCACTGTTATGGGTGTCAGTTTTCAGGACCCACTTGGAACTCTTAAACCAGACCAAGTTGGCACTGGTGCCACCTTGCGTCTGAGAGGCATTTTGCAAGAAGGCGAATTCCCGGAGGCACCTGGCAATTTAAGTCCGCATGACCCTGAATCATTGTACAGGCTTTTTCCCTGGGAAACAAAACTCACAAGCCACTTTTCTGGGTGTCAGTTTTCAGGACCCACTTGGCACTCTTAAACCAGACCAAGTTGGCACTGGTGTTGCTTAGCGTCTGTGAAACATCTGGCGAGATGCGGAATTCCAGGAGGCACCCGGCAATTTAAGGCCGCAGGCCCCTGAACCATTGTACAGGCTTTTCCCCTGGGAAACAAAACTCACAAGCCACTGTTCTGGGTGTCAGTTTTCAGGACCCACTTGACACTCTCAAAGCAGACCAAGTTGGCACTGGTGCCACCTTGCGTCTGGGAGGCATCCTGCGAGAGGCGCAATTCCAGGTGGCACCCGGCTATTAAAGGCGGAATTAACCTAAACCATTTTACAGGCTTTTTCCCTGGGAAACAAAACTCACAAGCCACTGTTCTGGGTGTCAGTTTGAAGGAGCCACCAGGCACTCTCAAACCAGACCAAGTTGGCACTGGTGCCACCTTGCGTCTGGGAGGCATCCTGCGAGAGGCGCAATTCCAGGAGGCACCCGGCAATTTAAGGCCGCAGGACCCTGAACCATTGTACAGGCTTTTTCCCTGGGAAACAAAACTCACAAGCCACTGTTCTGGGTGTCAGTTTTCAGGACCCACTTGACACTCTCAAACCAGACCAAGTTGGCACTGGTGCCACCTTGCGTCTGGGAGGCATCCTGAGAGAAGCGGATCTCCAGGTGGCACCCGGCTATTAAAGGCGACATTAACCTAAACCATTTTACAGGCTTTTTCCCTGGGGAAGAAAACTCACAAGCCACTGTTCTGGGTGTCAGTTTGCAGGAGCCACCTGGCACTCTCAAACAAGACCAAGTTGGCACTGGTGCCACCTTGCGTCTGGGAGGCATCCTGCGAGAGGCGCAATTCCAGGAGGCACCCGGCAATTTAAGGCCGCAGGACCCTGAACCATTGTACAGGCTTTTTCCCTGGGAAACAAAACTCACAAGCCACTGTTCTGGGTGTCAGTTTTCAGGACCCACTTGGCACTCTTAAACCAGACCAAGTCTGAACTGGTGCCACCTTGCGTCTGGGAGGCATCCTGCGAGTGGCCGAATTCCAGGAGGCACCCGGCAATTTAAGGCCTCAGGCCCCTGAACCATTGTACAGGCTTTTTCCCTGGGAAACAAAACACACAAGCCACTTTTCTGGGTGTCAGTTTTCAGGACCCACTTGACACTCTCAAAGCAGACCACGTTGGCACTGGTGTTGCTTAGCGTCTGGGAAACATCTGGCGTGATGCGGAATTCCAGGAGGCGCCCCGCAATTTAAGGCCTCAGGCCCCTGAACCATTGTACAGGCTTTTCCCCTGGGAAACAAAACACACAAGCCACTGTTCTGGCTGTCAGTTTTCAGGACACACTTGACACTCTCAAACCAGACCAAGTTGGCACTGGTGTCATGTTGCGCCTGGGAGGCATCCTGCGAGAGGCGGATCTCCAGGTGGCACCCGGCTATTAAAGGCGGCATTACCTAAACCATTTTACAGGCTTTTTGCCTGGGAAACAAAACTCACAAGCCACTGTTCTGGGTGTCAGTTTGCAGGAGCCACCTGGCACGCTCAAACCAGCCGAAGTTGGCACTGGTGCCACCTTGCGTCTGGGAGATATCCTGCGAGAGGTGCAATTCCAGTAGGCACCCGGCAATTTAAGGCCGCAGGACCCTGAACCATTGTACAGGCCTATTCCCTGGGAAACAAAACTCACAAGCCACTGTTCTGGGTGTCAGTTTTCAGGACCCACTTAACACACTCAAAGCAGACTAAGTTGGCACTGGTGCCACCTTGCGTCTGGGAGGCATCCTGCGAGAGGCCGAATTCCAGGAGGCACCCGGCAATTTAAGGCCTCAGGCCCCTGAACCATTGTACAGGCTTTTTCCCTGGGAAACAAAACTCACAAGCCACTGTTCTGGGTGTCAGTTTGCAGGAGCCACCTGGCACTCTCAAACATTACCAAGTTGGCACTGGTGCCACCTTGCGTCTGGGAGGCATCCTGCGAGAGGCGCAATTCCAGGAGGCACCCGGCAATTTAAGGCCGCAGGACCCTGAACCATTGTACAGGCTTTTTCCCTGGGAAACAAAACTCACAAGCCACTGTTCTGGGTGTCAGTTTTCAGGACCCACTTGACACTCTTAAACCAGACCAAGTTGGCACTGGTGCCACCTTGCGTCTGGGAGGCATCCTGCGAGAGGCGCAATTCCAGGAGGCACCCAGCAATTTAAGGCCTCAGGCCCCTGAACCATTGTACAGGCTATTTCCCTGGGAAACAAAACTCACAAGCCACTGTTCTGGGTGTCAGTTTCCAGGAACCACTTGGCACTCTTAAACCAGACCAAGTTGGCACTGGTGTCATGTTTCGCCTGGGAGGCATCCTGTGAGAGGGGGATCTCCAGGAGGCACCCGGCAATTCAAGGCCTCAGGCCCCTGAACCATTGTACAGGCTTTTTCTCTGGGAAAGAAAACTCACAAGCCACTGTTCTGGGTGTCAGTTTGCAGGAGCCACCTGGCACTCTCAAACCAGACCAAGTTGGCACTGCTGCCACCTTGCGTCTGGAAAGCATCTTGCAAGACGCCGAATTCCAGGAGGCACCCAGCATTTTAAGGCCGCAGGACCCTGAACCATTGTACAGGCTTTTTCCCTGGGAAACAAAACTCACAAGCCACTGTTCTGGGTGTCATTTTTCAGGACCCACTTGGCACTCTCAAACCAGACCAAGGTGGAAATGGTGTCATTTTGCGTCTGGGAGGCATCCTGCGAGAGGCCGAATTCCAGGAGTCACCCGGCAATTTAAGGCCTCAGGCCCCTGAACCATTATACAGACTTTTTCCCTGGGAAACAAAACTCACAAGCCACTGCTCTGTGTGTCAGTTTTCAGGACCCACTTGGCACTCTCAAACGAGACCAAGTTGGCACTGGTGCCACCTTGCGTCGGGGAGGCATCCTGCGAGAGGCGGAATTCCAGGAGGCACCCGGCAATTTAAGGCCGCAGGACCCAAAACCATTCTACAGGCTTTTTCCTTGGGAAACAAAACTCACAAGCCACTGTTATGGGTGTCAGTTTTCAGGACCCACTTGGAACTCTTAAACCAGACCAAGTTGGCACTGGTGCCACCTTGCGTCTGAGAGGCATTTTGCAAGAAGGCGAATTCCCGGAGGCACCTGGCAATTTAAGTCCGCATGACCCTGAATCATTGTACAGGCTTTTTCCCTGGGAAACAAAACTCACAAGCCACTTTTCTGGGTGTCAGTTTTCAGGACCCACTTGGCACTCTTAAACCAGACCAAGTTGGCACTGGTGTTGCTTAGCGTCTGTGAAACATCTGGCGAGATGCGGAATTCCAGGAGGCACCCGGCAATTTAAGGCCGCAGGCCCCTGAACCATTGTACAGGCTTTTCCCCTGGGAAACAAAACTCACAAGCCACTGTTCTGGGTGTCAGTTTTCAGGACCCACTTGACACTCTCAAAGCAGACCAAGTTGGCACTGGTGCCACCTTGCGTCTGGGAGGCATCCTGCGAGAGGCGCAATTCCAGGTGGCACCCGGCTATTAAAGGCGGAATTAACCTAAACCATTTTACAGGCTTTTTCCCTGGGAAACAAAACTCACAAGCCACTGTTCTGGGTGTCAGTTTGAAGGAGCCACCAGGCACTCTCAAACCAGACCAAGTTGGCACTGGTGCCACCTTGCGTCTGGGAGGCATCCTGCGAGAGGCGCAATTCCAGGAGGCACCCGGCAATTTAAGGCCGCAGGACCCTGAACCATTGTACAGGCTTTTTCCCTGGGAAACAAAACTCACAAGCCACTGTTCTGGGTGTCAGTTTTCAGGACCCACTTGACACTCTCAAACCAGACCAAGTTGGCACTGGTGCCACCTTGCGTCTGGGAGGCATCCTGAGAGAAGCGGATCTCCAGGTGGCACCCGGCTATTAAAGGCGACATTAACCTAAACCATTTTACAGGCTTTTTCCCTGGGAAAGAAAACTCACAAGCCACTGTTCTGGGTGTCAGTTTGCAGGAGCCACCTGGCACTCTCAAACAAGACCAAGTTGGCACTGGTGCCACCTTGCGTCTGGGAGGCATCCTGCGAGAGGCGCAATTCCAGGAGGCACCCGGCAATTTAAGGCCGCAGGACCCTGAACCATTGTACAGGCTTTTTCCCTGGGAAACAAAACTCACAAGCCACTGTTCTGGGTGTCAGTTTTCAGGACCCACTTGGCACTCTTAAACCAGACCAAGTCTGAACTGGTGCCACCTTGCGTCTGGGAGGCATCCTGCGAGTGGCCGAATTCCAGGAGGCACCCGGCAATTTAAGGCCTCAGGCCCCTGAACCATTGTACAGGCTTTTTCCCTGGGAAACAAAACACACAAGCCACTTTTCTGGGTGTCAGTTTTCAGGACCCACTTGACACTCTCAAAGCAGACCACGTTGGCACTGGTGTTGCTTAGCGTCTGGGAAACATCTGGCGTGATGCGGAATTCCAGGAGGCGCCCCGCAATTTAAGGCCTCAGGCCCCTGAACCATTGTACAGGCTTTTCCCCTGGGAAACAAAACACACAAGCCACTGTTCTGGCTGTCAGTTTTCAGGACACACTTGACACTCTCAAACCAGACCAAGTTGGCACTGGTGTCATGTTGCGCCTGGGAGGCATCCTGCGAGAGGCGGATCTCCAGGTGGCACCCGGCTATTAAAGGCGGCATTACCTAAACCATTTTACAGGCTTTTTGCCTGGGAAACAAAACTCACAAGCCACTGTTCTGGGTGTCAGTTTGCAGGAGCCACCTGGCACGCTCAAACCAGCCTAAGTTGGCACTGGTGCCACCTTGCGTCTGGGAGATATCCTGCGAGAGGTGCAATTCCAGTAGGCACCCGGCAATTTAAGGCCGCAGGACCCTGAACCATTGTACAGGCCTTTTCCCTGGGAAACAAAACTCACAAGCCACTGTTCTGGGT
This sequence comes from Fringilla coelebs, assembly GCF_963513975.1. Taxonomy (NCBI): domain Eukaryota; kingdom Metazoa; phylum Chordata; class Aves; order Passeriformes; family Fringillidae; genus Fringilla; species Fringilla coelebs. The sequence goes on from NC_140048.1 coordinate 2,080,685, forward strand.
GTCAGTTTTCAGGACCCACTTAACACACTCAAAGCAGACTAAATTGGCACTGGTGCCACCTTGCGTCTGGGAGGCATCCTGCGAGAGGCCGAATTCCAGGAGGCACCCGGCAATTTAAGGCCTCAGGCCCCTGAACCATTGTACAGGCTTTTTCCCTGGGAAACAAAACTCACAAGCCACTGTTCTGGGTGTCAGTTTTCAGGACCCATTTGGCACTCTTAAACCAGACCAAGTTGGAACTGGTGCCACCTTGCGTCTGGGAGGCATCCTGCGAGAGGCGAATCTCCAGGAGGCACCCGGCAATTTAAGGCCTCAGGCCCCTGAACCATTTTACAGGCTTTTTCCCTGGGAAAGAAAACTCACAAGCCACTGTTCTGGGTGTCAGTTTGCAGGAGCCACCTGGCACTCTCAAACATTACCAAGTTGGCACTGGTGCCACCTTGCGTCTGGGAGGCATCCTGCGAGAGGCGCAATTCCAGGAGGCACCCGGCAATTTAAGGCCGCAGGACCCTGAACCATTGTACAGGCTTTTTCCCTGGGAAACAAAACTCACAAGCCACTGTTCTGGGTGTCAGTTTTCAGGACCCACTTGACACTCTTAAACCAGACCAAGTTGGCACTGGTGCCACCTTGCGTCTGGGAGGCATCCTGCGAGAGGCGCAATTCCAGGAGGCACCCAGCAATTTAAGGCCTCAGGCCCCTGAACCATTGTACAGGCTATTTCCCTGGGAAACAAAACTCACAAGCCACTGTTCTGGGTGTCAGTTTCCAGGAACCACTTGGCACTCTTAAACCAGACCAAGTTGGCACTGGTGTCATGTTTCGCCTGGGAGGCATCCTGTGAGAGGGGGATCTCCAGGAGGCACCCGGCAATTTAAGGCCTCAGGCCCCTGAACCATTGTACAGGCTTTTTCCCTGGGAAAGAAAACTCACAAGCCACTGTTCTGGGTGTCAGTTTGCAGGAGCCACCTGGCACTCTCAAACCAGACCAAGTTGGCACTGCTGCCACCTTGCGTCTGGGAGGCATCCTGCGAGAGGCCGAATTCCAGGAGTCACCCGGCAATTTAAGGCCTCAGGCCCCTGAATCATTGTACAGGCTTTTTCCCTGGGAAAGAAAACTCACAAGCCACTGTTCTGGGTGTCAGTTTGCAGGAGCCACCTGGCACTCTCAAACCAGACCAAGTTGGCACTGGTGCCACCTTGCGTCTGGGAGGCATCGTGCGAGAGGCGGAATTCCAGGAGGCACCCGGCAATTTAAGGCCTCAGGCCCCTGAACCATTGTACAGGCTTTTTCCCTGGGAAACAAAACTCACAAGCCACTGTTCTGGGTGTCAGTTTTCAGGACCCACTTGGCACTCTTAAACCAGACCAAGTTGGAACTGGTGCCACCTTGCGTCTGGGAGGCATCCTGCGAGTGGCCGAATTCCAGGAGGCACCCGGCAATTTAAGGCCTCAGGCCCCTGAACCATTGTACAGGCTTTTTCCCTGGGAAAGAAAACTCACAAGCCACTGTTCTGGGTGTCAGTTTGCAGGAGGCACCTGGCACTCTCAAACCAGACCAAGTTGGCACTGGTGTCATGTTGCGCCTGGGAGGCATCCTGTCAGAGGCGGATCTCCAGGAGGCACCCGGCAATTTAAGGCCGCAGGACCCTGAACCATTGTACAGGCTTTTTCCCTGGGAAACAAAACTCACAAGCCACTGTTCTGGGTGTCAGTTTTCAGGATCCACTTGACACTCTCAAACCAGACCAAGTTGGCACTGGTGCCACCTTGCGTCTGGGAGGCATCCTGAGAGAAGCGGATCTCCAGGTGGCACCCGGCTATTAAAGGCGACATTAACCTAAACCATTTTACAGGCTTTTTCCCTGGGGAAGAAAACTCACAAGCCACTGTTCTAGGTGTCAGTTTGCAGGAGCCACCTGGCACTCTCAAACCAGACCAAGTTGGCACTGGTGCCACCTTGCGTCTGGGAGGCATCCTGCGAGAGGCGCAATTCAAGGAGGCACCCGGCAATTTAAGGCCACAGGACCCTGAACCATTGTACAGGCTTTTTCCCTGGGAAACAAAACTCACAAGCCACTGTTCTGGGTGTCAGTTTTCAGGACCCACTTGGCACTCTTAAACCAGACGAAGTTGGCACTGGTGCCACCTTGCGTCTGGGTGGCATCCTGCGAGAGGCGCAATTCCAGGAGGCACCCGGCAATTTAAGGCCTCAGGCCCCTGAACCATTGTACAGGATTTTTCCCTGGGAAAGAAAACTCACAAGCCACTGTTCTGGGTGTCAGTTTTCAGGACCCACTTGGCACTCTTAAACCAGACCAAGTCTGAACTGGTGCCACCTTGCGTCTGGGAGGCATCCTGCGAGTGGCCGAATTCCAGGAGGCACCCGGCAATTTAAGGCCTCAGGACCCTGAACCATTGTACAGGCTTTTTCCCTGGGAAACAAAACTCACAAGCCACTGTTCTGGGTGTCAGTTTTCAGGACCCACTTGACACTCTCAAAGCAGACCACGTTGCACTGGTGTTGCTTAGCGTCTGGGAAACATCTGGCGTGATGCGGAATTCCAGGAGGCGCCCCGCAGTTTAAGGCCTCAGGCCCCTGAACCATTGTACAGGCTTTTCCCCTGGGAAACAAAACACACAAGCCACTGTTCTGGGTGTCAGTTTTCAGGACCCACTTGACACTCTCAAAGCAGACCAAGTTGGCACTGGTGCCACCTTGCGTCTAGGAGGCATCCTGCGAGAGGCGGATCTCCAGGTGGCACCCGGCTATTAAAGGCGGCATTACCTAAACCATTTTACAGGCTTTTTCCCTGGGAAACAAAACTCACAAGCCACTGTTCTGGGTGTCAGTTTGCAGGAGCCACCTGGCACGCTCAAACCAGCCTAAGTTGGCACTGGTGCCACCTTGCGTCTGGGAGGCATCCTGCGAGAGGTGCAATTCCAGTAGGCACGCGGCAATTTAAGGCCGCAGGACCCTGAACCATTGTACAGGCTTTTTCCCTGGGAAACAAAACTCACAAGCCACTGTTCTGGGTGTCAGTTTGCAGGACCCACTTGACACACTCAAAGCAGACTAAGTTGGCACTGGTGCCACCTTGCGTCTGGGAGGCATCCTGCGAGAGGCCGAATTCCAGGAGGCACCCGGCAATTTAAGGCATCAGGCCCCTGAACCACTGTACAGGCTTTTTCCCTGGGAAACAAAACTCACAAGCCACTGTTCTGGGTGTCAGTTTTCAGGACCCATTTGGCACTCTTAAAACAGACCAAGTTGGAACTGGTGCCACCTTGCGTCTGGGAGGCATCCTGCGAGAGGCGAATCTCCAGGAGGCACCCGGCAATTTAAGGCCTCAGGACCCAAAACCATTCTACAGGCTTTTTCCCTGGGAAAGAAAACTCACAAGCCACTGTTCTGGGTGTCAGTTTTCAGGAGCCACCTGGCACTCTCAAACCAGACCAAGTTGGCACTGGTGCCACCTTGCGTCTGGGAGGCATCCTGCGAGAGGCGCAATTCCAGGAGGCACCCGGCAATTTAAGGCCGCAGGCCCCTGAACCATTGTACAGGCTTTTTCCCTGGGAAACAAAACTCACAAGCCACTGTTCTGGGTGTCAGTTTGCCGGAGCCACCTGGTACTCTCAAACCAGACCAAGTCTGAACTGGTGCCACCTTGCGTCTGGGAGGCATCCTGCGAGAGGCGCAATTCAAGGAGGCACCCGGCAATTTAAGGCCGCAGGCCCCTGAACCATTGTACAGGCTTTTACCCTGGGAAACAAAACTCACAAGCCACTGTTCTGGGTGTCAGTTTGCAGGAGCCACCTGGCACTCTCAAACCAGACCAAGTTGGCACTGGTGCCACCTTGCGTCTGGGAGGCATCCTGCGAGAGGCGCAATTCCAGGAGGCACCCGGCAATTTAAGGCCGCAGGCCCCTGAACCATTGTACAGGCTTTTTCCCTGGGAAACAAAACTCACAAGCCACTGTTCTGGGTGTCAGTTTGCAGGAGCCACCTGGCACTCTCAAACCAGACCAAGTTGGCACTGGTGTCATGTTGCGCCTGGGAGGCATCCTGGGAGAGGCGGATCTCCAGGAGGCACCCGGCAATTTAAGGCCGCAGGACCCTGAACCATTGTACAGGCTTTTTCCCTAGGAAAGAAAACTCACAAGCCACTGTTCTGGGTGTCAGTTTGCAGGAGCCACCTGGCACTCTCAAACATTACCAAGTTGGCACTGGTGCCACCTTGCGTCTGGGAGGCATCCTGCGAGAGGCGCAATTCCAGGAGGCACCCGGCAATTTAAGGTTGCAGGACCCTGAACCATTGTACAGGCTTTTTCCCTGGGGAAAAAAACTCACAAGCCACTGTTCTGGGTGTCAGTTTTCAGGACCCACTTGACACTCTTAAACCAGACCAAGTTGGCACTGGTGCCACCTTGCGTCTGGGAGGCATCCTGCGAGAGGCGCAATTCCAGGAGGCACCCGGCAATTTAAGGCCTCAGGCCCCTGAACCATTGTACAGGCTTTTTCCCTGGGAAACAAAACTCACAAGCCACTGTTCTCGGTGTCAGTTTTCAGGACCCACTTGGCACTCTTAAACCAGACCAAGTTGGAACTGGTGCCACCTTGTGTCTGGGAGGCATCCTGCGAGAGTCCGAATTCCAGGAGTCACCCGGCAATTTAAGGCCTCAGGCCCCTGAACCATTGTACAGGCTTTTTCCCTGGGAAACAAAACTCACAAGCCACTGTTCTGGGTGTCAGTTTTCAGGACACACCTGGCACTCTAAACCAGACCAAGTTGGCACTGGTGCCACCTTGCGTCTGGGAGGCATCCTGCGAGAGGCGAATCTCCAGGAGGCACCCGGCTATAAAAGGCGGCATTAACCTTAACCATTTTACAGGATTTTTCCCTGGGAAACAAAACTCACAAGCCACTGTTCTGGGTGTCAGTTTGCAGGAGCCACCTGGCACTCTCAAACGAGACCAAGTTGGCACTGGTGCCACCTTGCGTCTGGGAGGCATCCTGCGAGAGACGCAATTCCAGGAGGCACCCGGCAATTTAAGGCCGCAGGCCCCTGAACCATTGTACAGGCTTTTTCCCTGGGAAACAAAACTCACAAGCCACTGTTCTGGGTGTCAGTTTTCAGGACCCACTTGGCACTCTTAAACCAGACCAAGTTGGAACTGGTGCCACCTTGCGTCTGGGAGGCATCCTGCGAGAGGCGGAATTCCAGGAGTCACCCGGCAATTTAAGGCCTCAGGCCCCTGAACCATTGTACAGGCTTTTTCCCTGGGAAACAAAACTCACAAGCCACTGTTCTGGGTGTCAGTTTGCAGGAGCCACCTGGCACTCTCAAACCAGACCAAGTTGGCACTGGTGTCATGTTGCGCCTGGGAGGCATCCTGGGAGAGGCGGATCTCCAGGAGGCACCCGGCAATTTAAGGCCGCAGGACCCTGAACCATTTTACAGGCTTTTTCCCTAGGAAAGAAAACTCACAAGCCACTGTTCTGGGTGTCAGTTTGCAGGAGCCACCTGGCACTCTCAAACATTACCAAGTTGGCACTGGTGCCACCTTGCGTCTGGGAGGCATCCTGCGAGAGGCGCAATTCCAGGAGGCACCCGGCAATTTAAGGCCGCAGGACTCTGAACCATTGTACAGGCTTTTTCCCTGGGGAACAAAACTCACAAGCCACTGTTCTGGGTGTCAGTTTTCAGGACCCACTTGACACTCTTAAACCAGACCAAGTTGGCACTGGTGCCACCTTGCGTCTGGGAGGCATCCTGCGAGAGGCGCAATTCCAGGAGGCACCCAGCAATTTAAGGCCTCAGGCCCCTGAACCATTGTACAGGCTATTTCCCTGGGAAACAAAACTCACAAGCCACTGTTCTGGGTGTCAGTTTTCAGGACCCACTTGGCACTCTTAAACCAGACCAAGTTGGCACTGGTGTCATGTTTCGCCTGGGAGGCATCCTGTGAGAGGGGGATCTCCAGGAGGCACCCGGCAATTTAAGGCCTCAGGCCCCTGAACCATTGTACAGGCTTTTTCCCTGGGAAAGAAAACTCACAAGCCACTGTTCTCGGTGTCAGTTTGCAGGAGCCACCTGGCACTCTCAAACCAGACCAAATTGGCAATGCTGCCACCTTGCGTCTGGGAGGCATCCTGCGAGAGGCCGAATTCCAGGAGTCACCCGGCAATTTAAGGCCTCAGGCCCCTGAATCATTGTACAGGCTTTTTCCCTGGGAAAGAAAACTCACAAGCCACTGTTCTGGGTGTCAGTTTGCAGGAGCCACCTGGCACTCTCAAACCAGACCAAGTTGGCACTGGTGCCACCTTGCGTCTGGGAGGCATCGTGCGAGAGACGCAATTCCAGGAGGCACCCGGCAACTTAAGGCCGCAGGACCCTGAACCATTGTACAGGCTTTTTCCCTGGGAAACAAAACTCACAAGCCACTGTTCTGGGTGTCAGTTTTCAGGACCCACTTGGCACTCTTAAACAAGACCAAGTTGGCACTGGTGCCACCTTGCGTCTGGGAGGCATCCTGCGAGAGGCGAATCTCCAGGAGGCACCCGGCTATTAAAGGCGGCATTAACCTTAACCATTTTAAAGGCTTTTTCCCTGGGAAACAAAACTCACAAGCCACTGTTCTGGGTGTCAGTTTGCAGGAGCCACCTGGCACTCTCAAACCAGACCAAGTTGGCACTGGTGCCACCTTGCGTCTGGGAGGCATCCTGCGAGAGACGCAATTCCAGGAGGCACCCGGCAACTTAAGGCCGCAGGACCCTGAACCATTGTACAGGCTTTTTCCCTGGGAAACAAAACTCACAAGCCACTGTTCTGGGTGTCAGTTTTCAGGACCCACTTGGCACTCTTAAACAAGACCAAGTTGGCACTGGTGCCACCTTGCGTCTGGGAGGCATCCTGCGAGAGGCGAATCTCCAGGAGGCACCCGGCTATTAAAGGCGGCATTAACCTTAACCATTTTAAAGGCTTTTTCCCTGGGAAACAAAACTCACAAGCCACTGTTCTGGGTGTCAGTTTGCAGGAGCCACCTGGCACTCTCAAACCAGACCAAGTTGGCACTGGTGCCACCTTGCGTCTGGGAGGCATCCTGCGAGAGACGCAATTCCAGGAGGCACCCGGCAACTTAAGGCCGCAGGACCCTGAACCATTGTACAGGCTTTTTCCCTGGGAAACAAAACTCACAAGCCACTGTTCTGGGTGTCAGTTTTCAGGACCCACTTGGCACTCTTAAACAAGACCAAGTTGGCACTGGTGCCACCTTGCGTCTGGGAGGCATCCTGCGAGAGGCGGAATTCCAGCAGGCACCCGGCAATTTAAGGCCGCAGGACCCTGAACCATTGTACAGGCTTTTTCCCTGGGAAACAAAACTCACAAGCCACTGTTCTGGGTGTCAGTTTTCAGGACCCACTTGACAATCTTAAACTAGACCAAGTTGGCACTGGTGCCACCTTGCGTCTGGGAGGCATCCTGCGAGAGGCGCAATTCCAGGAGGCACCCAGCAATTTAAGGCCGCAGGACCCTGAACCATTGTACAGGCTATTTCCCTGGGAAACAAAACTCACAAGCCACTGTTCTGGGTGTCAGTTTTCAGGACCCACTTGGCACTCTTAAACCAGACCAAGTTGGAACTGGTGCCACCTTGTGTCTGGGAGGCATCCTGCGAGAGTCCGAATTCCAGGAGTCACCCGGCAATTTAAGGCCTCAGGCCCCTGAACCATTGTACAGGCTTTTTCCCTGGGAAACAAAACTCACAAGCCACTGTTCTGTGTGTCAGTTTTCAGGACCCACTTGGCACTCTTAAACCAGACCAAGTTGGAACTGGTGCCACCTTGCGTCTGGGAGGCATCCTGCGAGAGGCGAATCTCCACGTGGCAACCGCCTAGTAAAGGCGGAATTAACCTAAACCATTTTACAGGCTTTTTCCCTGGGAAACAAAACTCACAAGCCACTGTTCTGGGTGTCAGTTTTCAGGAGCCACCTGGCACTCTCAAACCAGACCAAGTTGGCACTGGTGTCATGTTGCGCCTGGGAGGCATCCTGTGAGAAGCCGAATTCCAGGAGGCACCCGGCAATTTAAGGCCTCAGGCCCCTGAACCGTTGTACAGGCTTTTTCCCTGGGAAACAAAACTCACAAGCCACTATTCTGGGTGTCAGTTTTCAGGACCCACTTGGCACTCTTAAACAAGACCAAGTTGGCACTGGTGTTGCTTAGCGTCTGGGAAACATCTGGCGTGATGCGGAATTCCAGGAGGCACCCCGGAATTTAAGGCTGCAGGACCCTGAACCATTGCACAGGCTTTTTCCCTGGGAAACAAAACTCACAAGCCACTGTTCTGGGTGTCAGTTTTCAGGACCCACTTGACACTCTTAAACCAGACCAAGTTGGAACTGGTGCCACCTTGCGTCTGGGAGGCATCCTGCGAGAGGCGGAATTCCAGGAGGCACCCGGCAATCTAAGGCCGCAGGACCCTGAACCATTGTACAGGCTTTTTCCCTGGGAAACAAAACTCACAAGCCACTGTTCTGGGTGTCAGTTTTCAGGAGCCACCTGGCACTCTCAAACCAGACCAAGTTGGCACTGGTGCCACCTTGCGTCTGGGAGGCATCCTGCGAGAGGCGGAATTCCAGGAGGCACCTGGCAATTTAAGGCCGCAGGACCCAAAACCATTCTACAGGATTTTTCCCTGGGAAAAAAAATTCAGAAGCCACTGTTCTGGGTGTCAGTTTGCAGGACCCACTTGGCACTCTCAAACCAGACCAAGTTGGCACTGGTGCCACCTTGCGTCTGGGAGGCATCCTGCAAGACGCCGAATTCCAGGAGGCACCTGGCAATTTAAGGCCGCAGGACCCAAAACCATTGTACAGGCTTTTTCCCTGGGAAACAAAAGTCACAAGCCACTGTTCTGGGTGTCAGTTTTCAGGACCCACTTGGCACTCTCAAACCAGACCAAGTTGGAAATGGTGTCATTTTGCGTCTGGGAGGCTCCCTGCGAGAGTCCGAATTCCAGGAGGCACCCGGCAATTTAAGGCCTCAGGTCCCTGAACCATTTTACAGGCCTTTTCCCTGGGAAACAAAACTCACAAGCCACTGTTCTGGGTGTCAGTTTTCAGGACCCACTTGGCACTCTCAAACCAGACCAAGTTGGCACTGGTGCCACCTTGCGTCTGGGAGGCATCCTGCAAGATGCCGAATTCCAGGAGGCACCTGGCAATTTAAGGTTGCAGGACCCAAAACCATTGTACAGGCTTTTTCCCTGGGAAACAAAACTCACAAGCCACTGTTCTGGGTGTCAGTTTCCAGGACCCACTTGGCACTCTCAAACCAGACCAAGTTGGCACTGTTTTCTCTTAGCGTCTGGGAAACATCAGGTGAGATGCGGAATTCCAGGCGTCACTCGGCAATTTAAGGCCGCAGGACCCTGAACCATTTTACAGGCTTTTCCCTGGGAAACAAAAGTCACAAGCCACTGTTCTGGGTGTCAGTTTGCAGGACCCACTTGGCACTCTCAAACCAGACCAAGTTGGAAATGGTGTCATTTTGCGTCTGGGAGGCTCCCTGCGAGATTCCGAATTCCAGGAGGCACCCGGCAATTTAAGGCCTCAGGCCCCTGAACCATTGTACAGGCTTTTTCCCTGGGAAACAAAACTCACAAGCCACGGTTCTGGGTGTCAGTTTTCAGGACCCACTTGGCACTCTCAAACCAGACCAAGTTGGCACTGGTGCCACCTAGCGTCTGGGAGGCATCCTGCAAGACGCCGAATTCCAGGAGGCACCCGGCAATTTAAGGCCTCAGGCCCCTGAACCATTGTACAGGCTTTTTCCCTGGAAAACAAAACTCACAAGCCACGGTTCTGGGTGTCAGTTTTCAGGACCCACTTGGCACTCTTAAACCAGACCAAGTTGGAACTGGTGCCACCTTGCATCTGGGAGGCATCCTGCGAGAGGCGGAATTCCAGGAGGCACCCGGCAATTTAAGGCCTCAGGCCCCTGAACCATTCTACAGGCTTTTTCCCTGGGAAAAAAAATTCAGAAGCCTCTGTTCTGGGTGTCAGTTTTCAGGACCCACTTGGCACTCTCAAACCAGACCAAGTTGGCACTGGTGCCACCTTGCGTCTGGGAGGCATCCTGCGAGAGGCCGAATTCGAGGAGGCACCCGGCAATTTAAGGCCGCAGGACCCAAAACCATTGTACAGGCTTTTTCCCTGGGAAAGAAAACTCACAAGCCACTGTTCTGGGTGTCAGTTTTAAGGACCCACTTGACACTCTCAAAGCAGACCAAGTTTGCACTGGTGCCACCTTGCGTCTGGGAGGCATCCTGCGAGAGGCGCAATTCCAGGAGGCAACCGGCAATTTAAGGCCGCAGGACCCTGAACCATTGTACAGACTTTTTCCCTGGGAAACAAAACTCACAAGCCACTGTTCTGGGTGTCAGTTTTCAGGACCCACTTGGCACTCTCAAACCAGACCAAGTTGGCACTGGTGCCACCTTGCGTCTGGGAGGCATCCTGCAAGACGCCGAATTCCAGGAGGCACCTGGCAATTTAAGGCCGCAGGACCCAAAACCATTGTACAGGCTTTTTCCCTGGGAAACAAAAGTCACAAGCCACTGTTCTGGGTGTCAGTTTTCAGGACCCACATGGCACTCTCAAACCAGACCAAGTTGGCACTGGTTCCACCTTGCGTCTTGGAGGCATCCTGCAAGATGCCGAATTCCAGGAGTCACTCGGCAATTTAAGGCCGCAGGACCCAAAACCATTGTACAGGCTTTTTCCCTGGGAAACAAAAGTCAAAAGTCACTGTTCTGGGTGTCAGTTTTCAGGACCCACTTGGCACTCTCAAACCAGACAAAGTTGGAAATGGTGTCATTTTGCGTCTGGGAGGCTCCCTGCGAGAGTCCGAATTCCAGGAGGCACCCGGCAATTTAAGGCCTCAGGTCCCTGAACCATTTTACAGGCTTTTTCCCTGGGAAACAAAACTCACAAGCCACTGTTCTGGGTGTCAGTTTTCAGGACCCACTTGGCACTCTCAAACCAGACCAAGTTGGCACTGGTGCCACCTTGCGTCTGGGAGGCATCCTGCAAGATGCCGAATTCCAGGAGGCACCTGGCAATTTAAGGTTGCAGGACCCAAAACCATTGTACAGGCTTTTTCCCTGGGAAACAAAACTCACAAGCCACTGTTCTGGGTGTCAGTTTGCAGGACCCACTTGGCACTCTTAAACCAGGCCAAGTTGGCACTGTTTTCTCTTAGCGTCTGGGAAACATCTGGTGAGATGCGGAATTCCAGGAGTCACTCGGCAATTTAAGGCCGCAGGACCCTGAACCATTTTACAGGCTTTTTCCCTGGGAAACAAAAGTCACAAGCCACTGTTCTGGGTGTCAGTTTGCAGGACCCACTTGGCACTCTCAAACCAGACCAAGTTGGAAATGGTGTCATTTTGCGTCTGGGAGGCTCCCTGCGAGATTCCGAATTCCAGGAGGCACCCGGCAATCTAAGGCCGCAGGACCCTGAACCATTGTACAGGCTTTTTCCCTGGGAAACAAAACTCACAAGCCACTGTTCTGGGTGTCAGTTTTCAGGAGCCACCTGGCACTCTCAAACCAGACCAAGTTGGCACTGGTGCCACCTTGCGTCTGGGAGGCATCCTGCGAGAGGCGGAATTCCAGGAGGCACCTGGCAATTTAAGGCCGCAGGACCCAAAACCATTCTACAGGATTTTTCCCTGGGAAAAAAAATTCAGAAGCCACTGTTCTGGGTGTCAGTTTGCAGGACCCACTTGGCACTCTCAAACCAGACCAAGTTGGCACTGGTGCCACCTTGCGTCTGGGAGGCATCCTGCAAGACGCCGAATTCCAGGAGGCACCTGGCAATTTAAGGCCGCAGGACCCAAAACCATTGTACAGGCTTTTTCCCTGGGAAACAAAAGTCACAAGCCACTGTTCTGGGTGTCAGTTTTCAGGACCCACTTGGCACTCTCAAACCAGACCAAGTTGGAAATGGTGTCATTTTGCGTCTGGGAGGCTCCCTGCGAGAGTCCGAATTCCAGGAGGCACCCGGCAATTTAAGGCCTCAGGTCCCTGAACCATTTTACAGGCCTTTTCCCTGGGAAACAAAACTCACAAGCCACTGTTCTGGGTGTCAGTTTTCAGGACCCACTTGGCACTCTCAAACCAGACCAAGTTGGCACTGGTGCCACCTTGCGTCTGGGAGGCATCCTGCAAGATGCCGAATTCCAGGAGGCACCTGGCAATTTAAGGTTGCAGGACCCAAAACCATTGTACAGGCTTTTTCCCTGGGAAACAAAACTCACAAGCCACTGTTCTGGGTGTCAGTTTCCAGGACCCACTTGGCACTCTCAAACCAGACCAAGTTGGCACTGTTTTCTCTTAGCGTCTGGGAAACATCAGGTGAGATGCGGAATTCCAGGCGTCACTCGGCAATTTAAGGCCGCAGGACCCTGAACCATTTTACAGGCTTTTTCCCTGGGAAACAAAACTCACAAGCCACTGTTCTGGGTGTCAGTTTGCAGGACCCACTTGGCACTCTCAAACCAGACCAAGTTCGAAATGGTGTCATTTTGCGTCTGGGAGGCTCCCTGCGAGATTCCGAATTCCAGGAGGCACCCGGCAATTTAAGGCCTCAGGCCCCTGAACCATTGTACAGGCTTTTTCCCTGGGAAACAAAACTCACAAGCCACGGTTCTGGGTGTCAGTTTTCAGGACCCACTTGGCACTCTCAAACCAGACCAAGTTGGCACTGGTGCCACCTTGCGTCTGGGAGGCATCCTGCAAGACGCCGAATTCCAGGAGGCACCCGGCAATTTAAGGCCTCAGGCCCCTGAACCATTGTACAGGCTTTTTCCCTGGGAAACAAAACTCACAAGCCACGGTTCTGGGTGTCAGTTTTCAGGACCCACTTGGCACTCTTAAACCAGACCAAGTTGGAACTGGTGCCACCTTGCATCTGGGAGGCATCCTGCGAGAGGCGGAATTCCAGGAGGCACCCGGCAATTTAAGGCCTCAGGCCCCTGAACCATTCTACAGGCTTTTTCCCTGGGAAAAAAAATTCAGAAGCCTCTGTTCTGGGTGTCAGTTTTCAGGACCCACTTGGCACTCTCAAACCAGACCAAGTTGGCACTGGTGCCACCTTGCGTCTGGGAGGCATCCTGCGAGAGGCCGAATTCGAGGAGGCACCCGGCAATTTAAGGCCGCAGGACCCAAAACCATTGTACAGGCTTTTTCCCTGGGAAAGAAAACTCACAAGCCACTGTTCTGGGTGTCAGTTTTAAGGACCCACTTGACACTCTCAAAGCAGACCAAGTTTGCACTGGTGCCACCTTGCGTCTGGGAGGCATCCTGCGAGAGGCGCAATTCCAGGAGGCAACCGGCAATTTAAGGCTGCTGGACCCTGAACCATTGTACAGGCTTTTTCCCTGGGAAACAAAACTCACAAGCCACTGTTCTGGGTGTCAGTTTTCAGGACCCACTTGGCACTCTTAAACCAGACCAAGTTGGAACTGGTGCCACCTTGTGTCTGGGAGGCATCCTGCGAGAGTCCGAATTCCAGGAGTCACCCGGCAATTTAAGGCCTCAGGCCCCTGAACCATTGTACAGGCTTTTTCCCTGGGAAACAAAACTCACAAGCCACTGTTCTGTGTGTCAGTTTTCAGGACCCACTTGGCACTCTTAAACCAGACCAAGTTGGAACTGGTGCCACCTTGCGTCTGGGAGGCATCCTGCGAGAGGCGAATCTCCACGTGGCAACCGCCTAGTAAAGGCGGAATTAACCTAAACCATTTTACAGGCTTTTTCCCTGGGAAACAAAACTCACAAGCCACTGTTCTGGGTGTCAGTTTTCAGGAGCCACCTGGCACTCTCAAACCAGACCAAGTTGGCACTGGTGTCATGTTGCGCCTGGGAGGCATCCTGTGAGAAGCCGAATTCCAGGAGGCACCCGGCAATTTAAGGCCTCAGGCCCCTGAACCGTTGTACAGGCTTTTTCCCTGGGAAACAAAACTCACAAGCCACTATTCTGGGTGTCAGTTTTCAGGACCCACTTGGCACTCTTAAACAAGACCATGTTGGCACTGGTGTTGCTTAGCGTCTGGGAAACATCTGGCGTGATGCGGAATTCCAGGAGGCACCCCGGAATTTAAGGCTGCAGGACCCTGAACCATTGCACAGGCTTTTTCCCTGGGAAACAAAACTCACAAGCCACTGTTCTGGGTGTCAGTTTTCAGGACCCACTTGACACTCTTAAACCAGACCAAGTTGGAACTGGTGCCACCTTGCGTCTGGGAGGCATCCTGCGAGAGGCGGAATTCCAGGAGGCACCCGGCAATCTAAGGCCGCAGGACCCTGAACCATTGTACAGGCTTTTTCCCTGGGAAACAAAACTCACAAGCCACTGTTCTGGGTGTCAGTTTTCAGGAGCCACCTGGCACTCTCAAACCAGACCAAGTTGGCACTGGTGCCACCTTGCGTCTGGGAGGCATCCTGCGAGAGGCGGAATTCCAGGAGGCACCTGGCAATTTAAGGCCGCAGGACCCAAAACCATTCTACAGGATTTTTCCCTGGGAAAAAAAATTCAGAAGCCACTGTTCTGGGTGTCAGTTTGCAGGACCCACTTGGCACTCTCAAACCAGACCAAGTTGGCACTGGTGCCACCTTGCGTCTGGGAGGCATCCTGCAAGACGCCGAATTCCAGGAGGCACCTGGCAATTTAAGGCCGCAGGACCCAAAACCATTGTACAGGCTTTTTCCCTGGGAAACAAAAGTCACAAGCCACTGTTCTGGGTGTCAGTTTTCAGGACCCACTTGGCACTCTCAAACCAGACCAAGTTGGAAATGGTGTCATTTTGCGTCTGGGAGGCTCCCTGCGAGAGTCCGAATTCCAGGAGGCACCCGGCAATTTAAGGCCTCAGGTCCCTGAACCATTTTACAGGCCTTTTCCCTGGGAAACAAAACTCACAAGCCACTGTTCTGGGTGTCAGTTTTCAGGACCCACTTGGCACTCTCAAACCAGACCAAGTTGGCACTGGTGCCACCTTGCGTCTGGGAGGCATCCTGCAAGATGCCGAATTCCAGGAGGCACCTGGCAATTTAAGGTTGCAGGACCCAAAACCATTGTACAGGCTTTTTCCCTGGGAAACAAAACTCACAAGCCACTGTTCTGGGTGTCAGTTTCCAGGACCCACTTGGCACTCTCAAACCAGACCAAGTTGGCACTGTTTTCTCTTAGCGTCTGGGAAACATCAGGTGAGATGCGGAATTCCAGGCGTCACTCGGCAATTTAAGGCCGCAGGACCCTGAACCATTTTACAGGCTTTTCCCTGGGAAACAAAAGTCACAAGCCACTGTTCTGGGTGTCAGTTTGCAGGACCCACTTGGCACTCTCAAACCAGACCAAGTTGGAAATGGTGTCATTTTGCGTCTGGGAGGCTCCCTGCGAGATTCCGAATTCCAGGAGGCACCCGGCAATTTAAGGCCTCAGGCCCCTGAACCATTGTACAGGCTTTTTCCCTGGGAAACAAAACTCACAAGCCACGGTTCTGGGTGTCAGTTTTCAGGACCCACTTGGCACTCTCAAACCAGACCAAGTTGGCACTGGTGCCACCTAGCGTCTGGGAGGCATCCTGCAAGACGCCGAATTCCAGGAGGCACCCGGCAATTTAAGGCCTCAGGCCCCTGAACCATTGTACAGGCTTTTTCCCTGGGAAACAAAACTCACAAGCCACGGTTCTGGGTGTCAGTTTTCAGGACCCACTTGGCACTCTTAAACCAGACCAAGTTGGAACTGGTGCCACCTTGCATCTGGGAGGCATCCTGCGAGAGGCGGAATTCCAGGAGGCACCCGGCAATTTAAGGCCTCAGGCCCCTGAACCATTCTACAGGCTTTTTCCCTGGGAAAAAAAATTCAGAAGCCTCTGTTCTGGGTGTCAGTTTTCAGGACCCACTTGGCACTCTCAAACCAGACCAAGTTGGCACTGGTGCCACCTTGCGTCTGGGAGGCATCCTGCGAGAGGCCGAATTCGAGGAGGCACCCGGCAATTTAAGGCCGCAGGACCCAAAACCATTGTACAGGCTTTTTCCCTGGGAAAGAAAACTCACAAGCCACTGTTCTGGGTGTCAGTTTTAAGGACCCACTTGACACTCTCAAAGCAGACCAAGTTTGCACTGGTGCCACCTTGCGTCTGGGAGGCATCCTGCGAGAGGCGCAATTCCAGGAGGCAACCGGCAATTTAAGGCCGCAGGACCCTGAACCATTGTACAGACTTTTTCCCTGGGAAACAAAACTCACAAGCCACTGTTCTGGGTGTCAGTTTTCAGGACCCACTTGGCACTCTCAAACCAGACCAAGTTGGCACTGGTGCCACCTTGCGTCTGGGAGGCATCCTGCAAGACGCCGAATTCCAGGAGGCACCTGGCAATTTAAGGCCGCAGGACCCAAAACCATTGTACAGGCTTTTTCCCTGGGAAACAAAAGTCACAAGCCACTGTTCTGGGTGTCAGTTTTCAGGACCCACATGGCACTCTCAAACCAGACCAAGTTGGCACTGGTTCCACCTTGCGTCTTGGAGGCATCCTGCAAGATGCCGAATTCCAGGAGTCACTCGGCAATTTAAGGCCGCAGGACCCAAAACCATTGTACAGGCTTTTTCCCTGGGAAACAAAAGTCAAAAGTCACTGTTCTGGGTGTCAGTTTTCAGGACCCACTTGGCACTCTCAAACCAGACAAAGTTGGAAATGGTGTCATTTTGCGTCTGGGAGGCTCCCTGCGAGAGTCCGAATTCCAGGAGGCACCCGGCAATTTAAGGCCTCAGGTCCCTGAACCATTTTACAGGCTTTTTCCCTGGGAAACAAAACTCACAAGCCACTGTTCTGGGTGTCAGTTTTCAGGACCCACTTGGCACTCTCAAACCAGACCAAGTTGGCACTGGTGCCACCTTGCGTCTGGGAGGCATCCTGCAAGATGCCGAATTCCAGGAGGCACCTGGCAATTTAAGGTTGCAGGACCCAAAACCATTGTACAGGCTTTTTCCCTGGGAAACAAAACTCACAAGCCACTGTTCTGGGTGTCAGTTTGCAGGACCCACTTGGCACTCTTAAACCAGGCCAAGTTGGCACTGTTTTCTCTTAGCGTCTGGGAAACATCTGGTGAGATGCGGAATTCCAGGAGTCACTCGGCAATTTAAGGCCGCAGGACCCTGAACCATTTTACAGGCTTTTTCCCTGGGAAACAAAAGTCACAAGCCACTGTTCTGGGTGTCAGTTTGCAGGACCCACTTGGCACTCTCAAACCAGACCAAGTTGGAAATGGTGTCATTTTGCGTCTGGGAGGCTCCCTGCGAGATTCCGAATTCCAGGAGGCACCCGGCAATCTAAGGCCGCAGGACCCTGAACCATTGTACAGGCTTTTTCCCTGGGAAACAAAACTCACAAGCCACTGTTCTGGGTGTCAGTTTTCAGGAGCCACCTGGCACTCTCAAACCAGACCAAGTTGGCACTGGTGCCACCTTGCGTCTGGGAGGCATCCTGCGAGAGGCGGAATTCCAGGAGGCACCTGGCAATTTAAGGCTGCAGGACCCAAAACCATTCTACAGGATTTTTCCCTGGGAAAAAAAATTCAGAAGCCACTGTTCTGGGTGTCAGTTTGCAGGACCCACTTGGCACTCTCAAACCAGACCAAGTTGGCACTGGTGCCACCTTGCGTCTGGGAGGCATCCTGCAAGACGCCGAATTCCAGGAGGCACCTGGCAATTTAAGGCCGCAGGACCCAAAACCATTGTACAGGCTTTTTCCCTGGGAAACAAAAGTCACAAGCCACTGTTCTGGGTGTCAGTTTTCAGGACCCACTTGGCACTCTCAAACCAGACCAAGTTGGAAATGGTGTCATTTTGCGTCTGGGAGGCTCCCTGCGAGAGTCCGAATTCCAGGAGGCACCCGGCAATTTAAGGCCTCAGGTCCCTGAACCATTTTACAGGCCTTTTCCCTGGGAAACAAAACTCACAAGCCACTGTTCTGGGTGTCAGTTTTCAGGACCCACTTGGCACTCTCAAACCAGACCAAGTTGGCACTGGTGCCACCTTGCGTCTGGGAGGCATCCTGCAAGATGCCGAATTCCAGGAGGCACCTGGCAATTTAAGGTTGCAGGACCCAAAACCATTGTACAGGCTTTTTCCCTGGGAAACAAAACTCACAAGCCACTGTTCTGGGTGTCAGTTTCCAGGACCCACTTGGCACTCTCAAACCAGACCAAGTTGGCACTGTTTTCTCTTAGCGTCTGGGAAACATCAGGTGAGATGCGGAATTCCAGGCGTCACTCGGCAATTTAAGGCCGCAGGACCCTGAACCCTTTTACAGGCTTTTTCCCTGGGAAACAAAACTCACAAGCCACTGTTCTGGGTGTCAGTTTGCAGGACCCACTTGGCACTCTCAAACCAGACCAAGTTCGAAATGGTGTCATTTTGCGTCTGGGAGGCTCCCTGCGAGATTCCGAATTCCAGGAGGCACCCGGCAATTTAAGGCCTCAGGCCCCTGAACCATTGTACAGGCTTTTTCCCTGGGAAACAAAACTCACAAGCCACGGTTCTGGGTGTCAGTTTTCAGGACCCACTTGGCACTCTCAAACCAGACCAAGTTGGCACTGGTGCCACCTTGCGTCTGGGAGGCATCCTGCAAGACGCCGAATTCCAGGAGGCACCCGGCAATTTAAGGCCTCAGGCCCCTGAACCATTGTACAGGCTTTTTCCCTGGGAAACAAAACTCACAAGCCACGGTTCTGGGTGTCAGTTTTCAGGACCCACTTGGCACTCTTAAACCAGACCAAGTTGGAACTGGTGCCACCTTGCATCTGGGAGGCATCCTGCGAGAGGCGGAATTCCAGGAGGCACCCGGCAATTTAAGGCCTCAGGCCCCTGAACCATTCTACAGGCTTTTTCCCTGGGAAAAAAAATTCAGAAGCCTCTGTTCTGGGTGTCAGTTTTCAGGACCCACTTGGCACTCTCAAACCAGACCAAGTTGGCACTGGTGCCACCTTGCGTCTGGGAGGCATCCTGCGAGAGGCCGAATTCGAGGAGGCACCCGGCAATTTAAGGCCGCAGGACCCAAAACCATTGTACAGGCTTTTTCCCTGGGAAAGAAAACTCACAAGCCACTGTTCTGGGTGTCAGTTTTAAGGACCCACTTGACACTCTCAAAGCAGACCAAGTTTGCACTGGTGCCACCTTGCGTCTGGGAGGCATCCTGCGAGAGGCGCAATTCCAGGAGGCAACCGGCAATTTAAGGCCGCTGGACCCTGAACCATTGTACAGGCTTTTTCCCTGGGAAACAAAACTCACAAGCCACTGTTCTGGGTGTCAGTTTTCAGGACCCACTTGGCACTCTCAAACCAGACCAAGTTGGCACTGGTGCCACCTTGCGTCTGGGAGGCATCCTGCGAGTGGCCGAATTCCAGGAGGCACCTGGCAATTTAAGGCCGCAGGACCCAAAACCATTGTACAGGCTTTTTCCCTGGGAAACAAAAGTCACAAGCCACTGTTCTGGGTGTCAGTTTTCAGGACCCACTTGGCACTCTCAAACCAGACCAAGTTGGCACTGGTTCCACCTTGCGTCTTGGAGGCATCCTGCAAGATGCCGAATTCCAGGAGTCACTCGGCAATTTAAGGCCGCAGGACCCTGAACCATTTTACAGGCTTTTTCCCTGGGAAACAAAACTCACAAGCCACTGTTCTGGGTGTCAGTTTGCAGGACCCACTTGGCACTCTCAAACCAGACCAAGTTGGAAATGGTGTCATTTTGCGTCTGGGAGGCTCCCTGCGAGATTCCGAATTCCAGGAGGCACCCGGCAATTTAAGGCCTCAGGCCCCTGAACCATTGTACAGGCTTTTTCCCTGGGAAACAAAACTCACAAGCCACGGTTCTGGGTGTCAGTTTTCAGGACCCACTTGGCACTCTTAAACCAGGCCAAGTTGGCACTGTTTTCTCTTAGCGTCTGGGAAACATCTGGTGAGATGCGGAATTCCAGGAGTCACTCGGCAATTTAAGGCCGCAGGACCCTGAACCATTTTACAGGCTTTTTCCCTGGGAAACAAAACTCACAAGCCACTGTTCTGGGTGTCAGTTTGCAGGACCCACTTGGCACTCTCAAACCAGACCAAGTTGGAAATGGTGTCATTTTGCGTCTGGGAGGCTCCCTGCGAGATTCCGAATTCCAGGAGGCACCCGGCAATTTAAGGCCTCAGGCCCCTGAACCATTGTACAGGCTTTTTCCCTGGGAAACAAAACTCACAAGCCACGGTTCTGGGTGTCAGTTTTCAGGACCCACTTGGCACTCTCAAACCAGACCAAGTTGGCACTGGTGCCACCTTGCGTCTGGGAGGCATCCTGCGAGAGGCGGAATTCCAGGAGGCACCCGGCAATTTAAGGCCTCAGGCCCCTGAACCATTGTACAGGCTTTTTCCCTGGGAAACAAAACTCACAAGCCACTGTTCTGGGTGTCAGTTTTCAGGACCCACTTGGCACTCTTAAACCAGACCAAGTTGGAACTGGTGCCACCTTGCGTCTGGGAGGCATCCTGCGAGAGGCGGAATTCCAGGAGGCACCCGGCAATTTAAGGCCTCAGGCCCCTGAACCATTGTACAGGCTTTTTCCCTGGGAAACAAAACTCACAAGCCACTGTTCTGGGTGTCAGTTTTCAGGACCCACTTGGCACTCTCAAACCAGACCAAGTTGGCACTGGTGCCACCTTGCGTCTGGGAGGCATCCTGCGAGAGGCCGAATTCGAGGAGGCACCCGGCAATTTAAGGCCGCAGGACCCAAAACCATTGTACAGGCTTTTTCCCTGGGAAAGAAAACTCACAAGCCACTGTTCTGGGTGTCAGTTTTAAGGACCCACTTGACACTCTCAAAGCAGACCAAGTTTGCACTGGTGCCACCTTGCGTCTGGGAGGCATCCTGCGAGAGGCGCAATTCCAGGAGGCAACCGTCAATTTAAGGCCGCAGGACCCTGAACCATTGTACAGACTTTTTCCCTGGGAAACAAAACTCACAAGCCACTGTTCTGGGTGTCAGTTTTCAGGACCCACTTGGCACTCTCAAACCAGACCAAGTTGGCACTGGTGCCACCTTGCGTCTGGGAGGCATCCTGCAAGACGCCGAATTCCAGGAGGCACCTGGCAATTTAAGGCCGCAGGACCCAAAACCATTGTACAGGCTTTTTCCCTGGGAAAGAAAACTCACAAGCCACTGTTCTGGGTGTCAGTTTTCAGGACACACTTGGCACTCTCAAACCAGACCAAGTTGGCACTGGTGCCACCTTGCGTCTGGGAGGCATCCTGCAAGATGCCGAATTCCAGGAGGCACCTGGCAATTTAAGGTTGCAGGACCCAAAACCATTGTACAGGCTTTTTCCCTGGGAAACAAAACTCACAAGCCACTGTTCTGGGTGTCAGTTTCCAGGACCCACTTGGCACTCTTAAGCCAGGCCAAGTTGGCACTGTTTTCTCTTAGCGTCTGGGAAACATCTGGTGAGATGCGGAATTCCAGGAGTCACTCGGCAATTTAAGGCCGCAGGACCCTGAACCATTTTACAGGCTTTTTCCCTGGGAAACAAAACTCACAAGCCACTGTTCTGGGTGTCAGTTTGCAGGACCCACTTGGCACTCTCAAACCAGACCAAGTTGGAAATGGTGTCATTTTGCGTCTGGGAGGCTCCCTGCGAGATTCCGAATTCCAGGAGGCACCCGGCAATTTAAGGCCTCAGGCCCCGGAACCATTGTACAGGCTTTTTCCCTGGGAAACAAAACTCACAAGCCACGGTTCTGGGTGTCAGTTTTCAGGACCCACTTGGCACTCTCAAACCAGACCAAGTTGGCACTGGTGCCACCTTGCGTCTGGGAGGCATCCTGCGAGAGGCGAATCTCCAGGTGGCATCCGGCTATTAAAGGCAGCATTAACCTAAACCATTTTACAGGCTTTTTCCCTGAGAAACAAAACTCACAAGCCACTGTTCTGGGTGTCAGTTTTCAGGACCCACTTGGCACTCTTAAACCAGACCAAGTTGGAACTGGTGCCACCTTGCGTCTGGGAGGCATCCTGCGAGAGGCGGAATTCCAGGAGGCACCCGGCAATTTAAGGCCTCAGGCCCCTGAACCATTGTACAGGCTTTTTCCCTGGGAAACAAAACTCACAAGCCACTGTTCTGGGTGTCAGTTTTCAGGACCCACTTGGCACTCTCAAACCAGACCAAGTTGGCACTGGTGCCACCTTGCGTCTGGGAGGCATCCTGCGAGAGGCCGAATTCGAGGAGGCACCCGGCAATTTAAGGCCGCAGGACCCAAAACCATTGTACAGGCTTTTTCCCTGGGAAAGAAAACTCACAAGCCACTGTTCTGGGTGTCAGTTTTCAGGACCTACTTGACACTCTCAAAGCAGACCAAGTTTGCACTGGTGCCACCTTGCGTCTGGGAGGCATCCTGCGAGACGCCGAATTCCAGGAGTCACTCGGCAATTTAAGGCCGCAGGACCCAAAACCATTGTACAGGCTTTTTCCCTGGGAAACGAAAGTCACAAGCCACTGTTCTGGGTGTCAGTTTTCAGGACCCACTTGGCACTCTCAAACCAGACCAAGTTGGAAATGGTGTCATTTTGCGTCTGGGAGGCTCCCTGCGAGAGTCCGAATTCCAGGAGGCACCCGGCAATTTAAGGCCTCAGGTCCCTGAACCATTTTACAGGCTTTTTCCCTGGGAAACAAAACTCACAAGCCACTGTTCTGGGTGTCAGTTTTCAGGACCCACTTGGCACTCTCAAACCAGACCAAGTTGGCACTGGTGCCACCTTGCGTCTGGGAGGCATCCTGCAAGACGCCGAATTCCAGGAGGCACCTGGCAATTTAAGGTTGCAGGACCCAAAACCATTGTACAGGCTTTTTCCCTGGGAAACAAAACTCACAAGCCACTGTTCTGGGTGTCAGTTTGCAGGACCCACTTGGCACTCTTAAACCAGGCCAAGTTGGCACTGTTTTCTCTTAGCGTCTGGGAAACATCTGGTGAGATGCGGAATTCCAGGAGTCACTCGGCAATTTAAGGCCGCAGGACCCTGAACCATTTTACAGGCTTTTTCCCTGGGAAACAAAAGTCACAAGCCACTGTTCTGGGTGTCAGTTTGCAGGACCCACTTGGCACTCTCAAACCAGACCAAGTTGGAAATGGTGTCATTTTGCGTCTGGGAGGCTCCCTGCGAGATTCCGAATTCCAGGAGGCACCCGGCAATTTAAGGCCTCAGGCCCCGGAACCATTGTACAGGCTTTTTCCCTGGGAAACAAAACTCACAAGCCACGGTTCTGGGTGTCAGTTTTCAGGACCCACTTGGCACTCTCAAACCAGATCAAGTTGGCACTGGTGCCACCTTGCGTCTGGGAGGCATCCTGCGAGAGGCCGAATTCCAGGAGGCACCCGGCAATTTAAGGCCTCAGGCCCCTGAACCATTGTACAGGCTTTTTCCCTGGGAAACAAAACTCACAAGCCACTGTTCTGGGTGTCAGTTTTCAGGACCCACTTGGCACTCTTAAACCAGACCAAGTTGGAACTGGTGCCACCTTGCGTCTGGGAGGCATCCTGCGAGAGGCGGAATTCCAGGAGGCACCCGGCAATTTAAGGCCTCAGGCCCCTGAACCATTGTACAGGCTTTTTCCCTGGGAAACAAAACTCACAAGCCACTGTTCTGGGTGTCAGTTTTCAGGACCCACTTGGCACTCTCAAACCAGACCAAGTTGGCACTGGTGCCACCTTGCGTCTGGGAGGCATCCTGCGAGAGGCCGAATTCGAGGAGGCACCCGGCAATTTAAGGCCGCAGGACCCAAAACCATTGTACAGGCTTTTTCCCTGGGAAAGAAAACTCACAAGCCACTGTTCTGGGTGTCAGTTTTCAGGACCCACTTGACACTCTCAAAGCAGACCAAGTTTGCACTGGTGCCACCTTGCGTCTGGGAGGCATCCTGCGAGAGGCGCAATTCCAGGAGGCAACCGGCAATTTAAGGCCGCAGGACCCTGAACCATTGTACAGACTTTTTCCCTGGGAAACAAAACTCACAAGCCACTGTTCTGGGTGTCAGTTTGCAGGACCCACTTGGCACTCTTAAACCAGACCAAGTTGGAACTGGTGCCACCTTGCGTCTGGGAGGCATCCTGCGAGAGTCCGAATTCCAGGAGGCACCGGGCAATTTAAGGACGCAGGCCCCTGAACCATTGTACAGGCTTTTTCCCTGGGAAACAAAACTCACAAGCCACTGTTCTGGGTGTCAGTTTGCAGGACCCACTTGGCACTCTTAAACCAGACCAAGTTGGAACTGGTGCCACCTTGCGTCTGGGAGGCATCCTGCGGGAGGCGGAATTCCAGGAGGCCCCTGGCAATTTAAGGCCGCAGGACCCAAAACCATTCTACAGGCTTTTTCCCTGGGAAAAAAAATTCAGAAGCCACTGTTCTGGGTGTCAGTTTGCAAGACCCATTTGGCACTCTCAAACCAGACCAAGTTGGCACTGGTGCCACCTTGCGTCTGGGAGGCATCCTGCAAGACGCCGAATTCCAGGAGGCAGCTGGCAATTTAAGGCCGCAGGACCCAAAACCATTCTACAGGCTTTCTCCCTGGGAAACAAAACTCACAAGCCACTGTTCTGGGTGTCAGTTTCCAGGACCCACTTGGCAATCTTAAACCAGACCAAGTTGGCAGTGTTGTCTCTTAGCATCTGGGAAACATCTGGTGAGATGCGGAATTCCAGGAGTCACCCGGCAATGTAAGGCCGCAGGACCCTGAACCATTTTACAGGCTTTTTCCCTGGGAAACAAAACTCACAAGCCACTGTTCTGGGTGTCAGTTTGCAGGACACACTTGGCACTCTTAAACCAGACCAAGTTGGCACTGGTGTCATTTTGCGTCTGGGAGGCTCCCTGCGAGATTCCGAATTCCAGGAGGCACCCGGCAATTTAAGGCCTCAGGCCCCGGAACCATTGTACAGGCTTTTTCCCTGGGAAACAAAACTCACAAGCCACTGTTCTGGGTGTCAGTTTTCAGGACCCACTTGACACTCTCAAAGCAGACCAAGTTGGCCCTGGTGCCACCTTGCATCTGGGAGGCATCCTGCGAGAGGCCGAATTCCAGGAGGCACCCGGCAATTTAAGGCCTCAGGCCCCTGAACCGTTGTACAGGCTTTTTCCCTGGGAAACAAAACTCACAAGCCACTGTTCTGGGTGTCAGTTTTCAGGACCCACTTGGCACTCTCAAACCAGACCAAGTTAGCACTGGTGCCACCTTGCGTCTGGGAGGCATCCTGCGAGAGGCCGAATTCCAGGAGGCACCCGGCAATTTAAGGCCTCAGGCCCCTGAACCATTGTACAGGCTTTTTCCCTGGGAAACAAAACTCACAAGCCACTGTTCTGGGTGTCAGTTTTCAGGACCCACTTGACACTCTCAAAGCAGACCAAGTTGGCACTGGTGCCACCTTGCATCTGGGAGGCATCCTGCGAGAGGCGCAATTCCAGGAGGCACCCGGCAATTTAAGGCCGCTGGACCCTGAACCATTGTACAGGCTTTTTCCCTGGGAAACAAAACTCACAAGCCACTGTTCTGGGTGTCAGTTTTCAGGACACACTTGGCACTCTTAAACCAGACCAAGTTGGAACTGGTGCCAGTTTGCGTCTGGGAGGCATCCTGCGAGTGGTCGAATTCCAGGAGGCACCCGGCAATTTAAGGCCTCAGGCCCCTGAACCATTGTACAGGCTTTTTCCCTGGGAAACAAAACTCACAAGCCACTGTTCTGGGTGTCAGTTTTCAGGACCCACTTGACACTCTCAAACCAGACCAAGTTGGCACTGGTGCCACCTTGCGTCTGGGAGGCATCCTGCGAGAGGCGAATCTCCAGGTGGCATCCGGCTATTAAAGGCAGCATTAACCTAAACCATTTTACAGGCTTTTTCCCTGGGAAACAAAACTCACAAGCCACTGTTCTGGGTGTCAGTTTTCAGGACCCACTTGGCACTCTTAAACCAGACCAATTTAGCGCTGGTGTTGCTTAGCGTCTAGGAAACATCTGGCGTGATGCGGAATTCCAGGAGGCACCCCGAAATTTAAGGCCGCAGGACCCTGAATTATTGTACAGGCTTTTTGCCTGGGAAACAAAACTCACAAGCCACGGTTCTGGGTGTCAGTTTTCAGGACCCACTTGGCACTCTCAAACCAGATCAAGTTGGCACTGGTGCCACCTTGCGTCTGGGAGGCATCCTGCGAGAGGCCGAATTCGAGGAGGCACCCGGCAATTTAAGGCCTCAGGCCCCTGAACCATTGTACAGGCTTTTTCCCTGGGAAACAAAACTCACAAGCCACTGTTCTGGGTGTCAGTTTTCAGGACCCACTTGGCACTCTTAAACCAGACCAAGTTGGAACTGGTGCCACCTTGCGTCTGGGAGGCATCCTGCGAGAGGCGGAATTCCAGGAGGCACCCGGCAATTTAAGGCCTCAGGCCCCTGAACCATTGTACAGGCTTTTTCCCTGGGAAACAAAACTCACAAGCCACTGTTCTGGGTGTCAGTTTTCAGGACCCACTTGGCACTCTCAAACCAGACCAAGTTGGCACTGGTGCCACCTTGCGTCTGGGAGGCATCCTGCGAGAGGCCGAATTCGAGGAGGCACCCGGCAATTTAAGGCCGCAGGACCCAAAACCATTGTACAGGCTTTTTCCCTGGGAAAGAAAACTCACAAGCCACTGTTCTGGGTGTCAGTTTTCAGGACCCACTTGACACTCTCAAAGCAGACCAAGTTTGCACTGGTGCCACCTTGCGTCTGGGAGGCATCCTGCGAGAGGCTCAATTCCAGGAGGCAACCGGCAATTTAAGGCCGCAGGACCCTGAACCATTGTACAGACTTTTTCCCTGGGAAACAAAACTCACAAGCCACTGTTCTGGGTGTCAGTTTTCAGGACCCACTTGGCACTCTTAAACCAGACCAAGTTGGAACTGGTGCCACCTTGCGTCTGGGAGGCATCCTGCGAGAGTCCGAATTCCAGGAGGCACCGGGCAATTTAAGGCCGCAGGCCCCTGAACCATTGTACAGGCTTTTTCCCTGGGAAACAAAACTCACAAGCCACTGTTCTGGGTGTCAGTTTGCAGGACCCACTTGGCACTCTTAAACCAGACCAAGTTGGAACTGGTGCCACCTTGCGTCTGGGAGGCATCCTGCGGGAGGCGGAATTCCAGGAGGCCCCTGGCAATTTAAGGCCGCAGGACCCAAAACCATTCTACAGGCTTTTTCCCTGGGAAAAAAAATTCAGAAGCCACTGTTCTGGGTGTCAGTTTGCAAGACCCATTTGGCACTCTCAAACCAGACCAAGTTGGCACTGGTGCCACCTTGCGTCTGGGAGGCATCCTGCAAGACGCCGAATTCCAGGAGGCAGCTGGCAATTTAAGGCCGCAGGACCCAAAACCATTCTACAGGCTTTCTCCCTGGGAAACAAAACTCACAAGCCACTGTTCTGGGTGTCAGTTTCCAGGACCCACTTGGCAATCTTAAACCAGACCAAGTTGGCAGTGTTGTCTCTTAGCATCTGGGAAACATCTGGTGAGATGCGGAATTCCAGGAGTCACCCGGCAATGTAAGGCCGCAGGACCCTGAACCATTTTACAGGCTTTTTCCCTGGGAAACAAAACTCACAAGCCACTGTTCTGGGTGTCAGTTTGCAGGACACACTTGGCACTCTTAAACCAGACCAAGTTGGCACTGGTGTCATTTTGCGTCTGGGAGGCTCCCTGCGAGATTCCGAATTCCAGGAGGCACCCGGCAATTTAAGGCCTCAGGCCCCGGAACCATTGTACAGGCTTTTTCCCTGGGAAACAAAACTCACAAGCCACTGTTCTGGGTGTCAGTTTTCAGGACCCACTTGACACTCTCAAAGCAGACCAAGTTGGCCCTGGTGCCACCTTGCATCTGGGAGGCATCCTGCGAGAGGCCGAATTCCAGGAGGCACCCGGCAATTTAAGGCCTCAGGCCCCTGAACCGTTGTACAGGCTTTTTCCCTGGGAAACAAAACTCACAAGCCACTGTTCTGGGTGTCAGTTTTCAGGACCCACTTGGCACTCTCAAACCAGACCAAGTTAGCACTGGTGCCACCTTGCGTCTGGGAGGCATCCTGCGAGAGGCCGAATTCCAGGAGGCACCCGGCAATTTAAGGCCTCAGGCCCCTGAACCATTGTACAGGCTTTTTCCCTGGGAAACAAAACTCACAAGCCACTGTTCTGGGTGTCAGTTTTCAGGACCCACTTGACACTCTCAAAGCAGACCAAGTTGGCACTGGTGCCACCTTGCATCTGGGAGGCATCCTGCGAGAGGCGCAATTCCAGGAGGCACCCGGCAATTTAAGGCCGCTGGACCCTGAACCATTGTACAGGCTTTTTCCCTGGGAAACAAAACTCACAAGCCACTGTTCTGGGTGTCAGTTTTCAGGACACACTTGGCACTCTTAAACCAGACCAAGTTGGAACTGGTGCCAGTTTGCGTCTGGGAGGCATCCTGCGAGTGGTCGAATTCCAGGAGGCACCCGGCAATTTAAGGCCTCAGGCCCCTGAACCATTGTACAGGCTTTTTCCCTGGGAAACAAAACTCACAAGCCACTGTTCTGGGTGTCAGTTTTCAGGACCCACTTGACACTCTCAAACCAGACCAAGTTGGCACTGGTGCCACCTTGCGTCTGGGAGGCATCCTGCGAGAGGCGAATCTCCAGGTGGCATCCGGCTATTAAAGGCAGCATTAACCTAAACCATTTTACAGGCTTTTTCCCTGGGAAACAAAACTCACAAACCACTGTTCTGGGTGTCAGTTTTCAGGACCCACTTGGCACTCTTAAACCAGACCAATTTAGCGCTGGTGTTGCTTAGCGTCTAGGAAACATCTGGCGTGATGCGGAATTCCAGGAGGCACCCCGAAATTTAAGGCCGCAGGACCCTGAATTATTGTACAGGCTTTTTGCCTGGGAAACAAAACTCACAAGCCACTGTTCTGGGTGTCAGTTTCCAGGACCCACTTGGCACTCTTAAACCAGACCAAGTTGGCACTGGTGCCACCATGCGTCTGGGAGGCATCCTGCGAGAGGCGGATCTCCAGTAGGCACCCGGCAATTTAAGACCTCAGGCCCCTGAACCATTGTACAGGCTTTTTCCCTGGGAAACAAAACTCACAAGCCACTGTTCTGGGTGTCAGTTTTCAGGACCCACTTGACACTCTCAAACCAGACCAAGTTGGCACTGG
This sequence comes from Fringilla coelebs, assembly GCF_963513975.1. Lineage (NCBI taxonomy): Eukaryota > Metazoa > Chordata > Aves > Passeriformes > Fringillidae > Fringilla > Fringilla coelebs. The sequence continues at coordinate 2,109,993 of NC_140048.1, forward strand.
TGCCACCTTGCGTCTGGGAGGCATCCTGCGAGACGCGAATCTCCAGGAGTCACCCGGCAATGTAAGGCAGCAGGACCCTGAACCATTTTACAGGCTTTTTCCCTGGGAAACAAAACTCACAAGCCACTGTTCTGGGTGTCAGTTTGCAGGACACACTTGGCACTCTCAAACCAGACCAAGTTGGAAATGGTGTCATTTTGCGTTTGGGAGGCTCCCTGCGAGAGGCCGAATTCCAGGAGGCACCCGGCAATTTAAGGCCTCAGGCCCCGGAACCATTGTACAGGCTTTTTCCCTGGGAAACAAAACTCACAAGCCACTGTTCTGGGTGTCAGTTTGCAGGACACACTTGACACTTTCAAAGCACACCAAGTTGGCACTGGTGCCACCTTGCGTCTGAGAGGCATCCTGCGAGAGGCGGATCTCCAGGTGGCACCCAGCTATTAAAGGCGGCATTACCTAAACCATTGTACAGGCTTTTTCCCTGGGAAACAAAACTCACAAGCCACTGTTCTGGGTGTCAGTTTTCAGGACCCACTTGGCACTCTTAAACCAGACCAAGTTGGCACTGGTGCCACCTTGCGTCTGGGAGGCATCCTGCGAGAGGCGGAATTCCAGGAGGCAGCCGGCAATTTAAGGCCTCAGGCCCCTTAACCATTGTACAGGCTTTTTCCCTGGGAAACAAAACTCACAAGCCACTGTTCTGGGTGTCAGTTTTCAGGACCCACCTGGCACTCTCAAACCAGACCAAGTTGGCACTGGTGCCACCTTGCGTCTGGGAGGCATCCTGCAAGACGCCGAATTCCAGGAGGCACCTGGCAATTTAAGGCCGCAGGACCCAAAACCATTCTACAGGCTTTCTCCCTGGGAAACAAAACTCACAAGCCACTGTTCTGGGTGTCAGTTTCCAGGACCCACTTGGCACTCTTAAACCAGACCAAGTTGGCACTGTTGTCTCTTAGCGTCTGGGAAACATCTGGTGAGATTCGGAATTCCAGGAGTCACCCGGCAATGTAAGGCCGCAGGACCCTGAACCATTGTACAGGCTTTTTCCCTGGGAAACAAAACTCACAAGCCACTGTTCTGGGTGTCAGTTTTCAGGACCCACTTGACACTCTCCAAGCAGACCAAGTTGGCACTGGTGCCACCATGCGTCTGGGAGGCATCCTGCGAGAGGCGAATCTCCAGGTGGCATCCGGCTATTAACGGCGGCATTAACCTAAACCATTTTACAGGCTTTTTCCCTGGGAAAGAAAACTCAAAAGCAACTGTTCTGGGTGTCAGTTTTCTGGACGCACTTGACACTCTCAAAGCAGACCAAGTTGGCACTGCTGCCACCATGCGTCTGGGAGGCATCCTGCGGGAGGCGGAATTCCAGGAGGCACCTGGCAATTTAAGGCCGCAGGACCCTGAACCATTCTACAGGCTTTTTCCCTGGGAAAAAAAATTCAGAAGCCACTGTTCTGGGTGTCAGTTTGCAAGACCCATTTGGCACTCTCAAACCAGACCAAGTTGGCACTGGTGCCACCTTGCGTCTGGGAGGCATCCTGCAAGACGCCGAATTCCAGGAGGCAGCTGGCAATTTAAGGCCGCAGGACCCAAAACCATTCTACAGGCTTTCTCCCTGGGAAACAAAACTCACAAGCCACTGTTCTGGGTGTCAGTTTCCAGGACCCACTTGGCACTCTTAAACCAGACCAAGTTCGCAGTATTGTCTCTTAGCATCTGGGAAACATCTGGTGAGATGCGGAATTCCAGGAGTCACCAGGCAATGTAAGGCCGCAGGACCCTGAACCATTTTACAGGCTTTTTCCCTGGGAAACAAAACTCACAAGCCACTGTTCTGGGTGTCAGTTTGCAGGACACACTTGGCACTCTTAAACCAGACCAAGTTGGCACTGGTGTCATTTTGCGTCTGGGAGGCTCCCTGCGAGATTCCGAATTCCAGGAGGCACCCGGCAATTTAAGGCCTCAGGCCCCGGAACCATTGTACAGGCTTTTTCCCTGGGAAACAAAACTCACAAGCCACTGTTCTGGGTGTCAGTTTTCAGGACCCACTTGGCACTCTCAAACCAGACCAAGTTGGCACTGGTGCCACCTTGCGTCTGGGAGGCATCCTGCGGGAGGCCGAATTCCAGGAGGCACCCAGCAATTTACGGCCGCAGGACCCTGAACCATTGTACAGGCTTTTTCCCTGGGAAACAAAACTCACAAGCCACTGTTCTGGGTGTCAGTTTTCAGGACCCACCTGGCACTCTCAAACCAGACCAAGTTGGCACTGGTGTCACCTTGCGTCTGGGAGGCATCCTGCAAGACGCCGAATTCCAGGAGGCACCGGGCAACTTAAGGCCTCAGGCCCCTGAACCATTGTACAGGCTTTTTCCCTGGGAAACAAAACTCACAAGCCACTGTTCTGGGTGTCAGTTTTCAGGACCCACTTGGCACTCTTAAACCAGACCAAGTCGGAACTGGTGCCAATTTGTGTCTGGGAGGCATCCTGCGAGAGTCCGAATTCCAGGAGGCACCTGGCAATTTAAGGCCTCAGGCCCCTGAACCATTGTACAGGCTTTTTCCCTGGGAAACAAAACTCACAAGCCGCTGTTCTGGGTGTCAGTTTGCAGGACACACTTGGCACTCTTAAACCAGACCAAGTTGGAACTGGTGCCACCTTGCGTCTGGGAGGCATCCTGCGAGAGGCGTATCTCCACGTGGCACCCGCCTAGTAATGGCGGCATTAACCTAAACCATTTTACAGTTTTTTTCCCTGGGAAACAAAACTCACAAGCCACTGTACTGGGTGTCAGTTTGCAGGACCCACTTGGCACTCTTAAACCAGACCAAGTTCGCAGTGTTGTCTCTTAGCATCTGGGAAACATCTGGTGAGATGCGGAATTCCAGGAGTCACCCGGCAATGTAAGGCCGCAGGACCCTGAACCATTTTACAGGCTTTTTCCCTGGGAAACAAAACTCACAAGCCACTGTTCTGGATGTCAGTTTGCAGGACACACTTGGCACTCTTAAACCAGACCAAGTTGGCACTGGTGTCATTTTGCGTCTCGGAGGCTCCCTGCGAGATTCCGAATTCCAGGAGGCACCCGGCAATTTAAGGCCTCAGGCCCCGGAACCATTGTACAGGCTTTTTCCCTGGGAAACAAAACTCACAAGCCACTGTTCTGGGTGTCAGTTTGCAGGACCCACTTGGCACTCTCAAACCAGACCAAGTTGGCACTGGTGCCACCTTGCGTCTGGGAGGCATCCTGCGAGAGGCCGAATTCCAGGAGGCACCCGGCAATTTACGGCCGCAGGACCCTGAACCATTGTACAGGCTTTTTCCCTGGGAAACAAAACTCACAAGCCACTGTTCTGGGTGTCAGTTTTCAGGACCCACTTGGCACTCTCAAACCAGACCAAGTTGGCACTGGTGTCACCTTGCGTCTGGGAGGCATCCTGCAAGACGCCGAATTCCAGGAGGCACCTGGCAATTTAAGGCCGCAGGACCCAAAACCATTCTACAGGCTTTTTCCCTGGGAAACAAAACTCACAAGCCACTGTTCTGGGTGTCAGTTTTCAGGACCCACTTGGCACTCTCAAACCAGACCAAGTTGGCACTGGTGCCACCTTGCGTCTGGGAGGCATCCTGCGAGAGGCCGAATTCCAGGAGGCACCCGGCAATTTACGGCCGCAGGACCCTGAACCATTGTACAGGCTTTTTCCCTGGGAAACAAAACTCACAAGCCACTGTTCTGGGTGTCAGTTTGCAGGACACACTTGGCACTCTTAAACCAGACCAAGTTGGAACTGGTGCCACCTTGCGTCTGGGAGGCATCCTGCGAGAGGCGTATCTCCACGTGGCACCCGCCTAGTAAAGGCGGCATTAACCTAAACCATTTTACAGTTTTTTTCCCTGGGAAACAAAACTCACAAGCCACTGTACTGGGTGTCAGTTTGCAGGAGCCACCTGGCACTCTCAAACCAGACCAAGTTGGCACTGGTGTCATGTTGCGCCTGGGAGGCATCCTGTGAGAGGCCGAATTCCAGGAGGCACCTGGCAATTTAAGGCCTCAGGCCCCTGAACCATTTTACAGGCTTTTTCCCTGGGAAACAAAACTCACAAGCCACTATTCTGGGTGTCAGTTTTCAGGACCCACTTGGCACTCTTAAACTCACCAGATGTTTCCCAGACCGGGTGCCTCTCGGCACTCTTAAACAAACACTGGTGTTGCTTAGCGTCTGGGAAACATCTGGCGTGATGCGGAATTCCAGGAGGCACCCCGGAATTTAAGGCCGCAGGACCCTGAACCATTGCACAGGCTTTTTCCCTGGGAAACAAAACTCACAAGCCACTGTTCTGGGTGTCAGTTTTCAGGACCCACCTGGCACTCTCAAACCAGACCAAGTTGGAAATGGTGCCACCTTGCGTCTGGGAGGCATCGTGCGAGAGGCGGAATTCCAGGAGGCACCCGGCAATTTAAGGCCGCAGGACCCTGAACCATTGTACAGGCTTTTTCCCTGGGAAACAAAACTCACAAGCCACTGTTCTGGGTGTCAGTTTTCAGGACCCACTTGGCACTCTTAAACCAGACCAAGTTGGAACTGGAGCCACCTTGCGTCTGGGAGGCATCCTGCGAGTGGCCGAATTCCAGGAGGCACCCGGCAATTTAAGGCCTCAGGCCCCTGAACCATTGTACAGGCTTTTTCCCTGGGAAAGAAAACTCACAAGCCACTGTTCTGGGTGTCAGTTTGCAGGAGGCACCTGGCACTCTCAAACCAGACCAAGTTGGCACTGGTGTCATGTTGCGCCTGCGAGGCATCCTGGAGAGGGGTATCTCAAGGAGTCACCCGGCAATTTAAGGCCGCAAGACCCTGAACCATTGTACAGGCTTTTTCCCTGGGAAAGAAAACTCACAAGCCACTGTTCTGGGTGTCAGTTTTCAGGACCCACTTGACACTCTTAAACAAGACCAAGTTGGCACTGGTGCCACCTTGCGTCTGGGAGGCATCCTGCGAGAGGCGCAATTCCAGGAGGCACTCAGCAATTTAATGCCGCAGGACCCTGAACCATTGTACAGGCTATTTCCGTGGAAAACAAAACTCACAAGCCACTGTTCTGGGTGTCAGTTTTCAGGACCCACTTGGCACTCTTAAACCAGACCAAGTTGGAACTGGTGCCACCTTGTGTCTGGGAGGCATCCTGCGAGAGGCGGAATTCCCGGAGGCACTCGACAATTTAAGGCCTCAGGCCCCTGAACCATTGTACAGGCTTTTTCCCTGGGAAAGAAAACTCACAAGCCACTGTTCTAGGTGTCAGTTTGCAGGAGCCACCTGGCACTCTCAAACCAGACCAAGTTGGCACTGGTGCCACCTTGCGTCTGGGAGGCATCCTGCGAGAGACGCAATTCCAGGAGGCACCCAGCAATTTAAGGCCGCAGGACCTGGAACCATTGTACAGGCTTTTGCCCTGGGAAACAAAAGTCACAAGCCACTGTTCTGGGTGTCAGTTTTCAGGACACACCTGGCACTCTAAACCAGACCAAGTTGGCACTGGTGCCACCTTGCGTCTGGGAGGCATCCTGCGAGAGGCGAATCTCCAGGAGGCACCCGGCTATTAAAGGCGGCATTAACCTTAACCATTTTAAAGGCTTTTTCCCTGGGAAACAAAACTCACAAGCCACTGTTCTGGGTGTCAGTTTGCAGGAGCCACCTGGCACTCTCAAACCAGACCAAGTTGGCACTGGTGCCACCTTGCGTCTGGGAGGCATCCTGCGAGAGACGCAATTCCAGGAGGCACCCGGCAATGTAAGGCCGCAGGACCCTGAACCATTGTACAGGCTTTTTCCCTGGGAAACAAAACTCACAAGCCACTGTTCTGGGTGTCAGTTTTCAGGACCCACTTGGCACTCTTAAACCAGACCAAGTTGGCACTGGTGTCATGTTTCGCCTGGGAGGCATCCTGTGAGAGGGGGATCTCCAGGAGGCACCCGGCTATTTAAGGCCGCAGTACCCTGAACCATTGTACAGGCTTTTTCCCTGGGAAACAAAACTCACAAGCCACTGTTCTGGGTGTCAGTTTTCAGGACCCACTTGGCACTCTTAAACCAGACCAAGTTGGCACTGGTGCCACCTTGCGTCTGGGAGGCATCCTGCGAGAGGCGCAATTCCAGGAGGCACCCGGCAATTTAAGGCCGCAGGACCCTGAACCATTGTACAGGCTTTTTCCCTGGGAAACAAAACTCACAAGCCACTGTTCTGGGTGTCAGTTTTCAGGACCCACTTGACAATCTTAAACTAGACCAAGTTGGCACTGGTGCCACCTTGCGTCTGGGAGGCATCCTGCGAGAGGCGCAATTCCAGGAGGCACCCAGCAATTTAAGGCCGCAGGACCCTGAACCATTGTACAGGCTATTTCCCTGGGAAACAAAACTCACAAGCCACTGTTCTGGGTGTCAGTTTTCAGGACCCACTTGGCACTCTTAAACCAGACCAAGTTGGAACTGGTGCCACCTTGTGTCTGGGAGGCATCCTGCGAGAGTCCGAATTCCAGGAGTCACCCGGCAATTTAAGGCCTCAGGCCCCTGAACCATTGTACAGGCTTTTTCCCTGGGAAACAAAACTCACAAGCCACTGTTCTGTGTGTCAGTTTTCAGGACCCACTTGGCACTCTTAAACCAGACCAAGTTGGAACTGGTGCCACCTTGCGTCTGGGAGGCATCCTGCGAGAGGCGAATCTCCACGTGGCAACTGCCTAGTAAAGGCAGAATTAACCTAAACCATTGTACAGGCTTTTTCCCTGGGAAACAAAACTCACAAGCCACTGTTCTGGGTGTCAGTTTTCAGGAGCCACCTGGCACTCTCAAACCAGACCAAGTTGGCACTGGTGTCATGTTGCGCCTGGGAGGCATCCTGTGAGAAGCCGAATTCCAGGAGGCACCCGGCAATTTAAGGCCTCAGGCCCCTGAACCATTGTACAGGCTTTTTCCCTGGGAAACAAAACTCACAAGCCACTATTCTGGGTGTCAGTTTTCAGGACCCACTTGGCACTCTTAAACAAGACCAAGTTGGCACTGGTGTTGCTTAGCGTCTGGGAAACATCTGGCGTGATGCGGAATTCCAGGAGGCACCCCGGAATTTAAGGCTGCAGGACCCTGAACCATTGCACAGGCTTTTTCCCTAGGAAACAAAACTCACAAGCCACTGTTCTGGGTGTCAGTTTTCAGGACCCACTTGACACTCTTAAACCAGACCAAGTTGGAACTGGTGCCACCTTGCGTCTGGGAGGCATCCTGCGAGAGGCGGAATTCCAGGAGGCACCCGGCAATTTAAGGCCTCAGGCCCCTGAACCATTGTACAGGCTTTTTCCCTGGGAAACAAAACTCACAAGCCACTGTTCTGGGTGTCAGTTTTCAGGAGCCACCTGGCACTCTCAAACCAGACCAAGTTGGCACTGGTGCCACCTTGCGTCTGGGAGGCATCCTGCGAGAGGCGGAATTCCAGGAGGCACCTGGCAATTTAAGGCCGCAGGACCCAAAACCATTCTACAGGATTTTTCCGTGGGAAAAAAAATTCAGAAGCCACTGTTCTGGGTGTCAGTTTGCAGGACCCACTTGGCACTCTCAAACCAGACCAAGTTGGCACTGGTGCCACCTTGCGTCTGGGAGGCATCCTGCAAGACGCCGAATTCCAGGAGGCACCTGGCAATTTAAGGCCGCAGGACCCAAAACCATTCTACAGGCTTTTTCCCTGGGAAACAAAAGTCACAAGCCACTGTTCTGGGTGTCAGTTTTCAGGACCCACTTGGCACTCTCAAACCAGACCAAGTTGGAAATGGTGTCATTTTGCGTCTGGGAGGCTCCCTGCGAGAGTCCGAATTCCAGGAGGCACCCGGCAATTTAAGGCCTCAGGTCCCTGAACCATTTTACAGGCCTTTTCCCTGGGAAACAAAACTCACAAGCCACTGTTCTGGGTGTCAGTTTTCAGGACCCACTTGGCACTCTTAAACCAGACCAAGTTGGCACTGGTGCCACCTTGCGTCTGGGAGGCATCCTGCAAGATGCCGAATTCCAGGAGGCACCTGGCAATTTAAGGTTGCAGGACCCAAAACCATTGTACAGGCTTTTTCCCTGGGAAACAAAACTCACAAGCCACTGTTCTGGGTGTCAGTTTCCAGGACCCACTTGGCACTCTCAAACCAGACCAAGTTGGCACTGTTTTCTCTTAGCGTCTGGGAAACATCAGGTGAGATGCGGAATTCCAGTCGTCACTCGGCAATTTAAGGCCGCAGGACCCTGAACCATTTTACAGGCTTTTTCCCTGGGAAACAAAAGTCACAAGCCACTGTTCTGGGTGTCAGTTTGCAGGACCCACTTGGCACTCTCAAACCAGACCAAGTTGGAAATGGTGTCATTTTGCGTCTGGGAGGCTCCCTGCGAGATTCCGAATTCCAGGAGGCACCCGGCAATTTAAGGCCTCAGGCCCCGGAACCATTGTACAGGCTTTTTCCCTGGGAAACAAAACTCACAAGCCACGGTTCTGGGTGTCAGTTTTCAGGACCCACTTGGCACTCTCAAACCAGACCAAGTTGGCACTGGTGCCACCTTGCGTCTGGGAGGCATCCTGCGAGAGGCCGAATTCCAGGAGGCACCCGGCAATTTAAGGCCTCAGGCCCCTGAACCATTGTACAGGCTTTTTCCCTGGGAAACAAAACTCACAAGCCACTGTTCTGGGTGTCAGTTTTCAGGACCCACTTGGCACTCTTAAACCAGACCAAGTTGGAACTGGTGCCACCTTGCGTCTGGGAGGCATCCTGCGAGAGGCGGAATTCCAGGAGGCACCCGGCAATTTAAGGCCTCAGGCCCCTGAACCATTGTACAGGCTTTTTCCCTGGGAAACAAAACTCACAAGCCACTGTTCTGGGTGTCAGTTTTCAGGACCCACTTGGCACTCTCAAACCAGACCAAGTTGGCACTGGTGCCACCTTGCGTCTGGGAGGCATCCTGCGAGAGGCCGAATTCGAGGAGGCACCCGGCAATTTAAGGCCGCAGGACCCAAAACCATTGTACAGGCTTTTTCCCTGGGAAACAAAAGTCACAAGCCACTGTTCTGGGTGTCAGTTTTCAGGACCCACTTGGCACTCTCAAACCAGACCAAGTTGGAAATGGTGTCATTTTGCGTCTGGGAGGCTCCCTGCGAGAGTCCGAATTCCAGGAGGCACCCGGCAATTTAAGGCCTCAGGTCCCTGAACCATTTTACAGGCCTTTTCCCTGGGAAACAAAACTCACAAGCCACTGTTCTGGGTGTCAGTTTTCAGGACCCACTTGGCACTCTTAAACCAGACCAAGTTGGCACTGGTGCCACCTTGCGTCTGGGAGGCATCCTGCAAGATGCCGAATTCCAGGAGGCACCTGGCAATTTAAGGTTGCAGGACCCAAAACCATTGTACAGGCTTTTTCCCTGGGAAAGAAAACTCACAAGCCACTGTTCTGGGTGTCAGTTTCCAGGACCCACTTGGCACTCTCAAACCAGACCAAGTTGGCACTGTTTTCTCTTAGCGTCTGGGAAACATCAGGTGAGATGCGGAATTCCAGGCGTCACTCGGCAATTTAAGGCCGCAGGACCCTGAACCATTTTACAGGCTTTTTCCCTGGGAAACAAAAGTCACAAGCCACTGTTCTGGGTGTCAGTTTGCAGGACCCACTTGGCACTCTCAAACCAGACCAAGTTGGAAATGGTGTCATTTTGCGTCTGGGAGGCTCCCTGCGAGATTCCGAATTCCAGGAGGCACCCGGCAATTTAAGACCTCAGGCCCCGGAACCATTGTACAGGCTTTTTCCCTGGGAAACAAAACTCACAAGCCACGGTTCTGGGTGTCAGTTTTCAGGACCCACTTGGCACTCTCAAACCAGACCAAGTTGGCACTGGTGCCACCTTGCGTCTGGGAGGCATCCTGCGAGATTCCGAATTCCAGGAGGCACCCGGCAATTTAAGGCCTCAGGCCCCGGAACCATTGTACAGGCTTTTTCCCTGGGAAACAAAACTCACAAGCCACTGTTCTGGGTGTCAGTTTTCAGGACCCACTTGGCACTCTCAAACCAGACCAAGTTGGCACTGGTGCCACCTTGCGTCTGGGAGGCATCCTGCGAGAGGCCGAATTCGAGGAGGCACCCGGCAATTTAAGGCCGCAGGACGCAAAACCATTGTACAGGCTTTTTCCCTGGGAAAGAAAACTCACAAGCCACTGTTCTGGGTGTCAGTTTTAAGGACCCACTTGACACTCTCAAAGCAGACCAAGTTTGCACTGGTGCCACCTTGCGTCTGGGAGGCATCCTGCGAGAGGCGCAATTCCAGGAGGCAACCGGCAATTTAAGGCCGCAGGACCCTGAACCATTGTACAGACTTTTTCCCTGGGAAACAAAACTCACAAGCCACTGTTCTAGGTGTCAGTTTTCAGGACCCACTTGGCACTCTCAAACCAGACCAAGTTGGAAATGGTGTCATTTTGCGTCTGGGAGGCTCCCTGCGAGAGTCCGAATTCCAGGAGGCACCCGGCAATTTAAGGCCTCAGGTCCCTGAACCATTTTACAGGCTTTTTCCCTGGGAAACAAAACTCACAAGCCACTGTTCTGGGTGTCAGTTTTCAGGACCCACTTGGCACTCTCAAACCAGACCAAGTTGGCACTGGTGCCACCTTGCGTCTGGGAGGCATCCTGCAAGATGCCGAATTCCAGGAGGCACCTGGCAATTTAAGGTTGCAGGACCCAAAACCATTGTACAGGCTTTTTCCCTGGGAAACAAAACTCACAAGCCACTGTTCTGGGTGTCAGTTTCCAGGACCCACTTGGCACTCTTAAACCAGACCAAGTTGGCACTGTTTTCTCTTAGCGTCTGGGAAACATCAGGTGAGATGCGGAATTCCAGGAGTCACTCGGCAATTTAAGGCCGCAGGACCCTGAACCATTTTACAGGCTTTTTCCCTGGGAAACAAAAGTCACAAGCCACTGTTCTGGGTGTCAGTTTGCAGGACCCACTTGGCACTCTCAAACCAGACCAAGTTGGAAATGGTGTCATTTTGCGTCTGGGAGGCTCCCTGCGAGATTCCGAATTCCAGGAGGCACCCGGCAATTTAAGGCCTCAGGCCCCGGAACCATTGTACAGGCTTTTTCCCTGGGAAACAAAACTCACAAGCCACGGTTCTGGGTGTCAGTTTTCAGGACCCACTTGGCACTCTCAAACCAGATCAAGTTGGCACTGGTGCCACCTTGTGTCTGGGAGGCATCCTGCGAGAGGCCGAATTCCAGGAGGCACCCGGCAATTTAAGGCCTCAGGCCCCTGAACCATTGTACAGGCTTTTTCCCTGGGAAACAAAACTCACAAGCCACTGTTCTGGGTGTCAGTTTTCAGGACCCACTTGGCACTCTTAAACCAGACCAAGTTGGAACTGGTGCCACCTTGCGTCTGGCAGGCATCCTGCGAGAGGCCGAATTCCAGGAGGCACCCGGCAATTTAAGGCCTCAGGCCCCTGAACCATTGTACAGGCTTTTTCCCTGGGAAACAAAACTCACAAGCCACTGTTCTGGGTGTCAGTTTTCAGGACCCACTTGGCACTCTCAAACCAGACCAAGTTGGCACTGGTGCCACCTTGCGTCTGGGAGGCATCCTGCGAGAGGCCGAATTCGAGGAGGCACCCGGCAATTTAAGGCCGCAGGACCCAAAACCATTGTACAGGCTTTTTCCCTGGGAAAGAAAACTCACAAGCCACTGTTCTGGGTGTCAGTTTTCAGGACCCACTTGACACTCTCAAAGCAGACCAAGTTTGCACTGGTGCCACCTTGCGTCTGGGAGGCATCCTGCGAGAGGCGCAATTCCAGGAGGCAACCGGCAATTTAAGGCCGCAGGACCCTGAACCATTGTACAGGCTTTTTCCCTGGGAAACAAAACTCACAAGCCACTGTTCTGGGTGTCAGTTTGCAGGACCCACTTGGCACTCTTAAACCAGACCAAGTTGGAACTGGTGCCACCTTGCGTCTGGGAGGCATCCTGCGGGAGGCGGAATTCCAGGAGGCACCTGGCAATTTAAGGCCGCAGGACCCAAAACCATTCTACAGGCTTTTTCCCTGGGAAAAAAAATTCAGAAGCCACTGTTCTGGGTGTCAGTTTTCAGGACCCACTTGGCACTCTCAAACCAGACCAAGTTGGCACTGGTGCCACCTTGCGTCTGGGAGGCATCCTGCAAGACGCCGAATTCCAGGAGGCACCTGGCAATTTAAGGCCACAGGACCCAAAACCATTCTACAGGCTTTTTCCCTGGGAAACAAAACTCACAAGCCACTGTTCTGGGTGTCAGTTTCCAGGAAACACTTGGCACTCTTAAACCAGACCAAGTTGGCACTGTTGTCTTTTAACGTCTGGGAAACATCTGGTGAGATGCGGAATTCCAGGAGGCACCCGGCAATGTAAGGCCGCAGGACCCTGAACCATTTTACAGGCTTTTTCCCTGGGAAAGAAAACTCACAAGCCACTGTTCTGGGTGTCAGTTTGCAGGACACACTTGGCACTCTTAAACCAGACCAAGTTGGCACTGGTGTCATTTTGCGTCTGGGAGGCTCCCTGCGAGATTCCGAATTCCAGGAGGCACCCGGCAATTTAAGGCCTCAGGCCCCGGAACCATTGTACAGGCTTTTTCCCTGGGAAACAAAACTCACAAGCCACGGTTCTGGGTGTCAGTTTTCAGGACCCACATGGCACTCTCAAACCAGACCAAGTTGGCACTGGTGCCACCTTGCGTCTGGGAGGCATCCTGCGAGAGGCCGAATTCCAGGAGGCACCTGGCAATTTAAGGCCTCAGGCCCCTGAACCATTGTACAGGCTTTTTCCCTGGGAAACAAAACTCACAAGCCACTGTTCTGGGTGTCAGTTTTCAGGACCCACTTGACACTCTCAAAGCAGACCAAGTTGGCACTGGTGCCACCTTGCATCTGGGAGGCATCCTGCGAGAGGCGCAATTCTAGGAGGCACCCGGCAATTTAAGGCCTCAGGCCCCTGAACCGTTGTACAGGCTTTTTCCCTGAGAAACAAAATTCACAAGCCACTGTTCTGGGTGTCAGTTTTCAGGACCCACTTGGCACTCTTAAACCAGACCAAGTTGGCACTGGTGCCACCTTGCGTCTGGGAGGCATCCTGCGAGAGGCCGAATTCCAGGAGGCACCCGGCAATTTAAGGCCTCAGGCCCCTGAACCATTGTACAGGCTTTTTCCCTGGGAAACAAAACTCACAAGCCACTGTTCTGGGTGTCAGTTTTCAGGACACACCTGGCACTCTAAACCAGACCAAGTTGGCACTGGTGCCACCTTGCGTCTGGGAGGCATCCTGCGAGAGGCGAATCTCCAGGAGGCACCCGGCTATTAAAGGCGGCATTAACCTTAACCATTTTAAAGGCTTTTTCCCTGGGAAACAAAACTCACAAGCCACTGTTCTGGGTGTCAGTTTTCAGGAGCCACCTGGCACTCTCAAACCAGACCAAGTTGGCACTGGTGCCACCTTGCGTCTGGGAGGCATCCTGCGAGAGACGCAATTCCAGGAGGCACCCGGCAATGTAAGGCCGCAGGACCCTGAACCATTGTACAGGCTTTTTCCCTGGGAAACAAAACTCACAAGCCACTGTTCTGGGTGTCAGTTTTCAGGACCCACTTGGCACTCTTAAACCAGACCAAGTTGGCACTGGTGTCATGTTTCGCCTGGGAGGCATCCTGTGAGAGGGGGATCTCCAGGAGGCACCCGGCTATTTAAGGCCGCAGTACCCTGAACCATTGTACAGGCTTTTTCCCTGGGAAACAAAACTCACAAGCCACTGTTCTGGGTGTCAGTTTTCAGGACCCACTTGGCACTCTTAAACCAGACCAAGTTGGCACTGGTGCCACCTTGCGTCTGGGAGGCATCCTGCGAGAGGCGCAATTCCAGGAGGCACCCGGCAATTTAAGGCCGCAGGACCCTGAACCATTGTACAGGCTTTTTCCCTGGGAAACAAAACTCACAAGCCACTGTTCTGGGTGTCAGTTTTCAGGACCCACTTGACAATCTTAAACTAGACCAAGTTGGCACTGGTGCCACCTTGCGTCTGGGAGGCATCCTGCGAGAGGCGCAATTCCAGGAGGCACCCAGCAATTTAAGGCCGCAGGACCCTGAACCATTGTACAGGCTATTTCCCTGGGAAACAAAACTCACAAGCCACTGTTCTGGGTGTCAGTTTTCAGGACCCACTTGGCACTCTTAAACCAGACCAAGTTGGAACTGGTGCCACCTTGTGTCTGGGAGGCATCCTGCGAGAGTCCGAATTCCAGGAGTCACCCGGCAATTTAAGGCCTCAGGCCCCTGAACCATTGTACAGGCTTTTTCCCTGGGAAACAAAACTCACAAGCCACTGTTCTGTGTGTCAGTTTTCAGGACCCACTTGGCACTCTTAAACCAGACCAAGTTGGAACTGGTGCCACCTTGCGTCTGGGAGGCATCCTGCGAGAGGCGAATCTCCACGTGGCAACCGCCTAGTAAAGGCAGAATTAACCTAAACCATTTTACAGGCTTTTTCCCTGGGAAACAAAACTCACAAGCCACTGTTCTGGGTGTCAGTTTTCAGGAGCCACCTGGCACTCTCAAACCAGACCAAGTTGGCACTGGTGTCATGTTGCGCCTGGGAGGCATCCTGTGAGAAGCCGAATTCCAGGAGGCACCCGGCAATTTAAGGCCTCAGGCCCCTGAACCATTGTACAGGCTTTTTCCCTGGGAAACAAAACTCACAAGCCACTATTCTGGGTGTCAGTTTTCAGGACCCACTTGGCACTCTTAAACAAGACCAAGTTGGCACTGGTGTTGCTTAGCGTCTGGGAAACATCTGGCGTGATGCGGAATTCCAGGAGGCACCCCGGAATTTAAGGCTGCAGGACCCTGAACCATTGCACAGGCTTTTTCCCTAGGAAACAAAACTCACAAGCCACTGTTCTGGGTGTCAGTTTTCAGGACCCACTTGACACTCTTAAACCAGACCAAGTTGGAACTGGTGCCACCTTGCGTCTGGGAGGCATCCTGCGAGAGGCGGAATTCCAGGAGGCACCCGGCAATTTAAGGCCGCAGGACCCTGAACCATTGTACAGGCTTTTTCCCTGGGAAACAAAACTCACAAGCCACTGTTCTGGGTGTCAGTTTTCAGGAGCCACCTGGCACTCTCAAACCAGACCAAGTTGGCACTGGTGCCACCTTGCGTCTGGGAGGCATCCTGCGAGAGGCGGAATTCCAGGAGGCACCTGGCAATTTAAGGCCGCAGGACCCAAAACCATTCTACAGGATTTTTCCGTGGGAAAAAAAATTCAGAAGCCACTGTTCTGGGTGTCAGTTTGCAGGACCCACTTGGCACTCTCAAACCAGACCAAGTTGGCACTGGTGCCACCTTGCGTCTGGGAGGCATCCTGCGAGAGGCGCAATTCCAGGAGGCAACCGGCAATTTAAGGCCGCAGGACCCTGAACCATTGTACAGACTTTTTCCCTGGGAAACAAAACTCACAAGCCACTGTTCTAGGTGTCAGTTTTCAGGACCCACTTGGCACTCTCAAACCAGACCAAGTTGGAAATGGTGTCATTTTGCGTCTGGGAGGCTCCCTGCGAGAGTCCGAATTCCAGGAGGCACCCGGCAATTTAAGGCCTCAGGTCCCTGAACCATTTTACAGGCTTTTTCCCTGGGAAACAAAACTCACAAGCCACTGTTCTGGGTGTCAGTTTTCAGGACCCACTTGGCACTCTCAAACCAGACCAAGTTGGCACTGGTGCCACCTTGCGTCTGGGAGGCATCCTGCAAGATGCCGAATTCCAGGAGGCACCTGGCAATTTAAGGTTGCAGGACCCAAAACCATTGTACAGGCTTTTTCCCTGGGAAACAAAACTCACAAGCCACTGTTCTGGGTGTCAGTTTCCAGGACCCACTTGGCACTCTTAAACCAGGCCAAGTTGGCACTGTTTTCTCTTAGCGTCTGGGAAACATCAGGTGAGATGCGGAATTCCAGGAGTCACTCGGCAATTTAAGGCCGCAGGACCCTGAACCATTTTACAGGCTTTTTCCCTGGGAAACAAAAGTCACAAGCCACTGTTCTGGGTGTCAGTTTGCAGGACCCACTTGGCACTCTCAAACCAGACCAAGTTGGAAATGGTGTCATTTTGCGTCTGGGAGGCTCCCTGCGAGATTCCGAATTCCAGGAGGCACCCGGCAATTTAAGGCCTCAGGCCCCGGAACCATTGTACAGGCTTTTTCCCTGGGAAACAAAACTCACAAGCCACGGTTCTGGGTGTCAGTTTTCAGGACCCACTTGGCACTCTCAAACCAGATCAAGTTGGCACTGGTGCCACCTTGTGTCTGGGAGGCATCCTGCAAGAGGCCGAATTCCAGGAGGCACCCGGCAATTTAAGGCCTCAGGCCCCTGAACCATTGTACAGGCTTTTTCCCTGGGAAACAAAACTCACAAGCCACTGTTCTGGGTGTCAGTTTTCAGGACCCACTTGGCACTCTTAAACCAGACCAAGTTGGAACTGGTGCCACCTTGCGTCTGGCAGGCATCCTGCGAGAGGCCGAATTCCAGGAGGCACCCGGCAATTTAAGGCCTCAGGCCCCTGAACCATTGTACAGGCTTTTTCCCTGGGAAACAAAACTCACAAGCCACTGTTCTGGGTGTCAGTTTTCAGGACCCACTTGGCACTCTCAAACCAGACCAAGTTGGCACTGGTGCCACCTTGCGTCTGGGAGGCATCCTGCGAGAGGCCGAATTCGAGGAGGCACCCGGCAATTTAAGGCCGCAGGACCCAAAACCATTGTACAGGCTTTTTCCCTGGGAAAGAAAACTCACAAGCCACTGTTCTGGGTGTCAGTTTTCAGGACCCACTTGACACTCTCAAAGCAGACCAAGTTTGCACTGGTGCCACCTTGCGTCTGGGAGGCATCCTGCGAGAGGCGCAATTCCAGGAGGCAACCGGCAATTTAAGGCCGCAGGACCCTGAACCATTGTACAGGCTTTTTCCCTGGGAAACAAAACTCACAAGCCACTGTTCTGGGTGTCAGTTTGCAGGACCCACTTGGCACTCTTAAACCAGACCAAGTTGGAACTGGTGCCACCTTGCGTCTGGGAGGCATCCTGCGGGAGGCGGAATTCCAGGAGGCACCTGGCAATTTAAGGCCGCAGGACCCAAAACCATTCTACAGGCTTTTTCCCTGGGAAAAAAAATTCAGAAGCCACTGTTCTGGGTGTCAGTTTTCAGGACCCACTTGGCACTCTTAAACCAGACCAAGTTGGCACTGTTGTCTTTTAACGTCTTGGAAACATCTGGTGAGATGCGGAATTCCAGGAGTCACCCGGCAATGTAAGGCCGCAGGACCCTGAACCATTTTACAGGCTTTTTCCCTGGGAAAGAAAACTCACAAGCCACTGTTCTGGGTGTCAGTTTGCAGGACACACTTGGCACTCTTAAACCAGACCAAGTTGGCACTGGTGTCATTTTGCGTCTGGGAGGCTCCCTGCGAGATTCCGAATTCCAGGAGGCACCCGGCAATTTAAGGCCTCAGGCCCCGGAACCATTGTACAGGCTTTTTCCCTGGGAAACAAAACTCACAAGCCACGGTTCTGGGTGTCAGTTTTCAGGACCCACATGGCACTCTCAAACCAGACCAAGTTGGCACTGGTGCCACCTTGCGTCTGGGAGGCATCCTGCGAGATTCCGAATTCCAGGAGGCACCTGGCAATTTAAGGCCTCAGGCCCCTGAACCATTGTACAGGCTTTTTCCCTGGGAAACAAAACTCACAAGCCACTGTTCTGGGTGTCAGTTTTCAGGACCCACTTGACACTCTCAAAGCAGACCAAGTTGGCACTGGTGCCACCTTGCATCTGGGAGGCATCCTGCGAGAGGCGCAATTCTAGGAGGCACCCGGCAATTTAAGGCCTCAGGCCCCTGAACCGTTGTACAGGCTTTTTCCCTGAGAAACAAAATTCACAAGCCACTGTTCTGGGTGTCAGTTTTCAGGACCCACTTGGCACTCTCAAACCAGACCAAGTTGGCACTGGTGCCACCTTGCGTCTGGGAGGCATCCTGCGAGAGGCCGAATTCCAGGAGGCACCCGGCAATTTAAGGCCTCAGGCCCCTGAACCATTGTACAGGCTTTTTCCCTGGGAAACAAAACTCACAAGCCACTGTTCTGGGTGTCAGTTTTCAGGACACACCTGGCACTCTAAACCAGACCAAGTTGGCACTGGTGCCACCTTGCGTCTGGGAGGCATCCTGCGAGAGGCGAATCTCCAGGAGGCACCCGGTATTAAAGGCGGCATTAACCTTAACCATTTTAAAGGCTTTTTCCCTGGGAAACAAAACTCACAAGCCACTGTTCTGGGTGTCAGTTTGCAGGAGCCACCTGGCACTCTCAAACCAGACCAAGTTGGCACTGGTGCCACCTTGCGTCTGGGAGGCATCCTGCGAGAGACGCAATTCCAGGAGGCACCCGGCAATGTAAGGCCGCAGGACCCTGAACCATTGTACAGGCTTTTTCCCTGGGAAACAAAACTCACAAGCCACTGTTCTGGGTGTCAGTTTTCAGGACCCACTTGGCACTCTTAAACCAGACCAAGTTGGCACTGGTGTCATGTTTCGCCTGGGAGGCATCCTGTGAGAGGGGGATCTCCAGGAGGCACCCGGCTATTTAAGGCCGCAGTACCCTGAACCATTGTACAGGCTTTTTCCCTGGGAAACAAAACTCACAAGCCACTGTTCTGGGTGTCAGTTTTCAGGACCCACTTGGCACTCTTAAACCAGACCAAGTTGGCACTGGTGCCACCTTGCGTCTGGGAGGCATCCTGCGAGAGGCGCAATTCCAGGAGGCACCCGGCAATTTAAGGCCGCAGGACCCTGAACCATTGTACAGGCTTTTTCCCTGGGAAACAAAACTCACAAGCCACTGTTCTGGGTGTCAGTTTTCAGGACCCACTTGACAATCTTAAACTAGACCAAGTTGGCACTGGTGCCACCTTGCGTCTGGGAGGCATCCTGCGAGAGGCGCAATTCCAGGAGGCACCCAGCAATTTAAGGCCGCAGGACCCTGAACCATTGTACAGGCTATTTCCCTGGGAAACAAAACTCACAAGCCACTGTTCTGGGTGTCAGTTTTCAGGACCCACTTGGCACTCTTAAACCAGACCAAGTTGGAACTGGTGCCACCTTGTGTCTGGGAGGCATCCTGCGAGAGTCCGAATTCCAGGAGTCACCCGGCAATTTAAGGCCTCAGGCCCCTGAACCATTGTACAGGCTTTTTCCCTGGGAAACAAAACTCACAAGCCACTGTTCTGTGTGTCAGTTTTCAGGACCCACTTGGCACTCTTAAACCAGACCAAGTTGGAACTGGTGCCACCTTGCGTCTGGGAGGCATCCTGCGAGAGGCGAATCTCCACGTGGCAACCGCCTAGTAAAGGCAGAATTAACCTAAACCATTTTACAGGCTTTTTCCCTGGGAAACAAAACTCACAAGCCACTGTTCTGGGTGTCAGTTTTCAGGAGCCACCTGGCACTCTCAAACCAGACCAAGTTGGCACTGGTGTCATGTTGCGCCTGGGAGGCATCCTGTGAGAAGCCGAATTCCAGGAGGCACCCGGCAATTTAAGGCCTCAGGCCCCTGAACCATTGTACAGGCTTTTTCCCTGGGAAACAAAACTCACAAGCCACTATTCTGGGTGTCAGTTTTCAGGACCCACTTGGCACTCTTAAACAAGACCAAGTTGGCACTGGTGTTGCTTAGCGTCTGGGAAACATCTGGCGTGATGCGGAATTCCAGGAGGCACCCCGGAATTTAAGGCTGCAGGACCCTGAACCATTGCACAGGCTTTTTCCCTAGGAAACAAAACTCACAAGCCACTGTTCTGGGTGTCAGTTTTCAGGACCCACTTGACACTCTTAAACCAGACCAAGTTGGAACTGGTGCCACCTTGCGTCTGGGAGGCATCCTGCGAGAGGCGGAATTCCAGGAGGCACCCGGCAATTTAAGGCCGCAGGACCCTGAACCATTGTACAGGCTTTTTCCCTGGGAAACAAAACTCACAAGCCACTGTTCTGGGTGTCAGTTTTCAGGAGCCACCTGGCACTCTCAAACCAGACCAAGTTGGCACTGGTGCCACCTTGCGTCTGGGAGGCATCCTGCGAGAGGCGGAATTCCAGGAGGCACCTGGCAATTTAAGGCCGCAGGACCCAAAACCATTCTACAGGATTTTTCCGTGGGAAAAAAAATTCAGAAGCCACTGTTCTGGGTGTCAGTTTGCAGGACCCACTTGGCACTCTCAAACCAGACCAAGTTGGCACTGGTGCCACCTTGCGTCTGGGAGGCATCCTGCAAGACGCCGAATTCCAGGAGGCACCTGGCAATTTAAGGCCGCAGGACCCAAAACCATTCTACAGGCTTTTTCCCTGGGAAACAAAAGTCACAAGCCACTGTTCTGGGTGTCAGTTTTCAGGACCCACTTGGCACTCTCAAACCAGACCAAGTTGGAAATGGTGTCATTTTGCGTCTGGGAGGCTCCCTGCGAGAGTCCGAATTCCAGGAGGCACCCGGCAATTTAAGGCCTCAGGTCCCTGAACCATTTTACAGGCCTTTTCCCTGGGAAACAAAACTCACAAGCCACTGTTCTGGGTGTCAGTTTTCAGGACCCACTTGGCACTCTTAAACCAGACCAAGTTGGCACTGGTGCCACCTTGCGTCTGGGAGGCATCCTGCAAGATGCCGAATTCCAGGAGGCACCTGGCAATTTAAGGTTGCAGGACCCAAAACCATTGTACAGGCTTTTTCCCTGGGAAAGAAAACTCACAAGCCACTGTTCTGGGTGTCAGTTTCCAGGACCCACTTGGCACTCTCAAACCAGACCAAGTTGGCACTGTTTTCTCTTAGCGTCTGGGAAACATCAGGTGAGATGCGGAATTCCAGTCGTCACTCGGCAATTTAAGGCCGCAGGACCCTGAACCATTTTACAGGCTTTTTCCCTGGGAAACAAAAGTCACAAGCCACTGTTCTGGGTGTCAGTTTGCAGGACCCACTTGGCACTCTCAAACCAGACCAAGTTGGAAATGGTGTCATTTTGCGTCTGGGAGGCTCCCTGCGAGATTCCGAATTCCAGGAGGCACCCGGCAATTTAAGGCCTCAGGCCCCGGAACCATTGTACAGGCTTTTTCCCTGGGAAACAAAACTCACAAGCCACGGTTCTGGGTGTCAGTTTTCAGGACCCACTTGGCACTCTCAAACCAGACCAAGTTGGCACTGGTGCCACCTTGCGTCTGGGAGGCATCCTGCGAGAGGCCGAATTCCAGGAGGCACCCGGCAATTTAAGGCCTCAGGCCCCTGAACCATTGTACAGGCTTTTTCCCTGGGAAACAAAACTCACAAGCCACTGTTCTGGGTGTCAGTTTTCAGGACCCACTTGGCACTCTTAAACCAGACCAAGTTGGAACTGGTGCCACCTTGCGTCTGGGAGGCATCCTGCGAGAGGCGCAATTCCAGGAGGCACCCGGCAATTTAAGGCCTCAGGCCCCTGAACCATTGTACAGGCTTTTTCCCTGGGAAACAAAACTCACAAGCCACTGTTCTGGGTGTCAGTTTTCAGGACCCACTTGGCACTCTCAAACCAGATTAAGTTGGCACTGGTGCCACCTTGCGTCTGGGAGGCATCCTGCGAGAGGCCGAATTCGAGGAGGCACCCGGCAATTTAAGGCCGCAGGACCCAAAACCATTGTACAGGCTTTTTCCCTGGGAAACAAAAGTCACAAGCCACTGTTCTGGGTGTCAGTTTTCAGGACCCACTTGGCACTCTCAAACCAGACCAAGTTGGAAATGGTGTCATTTTGCGTCTGGGAGGCTCCCTGCGAGAGTCCGAATTCTAGGAGGCACCCGGCAATTTAAGGCCTCAGGTCCCTGAACCATTTTACAGGCCTTTTCCCTGGGAAACAAAACTCACAAGCCACTGTTCTGGGTGTCAGTTTTCAGGACCCACTTGGCACTCTTAAACCAGACCAAGTTGGCACTGGTGCCACCTTGCGTCTGGGAGGCATCCTGCAAGATGCGGAATTCCAGGAGGCACCTGGCAATTTAAGGTTGCAGGACCCAAAACCATTGTACAGGCTTTTTCCCTGGGAAACAAAACTCACAAGCCACTGTTCTGGGTGTCAGTTTCCAGGACCCACTTGGCACTCTCAAACCAGACCAAGTTGGCACTGTTTTCTCTTAGCGTCTGGGAAACATCAGGTGAGATGCGGAATTCCAGGCGTCACTCGGCAATTTAAGGCCGCAGGACCCTGAACCATTTTACAGGCTTTTTCCCTGGGAAACAAAAGTCACAAGCCACTGTTCTGGGTGTCAGTTTGCAGGACCCACTTGGCACTCTCAAACCAGACCAAGTTGGAAATGGTGTCATTTTGCGTCTGGGAGGCTCCCTGCGAGATTCCGAATTCCAGGAGGCACCCGGCAATTTAAGGCCTCAGGCCCCGGAACCATTGTACAGGCTTTTTCCCTGGGAAACAAAACTCACAAGCCACGGTTCTGGGTGTCAGTTTTCAGGACCCACTTGGCACTCTCAAACCAGACCAAGTTGGCACTGGTGCCACCTTGCGTCTGGGAGGCATCCTGCGAGATTCCGAATTCCAGGAGGCACCCGGCAATTTAAGGCCTCAGGCCCCTGAACCATTGTACAGGCTTTTTCCCTGGGAAACAAAACTCACAAGCCACTGTTCTGGGTGTCAGTTTTCAGGACCCACTTGGCACTCTCAAACCAGACCAAGTTGGCACTGGTGCCACCTTGCGTCTGGGAGGCATCCTGCGAGAGGCCGAATTCGAGGAGGCACCCGGCAATTTAAGGCCGCAGGACGCAAAACCATTGTACAGGCTTTTTCCCTGGGAAAGAAAACTCACAAGCCACTGTTCTGGGTGTCAGTTTTAAGGACCCACTTGACACTCTCAAAGCAGACCAAGTTTGCACTGGTGCCACCTTGCGTCTGGGAGGCATCCTGCGAGAGGCGCAATTCCAGGAGGCAACCGGCAATTTAAGGCCGCAGGACCCTGAACCATTGTACAGACTTTTTCCCTGGGAAACAAAACTCACAAGCCACTGTTCTAGGTGTCAGTTTTCAGGACCCACTTGGCACTCTCAAACCAGACCAAGTTGGAAATGGTGTCATTTTGCGTCTGGGAGGCTCCCTGCGAGAGTCCGAATTCCAGGAGGCACCCGGCAATTTAAGGCCTCAGGTCCCTGAACCATTTTACAGGCTTTTTCCCTGGGAAACAAAACTCACAAGCCACTGTTCTGGGTGTCAGTTTTCAGGACCCACTTGGCACTCTCAAACCAGACCAAGTTGGCACTGGTGCCACCTTGCGTCTGGGAGGCATCCTGCAAGATGCCGAATTCCAGGAGGCACCTGGCAATTTAAGGTTGCAGGACCCAAAACCATTGTACAGGCTTTTTCCCTGGGAAACAAAACTCACAAGCCACTGTTCTGGGTGTCAGTTTCCAGGACCCACTTGGCACTCTTAAACCAGGCCAAGTTGGCACTGTTTTCTCTTAGCGTCTGGGAAACATCTGGTGAGATGCGGAATTCCAGGAGTCACTCGGCAATTTAAGGCCGCAGGACCCTGAACCATTTTACAGGCTTTTTCCCTGGGAAACAAAAGTCACAAGCCACTGTTCTGGGTGTCAGTTTGCAGGACCCACTTGGCACTCTCAAACCAGACCAAGTTGGAAATGGTGTCATTTTGCGTCTGGGAGGCTCCCTGCGAGATTCCGAATTCCAGGAGGCACCCGGCAATTTAAGGCCTCAGGCCCCGGAACCATTGTACAGGCTTTTTCCCTGGGAAACAAAACTCACAAGCCACGGTTCTGGGTGTCAGTTTTCAGGACCCACTTGGCACTCTCAAACCAGATCAAGTTGGCACTGGTGCCACCTTGTGTCTGGGAGGCATCCTGCGAGAGGCCGAATTCCAGGAGGCACCCGGCAATTTAAGGCCTCAGGCCCCTGAACCATTGTACAGGCTTTTTCCCTGGGAAACAAAACTCACAAGCCACTGTTCTGGGTGTCAGTTTTCAGGACCCACTTGGCACTCTTAAACCAGACCAAGTTGGAACTGGTGCCACCTTGCGTCTGGGAGGCATCCTGCGAGAGGCCGAATTCCAGGAGGCACC
This sequence comes from Fringilla coelebs, assembly GCF_963513975.1. Taxonomy (NCBI): domain Eukaryota; kingdom Metazoa; phylum Chordata; class Aves; order Passeriformes; family Fringillidae; genus Fringilla; species Fringilla coelebs. The sequence continues at coordinate 2,134,206 of NC_140048.1, forward strand.
CGGCAATTTAAGGCCTCAGGCCCCTGAACCATTGTACAGGCTTTTTCCCTGGGAAACAAAACTCACAAGCCACTGTTCTGGGTGTCAGTTTTCAGGACCCACTTGGCACTCTCAAACCAGACCAAGTTGGCACTGGTGCCACCTTGCGTCTGGGAGGCATCCTGCGAGAGGCCGAATTCGAGGAGGCACCCGGCAATTTAAGGCCGCAGGACCCAAAACCATTGTACAGGCTTTTTCCCTGGGAAAGAAAACTCACAAGCCACTGTTCTGGGTGTCAGTTTTCAGGACCCACTTGACACTCTCAAAGCAGACCAAGTTTGCACTGGTGCCACCTTGCGTCTGGGAGGCATCCTGCGAAAGGCGCAATTCCAGGAGGCAACAGGCAATTTAAGGCCGCAGGACCCTGAACCATTGTACAGGCTTTTTCCCTGGGAAACAAAACTCACAAGCCACTGTTCTGGGTGTCAGTTTTCAGGACCCACTTGGCACTCTTAAACCAGACCAAGTTGGAACTGGTGCCACCTTGCGTCTGGGAGGCATCCTGCGGGAGGCGGAATTCCAGGAGGCACCTGGCAATTTAAGGCCGCAGGACCCAAAACCATTCTACAGGCTTTTTCCCTGGGAAAAAAAATTCAGAAGCCACTGTTCTGGGTGTCAGTTTTCAGGACCCACTTGGCACTCTCAAACCAGACCAAGTTGGCACTGGTGCCACCTTGCGTCTGAGAGGCATCCTGCAAGACGCCGAATTCCAGGAGGCACCTGGCAATTTAAGGCCACAGGACCCAAAACCATTCTACAGGCTTTTTCCCTGGGAAACAAAACTCACAAGCCACTGTTCTGGGTGTCAGTTTCCAGGAAACACTTGGCACTCTTAAACCAGACCAAGTTGGCACTGTTGTCTTTTAGCGTCTGGGAAACATCTGGTGAGATGCGGAATTCCAGGAGTCACCCGGCAATGTAAGGCCGCAGAACCCTGAACCATTTTACAGGCTTTTTCCCTGGGAAAGAAAACTCACAAGCCACTGTTCTGGGTGTCAGTTTGCAGGACACACTTGGCACTCTTAAACCAGACCAAGTTGGCACTGGTGTCATTTTGCGTCTCGGAGGCTCCCTGCGAGATTCCGAATTCCAGGAGGCACCCGGCAATTTAAGGCCTCAGGCCCCGGAACCATTGTACAGGCTTTTTCCCTGGGAAACAAAACTCACAAGCCACGGTTCTGGGTGTCAGTTTTCAGGACCCACATGGCACTCTCAAACCAGACCAAGTTGGCACTGGTGCCACCTTGCGTCTGGGAGGCATCCTGCGAGAGGCCGAATTCCAGGAGGCACCCGGCAATTTAAGGCCGCAGGACCCTGAACCATTGTACAGGCTTTTTCCCTGGGAAACAAAACTCACAAGCCACTGTTCTGGGTGTCAGTTTTCAGGACCCACTTGACACTCTCAAAGCAGACCAAGTTGGCACTGGTGCCACCTTGCATCTGGGAGGCATCCTGCGAGAGGCGCAATTCCAGGAGGCACCCGGCAATTTAAGGCCGCTGGACCCTGAACCATTGTACAGGCTTTTTCCCTGGGAAACAAAACTCACAAGCCACTGTTCTGGGTGTCAGTTTTCAGGACCCACTTGGCACTCTTAAACCAGACCAAGTTGGAACTGGTGCCAGTTTGCGTCTGGGAGGCATCCTGCGAGTGGTCGAATTCCAGGAGGCACCCAGCAATTTAAGGCCTCAGGCCCCTGAACCATTGTACAGGCTTTTTCCCTGGGAAACAAAACTCACAAGCCACTGTTCTGGGTGTCAGTTTTCAGGACCCACTTGACACTCTCAAACCAGACCAAGTTGGCACTGGTGCCACCTTGCGTCTGGGAGGCATCCTGCGAGAGGCGAATCTCCAGGTGGCATCCGGCTATTAAAGGCAGCATTAACCTAAACCATTTTACAGGCTTTTTCCCTGGGAAACAAAACTCACAAGCCACTGTTCTGGGTGTCAGTTTTCAGGACCCACTTGGCACTCTTAAACCAGACCAATTTAGCGCTGGTGTTCCTTAGCGTCTGGGAAACATCTGGCGTGATGCGGAATTCCAGGAGGCACCACGAAATTTAAGGCCGCAAGACCCTGAACCATTGTACAGGCTTTTTGCCTGGGAAACAAAACTCACAAGCCACTGTTCTGGGTGTCAGTTTCCAGGACCCACTTGGCACTCTTAAACCAGACCAAGTTGGCACTGGTGCCACCATGCGTCTGGGAGGCATCCTGCGAGAGGCGGATCTCCAGTAGGCACCCGGCAATTTAAGACCTCAGGCCCCTGAACCATTGTACAGGCTTTTTCCCTGGGAAACAAAACTCACAAGCCACTGTTCTGGGTGTCAGTTTTCAGGACCCACTTGACACTCTCAAAGCAGACCAAGTTGGCACTGGTGCCACCTTGCGTCTGGGAGGCATCCTGCGAGAGGCGAATCTCCAGGAGTCACCCGGCAATGTAAGGCCGCAGGACCCTGAACCATTTTACAGGCTTTTTCCCTGGGAAACAAAACTCACAAGCCACTGTTCTGGGTGTCAGTTTGCAGGACACACTTGGCACTCTCAAACCAGACCAAGTTGGAAATGGTGTCATTTTGCGTCTGGGAGGCTCCCGGCGAGAGTCCGAATTCCAGGAGGCACCCGGCAATTTAAGGCCTCAGGCCCCGGAACCATTGTACAGGCTTTTTCCCTGGGAAACAAAACTCACAAGCCACTGTTCTGGGTGTCAGTTTGCAGGACACACTTGACACTCTCAAAGCACACCAAGTTGGCACTGGTGCCACCTTGCGTCTGAGAGGCATCCTGCGAGAGGCGGATCTCCAGGTGGCACCCAGCTATTAAAGGCGGCATTACCTAAACCATTGTACAGGCTTTTTCCCTGGGAAACAAAACTCACAAGCCACTGTTCTGGGTGTCAGTTTGCAGGACCCACTTGACACTCTTAAACCAGACCAAGTTGGCACTGGTGCCACCTTGCGTCTGGGAGGCATCCTGCGAGAGGCAGAATTCCAGGAGGCAGCCGGCAATTTAAGACCTCAGGCCCCTGAACCATTGTACAGGCTTTTTCCCTGGGAAACAAAACTCACAAGCCACTGTTCTGGGTGTCAGTTTTCAGGACCCACTTGGCACTCTCAAACCAGACCAAGTTGGCACTGGTGCCACCTTGCGTCTGGGAGGCATCCTGCGAGAGGCCGAATTCCAGGAGGCACCCGGCAATTTAAGGCCGCAGGACCCAAAACCATTGTACAGGCTTTTTCCCTGGGAAACAAAACTCACAAGCCACTGTTCTGGGTGTCAGTTTTCAGGACCCACTTGGCACTCTCAAACCAGACCAAGTTGGCACTGGTGCCACCTTGCGTCTGGGAGGCATCCTGCAAGACGCCGAATTCCAGGAGGCACCTGGCAATTTAAGGCCGCAGGACCCAAAACCATTCTACAGGCTTTCTCCCTGGGAAACAAAACTCACAAGCCACTGTTCTGGGTGTCAGTTTCCAGGAACCACTTGGCACTCTTAAACCAGACCAAGTTGGCACTGTTGTCTCTTAGAGTCTGGGAAACATCTGGTGAGATGCGGAATTCAAGGAGTCCCCCGGCAATGTAAGGCCGCAGGACCCTGAACCATTTTACAGGCTTTTTCCCTGGGAAACAAAACTCACAAGCCACTATTCTGGGTGTCAGTTTTCAGGACCCACTTGGCACTCTTAAACCAGACCAAGTTGGAACTGGTGCCACCTTGCGTCTGGGAGGCATCCTGCGAGAGGCGGAATTCCAGGAGGCACCCGGCAATTTAAGGCCTCAGGCCCCTGAACCATTGTACAGGCTTTTTCCCTGGGAAACAAAACTCACAAGCCACTGTTCTGGGTGTCAGTTTTCAGGACCCACTTGGCACTCTCAAACCAGACCAAGTTGGCACTGGTGCCACCTTGCGTCTGGGAGGCATCCTGCGAGAGGCGGAATTCGAGGAGGCACCCGGCAATTTAAGGCCGCAGGACCCAAAACCATTGTACAGGCTTTTTCCCTGGGAAACAAAACTCACAAGCCACTGTTCTGGGTGTCAGTTTTCAGGACCCACTTGACACTCTCAAAGCAGACCAAGTTTGCACTGGTGCCACCTTGCGTCTGGGAGGCATCCTGCGAGAGGCGCAATTCCAGGAGGCAACCGGCAATTTAAGGCCGCAGGACCCTGAACCATTGTACAGACTTTTTCCCTGGGAAACAAAACTCACAAGCCACTGTTCTGGGTGTCAGTTTTCAGGACCCACTTGGCACTCTCAAACCAGACCAAGTTGGCACTGGTGCCACCTTGCGTCTGGGAGGCATCCTGCAAGACGTCGAATTCCAGGAGGCACCTGGCAATTTAAGGTTGCAGGACCCAAAACCATTGTACAGGCTTTTTCCCTGGGAAACAAAAGTCACAAGCCACTGTTCTGGGTGTCAGTTTTCAGGACCCACTTGGCACTCTCAAACCAGACCAAGTTGGAAATGGTGTCATTTTGCGTCTGGGAGGCTCCCTGCGAGAGTCCGAATTCCAGGAGGCACTTGGCAATTTAAGGCCTCAGGTCCCTGAACCATTTTACAGGCTTTTTCCCTGGGAAACAAAACTCACAAGCCACTGTTCTGGGTGTCAGTTTTCAGGACCCACTTGGCACTCTCAAACCAGACCAAGTTGGCACTGGTGCCACCTTGCGTCTGAGAAGGCATCCTGCAAGATGCCGAATTCCAGGAGGCACCTGGCAATTTAAGGTTGCAGGACCCAAAACCATTGTACAGGCTTTTTCCCTGGGAAACAAAACTCACAAGCCACTGTTCTGGGTGTCAGTTTCCAGGACCCACTTGACACTCTTAAACCAGGCCAAGTTGGCACTGTTTTCTCTTAGCGTCTGGGAAACATCTGGTGAGATGCGGAATTCCAGGAGTCACTCGGCAATTTAAGGCCGCAGGACCCTGAACCATTTTACAGGCTTTTTCCCTGGGAAACAAAAGTCACAAGCCACTGTTCTGGGTGTCAGTTTGCAGGACCCACTTGGCACTCTCAAACCAGACCAAGTTGGAAATGGTGTCATTTTGCGTCTGGGAGGCTCCCTGCGAGATTCCGAATTCCAGGAGGCACCCGGCAATTTAAGGCCTCAGGCCCCGGAACCATTGTACAGGCTTTTTCCCTGGGAAACAAAACTCACAAGCCACGGTTCTGGGTGTCAGTTTTCAGGACCCACTTGGCACTCTCAAACCAGACCAAGTTGGCACTGGTGCCACCTTGCGTCTGGGAGGCATCCTGCGAGAGGCCGAATTCCAGGAGGCACCCGGCAATTTAAGGCCTCAGGCCCCTGGACCATTGTACAGGCTTTTTCCCTGGGAAACAAAACTCACAAGCCACTGTTCTGGGTGTCAGTTTTCAGGACCCACTTGGCACTCTTAAACCAGACCAAGTTGGAACTGGTGCCACCTTGCGTCTGGCAGGCATCCTGCGAGAGGCCGAATTCCAGGAGGCACCCGGCAATTTAAGGCCTCAGGCCCCTGAACCATTGTACAGGCTTTTTCCCTGGGAAACAAAACTCACAAGCCACTGTTCTGGGTGTCAGTTTTCAGGACCCACTTGGCACTCTCAAACCAGACCAAGTTGGCACTGGTGCCACCTTGCGTCTGGGAGGCATCCTGCGAGAGGCCGAATTCGAGGAGGCACCCGGCAATTTAAGGCCGCAGGACCCAAAACCATTGTACAGGCTTTTTCCCTGGGAAAGAAAACTCACAAGCCACTGTTCTGGGTGTCAGTTTTCAGGACCCACTTGACACTCTCAAAGCAGACCAAGTTTGCACTGGTGCCACCTTGCGTCTGGGAGGCATCCTGCGAGACGCCGAATTCCAGGAGGCACCTGGCAATTTAAGGCCGCAGGACCCAAAACCATTTTACAGGCTTTTTCCCTGGGAAACAAAACTCACAAGCCACTGTTCTGGGTGTCAGTTTCCAGGACCCACTTGGCACTCTTAAACCAGGCCAAGTTGGCACTGTTTTCTCTTAGCGTCTGGGAAACATCTGGTGAGATGCGGAATTCCAGGAGTCACTCGGCAATTTAAGGCCGCAGGACCCTGAACCATTGTACAGGCTTTTTCCCTGGGAAACAAAAGTCACAAGCCACTGTTCTGGGTGTCAGTTTGCAGGACCCACTTGGCACTCTCAAACCAGACCAAGTTGGAAATGGTGTCATTTTGCGTCTGGGAGGCTCCCTGCGAGATTCCGAATTCCAGGAGGCACCCGGCAATTTAAGGCCTCAGGCCCCGGAACCATTGTACAGGCTTTTTCCCTGGGAAACAAAACTCACAAGCCACGGTTCTGGGTGTCAGTTTTCAGGACCCACTTGGCACTCTCAAACCAGATCAAGTTGGCACTGGTGCCACCTTGCGTCTGGGAGGCATCCTGCGAGAGGCCGAATTCCAGGAGGCACCCGGCAATTTAAGGCCTCAGGCCCCTGAACCATTGTACAGGCTTTTTCCCTGGGAAACAAAACTCACAAGCCACTGTTCTGGGTGTCAGTTTTCAGGACCCACTTGGCACTCTTAAACCAGACCAAGTTGGAACTGGTGCCACCTTGCGTCTGGGAGGCATCCTGCGAGAGGCGGAATTCCAGGAGGCACCCGGCAATTTAAGGCCTCAGGCCCCTGAACCATTGTACAGGCTTTTTCCCTGGGAAACAAAACTCACAAGCCACTGTTCTGGGTGTCAGTTTTCAGGACCCACTTGGCACTCTCAAACCAGACCAAGTTGGCACTGGTGCCACCTTGCGTCTGGGAGGCATCCTGCGAGAGGCGCAATTCCAGGAGGCAACCGGCAATTTAAGGCCGCAGGACCCTGAACCATTGTACAGGCTTTTTCCCTGGGAAACAAAACTCACAAGCCACTGTTCTGGGTGTCAGTTTGCAGGACCCACTTGGCACTCTTAAACCAGACCAAGTTGGAACTGGTGCCACCTTGCGTCTGGGAGGCATCCTGCGCGAGGCGGAATTCCAGGAGGCACCTGGCAATTTAAGGCCGCAGGACCCAAAACCATTCTACAGGCTTTTTCCCTGGGAAACAAAATTCAGAAGCCACTGTTCTGGGTGTCAGTTTTCAGGACCCACTTGACACTCTCAAAGAGGACCAAGTTGGCACTGGTGCCACCTTGCATCTGGGAGGCATCCTGCGAGAGGCGCAATTCCAGGAGGCACCTGGCAATTTAAGGTCGCTGGACCCTGAACCATTGTACAGGCTTTTTCCCTGGGAAACAAAACTCACAAGCCACTGTTCTGGGTGTCAGTTTTCAGGACCCACTTGGCACTCTTAAACCAGACCAAGTTGGAACTGGTGCCAGTTTGCGTCTGGGAGGCATCCTGCGAGTGGTCGAATTCCAGGAGGCACCCAGCAATTTAAGGCCTCAGGCCCCTGAACCATTGTACAGGCTTTTTCCCTGGGAAACAAAACTCACAAGCCACTGTTCTGGGTGTCAGTTTTCAGGACCCACTTGACACTCTCAAACCAGACCAAGTTGGCACTGGTGCCACATTGCGTCTGGGAGGCATCCTGCGAGAGGCGAATCTCCAGGTGGCATCCGGCTATTAAAGGCAGCATTAACCTAAACCATTTTACAGGCTTTTTCCCTGGGAAACAAAACTCACAAGCCACTGTTCTGGGTGTCAGTTTTCAGGACCCACTTGGCACTCTTAAACCAGACCAATTTAGCGCTGGTGTTGCTTAGCGTCTGGGAAACATCTGGCGTGAGGCGGAATTCCAGGAGGCACCCCGAAATTTAAGGCCGCAGGACCCTGAACCATTGTACAGGCTTTTTGCCTGGGAAACAAAACTCACAAGCCACTGTTCTGGGTGTCAGTTTCCAGGACCCACTTGGCACTCTTAAACCAGACCAAGTTGGCACTGGTGCCACCATGCGTCTGGGAGGCATCCTGCGAGAGGCGGATCTCCAGTAGGCACCCGGCAATTTAAGACCTCAGGCCCCTGAACCATTGTACAGGCTTTTTCCCTGGGAAACAAAACTCACAAGCCACTGTTCTGGGTGTCAGTTTTCAGGACCCACTTGACACTCTCAAAGCAGACCAAGTTGGCACTGGTGCCACCTTGCGTCTGGGAGGCATCCTGCGAGAGGCGAATCTCCAGGAGTCACCCTGCAATGTAAGGCCGCAGGACCCTGAACCATTTTACAGGCTTTTTCCCTGGGAAACAAAACTCACAAGCCACTGTTCTGGGTGTCAGTTTGCAGGACACACTTGGCACTCTCAAACCAGACCAAGTTGGAAATGGTGTCATTTTGCGTCTGGGAGGCTCCCGGCGAGAGTCCGAATTCCAGGAGGCACCCGGCAATTTAAGGCCTCAGGCCCCGGAACCATTGTACAGGCTTTTTCCCTGGGAAACAAAACTCACAAGCCACTGTTCTGGGTGTCAGTTTGCAGGACACACTTGACACTCTCAAAGCACACCAAGTTGGCACTGGTGCCACCTTGCGTCTGAGAGGCATCCTGCGAGAGGCGGATCTCCAGCTGGCACCCAGCTATTAAAGGCGGCATTACCTAAACCATTGTACAGGCTTTTTCCCTGGGAAACAAAACTCACAAGCCACTGTTCTGGGTGTCAGTTTGCAGGACCCACTTGACACTCTTAAACCAGACCAAGTTGGCACTGGTGCCACCTTGCGTCTGGGAGGCATCCTGCGAGAGGCGGAATTCCAGGAGGCAGCCGGCAATTTAAGGCCTCAGGCCCCTGAACCATTGTACAGGCTTTTTCCCTGGGAAACAAAACTCACAAGCCACTGTTCTGGGTGTCAGTTTTCAGGACCCACTTGGCACTCTCAAACCAGACCAAGTTGGCACTGGTGCCACCTTGCGTCTGGGAGGCATCCTGCGAGAGGCCGAATTCCAGGAGGCACCCGGCAATTTAAGGCCGCAGGACCCAAAACCATTGTACAGGCTTTTTCCCTGGGAAACAAAACTCACAAGCCACTGTTCTGGGTGTCAGTTTTCAGGACCCACTTGGCACTCTCAAACCAGACCAAGTTGGCACTGGTGCCACCTTGCGTCTGGGAGGCATCCTGCAAGACGCCGAATTCCAGGAGGCACCTGGCAATTTAAGGCCGCAGGACCCAAAACCATTCTACAGGATTTCTCCCTGGGAAACAAAACTCACAAGCCACTGTTCTGGGTGTCAGTTTCCAGGACCCACTTGGCACTCTTAAACCAGACCAAGTTGGCACTGTTGTCTCTTAGAGTCTGGGAAACATCTGGTGAGATGCGGAATTCAAGGAGTCAACCGGCAATGTAAGGCCGCAGGACCCTGAACCATTTTACAGGCTTTTTCCCTGGGAAACAAAACTCACAAGCCACTGTTCTGGGTGTCAGTTTTCAGGACCCACTTGGCACTCTCAAACCAGACCAAGTTGGCACTGGTGCCACCTTGCGTCTGGGAGGCATCCTGCGAGAGGCCGAATTCCAGGAGGCACCTGGCAATTTAAGGCCGCAGGACCCAAAACCATTCTACAGGCTTTCTCCCTGGGAAACAAAACTCACAAGCCACTGTTCTGGGTGTCAGTTTCCAGGACCCACTTGGCACTCTTAAACCAGACCAAGTTGGCACTGTTGTCTCTTAGCGTCTGGGAAACATCTGGTGAGATTCGGAATTCCAGGAGTCACCCGGCAATGTAAGGCCGCAGGACCCTGAACCATTGTACAGGCTTTTTCCCTGGGAAACAAAACTCACAAGCCACTGTTCTGGGTGTCAGTTTTCAGGACCCACTTGACACTCTCCAAGCAGACCAAGTTGGCACTGGTGCCACCATGCGTCTGGGAGGCATCCTGCGAGAGGCGAATCTCCAGGTGGCATCCGGCTATTAACGGCGGCATTAACCTAAACCATTTTACAGGCTTTTTCCCTGGGAAAGAAAACTCAAAAGCAACTGTTCTGGGTGTCAGTTTTCAGGACGCACTTGACACTCTCAAACCAGACCAAGTTGGCACTGCTGCCACCATGCGTCTGGGAGGCATCCTGCGAGAGGTGCAATTCCAGGAGGCACCCGGCAATTTAAGGCCGCAGGACCCTGAACCACTGTACAGGCTTTTTCCCTGGGAAACAAAACTCACAAGCCACTGTTCTGGGTGTCAGCTGGCAGGACCCACTTGGCACTCTTAAACCAGACCAAGTTGGAACTGGTGCCAATTTGTGTCTGGGAGGCATCCTGCGAGAGTCCGAATTCAAGGAGGCACCTGGCAATTTAAGGCCTCAGGCCCCTGAACCATTGTACAGGCTTTTTCCCTGGGAAACAAAACTCACAAGCCACTGTTCTGGGTGTCAGTTTGCAGGACACACTTGGCACTCTTAAACCAGACCAAGTTGGAACTGGTGCCACCTTGCGTCTGGGAGGCATCCTGCGAGAGGCGTATCTCCACGTGGCACCCGCCTAGTAAAGGCGGCATTAACCTAAACCATTTTACAGTTTTTTTCCCTGGGAAACAAAACTCACAAGCCACTGTACTGGGTGTCAGTTTGCAGGAGACACCTGGCACTCTCAAACCAGACCAAGTTGGCACTGGTGTCATGTTGCGCCTGGGAGGCATCCTGTGAGAGGCCGAATTCCAGGAGGCACCTGGCAATTTAAGGCCTCAGGCCCCTAAACCATTTTACAGGCTTTTTCCCTGGGAAACAAAACTCACAAGCCACTTTTCTGGGTGTCAGTTTTCAGGACCCACTTGGCACTCTTAAACAAGACCAAGTTGGCATTGGTGTTGCTTAGCGTCTGGGAAACATCTGGCGTGATGCGGAATTCCAGGAGGCACCCGGCAATTTAAGGCCTCAGGCCCCTGAACCATTGTACAGGCTTTTTCCCTGGGAAACAAAACTCACAAGCCACTGTTCTGGGTGTCAGTTTGCAGGACCCACTTGGCACTCTAAAACCAGACCACGTTGGCACTGGTGCCACCTTGCGTCTGGGAGGCATCCTGCGAGAGGCCGAATTCGAGGAGGCACCCGGCAATTTAAGGCCGCAGGACCCAAAACCATTGTACAGGCTTTTTCCCTGGGAAAGAAAACTCACAAGCCACTGTTCTGGGTGTCAGTTTTCAGGACCCTCTTGACACTCTCAAACCAGACCAAGTTGGCACTGGTGCCACCTTGCGTCTGGGAGGCATCCTGCAAGATGCCGTATTCCAGGAGGCACCTGGCAATTTAAGGTTGCAGGACCCAAAACCATTGTACAGGCTTTTTCCCTGGGAAACAAAACTCACAAGCCACTGTTCTGGGTGTCAGTTTCCAGGACCCACTTGGCACTCTTAAACCAGGCCAAGTTGGCACTGTTTTCTCTTAGCGTCTGGGAAACATCTGGTGAGATGCGGAATTCCAGGAGTCACTCGGCAATTTAAGGCCGCAGGACCCTGAACCATTGTACAGGCTTTTTCCCTGGGAAACAAAAGTCACAAGCCACTGTTCTGGGTGTCAGTTTGCAGGACCCACTTGGCACTCTCAAACCAGACCAAGTTGGAAATGGTGTCATTTTGCGTCTGGGAGGCTCCCTGCGAGATTCCGAATTCCAGGAGGCACCCGGCAATTTAAGGCCTCAGGCCCCGGAACCATTGTACAGGCTTTTTCCCTGGGAAACAAAACTCACAAGCCACGGTTCTGGGTGTCAGTTTTCAGGACCCACTTGGCACTCTCAAACCAGATCAAGTTGGCACTGGTGCCACCTTGCGTCTGGGAGGCATCCTGCGAGAGGCCGAATTCCAGGAGGCACCCGGCAATTTAAGGCCTCAGGCCCCTGAACCATTGTACAGGCTTTTTCCCTGGGAAACAAAACTCACAAGCCACTGTTCTGGGTGTCAGTTTTCAGGACCCACTTGGCACTCTTAAACCAGACCAAGTTGGAACTGGTGCCACCTTGCGTCTGGGAGGCATCCTGCGAGAGGCGGAATTCCAGGAGGCACCCGGCAATTTAAGGCCTCAGGCCCCTGAACCATTGTACAGGCTTTTTCCCTGGGAAACAAAACTCACAAGCCACTGTTCTGGGTGTCAGTTTTCAGGACCCACTTGGCACTCTCAAACCAGACCAAGTTGGCACTGGTGCCACCTTGCGTCTGGGAGGCATCCTGCGAGAGGCGCAATTCCAGGAGGCAACCGGCAATTTAAGGCCGCAGGACCCTGAACCATTGTACAGGCTTTTTCCCTGGGAAACAAAACTCACAAGCCACTGTTCTGGGTGTCAGTTTGCAGGACCCACTTGGCACTCTTAAACCAGACCAAGTTGGAACTGGTGCCACCTTGCGTCTGGGAGGCATCCTGCGGGAGGCGGAATTCCAGGAGGCACCTGGCAATTTAAGGCCGCAGGACCCAAAACCATTCTACAGGCTTTTTCCCTGGGAAAAAAAATTCAGAAGCCACTGTTCTGGGTGTCAGTTTTCAGGACCCACTTGACACTCTCAAAGAGGACCAAGTTGGCACTGGTGCCACCTTGCATCTGGGAGGCATCCTGCGAGAGGCGCAATTCCAGGAGGCACCTGGCAATTTAAGGCCGCTGGACCCTGAACCATTGTACAGGCTTTTTCCCTGGGAAACAAAACTCACAAGCCACTGTTCTGGGTGTCAGTTTTCAGGACCCACTTGGCACTCTTAAACCAGACCAAGTTGGAACTGGTGCCAGTTTGCGTCTGGGAGGCATCCTGCGAGTGGTCGAATTCCAGGAGGCACCCAGCAATTTAAGGCCTCAGGCCCCTGAACCATTGTACAGGCTTTTTCCCTGGGAAACAAAACTCACAAGCCACTGTTCTGGGTGTCAGTTTTCAGGACCCACTTGACACTCTCAAACCAGACCAAGTTGGCACTGGTGCCACATTGCGTCTGGGAGGCATCCTGCGAGAGGCGAATCTCCAGGTGGCATCCGGCTATTAAAGGCAGCATTAACCTAAACCATTTTACAGGCTTTTTCCCTGGGAAACAAAACTCACAAGCCACTGTTCTGGGTGTCAGTTTTCAGGACCCACTTGGCACTCTTAAACCAGACCAATTTAGCGCTGGTGTTGCTTAGCGTCTGGGAAACATCTGGCGTGATGCGGAATTCCAGGAGGCACCCCGAAATTTAAGGCCGCAGGACCCTGAACCATTGTACAGGCTTTTTGCCTGGGAAACAAAACTCACAAGCCACTGTTCTGGGTGTCAGTTTCCAGGACCCACTTGGCACTCTTAAACCAGACCAAGTTGGCACTGGTGCCACCATGCGTCTGGGAGGCATCCTGCGAGAGGCGGATCTCCAGTAGGCACCCGGCAATTTAAGACCTCAGGCCCCTGAACCATTGTACAGGCTTTTTCCCTGGGAAACAAAACTCACAAGCCACTGTTCTGGGTGTCAGTTTTCAGGACCCACTTGACACTCTCAAAGCAGACCAAGTTGGCACTGGTGCCACCTTGCGTCTGGGAGGCATCCTGCGAGAGGCGAATCTCCAGGAGTCACCCTGCAATGTAAGGCCGCAGGACCCTGAACCATTGTACAGGCTTTTTCCCTGGGAAACAAAACTCACAAGCCACTGTTCTGGGTGTCAGTTTGCAGGACACACTTGGCACTCTCAAACCAGACCAAGTTGGAAATGGTGTCATTTTGCGTCTGGGAGGCTCCCGGCGAGAGTCCGAATTCCAGGAGGCACCCGGCAATTTAAGGCCTCAGGCCCCGGAACCATTGTACAGGCTTTTTCCCTGGGAAACAAAACTCACAAACCACTGTTCTGGGTGTCAGTTTGCAGGACACACTTGACACTCTCAAAGCACACCAAGTTGGCACTGGTGCCACCTTGCGTCTGAGAGGCATCCTGCGAGAGGCGGATCTCCAGCTGGCACCCAGCTATTAAAGGCGGCATTACCTAAACCATTGTACAGGCTTTTTCCCTGGGAAACAAAACTCACAAGCCACTGTTCTGGGTGTCAGTTTGCAGGACCCACTTGACACTCTCAAACCAGACCAAGTTGGCACTGGTGCCACCTTGCGTCTGGGAGGCATCCTGCGAGAGGCGGAATTCCAGGAGGCAGCCGGCAATTTAAGGCCTCAGGCCCCTGAACCATTGTACAGGCTTTTTCCCTGGGAAACAAAACTCACAAGCCACTGTTCTGGGTGTCAGTTTTCAGGACCCACTTGGCACTCTCAAACCAGACCAAGTTGGCACTGGTGCCACCTTGCGTCTGGGAGGCATCCTGCGAGAGGCCGAATTCCAGGAGGCACCCGGCAATTTAAGGCCGCAGGACCCAAAACCATTGTACAGGCTTTTTCCCTGGGAAACAAAACTCACAAGCCACTGTTCTGGGTGTCAGTTTTCAGGACCCACTTGGCACTCTCAAACCAGACCAAGTTGGCACTGGTGCCACCTTGCGTCTGGGAGGCATCCTGCAAGACGCCGAATTCCAGGAGGCACCTGGCAATTTAAGGCCGCAGGACCCAAAACCATTCTACAGGATTTCTCCCTGGGAAACAAAACTCACAAGCCACTGTTCTGGGTGTCAGTTTCCAGGACCCACTTGGCACTCTTAAACCAGACCAAGTTGTCACTGTTGTCTCTTAGAGTCTGGGAAACATCTGGTGAGATGCGGAATTCAAGGAGTCAACCGGCAATGTAAGGCCGCAGGACCCTGAACCATTTTACAGGCTTTTTCCCTGGGAAACAAAACTCACAAGCCACTGTTCTGGGTGTCAGTTTTCAGGACCCACTTGGCACTCTCAAACCAGACCAAGTTGGCACTGGTGCCACCTTGCGTCTGGGAGGCATCCTGCGAGACGCCGAATTCCAGGAGGCACCTGGCAATTTAAGGCCGCAGGACCCAAAACCATTCTACAGGCTTTCTCCCTGGGAAACAAAACTCACAAGCCACTGTTCTGGGTGTCAGTTTCCAGGACCCACTTGGCACTCTTAAACCAGACCAAGTTGGCACTGTTGTCTCTTAGCGTCTGGGAAACATCTGGTGAGATTCGGAATTCCAGGAGTCACCCGGCAATGTAAGGCCGCAGGACCCTGAACCATTGTACAGGCTTTTTCCCTGGGAAACAAAACTCACAAGCCACTGTTCTGGGTGTCAGTTTTCAGGACCCACTTGACACTCTCCAAGCAGACCAAGTTGGCACTGGTGCCACCATGCGTCTGGGAGGCATCCTGCGAGAGGCGAATCTCCAGGTGGCTTCCGGCTATTAACGGCGGCATTAACCTAAACCATTTTACAGGCTTTTTCCCTGGGAAAGAAAACTCAAAAGCAACTGTTCTGGGTGTCAGTTTTCAGGACGCACTTGACACTCTCAAAGCAGACCAAGTTGGCACTGCTGCCACCATGCGTCTGGGAGGCATCCTGCGAGAGGTGCAATTCCAGGAGGCACCCGGCAATTTAAGGCCGCAGGACCCTGAACCACTGTACAGGCTTTTTCCCTGGGAAACAAAACTCACAAGCCACTGTTCTGGGTGTCAGCTGGCAGGACCCACTTGGCACTCTTAAACCAGACCAAGTTGGAACTGGTGCCAATTTGTGTCTGGGAGGCATCCTGCGAGAGTCCGAATTCAAGGAGGCACCTGGCAATTTAAGGCCTCAGGCCCCTGAACCATTGTACAGGCTTTTTCCCTGGGAAACAAAACTCACAAGCCACTGTTCTGGGTGTCAGTTTGCAGGACACACTTGGCACTCTTAAACCAGACCAAGTTGGAACTGGTGCCACCTTGCGTCTGGGAGGCATCCTGCGAGAGGCGTATCTCCACGTGGCACCCGCCTAGTAAAGGCGGCATTAACCTAAACCATTTTACAGTTTTTTTCCCTGGGAAACAAAACTCACAAGCCACTGTACTGGGTGTCAGTTTGCAGGAGACACCTGGCACTCTCAAACCAGACCAAGTTGGCACTGGTGTCATGTTGCGCCTGGGAGGCATCCTGTGAGAGGCCGAATTCCAGGAGGCACCTGGCAATTTAAGGCCTCAGGCCCCTAAACCATTTTACAGGCTTTTTCCCTGGGAAACAAAACTCACAAGCCACTTTTCTGGGTGTCAGTTTTCAGGACCCACTTGGCACTCTTAAACAAGACCAAGTTGGCATTGGTGTTGCTTAGCGTCTGGGAAACATCTGGCGTGATGCGGAATTCCAGGAGGCACCCGGCAATTTAAGGCCTCAGGCCCCTGAACCATTGTACAGGCTTTTTCCCTGGGAAACAAAACTCACAAGCCACTGTTCTGGGTGTCAGTTTGCAGGACCCACTTGGCACTCTAAAACCAGACCACGTTGGCACTGGTGCCACCTTGCGTCTGGGAGGCATCCTGCGAGAGGCCGAATTCGAGGAGGCACCCGGCAATTTAAGGCCGCAGGACCCAAAACCATTGTACAGGCTTTTTCCCTGGGAAACAAAACTCACAAGCCACTGTTCTGGGTGTCAGTTTTCAGGACCCTCTTGACACTCTCAAAGCAGACCAAGTTGGAACTGGTGCCACCTTGCGTCTGGGAGGCATCCTGCGAGAGGCGCAATTCCAGGAGGCAACCGGCAATTTAAGGCCGCAGGACCCTGAACCATTGTACAGACTTTTTCCCTGGGAAACAAAACTCACAAGCCACTGTTCTGGGTGTCAGTTTTCAGGACCCACTTGGCACTCTTAAACCAGACCAAGTTGGAACTGGTGCCACCTTGCGTCTGGGAGGCATCCTGCGAGAGTCCGAATTCCAGGAGGCACCGGGCAATTTAAGGCCGCAGGCCCCTGAACCATTGTACAGGCTTTTTCCCTGGGAAACAAAACTCACAAGCCACTGTTCTGGGTGTCAGTTTCCAGGACCCACTTGGCACTCTTAAACCAGACCAAGTTGGAACTGGTGCCACCTTGCATCTGGGAGGCATCCTGCGGGAGGCGGAATTCCAGGAGGCACCTGGCAATTTAAGGCCGCAGGACCCAAAACCATTCTACAGGCTTTTTCCCTGGGAAAAAAAATTCAGAAGCCACTGTTCTGGGTGTCAGTTTGCAAGACCCATTTGGCACTCTCAAACCAGACCAAGTTGGCACTGGTGCCACCTTGCGTCTGGGAGGCATCCTGCAAGACGCCGAATTCCAGGAGGCAGCTGGCAATTTAAGGCCGCAGGACCCAAAACCATTCTACAGGCTTTCTCCCTGGGAAACAAAACTCACAAGCCACTGTTCTGGGTGTCAGTTTCCAGGACCCACTTGGCACTCTTAAACCAGACCAAGTTCGCAGTGTTGTCTCTTAGCATCTGGGAAACATCTGGTGAGATGCGGAATTCCAGGAGTCACCCGGCAATGTAAGGCCGCAGGACCCTGAACCATTTTACAGGCTTTTTCCCTGGGAAACAAAACTCACAAGCCACTGTTCTGGGTGTCAGTTTGCAGGACACACTTGGCACTCTTAAACCAGACCAAGTTGGCACTGGTGTCATTTTGCGTCTGGGAGGCTCCCTGCGAGATTCCGAATTCCAGGAGGCACCCGGCAATTTAAGGCCTCAGGCCCCGGAACCATTGTACAGGCTTTTTCCCTGGGAAACAAAACTCACAAGCCACTGTTCTGGGTGTCAGTTTTCAGGACCCACTTGGCACTCTCAAACCAGACCAAGTTGGCACTGGTGCCACCTTGCGTCTGGGAGGCATCCTGCAAGACGCCGAATTCCAGGAGGCACCTGGCAATTTAAGGCCGCAGGACCCAAAACCATTCTACAGGCTTTCTCCCTGGGAAACAAAACTCACAAGCCACTGTTCTGGGTGTCAGTTTCCAGGACCCACTTGGCACTCTTAAACCAGACCAAGTTGGCACTGTTGTCTCTTAGAGTCTGGGAAACATCTGGTGAGATGCGGAATTCAAGGAGTCACCCGGCAATGTAAGGCCGCAGGACCCTGAACCATTTTACAGGCTTTTTCCCTGGGAAACAAAACTCACAAGCCACTGTTCTGGGTGTCAGTTTTCAGGACCCACTTGGCACTCTCAAACCAGACCAAGTTGGCACTGGTGCCACCTTGCGTCTGGGAGGCATCCTGCGAGAGGCCGAATTCCAGGAGGCACCCGGCAATTTAAGGCCGCAGGACCCTGAACCATTGTACAGGCTTTTTCCCTGGGAAAGAAAACTCACAAGCCACTGTTCTGGGTGTCAGTTTTCAGGACCCACTTGACACTCTCAAAGCAGACCAAGTTTGCACTGGTGCCACCTTGCGTCTGGGAGGCATCCTGCGAGACGCCGAATTCCAGGAGGCACCTGGCAATTTAAGGCCGCAGGACCCAAAACCATTGTACAGGCTTTTTCCCTGGGAAACAAAAGTCACAAGCCACTGTTCTGGGTGTCAGTTTTCAGGACCCACTTGGCACTCTCAAACCAGACCAAGTTGGAAATGGTGTCATTTTGCGTCTGGGAGGCTCCCTGCGAGAGTCCGAATTCCAGGAGGCACCCGGCAATTTAAGGCCTCAGGTCCCTGAACCATTTTACAGGCTTTTTCCCTGGGAAACAAAACTCACAAGCCACTGTTCTGGGTGTCAGTTTTCAGGACCCACTTGGCACTCTCAAACCAGACCAAGTTGGCACTGGTGCCACCTTGCGTCTGGGAGGCATCCTGCAAGATGCCGTATTCCAGGAGGCACCTGGCAATTTAAGGTTGCAGGACCCAAAACCATTGTACAGGCTTTTTCCCTGGGAAACAAAACTCACAAGCCACTGTTCTGGGTGTCAGTTTCCAGGACCCACTTGGCACTCTTAAACCAGGCCAAGTTGGCACTGTTTTCTCTTAGCGTCTGGGAAACATCTGGTGAGATGCGGAATTCCAGGAGTCACTCGGCAATTTAAGGCCGCAGGACCCTGAACCATTGTACAGGCTTTTTCCCTGGGAAACAAAAGTCACAAGCCACTGTTCTGGGTGTCAGTTTGCAGGACCCACTTGGCACTCTCAAACCAGACCAAGTTGGAAATGGTGTCATTTTGCGTCTGGGAGGCTCCCTGCGAGATTCCGAATTCCAGGAGGCACCCGGCAATTTAAGGCCTCAGGCCCCGGAACCATTGTACAGGCTTTTTCCCTGGGAAACAAAACTCACAAGCCACGGTTCTGGGTGTCAGTTTTCAGGACCCACTTGGCACTCTCAAACCAGATCAAGTTGGCACTGGTGCCACCTTGCGTCTGGGAGGCATCCTGCGAGAGGCCGAATTCCAGGAGGCACCCGGCAATTTAAGGCCTCAGGCCCCTGAACCATTGTACAGGCTTTTTCCCTGGGAAACAAAACTCACAAGCCACTGTTCTGGGTGTCAGTTTTCAGGACCCACTTGGCACTCTTAAACCAGACCAAGTTGGAACTGGTGCCACCTTGCGTCTGGGAGGCATCCTGCGAGAGGCGGAATTCCAGGAGGCACCCGGCAATTTAAGGCCTCAGGCCCCTGAACCATTGTACAGGCTTTTTCCCTGGGAAACAAAACTCACAAGCCACTGTTCTGGGTGTCAGTTTTCAGGACCCACTTGGCACTCTCAAACCAGACCAAGTTGGCACTGGTGCCACCTTGCGTCTGGGAGGCATCCTGCGAGAGGCGCAATTCCAGGAGCAACCGGCAATTTAAGGCCGCAGGACCCTGAACCATTGTACAGGCTTTTTCCCTGGGAAACAAAACTCACAAGCCACTGTTCTGGGTGTCAGTTTGCAGGACCCACTTGGCACTCTTAAACCAGACCAAGTTGGAACTGGTGCCACCTTGCGTCTGGGAGGCATCCTGCGGGAGGCGGAATTCCAGGAGGCACCTGTCAATTTAAGGCCGCAGGACCCAAAACCATTCTACAGGCTTTTTCCCTGGGAAAAAAAATTCAGAAGCCACTGTTCTGGGTGTCAGTTTTCAGGACCCACTTGACACTCTCAAAGAAGACCAAGTTGGCACTGGTGCCACCTTGCATCTGGGAGGCATCCTGCGAGAGGCGCAATTCCAGGAGGCACCCGGCAATTTAAGGCCGCTGGACCCTGAACCATTGTACAGGCTTTTTCCCTGGGAAACAAAACTCACAAGCCACTGTTCTGGGTGTCAGTTTTCAGGACCCACTTGGCACTCTTAAACCAGACCAAGTTGGAACTTGTGCCAGTTTGCGTCTGGGAGGCATCCTGCGAGTGGTCGAATTCCAGGAGGCACCCAGCAATTTAAGGCCTCAGGCCCCTGAACCATTGTACAGGCTTTTTCCCTGGGAAACAAAACTCACAAGCCACTGTTCTGGGTGTCAGTTTTCAGGACCCACTTGACACTCTCAAACCAGACCAAGTTGGCACTGGTGCCACATTGCGTCTGGGAGGCATCCTGCGAGAGGCGAATCTCCAGGTGGCATCCGGCTATTAAAGGCAGCATTAACCTAAACCATTTTACAGGCTTTTTCCCTGGGAAACAAAACTCACAAGCCACTGTTCTGGGTGTCAGTTTTCAGGACCCACTTGGCACTCTTAAACCAGACCAATTTAGCGCTGGTGTTGCTTAGCGTCTGGGAAACATCTGGCGTGATGCGGAATTCCAGGAGGCACCCCGAAATTTAAGGCCGCAGGACCCTGAACCATTGTACAGGCTTTTTGCCTGGGAAACAAAACTCACAAGCCACTGTTCTGGGTGTCAGTTTCCAGGACCCACTTGGCACTCTTAAACCAGACCAAGTTGGCACTGGTGCCACCATGCGTCTGGGAGGCATCCTGCGAGAGGCGAATCTCCAGGAGTCACCCGGCAATGTAAGGCCGCAGGACCCTGAACCATTTTACAGGCTTTTTCCCTGGGAAACAAAACTCACAAGCCACTGTTCTGGGTGTCAGTTTGCAGGACACACTTGGCACTCTCAAACCAGACCAAGTTGGAAATGGTGTCATTTTGCGTCTGGGAGGCTCCCGGCGAGAGTCCGAATTCCAGGAGGCACCCGGCAATTTAAGGCCTCAGGCCCCGGAACCATTGTACAGGCTTTTTCCCTGGGAAACAAAACTCACAAGCCACTGTTCTGGGTGTCAGTTTGCAGGACACACTTGACACTCTCAAAGCACACCAAGTTGGCACTGGTGCCACCTTGCGTCTGGGAGGCATCCTGCGAGAGGCGGATCTCCAGCTGGCACCCAGCTATTAAAGGCGGCATTACCTAAACCATTGTACAGGCTTTTTCCCTGGGAAACAAAACTCACAAGCCACTGTTCTGGGTGTCAGTTTGCAGGACCCACTTGACACTCTTAAACCAGACCAAGTTTGCACTGGTGCCACCTTGCGTCTGGGAGGCATCCTGCGAGAGGCGGAATTCCAGGAGGCAGCCGGCAATTTAAGGCCTCAGGCCCCTGAACCATTGTACAGGCTTTTTCCCTGGGAAACAAAACTCACAAGCCACTGTTCTGGGTGTCAGTTTTCAGGACCCACTTGGCACTCTCAAACCAGACCAAGTTGGCACTGGTGCCACCTTGCGTCTGGGAGGCATCCTGCGAGAGGCCGAATTCCAGGAGGCACCCGGCAATTTAAGGCCGCAGGACCCAAAACCATTGTACAGGCTTTTTCCCTGGGAAACAAAACTCACAAGCCACTGTTCTGGGTGTCAGTTTTCAGGACCCACTTGGCACTCTCAAACCAGACCAAGTTGGCACTGGTGCCACCTTGCGTCTGGGAGGCATCCTGCAAGACGCCGAATTCCAGGAGGCACCTGGCAATTTAAGGCCGCAGCACCCAAAACCATTCTACAGGCTTTCTCCCTGGGAAACAAAACTCACAAGCCACTGTTCTGGGTGTCAGTTTCCAGGACCCACTTGGCACTCTTAAACCAGACCAAGTTGGCACTGTTGTCTCTTAGAGTCTGGGAAACATCTGGTGAGATGCGGAATTCAAGGAGTCAACCGGCAATGTAAGGCCGCAGGACCCTGAACCATTTTACAGGCTTTTTCCCTGGGAAACAAAACTCACCAGCCACTGTTCTGGGTCTCAGTTTTCAGGACCCACTTGGCACTCTCAAACCAGACCAAGTTGGCACTGGTGCCACCTTGCGTCTGGGAGGCATCCTGCGAGAGGCCGAATTCCAGGAGGCACCTGGCAATTTAAGGCCGCAGGACCCAAAACCATTGTACAGGCTTTTTCCCTGGGAAACAAAACTCACAAGCCACTGTTCTGGGTGTCAGTTTCCAGGACCCACTTGGCACTCTTAAACCAGGCCAAGTTGGCACTGTTTTCTCTTAGAGTCTGGGAAACATCTGGTGAGATGCGGAATTCCAGGAGTCACTCGGCAATTTAAGGCCGCAGGACCCTGAACCATTGTACAGGCTTTTTCCCTGGGAAACAAAAGTCACAAGCCACTGTTCTGGGTGTCAGTTTGCAGGACCCACTTGGCACTCTCAAACCAGACCAAGTTGGAAATGGTGTCATTTTGCGTCTGGGAGGCTCCCTGCGAGATACCGAATTCCAGGAGGCACCCGGCAATTTAAGGCCTCAGGCCCCGGAACCATTGTACAGGCTTTTTCCCTGGGAAACAAAACTCACAAGCCACGGTTCTGGGTGTCAGTTTTCAGGACCCACTTGGCACTCTCAAACCAGATCAAGTTGGCACTGGTGCCACCTTGCGTCTGGGAGGCATCCTGCGAGAGGCCGAATTCCAGGAGGCACCCGGCAATTTAAGGCCTCAGGCCCCTGAACCATTGTACAGGCTTTTTCCCTGGGAAACAAAACTCACAAGCCACTGTTCTGGGTGTCAGTTTTCAGGACCCACTTGGCACTCTTAAACCAGACCAAGTTGGAACTGGTGCCACCTTGCGTCTGGGAGGCATCCTGCGAGAGGCGGAATTCCAGGAGGCACCCGGCAATTTAAGGCCTCAGGCCCCTGAACCATTGTACAGGCTTTTTCCCTGGGAAACAAAACTCACAAGCCACTGTTCTGGGTGTCAGTTTTCAGGACCCACTTGGCACTCTCAAACCAGACCAAGTTGGCACTGGTGCCACCTTGCGTCTGGGAGGCATCCTGCGAGAGGCGCAATTCCAGGAGCAACCGGCAATTTAAGGCCGCAGGACCCTGAACCATTGTACAGGCTTTTTCCCTGGGAAACAAAACTCACAAGCCACTGTTCTGGGTGTCAGTTTGCAGGACCCACTTGGCACTCTTAAACCAGACCAAGTTGGAACTGGTGCCACCTTGCGTCTGGGAGGCATCCTGCGGGAGGCGGAATTCCAGGAGGCACCTGTCAATTTAAGGCCGCAGGACCCAAAACCATTCTACAGGCTTTTTCCCTGGGAAAAAAAATTCAGAAGCCACTGTTCTGGGTGTCAGTTTTCAGGACCCACTTGACACTCTCAAAGAAGACCAAGTTGGCACTGGTGCCACCTTGCATCTGGGAGGCATCCTGCGAGAGGCGCAATTCCAGGAGGCACCCGGCAATTTAAGGCCGCTGGACCCTGAACCATTGTACAGGCTTTTTCCCTGGGAAACAAAACTCACAAGCCACTGTTCTGGGTGTCAGTTTTCAGGACCCACTTGGCACTCTTAAACCAGACCAAGTTGGAACTTGTGCCAGTTTGCGTCTGGGAGGCATCCTGCGAGTGGTCGAATTCCAGGAGGCACCCAGCAATTTAAGGCCTCAGGCCCCTGAACCATTGTACAGGCTTTTTCCCTGGGAAACAAAACTCACAAGCCACTGTTCTGGGTGTCAGTTTTCAGGACCCACTTGACACTCTCAAACCAGACCAAGTTGGCACTGGTGCCACATTGCGTCTGGGAGGCATCCTGCGAGAGGCGAATCTCCAGGTGGCATCCGGCTATTAAAGGCAGCATTAACCTAAACCATTTTACAGGCTTTTTCCCTGGGAAACAAAACTCACAAGCCACTGTTCTGGGTGTCAGTTTTCAGGACCCACTTGGCACTCTTAAACCAGACCAATTTAGCGCTGGTGTTGCTTAGCGTCTGGGAAACATCTGGCGTGATGCGGAATTCCAGGAGGCACCCCGAAATTTAAGGCCGCAGGACCCTGAACCATTGTACAGGCTTTTTGCCTGGGAAACAAAACTCACAAGCCACTGTTCTGGGTGTCAGTTTCCAGGACCCACTTGGCACTCTTAAACCAGACCAAGTTGGCACTGGTGCCACCATGCGTCTGGGAGGCATCCTGCGAGAGGCGAATCTCCAGGAGTCACCCGGCAATGTAAGGCCGCAGGACCCTGAACCATTTTACAGGCTTTTTCCCTGGGAAACAAAACTCACAAGCCACTGTTCTGGGTGTCAGTTTGCAGGACACACTTGGCACTCTCAAACCAGACCAAGTTGGAAATGGTGTCATTTTGCGTCTGGGAGGCTCCCGGCGAGAGTCCGAATTCCAGGAGGCACCCGGCAATTTAAGGCCTCAGGCCCCGGAACCATTGTACAGGCTTTTTCCCTGGGAAACAAAACTCACAAGCCACTGTTCTGGGTGTCAGTTTGCAGGACACACTTGACACTCTCAAAGCACACCAAGTTGGCACTGGTGCCACCTTGCGTCTGAGAGGCATCCTGCGAGAGGCGGATCTCCAGCTGGCACCCAGCTATTAAAGGCGGCATTACCTAAACCATTGTACAGGCTTTTTCCCTGGGAAACAAAACTCACAAGCCACTGTTCTGGGTGTCAGTTTGCAGGACCCACTTGACACTCTTAAACCAGACCAAGTTTGCACTGGTGCCACCTTGCGTCTGGGAGGCATCCTGCGAGAGGCGGAATTCCAGGAGGCAGCCGGCAATTTAAGGCCTCAGGCCCCTGAACCATTGTACAGGCTTTTTCCCTGGGAAACAAAACTCACAAGCCACTGTTCTGGGTGTCAGTTTTCAGGACCCACTTGGCACTCTCAAACCAGACCAAGTTGGCACTGGTGCCACCTTGCGTCTGGGAGGCATCCTGCGAGAGGCCGAATTCCAGGAGGCACCCGGCAATTTAAGGCCGCAGGACCCAAAACCATTGTACAGGCTTTTTCCCTGGGAAACAAAACTCACAAGCCACTGTTCTGGGTGTCAGTTTTCAGGACCCACTTGGCACTCTCAAACCAGACCAAGTTGGCACTGGTGCCACCTTGCGTCTGGGAGGCATCCTGCAAGACGCCGAATTCCAGGAGGCACCTGGCAATTTAAGGCCGCAGGACCCAAAACCATTCTACAGGCTTTCTCCCTGGGAAACAAAACTCACAAGCCACTGTTCTGGGTGTCAGTTTCCAGGAAACACTTGGCACTCTTAAACCAGACCAAGTTGGCACTGTTGTCTCTTAGAGTCTGGGAAACATCTGGTGAGATGCGGAATTCAAGGAGTCAACCGGCAATGTAAGGCCGCAGGACCCTGAACCATTTTACAGGCTTTTTCCCTGGGAAACAAAACTCACAAGCCACTGTTCTGGGTCTCAGTTTTCAGGACCCACTTGGCACTCTCAAACCAGACCAAGTTGGCACTGGTGCCACCTTGCGTCTGGGAGGCATCCTGCGAGAGGCCGAATTCCAGGAGGCACCTGGCAATTTAAGGCCGCAGGACCCAAAACCATTCTACAGGCTTTCTCCCTGGGAAACAAAACTCACAAGCCACTGTTCTGGGTGTCAGTTTCCAGGACCCACTTGGCACTCTTAAACCAGACCAAGTTGGCACTGTTGTCTCTTAGCGTCTGGGAAACATCTGGTGAGATTCGGAATTCCAGGAGTCACCCGGCAATGTAAGGCCGCAGGACCCTGAACCATTGTACAGGCTTTTTCCCTGGGAAACAAAACTCACAAGCCACTGTTCTGGGTGTCAGTTTTCAGGACCCACTTGACACTCTCCAAGCAGACCAAGTTGGCACTGGTGCCACCATGCGTCTGGGAGGCATCCTGCGAGAGGCGAATCTCCAGGTGGCATCCGGCTATTAACGGCGTCATTAACCTAAACCATTTTACAGGCTTTTTCCCTGGGAAAGAAAACTCAAAAGCAACTGTTCTGGGTGTCAGTTTTCAGGACGCACTTGACACTCTCAAAGCAGACCAAGTTGGCACTGCTGCCACCATGCGTCTGGGAGGCATCCTGCGAGAGGTGCAATTCCAGGAGGCACCCGGCAATTTAAGGCCGCAGGACCCTGAACCACTGTACAGGCTTTTTCCCTGGGAAACAAAACTCACAAGCCACTGTTCTGGGTGTCAGCTGGCAGGACCCACTTGGCACTCTTAAACCAGACCAAGTTGGAACTGGTGTTAATTTGTGTCTGGGAGGCATCCTGCGAGAGTCCGAATTCAAGGAGGCACCTGGCAATTTAAGGCCTCAGGCCCCTGAACCATTGTACAGGCTTTTTCCCTGGGAAACAAAACTCACAAGCCACTGTTCTGGGTGTCAGTTTGCAGGACACACTTGGCACTCTTAAACCAGACCAAGTTGGAACTGGTGCCACCTTGCGTCTGGGAGGCATCCTGCGAGAGGCGTATCTCCACGTGGCACCCACCTAGTAAAGGCGGCATTAACCTAAACCATTTTACAGTTTTTTTCCCTGGGAAACAAAACTCACAAGCCACTGTACTGGGTGTCAGTTTGCAGGAGACACCTGGCACTCTCAAACCAGACCAAGTTGGCACTGGTGTCATGTTGCGCCTGGGAGGCATCCTGTGAGAGGCCGAATTCCAGGAGGCACCTGGCAATTTAAGGCCTCAGGCCCCTAAACCATTTTACAGGCTTTTTCCCTGGGAAACAAAACTCACAAGCCACTTTTCTGGGTGTCAGTTTTCAGGACCCACTTGGCACTCTTAAACAAGACCAAGTTGGCATTGGTGTTGCTTAGCGTCTGGGAAACATCTGGCGTGATGCGGAATTCCAGGAGGCACCCGGCAATTTAAGGCCTCAGGCCCCTGAACCATTGTACAGGCTTTTTCCCTGGGAAACAAAACTCACAAGCCACTGTTCTGGGTGTCAGTTTGCAGGACCCACTTGGCACTCTCAAACCAGACCACGTTGGCACTGGTGCCACCTTGCGTCTGGGAGGCATCCTGCGAGAGGCCGAATTCGAGGAGGCACCCGGCAATTTAAGGCCGCAGGACCCAAAACCATTGTACAGGCTTTTTCCCTGGGAAAGAAAACTCACAAGCCACTGTTCTGGGTGTCAGTTTGCAGGACACACTTGACACTCTCAAAGCACACCAAGTTGGCACTGGTGCCACCTTGCGTCTTAGAGGAATCCTGCGAGAGGCGGATCTCCAGGAGGCAACCGGCAATTTAAGGCCGCAGGACCCTGAACCATTGTACAGACTTTTTCCCTGGGAAACAAAACTCACAAGCCACTGTTCTGGGTGTCAGTTTTCAGGACCCACTTGGCACTCTTAAACCAGACCAAGTTGGAACTGGTGCCACCTTGCGTCTGGGAGGCATCCTGCGAGAGTCCGAATTCCAGGAGGCACCGGGCAATTTAAGGCCGCAGGCCCCTGAACCATTGTACAGGCTTTTTCCCTGGGAAACAAAACTCACAAGCCACTGTTCTGGGTGTCAGTTTCCAGGACCCACTTGGCACTCTTAAACCAGACCAAGTTGGAACTGGTGCCACCTTGCATCTGGGAGGCATCCTGCGGGAGGCGGAATTCCAGGAGGCACCTGGCAATTTAAGGCCGCAGGACCCAAAACCATTCTACAGGCTTTTTCCCTGGGAAAAAAAATTCAGAAGCCACTGTTCTGGGTGTCAGTTTGCAAGACCCATTTGGCACTCTCAAACCAGACCAAGTTGGCACTGGTGCCACCTTGCGTCTGGGAGGCATCCTGCAAGACGCCGAATTCCAGGAGGCAGCTGGCAATTTAAGGCCGCAGGACCCAAAACCATTCTACAGGCTTTCTCCCTGGGAAACAAAACTCACAAGCCACTGTTCTGGGTGTCAGTTTCCAGGACCCACTTGGCACTCTTAAACCAGACCAAGTTCGCAGTGTTGTCTCTTAGCATCTGGGAAACATCTGGTGAGATGCGGAATTCCAGGAGTCACCCGGCAATGTAAGGCCGCAGGACCCTGAACCATTTTACAGGCTTTTTCCCTGGGAAACAAAACTCACAAGCCACTGTTCTGGGTGTCAGTTTGCAGGACACACTTGGCACTCTTAAACCAGACCAAGTTGGCACTGGTGTCATTTTGCGTCTGGGAGGCTCCCTGCGAGATTCCGAATTCCAGGAGGCACCCGGCAATTTAAGGCCTCAGGCCCCGGAACCATTGTACAGGCTTTTTCCCTGGGAAACAAAACTCACAAGCCACTGTTCTGGGTGTCAGTTTTCAGGACCCACTTGGCACTCTCAAACCAGACCAAGTTGGCACTGGTGCCACCTTGCGTCTGGGAGGCATCCTGCAAGACGCCGAATTCCAGGAGGCACCTGGCAATTTAAGGCCGCAGGACCCAAAACCATTCTACAGGCTTTCTCCCTGGGAAACAAAACTCACAAGCCACTGTTCTGGGTGTCAGTTTCCAGGACCCACTTGGCACTCTTAAACCAGACCAAGTTGGCACTGTTGTCTCTTAGAGTCTGGGAAACATCTGGTGAGATGCGGAATTCAAGGAGTCACCCGGCAATGTAAGGCCGCAGGACCCTGAACCATTTTACAGGCTTTTTCCCTGGGAAACAAAACTCACAAGCCACTGTTCTGGGTGTCAGTTTTCAGGACCCACTTGGCACTCTCAAACCAGACCAAGTTGGCACTGGTGCCACCTTGCGTCTGGGAGGCATCCTGCGAGAGGCCGAATTCCAGGAGGCACCCGGCAATTTAAGGCCGCAGGACCCTGAACCATTGTACAGGCTTTTTCCCTGGGAAACAAAACTCACAAGCCACTGTTCTGGGTGTCAGTTTTCAGGACCCACCTGGCACTCTCAAACCAGACCAAGTTGGCACTGGTGTCACCTTGCGTCTGGGAGGCATCCTGCAAGACGCCGAATTCCAGGAGGCACCTGGCAATTTAAGGCCGCAGGACCCAAAACCATTCTACAGGCTTTCTCCCTGGGAAACAAAACTCACAAGCCACTGTTCTGGGTGTCAGTTTCCAGGACCCACTTGGCACTCTTAAACCAGACCAAGTTGGCACTGTTGTCTCTTAGCGTCTGGGAAACATCTGGTGAGATTCGGAATTCCAGGAGTCACCCGGCAATGTAAGGCCGCAGGACCCTGAACCATTGTACAGGCTTTTTCCCTGGGAAACAAAACTCACAAGCCACTGTTCTGGGTGTCAGTTTTCAGGACCCACTTGACACTCTCCAAGCAGACCAAGTTGGCACTGGTGCCACCATGCGTCTGGGAGGCATCCTGCGAGAGGCGAATCTCCAGGTGGCATCCGGCTATTAACGGCGGCATTAACCTAAACCATTTTACAGGCTTTTTCCCTGGGAAAGAAAACTCAAAAGCAACTGTTCTGGGTGTCAGTTTTCAGGACGCACTTGACACTCTCAAAGCAGACCAAGTTGGCACTGCTGCCACCATGCGTCTGGGAGGCATCCTGCGAGAGGTGCAATTCCAGGAGGCACCTGGCAATTTAAGGCCGCAGGACCCTGAACCACTGTACAGGCTTTTTCCCTGGGAAACAAAACTCACAAGCCACTGTTCTGGGTGTCAGTTTGCAGGACACACTTGGCACTCTTAAACCAGACCAAGTTGGAACTGGTGCCACCTTGCGTCTGGGAGGCATCCTGCGAGAGGCGTATCTCCACGTGGCACCCACCTAGTAAAGGCGGCATTAACCTAAACCATTTTACAGTTTTTTTCCCTGGGAAACAAAACTCACAAGCCACTGTACTGGGTGTCAGTTTGCAGGAGACACCTGGCACTCTCTAACCAGACCAAGTTGGCACTGGTGTCATGTTGCGCCTGGGAGGCATCCTGTGAGAGGCCGAATTCCAGGAGGCACCTGGCAATTTAAGGCCTCAGGCCCCTAAACCATTTTACAGGCTTTTTCCCTGGGAAACAAAACTCACAAGCCACTTTTCTGGGTGTCAGTTTTCAGGACCCACTTGGCACTCTTAAACAAGACCAAGTTGGCATTGGTGTTGCTTAGCGTCTGGGAAACATCTGGCGTGATGCGGAATTCCAGGAGGCACCCGGCAATTTAAGGCCTCAGGCCCCTGAACCATTGTACAGGCTTTTTCCCTGGGAAACAAAACTCACAAGCCACTGTTCTGGGTGTCAGTTTGCAGGACCCACTTGGCACTCTCAAACCAGACCACGTTGGCACTGGTGCCACCTTGCGTCTGGGAGGCATCCTGCGAGAGGCCGAATTCGAGGAGGCACCCGGCAATTTAAGGCCGCAGGACCCTGAACCATTGTACAGACTTTTTCCCTGGGAAACAAAACTCACAAGCCACTGTTCTGGGTGTCAGTTTTCAGGACCCACTTGGCACTCTTAAACCAGACCAAGTTGGAACTGGTGCCACCTTGCGTCTGGGAGGCATCCTGCGAGAGTCCGAATTCCAGGAGGCAACGGGCAATTTAAGGCCGCAGGCCCCTGAACCATTGTACAGGCTTTTTCCCTGGGAAACAAAACTCACAAGCCACTGTTCTGGGTGTCAGTTTCCAGGACCCACTTGGCACTCTTAAACCAGACCAAGTTGGAACTGGTGCCACCTTGCATCTGGGAGGCATCCTGCGGGAGGCGGAATTCCAGGAGGCACCTGGCAATTTAAGGCCGCAGGACCCAAAACCATTCTACAGGCTTTTTCCCTGGGAAAAAAAATTCAGAAGCCACTGTTCTGGGTGTCAGTTTGCAAGACCCATTTGGCACTCTCAAACCAGACCAAGTTGGCACTGGTGCCACCTTGCGTCTGGGAGGCATCCTGCAAGACGCCGAATTCCAGGAGGCAGCTGGCAATTTAAGGCCGCAGGACCCAAAACCATTCTACAGGCTTTCTCCCTGGGAAACAAAACTCACAAGCCACTGTTCTGGGTGTCAGTTTCCAGGACCCACTTGGCACTCTTAAACCAGACCAAGTTCGCAGTGTTGTCTCTTAGCATCTGGGAAACATCTGGTGAGATGCGGAATTCCAGGAGTCACCCGGCAATGTAAGGCCGCAGGACCCTGAACCATTTTACAGGCTTTTTCCCTGGGAAACAAAACTCACAAGCCACTGTTCTGGGTGTCAGTTTGCAGGACACACTTGGCACTCTTAAACCAGACCAAGTTGGCACTGGTGTCATTTTGCGTCTGGGAGGCTCCCTGCGAGATTCCGAATTCCAGGAGGCACCCGGCAATTTAAGGCCTCAGGCCCCGGAACCATTGTACAGGCTTTTTCCCTGGGAAACAAAACTCACAAGCCACTGTTCTGGGTGTCAGTTTTCAGGACCCACTTGGCACTCTCAAACCAGACCAAGTTGGCACTGGTGCCACCTTGCGTCTGGGAGGCATCCTGCAAGACGCCGAATTCCAGGAGGCACCTGGCAATTTAAGGCCGCAGGACCCAAAACCATTCTACAGGCTTTTTCCCTGGGAAACAAAACTCACAAGCCACTGTTCTGGGTGTCAGTTTCCAGGACCCACTTGGCACTCTTAAACCAGACCAAGTTGGCACTGTTGTCTCTTAGAGTCTGGGAAACATCTGGTGAGATGCGGAATTCAAGGAGTCACCCGGCAATGTAAGGCCGCAGGACCCTGAACCATTTTACAGGCTTTTTCCCTGGGAAACAAAACTCACAAGCCACTGTTCTGGGTGTCAGTTTTCAGGACCCACCTGGCACTCTCAAACCAGACCAAGTTGGCACTGGTGTCACCTTGCGTCTGGGAGGCATCCTGCAAGACGCCGAATTCCAGGAGGCACCTGGCAATTTAAGGCCGCAGGACCCAAAACCATTCTACAGGCTTTCTCCCTGGGAAACAAAACTCACAAGCCACTGTTCTGGGTGTCAGTTTCCAGGACCCACTTGGCACTCTTAAACCAGACCAAGTTGGCACTGTTGTCTCTTAGCGTCTGGGAAACATCTGGTGAGATTCGGAATTCCAGGAGTCACCCGGCAATGTAAGGCCGCAGGACCCTGAACCATTGTACAGGCTTTTTCCCTGGGAAACAAAACTCACAAGCCACTGTTCTGGGTGTCAGTTTTCAGGACCCACTTGACACTCTCCAAGCAGACCAAGTTGGCACTGGTGCCACCATGCGTCTGGGAGGCATCCTGCGAGAGGCGAATCTCCAGGTGGCATCCGGCTATTAACAGCGGCATTAACCTAAACCATTTTACAGGCTTTTTCCCTGGGAAAGAAAACTCAAAAGCAACTGTTCTGGGTGTCAGTTTTCAGGACGCACTTGACACTCTCAAAGCAGACCAAGTTGGCACTGCTGCCACCATGCGTCTGGGAGGCATCCTGCGAGAGGTGCAATTCCAGGAGGCACCTGGCAATTTAAGGCCGCAGGACCCTGAACCACTGTACAGGCTTTTTCCCTGGGAAACAAAACTCACAAGCCACTGTTCTGGGTGTCAGTTTGCAGGACCCACTTGGCACTCTTAAACCAGACCAAGTTGGAACTGGTGCCAATTTGTGTCTGGGAGGCATCCTGCGAGAGTCCGAATTCAAGGAGGCACCTGGCAATTTAAGGCCTCAGGCCCCTGAACCATTGTACAGGCTTTTTCCCTGGGAAACAAAACTCACAAGCCACTGTTCTGGGTGTCAGTTTGCAGGACACACTTGGCACTCTTAAACCAGACCAAGTTGGAACTGGTGCCACCTTGCGTCTGGGAGGCATCCTGCGAGAGGCGTATCTCCACGTGGCACCCGCCTAGTAAAGGCGGCATTAACCTAAACCATTTTACAGTTTTTTTCCCTGGGAAACAAAACTCACAAGCCACTGTACTGGGTGTCAGTTTGCAGGAGACACCTGGCACTCTCAAACCAGACCAAGTTGGCACTGGTGCCACCTTGCATCTGGGAGGCATCCTGCGGGAGGCGGAATTCCAGGAGGCACCTGGCAATTTAAGGCCGCAGGACCCAAAACCATTCTACAGGCTTTTTCCCTGGGAAAAAAAATTCAGAAGCCACTGTTCTGGGTGTCAGTTTGCAAGACCCATTTGGCACTCTCAAACCAGACCAAGTTGGCACTGGTGCCACCTTGCGTCGGGGAGGCATCCTGCAAGACGCCGAATTCCAGGAGGCAGCTGGCAATTTAAGGCCGCAGGACCCAAAACCATTCTACAGGCTTTCTCCCTGGGAAACAAAACTCACAAGCCACTGTTCTGGGTGTCAGTTTCCAGGACCCACTTGGCACTCTTAAACCAGACCAAGTTCGCAGTGTTGTCTCTTAGCATCTGGGAAACATCTGGTGAGATGCGGAATTCCAGGAGTCACCCGTCAATGTAAGGCCGCAGGACCCTGAACCATTTTACAGGCTTTTTCCCTGGGAAACAAAACTCACAAGCCACTGTTCTGGGTGTCAGTTTGCAGGACACACTTGGCACTCTTAAACCAGACCAAGTTGGCACTGGTGTCATTTTGCGTCTGGGAGGCTCCCTGCGAGATTCCGAATTCCAGGAGGCACCCGGCAATTTAAGGCCTCAGGCCCCGGAACCATTGTACAGGCTTTTTCCCTGGGAAACAAAACTCACAAGCCACTGTTCTGGGTGTCAGTTTTCAGGACCCACTTGGCACTCTCAAACCAGACCAAGTTGGCACTGGTGCCACCTTGCGTCTGGGAGGCATCCTGCGAGAGGCCGAATTCCAGGAGGCACCCGGCAATTTACGGCCGCAGGACCCTGAACCATTGTACAGGCTTTTTCCCTGGGAAACAAAACTCACAAGCCACTGTTCTGGGTGTCAGTTTTCAGGACCCACCTGGCACTCTCAAACCAGACCAAGTTGGCACTGGTGTCACCTTGCGTCTGGGAGGCATCCTGCAAGACGCCGAATTCCAGGAGGCACCTGGCAATTTAAGGCCGCAGGACCCAAAACCATTCTACAGGCTTTCTCCCTGGGAAACAAAACTCACAAGCCACTGTTCTGGGTGTCAGTTTTCAGGACCCACTTGGCACTCTTAAACCAGACCAAGTTGGAACTGGTGCCAATTTGTGTCTGGGAGGCATCCTGCGAGAGTCCGAATTCCAGGAGGCACCTGGCAATTTAAGGCCTCAGGCCCCTGAACCATTGTACAGGCTTTTTCCCTGGGAAACAAAACTCACAAGCCACTGTTCTGGGTGTCAGTTTGCAGGACACACTTGGCACTCTTAAACCAGACCAAGTTGGAACTGGTGCCACCTTGCGTCTGGGAGGCATCCTGCGAGAGGCGTATCTCCACGTGGCACCCGCCTAGTAAAGGCGGCATTAACCTAAACCATTTTACAGTTTTTTTCCCTGGGAAACAAAACTCACAAGCCACTGTACTGGGTGTCAGTTTGCAGGACCCACTTGGCACTCTTAAACCAGACCAAGTTCGCAGTGTTGTCTCTTAGCATCTGGGAAACATCTGGTGAGATGCGGAATTCCAGGAGTCACCCGGCAATGTAAGGCCGCAGGACCCTGAACCATTTTACAGGCTTTTTCCCTGGGAAACAAAACTCACAAGCCACTGTTCTGGGTGTCAGTTTGCAGGACACACTTGGCACTCTTAAACCAGACCAAGTTTGCACTGGTGTATTTTGCGTCTGGGAGGCTCCCTGCGAGATTCCGAATTCCAGGAGGCACCCGGCAATTTAAGGCCTCAGGCCCCGGAACCATTGTACAGGCTTTTTCCCTGGGAAACAAAACTCACAAGCCACTGTTCTGGGTGTCAGTTTTCAGGACCCACTTGGCACTCTCAAACCAGACCAAGTTGGCACTGGTGCCACCTTGCGTCTGGGAGGCATCCTGCGAGAGGCCGAATTCCAGGAGGCACCCGGCAATTTACGGCCGCAGGACCCTGAACCATTGTACAGGCTTTTTCCCTGGGAAACAAAACTTACAAGCCACTGTTCTGGGTGTCAGTTTTCAGGACCCACCTGGCACTCTCAAACCAGACCAAGTTGGCACTGGTGTCACCTTACGTCTGGGAGGCATCCTGCAAGACGCCGAATTCCAGGAGGCACCTGGCAATTTAAGGCCGCAGGACCCAAAACCATTCTACAGGCTTTCTCCCTGGGAAACAAAACTCACAAGCCACTGTTCTGGGTGTCAGTTTTCAGGACCCACTTGGCACTCTTAAACCAGACCAAGTTGGAACTGGTGCCAATTTGTGTCTGGGAGGCATCCTGCGAGAGTCCGAATTCCAGGAGGCACCTGGCAATTTAAGGCCTCAGGCCCCTGAACCATTGTACAGGCTTTTTCCCTGGGAAACAAAACTCACAAGCCACTGTTCTGGGTGTCAGTTTGCAGGACACACTTGGCACTCTTAAACCAGACCAAGTTGGAACTGGTGCCACCTTGCGTCTGGGAGGCATCCTGCGAGAGGCGTATCTCCACGTGGCACCCGCCTAGTAAAGGCGGCATTAACCTAAACCATTTTACAGTTTTTTTCCCTGGGAAACAAAACTCACAAGCCACTGTACTGGGTGTCAGTTTGCAGGAGCCACCTGGCACTCTCAAACCAGACCAAGTTGGCACTGGTGTCATGTTGCGCCTGGGAGGCATCCTGTGAGAGGCCGAATTCCAGGAGGCACCTGGCAATTTAAGGCCTCAGGCCCCTGAACCATTTTACAGGCTTTTTCCCTGGGAAACAAAACTCACAAGCCACTATTCTGGGTGTCAGTTTTCAGGACCCACTTGGCACTCTTAAACAAGACCAAGTTGGCACTGGTGTTGCTTAGCGTCTGGGAAACATCTGGCGTGATGCGGAATTCCAGGAGGCACCCCGGAATTTAAGGCCGCAGGACCCTGAACCATTGCACAGGCTTTTTCCCTGGGAAACAAAACTCACAAGCCACTGTTCTGGGTGTCAGTTTTCAGGACCCACTTGACACTCTTAAACCAGACCAAGTTGGAACTGGTGCCACCTTGCGTCTGGGAGGCATCCTGCGAGAGGCGCAATTCCAGGAGGCACCTGGCAATTTAAGGCCGCAGGACCCAAAACCATTCTACAGGCTTTCTCCCTGGGAAACAAAACTCACAAGCCACTGTTCTGGGTGTCAGTTTTCAGGACCCACTTGGCACTCTTAAACCAGACCAAGTTGGAACTGGTGCCAATTTGTGTCTGGGAGGCATCCTGCGAGAGTCCGAATTCCAGGAGGCACCTGGCAATTTAAGGCCTCAGGCCCCTGAACCATTGTACAGGCTTTTTCCCTGGGAAACAAAACTCACAAGCCACTGTTCTGGGTGTCAGTTTGCAGGACACACTTGGCACTCTTAAACCAGACCAAGTTGGAACTGGTGCCACCTTGCGTCTGGGAGGCATCCTGCGAGAGGCGTATCTCCACGTGGCACCCGCCTAGTAAAGGCGGCATTAACCTAAACCATTTTACAGTTTTTTTCCCTGGGAAACAAAACTCACAAGCCACTGTACTGGGTGTCAGTTTGCAGGACCCACTTGGCACTCTTAAACCAGACCAAGTTCGCAGTGTTGTCTCTTAGCATCTGGGAAACATCTGGTGAGATGCGGAATTCCAGGAGTCACCCGGCAATGTAAGGCCGCAGGACCCTGAACCATTTTACAGGCTTTTTCCCTGGGAAACAAAACTCACAAGCCACTGTTCTGGGTGTCAGTTTGCAGGACACACTTGGCACTCTTAAACCAGACCAAGTTTGCACTGGTGTATTTTGCGTCTGGGAGGCTCCCTGCGAGATTCCGAATTCCAGGAGGCACCCGGCAATTTAAGGCCTCAGGCCCCGGAACCATTGTACAGGCTTTTTCCCTGGGAAACAAAACTCACAAGCCACTGTTCTGGGTGTCAGTTTTCAGGACCCACTTGGCACTCTCAAACCAGACCAAGTTGGCACTGGTGCCACCTTGCGTCTGGGAGGCATCCTGCGAGAGGCCGAATTCCAGGAGGCACCCGGCAATTTACGGCCGCAGGACCCTGAACCATTGTACAGGCTTTTTCCCTGGGAAACAAAACTCACAAGCCACTGTTCTGGGTGTCAGTTTTCAGGACCCACCTGGCACTCTCAAACCAGACCAAGTTGGCACTGGTGTCACCTTACGTCTGGGAGGCATCCTGCAAGACGCCGAATTCCAGGAGGCACCTGGCAATTTAAGGCCGCAGGACCCAAAACCATTCTACAGGCTTTCTCCCTGGGAAACAAAACTCACAAGCCACTGTTCTGGGTGTCAGTTTTCAGGACCCACTTGGCACTCTTAAACCAGACCAAGTTGGAACTGGTGCCAATTTGTGTCTGGGAGGCATCCTGCGAGAGTCCGAATTCCAGGAGGCACCTGGCAATTTAAGGCCTCAGGCCCCTGAACCATTGTACAGGCTTTTTCCCTGGGAAACAAAACTCACAAGCCACTGTTCTGGGTGTCAGTTTGCAGGACACACTTGGCACTCTTAAACCAGACCAAGTTGGAACTGGTGCCACCTTGCGTCTGGGAGGCATCCTGCGAGAGGCGTATCTCCACGTGGCACCCGCCTAGTAAAGGCGGCATTAACCTAAACCATTTTACAGTTTTTTTCCCTGGGAAACAAAACTCACAAGCCACTGTACTGGGTGTCAGTTTGCAGGAGCCACCTGGCACTCTCAAACCAGACCAAGTTGGCACTGGTGTCATGTTGCGCCTGGGAGGCATCCTGTGAGAGGCCGAATTCCAGGAGGCACCTGGCAATTTAAGGCCTCAGGCCCCTGAACCATTTTACAGGCTTTTTCCCTGGGAAACAAAACTCACAAGCCACTATTCTGGGTGTCAGTTTTCAGGACCCACTTGGCACTCTTAAACAAGACCAAGTTGGCACTGGTGTTGCTTAGCGTCTGGGAAACATCTGGCGTGATGCGGAATTCCAGGAGGCACCCCGGAATTTAAGGCCGCAGGACCCTGAACCATTGCACAGGCTTTTTCCCTGGGAAACAAAACTCACAAGCCACTGTTCTGGGTGTCAGTTTTCAGGACCCACTTGACACTCTTAAACCAGACCAAGTTGGAACTGGTGCCACCTTGCGTCTGGGAGGCATCCTGCGAGAGGCGCAATTCCAGGAGGCACCCAGCAATTTAAGGCCGCAGGACCCTGAACCATTGTACAGGCTTTTTCCCTGGGAAACAAAACTCACAAGCCACTGTTCTGGGGGTCAGTTTGCAGGAGCCACCTGGCACTCTCAAAACAGACCAAGTTGGCACTGGTGCCACCTTGCGTCTGGGAGGCATCCTGCGAGAGGCGGAATTCCAGGAGGCACCTGG
The DNA here is from genome assembly GCF_963513975.1 of Fringilla coelebs. Lineage (NCBI taxonomy): Eukaryota > Metazoa > Chordata > Aves > Passeriformes > Fringillidae > Fringilla > Fringilla coelebs. Next base: position 2,172,391 of record NC_140048.1, read on the forward strand.
CAATTTAAGGCCGCAGGACCCAAAACCATTCTACAGGCTTTTTCCCTGGGAAAAAAAATTCAGAAGCCACTGTTCTGGGTGTCAGTTTTCAGGACCCACTTGACACTCTCAAACCAGACCAAGTTGGCACTGGTGCCACCTTGCGTCTGGGAGGCATCCTGCAAGACGCCGAATTCCAGGAGGCACCTGGCAATTTAAGGCCACAGGACCCAAAACCATTCTACAGGCTTTTTCCCTGGGAAACAAAACTCACAAGCCACTGTTCTGGGTGTCAGTTTCCAGGAAACACTTGGCACTCTTAAACCAGACCAAGTTGGCACTGTTGTCTCTTAGAGTCTGGGAAACATCTGGTGAGATGCGGAATTCAAGGAGTCACCCGGCAATGTAAGGCCGCAGGACCCTGAACCATTTTACAGGCTTTTTCCCTGGGAAACAAAACTCACAAGCCACTGTTCTGGGTGTCAGTTTTCAGGACCCACTTGGCACTCTCAAACCAGACCAAGTTGGCACTGGTGCCACCTTGCGTCTGGGAGGCATCCTGCGAGAGGCCGAATTCCAGGAGGCACCCGGCAATTTAAGGCCGCAGGACCCTGAACCATTGTACAGGCTTTTTCCCTGGGAAACAAAACTCACAAGCCACTGTTCTGGGTGTCAGTTTCCAGGACCCACTTGGCACTCTTAAACCAGACCAAGTTGGAACTGGTGCCACCTTGCATCTGGGAGGCATCCTGCGGGAGGCGGAATTCCAGGAGGCACCTGGCAATTTAAGGCCGCAGGACCCAAAACCATTCTACAGGCTTTTTCCCTGGGAAAAAAAATTCAGAAGCCACTGTTCTGGGTGTCAGTTTGCAAGACCCATTTGGCACTCTCAAACCAGACCAAGTTGGCACTGGTGCCACCTTGCGTCTGGGAGGCATCCTGCAAGACGCCGAATTCCAGGAGGCAGCTGGCAATTTAAGGCCGCAGGACCCAAAACCATTCTACAGGCTTTCTCCCTGGGAAACAAAACTCACAAGCCACTGTTCTGGGTGTCAGTTTCCAGGACCCACTTGGCACTCTTAAACCAGACCAAGTTCGCAGTGTTGTCTCTTAGCATCTGGGAAACATCTGGTGAGATGCGGAATTCCAGGAGTCACCCGGCAATTTAAGGCCGCAGGACCCTGATCCATTGTACAGGCTTTTTCCCTGGGAAACAAAACTCACAAGCCACTGTTCTGGGTGTCAGTTTGCAGGACACACTTGGCACTCTTAAACCAGACCAAGTTGGCACTGGTGTCATTTTGCGTCTGGGAGGCTCCCTGCGAGATTCCGAATTCCAGGAGGCACCCGGCAATTTAAGGCCTCAGGCCCCGGAACCATTGTACAGGCTTTTTCCCTGGGAAACAAAACTCACAAGCCACTGTTCTGGGTGTCAGTTTTCAGGACCCACTTGGCACTCTCAAACCAGACCAAGTTGGCACTGGTGCCACCTTGCGTCTGGGAGGCATCCTGCAAGACGCCGAATTCCAGGAGGCACCTGGCAATTTAAGGCCGCAGGACCCAAAACCATTCTACAGGCTTTCTCCCTGGGAAACAAAACTCGCAAGCCACTGTTCTGGGTGTCAGTTTCCAGGACCCACTTGGCACTCTTAAACCAGACCAAGTTGGCACTGTTGTCTCTTAGAGTCTGGGAAACATCTGGTGAGATGCGGAATTCAAGGAGTCACCCGGCAATGTAAGGCCGCAGGACCCTGAACCATTTTACAGGCTTTTTCCCTGGGAAACAAAACTCACAAGCCACTGTTCTGGGTGTCAGTTTTCAGGACCCACTTGGCACTCTCAAACCAGACCAAGTTGGCACTGGTGCCACCTTGCGTCTGGGAGGCATCCTGCGAGAGGCTGAATTCCAGGAGGCACCCGGCAATTTAAGGCCGCAGGACCCTGAACCATTGTACAGGCTTTTTCCCTGGGAAACAAAACTCACAAGCCACTGTTCTGGGTGTCAGTTTTCAGGACCCACCTGGCACTCTCAAACCAGACCAAGTTGGCACTGGTGTCACCTTGCGTCTGGGAGGCATCCTGCAAGACGCCGAATTCCAGGAGGCACCTGGCAATTTAAGGCCGCAGGACCCAAAACCATTCTACAGGCTTTCTCCCTGGGAAACAAAACTCACAAGCCACTGTTCTGGGTGTCAGTTTCCAGGACCCACTTGGCACTCTTAAACCAGACCAAGTTGGCACTGTTGTCTCTTAGCGTCTGGGAAACATCTGGTGAGATTCGGAATTCCAGGAGTCACCCGGCAATGTAAGGCCGCAGGACCCTGAACCATTGTACAGGCTTTTTCCCTGGGAAACAAAACTCACAAGCCACTGTTCTGGGTGTCAGTTTTCAGGACCCACTTGACACTCTCCAAGCAGACCAAGTTGGCACTGGTGCCACCATGCGTCTGGGAGGCATCCTGCGAGAGGCGAATCTCCAGGTGGCATCCGGCTATTAACGGCGGCATTAACCTAAACCATTTTACAGGCTTTTTCCCTGGGAAAGAAAACTCAAAAGCAACTGTTCTGGGTGTCAGTTTTCAGGACGCACTTGACACTCTCAAAGCAGACCAAGTTGGCACTGCTGCCACCATGCGTCTGGGAGGCATCCTGCGAGAGGTGCAATTCCAGGAGGCACCCGGCAATTTAAGGCCGCAGGACCCTGAACCACTGTACAGGCTTTTTCCCTGGGAAACAAAACTCACAAGCCACTGTTCTGGGTGTCAGTTTGCAGGACCCACTTGGCACTCTTAAACCAGACCAAGTTGGAACTGGTGCCAATTTGTGTCTGGGAGGCATCCTGCGAGAGTCCGAATTCAAGGAGGCACCTGGCAATTTAAGGCCTCAGGCCCCTGAACCATTGTACAGGCTTTTTCCCTGGGAAACAAAACTCACAAGCCACTGTTCTGGGTGTCAGTTTGCAGGACACACTTGGCACTCTTAAACCAGACCAAGTTGGAACTGGTGCCACCTTGCGTCTGGGAGGCATCCTGCGAGAGGCGTATCTCCACGTGGCACCCGCCTAGTAAAGGCGGCATTAACCTAAACCATTTTACAGTTTTTTTCCCTGGGAAACAAAACTCACAAGCCACTGTACTGGGTGTCAGTTTGCAGGAGACACCTGGCACTCTCAAACCAGACCAAGTTGGCACTGGTGCCACCTTGCATCTGGGAGGCATCCTGCGGGAGGCGGAATTCCAGGAGGCACCTGGCAATTTAAGGCCGCAGGACCCAAAATCATTCTACAGGCTTTCTCCCTGGGAAACAAAACTCACAAGCCACTGTTCTGGGTGTCAGTTTCCAGGACCCACTTGGCACTCTTAAACCAGACCAAGTTCGCAGTGTTGTCTCTTAGCATCTGGGAAACATCTGGTGAGATGCGGAATTCCAGGAGTCACCCGGCAATGTAAGGCCGCAGGACCCTGAACCATTTTACAGGCTTTTTCCCTGGGAAACAAAACTCACAAGCCACTGTTCTGGGTGTCAGTTTGCAGGACACACTTGGCACTCTTAAACCAGACCAAGTTGGCACTGGTGTCATTTTGCGTCTGGGAGGCTCCCTGCGAGATTCCGAATTCCAGGAGGCACCCGGCAATTTAAGGCCTCAGGCCCCGGAACCATTGTACAGGCTTTTTCCCTGGGAAACAAAACTCACAAGCCACTGTTCTGGGTGTCAGTTTTCAGGACCCACTTGGCACTCTCAAACCAGACCAAGTTGGCACTGGTGCCACCTTGCGTCTGGGAGGCATCCTGCGAGAGGCCGAATTCCAGGAGGCACCCGGCAATTTACGGCCGCAGGACCCTGAACCATTGTACAGGCTTTTTCCCTGGGAAACAAAACTCACAAGCCACTGTTCTGGGTGTCAGTTTTCAGGACCCACCTGGCACTCTCAAACCAGACCAAGTTGGCACTGGTGTCACCTTGCGTCTGGGAGGCATCCTGCAAGACGCCGAATTCCAGGAGGCACCTGGCAATTTAAGGCCGCAGGACCCAAAACCATTCTACAGGCTTTCTCCCTGGGAAACAAAACTCACAAGCCACTGTTCTGGGTGTCAGTTTTCAGGACCCACTTGGCACTCTTAAACCAGACCAAGTTGGAACTGGTGCCAATTTGTGTCTGGGAGGCATCCTGCGAGAGTCCGAATTCCAGGAGGCACCTGGCAATTTAAGGCCTCAGGCCCCTGAACCATTGTACAGGCTTTTTCCCTGGGAAACAAAACTCACAAGCCACTGTTCTGGGTGTCAGTTTGCAGGACACACTTGGCACTCTTAAACCAGACCAAGTTGGAACTGGTGCCACCTTGCGTCTGGGAGGCATCCTGCGAGAGGCGTATCTCCACGTGGCACCCGCCTAGTAAAGGCGGCATTAACCTAAACCATTTTACAGTTTTTTTCCCTGGGAAACAAAACTCACAAGCCACTGTACTGGGTGTCAGTTTGCAGGACCCACTTGGCACTCTTAAACCAGACCAAGTTCGCAGTGTTGTCTCTTAGCATCTGGGAAACATCTGGTGAGATGCGGAATTCCAGGAGTCACCCGGCAATGTAAGGCTGCAGGACCCTGAACCATTTTACAGGCTTTTTCCCTGGGAAACAAAACTCACAAGCCACTGTTCTGGGTGTCAGTTTGCAGGACACACTTGGCACTCTTAAACCAGACCAAGTTTGCACTGGTGTATTTTGCGTCTGGGAGGCTCCCTGCGAGATTCCGAATTCCAGGAGGCACCCGGCAATTTAAGGCCTCAGGCCCCGGAACCATTGTACAGGCTTTTTCCCTGGGAAACAAAACTCACAAGCCACTGTTCTGGGTGTCAGTTTTCAGGACCCACTTGGCACTCTCAAACCAGACCAAGTTGGCACTGGTGCCACCTTGCGTCTGGGAGGCATCCTGCGAGAGGCCGAATTCCAGGAGGCACCCGGCAATTTACGGCCGCAGGACCCTGAACCATTGTACAGGCTTTTTCCCTGGGAAACAAAACTCACAAGCCACTGTTCTGGGTGTCAGTTTTCAGGACCCACCTGGCACTCTCAAACCAGACCAAGTTGGCACTGGTGTCACCTTACGTCTGGGAGGCATCCTGCAAGACGCCGAATTCCAGGAGGCACCTGGCAATTTAAGGCCGCAGGACCCAAAACCATTCTACAGGCTTTCTCCCTGGGAAACAAAACTCACAAGCCACTGTTCTGGGTGTCAGTTTTCAGGACCCACTTGGCACTCTTAAACCAGACCAAGTTGGAACTGGTGCCAATTTGTGTCTGGGAGGCATCCTGCGAGAGTCCGAATTCCAGGAGGCACCTGGCAATTTAAGGCCTCAGGCCCCTGAACCATTGTACAGGCTTTTTCCCTGGGAAACAAAACTCACAAGCCACTGTTCTGGGTGTCAGTTTGCAGGACACACTTGGCACTCTTAAACCAGACCAAGTTGGAACTGGTGCCACCTTGCGTCTGGGAGGCATCCTGCGAGAGGCGTATCTCCACGTGGCACCCGCCTAGTAAAGGCGGCATTAACCTAAACCATTTTACAGTTTTTTTCCCTGGGAAACAAAACTCACAAGCCACTGTACTGGGTGTCAGTTTGCAGGAGCCACCTGGCACTCTCAAACCAGACCAAGTTGGCACTGGTGTCATGTTGCGCCTGGGAGGCATTCTGTGAGAGGCCGAATTCCAGGAGGCACCCGGCAATTTAAGGCCTCAGGCCCCTGAACCATTTTACAGGCTTTTTCCCTGGGAAACAAAACTCACAAGCCACTATTCTGGGTGTCAGTTTTCAGGACCCACTTGGCACTCTTAAACAAGACCAAGTTGGCACTGGTGTTGCTTAGCGTCTGGGAAACATCTGGCGTGATGCGGAATTCCAGGAGGCACCCCGGAATTTAAGGCCGCAGGACCCTGAACCATTGCACAGGCTTTTTCCCTGGGAAACAAAACTCACAAGCCACTGTTCTGGGTGTCAGTTTTCAGGACCCACTTGACACTCTTAAACCAGACCAAGTTGGAACTGGTGCCACCTTGCGTCTGGGAGGCATCCTGCGAGAGGCGCAATTCCAGGAGGCACCCGGCAATTTAAGGCCGCAGGACCCTGAACCATTGTACAGGCTTTTTCCCTGGGAAACAAAACTCACAAGCCACTGTTCTGGGGGTCAGTTTGCAGGAGCCACCTGGCACTCTCAAAACAGACCAAGTTGGCACTGGTGCCACCTTGCGTCTGGGAGGCATCCTGCGAGAGGCGGAATTCCAGGAGGCACCTGGCAATTTAAGGCCGCAGGACCCAAAACCATTCTACAGGCTTTTTCCCTGGGAAAAAAAATTCAGAAGCCACTGTTCTGGGTGTCAGTTTTCAGGACCCACTTGACACTCTCAAACCAGACCAAGTTGGCACTGGTGCCACCTTGCGTCTGGGAGGCATCCTGCAAGACGCCGAATTCCAGGAGGCACCTGGCAATTTAAGGCCACAAGACCCAAAACCATTCTACAGGCTTTTTCCCTGGGAAACAAAACTCACAAGCCACTGTTCTGGGTGTCAGTTTCCAGGAAACACTTGGCACTCTTAAACCAGACCAAGTTGGCACTGTTGTCTCTTAGAGTCTGGGAAACATCTGGTGAGATGCGGAATTCAAGGAGTCACCCGGCAATGTAAGGCCGCAGGACCCTGAACCATTTTACAGGCTTTTTCCCTGGGAAACAAAACTCACAAGCCACTGTTCTGGGTGTCAGTTTTCAGGACCCACTTGGCACTCTCAAACCAGACCAAGTTGGCACTGGTGCCACCTTGCGTCTGGGAGGCATCCTGCGAGAGGCCGAATTCCAGGAGGCACCCGGCAATTTAAGGCCGCAGGACCCTGAACCATTGTACAGGCTTTTTCCCTGGGAAACAAAACTCACAAGCCACTGTTCTGGGTGTCAGTTTTCAGGACCCACCTGGCACTCTCAAACCAGACCAAGTTGGCACTGGTGTCACCTTGCGTCTGGGAGGCATCCTGCAAGACGCCGAATTCCAGGAGGCACCTGGCAATTTAAGGCCGCAGGACCCAAAACCATTCTACAGGCTTTCTCCCTGGGAAACAAAACTCACAAGCCACTGTTCTGGGTGTCAGTTTCCAGGACCCACTTGGCACTCTTAAACCAGACCAAGTTGGCACTGTTGTCTCTTAGCGTCTGGGAAACATCTGGTGAGATTCGGAATTCCAGGAGTCACCCGGCAATGTAAGGCCGCAGGACCCTGAACCATTGTACAGGCTTTTTCCCTGGGAAACAAAACTCACAAGCCACTGTTCTGGGTGTCAGTTTTCAGGACCCACTTGACACTCTCCAAGCAGACCAAGTTGGCACTGGTGCCACCATGCGTCTGGGAGGCATCCTGCGAGAGGCGAATCTCCAGGTGGCATCCGGCTATTAACGGCGGCATTAACCTAAACCATTTTACAGGCTTTTTCCCTGGGAAAGAAAACTCAAAAGCAACTGTTCTGGGTGTCAGTTTTCAGGACGCACTTGACACTCTCAAAGCAGACCAAGTTGGCACTGCTGCCACCATGCGTCTGGGAGGCATCCTGCGAGAGGTGCAATTCCAGGAGGCACCCGGCAATTTAAGGCCGCAGGACCCTGAACCACTGTACAGGCTTTTTCCCTGGGAAACAAAACTCACAAGCCACTGTTCTGGGTGTCAGTTTGCAGGACCCACTTGGCACTCTTAAACCAGACCAAGTTGGAACTGGTGCCAATTTGTGTCTGGGAGGCATCCTGCGAGAGTCCGAATTCAAGGAGGCACCTGGCAATTTAAGGCCTCAGGCCCCTGAACCATTGTACAGGCTTTTTCCCTGGGAAACAAAACTCACAAGCCACTGTTCTGGGTGTCAGTTTGCAGGACACACTTGGCACTCTTAAACCAGACCAAGTTGGAACTGGTGCCACCTTGCGTCTGGGAGGCATCCTGCGAGAGGCGTATCTCCACGTGGCACCCGCCTAGTAAAGGCGGCATTAACCTAAACCATTTTACAATTTTTTTCCCTGGGAAACAAAACTCACAAGCCACTGTACTGGGTGTCAGTTTGCAGGAGACACCTGGCACTCTCAAACCAGACCAAGTTGGCACTGGTGCCACCTTGCATCTGGGAGGCATCCTGCGGGAGGCGGAATTCCAGGAGGCACCTGGCAATTTAAGGCCGCAGGACCCAAAACCTTTCTACAGGCTTTTTCCCTGGGAAAAAAAATTCAGAAGCCACTGTTCTGGGTGTCAGTTTGCAAGACCCATTTGGCACTCTCAAACCAGACCAAGTTGGCACTGGTGCCACCTTGCGTCTGGGAGGCATCCTGCAAGACGCTGAATTCCAGGAGGCAGCTGGCAATTTAAGGCCGCAGGACCCAAAACCATTCTACAGGCTTTCTCCCTGGGAAACAAAACTCACAAGCCACTGTTCTGGGTGTCAGTTTCCAGGACCCACTTGGCACTCTTAAACCAGACCAAGTTCGCAGTGTTGTCTCTTAGCATCTGGGAAACATCTGGTGAGATGCGGAATTCCAGGAGTCACCCGGCAATGTAAGGCCGCAGGACCCTGAACCATTGTACAGGCTTTTTCCCTGGGAAACAAAACTCACAAGCCACTGTTCTGGGTGTCAGTTTGCAGGACACACTTGGCACTCTTAAACCAGACCAAGTTGGCACTGGTGTCATTTTGCGTCTGGGAGGCTCCCTGCGAGATTCCGAATTCCAGGAGGCACCTGGCAATTTAAGGCCTCAGGCCCCTGAACCATTGTACAGGCTTTTTCCCTGGGAAACAAAACTCACAAGCCACTGCTCTGGGTGTCAGTTTTCAGGACCCACTTGGCACTCTCAAACCAGACCAAGTTGGCACTGGTGCCACCTTGCGTCTGGGAGGCATCCTGCGAGAGGCCGAATTCCAGGAGGCACCCGGCAATTTACGGCCGCAGGACCCTGAACCATTGTACAGGCTTTTTCCCTGGGAAACAAAACTCACAAGCCACTGTTCTGGGTGTCAGTTTTCAGGACCCACCTGGCACTCTCAAACCAGACCAAGTTGGCACTGGTGTCACCTTGCGTCTGGGAGGCATCCTGCAAGACGCCGAATTCCAGGAGGCACCTGGCAATTTAAGGCCGCAGGACCCAAAACCATTCTACAGGCTTTCTCCCTGGGAAACAAAACTCACAAGCCACTGTTCTGGGTGTCAGTTTTCAGGACCCACTTGGCACTCTTAAACCAGACCAAGTTGGAACTGGTGCCAATTTGTGTCTGGGAGGCATCCTGCGAGAGTCCGAATTCCAGGAGGCACCTGGCAATTTAAGGCCTCAGGCCCCTGAACCATTGTACAGGCTTTTCCCCTGGGAAACAAAACTCACAAGCCACTGTTCTGGGTGTCAGTTTGCAGGACACACTTGGCACTCTTAAACCAGACCAAGTTGGAACTGGTGCCACCTTGCGTCTGGGAGGCATCCTGCGAGAGGCGTATCTCCACGTGGCACCCGCCTAGTAAAGGCGGCATTAACCTAAACCATTTTACAGTTTTTTTCCCTGGGAAACAAAACTCACAAGCCACTGTACTGGGTGTCAGTTTGCAGGACCCACTTGGCACTCTTAAACCAGACCAAGTTCGCAGTGTTGTCTCTTAGCATCTGGGAAACATCTGGTGAGATGTGGAATTCCAGGAGTCACCCGGCAATGTAAGGCCGCAGGACCCTGAACCATTTTACAGGCTTTTTCCCTGGGAAACAAAACTCACAAGCCACTGTTCTGGGTGTCAGTTTGCAGGACACACTTGGCACTCTTAAACCAGACCAAGTTGGCACTGGTGTATTTTGCGTCTGGGAGGCTCCCTGCGAGATTCCGAATTCCAGGAGGCACCCGGCAATTTAAGGCCTCAGGCCCCGGAACCATTGTACAGGCTTTTTCCCTGGGAAACAAAACTCACAAGCCACTGTTCTGGGTGTCAGTTTTCAGGACCCACTTGGCACTCTCAAACCAGACCAAGTTGGCACTGGTGCCACCTTGCGTCTGGGAGGCATCCTGCGAGAGGCCGAATTCCAGGAGGCACCCGGCAATTTACGGCCGCAGGACCCTGAACCATTGTACAGGCTTTCTCCCTGGGAAACAAAACTCACAAGCCACTGTTCTGGGTGTCAGTTTTCAGGACCCACTTGGCACTCTTAAACCAGACCAAGTTGGAACTGGTGCCAATTTGTGTCTGGGAGGCATCCTGCGAGAGTCCGAATTCCAGGAGGCACCTGGCAATTTAAGGCCTCAGGCCCCTGAACCATTGTACAGGCTTTTTCCCTGGGAAACAAAACTCACAAGCCACTGTTCTGGGTGTCAGTTTGCAGGACACACTTGGCACTCTTAAACCAGACCAAGTTGGAACTGGTGCCACCTTGCGTCTGGGAGGCATCCTGCGAGAGGCGTATCTCCACGTGGCACCCGCCTAGTAAAGGCGGCATTAACCTAAACCATTTTACAGTTTTTTTCCCTGGGAAACAAAACTCACAAGCCACTGTACTGGGTGTCAGTTTGCAGGAGCCACCTGGCACTCTCAAACCAGACCAAGTTGGCACTGGTGTCATGTTGCGCCTGGGAGGCATCCTGTGAGAGGCCGAATTCCAGGAGGCACCTGGCAATTTAAGGCCTCAGGCCCCTGAACCATTTTACAGGCTTTTTCCCTGGGAAACAAAACTCACAAGCCACTATTCTGGGTGTCAGTTTTCAGGACCCACTTGGCACTCTTAAACAAGACCAAGTTGGCACTGGTGTTGCTTAGCGTCTGGGAAACATCTGGCGTGATGCGGAATTCCAGGAGGCACCCCGGAATTTAAGGCCGCAGGACCCTGAACCATTGCACAGGCTTTTTCCCTGGGAAACAAAACTCACAAGCCACTGTTCTGGGTGTCAGTTTTCAGGACCCACTTGGCACTCTTAAACCAGACCAAGTTGGAACTGGTGCCACCTTGCGTCTGGGAGGCATCCTGCGAGAGGCGGAATTCCAGGAGGCACCTGGCAATTTAAGGCCGCAGGACCCAAAACCATTCTACAGGCTTTTTCCCTGGGAAAAAAAATTCAGAAGCCACTGTCCTGGGTGTCAGTTTGCAAGACCCACTTGGCACTCTCAAACCAGACCAAGTTGGCACTGTTGTCTCTTAGCGTCTGGGAAACATCTGGTGAGATGCGGAATTCCAGGAGTCACCCGGCAATGTAAGGCCGCAGGACCCTGAACCATTTTACAGGCTTTTTCCCTGGGAAACAAAACTCACAAGCCACTGTTCTAGGTGTCAGTTTTCAGGACCCACTTGGCACTCTTAAACCAGACCAAGTTGGCACTGGTGCCACCTTGCGTCTGGGAGGCATCCTGCGAGAGGCGGAATTCCAGGAGGCACCCGGCAATTTACGGCCGCAGGACCCTGAACCATTGTACAGGCTTTTTCCCTGGGAAACAAAACTCACAAGCCACTGTTCTGGGTGTCAGTTTTCAGGACCCACTTGGCACTCTTAAACCAGACCAAGTTGGAACTGGTGCCAATTTGTGTCTGGGAGGCATCCTGCGAGAGTCCGAATTCCAGGAGGCACCTGGCAATTTAAGGCCTCAGGCCCCTGAACCATTGTACAGGCTTTTTCCCTGGGAAACAAAACTCACAAGCCACTGTTCTGGGTGTCAGTTTGCAGGACACACTTGGCACTCTTAAACCAGACCAAGTTGGAACTGGTGCCACCTTGCGTCTGGGAGGCATCCTGCGAGAGGCGTATCTCCACGTGGCACCCGCCTAGTAAAGGCGGCATTAACCTAAACCATTTTACAGTTTTTTTCCCTGGGAAACAAAACTCACAAGCCACTGTACTGGGTGTCAGTTTGCAGGACCCACTTGGCACTCTTAAACCAGACCAAGTTCGCAGTGTTGTCTCTTAGCATCTGGGAAACATCTGGTGAGATGCGGAATTCCAGGAGTCACCCGGCAATGTAAGGCTGCAGGACCCTGAACCATTTTACAGGCTTTTTCCCTGGGAAACAAAACTCACAAGCCACTGTTCTGGGTGTCAGTTTGCAGGACACACTTGGAACTCTTAAACCAGACCAAGTTTGCACTGGTGTATTTTGCGTCTGGGAGGCTCCCTGCGAGATTCCGAATTCCAGGAGGCACCCGGCAATTTAAGGCCTCAGGCCCCGGAACCATTGTACAGGCTTTTTCCCTGGGAAACAAAACTCACAAGCCACTGTTCTGGGTGTCAGTTTTCAGGACCCACTTGGCACTCTCAAACCAGACCAAGTTGGCACTGGTGCCACCTTGCGTCTGGGAGGCATCCTGCGAGAGGCCGAATTCCAGGAGGCACCCGGCAATTTACGGCCGCAGGACCCTGAACCATTGTACAGGCTTTTTCCCTGGGAAACAAAACTCACAAGCCACTGTTCTGGGTGTCAGTTTTCAGGACCCACCTGGCACTCTCAAACCAGACCAAGTTGGCACTGGTGTCACCTTACGTCTGGGAGGCATCCTGCAAGACGCCGAATTCCAGGAGGCACCTGGCAATTTAAGGCCGCAGGACCCAAAACCATTCTACAGGCTTTCTCCCTGGGAAACAAAACTCACAAGCCACTGTTCTGGGTGTCAGTTTTCAGGACCCACTTGGCACTCTTAAACCAGACCAAGTTGGAACTGGTGCCAATTTGTGTCTGGGAGGCATCCTGCGAGAGTCCGAATTCCAGGAGGCACCTGGCAATTTAAGGCCTCAGGCCCCTGAACCATTGTACAGGCTTTTTCCCTGGGAAACAAAACTCACAAGCCACTGTTCTGGGTGTCAGTTTGCAGGACACACTTGGCACTCTTAAACCAGACCAAGTTGGAACTGGTGCCACCTTGCGTCTGGGAGGCATCCTGCGAGAGGCGTATCTCCACGTGGCACCCGCCTAGTAAAGGCGGCATTAACCTAAACCATTTTACAGTTTTTTTCCCTGGGAAACAAAACTCACAAGCCACTGTACTGGGTGTCAGTTTGCAGGAGCCACCTGGCACTCTCAAACCAGACCAAGTTGGCACTGGTGTCATGTTGCGCCTGGGAGGCATTCTGTGAGAGGCCGAATTCCAGGAGGCACCCGGCAATTTAAGGCCTCAGGCCCCTGAACCATTTTACAGGCTTTTTCCCTGGGAAACAAAACTCACAAGCCACTATTCTGGGTGTCAGTTTTCAGGACCCACTTGGCACTCTTAAACAAGACCAAGTTGGCACTGGTGTTGCTTAGCGTCTGGGAAACATCTGGCGTGATGCGGAATTCCAGGAGGCACCCCGGAATTTAAGGCCGCAGGACCCTGAACCATTGCACAGGCTTTTTCCCTGGGAAACAAAACTCACAAGCCACTGTTCTGGGTGTCAGTTTTCAGGACCCACTTGACACTCTTAAACCAGACCAAGTTGGAACTGGTGCCACCTTGCGTCTGGGAGGCATCCTGCGAGAGGCGCAATTCCAGGAGGCACCCGGCAATTTAAGGCCGCAGGACCCTGAACCATTGTACAGGCTTTTTCCCTGGGAAACAAAACTCACAAGCCACTGTTCTGGGGGTCAGTTTGCAGGAGCCACCTGGCACTCTCAAAACAGACCAAGTTGGCACTGGTGCCACCTTGCGTCTGGGAGGCATCCTGCGAGAGGCGGAATTCCAGGAGGCACCTGGCAATTTAAGGCCGCAGGACCCAAAACCATTCTACAGGCTTTTTCCCTGGGAAAAAAAATTCAGAAGCCACTGTTCTGGGTGCCAGTTTTCAGGACCCACTTGACACTCTCAAACCAGACCAAGTTGGCACTGGTGCCACCTTGCGTCTGGGAGGCATCCTGCAAGACGCCGAATTCCAGGAGGCACCTGGCAATTTAAGGCCACAAGACCCAAAACCATTCTACAGGCTTTTTCCCTGGGAAACAAAACTCACAAGCCACTGTTCTGGGTGTCAGTTTCCAGGAAACACTTGGCACTCTTAAACCAGACCAAGTTGGCACTGTTGTCTCTTAGAGTCTGGGAAACATCTGGTGAGATGCGGAATTCAAGGAGTCACCCGGCAATGTAAGGCCGCAGGACCCTGAACCATTTTACAGGCTTTTTCCCTGGGAAACAAAACTCACAAGCCACTGTTCTGGGTGTCAGTTTTCAGGACCCACTTGGCACTCTCAAACCAGACCAAGTTGGCACTGGTGCCACCTTGCGTCTGGGAGGCATCCTGCGAGAGGCCGAATTCCAGGAGGCACCCGGCAATTTAAGGCCGCAGGACCCTGAACCATTGTACAGGCTTTTTCCCTGGGAAACAAAACTCACAAGCCACTGTTCTGGGTGTCAGTTTTCAGGACCCACCTGGCACTCTCAAACCAGACCAAGTTGGCACTGGTGTCACCTTGCGTCTGGGAGGCATCCTGCAAGACGCCGAATTCCAGGAGGCACCTGGCAATTTAAGGCCGCAGGACCCAAAACCATTCTACAGGCTTTCTCCCTGGGAAACAAAACTCACAAGCCACTGTTCTGGGTGTCAGTTTCCAGGACCCACTTGGCACTCTTAAACCAGACCAAGTTGGCACTGTTGTCTCTTAGCGTCTGGGAAACATCTGGTGAGATTCGGAATTCCAGGAGTCACCCGGCAATGTAAGGCCGCAGGACCCTGAACCATTGTACAGGCTTTTTCCCTGGGAAACAAAACTCACAAGCCACTGTTCTGGGTGTCAGTTTTCAGGACCCACTTGACACTCTCCAAGCAGACCAAGTTGGCACTGGTGCCACCATGCGTCTGGGAGGCATCCTGCGAGAGGCGAATCTCCAGGTGGCATCCGGCTATTAACGGCGGCATTAACCTAAACCATTTTACAGGCTTTTTCCCTGGGAAAGAAAACTCAAAAGCAACTGTTCTGGGTGTCAGTTTTCAGGACGCACTTGACACTCTCAAAGCAGACCAAGTTGGCACTGCTGCCACCATGCGTCTGGGAGGCATCCTGCGAGAGGTGCAATTCCAGGAGGCACCCGGCAATTTAAGGCCGCAGGACCCTGAACCACTGTACAGGCTTTTTCCCTGGGAAACAAAACTCACAAGCCACTGTTCTGGGTGTCAGTTTGCAGGACCCACTTGGCACTCTTAAACCAGACCAAGTTGGAACTGGTGCCAATTTGTGTCTGGGAGGCATCCTGCGAGAGTCCGAATTCAAGGAGGCACCTGGCAATTTAAGGCCTCAGGCCCCTGAACCATTGTACAGGCTTTTTCCCTGGGAAACAAAACTCACAAGCCACTGTTCTGGGTGTCAGTTTGCAGGACACACTTGGCACTCTTAAACCAGACCAAGTTGGAACTGGTGCCACCTTGCGTCTGGGAGGCATCCTGCGAGAGGCGTATCTCCACGTGGCACCCGCCTAGTAAAGGCGGCATTAACCTAAACCATTTTACAATTTTTTTCCCTGGGAAACAAAACTCACAAGCCACTGTACTGGGTGTCAGTTTGCAGGAGACACCTGGCACTCTCAAACCAGACCAAGTTGGCACTGGTGCCACCTTGCATCTGGGAGGCATCCTGCGGGAGGCGGAATTCCAGGAGGCACCTGGCAATTTAAGGCCGCAGGACCCAAAACCATTCTACAGGCTTTTTCCCTGGGAAAAAAAATTCAGAAGCCACTGTTCTGGGTGTCAGTTTGCAAGACCCATTTGGCACTCTCAAACCAGACCAAGTTGGCACTGGTGCCACCTTGCGTCTGGGAGGCATCCTGCAAGACGCTGAATTCCAGGAGGCAGCTGGCAATTTAAGGCCGCAGGACCCAAAACCATTCTACAGGCTTTCTCCCTGGGAAACAAAACTCACAAGCCACTGTTCTGGGTGTCAGTTTCCAGGACCCACTTGGCACTCTTAAACCAGACCAAGTTCGCAGTGTTGTCTCTTAGCATCTGGGAAACATCTGGTGAGATGCGGAATTCCAGGAGTCACCCGGCAATGTAAGGCCGCAGGACCCTGAACCATTGTACAGGCTTTTTCCCTGGGAAACAAAACTCACAAGCCACTGTTCTGGGTGTCAGTTTGCAGGACACACTTGGCACTCTTAAACCAGACCAAGTTGGCACTGGTGTCATTTTGCGTCTGGGAGGCTCCCTGCGAGATTCCGAATTCCAGGAGGCACCTGGCAATTTAAGGCCTCAGGCCCCTGAACCATTGTACAGGCTTTTTCCCTGGGAAACAAAACTCACAAGCCACTGCTCTGGGTGTCAGTTTTCAGGACCCACTTGGCACTCTCAAACCAGACCAAGTTGGCACTGGTGCCACCTTGCGTCTGGGAGGCATCCTGCGAGAGGCCGAATTCCAGGAGGCACCCGGCAATTTACGGCCGCAGGACCCTGAACCATTGTACAGGCTTTTTCCCTGGGAAACAAAACTCACAAGCCACTGTTCTGGGTGTCAGTTTTCAGGACCCACCTGGCACTCTCAAACCAGACCAAGTTGGCACTGGTGTCACCTTGCGTCTGGGAGGCATCCTGCAAGACGCCGAATTCCAGGAGGCACCTGGCAATTTAAGGCCGCAGGACCCAAAACCATTCTACAGGCTTTCTCCCTGGGAAACAAAACTCACAAGCCACTGTTCTGGGTGTCAGTTTTCAGGACCCACTTGGCACTCTTAAACCAGACCAAGTTGGAACTGGTGCCAATTTGTGTCTGGGAGGCATCCTGCGAGAGTCCGAATTCCAGGAGGCACCTGGCAATTTAAGGCCTCAGGCCCCTGAACCATTGTACAGGCTTTTCCCCTGGGAAACAAAACTCACAAGCCACTGTTCTGGGTGTCAGTTTGCAGGACACACTTGGCACTCTTAAACCAGACCAAGTTGGAACTGGTGCCACCTTGCGTCTGGGAGGCATCCTGCGAGAGGCGTATCTCCACGTGGCACCCGCCTAGTAAAGGCGGCATTAACCTAAACCATTTTACAGTTTTTTTCCCTGGGAAACAAAACTCACAAGCCACTGTACTGGGTGTCAGTTTGCAGGACCCACTTGGCACTCTTAAACCAGACCAAGTTCGCAGTGTTGTCTCTTAGCATCTGGGAAACATCTGGTGAGATGTGGAATTCCAGGAGTCACCCGGCAATGTAAGGCCGCAGGACCCTGAACCATTTTACAGGCTTTTTCCCTGGGAAACAAAACTCACAAGCCACTGTTCTGGGTGTCAGTTTGCAGGACACACTTGGCACTCTTAAACCAGACCAAGTTGGCACTGGTGTATTTTGCGTCTGGGAGGCTCCCTGCGAGATTCCGAATTCCAGGAGGCACCCGGCAATTTAAGGCCTCAGGCCCCGGAACCATTGTACAGGCTTTTTCCCTGGGAAACAAAACTCACAAGCCACTGTTCTGGGTGTCAGTTTTCAGGACCCACTTGGCACTCTCAAACCAGACCAAGTTGGCACTGGTGCCACCTTGCGTCTGGGAGGCATCCTGCGAGAGGCCGAATTCCAGGAGGCACCCGGCAATTTACGGTTGCAGGACCCTGAACCATTGTACAGGCTTTCTCCCTGGGAAACAAAACTCACAAGCCACTGTTCTGGGTGTCAGTTTTCAGGACCCACTTGGCACTCTTAAACCAGACCAAGTTGGAACTGGTGCCAATTTGTGTCTGGGAGGCATCCTGCGAGAGTCCGAATTCCAGGAGGCACCTGGCAATTTAAGGCCTCAGGCCCCTGAACCATTGTACAGGCTTTTTCCCTGGGAAACAAAACTCACAAGCCACTGTTCTGGGTGTCAGTTTGCAGGACACACTTGGCACTCTTAAACCAGACCAAGTTGGAACTGGTGCCACCTTGCGTCTGGGAGGCATCCTGCGAGAGGCGTATCTCCACGTGGCACCCGCCTAGTAAAGGCGGCATTAACCTAAACCATTTTACAGTTTTTTTCCCTGGGAAACAAAACTCACAAGCCACTGTACTGGGTGTCAGTTTGCAGGAGCCACCTGGCACTCTCAAACCAGACCAAGTTGGCACTGGTGTCATGTTGCGCCTGGGAGGCATCCTGTGAGAGGCCGAATTCCAGGAGGCACCTGGCAATTTAAGGCCTCAGGCCCCTGAACCATTTTACAGGCTTTTTCCCTGGGAAACAAAACTCACAAGCCACTATTCTGGGTGTCAGTTTTCAGGACCCACTTGGCACTCTTAAACAAGACCAAGTTGGCACTGGTGTTGCTTAGCGTCTGGGAAACATCTGGCGTGATGCGGAATTCCAGGAGGCACCCCGGAATTTAAGGCCGCAGGACCCTGAACCATTGCACAGGCTTTTTCCCTGGGAAACAAAACTCACAAGCCACTGTTCTGGGTGTCAGTTTTCAGGACCCACTTGGCACTCTTAAACCAGACCAAGTTGGAACTGGTGCCACCTTGCGTCTGGGAGGCATCCTGCGAGAGGCGGAATTCCAGGAGGCACCTGGCAATTTAAGGCCGCAGGACCCAAAACCATTCTACAGGCTTTTTCCCTGGGAAAAAAAATTCAGAAGCCACTGTCCTGGGTGTCAGTTTGCAAGACCCACTTGGCACTCTCAAACCAGACCAAGTTGGCACTGTTGTCTCTTAGCGTCTGGGAAACATCTGGTGAGATGCGGAATTCCAGGAGTCACCCGGCAATGTAAGGCCGCAGGACCCTGAACCATTTTACAGGCTTTTTCCCTGGGAAACAAAACTCACAAGCCACTGTTCTAGGTGTCAGTTTTCAGGACCCACTTGGCACTCTTAAACCAGACCAAGTTGGCACTGGTGCCACCTTGCGTCTGGGAGGCATCCTGCGAGAGGCGGAATTCCAGGAGGCACCCGGCAATTTAAGGCCTCAGGCGCCTGAACCATTGTACAGGCTTTTTCCCTGGGAAACAAAACTCACAAGCCACGGTTCTGGGTGTCAGTTTTCAGGACCCACTTGGCACTCTCAAAGCAGACCAAGTTTGCACTGGTGCCACCTTGCGTCTGGGAGGCATCCTGCGAGAGGCGCAATTCCAGGAGGCAACCGGCAATTTAAGGCCGCAGGACCCTGAACCATTGTACAGACTTTTTCCTTGGGAAACAAAACTCACAAGCCACTGTTCTGGGTGTCAGTTTTCAGGACCCACTTGGCACTCTTAAACCAGACCAAGTTGGAACTGGTGCCACCTTGCGTCTGGGAGGCATCCTGCAAGAGTCCGAATTCCAGGAGGCACCGGGCAATTTAAGGCCGCAGGCCCCTGAACCATTGTACAGGCTTTTTCCCTGGGAAACAAAACTCACAAGCCACTGTTCTGGGTGTCAGTTTGCAGGACCCACTTGGCACTCTTAAACCAGACCAAGTTGGAACTGGTGCCACCTTGCGTCTGGGAGGCATCCTGCGGGAGGCGGAATTCCAGGAGGAACCTGGCAATTTAATGCCGAAGGACCCAAAACCATTCTACAGGCTTTTTCCCTGGGAAAAAAAATTCAGAAGCCACTGTTCTGGGTGTCAGTTTGCAAGACCCATTTGGCACTCTCAAACCAGACCAAGTTGGCACTGGTGTCACCTTGCGTCTGGGAGGCATCCTGCAAGACGCCGAATTCCAGGAGGCAGATGGCAATTTAAGGCCGCAGGACCCAAAACCATTCTACAGGCTTTCTCCCTGGGAAACAAAACTCACAAGCCACTGTTCTGGGTGTCAGTTTCCAGGACCCACTTGGCACTCTTAAACCAGACCAAGTTGGCAGTGTTGTCTCTTAGCATCTGGGAAACATCTGGTGAGATGCGGAATTCCAGGAGTCACCCGGCAATGTAAGGCCGCAGGACCCTGAACCATTGTACAGGCTTTTTCCCTGGGAAACAAAACTCACAAGCCACTGTTCTGGGTGTCAGTTTTCAGGACCCACTTGGCACTCTTAAACCAGACCAAGTTGGAACTGGTGCCAATTTGTGTCTGGGAGGCATCCTGCGAGAGTCCGAATTCCAGGAGGCACCTGGCAATTTAAGGCCTCAGGCCCCTGAACCATTGTACAGGCTTTTTCCCTGGGAAACAAAACTCACAAGCCACTGTTCTGGGTGTCAGTTTGCAGGACACACTTGGCACTCTTAAACCAGACCAAGTTGGAACTGGTGCCACCTTGCGTCTGGGAGGCATCCTGCGAGAGGCGTATCTCCACGTGGCACCCGCCTAGTAAAGGCGGCATTAACCTAAACAATTTTACAGTTTTTTTCCCTGGGAAACAAAACTCACAAGCCACTGTACTGGGTGTCAGTTTGCAGGACCGACTTGGCACTCTTAAACCAGACCAAGTTCGCAGTGTTGTCTCTTAGCATCTGGGAAACATCTGGTGAGATGTGGAATTCCAGGAGTCACCCGGCAATGTAAGGCCGCAGGACCCTGAACCATTTTACAGGCTTTTTCCCTGGGAAACAAAACTCACAAGCCACTGTTCTGGGTGTCAGTTTGCAGGACACACTTGGCACTCTTAAACCAGACCAAGTTGGCACTGGTGTCATTTTGCGTCTGGGAGGCTCCCTGCGAGATTCCGAATTCCAGGAGGCACCCGGCAATTTAAGGCCTCAGGCCCCGGAACCATTGTACAGGCTTTTTCCCTGGGAAACAAAACTCACAAGCCACTGTTCTGGGTGTCAGTTTTCAGGACCCACTTGGCACTCTCAAACCAGACCAAGTTGGCACTGGTGCCACCTTGCGTCTGGGAGGCATCCTGCGAGAGGCCGAATTCCAAGAGGCACCCGGCAATTTACGGCCGCAGGACCCTGAACCATTGTACAGGCTTTTTCCCTGGGAAACAAAACTCACAAGCCACTGTTCTGGGTGTCAGTTTTCAGGACCCACCTGGCACTCTCAAACCAGACCAAGTTGGCACTGGTGTCACCTTGCGTCTGGGAGGCATCCTGCAAGACGCCGAATTCCAGGAGGCACCTGGCAATTTAAGGCCGCAGGACCCAAAACCATTCTACAGGCTTTCTCCCTGGGAAACAAAACTCACAAGCCACTGTTCTGGGTGTCAGTTTTCAGGACCCACTTGGCACTCTTAAACCAGACCAAGTTGGAACTGGTGCCAATTTGTGTCTGGGAGGCATCCTGCGAGAGTCCGAATTCCAGGAGGCACCTGGCAATTTAAGGCCTCAGGCCCCTGAACCATTGTACAGGCTTTTTCCCTGGGAAACAAAACTCACAAGCCACTGTTCTGGGTGTCAGTTTGCAGGACACACTTGGCACTCTTAAACCAGACCAAGTTGGAACTGGTGCCACCTTGCGTCTGGGAGGCATCCTGCGAGAGGCGTATCTCCACGTGGCACCCGCCTAGTAAAGGCGGCATTAACCTAAACCATTTTACAGTTTTTTTCCCTGGGAAACAAAACTCACAAGCCACTGTACTGGGTGTCAGTTTGCAGGAGCCACCTGGCACTCTCAAACCAGACCAAGTTGGCACTGGTGTCATGTTGCGCCTGGGAGGCATCCTGTGAGAGGCCGAATTCCAGGAGGCACCTGGCAATTTAAGGCCTCAGGCCCCTGAACCATTTTACAGGCTTTTTCCCTGGGAAACAAAACTCACAAGCCACTATTCTGGGTGTCAGTTTTCAGGACCCACTTGGCACCCTTAAACAAGACCAAGTTGGCACTGGTGTTGCTTAGCGTCTGGGAAACATCTGGCGTGATGCGGAATTCCAGGAGGCACCCCGGAATTTAAGGCCGCAGGACCCTGAACCATTGCACAGGCTTTTTCCCTGGGAAACAAAACTCACAAGCCACTGTTCTGGGTGTCAGTTTTCAGGACCCACTTGACACTCTTAAACCAGACCAAGTTGGAACTGGTGCCACCTTGCGTCTGGGAGGCATCCTGCGAGAGGCGCAATTCCAGGAGGCACCCGGCAATTTAAGGCCGCAGGACCCTGAACCATTGTACAGGCTTTTTCCCTGGGAAACAAAACTCACAAGCCACTGTTCTGGGGGTCAGTTTGCAGGAGCCACCTGGCACTCTCAAAACAGACCAAGTTGGCACTGGTGCCACCTTGCGTCTGGGAGGCATCCTGCGAGAGGCGGAATTCCAGGAGGCACCTGGCAATTTAAGGCCGCAGGACCCAAAACCATTCTACAGGCTTTTTCCCTGGGAAAAAAAATTCAGAAGCCACTGTTCTGGGTGTCAGTTTTCAGGACCCACTTGACACTCTCAAACCAGACCAAGTTGGCACTGGTGCCACCTTGCGTCTGGGAGGCATCCTGCAAGACGCCGAATTCCAGGAGGCACCTGGCAATTTAAGGCCACAGGACCCAAAACCATTCTACAGGCTTTTTCCCTGGGAAACAAAACTCACAAGCCACTGTTCTGGGTGTCAGTTTCCAGGACCCACTTGGCACTCTTAAACCAGACCAAGTTGGCACTGTTGTCTCTTAGCGTCTGGGAAACATCTGGTGAGATGCGGAATTCCAGGAGTCACCCGGCAATGTAAGGCCGCAGGACCCTGAACCATTTTACAGGCTTTTTCCCTGGGAAACAAAACTCACAAGCCACTGTTCTAGGTGTCAGTTTTCAGGACCCACTTGGCACTCTTAAACCAGACCAAGTTGGCACTGGTGCCACCTTGCGTCTGGGAGGCATCCTGCGAGAGGCGGAATTCCAGGAGGCACCCGGCAATTTAAGGCCTCAGGCCCCTGAACCATTGTACAGACTTTTTCCTTGGGAAACAAAACTCACAAGCCACTGTTCTGGGTGTCAGTTTTCAGGACCCACTTGGCACTCTTAAACCAGACCAAGTTGGAACTGGTGCCACCTTGCGTCTGGGAGGCATCCTGCGAGAGTCCGAATTCCAGGAGGCACCGGGCAATTTAAGGCCGCAGGCCCCTGAACCATTGTACAGGCTTTTTCCCTGGGAAACAAAACTCACAAGCCACTGTTCTGGGTGTCAGTTTGCAGGACCCACTTGGCACTCTTAAACCAGACCAAGTTGGAACTGGTGCCACCTTGCGTCTGGGAGGCATCCTGCGGGAGGCGGAATTCCAGGAGGAACCTGGCAATTTAATGCCGCAGGACCCAAAACCATTCTACAGGCTTTTTCCCTGGGAAAAAAAATTCAGAAGCCACTGTTCTGGGTGTCAGTTTGCAAGACCCATTTGGCACTCTCAAACCAGACCAAGTTGGCACTGGTGTCACCTTGCGTCTGGGAGGCATCCTGCAAGACGCCGAATTCCAGGAGGCAGATGGCAATTTAAGGCCGCAGGACCCAAAACCATTCTACAGGCTTTCTCCCTGGGAAACAAAACTCACAAGCCACTGTTCTGGGTGTCAGTTTCCAGGACCCACTTGGCACTCTTAAACCAGACCAAGTTGGCAGTGTTGTCTCTTAGCATCTGGGAAACATCTGGTGAGATGCGGAATTCCAGGAGTCACCCGGCAATGTAAGGCCGCAGGACCCTGAACCATTGTACAGGCTTTTTCCCTGGGAAACAAAACTCACAAGCCACTGTTCTGGGTGTCAGTTTGCAGGACACACTTGGCACTCTTAAACCAGACCAAGTTGGCACTGGTGTCATTTTGCGTCTGGGAGGCTCCCTGCGAGATTCCGAATTCCAGGAGGCACCCGGCAATTTAAGGCCTCAGGCCCCGGAACCATTGTACAGGCTTTTTCCCTGGGAAACAAAACTCACAAGCCACGGTTCTGGGTGTCAGTTTTCAGGACCCACTTGGCACTCTCAAACCAGACCAAGTTGGCACTGGTGCCACCTTGCGTCTGGGAGGCATCCTGCGAGAGGCCGAATTCCAGGAGGCACCCGGCAATTTAAGGCCTCAGGCCCCTGAACCATTGTACAGGCTTTTTCCCTGGGAAACAAAACTCACAAGCCACTGTTCTGGGTGTCAGTTTTCAGGACCCACTTGACACTCTCAAAGCAGACCAAGTTGGCACTGGTGCCACCTTGCATCTGGGAGGCATCCTGCGAGAGGCGCAATTCTAGGAGGCACCCGGCAATTTAAGGCCTCAGGCCCCTGAACCGTTGTACAGGCTTTTTCCCTGAGAAACAAAATTCACAAGCCACTGTTCTGGGTGTCAGTTTTCAGGACCCACTTGGCACTCTCAAACCAGACCAAGTTGGCACTGGTGCCACCTTGCGTCTGGGAGGCATCCTGCGAGAGGCCGAATTCCAGGAGGCACCCGGCAATTTAAGGCCTCAGGCCCCTGAACCATTGTACAGGCTTTTTCCCTGGGAAACAAAACTCACAAGCCACTGTTCTGGGTGTCAGTTTTCAGGACCCACTTGACACTCTCAAAGCAGACCAAGTTGGCACTGGTGCCACCTTGCATCTGGGAGGCATCCTGCGAGAGGCGCAATTCCAGGAGGCACCCGGCAATTTAAGGCCGCTGGACCCTGAACCATTGTACAGGCTTTTTCTTTGGGAAACAAAACTCACAAGCCACTGTTCTGGGTGTCAGTTTTCAGGACCCACTTGGCACTCTTAAACCAGACCAAGTTGGAACTGGTGCCACCTTGCGTCTGGGAGGCATCCTGCGAGTGGTCGAATTCCAGGAGGCACCGGGCAATTTAAGGCCTCAGGCCCCTGAACCATTGTACAGGCTTTTTCCCTGGGAAACAAAACTCACAAGCCACTGTTCTGGGTGTCAGTTTTCAGGACCCACTTGGCACTCTTAAACCAGACCAAGTTGGAACTGGTGCCACCTTGCGTCTGGGAGGCATCCTGCGGGAGGCGGAATTCCAGGAGGCACCTGGCAATTTAAGGCCGCAGGACCCAAAACCATTCTACAGGCTTTCTCCCTGGGAAACAAAACTCACAAGCCACTGTTCTGGGTGTCAGTTTCCAGGACCCACTTGGCACTCTTAAACCAGACCAAGTTGGCACTGTTGTCTCTTAGCATCTGGGAAACATCTGGTGAGATTCGGAATTCCAGGAGTCACCCGGCAATGTAAGGCCGCAGGACCCTGAACCATTTTACAGGCTTTTTCCCTGGGAAACAAAACTCACAAGCCACTGTTCTGGGTGTCAGTTTGCAGGACACACTTGGCACTCTTAAACCAGACCAAGTTGGCACTGGTGTCATTTTGCATCTGGGAGGCTCCCTGCGAGATTCCGAATTCCAGGAGGCACCTGGCAATTTAAGGCCTCAGGCCCCGGAACCATTGTACAGGCTTTTTCCCTGGGAAACAAAACTCACAAGCCACTGTTCTGGGTGTCAGTTTTCAGGACCCACTTGGCACTCTCAAACCAGACCAAGTTGGCACTGGTGTCATTTTGCGTCTGGGAGGCATCCTGCGAGAGGCCGAATTCCAGGAGGCACCCGGCAATTTAAGGCCTCAGGCCCCGGAACCATTGTACAGGCTTTTTCCCTGGGAAACAAAACTCACAAGCCACTGTTCTGGGTGTCAGTTTTCAGGACCCACTTGACACTCTCAAAGCAGACCAAGTTGGCACTGGTGCCACCTTGCATCTGGGAGGCATCCTGCGAGAGGCGCAATTCCAGGAGGCAGCCGGCGATTTAAGGCCTCAGGCCCCTGAACCATTGTACAGGCTTTTTCCCTGAGAAACAAAACTCACAAGCCACTGTTCTGGGTGTCAGTTTTCAGGACCCACTTGGCACTCTCAAACCAGACCAAGTTGGCACTGGTGCCACCTTGCGTCTGGGAGGCATCCTGCGAGAGGCCAAATTCCAGGAGGCACCGGGCAATTTAAGGCCGCAGGCCCCTGAACCATTGTACAGGCTTTTTCCCTGGGAAACAAAACTCACAAGCCACTGTTTTGGGTGTCAGTTTTCAGGACCCACTTGACACTCTCAAAGCAGACCAAGTTTGCACTGGTGCCACCTTGCGTCTGGGAGGCATCCTGCGAGAGGCGGAATTCCAGGAGGCACCTGGCAATTTAAGGCCGCAGGACCCAAAACCATTCTACAGGCTTTTTCCCTGGGAAAAAAAATTCAGAAGCCTCTGTTCTGGGTGTCAGTTTTCAGGACCCACTTGGCACTCTCAAACCAGACCAAGTTGGCACTGGTGCCACCTTACGTCTGGGAGGCATCCTGCAAGACGCTGAATTCCAGGAGGCACCTGGCAATTTAAGTCTGCAGGACCCAAAACCATTCTACAGGCTTTCTCCCTGGGAAACAAAACTCACAAGCCACTGTTCTGGGTGTCAGTTTCCAGGACCCACTTGGCACTCTTAAACCAGACCAAGTTGGCACTGTTGTCTCTTAGCGTCTGGGAAACATCTGGTGAGATGCGGAATTCCAGGAGTCACCCGGCAATGTAAGGCCGCAGGACCCTGAACCATTTTACAGGCTTTTTCCCTGGGAAACAAAACTCACAAGCCACTGTTCTGGGTGTCAGTTTGCAGGACACACTTGGCACTCTCAAACCAGACCAAGTTGGAAATGGTGTCATTTTGCGTCTGGGAGGCTCCCTGCGAGAGGCCGAATTCCAGGAGGCACCCGGCAATTTAAGGCCTCAGGCCCCGGAACCATTGTACAGGCTTTTTCCCTGGGAAACAAAACTCACAAGCCACTGTTCTGGGTGTCAGTTTTCAGGACCCACTTGGCACTCTTAAACCAGACCAATTTAGCGCTGGTGTTGCTTAGCGTCTGGGAAACATCTGGCGTGATGCGGAATTCCAGGAGGCACCCCGAAATTTAAGGCCGCAGGACCCTGAACCATTGTACAGGCTTTTTGCCTGGGAAACAAAACTCACAAGCCACTGTTCTGGGTGTCAGTTTGCAGGACACACTTGACACTCTCAAAGCAGACCATGTTGGCACTGGTGCCACCTTGCGTCTGAGAGGCATCCTGCGAGAGGCGGATCTCCAGGTGGCACCCGGCTATTAAAGGCGGCATTACCTAAACCATTGTACAGGCTTTTTCCCTGGGAAACAAAACTCACAAGCCACTGTTCTGGGTGTCAGTTTTCAGGACCCACTTGGCACTCTTAAACCAGACCAAGTTGGCACTGGTGCCACCTTGCGTCTGGGAGGCATCCTGCGAGAGGCGGAATTCCAGGAGGCACCCGGCAATTTAAGGCCTCAGGCCCCTGAACCATTGTACAGGCTTTTTCCCTGGGAAACAAAACTCACAAGCCACTGTTCTGGGTGTCAGTTTTCAGGACCCACTTGGCACTCTTAAACCAGACCAAGTTGGCACTGGTGCCACCTTGCGTCTGGGAGGCATCCTGCGAGAGGCGGAATTCCAGGAGGCACCCGGCAATTTAAGGCCTCAGGCCCCTGAACCATTGTACAGGCTTTTTCCCTGGGAAACAAAACTCACAAGCCACTGTTCTGGGTGTCAGTTTTCAGGACCCACTTGGCACTCTCAAACCAGACCAAGTTGGCACTGGTGCCACCTTGCGTCTGGGAGGCATCCTGCGAGAGGCCGAATTCGAGGAGGCACCCGGCAATTTAAGGCCGCAGGACCCAAAACCATTGTACAGGCTTTTTCCCTGGGAAACAAAACTCACAAGCCACTGTTCTGGGTGTCAGTTTCCAGGACCCACTTGGCACTCTTAAACCAGACCAAGTTGGCACTGTTGTCTCTTAGCATCTGGGAAACATCTGGTGAGATTCGGAATTCCAGGAGTCACCCGGCAATGTAAGGCCGCAGGACCCTGAACCATTTTACAGGCTTTTTCCCTGGGAAACAAAACTCACAAGCCACTGTTCTGGGTGTCAGTTTGCAGGACACACTTGGCACTCTTAAACCAGACCAAGTTGGCACTGGTGTCATTTTGCATCTGGGAGGCTCCCTGCGAGATTCCGAATTCCAGGAGGCACCTGGCAATTTAAGGCCTCAGGCCCCGGAACCATTGTACAGGCTTTTTCCCTGGGAAACAAAACTCACAAGCCACTGTTCTGGGTGTCAGTTTTCAGGACCCACTTGGCACTCTCAAACCAGACCAAGTTGGCACTGGTGTCATTTTGCGTCTGGGAGGCATCCTGCGAGAGGCCGAATTCCAGGAGGCACCCGGCAATTTAAGGCCTCAGGCCCCGGAACCATTGTACAGGCTTTTTCCCTGGGAAACAAAACTCACAAGCCACTGTTCTGGGTGTCAGTTTTCAGGACCCACTTGACACTCTCAAAGCAGACCAAGTTGGCACTGGTGCCACCTTGCATCTGGGAGGCATCCTGCGAGAGGCGCAATTCCAGGAGGCAGCCGGCGATTTAAGGCCTCAGGCCCCTGAACCATTGTACAGGCTTTTTCCCTGAGAAACAAAACTCACAAGCCACTGTTCTGGGTGTCAGTTTTCAGGACCCACTTGGCACTCTCAAACCAGACCAAGTTGGCACTGGTGCCACCTTGCGTCTGGGAGGCATCCTGCGAGAGGCCAAATTCCAGGAGGCACCGGGCAATTTAAGGCCGCAGGCCCCTGAACCATTGTACAGGCTTTTTCCCTGGGAAACAAAACTCACAAGCCACTGTTTTGGGTGTCAGTTTTCAGGACCCACTTGACACTCTCAAAGCAGACCAAGTTTGCACTGGTGCCACCTTGCGTCTGGGAGGCATCCTGCGAGAGGCGGAATTCCAGGAGGCACCTGGCAATTTAAGGCCGCAGGACCCAAAACCATTCTACAGGCTTTTTCCCTGGGAAAAAAAATTCAGAAGCCTCTGTTCTGGGTGTCAGTTTTCAGGACCCACTTGGCACTCTCAAACCAGACCAAGTTGGCACTGGTGCCACCTTACGTCTGGGAGGCATCCTGCAAGACGCTGAATTCCAGGAGGCACCTGGCAATTTAAGTCTGCAGGACCCAAAACCATTCTACAGGCTTTCTCCCTGGGAAACAAAACTCACAAGCCACTGTTCTGGGTGTCAGTTTCCAGGACCCACTTGGCACTCTTAAACCAGACCAAGTTGGCACTGTTGTCTCTTAGCGTCTGGGAAACATCTGGTGAGATGCGGAATTCCAGGAGTCACCCGGCAATGTAAGGCCGCAGGACCCTGAACCATTTTACAGGCTTTTTCCCTGGGAAACAAAACTCACAAGCCACTGTTCTGGGTGTCAGTTTGCAGGACACACTTGGCACTCTCAAACCAGACCAAGTTGGAAATGGTGTCATTTTGCGTCTGGGAGGCTCCCTGCGAGAGGCCGAATTCCAGGAGGCACCCGGCAATTTAAGGCCTCAGGCCCCGGAACCATTGTACAGGCTTTTTCCCTGGGAAACAAAACTCACAAGCCACTGTTCTGGGTGTCAGTTTTCAGGACCCACTTGGCACTCTTAAACCAGACCAATTTAGCGCTGGTGTTGCTTAGCGTCTGGGAAACATCTGGCGTGATGCGGAATTCCAGGAGGCACCCCGAAATTTAAGGCCGCAGGACCCTGAACCATTGTACAGGCTTTTTGCCTGGGAAACAAAACTCACAAGCCACTGTTCTGGGTGTCAGTTTGCAGGACACACTTGACACTCTCAAAGCAGACCATGTTGGCACTGGTGCCACCTTGCGTCTGAGAGGCATCCTGCGAGAGGCGGATCTCCAGGTGGCACCCGGCTATTAAAGGCGGCATTACCTAAACCATTGTACAGGCTTTTTCCCTGGGAAACAAAACTCACAAGCCACTGTTCTGGGTGTCAGTTTTCAGGACCCACTTGGCACTCTTAAACCAGACCAAGTTGGCACTGGTGCCACCTTGCGTCTGGGAGGCATCCTGCGAGAGGCGGAATTCCAGGAGGCACCCGGCAATTTAAGGCCTCAGGCCCCTGAACCATTGTACAGGCTTTTTCCCTGGGAAACAAAACTCACAAGCCACTGTTCTGGGTGTCAGTTTTCAGGACCCACTTGGCACTCTTAAACCAGACCAAGTTGGCACTGGTGCCACCTTGCGTCTGGGAGGCATCCTGCGAGAGGCGGAATTCCAGGAGGCACCCGGCAATTTAAGGCCTCAGGCCCCTGAACCATTGTACAGGCTTTTTCCCTGGGAAACAAAACTCACAAGCCACTGTTCTGGGTGTCAGTTTTCAGGACCCACTTGGCACTCTCAAACCAGACCAAGTTGGCACTGGTGCCACCTTGCGTCTGGGAGGCATCCTGCGAGAGGCCGAATTCGAGGAGGCACCCGGCAATTTAAGGCCGCAGGACCCAAAACCATTGTACAGGCTTTTTCCCTGGGAAACAAAACTCACAAGCCACTGTTCTGGGTGTCAGTTTTCAGGACCCACTTGACACTCTCAAAGCAGACCAAGTTTGCACTGGTGCGACCTTGCGTCTGGGAGGCATCCTTCGAGAGGCGGAATTCCAGGAGGCACCTGGCAATTTAAGGCCGCAGGACCCAAAACCATTCTACAGGCTTTTTCCCTGGGAAACAAAACTCACAAGCCACTGTTATGGGTGTCAGTTTTCAGGACCCACTTGGCACTCTCAAACCAGACCAAGTTGGCACTGGTGCCACCTTGCGTCTGGGAGGCATCCTGCGAGACGCTGAATTCCAGGAGGCACCTGGCAATTTAAGGCTGCAGGACCCAAAACCATTCTACAGGCTTTCTCCCTGGGAAACAAAACTCACAAGCCACTGTTCTGGGTGTCAGTTTCCAGGACCCACTTGGCACTCTTAAACCAGACCAAGTTGGCACTGTTGTCTCTTAGCGTCTGGGAAACATCTGGTGAGATGCGGAATTCCAGGAGTCACCCGGCAATGTAAGGCCGCAGGACCCTGAACCATTTTACAGGCTTTTTCCCTGGGAAACAAAACTCACAAGCCACTGTTCTGGGTGTCAGTTTGCAGGACACACTTGGCACTCTCAAACCAGACCAAGTTAGAAATCGTGTCATTTTGCGTCTGGGAGGCTCCCTGCGAGAGGCCGAATTCCAGGAGGCACCCGGCAATTTAAGGCCTCAGGCCCCGGAACCATTGTACAGGCTTTTTCCCTGGGAAACAAAACTCACAAGCCACTGTTCTGGGTGTCAGTTTTCAGGACCCACTTGGCACTCTCAAACCAGACCAAGTTGGCACTGGTGCCACCTTGCGTCTGGGAGGCATCCTGCGAGAGGCCGAATTCCAAGAGGCACCCGGCAATTTACGGCCGCAGGACCCTGAACCATTGTACAGGCTTTTTCCCTGGGAAACAAAACTCACAAGCCACTGTTCTGGGTGTCAGTTTTCAGGACCCACCTGGCACTCTCAAACCAGACCAAGTTGGCACTGGTGTCACCTTGCGTCTGGGAGGCATCCTGCAAGACGCCGAATTCCAGGAGGCACCTGGCAATTTAAGGCCGCAGGACCCAAAACCATTCTACAGGCTTTCTCCCTGGGAAACAAAACTCACAAGCCACTGTTCTGGGTGTCAGTTTTCAGGACCCACTTGGCACTCTTAAACCAGACCAAGTTGGAACTGGTGCCAATTTCTGTCTGGGAGGCATCCTGCGAGAGTCCGAATTCCAGGAGGCACCTGGCAATTTAAGGCCTCAGGCCCCTGAACCATTGTACAGGCTTTTTCCCTGGGAAACAAAACTCACAAGCCACTGTTCTGGGTGTCAGTTTGCAGGACACACTTGGCACTCTTAAACCAGACCAAGTTGGAACTGGTGCCACCTTGCGTCTGGGAGGCATCCTGCGAGAGGCGTATCTCCACGTGGCACCCGCCTAGTAAAGGCGGCATTAACCTAAACCATTTTACAGTTTTTTTCCCTGGGAAACAAAACTCACAAGCCACTGTACTGGGTGTCAGTTTGCAGGAGCCACCTGGCACTCTCAAACCAGACCAAGTTGGCACTGGTGTCATGTTGCGCCTGGGAGGCATCCTGTGAGAGGCCGAATTCCAGGAGGCACCTGGCAATTTAAGGCCTCAGGCCCCTGAACCATTTTACAGGCTTTTTCCCTGGGAAACAAAACTCACAAGCCACTATTCTGGGTGTCAGTTTTCAGGACCCACTTGGCACCCTTAAACAAGACCAAGTTGGCACTGGTGTTGCTTAGCGTCTGGGAAACATCTGGCGTGATGCGGAATTCCAGGAGGCACCCCGGAATTTAAGGCCGCAGGACCCTGAACCATTGCACAGGCTTTTTCCCTGGGAAACAAAACTCACAAGCCACTGTTCTGGGTGTCAGTTTTCAGGACCCACTTGACACTCTTAAACCAGACCAAGTTGGAACTGGTGCCACCTTGCGTCTGGGAGGCATCCTGCGAGAGGCGCAATTCCAGGAGGCACCCGGCAATTTAAGGCCGCAGGACCCTGAACCATTGTACAGGCTTTTTCCCTGGGAAACAAAACTCACAAGCCACTGTTCTGGGGGTCAGTTTGCAGGAGCCACCTGGCACTCTCAAAACAGACCAAGTTGGCACTGGTGCCACCTTGCGTCTGGGAGGCATCCTGCGAGAGGCGGAATTCCAGGAGGCACCTGGCAATTTAAGGCCGCAGGACCCAAAACCATTCTACAGGCTTTTTCCCTGGGAAACAAAACTCACAAGCCACTGTTCTGGGTGTCAGTTTTCAGGACCCACTTGACACTCTCAAACCAGACCAAGTTGGCACTGGTGCCACCTTGCGTCTGGGAGGCATCCTGCAAGACGCCGAATTCCAGGAGGCACCTGGCAATTTAAGGCCACAGGACCCAAAACCATTCTACAGGCTTTTTCCCTGGGAAACAAAACTCACAAGCCACTGTTCTGGGTGTCAGTTTCCAGGACCCACTTGGCACTCTTAAACCAGACCAAGTTGGCACTGTTGTCTCTTAGCGTCTGGGAAACATCTGGTGAGATGCGGAATTCCAGGAGTCACCCGGCAATGTAAGGCCGCAGGACCCTGAACCATTTTACAGGCTTTTTCCCTGGGAAACAAAACTCACAAGCCACTGTTCTAGGTGTCAGTTTTCAGGACCCACTTGGCACTCTTAAACCAGACCAAGTTGGCACTGGTGCCACCTTGCGTCTGGGAGGCATCCTGCGAGAGGCGGAATTCCAGGAGGCACCCGGCAATTTAAGGCCTCAGGCCCCTGAACCATTGTACAGACTTTTTCCTTGGGAAACAAAACTCACAAGCCACTGTTCTGGGTGTCAGTTTTCAGGACCCACTTGGCACTCTTAAACCAGACCAAGTTGGAACTGGTGCCACCTTGCGTCTGGGAGGCATCCTGCGAGAGTCCGAATTCCAGGAGGCACCGGGCAATTTAAGGCCGCAGGCCCCTGAACCATTGTACAGGCTTTTTCCCTGGGAAACAAAACTCACAAGCCACTGTTCTGGGTGTCAGTTTGCAGGACCCACTTGGCACTCTTAAACCAGACCAAGTTGGAACTGGTGCCACCTTGCGTCTGGGAGGCATCCTGCGGGAGGCGGAATTCCAGGAGGAACCTGGCAATTTAATGCCGCAGGACCCAAAACCATTCTACAGGCTTTTTCCCTGGGAAAAAAAATTCAGAAGCCACTGTTCTGGGTGTCAGTTTGCAAGACCCATTTGGCACTCTCAAACCAGACCAAGTTGGCACTGGTGTCACCTTGCGTCTGGGAGGCATCCTGCAAGACGCCGAATTCCAGGAGGCAGATGGCAATTTAAGGCCGCAGGACCCAAAACCATTCTACAGGCTTTCTCCCTGGGAAACAAAACTCACAAGCCACTGTTCTGGGTGTCAGTTTCCAGGACCCACTTGGCACTCTTAAACCAGACCAAGTTGGCAGTGTTGTCTCTTAGCATCTGGGAAACATCTGGTGAGATGCGGAATTCCAGGAGTCACCCGGCAATGTAAGGCCGCAGGACCCTGAACCATTGTACAGGCTTTTTCCCTGGGAAACAAAACTCACAAGCCACTGTTCTGGGTGTCAGTTTGCAGGACACACTTGGCACTCTTAAACCAGACCAAGTTGGCACTGGTGTCATTTTGCGTCTGGGAGGCTCCCTGCGAGATTCCGAATTCCAGGAGGCACCCGGCAATTTAAGGCCTCAGGCCCCGGAACCATTGTACAGGCTTTTTCCCTGGGAAACAAAACTCACAAGCCACGGTTCTGGGTGTCAGTTTTCAGGACCCACTTGGCACTCTCAAACCAGACCAAGTTGGCACTGGTGCCACCTTGCGTCTGGGAGGCATCCTGCGAGAGGCCGAATTCCAGGAGGCACCCGGCAATTTAAGGCCTCAGGCCCCTGAACCATTGTACAGGCTTTTTCCCTGGGAAACAAAACTCACAAGCCACTGTTCTGGGTGTCAGTTTTCAGGACCCACTTGACACTCTCAAAGCAGACCAAGTTGGCACTGGTGCCACCTTGCATCTGGGAGGCATCCTGCGAGAGGCGCAATTCTAGGAGGCACCCGGCAATTTAAGGCCTCAGGCCCCTGAACCGTTGTACAGGCTTTTTCCCTGAGAAACAAAATTCACAAGCCACTGTTCTGGGTGTCAGTTTTCAGGACCCACTTGGCACTCTCAAACCAGACCAAGTTGGCACTGGTGCCACCTTGCGTCTGGGAGGCATCCTGCGAGAGGCCGAATTCCAGGAGGCACCCGGCAATTTAAGGCCTCAGGCCCCTGAACCATTGTACAGGCTTTTTCCCTGGGAAACAAAACTCACAAGCCACTGTTCTGGGTGTCAGTTTTCAGGACCCACTTGACACTCTCAAAGCAGACCAAGTTGGCACTGGTGCCACCTTGCATCTGGGAGGCATC
This sequence comes from Fringilla coelebs, assembly GCF_963513975.1. NCBI lineage: Eukaryota > Metazoa > Chordata > Aves > Passeriformes > Fringillidae > Fringilla > Fringilla coelebs. The sequence goes on from NC_140048.1 coordinate 2,206,933, forward strand.
CTGCGAGAGGCGCAATTCCAGGAGGCACCCGGCAATTTAAGGCCGCTGGACCCTGAACCATTGTACAGGCTTTTTCTTTGGGAAACAAAACTCACAAGCCACTGTTCTGGGTGTCAGTTTTCAGGACCCACTTGGCACTCTTAAACCAGACCAAGTTGGAACTGGTGCCACCTTGCGTCTGGGAGGCATCCTGCGAGTGGTCGAATTCCAGGAGGCACCGGGCAATTTAAGGCCTCAGGCCCCTGAACCATTGTACAGGCTTTTTCCCTGGGAAACAAAACTCACAAGCCACTGTTCTGGGTGTCAGTTTTCAGGACCCACTTGGCACTCTTAAACCAGACCAAGTTGGAACTGGTGCCACCTTGCGTCTGGGAGGCATCCTGCGGGAGGCGGAATTCCAGGAGGCACCTGGCAATTTAAGGCCGCAGGACCCAAAACCATTCTACAGGCTTTCTCCCTGGGAAACAAAACTCACAAGCCACTGTTCTGGGTGTCAGTTTCCAGGACCCACTTGGCACTCTTAAACCAGACCAAGTTGGCACTGTTGTCTCTTAGCATCTGGGAAACATCTGGTGAGATTCGGAATTCCAGGAGTCACCCGGCAATGTAAGGCCGCAGGACCCTGAACCATTTTACAGGCTTTTTCCCTGGGAAACAAAACTCACAAGCCACTGTTCTGGGTGTCAGTTTGCAGGACACACTTGGCACTCTTAAACCAGACCAAGTTGGCACTGGTGTCATTTTGCATCTGGGAGGCTCCCTGCGAGATTCCGAATTCCAGGAGGCACCTGGCAATTTAAGGCCTCAGGCCCCGGAACCATTGTACAGGCTTTTTCCCTGGGAAACAAAACTCACAAGCCACTGTTCTGGGTGTCAGTTTTCAGGACCCACTTGGCACTCTCAAACCAGACCAAGTTGGCACTGGTGTCATTTTGCGTCTGGGAGGCATCCTGCGAGAGGCCGAATTCCAGGAGGCACCCGGCAATTTAAGGCCTCAGGCCCCGGAACCATTGTACAGGCTTTTTCCCTGGGAAACAAAACTCACAAGCCACTGTTCTGGGTGTCAGTTTTCAGGACCCACTTGACACTCTCAAAGCAGACCAAGTTGGCACTGGTGCCACCTTGCATCTGGGAGGCATCCTGCGAGAGGCGCAATTCCAGGAGGCAGCCGGCGATTTAAGGCCTCAGGCCCCTGAACCATTGTACAGGCTTTTTCCCTGAGAAACAAAACTCACAAGCCACTGTTCTGGGTGTCAGTTTTCAGGACCCACTTGGCACTCTCAAACCAGACCAAGTTGGCACTGGTGCCACCTTGCGTCTGGGAGGCATCCTGCGAGAGGCCAAATTCCAGGAGGCACCGGGCAATTTAAGGCCGCAGGCCCCTGAACCATTGTACAGGCTTTTTCCCTGGGAAACAAAACTCACAAGCCACTGTTTTGGGTGTCAGTTTTCAGGACCCACTTGACACTCTCAAAGCAGACCAAGTTTGCACTGGTGCCACCTTGCGTCTGGGAGGCATCCTGCGAGAGGCGGAATTCCAGGAGGCACCTGGCAATTTAAGGCCGCAGGACCCAAAACCATTCTACAGGCTTTTTCCCTGGGAAAAAAAATTCAGAAGCCTCTGTTCTGGGTGTCAGTTTTCAGGACCCACTTGGCACTCTCAAACCAGACCAAGTTGGCACTGGTGCCACCTTACGTCTGGGAGGCATCCTGCAAGACGCTGAATTCCAGGAGGCACCTGGCAATTTAAGTCTGCAGGACCCAAAACCATTCTACAGGCTTTCTCCCTGGGAAACAAAACTCACAAGCCACTGTTCTGGGTGTCAGTTTCCAGGACCCACTTGGCACTCTTAAACCAGACCAAGTTGGCACTGTTGTCTCTTAGCGTCTGGGAAACATCTGGTGAGATGCGGAATTCCAGGAGTCACCCGGCAATGTAAGGCCGCAGGACCCTGAACCATTTTACAGGCTTTTTCCCTGGGAAACAAAACTCACAAGCCACTGTTCTGGGTGTCAGTTTGCAGGACACACTTGGCACTCTCAAACCAGACCAAGTTGGAAATGGTGTCATTTTGCGTCTGGGAGGCTCCCTGCGAGAGGCCGAATTCCAGGAGGCACCCGGCAATTTAAGGCCTCAGGCCCCGGAACCATTGTACAGGCTTTTTCCCTGGGAAACAAAACTCACAAGCCACTGTTCTGGGTGTCAGTTTTCAGGACCCACTTGGCACTCTTAAACCAGACCAATTTAGCGCTGGTGTTGCTTAGCGTCTGGGAAACATCTGGCGTGATGCGGAATTCCAGGAGGCACCCCGAAATTTAAGGCCGCAGGACCCTGAACCATTGTACAGGCTTTTTGCCTGGGAAACAAAACTCACAAGCCACTGTTCTGGGTGTCAGTTTGCAGGACACACTTGACACTCTCAAAGCAGACCATGTTGGCACTGGTGCCACCTTGCGTCTGAGAGGCATCCTGCGAGAGGCGGATCTCCAGGTGGCACCCGGCTATTAAAGGCGGCATTACCTAAACCATTGTACAGGCTTTTTCCCTGGGAAACAAAACTCACAAGCCACTGTTCTGGGTGTCAGTTTTCAGGACCCACTTGGCACTCTTAAACCAGACCAAGTTGGCACTGGTGCCACCTTGCGTCTGGGAGGCATCCTGCGAGAGGCGGAATTCCAGGAGGCACCCGGCAATTTAAGGCCTCAGGCCCCTGAACCATTGTACAGGCTTTTTCCCTGGGAAACAAAACTCACAAGCCACTGTTCTGGGTGTCAGTTTTCAGGACCCACTTGGCACTCTTAAACCAGACCAAGTTGGCACTGGTGCCACCTTGCGTCTGGGAGGCATCCTGCGAGAGGCGGAATTCCAGGAGGCACCCGGCAATTTAAGGCCTCAGGCCCCTGAACCATTGTACAGGCTTTTTCCCTGGGAAACAAAACTCACAAGCCACTGTTCTGGGTGTCAGTTTTCAGGACCCACTTGGCACTCTCAAACCAGACCAAGTTGGCACTGGTGCCACCTTGCGTCTGGGAGGCATCCTGCGAGAGGCCGAATTCGAGGAGGCACCCGGCAATTTAAGGCCGCAGGACCCAAAACCATTGTACAGGCTTTTTCCCTGGGAAACAAAACTCACAAGCCACTGTTCTGGGTGTCAGTTTTCAGGACCCACTTGACACTCTCAAAGCAGACCAAGTTTGCACTGGTGCCACCTTGCGTCTGGGAGGCATCCTTCGAGAGGCGGAATTCCAGGAGGCACCTGGCAATTTAAGGCCGCAGGACCCAAAACCATTCTACAGGCTTTTTCCCTGGGAAACAAAACTCACAAGCCACTGTTATGGGTGTCAGTTTTCAGGACCCACTTGGCACTCTCAAACCAGACCAAGTTGGCACTGGTGCCACCTTGCGTCTGGGAGGCATCCTGCGAGACGCTGAATTCCAGGAGGCACCTGGCAATTTAAGGCTGCAGGACCCAAAACCATTCTACAGGCTTTCTCCCTGGGAAACAAAACTCACAAGCCACTGTTCTGGGTGTCAGTTTCCAGGACCCACTTGGCACTCTTAAACCAGACCAAGTTGGCACTGTTGTCTCTTAGCGTCTGGGAAACATCTGGTGAGATGCGGAATTCCAGGAGTCACCCGGCAATGTAAGGCCGCAGGACCCTGAACCATTTTACAGGCTTTTTCCCTGGGAAACAAAACTCACAAGCCACTGTTCTGGGTGTCAGTTTGCAGGACACACTTGGCACTCTCAAACCAGACCAAGTTAGAAATCGTGTCATTTTGCGTCTGGGAGGCTCCCTGCGAGAGGCCGAATTCCAGGAGGCACCCGGCAATTTAAGGCCTCAGGCCCCGGAACCATTGTACAGGCTTTTTCCCTGGGAAACAAAACTCACAAGCCACTGTTCTGGGTGTCAGTTTGCAGGACACACTTGACACTCTCAAAGCACACCAAGTTGGCACTGGTGCCACCTTGCGTCTGAGAGGCATCCTGCGAGAGGCGGATCTCCAGGTGGCACCCGGCTATTAAAGGCGGCATTACCTAAACCATTGTACAGGCTTTTTCCCTGGGAAACAAAACTCACAAGCCACTGTTCTGGGTGTCAGTTTTCAGGACCCACTTGGCACTCTTAAACCAGACCAAGTTGGCACTGGTGCCACCTTGCGTCTGGGAGGCATCCTGCGAGAGGCGGAATTCCAGGAGGCAGCCGGCGATTTAAGGCCTCAGGCCCCTGAACCATTGTACAGGCTTTTTCCCTGGGAAACAAAACTCACAAGCCACTGTTCTGGGTGTCAGTTTTCAGGACCCACTTGACACTCTAAAACCAGACCAAGTTGGCACTGGTGCCACCTTGCGTCTGGGAGGCATCCTGCGAGAGGCGAATCTCCAGGTGGCATCCGGCTATTAAAGGCAGCATTAACCTAAACCATTTTACAGGCTTTTTCCCTGGGAAACAAAACTCACAAGCCACTGTTCTGGGTGTCAGTTTTCAGGACCCACTTGGCACTCTTAAACCAGACCAATTTAGCGCTGGTGTTGCTTAGCGTCTGGGAAACATCTGGCGTGATGCGGAATTCCAGGAGGCACCCCGAAATTTAAGGCCGCAGGACCCTGAACCATTGTACAGGCTTTTTGCCTGGGAAACAAAACTCACAAGCCACTGTTCTGGGTGTCAGTTTGCAGGACACACTTGGCACTCTTAAACCAGACCAAGTTGGCACTGGTGCCACCATGCGTCTGGGAGGCATCCTGCGAGAGGCGGATCTCCAGTAGGCACCCGGCAATTTAAGACCTCAGGCCCCTGAACCATTGTACAGGCTTTTTCCCTGGGAAACAAAACTCACAAGCCACTGTTCTGGGTGTCAGTTTTCAGGACCCACTTGACACTCTCAAAGCAGACCAAGTTTGCACTGGTGCCACCTTGCGTCTGGGAGGCATCCTGCGAGAGGCGAATCTCCAGGTGGCACCCGGCTATTAAAGGCGGCATTAACCTAAACCATTTTACAGGCTTTTTCCCTGGGAAAGAAAACTCACAAGCTACTGTTCTGGGTGTCAGTTTTCAGGACCCACTTGACACTCTCCAAGCAGACCAAGTTGGCACTGGTGCCACCATGCGTCTGGGAGGCATCCTGCGAGATGTGCAATTCCAGGAGGCACCCGGCAATTTAAGGCCGCAGGACTCTGAACCACTGTACAGGCTTTTTCCCTGGGAAACAAAACTCACAAGCCACTGTTCTGGGTGTCAGTTTTCAGGACCCACTTGGCACTCTTAAACCAGACCAAGTTGGAACTGGTGCCACCTTGTGTCTGGGAGGCATCCTGCGAGAGTCCGAATTCCAGGAGGCACCCGGCAATTTAAGGCCTCAGGCCCCTGAACCATTGTACAGGCTTTTTCCCTGGGAAACAAAACTCACAAGCCACTGTTATGGGTGTCAGTTTTCAGGACCCACTTGGCACTCTTAAACCAGACCAAGTTGGAACTGGTGCCACCTTGCGTCTGGGAGGCATCCTGCGAGAGGCGGAATTCCAGGAGGCACCTGGCAATTTAAGGCCGCAGGACCCAAAACCATTCTACAGGCTTTTTCCCTGGGAAAAAAAATTCAGAAGCCTCTGTTCTGGGTGTCAGTTTTCAGGACCCACTTGGCACTCTTAAACCAGACCAAGTTGGCACTGTTGTCTCTTAGCGTCTGGGAAACATCTGGTGAGATGCGGAATTCCAGGAGTCACCCGGCAATGTAAGGCCGCAGAACCCTGAACCATTTTACAGGCTTTTTCCCTGGGAAACAAAACTCACAAGCCACTGTTCTGGGTGTCAGTTTGCAGGACACACTTGGCACTCTCAAACCAGACCAAGTTGGAAATGGTGTCATTTTGCGTCTGGGAGGCTCCCTGCGAGAGGCGCAATTCCAGGAGGCACCCGGCAATTTAAGGCCTCAGGCCCCGGAACCATTGTACAGGCTTTTTCCCTGGGAAACAAAACTCACAAGCCACTGTTCTGGGTGTCAGTTTGCAGGACACACTTGACACTCTCAAAGCACACCAAGTTGGCACTGGTGCCACCTTGCGTCTGAGAGGCATCCTGCGAGAGGCGGATCTCCAGGTGGCACCCGGCTATTAAAGGCGGCATTACCTAAACCATTGTACAGGCTTTTTCCCTGGGAAACAAAACTCACAAGCCACTGTTCTGGGTGTCTGTTTTCAGGACCCACTTGGCACTCTTAAACCAGACCAAGTTGGCACTGGTGCCACCTTGCGTCTGGGAGGCATCCTGCGAGAGGCGGAATTCCAGGAGGCAGCCGGCAATTTAAGGCCTCAGGCCCCTGAACCATTGTACAGGCTTTTTCCCTGGGAAACAAAACTCACAAGCCACTGTTCTGGGTGTCAGTTTTCAGGACCCACTTGGCACTCTCAAACCAGACCAAGTTGGCACTGGTGCCACCTTGCGTCTGGGAGGCATCCTGCGAGAGGCCGAATTCCAGGAGGCACCCGGCAATTTAAGGCCGCAGGACCCAAAACCATTGTACAGGCTTTTTCCCTGGGAAACAAAACTCACAAGCCACTGTTCTGGGTGTCAGTTTTCAGGACCCACTTGGCACTCTCAAACCAGACCAAGTTGGCACTGGTGCCACCTTGCGTCTGGGAGGCATCCTGCAAGACGCCGAATTCCAGGAGGCACCTGGCAATTTAAGGCCGCAGGACCCAAAACCATTCTACAGGCTTTCTCCCTGGGAAACAAAACACACAAGCCACTGTTCTGGGTGTCAGTTTCCAGGACCCACTTGGCACTCTTAAACCAGACCAAGTTGGCACTGTTGTCTCTTAGCGTCTGGGAAACATCTGGTGAGATGCGGAATTCCAGGAGTCACCCGGCAATGTAAGGCCGCAGGACCCTGAACCATTTTACAGGCTTTTTCCCTGGGAAACAAAACTCACAAGCCACTGTTCTGGGTGTCAGTTTGAAGGACCCACTTGGCACTCTCAAACCAGACCAAGTTGGAAATGGTGCCACCTTGCGTCTGAGAGGCATCCTGCGAGAGGCGGATCTCCAGGTGGCACCCGGCTATTAAAGGCGGCATTACCTAAACCATTGTACAGGCTTTTTCCCTGGGAAACAAAACTCACAAGCCACTGTTATGGGTGTCAGTTTTCAGGACCCACTTGGCACTCTTAAACCAGACCAAGTTGGCACTGGTGCCACCTTGCGTCTGGGAGGCATCCTGCGAGAGGCGGAATTCCAGGAGGCACCCGGCAATTTAAGGCCTCAGGCCCCTGAACCATTGTACAGGCTTTTTCCCTGGGAAACAAAACTCACAAGCCACTGTTCTGGGTGTCAGTTTTCAGGACCCACTTGGCACTCTTAAACCAGACCAAGTTGGAACTGGTGCCACCTTGCGTCTGGGAGGCATCCTGCGAGTGGTCGAATTCCAGGAGGCACCCAGCAATTTAAGGCCTCAGGCCCCTGAACCATTGTACAGGCTTTTTCCTGGGAAACAAAACTCACAAGCCACTGTTCTGGGTGTCAGTTTTCAGGACCCACTTGACACTCTCAAACCAGACCAAGTTGGCACTGGTGCCACCTTGCGTCTGGGAGGCATCCTGCGAGAGGCGAATCTCCAGGTGGCATCCGGCTATTAAAGGCGGCATTAACCTAAACCATTTTACAGGATTTTTCCCTGGGAAACAAAACTCACAAGCCACTGTTCTGGGTGTCAGTTTTCAGGACACACTTGGCACTCTTAAACCAGACCAATTTAGCGCTGGTGTTGCTTAGCATCTGGGAAACATCTGGCGTGATGCGGAATTCCAAGAGTCACCCGGCAATTTAAGGCCGCAGGACCCTGAACCATTTTACAGGCTTTTTCCCTGGGAAACAAAACTCACAAGCCACTGTTCTGGGTGTCAGTTTGCAGGACACACTTGGCACTCTCAAACCAGACCAAGTTGGAAATGGTGTCATTTTGCGTCTGGGAGGCTCCCTGCGAGAGTCCGAATTCCAGGAGGCACCCGGCAATTTAAGGCCTCAGGCCCCGGAACCATTGTACAGGCTTTTTCCCTGGGAAACAAAACTCACAAGCCACTGTTCTGGGTGTCAGTTTTCAGGACCCACTTGACACTCTAAAACCAGACCAAGTTGGCACTGGTGCCACCTTGCGTCTGGGAGGCATCCTGCGAGAGGCGAATCTCCAGGTGGCATCCGGCTATTAAAGGCAGCATTAACCTAAACCATTTTACAGGCTTTTTCCCTGGGAAACAAAACTCACAAGCCACTGTTCTGGGTGTCAGTTTTCAGGACCCACTTGGCACTCTTAAACCAGACCAATTTAGCGCTGGTGTTGCTTAGCGTCTGGGAAACATCTGGCGTGATGCGGAATTCCAGGAGGCACCCCGAAATTTAAGGCCGCAGGACCCTGAACCATTGTACAGGCTTTTTGCCTGGGAAACAAAACTCACAAGCCACTGTTCTGGGTGTCAGTATTCAGGACCCACTTGGCACTCTTAAACCAGACCAAGTTGGCACTGGTGCCACCTTGCGTCTGGGAGGCATCCTGCGAGAGGCGGATCTCCAGTAGGCACCCGGCAATTTAAGACCTCAGGCCCCTGAACCATTGTACAGGCTTTTTCCCTGGGAAACAAAACTCACAAGCCACTGTTCTGGGTGTCAGTTTTCAGGACCCACTTGACACTCTCAAAGCAGACCAAGTTTGCACTGGTGCCACCTTGCGTCTGGGAGGCATCCTGCGAGAGGCGAATCTCCAGGTGGCACCCGGCTATTAAAGGCGGCATTAACCTAAACCATTTTACAGGCTTTTTCCCTGGGAAAGAAAACTCACAAGCTACTGTTCTGGGTGTCAGTTTTCAGGACCCACTTGACACTCTCCAAGCAGACCAAGTTGGCACTGGTGCCACCATGCGTCTGGGAGGCATCCTGCGAGATGTGCAATTCCAGGAGGCACCCGGCAATTTAAGCCGCAGGACTCTGAACCACTGTACAGGCTTTTTCCCTGGGAAACAAAACTCACAAGCCACTGTTCTGGGTGTCAGTTTTCAGGACCCACTTGGCACTCTTAAACCAGACCAAGTTGGAACTGGTGCCACCTTGTGTCTGGGAGGCATCCTGCGAGAGTCCGAATTCCAGGAGGCACCCGGCAATTTAAGGCCTCAGGCCCCTGAACCATTGTACAGGCTTTTTCCCTGGGAAACAAAACTCACAAGCCACTGTTATGGGTGTCAGTTTTCAGGACCCACTTGGCACTCTTAAACCAGACCAAGTTGGAACTGGTGCCACCTTGCGTCTGGGAGGCATCCTGCGAGAGGCGGAATTCCAGGAGGCACCTGGCAATTTAAGGCCGCAGGACCCAAAACCATTCTACAGGCTTTTTCCCTGGGAAAAAAAATTCAGAAGCCTCTGTTCTGGGTGTCAGTTTTCAGGACCCACTTGGCACTCTTAAACCAGACCAAGTTGGCACTGTTGTCTCTTAGCGTCTGGGAAACATCTGGTGAGATGCGGAATTCCAGGAGTCACCCGGCAATGTAAGGCCGCAGAACCCTGAACCATTTTACAGGCTTTTTCCCTGGGAAACAAAACTCACAAGCCACTGTTCTGGGTGTCAGTTTGCAGGACACACTTGGCACTCTCAAACCAGACCAAGTTGGAAATGGTGTCATTTTGCGTCTGGGAGGCTCCCTGCGAGAGGCGCAATTCCAGGAGGCACCCGGCAATTTAAGGCCTCAGGCCCCGGAACCATTGTACAGGCTTTTTCCCTGGGAAACAAAACTCACAAGCCACTGTTCTGGGTGTCAGTTTGCAGGACACACTTGACACTCTCAAAGCACACCAAGTTGGCACTGGTGCCACCTTGCGTCTGAGAGGCATCCTGCGAGAGGCGGATCTCCAGGTGGCACCCGGCTATTAAAGGCGGCATTACCTAAACCATTGTACAGGCTTTTTCCCTGGGAAACAAAACTCACAAGCCACTGTTCTGGGTGTCTGTTTTCAGGACCCACTTGGCACTCTTAAACCAGACCAAGTTGGCACTGGTGCCACCTTGCGTCTGGGAGGCATCCTGCGAGAGGCGGAATTCCAGGAGGCAGCCGGCAATTTAAGGCCTCAGGCCCCTGAACCATTGTACAGGCTTTTTCCCTGGGAAACAAAACTCACAAGCCACTGTTCTGGGTGTCAGTTTTCAGGACCCACTTGGCACTCTCAAACCAGACCAAGTTGGCACTGGTGCCACCTTGCGTCTGGGAGGCATCCTGCGAGAGGCCGAATTCCAGGAGGCACCCGGCAATTTAAGGCCGCAGGACCCAAAACCATTGTACAGGCTTTTTCCCTGGGAAACAAAACTCACAAGCCACTGTTCTGGGTGTCAGTTTTCAGGACCCACTTGGCACTCTCAAACCAGACCAAGTTGGCACTGGTGCCACCTTGCGTCTGGGAGGCATCCTGCAAGACGCCGAATTCCAGGAGGCACCTGGCAATTTAAGGCCGCAGGACCCAAAACCATTCTACAGGCTTTCTCCCTGGGAAACAAAACTCACAAGCCACTGTTCTGGGTGTCAGTTTCCAGGACCCACTTGGCACTCTTAAACCAGACCAAGTTGGCACTGTTGTCTCTTAGCGTCTGGGAAACATCTGGTGAGATGCGGAATTCCAGGAGTCACCCGGCAATGTAAGGCCGCAGGACCCTGAACCATTTTACAGGCTTTTTCCCTGGGAAACAAAACTCACAAGCCACTGTTCTGGGTGTCAGTTTGAAGGACCCACTTGGCACTCTCAAACCAGACCAAGTTGGAAATGGTGCCACCTTGCGTCTGAGAGGCATCCTGCGAGAGGCGGATCTCCAGGTGGCACCCGGCTATTAAAGGCGGCATTACCTAAACCATTGTACAGGCTTTTTCCCTGGGAAACAAAACTCACAAGCCACTGTTATGGGTGTCAGTTTTCAGGACCCACTTGGCACTCTTAAACCAGACCAAGTTGGCACTGGTGCCACCTTGCGTCTGGGAGGCATCCTGCGAGAGGCGGAATTCCAGGAGGCACCCGGCAATTTAAGGCCTCAGGCCCCTGAACCATTGTACAGGCTTTTTCCCTGGGAAACAAAACTCACAAGCCACTGTTCTGGGTGTCAGTTTTCAGGACCCACTTGGCACTCTTAAACCAGACCAAGTTGGAACTGGTGCCACCTTGCGTCTGGGAGGCATCCTGCGAGTGGTCGAATTCCAGGAGGCACCCAGCAATTTAAGGCCTCAGGCCCCTGAACCATTGTACAGGCTTTTTCCTGGGAAACAAAACTCACAAGCCACTGTTCTGGGTGTCAGTTTTCAGGACCCACTTGACACTCTCAAACCAGACCAAGTTGGCACTGGTGCCACCTTGCGTCTGGGAGGCATCCTGCGAGAGGCGAATCTCCAGGTGGCATCCGGCTATTAAAGGCGGCATTAACCTAAACCATTTTACAGGATTTTTCCCTGGGAAACAAAACTCACAAGCCACTGTTCTGGGTGTCAGTTTTCAGGACACACTTGGCACTCTTAAACCAGACCAATTTAGCGCTGGTGTTGCTTAGCATCTGGGAAACATCTGGCGTGATGCGGAATTCCAGGAGTCACCCGGCAATTTAAGGCCGCAGGACCCTGAACCATTTTACAGGCTTTTTCCCTGGGAAACAAAACTCACAAGCCACTGTTCTGGGTGTCAGTTTGCAGGACACACTTGGCACTCTCAAACCAGACCAAGTTGGAAATGGTGTCATTTTGCGTCTGGGAGGCTCCCTGCGAGAGTCCGAATTCCAGGAGGCACCCGGCAATTTAAGGCCTCAGGCCCCGGAACCATTGTACAGGCTTTTTCCCTGGGAAACAAAACTCACAAGCCACTGTTCTGGGTGTCAGTTTTCAGGACCCACTTGACACTCTAAAACCAGACCAAGTTGGCACTGGTGCCACCTTGCGTCTGGGAGGCATCCTGCGAGAGGCGAATCTCCAGGTGGCATCCGGCTATTAAAGGCAGCATTAACCTAAACCATTTTACAGGCTTTTTCCCTGGGAAACAAAACTCACAAGCCACTGTTCTGGGTGTCAGTTTTCAGGACCCACTTGGCACTCTTAAACCAGACCAATTTAGCGCTGGTGTTGCTTAGCGTCTGGGAAACATCTGGCGTGATGCGGAATTCCAGGAGGCACCCCGAAATTTAAGGCCGCAGGACCCTGAACCATTGTACAGGCTTTTTGCCTGGGAAACAAAACTCACAAGCCACTGTTCTGGGTGTCAGTTTTCAGGACCCACTTGGCACTCTTAAACCAGACCAAGTTGGCACTGGTGCCACCTTGCGTCTGGGAGGCATCCTGCGAGAGGCGGATCTCCAGTAGGCACCCGGCAATTTAAGACCTCAGGCCCCTGAACCATTGTACAGGCTTTTTCCCTGGGAAACAAAACTCACAAGCCACTGTTCTGGGTGTCAGTTTTCAGGACCCACTTGACACTCTCAAAGCAGACCAAGTTTGCACTGGTGCCACCTTGCGTCTGGGAGGCATCCTGCGAGAGGCGAATCTCCAGGTGGCACCCGGCTATTAAAGGCGGCATTAACCTAAACCATTTTACAGGCTTTTTCCCTGGGAAAGAAAACTCACAAGCTACTGTTCTGGGTGTCAGTTTTCAGGACCCACTTGACACTCTCCAAGCAGACCAAGTTGGCACTGGTGCCACCATGCGTCTGGGAGGCATCCTGCGAGATGTGCAATTCCAGGAGGCACCCGGCAATTTAAGGCCGCAGGACTCTGAACCACTGTACAGGCTTTTTCCCTGGGAAACAAAACTCACAAGCCACTGTTCTGGGTGTCAGTTTTCAGGACCCACTTGGCACTCTTAAACCAGACCAAGTTGGAACTGGTGCCACCTTGTGTCTGGGAGGCATCCTGCGAGAGTCCGAATTCCAGGAGGCACCCGGCAATTTAAGGCCTCAGGCCCCTGAACCATTGTACAGGCTTTTTCCCTGGGAAACAAAACTCACAAGCCACTGTTATGGGTGTCAGTTTTCAGGACCCACTTGGCACTCTTAAACCAGACCAAGTTGGAACTGGTGCCACCTTGCGTCTGGGAGGCATCCTGCGAGAGGCGGAATTCCAGGAGGCACCTGGCAATTTAAGGCCGCAGGACCCAAAACCATTCTACAGGCTTTTTCCCTGGGAAAAAAAATTCAGAAGCCTCTGTTCTGGGTGTCAGTTTTCAGGACCCACTTGGCACTCTTAAACCAGACCAAGTTGGCACTGTTGTCTCTTAGTGTCTGGGAAACATCTGGTGAGATGCGGAATTCCAGGAGTCACCCGGCAATGTAAGGCCGCAGAACCCTGAACCATTTTACAGGCTTTTTCCCTGGGAAACAAAACTCACAAGCCACTGTTCTGGGTGTCAGTTTGCAGGACACACTTGGCACTCTCAAACCAGACCAAGTTGGAAATGGTGTCATTTTGCGTCTGGGAGGCTCCCTGCGAGAGGCCGAATTCCAGGAGGCACCCGGCAATTTAAGGCCTCAGGCCCCGGAACCATTGTACAGGCTTTTTCCCTGGGAAACAAAACTCACAAGCCACTGTTCTGGGTGTCAGTTTGCAGGACACACTTGACACTCTCAAAGCACACCAAGTTGGCACTGGTGCCACCTTGCGTCTGAGAGGCATCCTGCGAGAGGCGGATCTCCAGGTGGCACCCGGCTATTAAAGGCGGCATTACCTAAACCATTGTACAGGCTTTTTCCCTGGGAAACAAAACTCACAAGCCACTGTTATGGGTGTCAGTTTTCAGGACCCACTTGGCACTCTCAAAGCAGACCAAGTTGGCACTGGTGCCACCTTGCGTCTGGGAGGCATCCTGCGAGAGGCGGAATTCCAGGAGGCACCCGGCAATTTAAGGCCTCAGGCCCCTGAACCATTGTACAGGCTTTTTCCCTGGGAAACAAAACTCACAAGCCACTGTTCTGGGTGTCAGTTTGCAGGACCCACTTGGCACTCTCAAACCAGACCAAGTTGGCACTGGTGCCACCTTGCGTCTGGGAGGCATCCTGCGAGAGGCCGAATTCCAGGAGGCACCCGGCAATTTAAGGCCGCAGGACCCAAAACCATTGTACAGGCTTTTTCCCTGGGAAACAAAACTCACAAGCCACTGTTCTGGGTGTCAGTTTTCAGGACCCACTTGGCACTCTCAAACCAGACCAAGTTGGCACTGGTGCCACCTTGCGTCTGGGAGGCATCCTGCAAGACGCCGAATTCCAGGAGGCACCTGGCAATTTAAGGCCGCAAGACCCAGAACCATTCTACAGGCTTTCTCCCTGGGAAACAAAACTCACAAGCCACTGTTCTGGGTGTCAGTTTCCAGGACCCACTTGGCACTCTTAAACCAGACCAAGTTGGCACTGTTGTCTCTTAGCGTCTGGGAAACATCTGGTGAGATGCGGAATTCCAGGAGTCACCCGGCAATTTAAGGCCGCAGGACCCTGAACCATTTTACAGGCTTTTTCCCTGGGAAACAAAACTCACAAGCCACTGTTCTGGGTGTCAGTTTGAAGGACACACTTGGCACTCTCAAACCAGACCAAGTTGGAAATGGTGTCATTTTGCGTCTGGGAGGCTCCCTGCGAGAGTCCGAATTCCAGGAGGCACCCGGCAATTTAAGGCCTCTGGCCCCGGAACCATTGTACAGGCTTTTTCCCTGGGAAACAAAACTCACAAGCCACTGTTCTGGGTGTCCGTTTGCAGGACACACTTGGCACTCTCAAACCAGACCAAGTTGGAAATGGTTCCACCTTTCGTCTGGGAGGCATCCTGCGAGTGGTCGAATTCCAGGAGGCACCCAGCAATTTAAGGCCTCAGGCCCCTGAACCATTGTACAGGCTTTTTCCCTGGGAAACAAAACTCACAAGCCACTGTTCTGGGTGTCAGTTTTCAGGACCCACTTGACACTCTCAAACCAGACCAAGTTGGCACTGGTGCCACCTTGCGTCTGGGAGGCATCCTGCGAGAGGCGAATCTCCAGGTGGCATCCGGCTATTAAAGGCGGCATTAACCTAAACCATTTTACAGGCTTTTTCCCTGGGAAACAAAACTCACAAGCCACTGTTCTGGGTTTCAGTTTTCAGGACACACTTGGCACTATTAAACCAGACCAATTTAGCGCTGGTGTTGATTAGCATCTGGGAAACATCTGGCGTGATGCGGAATTCCAGGAGTCACCCGGCAATTTAAGGCCGCAGGACCCTGAACCATTTTACAGGCTTTTTCCCTGGGAAACAAAACTCACAAGCCACTGTTCTGGGTGTCAGTTTGCAGGACACACTTGGCACTCTCAAACCAGACCAAGTTGGAAATGGTGTCATTTTGCGTCTGGGAGGCTCCCTGCGAGAGTCCGAATTCCAGGAGGCACCCGGCAATTTAAGGCCTCAGGCCCCGGAACCATTGTACAGGCTTTTTCCCTGGGAAACAAAACTCACAAGCCACTGTTATGGGTGTCAGTTTTCAGGACCCACTTGGCACTCTTAAACCAGACCAAGTTGGAACTGGTGCCACCTTGCGTCTGGGAGGCATCCTGCGAGAGGCGGAATTCCAGGAGGCACCCGGCAATTTAAGGCCGCAGGACCCAAAACCATTCTACAGGCTTTTTCCCTGGGAAACAAAACTCACAAGCCACTGTTCTGGGTGTCAGTTTTCAGGACCCACTTGGCACTCTTAAACCAGACCAAGTTGGCACTGGTGCCACCTTGCGTCTGGGAGGCATCCTGCGAGAGGCGGAATTCCAGGAGGCACCCGGCAATTTAAGGCCTCAGGCCCCTGAACCATTGTACAGGCTTTTTCCCTGGGAAACAAAACTCACAAGCCACTGTTCTGGGTGTCAGTTTTCAGGACCCACTTGGCACTCTCAAACCAGACCAAGTTGGCACTGGTGCCACCTTGCGTCTGGGAGGCATCCTGCGAGAGGCCGAATTCGAGGAGGCACCCGGCAATTTAAGGCCTCAGGCCCCTGAACCATTGTACAGGCTTTTTCCCTGGGAAACAAAACTCACAAGCCACTGTTCTGGGTGTCAGTTTTCAGGACCCACTTGACACTCTCAAAGCAGACCAAGTTTGCACTGGTGCCACCTTGCGTCTGGGAGGCATCCTGCGAGTGGTCGAATTCCAGGAGGCACCCAGCAATTTAAGGCCTCAGGCCCCTGAACCATTGTACAGGCTTTTTCCTGGGAAACAAAACTCACAAGCCACTGTTCTGGGTGTCAGTTTTCAGGACCCACTTGACACTCTCAAACCAGACCAAGTTGGCACTGGTGCCACCTTGCGTCTGGGAGGCATCCTGCGAGAGGCGAATCTCCAGGTGGCATCCGGCTATTAAAGGCGGCATTAACCTAAACCATTTTACAGGATTTTTCCCTGGGAAACAAAACTCACAAGCCACTGTTCTGGGTGTCAGTTTTCAGGACACACTTGGCACTCTTAAACCAGACCAATTTAGCGCTGGTGTTGCTTAGCATCTGGGAAACATCTGGCGTGATGCGGAATTCCAGGAGTCACCCGGCAATTTAAGGCCGCAGGACCCTGAACCATTTTACAGGCTTTTTCCCTGGGAAACAAAACTCACAAGCCACTGTTCTGGGTGTCAGTTTGCAGGACACACTTGGCACTCTCAAACCAGACCAAGTTGGAAATGGTGTCATTTTGCGTCTGGGAGGCTCCCTGCGAGAGTCCGAATTCCAGGAGGCACCCGGCAATTTAAGGCCTCAGGCCCCGGAACCATTGTACAGGCTTTTTCCCTGGGAAACAAAACTCACAAGCCACTGTTCTGGGTGTCAGTTTTCAGGACCCACTTGACACTCTAAAACCAGACCAAGTTGGCACTGGTGCCACCTTGCGTCTGGGAGGCATCCTGCGAGAGGCGAATCTCCAGGTGGCATCCGGCTATTAAAGGCAGCATTAACCTAAACCATTTTACAGGCTTTTTCCCTGGGAAACAAAACTCACAAGCCACTGTTCTGGGTGTCAGTTTTCAGGACCCACTTGGCACTCTTAAACCAGACCAATTTAGCGCTGGTGTTGCTTAGCGTCTGGGAAACATCTGGCGTGATGCGGAATTCCAGGAGGCACCCCGAAATTTAAGGCCGCAGGACCCTGAACCATTGTACAGGCTTTTTGCCTGGGAAACAAAACTCACAAGCCACTGTTCTGGGTGTCAGTTTTCAGGACCCACTTGGCACTCTTAAACCAGACCAAGTTGGCACTGGTGCCACCTTGCGTCTGGGAGGCATCCTGCGAGAGGCGGATCTCCAGTAGGCACCCGGCAATTTAAGACCTCAGGCCCCTGAACCATTGTACAGGCTTTTTCCCTGGGAAACAAAACTCACAAGCCACTGTTCTGGGTGTCAGTTTTCAGGACCCACTTGACACTCTCAAAGCAGACCAAGTTTGCACTGGTGCCACCTTGCGTCTGGGAGGCATCCTGCGAGAGGCGAATCTCCAGGTGGCACCCGGCTATTAAAGGCGGCATTAACCTAAACCATTTTACAGGCTTTTTCCCTGGGAAAGAAAACTCACAAGCTACTGTTCTGGGTGTCAGTTTTCAGGACCCACTTGACACTCTCCAAGCAGACCAAGTTGGCACTGGTGCCACCATGCGTCTGGGAGGCATCCTGCGAGATGTGCAATTCCAGGAGGCACCCGGCAATTTAAGCCGCAGGACTCTGAACCACTGTACAGGCTTTTTCCCTGAGAAACAAAACTCACAAGCCACTGTTCTGGGTGTCAGTTTTCAGGACCCACTTGGCACTCTCAAACCAGACCAAGTTGGCACTGGTGCCACCTTGCGTCTGGGAGGCATCCTGCGAGAGGCCAAATTCCAGGAGGCACCGGGCAATTTAAGGCCGCAGGCCCCTGAACCATTGTACAGGCTTTTTCCCTGGGAAACAAAACTCACAAGCCACTGTTTTGGGTGTCAGTTTTCAGGACCCACTTGACACTCTCAAAGCAGACCAAGTTTGCACTGGTGCCACCTTGCGTCTGGGAGGCATCCTGCGAGAGGCGGAATTCCAGGAGGCACCTGGCAATTTAAGGCCGCAGGACCCAAAACCATTCTACAGGCTTTTTCCCTGGGAAAAAAAATTCAGAAGCCTCTGTTCTGGGTGTCAGTTTTCAGGACCCACTTGGCACTCTCAAACCAGACCAAGTTGGCACTGGTGCCACCTTACGTCTGGGAGGCATCCTGCAAGACGCTGAATTCCAGGAGGCACCTGGCAATTTAAGTCTGCAGGACCCAAAACCATTCTACAGGCTTTCTCCCTGGGAAACAAAACTCACAAGCCACTGTTCTGGGTGTCAGTTTCCAGGACCCACTTGGCACTCTTAAACCAGACCAAGTTGGCACTGTTGTCTCTTAGCGTCTGGGAAACATCTGGTGAGATGCGGAATTCCAGGAGTCACCCGGCAATGTAAGGCCGCAGGACCCAAAACCATTCTACAGGCTTTTTCCCTGGGAAACAAAACTCACAAGCCACTGTTATGGGTGTCAGTTTTCAGGACCCACTTGGCACTCTCAAACCAGACCAAGTTGGCACTGGTGCCACCTTGCGTCTGGGAGGCATCCTGCGAGACGCTGAATTCCAGGAGGCACCTGGCAATTTAAGGCTGCAGGACCCAAAACCATTCTACAGGCTTTCTCCCTGGGAAACAAAACTCACAAGCCACTGTTCTGGGTGTCAGTTTCCAGGACCCACTTGGCACTCTTAAACCAGACCAAGTTGGCACTGTTGTCTCTTAGCGTCTGGGAAACATCTGGTGAGATGCGGAATTCCAGGAGTCACCCGGCAATGTAAGGCCGCAGGACCCTGAACCATTTTACAGGCTTTTTCCCTGGGAAACAAAACTCACAAGCCACTGTTCTGGGTGTCAGTTTGCAGGACACACTTGGCACTCTCAAACCAGACCAAGTTAGAAATCGTGTCATTTTGCGTCTGGGAGGCTCCCTGCGAGAGGCCGAATTCCAGGAGGCACCCGGCAATTTAAGGCCTCAGGCCCCGGAACCATTGTACAGGCTTTTTCCCTGGGAAACAAAACTCACAAGCCACTGTTCTGGGTGTCAGTTTGCAGGACACACTTGACACTCTCAAAGCACACCAAGTTGGCACTGGTGCCACCTTGCGTCTGAGAGGCATCCTGCGAGAGGCGGATCTCCAGGTGGCACCCGGCTATTAAAGGCGGCATTACCTAAACCATTGTACAGGCTTTTTCCCTGGGAAACAAAACTCACAAGCCACTGTTCTGGGTGTCAGTTTTCAGGACCCACTTGGCACTCTTAAACCAGACCAAGTTGGCACTGGTGCCACCTTGCGTCTGGGAGGCATCCTGCGAGAGGCGGAATTCCAGGAGGCAGCCGGCGATTTAAGGCCTCAGGCCCCTGAACCATTGTACAGGCTTTTTCCCTGGGAAACAAAACTCACAAGCCACTGTTCTGGGTGTCAGTTTTCAGGACCCACTTGACACTCTAAAACCAGACCAAGTTGGCACTGGTGCCACCTTGCGTCTGGGAGGCATCCTGCGAGAGGCGAATCTCCAGGTGGCATCCGGCTATTAAAGGCAGCATTAACCTAAACCATTTTACAGGCTTTTTCCCTGGGAAACAAAACTCACAAGCCACTGTTCTGGGTGTCAGTTTTCAGGACCCACTTGGCACTCTTAAACCAGACCAATTTAGCGCTGGTGTTGCTTAGCGTCTGGGAAACATCTGGCGTGATGCGGAATTCCAGGAGGCACCCCGAAATTTAAGGCCGCAGGACCCTGAACCATTGTACAGGCTTTTTGCCTGGGAAACAAAACTCACAAGCCACTGTTCTGGGTGTCAGTTTGCAGGACACACTTGGCACTCTTAAACCAGACCAAGTTGGCACTGGTGCCACCATGCGTCTGGGAGGCATCCTGCGAGAGGCGGATCTCCAGTAGGCACCCGGCAATTTAAGACCTCAGGCCCCTGAACCATTGTACAGGCTTTTTCCCTGGGAAACAAAACTCACAAGCCACTGTTCTGGGTGTCAGTTTTCAGGACCCACTTGACACTCTCAAAGCAGACCAAGTTTGCACTGGTGCCACCTTGCGTCTGGGAGGCATCCTGCGAGAGGCGAATCTCCAGGTGGCACCCGGCTATTAAAGGCGGCATTAACCTAAACCATTTTACAGGCTTTTTCCCTGGGAAAGAAAACTCACAAGCTACTGTTCTGGGTGTCAGTTTTCAGGACCCACTTGACACTCTCCAAGCAGACCAAGTTGGCACTGGTGCCACCATGCGTCTGGGAGGCATCCTGCGAGATGTGCAATTCCAGGAGGCACCCGGCAATTTAAGGCCGCAGGACTCTGAACCACTGTACAGGCTTTTTCCCTGGGAAACAAAACTCACAAGCCACTGTTCTGGGTGTCAGTTTTCAGGACCCACTTGGCACTCTTAAACCAGACCAAGTTGGAACTGGTGCCACCTTGTGTCTGGGAGGCATCCTGCGAGAGTCCGAATTCCAGGAGGCACCCGGCAATTTAAGGCCTCAGGCCCCTGAACCATTGTACAGGCTTTTTCCCTGGGAAACAAAACTCACAAGCCACTGTTATGGGTGTCAGTTTTCAGGACCCACTTGGCACTCTTAAACCAGACCAAGTTGGAACTGGTGCCACCTTGCGTCTGGGAGGCATCCTGCGAGAGGCGGAATTCCAGGAGGCACCTGGCAATTTAAGGCCGCAGGACCCAAAACCATTCTACAGGCTTTTTCCCTGGGAAAAAAAATTCAGAAGCCTCTGTTCTGGGTGTCAGTTTTCAGGACCCACTTGGCACTCTTAAACCAGACCAAGTTGGCACTGTTGTCTCTTAGCGTCTGGGAAACATCTGGTGAGATGCGGAATTCCAGGAGTCACCCGGCAATGTAAGGCCGCAGAACCCTGAACCATTTTACAGGCTTTTTCCCTGGGAAACAAAACTCACAAGCCACTGTTCTGGGTGTCAGTTTGCAGGACACACTTGGCACTCTCAAACCAGACCAAGTTGGAAATGGTGTCATTTTGCGTCTGGGAGGCTCCCTGCGAGAGGCGCAATTCCAGGAGGCACCCGGCAATTTAAGGCCTCAGGCCCCGGAACCATTGTACAGGCTTTTTCCCTGGGAAACAAAACTCACAAGCCACTGTTCTGGGTGTCAGTTTGCAGGACACACTTGACACTCTCAAAGCACACCAAGTTGGCACTGGTGCCACCTTGCGTCTGAGAGGCATCCTGCGAGAGGCGGATCTCCAGGTGGCACCCGGCTATTAAAGGCGGCATTACCTAAACCATTGTACAGGCTTTTTCCCTGGGAAACAAAACTCACAAGCCACTGTTCTGGGTGTCTGTTTTCAGGACCCACTTGGCACTCTTAAACCAGACCAAGTTGGCACTGGTGCCACCTTGCGTCTGGGAGGCATCCTGCGAGAGGCGGAATTCCAGGAGGCAGCCGGCAATTTAAGGCCTCAGGCCCCTGAACCATTGTACAGGCTTTTTCCCTGGGAAACAAAACTCACAAGCCACTGTTCTGGGTGTCAGTTTTCAGGACCCACTTGGCACTCTCAAACCAGACCAAGTTGGCACTGGTGCCACCTTGCGTCTGGGAGGCATCCTGCGAGAGGCCGAATTCCAGGAGGCACCCGGCAATTTAAGGCCGCAGGACCCAAAACCATTGTACAGGCTTTTTCCCTGGGAAACAAAACTCACAAGCCACTGTTCTGGGTGTCAGTTTTCAGGACCCACTTGGCACTCTCAAACCAGACCAAGTTGGCACTGGTGCCACCTTGCGTCTGGGAGGCATCCTGCAAGACGCCGAATTCCAGGAGGCACCTGGCAATTTAAGGCCGCAGGACCCAAAACCATTCTACAGGCTTTCTCCCTGGGAAACAAAACTCACAAGCCACTGTTCTGGGTGTCAGTTTCCAGGACCCACTTGGCACTCTTAAACCAGACCAAGTTGGCACTGTTGTCTCTTAGCGTCTGGGAAACATCTGGTGAGATGCGGAATTCCAGGAGTCACCCGGCAATGTAAGGCCGCAGGACCCTGAACCATTTTACAGGCTTTTTCCCTGGGAAACAAAACTCACAAGCCACTGTTCTGGGTGTCAGTTTGAAGGACCCACTTGGCACTCTCAAACCAGACCAAGTTGGAAATGGTGCCACCTTGCGTCTGAGAGGCATCCTGCGAGAGGCGGATCTCCAGGTGGCACCCGGCTATTAAAGGCGGCATTACCTAAACCATTGTACAGGCTTTTTCCCTGGGAAACAAAACTCACAAGCCACTGTTATGGGTGTCAGTTTTCAGGACCCACTTGGCACTCTTAAACCAGACCAAGTTGGCACTGGTGCCACCTTGCGTCTGGGAGGCATCCTGCGAGAGGCGGAATTCCAGGAGGCACCCGGCAATTTAAGGCCTCAGGCCCCTGAACCATTGTACAGGCTTTTTCCCTGGGAAACAAAACTCACAAGCCACTGTTCTGGGTGTCAGTTTTCAGGACCCACTTGGCACTCTTAAACCAGACCAAGTTGGAACTGGTGCCACCTTGCGTCTGGGAGGCATCCTGCGAGTGGTCGAATTCCAGGAGGCACCCAGCAATTTAAGGCCTCAGGCCCCTGAACCATTGTACAGGCTTTTTCCTGGGAAACAAAACTCACAAGCCACTGTTCTGGGTGTCAGTTTTCAGGACCCACTTGACACTCTCAAACCAGACCAAGTTGGCACTGGTGCCACCTTGCGTCTGGGAGGCATCCTGCGAGAGGCGAATCTCCAGGTGGCATCCGGCTATTAAAGGCGGCATTAACCTAAACCATTTTACAGGATTTTTCCCTGGGAAACAAAACTCACAAGCCACTGTTCTGGGTGTCAGTTTTCAGGACACACTTGGCACTCTTAAACCAGACCAATTTAGCGCTGGTGTTGCTTAGCATCTGGGAAACATCTGGCGTGATGCGGAATTCCAAGAGTCACCCGGCAATTTAAGGCCGCAGGACCCTGAACCATTTTACAGGCTTTTTCCCTGGGAAACAAAACTCACAAGCCACTGTTCTGGGTGTCAGTTTGCAGGACACACTTGGCACTCTCAAACCAGACCAAGTTGGAAATGGTGTCATTTTGCGTCTGGGAGGCTCCCTGCGAGAGTCCGAATTCCAGGAGGCACCCGGCAATTTAAGGCCTCAGGCCCCGGAACCATTGTACAGGCTTTTTCCCTGGGAAACAAAACTCACAAGCCACTGTTCTGGGTGTCAGTTTTCAGGACCCACTTGACACTCTAAAACCAGACCAAGTTGGCACTGGTGCCACCTTGCGTCTGGGAGGCATCCTGCGAGAGGCGAATCTCCAGGTGGCATCCGGCTATTAAAGGCAGCATTAACCTAAACCATTTTACAGGCTTTTTCCCTGGGAAACAAAACTCACAAGCCACTGTTCTGGGTGTCAGTTTTCAGGACCCACTTGGCACTCTTAAACCAGACCAATTTAGCGCTGGTGTTGCTTAGCGTCTGGGAAACATCTGGCGTGATGCGGAATTCCAGGAGGCACCCCGAAATTTAAGGCCGCAGGACCCTGAACCATTGTACAGGCTTTTTGCCTGGGAAACAAAACTCACAAGCCACTGTTCTGGGTGTCAGTATTCAGGACCCACTTGGCACTCTTAAACCAGACCAAGTTGGCACTGGTGCCACCTTGCGTCTGGGAGGCATCCTGCGAGAGGCGGATCTCCAGTAGGCACCCGGCAATTTAAGACCTCAGGCCCCTGAACCATTGTACAGGCTTTTTCCCTGGGAAACAAAACTCACAAGCCACTGTTCTGGGTGTCAGTTTTCAGGACCCACTTGACACTCTCAAAGCAGACCAAGTTTGCACTGGTGCCACCTTGCGTCTGGGAGGCATCCTGCGAGAGGCGAATCTCCAGGTGGCACCCGGCTATTAAAGGCGGCATTAACCTAAACCATTTTACAGGCTTTTTCCCTGGGAAAGAAAACTCACAAGCTACTGTTCTGGGTGTCAGTTTTCAGGACCCACTTGACACTCTCCAAGCAGACCAAGTTGGCACTGGTGCCACCATGCGTCTGGGAGGCATCCTGCGAGATGTGCAATTCCAGGAGGCACCCGGCAATTTAAGCCGCAGGACTCTGAACCACTGTACAGGCTTTTTCCCTGGGAAACAAAACTCACAAGCCACTGTTCTGGGTGTCAGTTTTCAGGACCCACTTGGCACTCTTAAACCAGACCAAGTTGGAACTGGTGCCACCTTGTGTCTGGGAGGCATCCTGCGAGAGTCCGAATTCCAGGAGGCACCCGGCAATTTAAGGCCTCAGGCCCCTGAACCATTGTACAGGCTTTTTCCCTGGGAAACAAAACTCACAAGCCACTGTTATGGGTGTCAGTTTTCAGGACCCACTTGGCACTCTTAAACCAGACCAAGTTGGAACTGGTGCCACCTTGCGTCTGGGAGGCATCCTGCGAGAGGCGGAATTCCAGGAGGCACCTGGCAATTTAAGGCCGCAGGACCCAAAACCATTCTACAGGCTTTTTCCCTGGGAAAAAAAATTCAGAAGCCTCTGTTCTGGGTGTCAGTTTTCAGGACCCACTTGGCACTCTTAAACCAGACCAAGTTGGCACTGTTGTCTCTTAGCGTCTGGGAAACATCTGGTGAGATGCGGAATTCCAGGAGTCACCCGGCAATGTAAGGCCGCAGAACCCTGAACCATTTTACAGGCTTTTTCCCTGGGAAACAAAACTCACAAGCCACTGTTCTGGGTGTCAGTTTGCAGGACACACTTGGCACTCTCAAACCAGACCAAGTTGGAAATGGTGTCATTTTGCGTCTGGGAGGCTCCCTGCGAGAGGCGCAATTCCAGGAGGCACCCGGCAATTTAAGGCCTCAGGCCCCGGAACCATTGTACAGGCTTTTTCCCTGGGAAACAAAACTCACAAGCCACTGTTCTGGGTGTCAGTTTGCAGGACACACTTGACACTCTCAAAGCACACCAAGTTGGCACTGGTGCCACCTTGCGTCTGAGAGGCATCCTGCGAGAGGCGGATCTCCAGGTGGCACCCGGCTATTAAAGGCGGCATTACCTAAACCATTGTACAGGCTTTTTCCCTGGGAAACAAAACTCACAAGCCACTGTTCTGGGTGTCTGTTTTCAGGACCCACTTGGCACTCTTAAACCAGACCAAGTTGGCACTGGTGCCACCTTGCGTCTGGGAGGCATCCTGCGAGAGGCGGAATTCCAGGAGGCAGCCGGCAATTTAAGGCCTCAGGCCCCTGAACCATTGTACAGGCTTTTTCCCTGGGAAACAAAACTCACAAGCCACTGTTCTGGGTGTCAGTTTTCAGGACCCACTTGGCACTCTCAAACCAGACCAAGTTGGCACTGGTGCCACCTTGCGTCTGGGAGGCATCCTGCGAGAGGCCGAATTCCAGGAGGCACCCGGCAATTTAAGGCCGCAGGACCCAAAACCATTGTACAGGCTTTTTCCCTGGGAAACAAAACTCACAAGCCACTGTTCTGGGTGTCAGTTTTCAGGACCCACTTGGCACTCTCAAACCAGACCAAGTTGGCACTGGTGCCACCTTGCGTCTGGGAGGCATCCTGCAAGACGCCGAATTCCAGGAGGCACCTGGCAATTTAAGGCCGCAGGACCCAAAACCATTCTACAGGCTTTCTCCCTGGGAAACAAAACTCACAAGCCACTGTTCTGGGTGTCAGTTTCCAGGACCCACTTGGCACTCTTAAACCAGACCAAGTTGGCACTGTTGTCTCTTAGCGTCTGGGAAACATCTGGTGAGATGCGGAATTCCAGGAGTCACCCGGCAATGTAAGGCCGCAGGACCCTGAACCATTTTACAGGCTTTTTCCCTGGGAAACAAAACTCACAAGCCACTGTTCTGGGTGTCAGTTTGAAGGACCCACTTGGCACTCTCAAACCAGACCAAGTTGGAAATGGTGCCACCTTGCGTCTGAGAGGCATCCTGCGAGAGGCGGATCTCCAGGTGGCACCCGGCTATTAAAGGCGGCATTACCTAAACCATTGTACAGGCTTTTTCCCTGGGAAACAAAACTCACAAGCCACTGTTATGGGTGTCAGTTTTCAGGACCCACTTGGCACTCTTAAACCAGACCAAGTTGGCACTGGTGCCACCTTGCGTCTGGGAGGCATCCTGCGAGAGGCGGAATTCCAGGAGGCACCCGGCAATTTAAGGCCTCAGGCCCCTGAACCATTGTACAGGCTTTTTCCCTGGGAAACAAAACTCACAAGCCACTGTTCTGGGTGTCAGTTTTCAGGACCCACTTGGCACTCTTAAACCAGACCAAGTTGGAACTGGTGCCACCTTGCGTCTGGGAGGCATCCTGCGAGTGGTCGAATTCCAGGAGGCACCCAGCAATTTAAGGCCTCAGGCCCCTGAACCATTGTACAGGCTTTTTCCTGGGAAACAAAACTCACAAGCCACTGTTCTGGGTGTCAGTTTTCAGGACCCACTTGACACTCTCAAACCAGACCAAGTTGGCACTGGTGCCACCTTGCGTCTGGGAGGCATCCTGCGAGAGGCGAATCTCCAGGTGGCATCCGGCTATTAAAGGCGGCATTAACCTAAACCATTTTACAGGATTTTTCCCTGGGAAACAAAACTCACAAGCCACTGTTCTGGGTGTCAGTTTTCAGGACACACTTGGCACTCTTAAACCAGACCAATTTAGCGCTGGTGTTGCTTAGCATCTGGGAAACATCTGGCGTGATGCGGAATTCCAGGAGTCACCCGGCAATTTAAGGCCGCAGGACCCTGAACCATTTTACAGGCTTTTTCCCTGGGAAACAAAACTCACAAGCCACTGTTCTGGGTGTCAGTTTGCAGGACACACTTGGCACTCTCAAACCAGACCAAGTTGGAAATGGTGTCATTTTGCGTCTGGGAGGCTCCCTGCGAGAGTCCGAATTCCAGGAGGCACCCGGCAATTTAAGGCCTCAGGCCCCGGAACCATTGTACAGGCTTTTTCCCTGGGAAACAAAACTCACAAGCCACTGTTCTGGGTGTCAGTTTTCAGGACCCACTTGACACTCTAAAACCAGACCAAGTTGGCACTGGTGCCACCTTGCGTCTGGGAGGCATCCTGCGAGAGGCGAATCTCCAGGTGGCATCCGGCTATTAAAGGCAGCATTAACCTAAACCATTTTACAGGCTTTTTCCCTGGGAAACAAAACTCACAAGCCACTGTTCTGGGTGTCAGTTTTCAGGACCCACTTGGCACTCTTAAACCAGACCAATTTAGCGCTGGTGTTGCTTAGCGTCTGGGAAACATCTGGCGTGATGCGGAATTCCAGGAGGCACCCCGAAATTTAAGGCCGCAGGACCCTGAACCATTGTACAGGCTTTTTGCCTGGGAAACAAAACTCACAAGCCACTGTTCTGGGTGTCAGTTTTCAGGACCCACTTGGCACTCTTAAACCAGACCAAGTTGGCACTGGTGCCACCTTGCGTCTGGGAGGCATCCTGCGAGAGGCGGATCTCCAGTAGGCACCCGGCAATTTAAGACCTCAGGCCCCTGAACCATTGTACAGGCTTTTTCCCTGGGAAACAAAACTCACAAGCCACTGTTCTGGGTGTCAGTTTTCAGGACCCACTTGACACTCTCAAAGCAGACCAAGTTTGCACTGGTGCCACCTTGCGTCTGGGAGGCATCCTGCGAGAGGCGAATCTCCAGGTGGCACCCGGCTATTAAAGGCGGCATTAACCTAAACCATTTTACAGGCTTTTTCCCTGGGAAAGAAAACTCACAAGCTACTGTTCTGGGTGTCAGTTTTCAGGACCCACTTGACACTCTCCAAGCAGACCAAGTTGGCACTGGTGCCACCATGCGTCTGGGAGGCATCCTGCGAGATGTGCAATTCCAGGAGGCACCCGGCAATTTAAGGCCGCAGGACTCTGAACCACTGTACAGGCTTTTTCCCTGGGAAACAAAACTCACAAGCCACTGTTCTGGGTGTCAGTTTTCAGGACCCACTTGGCACTCTTAAACCAGACCAAGTTGGAACTGGTGCCACCTTGTGTCTGGGAGGCATCCTGCGAGAGTCCGAATTCCAGGAGGCACCCGGCAATTTAAGGCCTCAGGCCCCTGAACCATTGTACAGGCTTTTTCCCTGGGAAACAAAACTCACAAGCCACTGTTATGGGTGTCAGTTTTCAGGACCCACTTGGCACTCTTAAACCAGACCAAGTTGGAACTGGTGCCACCTTGCGTCTGGGAGGCATCCTGCGAGAGGCGGAATTCCAGGAGGCACCTGGCAATTTAAGGCCGCAGGACCCAAAACCATTCTACAGGCTTTTTCCCTGGGAAAAAAAATTCAGAAGCCTCTGTTCTGGGTGTCAGTTTTCAGGACCCACTTGGCACTCTTAAACCAGACCAAGTTGGCACTGTTGTCTCTTAGTGTCTGGGAAACATCTGGTGAGATGCGGAATTCCAGGAGTCACCCGGCAATGTAAGGCCGCAGAACCCTGAACCATTTTACAGGCTTTTTCCCTGGGAAACAAAACTCACAAGCCACTGTTCTGGGTGTCAGTTTGCAGGACACACTTGGCACTCTCAAACCAGACCAAGTTGGAAATGGTGTCATTTTGCGTCTGGGAGGCTCCCTGCGAGAGGCCGAATTCCAGGAGGCACCCGGCAATTTAAGGCCTCAGGCCCCGGAACCATTGTACAGGCTTTTTCCCTGGGAAACAAAACTCACAAGCCACTGTTCTGGGTGTCAGTTTGCAGGACACACTTGACACTCTCAAAGCACACCAAGTTGGCACTGGTGCCACCTTGCGTCTGAGAGGCATCCTGCGAGAGGCGGATCTCCAGGTGGCACCCGGCTATTAAAGGCGGCATTACCTAAACCATTGTACAGGCTTTTTCCCTGGGAAACAAAACTCACAAGCCACTGTTATGGGTGTCAGTTTTCAGGACCCACTTGGCACTCTCAAAGCAGACCAAGTTGGCACTGGTGCCACCTTGCGTCTGGGAGGCATCCTGCGAGAGGCGGAATTCCAGGAGGCACCCGGCAATTTAAGGCCTCAGGCCCCTGAACCATTGTACAGGCTTTTTCCCTGGGAAACAAAACTCACAAGCCACTGTTCTGGGTGTCAGTTTGCAGGACCCACTTGGCACTCTCAAACCAGACCAAGTTGGCACTGGTGCCACCTTGCGTCTGGGAGGCATCCTGCGAGAGGCCGAATTCCAGGAGGCACCCGGCAATTTAAGGCCGCAGGACCCAAAACCATTGTACAGGCTTTTTCCCTGGGAAACAAAACTCACAAGCCACTGTTCTGGGTGTCAGTTTTCAGGACCCACTTGGCACTCTCAAACCAGACCAAGTTGGCACTGGTGCCACCTTGCGTCTGGGAGGCATCCTGCAAGACGCCGAATTCCAGGAGGCACCTGGCAATTTAAGGCCGCAAGACCCAGAACCATTCTACAGGCTTTCTCCCTGGGAAACAAAACTCACAAGCCACTGTTCTGGGTGTCAGTTTCCAGGACCCACTTGGCACTCTTAAACCAGACCAAGTTGGCACTGTTGTCTCTTAGCGTCTGGGAAACATCTGGTGAGATGCGGAATTCCAGGAGTCACCCGGCAATTTAAGGCCGCAGGACCCTGAACCATTTTACAGGCTTTTTCCCTGGGAAACAAAACTCACAAGCCACTGTTCTGGGTGTCAGTTTGAAGGACACACTTGGCACTCTCAAACCAGACCAAGTTGGAAATGGTGTCATTTTGCGTCTGGGAGGCTCCCTGCGAGAGTCCGAATTCCAGGAGGCACCCGGCAATTTAAGGCCTCTGGCCCCGGAACCATTGTACAGGCTTTTTCCCTGGGAAACAAAACTCACAAGCCACTGTTCTGGGTGTCCGTTTGCAGGACACACTTGGCACTCTCAAACCAGACCAAGTTGGAAATGGTTCCACCTTTCGTCTGGGAGGCATCCTGCGAGTGGTCGAATTCCAGGAGGCACCCAGCAATTTAAGGCCTCAGGCCCCTGAACCATTGTACAGGCTTTTTCCCTGGGAAACAAAACTCACAAGCCACTGTTCTGGGTGTCAGTTTTCAGGACCCACTTGACACTCTCAAACCAGACCAAGTTGGCACTGGTGCCACCTTGCGTCTGGGAGGCATCCTGCGAGAGGCGAATCTCCAGGTGGCATCCGGCTATTAAAGGCGGCATTAACCTAAACCATTTTACAGGCTTTTTCCCTGGGAAACAAAACTCACAAGCCACTGTTCTGGGTTTCAGTTTTCAGGACACACTTGGCACTATTAAACCAGACCAATTTAGCGCTGGTGTTGCTTAGCATCTGGGAAACATCTGGCGTGATGCGGAATTCCAGGAGTCACCCGGCAATTTAAGGCCGCAGGACCCTGAACCATTTTACAGGCTTTTTCCCTGGGAAACAAAACTCACAAGCCACTGTTCTGGGTGTCAGTTTGCAGGACACACTTGGCACTCTCAAACCAGACCAAGTTGGAAATGGTGTCATTTTGCGTCTGGGAGGCTCCCTGCGAGAGTCCGAATTCCAGGAGGCACCCGGCAATTTAAGGCCTCAGGCCCCGGAACCATTGTACAGGCTTTTTCCCTGGGAAACAAAACTCACAAGCCACTGTTATGGGTGTCAGTTTTCAGGACCCACTTGGCACTCTTAAACCAGACCAAGTTGGAACTGGTGCCACCTTGCGTCTGGGAGGCATCCTGCGAGAGGCGGAATTCCAGGAGGCACCTGGCAATTTAAGGCCGCAGGACCCAAAACCATTCTACAGGCTTTTTCCCTGGGAAAAAAAATTCAGAAGCCTCTGTTCTGGGTGTCAGTTTTCAGGACCCACTTGGCACTCTTAAACCAGACCAAGTTGGCACTGTTGTCTCTTAGCGTCTGGGAAACATCTGGTGAGATGCGGAATTCCAGGAGTCACCCGGCAATGTAAGGCCGCAGAACCCTGAACCATTTTACAGGCTTTTTCCCTGGGAAACAAAACTCACAAGCCACTGTTCTGGGTGTCAGTTTGCAGGACACACTTGGCACTCTCAAACCAGACCAAGTTGGAAATGGTGTCATTTTGCGTCTGGGAGGCTCCCTGCGAGAGGCGCAATTCCAGGAGGCACCCGGCAATTTAAGGCCTCAGGCCCCGGAACCATTGTACAGGCTTTTTCCCTGGGAAACAAAACTCACAAGCCACTGTTCTGGGTGTCAGTTTGCAGGACACACTTGACATTCTCAAAGCACACCAAGTTGGCACTGGTGCCACCTTGCGTCTGAGAGGCATCCTGCGAGAGGCGGATCTCCAGGTGGCACCCGGCTATTAAAGGCGGCATTACCTAAACCATTGTACAGGCTTTTTCCCTGGGAAACAAAACTCACAAGCCACTGTTCTGGGTGTCTGTTTTCAGGACCCACTTGGCACTCTTAAACCAGACCAAGTTGGCACTGGTGCCACCTTGCGTCTGGGAGGCATCCTGCGAGAGGCGGAATTCCAGGAGGCACCCGGCAATTTAAGGCCTCAGGCCCCTGAACCATTGTACAGGCTTTTTCCCTGGGAAACAAAACTCACAAGCCACTGTTCTGGGTGTCAGTTTGCAGGACCCACTTGGCACTCTCAAACCAGACCAAGTTGGCACTGGTGCCACCTTGCGTCTGGGAGGCATCCTGCGAGAGGCCGAATTCCAGGAGGCACCCGGCAATTTAAGGCCGCAGGACCCAAAACCATTGTACAGGCTTTTTCCCTGGGAAACAAAACTCACAAGCCACTGTTCTGGGTGTCAGTTTTCAGGACCCACTTGGCACTCTCAAACCAGACCAAGTTGGCACTGGTGCCACCTTGCGTCTGGGAGGCATCCTGCAAGACGCCGAATTCCAGGAGGCACCTGGCAATTTAAGGCCGCAGGACCCAAAACCATTCTACAGGCTTTCTCCCTGGGAAACAAAACTCACAAGCCACTGTTCTGGGTGTCAGTTTCCAGGACCCACTTGGCACTCTTAAACCAGACCAAGTTGGCACTGTTGTCTCTTAGCGTCTGGGAAACATCTGGTGAGATGCGGAATTCCAGGAGTCACCCGGCAATGTAAGGCCGCAGGACCCTGAACCATTTTACAGGCTTTTTCCCTGGGAAACAAAACTCACAAGCCACTGTTCTGGGTGTCAGTTTGAAGGACCCACTTGGCACTCTCAAACCAGACCAAGTTGGAAATGGTGCCACCTTGCGTCTGAGAGGCATCCTGCGAGAGGCGGATCTCCAGGTGGCACCCGGCTATTAAAGGCGGCATTACCTAAACCATTGTACAGGCTTTTTCCCTGGGAAACAAAACTCACAAGCCACTGTTATGGGTGTCAGTTTTCAGGACCCACTTGGCACTCTTAAACCAGACCAAGTTGGCACTGGTGCCACCTTGCGTCTGGGAGGCATCCTGCGAGAGGCGGAATTCCAGGAGGCACCCGGCAATTTAAGGCCTCAGGCCCCTGAACCATTGTACAGGCTTTTTCCCTGGGAAACAAAACTCACAAGCCACTGTTCTGGGTGTCAGTTTTCAGGACCCACTTGGCACTCTTAAACCAGACCAAGTTGGAACTGGTGCCACCTTGCGTCTGGGAGGCATCCTGCGAGTGGTCGAATTCCAGGAGGCACCCAGCAATTTAAGGCCTCAGGCCCCTGAACCATTGTACAGGCTTTTTCCTGGGAAACAAAACTCACAAGCCACTGTTCTGGGTGTCAGTTTTCAGGACCCACTTGACACTCTCAAACCAGACCAAGTTGGCACTGGTGCCACCTTGCGTCTGGGAGGCATCCTGCGAGAGGCGAATCTCCAGGTGGCATCCGGCTATTAAAGGCGGCATTAACCTAAACCATTTTACAGGATTTTTCCCTGGGAAACAAAACTCACAAGCCACTGTTCTGGGTGTCAGTTTTCAGGACACACTTGGCACTCTTAAACCAGACCAATTTAGCGCTGGTGTTGCTTAGCATCTGGGAAACATCTGGCGTGATGCGGAATTCCAGGAGTCACCCGGCAATTTAAGGCCGCAGGACCCTGAACCATTTTACAGGCTTTTTCCCTGGGAAACAAAACTCACAAGCCACTGTTCTGGGTGTCAGTTTGCAGGACACACTTGG
Organism: Fringilla coelebs; assembly: GCF_963513975.1. NCBI lineage: Eukaryota > Metazoa > Chordata > Aves > Passeriformes > Fringillidae > Fringilla > Fringilla coelebs. The sequence continues at coordinate 2,240,104 of NC_140048.1, forward strand.
CACTCTCAAACCAGACCAAGTTGGAAATGGTGTCATTTTGCGTCTGGGAGGCTCCCTGCGAGAGTCCGAATTCCAGGAGGCACCCGGCAATTTAAGGCCTCAGGCCCCGGAACCATTGTACAGGCTTTTTCCCTGGGAAACAAAACTCACAAGCCACTGTTCTGGGTGTCAGTTTTCAGGACCCACTTGACACTCTAAAACCAGACCAAGTTGGCACTGGTGCCACCTTGCGTCTGGGAGGCATCCTGCGAGAGGCGAATCTCCAGGTGGCATCCGGCTATTAAAGGCAGCATTAACCTAAACCATTTTACAGGCTTTTTCCCTGGGAAACAAAACTCACAAGCCACTGTTCTGGGTGTCAGTTTTCAGGACCCACTTGGCACTCTTAAACCAGACCAATTTAGCGCTGGTGTTGCTTAGCGTCTGGGAAACATCTGGCGTGATGCGGAATTCCAGGAGGCACCCCGAAATTTAAGGCCGCAGGACCCTGAACCATTGTACAGGCTTTTTGCCTGGGAAACAAAACTCACAAGCCACTGTTCTGGGTGTCAGTTTTCAGGACCCACTTGGCACTCTTAAACCAGACCAAGTTGGCACTGGTGCCACCTTGCGTCTGGGAGGCATCCTGCGAGAGGCGGATCTCCAGTAGGCACCCGGCAATTTAAGACCTCAGGCCCCTGAACCATTGTACAGGCTTTTTCCCTGGGAAACAAAACTCACAAGCCACTGTTCTGGGTGTCAGTTTTCAGGACCCACTTGACACTCTCAAAGCAGACCAAGTTTGCACTGGTGCCACCTTGCGTCTGGGAGGCATCCTGCGAGAGGCGAATCTCCAGGTGGCACCCGGCTATTAAAGGCGGCATTAACCTAAACCATTTTACAGGCTTTTTCCCTGGGAAAGAAAACTCACAAGCTACTGTTCTGGGTGTCAGTTTTCAGGACCCACTTGACACTCTCCAAGCAGACCAAGTTGGCACTGGTGCCACCATGCGTCTGGGAGGCATCCTGCGAGATGTGCAATTCCAGGAGGCACCCGGCAATTTAAGCCGCAGGACTCTGAACCACTGTACAGGCTTTTTCCCTGGGAAACAAAACTCACAAGCCACTGTTCTGGGTGTCAGTTTTCAGGACCCACTTGGCACTCTTAAACCAGACCAAGTTGGAACTGGTGCCACCTTGTGTCTGGGAGGCATCCTGCGAGAGTCCGAATTCCAGGAGGCACCCGGCAATTTAAGGCCTCAGGCCCCTGAACCATTGTACAGGCTTTTTCCCTGGGAAACAAAACTCACAAGCCACTGTTATGGGTGTCAGATTTCAGGACCCACTTGGCACTCTTAACCCAGACCAAGTTGGAACTGGTGCCACCTTGCGTCTGGGAGGCATCCTGCGAGAGGCGGAATTCCAGGAGGCACCTGGCAATTTAAGGCCGCAGGACCCAAAACCATTCTACAGGCTTTTTCCCTGGGAAAAAAAATTCAGAAGCCTCTGTTCTGGGTGTCAGTTTTCAGGACCCACTTGGCACTCTTAAACCAGACCAAGTTGGCACTGTTGTCTCTTAGTGTCTGGGAAACATCTGGTGAGATGCGGAATTCCAGGAGTCACCCGGCAATGTAAGGCCGCAGAACCCTGAACCATTTTACAGGCTTTTTCCCTGGGAAACAAAACTCACAAGCCACTGTTCTGGGTGTCAGTTTGCAGGACACACTTGGCACTCTCAAACCAGACCAAGTTGGAAATGGTGTCATTTTGCGTCTGGGAGGCTCCCTGCGAGAGGCCGAATTCCAGGAGGCACCCGGCAATTTAAGGCCTCAGGCCCCGGAACCATTGTACAGGCTTTTTCCCTGGGAAACAAAACTCACAAGCCACTGTTCTGGGTGTCAGTTTGCAGGACACACTTGACACTCTCAAAGCACACCAAGTTGGCACTGGTGCCACCTTGCGTCTGAGAGGCATCCTGCGAGAGGCGGATCTCCAGGTGGCACCCGGCTATTAAAGGCGGCATTACCTAAACCATTGTACAGGCTTTTTCCCTGGGAAACAAAACTCACAAGCCACTGTTATGGGTGTCAGTTTTCAGGACCCACTTGGCACTCTCAAAGCAGACCAAGTTGGCACTGGTGCCACCTTGCGTCTGGGAGGCATCCTGCGAGAGGCGGAATTCCAGGAGGCACCCGGCAATTTAAGGCCTCAGGCCCCTGAACCATTGTACAGGCTTTTTCCCTGGGAAACAAAACTCACAAGCCACTGTTCTGGGTGTCAGTTTGCAGGACCCACTTGGCACTCTCAAACCAGACCAAGTTGGCACTGGTGCCACCTTGCGTCTGGGAGGCATCCTGCGAGAGGCCGAATTCCAGGAGGCACCCGGCAATTTAAGGCCGCAGGACCCAAAACCATTGTACAGGCTTTTTCCCTGGGAAACAAAACTCACAAGCCACTGTTCTGGGTGTCAGTTTTCAGGACCCACTTGGCACTCTCAAACCAGACCAAGTTGGCACTGGTGCCACCTTGCGTCTGGGAGGCATCCTGCAAGACGCCGAATTCCAGGAGGCACCTGGCAATTTAAGGCCGCAAGACCCAGAACCATTCTACAGGCTTTCTCCCTGGGAAACAAAACTCACAAGCCACTGTTCTGGGTGTCAGTTTGCAGGACCCACTTGGCACTCTTAAACCAGACCAAGTTGGCACTGTTGTCTCTTAGCGTCTGGGAAACATCTGGTGAGATGCGGAATTCCAGGAGTCACCCGGCAATTTAAGGCCGCAGGACCCTGAACCATTTTACAGGCTTTTTCCCTGGGAAACAAAACTCACAAGCCACTGTTCTGGGTGTCAGTTTGAAGGACACACTTGGCACTCTCAAACCAGACCAAGTTGGAAATGGTGTCATTTTGCGTCTGGGAGGCTCCCTGCGAGAGTCCGAATTCCAGGAGGCACCCGGCAATTTAAGGCCTCTGGCCCCGGAACCATTGTACAGGCTTTTTCCCTGGGAAACAAAACTCACAAGCCACTGTTCTGGGTGTCCGTTTGCAGGACACACTTGGCACTCTCAAACCAGACCAAGTTGGAAATGGTTCCACCTTTCGTCTGGGAGGCATCCTGCGAGTGGTCGAATTCCAGGAGGCACCCAGCAATTTAAGGCCTCAGGCCCCTGAACCATTGTACAGGCTTTTTCCCTGGGAAACAAAACTCACAAGCCACTGTTCTGGGTGTCAGTTTTCAGGACCCACTTGACACTCTCAAACCAGACCAAGTTGGCACTGGTGCCACCTTGCGTCTGGGAGGCATCCTGCGAGAGGCGAATCTCCAGGTGGCATCCGGCTATTAAAGGCGGCATTAACCTAAACCATTTTACAGGCTTTTTCCCTGGGAAACAAAACTCACAAGCCACTGTTCTGGGTTTCAGTTTTCAGGACACACTTGGCACTATTAAACCAGACCAATTTAGCGCTGGTGTTGCTTAGCATCTGGGAAACATCTGGCGTGATGCGGAATTCCAGGAGTCACCCGGCAATTTAAGGCCGCAGGACCCTGAACCATTTTACAGGCTTTTTCCCTGGGAAACAAAACTCACAAGCCACTGTTCTGGGTGTCAGTTTGCAGGACACACTTGGCACTCTCAAACCAGACCAAGTTGGAAATGGTGTCATTTTGCGTCTGGGAGGCTCCCTGCGAGAGTCCGAATTCCAGGAGGCACCCGGCAATTTAAGGCCTCAGGCCCCGGAACCATTGTACAGGCTTTTTCCCTGGGAAACAAAACTCACAAGCCACTGTTCTGGGTGTCAGTTTGCAGGACACACTTGACACTCTCAAAGCAGACCATGTTGGCACTGGTGCCACCTTGCGTCTGGGAGGCATCCTGCGAGAGGCGGAATTCCAGGAGGCAGCCGGCAATTTAAGGCCTCAGGCCCCTGAACCATTGTACAGGCTTTTTCCCTGGGAAACAAAACTCACAAGCCACTGTTCTGGGTGTCAGTTTGCAGGACACACTTGGCACTCTCAAACCAGACCAAGTTGGAAATGGTGTCATTTTGCGTCTGGGAGGCTCCCTGCGAGAGTCCGAATTCCAGGAGGCACCCGGCAATTTAAGGCCTCAGGCCCCGGAACCATTGTACAGGCTTTTTCCCTGGGAAACAAAACTCACAAGCCACTGTTCTGGGTGTCAGTTTGCAGGACACACTTGACACTCTCAAAGCAGACCATGTTGGCACTGGTGCCACCTTGCGTCTGAGAGGCATCCTGCGAGAGGCGGATCTCCAGGTGGCACCCGGCTATTAAAGGCGGCATTACCTAAACCATTGTACAGGCTTTTTCCCTGGGAAACAAAACTCACAAGCCACTGTTCTGGGTGTCAGTTTTCAGGACCCACTTGGCACTCTCAAACCAGACCAAGTTGGCACTGGTGCCACCTTGCGTCTGGGAGGCATCCTGCGAGAGGCGGAATTCCAGGAGGCACCCGGCAATTTAAGGCCTCAGGCCCCTGAACCATTGTACAGGCTTTTTCCCTGGGAAACAAAACTCACAAGCCACTGTTCTGGGTGTCAGTTTGCAGGACCCACTTGGCACTCTCAAACCAGACCAAGTTGGCACTGGTGCCACCTTGCGTCTGGGAGGCATCCTGCGAGAGGCCGAATTCCAGGAGGCACCCGGCAATTTAAGGCCGCAGGACCCAAAACCATTGTACAGGCTTTTTCCCTGGGAAACAAAACTCACAAGCCACTGTTCTGGGTGTCAGTTTTCAGGACCCACTTGGCACTCTCAAACCAGACCAAGTTGGCACTGGTGCCACCTTGCGTCTGGGAGGCATCCTGCAAGACGCCGAATTCCAGGAGGCACCTGGCAATTTAAGGCCGCAAGACCCAGAACCATTCTACAGGCTTTCTCCCTGGGAAACAAAACTCACAAGCCACTGTTCTGGGTGTCAGTTTCCAGGACCCACTTGGCACTCTTAAACCAGACCAAGTTGGCACTGTTGTCTCTTAGCGTCTGGGAAACATCTGGTGAGATGCGGAATTCCAGGAGTCAACCGGCAATTTAAGGCCGCAGGACCCTGAACCATTTTACAGGCTTTTTCCCTGGGAAACAAAACTCACAAGCCACTGTTCTGGGTGTCAGTTTGAAGGACACACTTGGCACTCTCAAACCAGACCAAGTTGGAAATGGTGTCATTTTGCGTCTGGGAGGCTCCCTGCGAGAGTCCGAATTCCAGGAGGCACCCGGCAATTTAAGGCCTCTGGCCCCGGAACCATTGTACAGGCTTTTTCCCTGGGAAACAAAACTCACAAGCCACTGTTCTGGGTGTCCGTTTGCAGGACACACTTGGCACTCTCAAACCAGACCAAGTTGGAAATGGTTCCACCTTTCGTCTGGGAGGCATCCTGCGAGTGGTCGAATTCCAGGAGGCACCCAGCAATTTAAGGCCTCAGGCCCCTGAACCATTGTACAGGCTTTTTCCCTGGGAAACAAAACTCACAAGCCACTGTTCTGGGTGTCAGTTTTCAGGACCCACTTGACACTCTCAAACCAGACCAAGTTGGCACTGGTGCCACCTTGCGTCTGGGAGGCATCCTGCGAGAGGCGAATCTCCAGGTGGCATCCGGCTATTAAAGGCGGCATTAACCTAAACCATTTTACAGGCTTTTTCCCTGGGAAACAAAACTCACAAGCCACTGTTCTGGGTTTCAGTTTTCAGGACACACTTGGCACTATTAAACCAGACCAATTTAGCGCTGGTGTTGCTTAGCATCTGGGAAACATCTGGCGTGATGCGGAATTCCAGGAGTCACCCGGCAATTTAAGGCCCCAGGACCCTGAACCATTTTACAGGCTTTTTCCCTGGGAAACAAAACTCACAAGCCACTGTTCTGGGTGTCAGTTTGCAGGACACACTTGGCACTCTCAAACCAGACCAAGTTGGAAATGGTGTCATTTTGCGTCTGGGAGGCTCCCTGCGAGAGTCCGAATTCCAGGAGGCACCCGGCAATTTAAGGCCTCAGGCCCCGGAACCATTGTACAGGCTTTTTCCCTGGGAAACAAAACTCACAAGCCACTGTTCTGGGTGTCAGTTTGCAGGACACACTTGACACTCTCAAAGCAGACCATGTTGGCACTGGTGCCACCTTGCGTCTGGGAGGCATCCTGCGAGAGGCGGAATTCCAGGAGGCAGCCGGCAATTTAAGGCCTCAGGCCCCTGAACCATTGTACAGGCTTTTTCCCTGGGAAACAAAACTCACAAGCCACTGTTCTGGGTGTCAGTTTGCAGGACACACTTGGCACTCTCAAACCAGACCAAGTTGGAAATGGTGTCATTTTGCGTCTGGGAGGCTCCCTGCGAGAGTCCGAATTCCAGGAGGCACCCGGCAATTTAAGGCCTCAGGCCCCGGAACCATTGTACAGGCTTTTTCCCTGGGAAACAAAACTCACAAGCCACTGTTCTGGGTGTCAGTTTGCAGGACACACTTGACACTCTCAAAGCAGACCATGTTGGCACTGGTGCCACCTTGCGTCTGAGAGGCATCCTGCGAGAGGCGGATCTCCAGGTGGCACCCGGCTATTAAAGGCGGCATTACCTAAACCATTGTACAGGCTTTTTCCCTGGGAAACAAAACTCACAAGCCACTGTTCTGGGTGTCAGTTTTCAGGACCCACTTGGCACTCTCAAACCAGACCAAGTTGGCACTGGTGCCACCTTGCGTCTGGGAGGCATCCTGCGAGAGGCGGAATTCCAGGAGGCACCCGGCAATTTAAGGCCTCAGGCCCCTGAACCATTGTACAGGCTTTTTCCCTGGGAAACAAAACTCACAAGCCACTGTTCTGGGTGTCAGTTTGCAGGACCCACTTGGCACTCTCAAACCAGACCAAGTTGGCACTGGTGCCACCTTGCGTCTGGGAGGCATCCTGCGAGAGGCCGAATTCCAGGAGGCAGCCGGCAATTTAAGGCCGCAGGACCCAAAACCATTGTACAGGCTTTTTCCCTGGGAAACAAAACTCACAAGCCACTGTTCTGGGTGTCAGTTTGCAGGACCCACTTGGCACTCTCAAACCAGACCAAGTTGGCACTGGTGCCACCTTGCGTCTGGGAGGCATCCTGCAAGACGCCGAATTCCAGGAGGCACCTGGCAATTTAAGGCCGCAGGACCCAAAACCATTCTACAGGCTTTCTCCCTGGGAAACAAAACTCACAAGCCACTGTTCTGGGTGTCAGTTTCCAGGACCCACTTGGCACTCTTAAACCAGACCAAGTTGGCACTGTTGTCTCTTAGCGTCTGGGAAACATCTGGTGAGATGCGGAATTCCAGGAGTCACCCGGCAATGTAAGGCCGCAGGACCCTGAACCATTTTACAGGCTTTTTCCCTGGGAAACAAAACTCACAAGCCACTGTTCTGGGTGTCAGTTTGCAGGACACACTTGGCACTCTCAAACCAGACCAAGTTGGAAATGGTGCCATTTTGCGTCTGGGAGGCTCCCTGCGAGAGTCCGAATTCCAGGAGGCACCCGGCAATTTAAGGCCTCTGGCCCCGGAACCATTGTACAGGCTTTTTCCCTGGGAAACAAAACTCACAAGCCACTGTTCTGGGTGTCAGTTTGCAGGACACACTTGGCACTCTCAAACCAGACCAAGTTGGAAATGGTGCCACCTTGCGTCTGAGAGGCATCCTGCGAGAGGCGGATCTCCAGGTGGCACCCGGCTATTAAAGGCGGCATTACCTAAACCATTGTACAGGCTTTTTCCCTGGGAAACAAAACTCACAAGCCACTGTTCTGGGTGTCAGTTTTCAGGACCCACTTGGCACTCTTAAACCAGACCAAGTTGGCACTGGTGCCACCTTGCGTCTGGGAGGCATCCTGCGAGAGGCGGAATTCCAGGAGGCACCCGGCAATTTAAGGCCTCAGGCCCCTGAACCATTGTACAGGCTTTTTCCCTGGGAAACAAAACTCACAAGCCACTGTTCTGGGTGTCAGTTTTCAGGACCCACTTGGCACTCTCAAACCAGACCAAGTTGGCACTGGTGCCACCTTGCGTCTGGGAGGCATCCTGCGAGAGGCCGAATTCCAGGAGGCACCCGGCAATTTAAGGCCTCAGGCCCCTGAAACATTGTACAGGCTTTTTCCTGGGAAACAAAACTCACAAGCCACTGTTCTGGGTGTCAGTTTTCAGGACCCACTTGACACTCTCACACCAGACCAAGTTGGCACTGGTGCCACCTTGCGTCTGGGAGGCATCCTGCGAGAGGCGAATCTCCAGGTGGCATCCGGTTATTAAAGGCGGCATTAACCTCAACCATTTTACAGGCTTTTTCCCTGGGAAACAAAACTCACAAGCCACTGTTCTGGGTGTCAGTTTTCAGGACCCACTTGGCACTCTTAAACCAGACCAATTTAGCGCTGGTGTTGCTTAGCATCTGGGAAACATCTGGCGTGATGCGGAATTCCAGGAGTCACCCGGCAATTTAAGGCCGCAGGACCCTGAACCATTTTACAGGCTTTTTCCCTGGGAAACAAAACTCACAAGCCACTGTTCTGGGTGTCAGTTTGCAGGACACACTTGGCACTCTCAAACCAGACCAAGTTGGAAATGGTGTCATTTTGCGTCTGGGAGGCTCCCTGCGAGAGTCCGAATTCCAGGAGGCACCCGGCAATTTAAGGCCTCAGGCCCCGGAACCATTGTACAGGCTTTTTCCCTGGGAAACAAAACTCACAAGCCACTGTTCTGGGTGTCAGTTTTCAGGACCCACTTGGCACTCTCAAACCAGACCAAGTTGGCACTGGTGCCACCTTGCGTCTGGGAGGCATCCTGCGAGAGGCCGAATTCGAGGAGGCACCCGGCACTTTAAGGCCGCAGGACCCAAAACCATTGTACAGGCTTTTTCCCTGGGAAACAAAACTCACAAGCCACTGTTCTGGGTGTCAGTTTTCAGGACCCACTTGACACTCTCAAACCAGACCAAGTTTGCACTGGTGCCACCTTGCGTCTGGGAGGCATCCTGCGAGAGGCGGAATTCCAGGAGGCACCTGGCAATTTAAGGCCGCAGGACCCAAAACCATTCTACAGGCTTTTTCCCTGGGAAAAAAAATTCAGAAGCCTCTGTTCTGGGTGTCAGTTTTCAGGACCCACTTGGCACTCTCAAACCAGACCAAGTTGGCACTGGTGCCACCTTGCGTCTGGGAGGCATCCTGCAAGACGCCGAATTCCAGGAGGCACCTGGCAATTTAAGGCCGCAGGACCCAAAACCATTCTACAGGCTTTCTCCCTGGGAAACAAAACTCACAAGCCACTGTTCTGGGTGTCAGTTTCCAGGACCCACTTGGCACTCTTAAACCAGACCAAGTTGGCACTGTTGTCTCTTAGCGTCTGGGAAACATCTGGTGAGATGCGGAATTCCAGGAGTCACCCGGCAATGTAAGGCCGCAGGACCCTGAACCATTTTACAGGCTTTTTCCCTGGGAAACAAAACTCACAAGCCACTGTTCTGGGTGTCAGTTTGCAGGACACACTTGGCACTCTCAAACCGGACCAAGTTGGAAATGGTGTCATTTTGCGTCTGGGAGGCTCCCTGCGAGAGTCCGAATTCCAGGAGGCACCCGGCAATTTAAGGCCTCTGGCCCCGGAACCATTGTACAGGCTTTTTCCCTGGGAAACAAAACTCACAAGCCACTGTTCTGGGTGTCAGTTTGCAGGACACACTTGGCACTCTCAAACCAGACCAAGTTGGAAATGGTGCCACCTTGCGTCTGAGAGGCATCCTGCGAGAGGCGGATCTCCAGGTGGCACCCGGCTATTAAAGGCGGCATTACCTAAACCATTGTACAGGCTTTTTCCCTGGGAAACAAAACTCACAAGCCACTGTTCTGGGTGTCAGTTTTCAGGACCCACTTGGCACTCTCAAACCAGACCAAGTTGGCACTGGTGCCACCTTGCGTCTGGGAGGCATCCTGCAAGACGCCGAATTCCAGGAGGCACCTGGCAATTTAAGGCCGCAGGACCCAAAACCATTCTACAGGCTTTCTCCCTGGGAAACAAAACTCACAAGCCACTGTTCTGGGTGTCAGTTTCCAGGACCCACTTGGCACTCTTAAACCAGACCAAGTTGGCACTGTTGTCTCTTAGCGTCTGGGAAACATCTGGTGAGATGCGGAATTCCAGGAGTCACCCGGCAATGTAAGGCCGCAGGACCCTGAACCATTTTACAGGCTTTTTCCCTGGGAAACAAAACTCACAAGCCACTGTTCTGGGTGTCAGTTTGCAGGACACACTTGGCACTCTCAAACCAGACCAAGTTGGAAATGGTGTCATTTTGCGTCTGGGAGGCTCCCTGCGAGAGTCCGAATTCCAGGAGGCACCCGGCAATTTAAGGCCTCTGGCCCCGGAACCATTGTACAGGCTTTTTCCCTGGGAAACAAAACTCACAAGCCACTGTTCTGGGTGTCAGTTTGCAGGACACACTTGGCACTCTCAAACCAGACCAAGTTGGAAATGGTGCCACCTTGCGTCTGAGAGGCATCCTGCGAGAGGCGGATCTCCAGGTGGCACCCGGCTATTAAAGGCGGCATTACCTAAACCATTGTACAGGCTTTTTCCCTGGGAAACAAAACTCACAAGCCACTGTTCTGGGTGTCAGTTTTCAGGACCCACTTGGCACTCTCAAACCAGACCAAGTTGGCACTGGTGCCACCTTGCGTCTGGGAGGCATCCTGCAAGACGCCGAATTCCAGGAGGCACCTGGCAATTTAAGGCCGCAGGACCCAAAACCATTCTACAGGCTTTCTCCCTGGGAAACAAAACTCACAAGCCACTGTTCTGGGTGTCAGTTTCCAGGACCCACTTGGCACTCTTAAACCAGACCAAGTTGGCACTGTTGTCTCTTAGCGTCTGGGAAACATCTGGTGAGATGCGGAATTCCAGGAGTCACCCGGCAATGTAAGGCCGCAGGACCCTGAACCATTTTACAGGCTTTTTCCCTGGGAAACAAAACTCACAAGCCACTGTTCTGGGTGTCAGTTTGCAGGACACACTTGGCACTCTCAAACCAGACCAAGTTGGAAATGGTGCCACCTTGCGTCTGAGAGGCATCCTGCGAGAGGCGGATCTCCAGGTGGCACCCGGCTATTAAAGGCGGCATTACCTAAACCATTGTACAGGCTTTTTCCCTGGGAAACAAAACTCACAAGCCACTGTTCTGGGTGTCAGTTTTCAGGACCCACTTGGCACTCTCAAACCAGACCAAGTTGGCACTGGTGCCACCTTGCGTCTGGGAGGCATCCTGCAAGACGCCGAATTCCAGGAGGCACCTGGCAATTTAAGGCCTCAGGCCCCGGAACCATTGTACAGGCTTTTTCCCTGGGAAACAAAACTCACAAGCCACTGTTCTGGGTGTCAGTTTTCAGGACCCACTTGGCACTCTCAAACCAGACCAAGTTGGCACTGGTGCCACCTTGCGTCTGGGAGGCATCCTGCGAGAGGCCGAATTCGAGGAGGCACCCGGCAATTTAAGGCCGCAGGACCCAAAACCATTGTACAGGCTTTTTCCCTGGGAAACAAAACTCACAAGCCACTGTTCTGGGTGTCAGTTTTCAGGACCCACTTGACACTCTCAAAGCAGACCAAGTTTGCACTGGTGCCACCTTGCATCTGGGAGGCATCCTGCAAGAGGCGGAATTCCAGGAGGCACCTGGCAATTTAAGGCCGCAGGACCCAAAACCATTCTACAGGCTTTTTCCCTGGGAAAAAAAATTCAGAAGCCTCTGTTCTGGGTGTCAGTTTTCAGGACCCACTTGGCACTCTCAAACCAGACCAAGTTGGCACTGGTGCCACCTTGCGTCTGGGAGGCATCCTGCGAGACGCTGAATTCCAGGAGGCACCTGGCAATTTAAGGCTGCAGGACCCAAAACCATTCTACAGGCTTTCTCCCTGGGAAACAAAACTCACAAGCCACTGTTCTGGGTGTCAGTTTCCAGGACCCACTTGGCACTCTTAAACCAGACCAAGTTGGCACTGTTGTCTCTTAGCGTCTGGGAAACATCTGGTGAGATGCGGAATTCCAGGAGTCACCCGGCAATGTAAGGCCGCAGGACCCTGAACCATTTTACAGGCTTTTTCCCTGGGAAACAAAACTCACAAGCCACTGTTCTGGGTGTCAGTTTGCAGGACACACTTGGCACTCTCAAACCAGACCAAGTTGGAAATGGTGTCATTTTGCGTCTGGGAGGCTCCCTGCGAGAGTCCGAATTCCAGGAGGCACCCGGCAATTTAAGGCCTCTGGCCCCGGAACCATTGTACAGGCTTTTTCCCTGGGAAACAAAACTCACAAGCCACTGTTCTGGGTGTCAGTTTGCAGGACACACTTGGCACTCTCAAACCAGACCAAGTTGGAAATGGTGCCACCTTGCGTCTGAGAGGCATCCTGCGAGAGGCGGATCTCCAGGTGGCACCCGGCTATTAAAGGCGGCATTACCTAAACCATTGTACAGGCTTTTTCCCTGGGAAACAAAACTCACAAGCCACTGTTCTGGGTGTCAGTTTTCAGGACCCACTTGGCACTCTCAAACCAGACCAAGTTGGCACTGGTGCCACCTTGCGTCTGGGAGGCATCCTGCAAGACGCCGAATTCCAGGAGGCACCTGGCAATTTAAGGCCGCAGGACCCAAAACCATTCTACAGGCTTTCTCCCTGGGAAACAAAACTCACAAGCCACTGTTCTGGGTGTCAGTTTCCAGGACCCACTTGGCACTCTTAAACCAGACCAAGTTGGCACTGTTGTCTCTTAGCGTCTGGGAAACATCTGGTGAGATGCGGAATTCCAGGAGTCACCCGGCAATGTAAGGCCGCAGGACCCTGAACCATTTTACAGGCTTTTTCCCTGGGAAACAAAACTCACAAGCCACTGTTCTGGGTGTCAGTTTGCAGGACACACTTGGCACTCTCAAACCAGACCAAGTTGGAAATGGTGCCACCTTGCGTCTGAGAGGCATCCTGCGAGAGGCGGATCTCCAGGTGGCACCCGGCTATTAAAGGCGGCATTACCTAAACCATTGTACAGGCTTTTTCCCTGGGAAACAAAACTCACAAGCCACTGTTCTGGGTGTCAGTTTTCAGGACCCACTTGGCACTCTCAAACCAGACCAAGTTGGCACTGGTGCCACCTTGCGTCTGGGAGGCATCCTGCAAGACGCCGAATTCCAGGAGGCACCTGGCAATTTAAGGCCTCAGGCCCCGGAACCATTGTACAGGCTTTTTCCCTGGGAAACAAAACTCACAAGCCACTGTTCTGGGTGTCAGTTTTCAGGACCCACTTGGCACTCTCAAACCAGACCAAGTTGGCACTGGTGCCACCTTGCGTCTGGGAGGCATCCTGCGAGAGGCCGAATTCGAGGAGGCACCCGGCAATTTAAGGCCGCAGGACCCAAAACCATTGTACAGGCTTTTTCCCTGGGAAACAAAACTCACAAGCCACTGTTCTGGGTGTCAGTTTTCAGGACCCACTTGACACTCTCAAAGCAGACCAAGTTTGCACTGGTGCCACCTTGCATCTGGGAGGCATCCTGCAAGAGGCGGAATTCCAGGAGGCACCTGGCAATTTAAGGCCGCAGGACCCAAAACCATTCTACAGGCTTTTTCCCTGGGAAAAAAAATTCAGAAGCCTCTGTTCTGGGTGTCAGTTTTCAGGACCCACTTGGCACTCTCAAACCAGACCAAGTTGGCACTGGTGCCACCTTGCGTCTGGGAGGCATCCTGCGAGACGCTGAATTCCAGGAGGCACCTGGCAATTTAAGGCTGCAGGACCCAAAACCATTCTACAGGCTTTCTCCCTGGGAAACAAAACTCACAAGCCACTGTTCTGGGTGTCAGTTTGCAGGACACACTTGGCACTCTTAAACCAGACCAAGTTGGAAATGGTGTCATTTTGCGTCTGGGAGGCTCCCTGCGAGAGGCCGAATTCCAGGAGGCACCCGGCAATTTAAGGCCTCAGGCCCCGGAACCATTGTACAGGCTTTTTCCCTGGGAAACAAAACTCACAAGCCACTGTTCTGGGTGTCAGTTTGCAGGACACACTTGACACTCTCAAAGCACACCAAGTTGGCACTGGTGCCACCTTGCGTCTGAGAGGCATCCTGCGAGAGGCGGATCTCCAGGTGGCACCCGGCTATTAAAGGCGGCATTACCTAAACCATTGTACAGGCTTTTTCCCTGGGAAACAAAACTCACAAGCCACTGTTCTGGGTGTCAGTTTTCAGGACCCACTTGGCACTCTTAAACCAGACCAAGTTGGCACTGGTGCCACCTTGCGTCTGGGAGGCATCCTGCGAGAGGCCGAATTCCAGGAGGCAGCCGGCAATTTAAGGCCTCAGGCCCCTGAACCATTGTACAGCCTTTTTCCCTGGGAAACAAAACTCACAAGCCACTGTTCTGGGTGTCAGTTTGCAGGACACACTTGGCACTCTCAAACCAGACCAAGTTGGCACTGGTGCCACCTTGCGTCTGGGAGGCATCCTGCGAGAGGCCGAATTCCAGGAGGCACCTGGCAATTTAAGGCCGCAGGACCCAAAACCATTGTACAGGCTTTTTCCCTGGGAAACAAAACTCACAAGCCACTGTTCTGGGTGTCAGTTTTCAGGACCCACTTGGCACTCTCAAACCAGACCAAGTTGGCACTGGTGCCACCTTGCGTCTGGGAGGCATCCTGCAAGACGCCGAATTCCAGGAGGCACCTGGCAATTTAAGGCCGCAAGACCCAAAACCATTCTACAGGCTTTCTCCCTGGGAAACAAAACTCACAAGCCACTGTTCTGGGTGTCAGTTTCCAGGACCCACTTGGCACTCTTAAACCAGACCAAGTTGGCACTGTTGTCTCTTAGCGTCTGGGAAACATCTGGTGAGATGCGGAATTCCAGGAGTCACCCGGCAATGTAAGGCCGCAGGACCCTGAACCATTTTACAGGCTTTTTCCCTGGGAAACAAAACTCACAAGCCACTGTTCTGGGTGTCAGTTTGCAGGACACACTTGGCACTCTCAAACCAGACCAAGTTGGAAATGGTGTCATTTTGCGTCTGGGAGGCTCCCTGCGAGAGTCCGAATTCCAGGAGGCACCCGGCAATTTAAGGCCTCTGGCCCCGGAACCATTGTACAGGCTTTTTCCCTGGGAAACAAAACTCACAAGCCACTGTTCTGGGTGTCAGTTTGCAGGACACACTTGGCACTCTCAAACCAGACCAAGTTGGAAATGGTGCCACCTTGCGTCTGAGAGGCATCCTGCGAGAGGCGGATCTCCAGGTGGCACCCGGCTATTAAAGGCGGCATTACCTAAACCATTGTACAGGCTTTTTCCCTGGGAAACAAAACTCACAAGCCACTGTTCTGGGTGTCAGTTTTCAGGACCCACTTGGCACTCTTAAACCAGACCAAGTTGGCACTGGTGCCACCTTGCGTCTGAAAGGCATCCTGCGAGAGGCGGAATTCCAGGAGGCACCCGGCAATTTAAGGCCTCAGGCCCCTGAACCATAGTACAGGCTTTTTCCCTGGGAAACAAAACTCACAAGCCACTGTTCTGGGTGTCAGTTTTCAGGACCCACTTGGCACTCTCAAACCAGACCAAGTTGGCACTGGTGCCACCTTGCGTCTGGGAGGCATCCTGCGAGAGGCCGAATTCGAGGAGTCACCTGGCAATTTAAGGCCTCAGGCCCCTGAACCATTGTACAGCCTTTTTCCCTGGGAAACAAAACTCACAAGCCACTGTTCTGGGTGTCAGTTTTCAGGACCCACTTGACACTCTCAAAGCAGACCAAGTTGGCACTGGTGCCACCTTGCGTCTGGGAGGCATCCTGCGAGAGGCGCAATTCCAGGAGGCACCCGGCAATTTAAGGCCGCTGGACCCTGAACCATTGTACAGGCTTTTCCCCTGGGAAACAAAACTCACAAGCCACTGTTCTGGGTGTCAGTTTGCAGGACCCACTTGGCACTCTCAAACCAGACCAAGTTGGAACTGGTGCCACTTTGCGTCTGGGAGGCATCCTGCGAGATGCCGAATTCCAGGAGGCACCTGGCAATTTAAGGCCGCAGGACCCAAAACCATTCTACAGGCTTTCTCCCTGGGAAACAAAACTCACAAGCCACTGTTCTGGGTGTCACTTTCCAGGACCCACTTGGCACTCTTAAACCAGACCAAGTTGGCACTGTTGTCTCTTAGCGTCTGGGAAACATCTGGTGAGATGCGGAATTCCAGGAGTCACCCGGCAATGTAAGGCCGCAGGACCCTGAACCATTTTACAGGCTTTTTCCCTGGGAAACAAAACTCACAAGCCACTGTTCTGGGTGTCAGTTTGCAGGACACACTTGGCACTCTTAAACCAGACCAAGTTGGAAATGGTGTCATTTTGCGTCTGGGAGGCTCCCTGCGAGAGGCCGAATTCCAGGAGGCACCCGGCAATTTAAGGCCTCAGGCCCCGGAACCATTGTACAGGCTTTTTCCCTGGGAAACAAAACTCACAAGCCACTGTTCTGGGTGTCAGTTTGCAGGACACACTTGACACTCTCAAAGCACACCAAGTTGGCACTGGTGCCACCTTGCGTCTGAGAGGCATCCTGCGAGAGGCGGATCTCCAGGTGGCACCCGGCTATTAAAGGCAGCATTACCTAAACCATTGTACAAGCTTTTTCCCTGGGAAACAAAACTCACAAGCCACTGTTCTGGGTGTCAGTTTTCAGGACCCACTTGGCACTCTTAAACCAGACCAAGTTGGCACTGGTGCCACCTTGCGTCTGGGAGGCATCCTGCGAGAGGCGGAATTCCAGGAGGCAGCCGGCAATTTAAGGCCTCAGGCCCCTGAACCATTGTACAGCCTTTTTCCCTGGGAAACAAAACTCACAAGCCACTGTTCTGGGTGTCAGTTTGCAGGACACACTTGGCACTCTCAAACCAGACCAAGTTGGCACTGGTGCCACCTTGCGTCTGGGAGGCATCCTGCGAGAGGCCGAATTCCAGGAGGCACCTGGCAATTTAAGGCCGCAGGACCCAAAACCATTGTACAGGCTTTTTCCCTGGGAAACAAAACTCACAAGCCACTGTTCTGGGTGTCAGTTTTCAGGACCCACTTGGCACTCTCAAACCAGACCAAGTTGGCACTGGTGCCACCTTGCGTCTGGGAGGCATCCTGCAAGACGCCGAATTCCAGGAGGCACCTGGCAATTTAAGGCCGCAAGACCCAAAACCATTGTACAGGCTTTTTCCCTGGGAAACAAAACTCACAAGCCACTGTTCTGGGTGTCAGTTTCCAGGACCCACTTGGCACTCTTAAACCAGACCAAGTTGGCACTGTTGTCTCTTAGCGTCTGGGAAACATCTGGTGAGATGCGGAATTCCAGGAGTCACCCGGCAATGTAAGGCCTCAGGCCCCTGAACCATAGTACAGGCTTTTTCCCTGGGAAACAAAACTCACAAGCCACTGTTCTGGGTGTCAGTTTGCAGGACACACTTGGCACTCTCAAACCAGACCAAGTTGGCACTGGTGCCACCTTGCGACTGGGAGGCTCCCTGCGAGAGTCCGAATTCCAGGAGGCACCCGGCAATTTAAGGCCTCTGGCCCCGGAACCATTGTACAGGCTTTTTCCCTGGGAAACAAAACTCACAAGCCACTGTTCTGGGTGTCAGTTTGCAGGACACACTTGGCACTCTCAAACCAGACCAAGTTGGAAATGGTGCCACCTTGCGTCTGAGAGGCATCCTGCGAGAGGCGGATCTCCAGGTGGCACCCGGCTATTAAAGGCGGCATTACCTAAACCATTGTACAGGCTTTTTCCCTGGGAAACAAAACTCACAAGCCACTGTTCTGGGTGTCAGTTTTCAGGACCCACTTGGCACTCTTAAACCAGACCAAGTTGGCACTGGTGCCACCTTGCGTCTGGAAGGCATCCTGCGAGAGGCGGAATTCCAGGAGGCACCCGGCAATTTAAGGCCTCAGGCCCCTGAACCAT
Organism: Fringilla coelebs; assembly: GCF_963513975.1. NCBI lineage: Eukaryota > Metazoa > Chordata > Aves > Passeriformes > Fringillidae > Fringilla > Fringilla coelebs. Next base: position 2,258,065 of record NC_140048.1, read on the forward strand.
AGTACAGGCTTTTTCCCTGGGAAACAAAACTCACAAGCCACTGTTCTGGGTGTCAGTTTTCAGGACCCACTTGGCACTCTCAAACCAGACCAAGTTGGCACTGGTGCCACCTTGCGTCTGGGAGGCATCCTGCGAGAGGCCGAATTCGAGGAGTCACCTGGCAATTTAAGGCCTCAGGCCCCTGAACCATTGTACAGGCTTTTCCCCTGGGAAACAAAACTCACAAGCCACTGTTCTGGGTGTCAGTTTTCAGGACCCACTTGGCACTCTTAAACCAGACCAAGTTGGAACTGGTGCCACTTTGCGTCTGGGAGGCATCCTGCGAGATGCCGAATTCCAGGAGGCACCTGGCAATTTAAGGCCGCAGGACCCAAAACCATTCTACAGGCTTTCTCCCTGGGAAACAAAACTCACAAGCCACTGTTCTGGGTGTCACTTTCCAGGACCCACTTGGCACTCTTAAACCAGACCAAGTTGGCACTGTTGTCTCTTAGCGTCTGGGAAACATCTGGTGAGATGCGGAATTCCAGGAGTCACCCGGCAATGTAAGGCCGCAGGACCCTGAACCATTTTACAGGCTTTTTCCCTGGGAAACAAAACTCACAAGCCACTGTTCTGGGTGTCAGTTTGCAGGACACACTTGGCACTCTTAAACCAGACCAAGTTGGAAATGGTGTCATTTTGCGTCTGGGAGGCTCCCTGCGAGAGGCCGAATTCCAGGAGGCACCCGGCAATTTAAGGCCTCAGGCCCCGGAACCATTGTACAGGCTTTTTCCCTGGGAAACAAAACTCACAAGCCACTGTTCTGGGTGTCAGTTTGCAGGACACACTTGACACTCTCAAAGCACACCAAGTTGGCACTGGTGCCACCTTGCGTCTGAGAGGCATCCTGCGAGAGGCGGATCTCCAGGTGGCACCCGGCTATTAAAGGCGGCATTACCTAAACCATTGTACAGGCTTTTTCCCTGGGAAACAAAACTCACAAGCCACTGTTCTGGGTGTCAGTTTTCAGGACCCACTTGGCACTCTCAAACCAGACCAAGTTGGCACTGGTGCCACCTTGCGTCTGGGAGGCATCCTGCGAGAGGCGGAATTCCAGGAGGCAGCCGGCAATTTAAGGCCTCAGGCCCCTGAACCATTGTACAGCCTTTTTCCCTGGGAAACAAAACTCACAAGCCACTGTTCTGGGTGTCAGTTTGCAGGACACACTTGGCACTCTCAAACCAGACCAAGTTGGCACTGGTGCCACCTTGCGTCTGGGAGGCATCCTGCGAGAGGCCGAATTCCAGGAGGCACCTGGCAATTTAAGGCCGCAGGACCCAAAACCATTGTACAGGCTTTTTCCCTGGGAAACAAAACTCACAAGCCACTGTTCTGGGTGTCAGTTTTCAGGACCCACTTGGCACTCTCAAACCAGACCAAGTTGGCACTGGTGCCACCTTGCGTCTGGGAGGCATCCTGCAAGACGCCGAATTCCAGGAGGCACCTGGCAATTTAAGGCCGCAAGACCCAAAACCATTCTACAGGCTTTCTCCCTGGGAAACAAAACTCACAAGCCACTGTTCTGGGTGTCAGTTTCCAGGACCCACTTGGCACTCTTAAACCAGACCAAGTTGGCACTGTTGTCTCTTAGCGTCTGGGAAACATCTGGTGAGATGCGGAATTCCAGGAGTCACCCGGCAATGTAAGGCCGCAGGACCCTGAACCATTTTACAGGCTTTTTCCCTGGGAAACAAAACTCACAAGCCACTGTTATGGGTGTCAGTTTGCAGGACACACTTGGCACTCTCAAACCAGACCAAGTTGGAAATGGTGTCATTTTGCGTCTGGGAGGCTCCCTGCGAGAGTCCGAATTCCAGGAGGCACCCGGCAATTTAAGGCCTCTGGCCCCGGAACCATTGTACAGGCTTTTTCCCTGGGAAACAAAACTCACAAGCCACTGTTCTGGGTGTCAGTTTGCAGGACACACTTGGCACTCTCAAACCAGACCAAGTTGAAAATGGTTCCACCTTGCGTCTGAGAGGCATCCTGCGAGAGGCGGATCTCCAGGTGGCACCCGGCTATTAAAGGCGGCATTACCTAAACCATTGTACAGGCTTTTTCCCTGGGAAACAAAACTCACAAGCCACTGTTCTGGGTGTCAGTTTTCAGGACCCACTTGGCACTCTTAAACCAGACCAAGTTGGCACTGGTGCCACCTTGCGTCTGGAAGGCATCCTGCGAGAGGCGGAATTCCAGGAGGCACCCGGCAATTTAAGGCCTCAGGCCCCTGAACCATAGTACAGGCTTTTTCCCTGGGAAACAAAACTCACAAGCCACTGTTCTGGGTGTCAGTTTTCAGGACCCACTTGGCACTCTCAAACCAGACCAAGTTGGCACTGGTGCCACCTTGCGTCTGGGAGGCATCCTGCAAGACGCCGAATTCGAGGAGTCACCTGGCAATTTAAGGCCTCAGGCCCCTGAACCATTGTACAGCCTTTTTCCCTGGGAAACAAAACTCACAAGCCACTGTTCTGGGTGTCAGTTTTCAGGACCCACTTGACACTCTCAAAGCAGACCAAGTTGGCACTGGTGCCACCTTGCGTCTGGGAGGCATCCTGCGAGAGGCGCAATTCCAGGAGGCACCCGGCAATTTAAGGCCTCAGGCCCCTGAACCATTGTACAGGCTTTTCCCCTGGGAAACAAAACTCACAAGCCACTGTTCTGGGTGTCAGTTTTCAGGACCCACTTGGCACTCTTAAACCAGACCAAGTTGGAACTGGTGCCACCTTGCGTCTGGGAGGCATCCTGCGAGTGGTCGAATTCCAGGAGGCACCCAGCAATTTAAGGCCTCAGGCCCCTGAACCATTGTACAGGCTTTTTCCCTGGGAAACAAAACTCACAAGCCACTGTTCTGGGTGTCAGTTTTCAGGACCCACTTGACACTCTCAAACCAGACCAAGTTGGCACTGGTGCCACCTTGCGTCTGGGAGGCATCCTGCGAGAGGCGAATCTCCAGGTGGCATCCGGCTATTAAAGGCGGCATTAACCTAAACCATTTTACAGGCTTTTTCCCTGGGAAACAAAACTCACAAGCCACTGTTCTGGGTGTCAGTTTTCAGGACCCACTTGGCACTCTTAAACCAGACCAATTTAGCGCTGGTGTTGCTTAGCATCTGGGAAACATCTGGCGTGATGCGGAATTCCAGGAGTCACCCGGCAATTTAAGGCCGCAGGACCCTGAACCATTTTACAGGCTTTTTCCCTGGGAAACAAAACTCACAAGCCACTGTTCTGGGTGTCAGTTTTCAGGACCCACTTGGCACTCTCAAACCAGACCAAGTTGGAAATGGTGTCATTTTGCGTCTGGGAGGCTCCCTGCGAGAGTCCGAATTCCAGGAGGCACCCGGCAATTTAAGGCCTCAGGCCCCGGAACCATTGTACAGGCTTTTTCCCTGGGAAACAAAACTCACAAGCCACTGTTCTGGGTGTCAGTTTCCAGGACCCACTTGACACTCTCAAAGCAGACCATGTTGGCACAGGTGCCACCTTGCGTCTGAGAGGCATCCTGCGAGAGGCGGATCTCCAGGTGGCACCCGGCTATTAAAGGCGGCATTACCTAAACGATTGTACAGGCTTTTTCCCTGGGAAACAAAACTCACAAGCCACTGTTCTGGGTGTCAGTTTTCAGGACCCACTTGGCACTCTCAAACCAGACCAAGTTGGCACTGGTGCCACCTTGCGTCTGGGAGGCATCCTGCGAGAGGCCGAATTCCAGGAGGCACCCGGCAATTTAAGGCCGCAGGACCCAAAACCATTGTACAGGCTTTTTCCCTGGGAAACAAAACTCACAAGCCACTGTTCTGGGTGTCAGTTTTCAGGACCCACTTGACACTCTCAAAGCAGACCAAGTTTGCACTGGTGCCACCTTGCGTCTGGGAGGCATCCTGCGAGAGGCGCAATTCCAGGAGGCACCCGGCAATTTAAGGCCGCAGGACCCTGAACCATTGTACAGGCTTTTTCCCTGGGAAACAAAACTCACAAGCCACTGTTCTGGGTGTCAGTTTTCAGGACCCACTTGGCACTCTTAAACCAGACCAAGTTGGAACTGGTGCCACCTTGCGTCTGGGAGGCTCCCTGCGAGTGGTCGAATTCCACGAGGCACCGGGCAATTTAAGGCCTCAGGCCCCTGAACCATTGTACAGGCTTTTTCCCTGGGAAAAAAAATTCAGAAGCCACTGTCCTGGGTGTCAGTTTGCAAGACCCACTTGGCACTCTCAAACCAGACCAAGTTGGCACTGGTGCCACCTTGCGTCTGGGAGGCATCCTGCAAGACGCCGAATTCCAGGAGGCACCTGGCAATTTAAGGCCGCAGGCCCCTGAACCATTGTACAGGCTTTTTCCCTGGGAAACAAAACTCACAAGCCACTGTTCTGGGTGTCAGTTTTCAGGACCCACTTGGCACTCTCAAACCAGACTAAGTTGGCACTGGTGCCACCTTGCGTCTGGGAGGCATCCTGCGAGAGGCCGAATTCCAGGAGGCACCCGGCAATTTAAGGCCGCAGGACCCAAAACCATTGTACAGGCTTTTTCCCTGGGAAACAAAACTCACAAGCCACTGTTCTAGGTGTCACTTTTCAGGACCCACTTGGCACTCTCAAACCAGACCAAGTTGGCACTGGTGCCACCTTGCGTCTGGGAGGCATCCTGCGAGAGGCGGAATTCCAGGAGGCACCTGGCAATTTAAGGCCGCAGGACCCAAAACCATTCTACAGGCTTTCTCCCTGGGAAACAAAACTCACAAGCCACTGTTCTGGGTGTCAGTTTCCAGGACCCACTTGACACTCTTAAACCAGACCAAGTTGGCACTGTTGTCTCTTAGCGTCTGGGAAACATCTGGTGAGATGCGGAATTCCAGGAGTCACCCGGCAATGTAAGGCCGCAGGACCCTGAACCATTGTACAGGCTTTTTCCCTGGGAAACAAAACTCACAAGCCACTGTTCTGGGTGTCAGTTTGCAGGACACACTTGGCACTCTCAAACCAGACCAAGTTGGAAATGGTGTCATTTTGCGTCTGGGAGGCTCCCTGCGAGAGTCCGAATTCCAGGAGGCACCCGGCAATTTAAGGCCTCTGGCCCCGGAACCATTGTACAGGCTTTTTCCCTGGGAAACAAAACTCACAAGCCTCTGTTCTGGGTGTCAGTTTGCAGGACACACGTGGCACTCTCAAACCAGACCAAGTTGGAAATGGTGCCACCTTGCGTCTGAGAGGCATCCTGCGAGAGGCGGATCTCCAGGTGGCACCCGGCTATTAAAGGCGGCATTACCTAAACCATTGTACAGGCTTTTTCCCTGGGAAACAAAACTCACAAGCCACTGTTCTGGGTGTCAGTTTTCAAGACCCACTTGGCACTCTCAAACCAGACCAAGTTGGCACTGGTGCCACCTTGCGTCTGGGAGGCATCCTGCGAGAGGCCGAATTCCAGGAGGCACCCGGCAATTTAAGGCCTCAGGCCCCTGAACCATTGTACAGGCTTTTTCCCTGGGAAACAAAACTCACAAGCCACTGTTCTGGGTGTCAGTTTTCAGGACCCACTTGACACTCTCAAAGCAGACCAAGTTGGCACTGGTGCCACCTTGCGTCTGGGAGGCATCCTGCGAGAGGCGCAATTCCAGGAGGCACCCGGCAATTTAAGGCCGCTGGACCCTGAACCATTGTACAGGCTTTTTCCCTGGGAAACAAAACTCACAAGCCACTGTTCTGGGTGTCAGTTTTCAGGACCCACTTGGCACTCTTAAACCAGACCAAGTTGGAACTGGTGCCACCTTGCGTCTGGGAGGCATCCTGCGAGAGGCCGAATTCCAGGAGGCACCCAGCAATTTAAGGTCTCAGGCCCCTGAACCATTGTACAGGCTTTTTCCTGGGAAACAAAACTCACAAGCCACTGTTATGGGTGTCAGTTTTCAGGACCCACTTGACACTCTCAAACCAGACCAAGTTGGCACTGGTGCCACCTTGCGTCTGGGAGGCATCCTGCGAGAGGCGAATCTCCAGGTGGCATCCGGCTATTAAAGGCGGCATTAACCTAAACCATTTTACAGGCTTTTTCCCTGGGAAACAAAACTCACAAGCCACTGTTCTGGGTGTCAGTTTTCAGGACCCACTTGGCACTCTTAAACCAGACCAATTTAGCGCTGGTGTTGCTTAGCATCTGGGAAACATCTGGCGTGATGCGGAATTCCAGGAGTCACCCGGCAATTTAAGGCCGCAGGACCCTGAACCATTTTACAGGCTTTTTCCCTGGGAAACAAAACTCACAAGCCACTGTTCTGGGTGTCAGTTTGCAGGACACACTTGGCACTCTCAAACCAGACCAAGTTGGAAATGGTGTCATTTTGCGTCTGGGAGGCTCCCTGCGAGAGTCCGAATTCCAGGAGGGACCCGGCAATTTAAGGCCTCAGGCCCCGGAACCATTGTACAGGCTTTTTCCCTGGGAAACAAAACTCACAAGCCACTGTTCTGGGTGTCAGTTTGCAGGACACACTTGACACTCTCAAAGCAGACCAAGTTGGCACTGGTGCCACCTTGCGTCTGAGAGGCATCCTGCGAGAGGCGGATCTCCAGGTGGCACCCGGCTATTAAAGGCGGCATTACCTAAACCATTGTACAGGCTTTTTCCCTGGGAAACAAAACTCACAAGCCACTGTTCTGGGTGTCAGTTTTCAGGACCCACTTGGCACTCTTAAACCAGACCAAGTTGGCACTGGTGCCACCTTGCGTCTGGGAGGCATCCTGCGAGAGGCCGAATTCGAGGAGGCACCCGGCAATTTAAGGCCTCAGGCCCCTGAACCATTGTACAGGCTTTTTCCCTGGGAAACAAAACTCACAAGCCACTGTTCTGGGTGTCAGTTTTCAGGACCCACTTGGCACTCTTAAACCAGACCAAGTTGGAACTGGTGCCACCTTGCGTCTGGGAGGCATCCTGCGAGTGGTCGAATTCCAGGAGGCACCGGGCAATTTAAGTCCTCAGGCCCCTGAACCATTGTACAGGCTTTTTCCCTGGGAAACAAAACTCACAAGCCACTGTTCTGGGTGTCAGTTTTCAGGACCCACTTGGCACTCTTAAACCAGACCAAGTTGGAACTGGTGCCACCTTGCGTCTGGGAGGCATCCTGCGAGAGGCGGAATTCCAGGAGGCACCTGGCAATTTAAGGCCGCAGGACCCAAAACCATTCTACAGGCTTTTTCCCTGGGAAAAAAAACTCACAAGCCACTGTTCTGGGTGTCAGTTTGCAGGACACACTTGGCACTCTTAAACCAGACCAAGTTGGCACTGGTGTCATTTTGCGTCTGGGAGGCTCCCTGCGAGAGTCCGAATTCCAGGAGGCACCCGGCAATTTAAGGCCTCAGGCCCCGGAACCATTGTACAGGCTTTTTCCCTGGGAAACAAAACTCACAAGCCACTGTTCTGGGTGTCAGTTTGCAGGACACACTTGGCACTCTCAAAGCACACCAAGTTGGCACTGGTGCCACCTTGCGTCTGAGAGGCATCCTGCGAGAGGCGGATCTCCAGGTGGCACCCGGCTATTAAAGGCGGCATTACCTAAACCATTGTACAGGCTTTTTCCCTGGGAAACAAAACTCACAAGCCACTGTTCTGGGTGTCAGTTTTCAGGACCCACTTGACACTCTCAAAGCAGACCAAGTTGGCACTGGTGCCACCTTGCGTCTGGGAGGCATCCTGCGAGAGGCGCAATTCCAGGAGGCACCCGGCAATTTAAGGCCGCTGGACCCTGAACCATTGTACAGGCTTTTTCCCTGGGAAACAAAACTCACAAGCCACTGTTCTGGGTGTCAGTTTTCAGGACCCACTTGGCACTCTTAAACCAGACCAAGTTGGAACTGGTGCCACCTTGCGTCTGGGAGGCATCCTGCGAGTGGTCGAATTCCAGGAGGCACCCAGCAATTTAAGGCCTCAGGCCCCTGAACCATTGTACAGGCTTTTTCCCTGGGAAACAAAACTCACAAGCCACTGTTCTGGGTGTCAGTTTTCAGGACCCACTTGACACTCTCAAACCAGACCAAGTTGGCACTGGTGCCACCTTGCGTCTGGGAGGCATCCTGCGAGAGGCGAATCTCCAGGTGGCATCCGGCTATTAAAGGCGGCATTAACCTAAACCATTTTACAGGCTTTTTCCCTGGGAAACAAAACTCACAAGCCACTGTTCTGGGTGTCAGTTTTCAGGACCCACTTGGCACTCTTAAACCAGACCAATTTAGCGCTGGTGTTGCTTAGCATCTGGGAAACATCTGGCGTGATGCGGAATTCCAGGAGTCACCCGGCAATTTAAGGCCGCAGGACCCTGAACCATTTTACAGGCTTTTTCCCTGGGAAACAAAACTCACAAGCCACTGTTCTGGGTGTCAGTTTGCAGGACACACTTGGCACTCTCAAACCAGACCAAGTTGGAAATGGTGTCATTTTGCGTCTGGGAGGCTCCCTGCGAGAGTCCGAATTCCAGGAGGCACCCGGCAATTTAAGGCCTCAGGCCCCGGAACCATTGTACAGGCTTTTTCCCTGGGAAACAAAACTCACAAGCCACTGTTCTGGGTGTCAGTTTCCAGGACCCACTTGACACTCTCAAAGCAGACCATGTTGGCACTGGTGCCACCTTGCGTCTGAGAGGCATCCTGCGAGAGGCGGATCTCCAGGTGGCACCCGGCTATTAAAGGCGGCATTACCTAAACGATTGTACAGGCTTTTTCCCTGGGAAACAAAACTCACAAGCCACTGTTCTGGGTGTCAGTTTTCAGGACCCACTTGGCACTCTTAAACCAGACCAAGTTGGCACTGGTGCCACCTTGCGTCTGGGAGGCATCCTGCGAGAGGCGGAATTCCAGGAGGCACCCGGCAATTTAAGGCCTCAGGCCCCTGAACCATTGTACAGGCTTTTTCCCTGGGAAACAAAACTCACAAGCCACTGTTCTGGGTGTCAGTTTTCAGGACCCACTTGGCACTCTCAAACCAGACCAAGTTGGCACTGGTGCCACCTTGCGTCTGGGAGGCATCCTGCGAGAGGCCGAATTCCAGGAGGCACCCGGCAATTTAAGGCCGCAGGACCCAAAACCATTGTACAGGCTTTTTCCCTGGGAAACAAAACTCACAAGCCACTGTTCTGGGTGTCAGTTTTCAGGACCCACTTGACACTCTCAAAGCAGACCAAGTTTGCACTGGTGCCACCTTGCGTCTGGGAGGCATCCTGCGAGAGGCGCAATTCCAGGAGGCACCCGGCAATTTAAGGCCGCAGGACCCTGAACCATTGTACAGGCTTTTTCCCTGGGAAACAAAACTCACAAGCCACTGTTCTGGGTGTCAGTTTTCAGGACCCACTTGGCACTCTTAAACCAGACCAAGTTGGAACTGGTGCCACCTTGCGTCTGGGAGGCTCCCTGCGAGTGGTCGAATTCCACGAGGCACCGGGCAATTTAAGGCCTCAGGCCCCTGAACCATTGTACAGGCTTTTTCCCTGGGAAAAAAAATTCAGAAGCCACTGTCCTGGGTGTCAGTTTGCAAGACCCACTTGGCACTCTCAAACCAGACCAAGTTGGCACTGGTGCCACCTTGCGTCTGGGAGGCATCCTGCAAGACGCCGAATTCCAGGAGGCACCTGGCAATTTAAGGCCGCAGGCCCCTGAACCATTGTACAGGCTTTTTCCCTGGGAAACAAAACTCACAAGCCACTGTTCTGGGTGTCAGTTTTCAGGACCCACTTGGCACTCTCAAACCAGACTAAGTTGGCACTGGTGCCACCTTGCGTCTGGGAGGCATCCTGCGAGAGGCCGAATTCCAGGAGGCACCCGGCAATTTAAGGCCGCAGGACCCAAAACCATTGTACAGGCTTTTTCCCTGGGAAACAAAACTCACAAGCCACTGTTCTGGGTGTCACTTTTCAGGACCCACTTGGCACTCTCAAACCAGACCAAGTTGGCACTGGTGCCACCTTGCGTCTGGGAGGCATCCTGCGAGAGGCGGAATTCCAGGAGGCACCTGGCAATTTAAGGCCGCAGGACCCAAAACCATTCTACAGGCTTTCTCCCTGGGAAACAAAACTCACAAGCCACTGTTCTGGGTGTCAGTTTCCAGGACCCACTTGACACTCTTAAACCAGACCAAGTTGGCACTGTTGTCTCTTAGCGTCTGGGAAACATCTGGTGAGATGCGGAATTCCAGGAGTCACCCGGCAATGTAAGGCCGCAGGACCCTGAACCATTGTACAGGCTTTTTCCCTGGGAAACAAAACTCACAAGCCACTGTTCTGGGTGTCAGTTTGCAGGACACACTTGGCACTCTCAAACCAGACCAAGTTGGAAATGGTGTCATTTTGCGTCTGGGAGGCTCCCTGCGAGAGTCCGAATTCCAGGAGGCACCCGGCAATTTAAGGCCTCTGGCCCCGGAACCATTGTACAGGCTTTTTCCCTGGGAAACAAAACTCACAAGCCTCTGTTCTGGGTGTCAGTTTGCAGGACACACGTGGCACTCTCAAACCAGACCAAGTTGGAAATGGTGCCACCTTGCGTCTGAGAGGCATCCTGCGAGAGGCGGATCTCCAGGTGGCACCCGGCTATTAAAGGCGGCATTACCTAAACCATTGTACAGGCTTTTTCCCTGGGAAACAAAACTCACAAGCCACTGTTCTGGGTGTCAGTTTTCAAGACCCATTTGGCACTCTCAAACCAGACCAAGTTGGCACTGGTGCCACCTTGCGTCTGGGAGGCATCCTGCGAGAGGCCGAATTCCAGGAGGCACCCGGCAATTTAAGGCCTCAGGCCCCTGAACCATTGTACAGGCTTTTTCCCTGGGAAACAAAACTCACAAGCCACTGTTCTGGGTGTCAGTTTTCAGGACCCACTTGACACTCTCAAAGCAGACCAAGTTGGCACTGGTGCCACCTTGCGTCTGGGAGGCATCCTGCGAGAGGCGCAATTCCAGGAGGCACCCGGCAATTTAAGGCCGCTGGACCCTGAACCATTGTACAGGCTTTTTCCCTGGGAAACAAAACTCACAAGCCACTGTTCTGGGTGTCAGTTTTCAGGACCCACTTGGCACTCTTAAACCAGACCAAGTTGGAACTGGTGCCACCTTGCGTCTGGGAGGCATCCTGCGAGAGGCCGAATTCCAGGAGGCACCCAGCAATTTAAGGTCTCAGGCCCCTGAACCATTGTACAGGCTTTTTCCTGGGAAACAAAACTCACAAGCCACTGTTATGGGTGTCAGTTTTCAGGACCCACTTGACACTCTCAAACCAGACCAAGTTGGCACTGGTGCCACCTTGCGTCTGGGAGGCATCCTGCGAGAGGCGAATCTCCAGGTGGCATCCGGCTATTAAAGGCGGCATTAACCTAAACCATTTTACAGGCTTTTTCCCTGGGAAACAAAACTCACAAGCCACTGTTCTGGGTGTCAGTTTTCAGGACCCACTTGGCACTCTTAAACCAGACCAATTTAGCGCTGGTGTTGCTTAGCATCTGGGAAACATCTGGCGTGATGCGGAATTCCAGGAGTCACCCGGCAATTTAAGGCCGCAGGACCCTGAACCATTTTACAGGCTTTTTCCCTGGGAAACAAAACTCACAAGCCACTGTTCTGGGTGTCAGTTTGCAGGACACACTTGGCACTCTCAAACCAGACCAAGTTGGAAATGGTGTCATTTTGCGTCTGGGAGGCTCCCTGCGAGAGTCCGAATTCCAGGAGGGACCCGGCAATTTAAGGCCTCAGGCCCCGGAACCATTGTACAGGCTTTTTCCCTGGGAAACAAAACTCACAAGCCACTGTTCTGGGTGTCAGTTTGCAGGACACACTTGACACTCTCAAAGCAGACCAAGTTGGCACTGGTGCCACCTTGCGTCTGAGAGGCATCCTGCGAGAGGCGGATCTCCAGGTGGCACCCGGCTATTAAAGGCGGCATTACCTAAACCATTGTACAGGCTTTTTCCCTGGGAAACAAAACTCACAAGCCACTGTTCTGGGTGTCAGTTTTCAGGACCCACTTGGCACTCTTAAACCAGACCAAGTTGGCACTGGTGCCACCTTGCGTCTGGGAGGCATCCTGCGAGAGGCCGAATTCGAGGAGGCACCCGGCAATTTAAGGCCTCAGGCCCCTGAACCATTGTACAGGCTTTTTCCCTGGGAAACAAAACTCACAAGCCACTGTTCTGGGTGTCAGTTTTCAGGACCCACTTGGCACTCTTAAACCAGACCAAGTTGGAACTGGTGCCACCTTGCGTCTGGGAGGCATCCTGCGAGTGGTCGAATTCCAGGAGGCACCGGGCAATTTAAGTCCTCAGGCCCCTGAACCATTGTACAGGCTTTTTCCCTGGGAAACAAAACTCACAAGCCACTGTTCTGGGTGTCAGTTTTCAGGACCCACTTGGCACTCTTAAACCAGACCAAGTTGGAACTGGTGCCACCTTGCGTCTGGGAGGCATCCTGCGAGAGGCGGAATTCCAGGAGGCACCTGGCAATTTAAGGCCGCAGGACCCAAAACCATTCTACAGGCTTTTTCCCTGGGAAAAAAAATTCAGAAGCCACTGTCCTGGGTGTCAGTTTGCAAGACCCACTTGGCACTCTCAAACCAGACCAAGTTGGCACTGTTGTCTCTTAGCGTCTGGGAAACATCTGGTGAGATGCGGAATTCCAGGAGTCACCCGGCAATGTAAGGCCGCAGGACCCTGAACCATTTTACAGGCTTTTTCCCTGGGAAAAAAAACTCACAAGCCACTGTTCTGGGTGTCAGTTTGCAGGACACACTTGGCACTCTTAAACCAGACCAAGTTGGCACTGGTGTCATTTTGCGTCTGGGAGGCTCCCTGCGAGAGTCCGAATTCCAGGAGGCACCCGGCAATTTAAGGCCTCAGGCCCCGGAACCATTGTACAGGCTTTTTCCCTGGGAAACAAAACTCACAAGCCACTGTTCTGGGTGTCAGTTTGCAGGACACACTTGGCACTCTCAAAGCACACCAAGTTGGCACTGGTGCCACCTTGCGTCTGAGAGGCATCCTGCGAGAGGCGGATCTCCAGGTGGCACCCGGCTATTAAAGGCGGCATTACCTAAACCATTGTACAGGCTTTTTCCCTGGGAAACAAAACTCACAAGCCACTGTTCTGGGTGTCAGTTTTCAGGACCCACTTGGCACTCTTAAACCAGACCAATTTGGCACTGGTGCCACCTTGCGTCTGGGAGGCATCCTGCGAGAGGCGGAATTCCAGGAGGCACCCGGCAATTTAAGGCCTCAGGCCCCTGAACCATTGTACAGCCTTTTTCCCTGGGAAACAAAACTCACAAGCCACTGTTCTGGGTGTCAGTTTGCAGGACACACTTGGCACTCTCAAACCAGACCAAGTTGGCACTGGCGCCACCTTGCGTCTGGGAGGCATCCTGCGAGAGGCCGAATTCCAGGAGGCACCCGGCAATTTAAGGCCGCAGGACCCAAAACCATTGTACAGGCTTTTTCCCTGGGAAACAAAACTCACAAGCCACTGTTCTGGGTGTCAGTTTTCAGGACCCACTTGGCACTCTCAAACCAGACCAAGTTGGCACTGGTGCCACCTTGCGTCTGGGAGGCATCCTGCAAGACGCCGAATTCCAGGAGGCACCTGGCAATTTAAGGCTGCAAGACCCAAAACCATTCTACAGGCTTTCTCCCTGGGAAACAAAACTCACAAGCCACTGTTCTGGGTGTCAGTTTCCAGGACCCACTTGGCACTCTTAAACCAGACCAAGTTGGCACTGTTGTCTCTTAGCGTCTGGGAAACATCTGGTGAGATGCGGAATTCCAGGAGTCACCCGGCAATGTAAGGCCGCAGGACCCTGAACCATTTTACAGGCTTTTTCCCTGGGAAACAAAACTCACAAGCCACTGTTCTGGGTGTCAGTTTGCAGGACACACTTGGCACTCTCAAACCAGACCAAGTTGGAAATGGTGTCATTTTGCGTCTGGGAGGCTCCCTGCGAGAGTCCGAATTCCAGGAGGCACCCGGCAATTTAAGGCCTCTGGCCCCGGAACCATTGTACAGGCTTTTTCCCTGGGAAACAAAACTCACAAGCCACTGTTCTGGGTGTCAGTTTGCAGGACACACTTGGCACTCTCAAACCAGACCAAGTTGGAAATGGTGCCACCTTGCGTCTGAGAGGCATCCTGCGAGAGGCGGATCTCCAGGTGGCACCCGGCTATTAAATGCGGCATTACCTAAACCATTGTACAGGCTTTTTCCCTGGGAAACAAAACTCACAAGCCACTGTTCTGGGTGTCAGTTTTCAGGACCCACTTGGCACTCTTAAACCAGACCAAGTTGGCACTGGTGCCACCTTGCGTCTGGAAGGCATCCTGCGAGAGGCGGAATTCCAGGAGGCACCCGGCAATTTAAGGCCGCTGGACCCTGAACCATTGTACAGGCTTTTTCCCTGGGAAACAAAACTCACAAGCCACTGTTCTGGGTGTCAGTTTTCAGGACCCACTTGGCACTCTCAAACCAGACCAAGTTGGCACTGGTGCCACCTTGCGTCTGGGAGGCATCCTGCAAGACGCCGAATTCCAGGAGGCACCCGGCAATTTAAGGCCTCAGGCCCCTGAACCATAGTACAGGCTTTTTCCCTAGGAAACAAAACTCACAAGCCACTGTTCTGGGTGTCAGTTTTCAGGACCCACTTGACACTCTCAAAGCAGACCAAGTTTGCACTGGTGCCACCTTGCGTCTCGGAGGCATCCTGCGAGAGGCGCAATTCCAGGAGGCACCCGGCAATTTAAGGCCTCAGGACCCTGAACCATTGTACAGGCTTTTCCCCTGGGAAACAAAACTCACAAGCCACTGTTCTGGGTGTCAGTTTTCAGGACCCACTTGGCACTCTTAAACCAGACCAAGTTGGCACTGGTGCCACCTTGCGTCTGGGAGGCATCCTGCGAGTGGTCGAATTCCAGGAGGCACCCAGCAATTTAAGGCCTCAGGCCCCTGAACCATTGTACAGGCTTTTTCCCTGGGAAACAAAACTCACAAGCCACTGTTCTGGGTGTCAGTTTTCAGGACCCACTTGGCACTCTCAAACCAGACCAAGTTGGCACTGGTGCCACCTTGCGTCTGGGAGGCATCCTGCGAGAGGCGAATCTCCAGGTGGCATCCGGCTATTAAAGGCGGCATTAACCTAAACCATTTTACAGGCTTTTTCCCTGGGAAACAAAACTCACAAGCCACTGTTCTGGGTGTCAGTTTTCAGGACCCACTTGGCACTCTTAAACCAGACCAATTTAGCGCTGGTGTTGCTTAGCATCTGGGAAACATCTGGCGTGATGCGGAATTCCAGGAGTCACCCGGCAATTTAAGGCCGCAGGACCCTGAACCATTTGCAGGCTTTTTCCCTGGGAAACAAAACTCACAAGCCACTGTTCTGGGTGTCAGTTTGCAGGACACACTTGGCACTCTCAAACCAGACCAAGTTGGAAATGGTGTCATTTTGCGTCTGGGAGGCTCCCTGCGAGAGTCCGAATTCCAGGAGGCACCCGGCAATTTAAGGCCTCAGGCCCCGGAACCATTGTACAGGCTTTTTCCCTGGGAAACAAAACTCACAAGCCACTGTTCTGGGTGTCAGTTTCCAGGACCCACTTGACACTCTCAAAGCAGACTATGTTGGCACTGGTGCCACCTTGCGTCTGAGAGGCATCCTGCGAGAGGCGGATCTCCAGGTGGCACCCGGCTATTAAAGGCGGCATTACCTAAACCATTGTACAGGCTTTTTCCCTGGGAAACAAAACTCACAAGCCACTGTTCTGGGTGTCAGTTTTCAAAACCCACTTGGCACTCTTAAACCAGACCAAGTTGGCACTGGTGCCACCTTGCGTCTGGGAGGCATCCTGCGAGAGGCGGAATTCCAGGAGGCACCCGGCAATTTAAGGCCTCAGGCCCCTGAACCATTGTACAGGCTTTTTCCCTGGGAAACAAAACTCACAAGCCACTGTTCTGGGTGTCAGTTTTCAGGACCCACTTGGCACTCTCAAACCAGACCAAGTTGGCACTGGTGCCACCTTGCGTCTGGGAGGCATCCTGCGAGAGGCCGAATTCCAGGAGGCACCCGGCAATTTAAGGCCGCAGGACCCAAAACCATTGTACAGGCTTTTTCCCTGGGAAACAAAACTCACAAGCCACTGTTCTGGGTGTCAGTTTTCAGGACCCACTTGACACTCTCAAAGCAGACCAAGTTTGCACTGGTGCCACCTTGCGTCTGGGAGGCATCCTGCGAGAGGCGCAATTCCAGGAGGCACCCGGCAATTTAAGGCCGCAGGACCCTGAACCATTGTACAGGCTTTTTCCCTGGGAAACAAAACTCACAAGCCACTGTTCTGGGTGTCAGTTTTCAGGACCCACTTGGCACTCTTAAACCAGACCAAGTTGGAACTGGTGCCACCTTGCGTCTGGGAGGCATCCTGCGAGTGGTCGAATTCCAGGAGGCACCGGGCAATTTAAGGCCTCAGGCCCCTGAACCATTGTACAGGCTTTTTCCCTGGGAAAAAAAATTCAGAAGCCACTGTCCTGGGTGTCAGTTTGCAAGACCCACTTGGCACTCTCAAACCAGACCAAGTTGGCACTGGTGCCACCTTGCGTCTGGGAGGCATCCTGCAAGACGCCGAATTCCAGGAGGCACCTGGCAATTTAAGGCCGCAGGCCCCTGAACCATTGTACAGGCTTTTTCCCTGGGAAACAAAACTCACAAGCCACTGTTCTGGGTGTCACTTTCCAGGACCCACTTGGCACTCTTAAACCAGACCAAGTTGGCACTGTTGTCTCTTAGCATCTGGGAAACATCTGGTGAGATGCGGAATTCCAGGAGTCACCCGGCAATGTAAGGCCGCAGGACCCTGAACCATTTTACAGGCTTTTTCCCTGGGAAACAAAACTCACAAGCCACTGTTCTGGGTGTCAGTTTGCAGGACACACTTGGCACTCTTAAACCAGGCCAAGTTGGCACTGGTGTCATTTTGCGTCTGGGAGGCTCCCTGCGAGAGTCCGAATTCCAGGAGGCACCCGGCAATTTAAGGCCTCAGGCCCCGGAACCATTGTACAGGCTTTTTCCCTGGGAAACAAAACTCACAAGCCACTGTTATGGGTGTCAGTTTTCAGGACACACTTGACACTCTTAAACCAGACCAAGTTGGCACTGGTGCCAACTTGCGTCTGGAAGGCATCCTGCGAGAGGCGGAATTCCAGGAGGCACCCGGCAATTTAAGGCCTCAAGCCCCTGAACCATTGTACAGGCTTTTTCCCTGGGAAAGAAAACTCACAAGCCACTGTTCTGGGTGTCAGTTTGCAGGACCCACTTGGCACTCTCAAACCAGACCAAGTTGGCACTGCTGCAACCTTGCGTCTGGGGGGCATCCTGCGAGAGGCCGAATTCCAGGAGGCACCTGGCAATTTAAGGCTGCAAGACCCAAAACCATTCTACAGGCTTTCTCCCTGGGAAACAAAACTCACAAGCCACTGTTCTGGGTGTCAGTTTCCAGGACCCACTTGGCACTCTTAAACCAGACCAAGTTGGCACTGTTGTCTCTTAGCGTCTGGGAAACATCTGGTGAGATGCGGAATTCCAGGAGTCACCCGGCAATGTAAGGCCGCAGAACCCTGAACCATTTTACAGGCTTTTTCCCTGGGAAACAAAACTCACAAGCCACTGTTCTGGGTGTCAGTTTGCAGGACACACTTGGCACTCTCAAACCAGACCAAGTTGGAAATGGTGTCATTTTGCGTCTGGGAGGCTCCCTGCGAGAGTCCGAATTCCAGGAGGCACCCGGCAATTTAAGGCCTCTGGCCCCGGAACCATTGTACAGGCTTTTTCCCTGGGAAACAAAACTCACAAGCCACTGTTCTGGGTGTCAGTTTGCAGGACACACTTGGCACTCTCAAACCAGACCAAGTTGGAAATGGTGCCACCTTGCGTCTGAGAGGCATCCTGCGAGAGGCGGATCTCCAGGTGGCACCCGGCTATTAAATGCGGCATTACCTAAACCATTGTACAGGCTTTTTCCCTGGGAAACAAAACTCACAAGCCACTGTTCTGGGTGTCAGTTTTCAGGACCCACTTGGCACTCTTAAACCAGACCAAGTTGGCACTGGTGCCACCTTGCGTCTGGAAGGCATCCTGCGAGACGCCGAATTCCAGGAGGCACCCGGCAATTTAAGGCCGCTGGACCCTGAACCATTGTACAGGCTTTTTCCCTGGGAAACAAAACTCACAAGCCACTGTTCTGGGTGTCAGTTTTCAGGACCCACTTGGCACTCTCAAACCAGACCAAGTTGGCACTGGTGCCACCTTGCGTCTGGGAGGCATCCTGCAAGACGCCGAATTCCAGGAGGCACCCGGCAATTTAAGGCCTCAGGCCCCTGAACCATAGTACAGGCTTTTTCCCTAGGAAACAAAACTCACAAGCCACTGTTCTGGGTGTCAGTTTTCAGGACCCACTTGACACTCTCAAAGCAGACCAAGTTTGCACTGGTGCCACCTTGCGTCTGGGAGGCATCCTGCGAGAGGCGCAATTCCAGGAGGCACCCGGCAATTTAAGGCCGCAGGACCCTGAACCATTGTACAGGCTTTTCCCCTGGGAAACAAAACTCACAAGCCACTGTTCTGGGTGTCAGTTTTCAGGACCCACTTGGCACTCTTAAACCAGACCAAGTTGGCACTGGTGCCACCTTGCGTCTGGGAGGCATCCTGCGAGTGGTCGAATTCCAGGAGGCACCCAGCAATTTAAGGCCTCAGGCCCCTGAACCATTGTACAGGCTTTTTCCCTGGGAAACAAAACTCACAAGCCACTGTTCTGGGTGTCAGTTTTCAGGACCCACTTGACACTCTCAAACCAGACCAAGTTGGCACTGGTGCCACCTTGCGTCTGGGAGGCATCCTGCGAGAGGCGAATCTCCAGGTGGCATCCGGCTATTAAAGGCGGCATTAACCTAAACCATTTTACAGGCTTTTTCCCTGGGAAACAAAACTCACAAGCCACTGTTCTGGGTGTCAGTTTTCAGGACCCACTTGGCACTCTTAAACCAGACCAATTTAGCGCTGGTGTTGCTTAGCATCTGGGAAACATCTGGCGTGATGCGGAATTCCAGGAGTCACCCGGCAATTTAAGGCCGCAGGACCCTGAACCATTTGCAGGCTTTTTCCCTGGGAAACAAAACTCACAAGCCACTGTTCTGGGTGTCAGTTTGCAGGACACACTTGGCACTCTCAAACCAGACCAAGTTGGAAATGGTGTCATTTTGCGTCTGGGAGGCTCCCTGCGAGAGTCCGAATTCCAGGAGGCACCCGGCAATTTAAGGCCTCAGGCCCCGGAACCATTGTACAGGCTTTTTCCCTGGGAAACAAAACTCACAAGCCACTGTTCTGGGTGTCAGTTTCCAGGACCCACTTGACACTCTCAAAGCAGACTATGTTGGCACTGGTGCCACCTTGCGTCTGAGAGGCATCCTGCGAGAGGCGGATCTCCAGGTGGCACCCGGCTATTAAAGGCGGCATTACCTAAACCATTGTACAGGCTTTTTCCCTGGGAAACAAAACTCACAAGCCACTGTTCTGGGTGTCAGTTTTCAAAACCCACTTGGCACTCTTAAACCAGACCAAGTTGGCACTGGTGCCACCTTGCGTCTGGGAGGCATCCTGCGAGAGGCGGAATTCCAGGAGGCACCCGGCAATTTAAGGCCTCAGGCCCCTGAACCATTGTACAGGCTTTTTCCCTGGGAAACAAAACTCACAAGCCACTGTTCTGGGTGTCAGTTTTCAGGACCCACTTGGCACTCTCAAACCAGACCAAGTTGGCACTGGTGCCACCTTGCGTCTGGGAGGCATCCTGCGAGAGGCCGAATTCCAGGAGGCACCCGGCAATTTAAGGCCGCAGGACCCAAAACCATTGTACAGGCTTTTTCCCTGGGAAACAAAACTCACAAGCCACTGTTCTGGGTGTCAGTTTTCAGGACCCACTTGACACTCTCAAAGCAGACCAAGTTTGCACTGGTGCCACCTTGCGTCTGGGAGGCATCCTGCGAGAGGCGCAATTCCAGGAGGCACCCGGCAATTTAAGGCCGCAGGACCCTGAACCATTGTACAGGCTTTTTCCCTGGGAAACAAAACTCACAAGCCACTGTTCTGGGTGTCAGTTTTCAGGACCCACTTGGCACTCTTAAACCAGACCAAGTTGGAACTGGTGCCACCTTGCGTCTGGGAGGCATCCTGCGAGTGGTCGAATTCCAGGAGGCACCGGGCAATTTAAGGCCTCAGGCCCCTGAACCATTGTACAGGCTTTTTCCCTGGGAAAAAAAATTCAGAAGCCACTGTCCTGGGTGTCAGTTTGCAAGACCCACTTGGCACTCTCAAACCAGACCAAGTTGGCACTGGTGCCACCTTGCGTCTGGGAGGCATCCTGCAAGACGCCGAATTCCAGGAGGCACCTGGCAATTTAAGGCCGCAGGCCCCTGAACCATTGTACAGGCTTTTTCCCTGGGAAACAAAACTCACAAGCCACTGTTCTGGGTGTCACTTTCCAGGACCCACTTGGCACTCTTAAACCAGACCAAGTTGGCACTGTTGTCTCTTAGCGTCTGGGAAACATCTGGTGAGATGCGGAATTCCAGGAGTCACCCGGCAATGTAAGGCCGCAGGACCCTGAACCATTTTACAGGCTTTTTCCCTGGGAAACAAAACTCACAAGCCACTGTTCTGGGTGTCAGTTTGCAGGACACACTTGGCACTCTTAAACCAGGCCAAGTTGGCACTGGTGTCATTTTGCGTCTGGGAGGCTCCCTGCGAGAGTCCGAATTCCAGGAGGCACCCGGCAATTTAAGGCCTCAGGCCCCGGAACCATTGTACAGGCTTTTTCCCTGGGAAACAAAACTCACAAGCCACTGTTATGGGTGTCAGTTTTCAGGACACACTTGACACTCTTAAACCAGACCAAGTTGGCACTGGTGCCAACTTGCGTCTGGAAGGCATCCTGCGAGAGGCGGAATTCCAGGAGGCACCCGGCAATTTAAGGCCTCAAGCCCCTGAACCATTGTACAGGCTTTTTCCCTGGGAAAGAAAACTCACAAGCCACTGTTCTGGGTGTCAGTTTGCAGGACCCACTTGGCACTCTCAAACCAGACCAAGTTGGCACTGCTGCAACCTTGCGTCTGGGGGGCATCCTGCGAGAGGCCGAATTCGAGGAGGCACCTGGCCATTTAAGGCCTCAGGACCCTGAGCCATTCTACAGCGTATTTCCCTGGGAAGCAAAACTCATAAGCCACTGTTCTTGGTGTCAGTTTTCAGGACCCACTTGGAACTCTGAAACCAGACTAAGTGAGTACCTGTGCTGCTAGGCGTATGGGAAACATACTGCAAGACGCGGATCTTTAGGTAGCACCCGGTAATTTAAGGCCTATGGACCCTGAACCGCTGTACAGGCTTTTTCCCTAGGAAACAAAACTCACAAGCCACTGTTCTGGGTGTCAGTTTTCAGGACCCACTTGGCAGTCTCAAACCAGACCAAGTTGGCACTGGTGCCACCTTGTTTCTGGGAGGCATCCTGCGAGAGGCTGAATTCCAGGAGGCACCTGGCCATTTTAGGCCTCAGGACCGTGAACCACTGTTCAGGCCTTTTCCCTGGGAAACAAAACACACAAGCCACTGTTCTGGGTGTCAGTTTACAGGACCCACTTGGCACTCTCAAACCTGACCACGTTGGCACTGGTGCCATCTTGAGTCTGGGAGCCATCCTGCGAGATGTAGAATTCCAGGAGGCACCTGGCCATTTAAAGCCTCAGGACCCTGAACCACCGTACAGGCTTTTTCCCTTGGAAACAAAACTCAGAAGCCACTGCTCTGGGTGTCAGTTTGCAGGACCCACTTGGCACTCTCAAACCAGACCAAGTTGGCACTGGTGCCACCTTGCGTCTGGGAGCCATCCTGCGAGAGGCGGAATTCCAGGAGGCACCTGGCCATTTAAGGCTTCAGGACCCTGAAGCACTCTACAGGCTTTTTCCCTGGGAAATAAAACTAACAAGCCACTGTTTTGGGTGTCAGTTTTCAGGACCCACTTGGCACTCTCAAACCAGGCCAAGTGCCACTTTGCGTCTGGGTGGCATCCTGCAAGAGGCAGAATTCCAGGAGGCACCTGGCCATTTTAGGCCTCAGGACCCTGAACCTCTGTACAGGCCTTTTCCCTGGGAAACAAAACTCACAATTCACTGTTCTGGGTGTCAGTTTGCAAAACCCCCTTGGCACTCTCAAACCAGTGAAACTTGGCACTGGTGCCATTTTGCGTCTGGGAGGCATCCTGCGAGAGGCCGAATATGAGGGGGCACTGGGTCATTTAAGGCCTCAGGACCCTGAACCACTGTACAAGATTTTTCCCTGTGAATCAAAACTCACAATCCACTGTTCTGGGTGTCAGTTTGCAGGACCCACTTGGAACTCTCAAACCAGACTAAGTTGGCACTGGTGCCACCTAGCATCAGGGAGGCATCCTGCGAGAGGCCGAATTACAATAGGCACCCGGCCATTTAAGGCCTCAGGCCTCTCAACCATTGTACAGGCCTTTTCCCTGGGAAACAGAGCTCACAAGCCACTGTTCTGGGTGTCAGTTTTCAGG
The DNA here is from genome assembly GCF_963513975.1 of Fringilla coelebs. NCBI lineage: Eukaryota > Metazoa > Chordata > Aves > Passeriformes > Fringillidae > Fringilla > Fringilla coelebs. The sequence goes on from NC_140048.1 coordinate 2,280,711, forward strand.
ACCCACTTGGCACTCTCAAACCAGACCAATTTGGCACTGGTGCCACCTTGAGTCTGGGAGGCATCCCGCAAGAGGCGGAATTCCATATTTCCCACCCCGAGCTTCACGAGGAGCAGTAGCGAGCAAAGCATTGTTTTTACAGCAACTCCTTCCATGTGCATGTTTTTGGGAGTTGAAAGGCTTGCAGAGTGTTAAAGTACCTTTTTCTCTCCGGTGGAAAGCTGCCCACTCAGTGCCAGTGTTATGCGGCTTCTTTCTTCACGTTTCAGCAGCTACCACACTCTCCGTGTTCTCCTCCTGAAGCTCTGGGTGCTATATCTGACGCTTTTCTTAAAATTTCAAGATGCAAAGAACTTGATGAATTCTAGGGAAAGTCCGGGAGGCATGTGCTCTGCTGGCACAGTTTCTCCTTTCTAGACAGAGTGGAAAAGCATATGTTTGAGTAAATTGATAACATTCACAGTATACAAATTCTAAGGCAACACATCACAGTAAGAACATACATTTCTAAGTTCTGATTTAGTTTTGCTTTTCACACTCTAGAACATCAACCCAAGGCTTTTCACAAACTATTGTTTTGTTTTCTATCTTTTGCAGGGCCCTTTGCAAAAGGCAGCAAACCCAGTACAGATATCTTCTGTGTTATTTCTATTTAAATCAGAATGTCTGTGCACTGACCTTGATTCATTACTCAAACTTACATTACATATTATCAGAAACTCTTATACTTGCACTTCTAGAACATTAACAGTATCAATGGCTGTACAACTTTATAAGACAACTCACAAGAATAAGTTAAAGCCTATATATTAGGGTGCTAACAAATCAACAGTTACATAATTTTATCAATAACTGTATGACCTGAACAACATTGCTCTAGTATCCTGGCTCTAGCTGAGGCTGTAGCTCTCTGGCCCAACCCACGGGGAGCTCTGGCTCTCCAGCTCTCTGTCTCAATCCACGGGGAGCTCTGGCTCTCTGGCCCAGTCCACGGGGAGCTCTGGCTCTCCGGCCCTCTGGCCCAGTCCACGGGGAGCTCTGGCTCTCCGGCCCTCTGGCCCAGTCCACGGGGAGCTCTGGCTCTCCGGCCCTCTGGCCCAGTCCACGGGGAGCTCTGGCTCTCCGGCCCTCTGGCCCAGTCCACGGGGAGCTCTGGCTCTCCGGCCCTCTGGCCCAGTCCACGGGGAGCTCTGGCTCTCCGGCCCAATCCCCGGGGAGCTCTGGCTCTCCAGCTCTCTGACCCAATCCACGGGGAGCTCTGGCTCTCCAGCACTCTGGCCCAATCCACGGCGAGCTCTGGCTCTCCGGCACTCTGGCCCAATCCACGGCGAGCTCTGGCTCTCCGGCACTCTGGCCCAATCCACGGCGAGCTCTGGCTCTCCGGCACTCTGGCCCAATCCACGGCGAGCTCTGGCTCTCCGGCACTCTGGCCCAATCCACGGCGAGCTCTGGCTCTCCGGCACTCTGGCCCAATCCACGGCGAGCTCTGGCTCTCCGGCACTCTGGCCCAATCCACGGCGAGCTCTGGCTCTCCGGCACTCTGGCCCAATCCACGGCGAGCTCTGGCTCTCCGGCACTCTGGCCCAATCCACGGCGAGCTCTGGCTCTCCAGCTCACTGACCGAATCCACGGGGAGCTCTCTGGCTCTCCAGCTATAAGTTCTAAGGCCAAATCACCATGGGATCACGTCATCGTAAATAAATTCAATATCATGTCAGAATCACGTCGGTATCACGTCTGATTCAGGTCAGTATCACGTCTAAATCACATCGCTATTCTGTCGGGGTCACCATTTGTCATCTTAGCACGAATTCTAGGGTCATTATAGTGCAAGGGATTTTATATCTCCAGGGCCTCATACCTCCTTGGAGTTATTTCACAATGCAGCTCCTCTATGTGCTGCCTGTCCCAGGTCCTTGCAGCAGTCATCTGACTCCTCTTCTTCACAGCCAAACCATCCATCTTGCTTCACAGTGCAGCCAACAAACATCTTCTCTCTTCTCAGCTTGCTAGCAAACTGCAGCTCTCTTCATATCTGGCAAGTAAACTGCAGCTCTCTTCACAACTAGCCAACCTGCTCTTCTGTAGCACTTGCCATTATTGGATACAGGTATGACTTGTTAAGAGCAGGGCCTGTTTCTAATCTCTAGTAACTGGCTCTGCAGCAAAGCCTCAGCTGTGAGATTAACTGCTACACTATTTTCTTACATTCCATCTCCCCACAGGTGCCACCTTGTGTCTGGGAGGCATCCTGCAAGAGGGGAATTCCAGGAGGCACCTAGCCATTTAAGGCCGGAACACCCTGAACCATTCTACAGGCTTTTTCCCTTGGAAATAAAACTCACAAGCCCCTGTTCTGGGTGTCAGTTTTCAGGACCCACTTGGCACTCTAAAACCAGACCAAGTTGGCACTGTTCCATCCTTGGATCGGGGAGGCATCTCACAAGAGGCCGAAATGCAACAGGCACCCTGAAATTTAAAGCCTCAGGACCCTGAAAACTCTACAGGGTATTTCCCTGGGAAACAAAACTCAGAAGCCACTGTTCTGGGTGTCCGTTTGCAGGACCCACTTGGCACTCTCAAACCAGACGAAGTGTGCACTGGTTCTACCTTGGGTCTGGGAGGAATCCTGGGAGTGGAAGGATTCCAGGAGGCACCTGGCTATTTTAGGCCTCAGGCCCCTGAACCACTCTACTGGCTTTTTCCCTGGGAAAAAAAACTCACAAGCCACTGTTCTAGGTGTCAGTTTGCAGGACCCACTTGGCACTGTCAAACCAGACCAGGTTGGCACTGCTGCAACCCTACGTCTGGGAGGCATCCTTCGGAGGCCGAATTCAAGGTGGCACCCGGCAATTTAAGGCCTCAGGACCCTGAACCAGTGTACAGCCCTTTTCCCAGATTAAAAAAACTCACAAGCCACTGTTCTGGGTGTCAGTTTGCAGGACCCACTTGGCACTCTCAAACCAGCCCAAGTTGGCACTGGTGCCACCTTGCGTCTGGGAGGCATCCTGCGAGAGGCCGAATTCCAGGAGGCACCCGGCAATTTCAGGCCTCAGGACCCTGAACAATTGTACAGGGTATTTCCCTGGGAAACAAAACTCACAAGCCACTGTTCTGGGTGTCAGTTTGCAGGACCCCCTAGGCACTCTCAAACCAGAAGAAGTCTACACTGGTGCTACCTTGGGTCTGGGCGGAATCCTGCAAGAGGCGGAATTCAAGAAGGCACCCGGCAACTTAAGGCCGCAGGACCCAAAACCATTGTACAGGCTTTTTCCCTGGGAAACAAAACTCACAAGCCACTGTTCTGGCTGTCAGTTTTCAGCACCCACTAGGCACTCTCAAACGAGACCAAGTTGGCACTGGTGCCACCTTGCGTCTGGGAGGCATCCTGCGAGAGGCCGAATGCCAGGAGGCACCTGGCCATTAAGGGTTTCAGGACCCTTAACCAGTGCACAGGCTTTTTCCCTGGGAAACAAAACTCGCAAGCCACTGTTCTCGGTGTCTGTTTTAAGGACTCACTTGGAACTCTCAAACCAGACCCAGTTGGCACTGCTCCACTTTGCGTCTCGGAGGCATTCTGCCAGAGGCCGAATTCCAGGAGGAACCCTGCAATTTAAAGCCTCAGGCCCCTGAAACATTCTACGGGCCTTTTCCCTTCGAAACAAAACTCACAAGCCACTGTTCTGGCTGTCATTTTTCAGGACACACTAGGCACTCTCAAACCAGAAAAAGTTTGCACTGGTGCCACATTGCGTCTGGGAGGCATCCTGACAGAAGCCCAATTCCAGGAGGCACTTGGACATTTAATGTTTCAGGACCCTGAACCATTGTACAGGCTTTTTCCCTGGGAAACAAAATTCACAAACCACTGTTCTGGGTGTCAGTTTGCAGGACCCACTAGGCACTCTCAAACCACAACAAGTTGGCACTGCTGCAACCCTACGTCTGGGAGGCATCCTTTGGAGGCCGAATTCAAGGTGGCACCCGGCAATTTAGGGCCTCAGGACCCTGAACCAGTGTACAGGACTTTTCCCAGATAAACAAAACTCACAAGCCACTGTTCTAGGTGTCAGTTTTCAGGACCCACTTGGCACTCTCAAACCAGCCCAAGTTGGCACTGGTGCCACCTTGCGTCTGGGCGGCATCCTGCGAGAGGCCGACGTCCAGGAGGCACCAGGCCATTTAAGGCCTCAGCACCCTGAACGATTGTAATGCCTGTTTCCTTGGGAAACAAAACTCAGAAGCCACTGTTCTGGGTGTCAGTTTTCAGCACCCACTCGGCACTCTCAAACGAGACCAAGTTGGCACTGGTGCCACCTTGTGTCTGGGAGGCATCCTGCGAAAGGCCAAATTCCAGGAGGCACTTTGCGATTTTTGGCCCCAGGACCCTGAACCACTGTTCAGGCTTTTTCCCTGGGAAACAAAACTCACAAGCCACTGTTCTGGGTGTCAGTTTCCAGGACTGACTAGGCAATCTCAAACCACACCAAGGTGGAACTTGTGCCACCTTGCTTCTGGGAGGCATCCTGCAAGAGGCCGAATTCCAGGAGGCACCCGGCAATTTAAGGCCTCAGGCCCCTGAACCATTGTACAGGGTATTTCCCTGGGAAACAAAACTCACAAGCCACTGTTCTGGGTGTCAGTTTGCGGGACCCACTTGGCACTCTCAAACCAGACCAAGTTGGCACTGCTGCCACTTTGCGTCTGGGAGGCATCCTGCCAGAGGCCGAATTCCAGGAGGAACCCGGCAATTTAAGGCCGCAGGACCCTTAACCATTCTACGGGCCTTTTCCCTTGGAAACAAAACTCACAAGCCACTGTTCTGGCTGTCAATTTTAAGGACACACTAGGCACTCTCAAACCAGAAAAAGTTTGCACTGCTGCCAGATTGCGTCTGGGAGACATCCTGCGAGAGGCCGAATTCTAGGAGGCACTTGGCCTTCTAAAGTTTCAGGACCCTGAACCATTGTACAGGCTTTTTAACTGGGCAACAAACTTAACAAGCCACTGTTGTGGGTGTCAGTTTTCAGGACCCACTTGGCACTCTTAAACTAGAACAAGTTGGCACTGGTGCCACCTTGCGTCTGGGAGGCATCCTGCGAGAAGCCGAATTCCAGGAGGCACCTGGCCATTTTAGGCCTCAGGACCCTGAACCACTCTATCGGGTATTTCCCTGGGAAACAAAACTCAGAAACCACTGTTCTCCCTGTGATGTAGGCGACAAGAGACGCATTAGACGGGAATGCGGAGCTGTCCAAAGGTAAGCGCCTGTTCCCAGCGTCTTTCGGCACAAGCCCCCGCTCCGGAGCGCACCGCGGCCGGCAAGATGCTCTGTGCGCGAAGAAGATGCTTTTGCGGCAAGGAAGCCGCTTCTGCGGCAAGGAAGTCGCTCCTGCGGCAAGGAAGCCTCTTCTTCGTCTCCAGCACTCGGAGAGTGTGGTAGCTGCTGAAACGTGAAGAAAGAAGCTGCAGAACACTGGCACTGAGTGTACAGCTTTCCACCGGAGAGAAAAAGGTACTTTAACACTCTGCAAGCCTTTCAACTCACAAAAACATGCATATGGAAGGAGTTGCTGCAAAAACAATGCTGTGCTCGCTGATGCTCCTCCTGAAGCTCTGGCTGCTAAATCTGAGGCGTTCCTTACAATTTCAAGATGCAAAGAACTTGATGAATTCTAGGGAAAGTCCGGGAGGCATTTGCTGTGCTGGCACAGATTCTCCTTCCTAGACAGAGTGGAAAAGCTTTTCCCTGCCGTGTAGGCGACAAGAGACGCATTAGACGGGGATCCGGAGCTGTCCGAAGGTAAGCGCCTGTTGCCGGCTTCTTTCGGCACAAGCCCCGCTCCGGAGCGCACCACAACCGGCAGTATGCTCTGTGCGCAAACAAGTCGCCTCTGCGGCGAGGTATCCGCTTCTGCGGCGTGGTGTCCGCCTCTTCATCAAAGAAGCCACCTCTGCGGCAAGGAAGCCACTTCTACGGCTCCGGGAGACAGAGTGCGCAGTGGCTGCTTAACCGTGAAGGATGAAGCCATGTAACACTTGAACTGAATGTGCAGCTTTCCAACAGAGAGAAAACAGTACTTTAACTCTCTCCAACCGTTTACGCTCACAACAACATTCATCTGGAAGGAGTTCCTGCAAAACAATTCTGTGCTCGCTGCTGCTCCTCCTGAAGCTCTGGGTGCTGAATTTTACGCTTTCCTTACAATTCCAAGATGCAAAGGACTTGATGAGTTTTAGGGAAGGTGCGGTATGTATTTGCTATGCTGGCACAGTTTCTCTGTCCTAGACATAGTGGAAAATCTTTCCCCTGCGATGTAGGCGACAAGAAACGCATTAGACAGGGATCCGGAGCTGTCCGAAGGTAAGAGCCAGTTCCCGGCATCTTTCGGCAGAAGCCCCACTCTGGAGTGCATTCCGACCGGCAGTATGCTCTGTGCACGAGGAAGCTGCCTCTACGACGAGGAAGCCGCTTCTGCAGCGAGGAATCCGCCTCTGCGGCGAGGCATCCGCCTCTGCGGTGAAGAAGCAGCCTCTGCGGCGTAGGAGCCGCCTCTGCGGCAAGGAAGCCACCTCTACGGCTCCGGGAGACGGAGTGCGCAGTGGCTGCTGAAACGTGAAGAAAGAAGCTGCATACCACTGGGACTGAATGTGTAGCTTTCCATCAGAGAGAAAACAGTACTTTAACACTCTACAACCATTTAAACTCACAACGACATTCATATGGAAGCAGTTCCTGAAAACAATGCTGTGCTCGCTGCTGGTCCTCTTGAAGCTCTGGGTGCTGAATTTTAAACTTTCCTTTTAATTCCAAGATGCAAACAACTTGATGAGTTCTAGGGAAGGTGCGGGAGGTATTTGCTGTGCTGGCACAGTTTCTCTGTCCTAGACAGAGTGGAAAAGCTTTTCCCTGCCATGTAGGCGACAAGAGACGCATTAGACAGGGATCTGGAGCTGTCCGAAGGTAAGAGCCAGTTCCCGGCGCGTTTCGGCAGAAGCCCCACTCCAAAGTGCACGGCGACCGGCAGTATGCTCTGTGCGCGAGGTAGCCACCTCTGCGGTGAGGAATCCGCCTCTGCAGCGAAGCATCCGCCTCTGCGGCGAGGCATCCGCTACTGCATCGAGGAAGTCGCCTATGTGGTGAAGAAGCCACCTCTGCGGCTCCGGGAGACGGAGGGCGCGGTGGCTTTATAAACGTCAAGAAAGAAGCCGTATAACACTGGAACTGAATGTGCAGCTTTCCATCAGAGAGAAAACAGCACTTTAAAACTCTTCCACCGTTTAAAATCAAAACAACATTCATATGGAAGGAGTTCCTGAAAACAATGCTCTGCTCGCTGATGGTCCTCTGGAAGCTCTGGGTGCTGAATTTTACACTTTCCTTACAAATCCAAGATGCAAAGAACTTGCTGAGTTCTAGGGAAGGTGCGGGAGGTATTTGCTGTGCTGGCACAGTTTCTCTGTCCTAGACAGAGTGGAAAAGCTTTTCCCTGCGATGTAGGCAACTAGAGACGCATTAGACTGGCATCTGGAGCTGTCCGAAGGCAAGAGCCGGTTCCCGGATTCCGGCACTTCCTTCTGCCACTTCCTTCCACCGCTTCCTTGTTTACTTTCTTCCTTCCTTATGCCACTTCCGCCACTTCCGCCACTTCCTTCCGCCCAATCCTTCCTTCCGCCACTTCCTTCCTTCCGCCACTGCCTTCCTTCCGCCACTGCCTTCCGCTTATTCCCTCTGCCACTTCCGCGACTTCCGCCACTTACTTCCACCACTCTCTTCCTTCATCCACATCTGTGATTTACGCCACATCCTTCTTCCTGCTGCCTTCTTCCTCCATTTCCTTCTGCCACTTCTGCCGCTTCCGACACTTCCAACACTTCTGCCATTTTTTCCTCCATTCCTTCTTTCCTTCCTTCCTTCCTTCCTTCCTTCCTTCCTTCCTTCCGCCACTTCCGCCACTTCCGCCACTTCCGCCACTTCCGCCACTTTTGCTACTTTTCTGCTTTCGCCACTTCCGCCACTTCTGCCACTTCCTTCTGCCACTTCCTTACGCCACTTCCTTAGGCCACTTCCTTCAGCCAATTCGTTCTGCCCCTTTCTTCTGCCACTTTCTTCGTTCCACCTCTTCGTTCTTTCCTTCCTTCCGCCACTTACTTTCGCCACTTCCTTCCGCCACTTCCTTCTTTCCGCCCCTTCCTTCCTTCCTTCCTTCCTTCCTTCCTTCCTTCCTTCCTTCCTTCCTTCCTTCCTTCCTTCCTTCCTTCCTTCCTTCCTTCCTTCCTTCCTTCCTTCCTTCCTTCCTTCCTTCCTTCCTTCCTTCCTTCCTTCCTTCCTTCCTTCCTTCCTTCCTTCCTTCCTTCCTTCCTTCCTTCCTTCCTTCCTTCCTTCCTTCCTTCCTTCCTTCCTTCCTTCCTTCCTTCCTTCCTTCCTTCCTTCCTTCCTTCCTTCCTTCCTTCCTTCCTTCCTTCCTTCCTTCCTTCCTTCCTTCCTTCCTTCCTTCCTTCCTTCCTTCCTTCCTTCCTTCCTTCCTTCCTTCCTTCCTTCCTTCCTTCCTTCCTTCCTTCCTTCCTTCCTTCCTTCCTTCCTTCCTTCCTTCCTTCCTTCCTTCCTTCCTTCCTTCCTTCCTTCCTTCCTTCCTTCCTTCCTTCCTTCCTTCCTTCCTTCCTTCCTTCCTTCCTTCCTTCCTTCCTTCCTTCCTTCCTTCCTTCCTTCCTTCCTTCCTTCCTTCCTTCCTTCCTTCCTTCCTTCCTTCCTTCCTTCCTTCCTTCCTTCCTTCCTTCCTTCCTTCCTTCCTTCCTTCCTTCCTTCCTTCCTTCCTTCCTTCCTTCCTTCCTTCCTTCCTTCCTTCCTTCCTTCCTTCCTTCCTTCCTTCCTTCCTTCCTTCCTTCCTTCCTTCCTTCCTTCCTTCCTTCCTTCCTTCCTTCCTTCCTTCCTTCCTTCCTTCCTTCCTTCCTTCCTTCCTTCCTTCCTTCCTTCCTTCCTTCCTTCCTTCCTTCCTTCCTTCCTTCCTTCCTTCCTTCCTTCCTTCCTTCCTTCCTTCCTTCCTTCCTTCCTTCCTTCCTTCCTTCCTTCCTTCCTTCCTTCCTTCCTTCCTTCCTTCCTTCCTTCCTTCCTTCCTTCCTTCCTTCCTTCCTTCCTTCCTTCCTTCCTTCCTTCCTTCCTTCCTTCCTTCCTTCCTTCCTTCCTTCCTTCCTTCCTTCCTTCCTTCCTTCCTTCCTTCCTTCCTTCCTGTCATGGTTTGACCCAGAAGTGAGGTTTTTTGGAAAGTTATGGTCAAACCAATCAGTGGCCAGATGTGAAATTGGCACTTGGTGTGGCCACTGAGGACTTGGGTACGCCTCTGAGAACACACACAGGGGTTAAAAGCGGAGGATTCAGAGAAGGACTTCCTCTTTGGAGTCCGGCCAGTGAGTTGCTCTGACCTCTCCCCTGCCCAGCTGCGTCTGGGTGGGGGAGGGGAGGACATGCGGCCTGAGAAGGAAGGCCGGAGCCCCGGCAAGGTGCAGGGGTGGAGGAGTCCTGGGATGGTTTCGGCAGCGCCCCCGGGAGAGAGAATGATAGAGACTGTGCAGGCTGGAAATTTGTTATCTTGTGCTGGGAGCACAGCCAGGAGGAGAAAGGGGGGGGGGGGGGGCAAGGAGCCCAGCTGCCAGCAGACTGGGCCGAGCTTTTAACCTTTTTGAACCTTTGGAAGCTGTAAAAACACTGATCCTCCCCAGCTGAGGAGTGAGAGGGGACGGAGGATGGGAAAGAAGAAGAAGTTTGACTAGGTGAAGAAATGCCAGCAGATGAGAGTGCCCTAGGTGGAGGAGATGATTGGAGTGGCTTTAGCTGGACTTTTCTCTTACACAGCCACGGGCAAAACCAAGTTCTTCTGATAATACAGAGACTGCTCCTTGGGGGAGGCGGTTGGCTAGAAGCCAGGAGTGACAAGGCTGCGAGGAGAAGCAGAGAGAACAGAGACTGAGGGGGAGGGTGTGGATGAGCCCTCTGCCTTCAGCGAAGGATCTCTGTTCCTGAGAGCCCCAGGCCCCAGGGGAGTGAATATGGGGGGGACAGGTGTCCCAAATGGTGAGAGGCGGCCACTTCTTGGAACTGGGCAAAGCATTCTTAAAAAGACCTAAGGAGCAGTTTGGATCCATGGACAGTGGTGAGAGCACTGGACATGCAAGGAAGATGGTCACCACGGCAGATTTTCTTGGGGCGGCTGCAGTGTGTGACATGGAAGCACTGGGGACTTTACAGTGTTTTCCTGGGGAGGCCCATGGTGTGAGAGGAAGACTTCTCTCTGCTGATGAACTGGGGAGAGCGTGTGTGAAGGAGGATATTGGACTGAGAATTGATGTGTTAGAGGGGATTTGTTTGTTGGAGAGGTGGGGGGAAGGAGGAGTGTTTTTGAAGATGTTCCATTGTGGATTGTTGTGTGGGGGGTTTTTTTTCCCTTTTCTCCTTTTGTGTCTATGTAGATTAATAAAATGTTGTCTTTTTTCCCTCCATTCCCAAGTTGGAGCCTGTTTTGTTCTGTTCCTGGGTCACATCTCACAGTAACCATTTTGGAAATACACCTTTCATGGGGGCACTGGCACTGTGCCAGGGTCAACCCATGACCCTCCCTCCCTTCCTTCCTTCCTTCCTTCCTTCCTTCCTTCCTTCCTTCCTTCCGCCACTTCCGCCACTTCCGCCACTTCCGCCACTTCCGCCACTTCCGCCACTTCCGCCACTTCCGCCACTTCCTTCCGCCACTTCCGCCACTTCCGCCACTTCCGCCACTTCCACCACTTCCTTTCGCCACTTCCTTCCGCCACTTCCGCCACTTCCGCCACTTCCTTTCGCCACTTCCTTTCGCCACTTCCTTCCGCCACTTCCTTCCGCCACTTCCTTCCACCACTTCTGCCACTTCTGCCACTTCCTTCCTTCTTCTACTATTAAATAAAATAGATCAATTTTTTGGCACCAACATGTAATCCTATTTGGTTTTAATTACATTCTTGGGTATATTTTGAACCTTCAAATTATTTTTTATTTTATACACAGAGACTTAGTTTTCTTGGCTCTTTTAGGTTTAAATCGGATCATAACAGGACCCCAAAACAATAAGACATGGGGAAAAACCTAGGAGCTTAATCATTGCCGCAGCAGGAAGGAAGAAATCATAGTCTCCTGACACAATCCAGTTCAAACTGAAAACCAAGGGAACAACAGGAGATGAGTGTGTGCAGCCATTGACCCAGTGGTTTGCTGTCTCCACTGGTGGGTTGCACTGTCTCAGTGCAACAACCAGAGAATCCAGTCAGGCAGAGGATACCAAAACCCACCAGCATACAGCTGTTGAAGCTGCTAGTATTGAATTTGCACCACTGGGGATGGATGGAACAATGGAGACCACCAGGAAGGGTACAACTCTGGGGTGGTGGTCTAGAATCAAATTGCAAAAATTTGGTATAGTTTCGGTTTGGAGTGGGTTGCAACGTGAGGGGAGGATGAGGATGGGCAGCGTGAAGACAGCAGAAGTGGTAAAACTGAAGGAGAAAGGAGAAACCAAACAGGTGGAGAACTTCCAGCCCCATGTCAACATGGCTGCAGAGGGCAAAGTCCAGTATTGGCAGTGGGTGCCCAGAATGGGTTTCTCCTCTGGGGGGGGTCCCCACCAGAGCCCCCCATCACCCAGCACAACGGGAAGAAGAGGCTGTTGCCCAATGTTGAGCTCTTCCCCAGGGCCCCCCAATTCAACCAGCAGCCAGTGATGATGGAAGTCACCCCCTGTTTCAGTCTGGGGTGACTCAGGGGTAAGGGAACCCTCAAATTTCAGCTGCATAAGCTGGCACTGAGCTCCCAACTCTTTGGTGAGCAATGAACCCACTCACCCAGCATGGGAATCTTTGGCAATCCCTTAAAATCACTGCCCCAAACTTTTAACTCAGTGAGTCTTTAACTCACTCCCCTAAATCCATCTTTTTTGGTGGGTGTTCAAAGATTTTCTGTATACTTTCAAGCAGGGGAGGTGGTTAATAGCTCCTTGCACTTGGCTAGGCTGAAATAAATGTTAATGCCCAAAAAAGTAATGAGCATGTCTGTGCAGTCTGGGCATGGGGTTGGGGAGCCAGAGACAGGTTTTCTGGAACTGGAATAAGGGGGAAACAGAAGTGGATTTCAAGGGGCTAGGGCTGAGTTTGGGGGGCCTAGGGTGGGTTATGTTGGGCTGGAGATTTGGGGGTTGGGGATGTATCATGGGGTGCTCAGAGGGGTTTGGGAGACTAGGGGAAGTTTTGGGGGCCTTGGATGGGTTTTGGGGAATTGGGGAGAGATCTTGGGGGGCTTGAATGGGTTTTGGGGAACAAGGGACTGTGTTTAGAGGACTAGAAATTGGTTTTGGGTGACTGTGTATCGGTCATGGAAGACTTGGATGGATTTTGGTGGACTGTTGAGAGTTTTTTGCAGGACAATGGACATATACAGCATATGCACAATACAGCCTATATAGAAACTGAGTAAGGTCACCATGCCCTTGAAGGACACGAAAGGAGAAGAACACGCTCAAAAGCAGACAGTTCAGGATGCAAAGGCAGACAAGAAAACCGCAGCGAGACACATGAAGAAGGAAGACTAACTAAAATTAACTAAAATATTAAAATGCGTGCGTAAAAAGGATTTAACCAATCATGTATTAGCTTGAGGCGTGGACAATAGAGAACAGTATAAAAATGGCTTGCTTTTTGTAATAAATTGGCTTCACTTGATCATATTGGTCATGGCATGATGTCCCGTTACTGTTCCTCCGCATATTTTGGTACCCGAACGAGGTACCCGAAGACGGCTATTTCACTGTGGTGAGAGATACAGCGACAGCCTTCGGGAGGCAGAGAAGCCGGTCGAAAGTTTCCTCACTGCCCTGGCGAGAAGAAAAGGTGAATAAAGGAGCTCCAAATTGAAGAAGAAGTGATCTCGCCCTGATCAGGTCAGCGGCCGAGGAAGGAATGGGGTTGGACCATGAAAGAGATGGGGTCCAAAAACTCCTCCAACATATCCTCTCTAAGAGAGGGCAGAAATATGATGCTTCCACTCTGAAGGGACTTATTTGCTGGGCCATGGGAACGAAACTTCATGCCAGGAGCGCAGGTCGCTTTTGAGGTATTGACATGGGAAGCTGTGGGCAGCGTGCTATAGGACTGTATTGCTTCGGGAGGATGTGAGGCTAAAGAGGCATCTAAATATGCTACCCTGTGGAAAAACATCATAGAGGCATTACGGGCAATGAAGGCTGAAAAGAAAGCTGCTGCAGCTGCTTGCATTGCTTTTTCCCCAAGCCCCGACCCTGAGCCACAGGCATTTCCTGCTAGCAAGTTATTTTCAACTACATTAGACATTCCTTTGCGCTGCCCAGGACCCTCTAGCCCAGTTCCACTAACTAAAGAGGAACTCAAAACCTCAAGACCCTCAGATGAAATACAGAGTCAGGAAGCAGCCTCCCTCGGAGGTTCCAGCTGCCAGCCCGAGAATAAAAGTTCTCGGGAAGAGGGGGCAGCTGGTGGTGAAGTTTTAGAAATAATGCACTCATCATCTGAAGATGAGGCTGAAGAAGAAAAGACAGATTCAGATTCAAGATCTGCCTCAGTAGAAGAGGAATTAAAAGCTTTGGTAGAAAATTTGCGGAAGTTAGTAATTCAACAAAGCAATCAAGTCGCTCCCCAAAAGGACTATTCCTTTGAAAGGAGAGAGCTGCCAGCTACTGTGAGCGCTGAGAGGGCTCTCAAGGAGCAGAGGGGGAGGCGGATACCCCCCTCAACCACGGAAGTTCGGGAGTTAGAGCTAGATCCTGAAATAGAAACAGCACAAAAAAGAAAATGGAAAGGAGTCATTACTGAAGCAATAATTGAGGGGACATTCTCCCCTAGTACTCTAGAAGCTTTCCCTGTGGTAACCCAAGCTACAGGACGAGGATGGGAGCCATTTGATTGGAAGATATTAGAAAAACTGAAAAGCGCCGTTACACAATATGGCTTAAAATCTCAATTGGCACAATCATTATTGCAATTCATTTTTACTGCAGATACCCTTATTCCAGCTGATGTTCAAACTCTGATTAGATTAATTATGCCTCCTCATCAGCAGATTCAGTTTTATAAGAATTGGGAAGGTGCATGTAAAAAAGAGGAAGCAAGACCTAGGGCTCAGGGGGACCCATTGTTTGGAATTACAGCACAACAGCTATTAAGAGGAGGTCCCTGGTCCACAGCAACTGCCCAAGCCCGAAGTATTGATGAAGTTTTGCATTTAAGCCAACAGCTTGCATACAACTCAACCCTTGCATTGCCTGATGGGCTGCATACTCAGGCTTTTACACAGATACGTCAAGGGGGAAGTGAGGACTTTGACAAATTCGTAGACCGCTTGCATAGAGCTATTTATGATCACCATGACTTGGATCCGGAAACAAAGCGGAAGCTGTTCAAGATGCTTGCCTTTGACAATGCTAACGATAAGACTTGGCAGATTTTAGGCACATTGTAAAAGGGAGCGGAAGTTGTTGACATGCTAGAATTAATGACTCGAACCAGAGAGACAAAAAGCTGCCTATGTGGCTACTGCAGTACAAGGTGCTGCAAAGCCACTACTTTCAAAATTAAAAAAGAAAGCAGAAGGGAAAAATGTTAAATGTTTTCAATGTGGGAAGATCGGACATCTATAGAGTCAATGTCGATCTGTGCCAATAAAGAAATTTTGCTCCATCTGCAAGAAGGATAATCACCACACGAGAAACTGCAAGTTCCAGGGAAACTTGTCCTGCAGCGCGGCCCCACCTGAGTAGACACAAGCTCGGGGAGCTGCATGGGTGGCACGACCTCCTCTGGAGGACTTTACTCACTCCAATCCGCAACTCCTGGAAGCGCTGGAATGGACGTGGAAACCACAGTAGACATTACCATCACTGACTGCAGTACATCTGGTAGAGACTAATGTAAAGGGACCTCTGGGGGGTGGGCTTAGTGCTTTCCTGTTAGGAAAATCATCTGCTAGCAAAAGGGGACTGGATGTAATTCCTGGGGTTATTGATGCAGATTATCAAGGGGTTATCAAAATTATGGTTAGGACATTTTTTCCTCCTGTATCTATCCCTAAAGGATCACAAATTGCTCAACTTGTTCCTTTTAAGTCTTGTGTTCCCTGTACAGGATTGAAGGAGCGGGAGCGGGGAACAAGCGGTTTTGGTTCCACCGGTAACCCAGAAGTGTATTGGGCAATGGACATTACGAGAGGTAAACCGGATAAGCAGGTAACCCTGACACATTCCAATGGTAATTCTATCACCAAGAGACTCACAATTGACACCGGAGCAGATCTAACGTTCATTTCAAGCACTATATGGCCCAAAAATTGGCCAGTAGTTAACCCTGTTTTGGGAATTGCAGGGATTGGTGGAACCCAGGCAACTCGATTAAGCAGAGAGGTAATTACCTTTACTTTCCCAGATGGAGAGAATGTAACAACAAGACCCTATGTCATGCAGACTCCCAGAAATTTACTAGGTTTGATTGGCAGGGATTTGTTAAGTCAACTGAAGGCCACAATTGTTACACGGCCTTTTTAATAGCGGCCACTGGGGGGCAGCCAATCCTCAAAATCAGCTGGAAAACCGATACCCTTATATGGATTGATCAGTGGCCGCTGTCAAAGGAAAAGCTGCTCAAGGTTCAAGAGTTGGTTCAAGAACAGCTTGAGGCTGGTCATATAAGACCATCAACTAGCCCATGGAACACGCCTGTTTTTACAATTCCAAAAAACAATGGGGAATGGAGGTTATTGCATGATCTTAGAGCAGTCAACGCAGTAATGCAGAGTATGGGAGCATTACAACCTGGACTCCCATCCCCTGTTATGCTACCTGAGTCTTGGGATTTATTGATTATTGATCTCAAAGACTGTTTTTTTACTATTCCTCTACATCCCAACGACATCAGTCATTTTGCCTTTTCAGTCCCCTCCATCAACAAAGCAGAACCCTACAAGAGGTATGAGTGGATATTTTTGCCACAAGGAATGCGGAACTCGCCCACTATGTGCCAAGTTTACATAGCCTGGGCATTAGAGCCAGTCCGGCAGCAATTTCCTAACTGTATCATATATCATTACATGGATGATATCTTGGTGGCAGGACAGCAATTGGACTTTGAAAATGTTTTAGCAAGCATGACAACTATTCTAGAACAGAGAAGGTTGAAAATTGCCCCTAAAAAGGTACAGCGTTCAGCTCCATGGAAGTATCTTGGGTGGCACATTGATCAAGCTGTAGTGAAACCTCAGAAGATTACCATTACTACTCAGATAAAAACTGTACATGATGTTCAAAAATTAGTAGGAGATATACAGTGGATTAGAACTATTTGTGGAATAACTAATGAAGAACTTGAACCGTTAATACAGCTGCTAGGTACCTCATCACGGGCAGACGAGCGCCGATCACTGGACAGGACGCAACATCAGGCCTTGGAACACATAGCCTCAAAGGTTGCCATAGCACATGCACATCGCCTGATTGAAGGTGTCCCAGTTCAACTGATGATCATCAACCATTGCAAGGAGGGTAACCAGTACGCCAAACATCCTTTTGCATTGATTTGTCAATAGACAGAGACTCGGGCTAATCCTTTGACCATTCTGGAATGGGTATTTTCACCTGTGCGACAGCCTAGAACAATTACCACTCGCCTAGAACTACTTGCTCAATTAATTATGAAAGGCAGAGGGAGGATACTAGAAATCTGGGGACAGGAACCGTACGCAATTGCAGTAACTTTAGCCAATTGGTATTTAGAATGGGGAATTAGGCATTCTGTACCTTTGCAAATAGCCCTTACTGATTATGGTGGAAGAGTCCATAATACCTATCCGCGACATCGTGTGTTGTCTTTGTTAGAGCAGCAGAGGCTGGAGGACAGACCATGGCGATCTGAGTGTCCGGTACTAGGGCTAACAATTTTTACTGATGCAGGCAAACGGTCCAAAAGGGCTGCTTGTACGTGGCAGCAAAAGGGTTCATGGAATCAGCATATAATTCCTGGGGAGGTAGGAGATACATTACAGACCTTGGAGTTGAAGGCAGTTTTTTGGGCCTTTGAGAATTGGGATGAGCATGCTATTAACATTGTTTCTGATTCACTTTATGTGGTTGGCTGTGTACAACGCCTCGAAAGGGCAGTAGTTAAGGAAGTTAATAACAAACATTTGTATTCACTTTTAAGCCGACTACTGAGAAATTTGAACCAACGCCGACAGGAGCATTTCATTACTCATGTTCGCTGTCATCAAAATCTCCCTGGTCTGTCTGAAGGTAACCCTCGAGCTGATCAGTTGGTAGCTGCTGTCTGGCCAATGCGAACCTCCGATAAATTTCAACAAGCAAAAAAACTCATGCTTTTTTACATCAATCTGCAAAGATATTGGTTAAACAATTTGGTATCCCTTTCACTGATGCTACTGGCATTGTACGATCCTGCCCAGATTGTGAAAAGGATGGCATTGGCTTAGGCACTGGTATAAACCCAAGAGGTACTCAACCTTTGCAATTATGGCAAATGGATGTAACACATGTAGCAGAATTTGGCCAGAAGAAGTTTGTGCATGTTTGCATTGGTACTTACTCTTGTGTTATATGGGCTACCCCTTTAACAGGTGAGACAGCACATCATGTTGAGAAACATTTGTACAATTGCTTTGCAGTGTTGGGAGTCCCTTTAGCCATCAAAACAGATAATGGCCCTGCTTATTGTTCTTTAAAGTTTCAACGTTTCTGCAACTTATGGGGTATTCAATATGATACTGGTATTCCACATAACCCTACAGGTCAAGCAATTATCGAGCGTGCTCATCAGACGTTCAAGGGCATGCTGCAAAAAGAAAAAGGGGGAATGATAGGGTTATCCCCAGAAGAAAGGACAGCTAAGGCTATTTTTGTGCTTAATTATCTCAGAACAGGAGATAGGGATGAACCACCTATTCTTGTGCATCATGCCGTCACACGTAGGCCAAGTGAGGAATTACCTGACGGTATTCCAGTCATGTTTAAAAGCCCAGAAACAGGGATGTGGGAAGGGCCAGCAACAGTGAAATTAATGGGAAGAGGTTGCATGTGCTTACTTACAGATAAAGGAATTCGCTGGATTCCAGCTAAATGGGTGAAACCTTACCTAAAGTCACACCTGCCAGCTAATGCTCTGACCAGAAGCAGAATGTTGGCGACAGCACCAACTCCAGACACAGCTGAACCCGATACTCCAGCGCCTGACAGTTGAACAACGGTTGAACTTTTTTCCACAGCTATTAACAGATGCGGGCCAACTAGCTGGACCTGAGGTCACGGTAACCAGTAACGACAGCTTACCATCACTTCCAATACGGGTCTTAAACCAAATTGAATGAGCTTGTTCTGTTCACAGCTATTTTTGCAAACCATGGATCAGAGTCCAGTGTGTTATATGCAAACTGAAGTGACAGCAAAAAGTCATATAATCTTTTTATAGCTTGCAGGAAAAAGCAAAAATTTAGCTCTGCTAATTTAGCTTGCAATAGATGTATACTTAATACGCTTAATGTTGAGTGTGCATTAGAAATATTTTTAAGGCCTAGTTATAGAAAACAGCCATCCCCTGAACCCCTTAGAAGGATATTTTTACAACATTGGAATTTTAACCAAGACTTAACCCTCATTGAAACACAGGATCAGCAAAGGTGGCAACAATGGCAATTGTCCAGCAAATAATATTGATGATAATCATTACGGTAATAAGGAAAACTCAGGGATTGCATAACATTGATCAGCGAACAAACGTGGGTTACATGGGCTAATCAAACAGGGCAAGAATCAATTTGTTTATCATTGGCTACACCTTCTGATCCTTTTCGTACTTGTTTAATTGGAGTTCCATTAGATTCTATGGAAGAATTTGGACCTTGGACTAAAGCCACAGTGCACAAAAATTTAAATTACGCTTGGTTAAGTTGGTGCACAGTCCAATGGTGGAGTATCGAGAGCGGATCAACCTCTGCAAATTGGTGTAACACTTTTGGGATTTCAGTGAACCCCTGGGAGCACAGGCTTTTACAATTGCCCAGGGATTGAATATCACTAGCATGGAGCCACAAGAGCTAGACATCCTGGGTTCTATGCCAGGCAATTACTGTTTAGTTTTTGGGTATTATTCTATAGGCTCAGATTTGTTTAGCATGAAAGAGGGACGACCAAAAAAATGATAGCACTTGGATATCCCCTGGCTCCTCATGGTACTATAATACCACAGATTATTGTAACAGTTGGATAAGGCCTTTACCAACAAAGCAAGGCGGAGCAAAAATGCTACCTCCTGGGGTTTTCCTCATTTGTGGAGATAGAGCTTGGCCTGCAGTGCCCCAGAAAGCATTGGGAGGACCATGTTATTTTGGCAAACTAACATTATTTGCTTCTAACATCCATCAGATGCTTAACATCAGTCACAAGTCCCAGCGCTTGAAACGTAGTGTGCATCAGTTGAGCCCTGAATGTAGAGATGAAGTACAATTATGGGACTCACCATCAGTTATATTGGCATCATTTTTTACGCCGGGAGTAGCCCCGGCACAGGCCCTCACGCAATTAAGGCGACTAGCGTGTTGGGCAGGGAAACAAATTAACATTACTTCCACAGTGCTAGATGAACTGACCACTGATGTTGATAGCATACACCATGCTGTGTGCATGGTGTATGCTGCACAAACAGGGCTGCAATAGATTTTTTATTGCTAGCACAAGGGCACAGGTGTGAAGAATTTGAATGGATGTGTTGCATGAACCTCTCTGATCACTGTGAATCAATTCAAAAGAAACTTTCGCAACTTAAAACATGAAGAAACTTACAGTTGTTAATAATTCTTTTGATGAGTGGTTAAAATCTTGGGGCATTACTGGGTGGCTTAAAGACTTAGTTCACTTTGGCATTATGGTTTTTTGCATTATTTTAGCAATTTTGCTTATTGTACCTTGCTTATTACAGTGTGTGCAAAGAATAACTGAACGTGCTATTAATTCAGTCTGGCTTGTGCAAAAACAAGACAGGGGAATTGTTGAGAGTTTTTTGCAGGACAATGGACATATACAGCATATGCACAATCCAGCCTCCATAGAAACTGAGTAAGGTCACCATGCCCTTGAAGGACACGAAAGGAGAAGAACACGCTCAAAAGCAGACAGTTCAGGATGCAAAGGCAGACAAGAAAACCGCAGCGAGACACATGAAGAAAGAAGACTAACTAAAATTAACTAAAATATTAAAATGCGTGTGTAAAAAGGATTTAACCAATCATGTATTAGCTTGAGGTGTGAACAATAGAGAACAGTATAAAAATGGCTTGCTTTTTGTAATAAATTGGCTTCACTTGATCATATTGGTCATGGCATGATGTCCCGTTACTGTCCCTCCACAGTAGACCAGAGAAAGGGGTTAGGGGGTTGAAAATTAATTTTCAGGGGGCTGGGATTCATTCTGGAGGGACCAGGAATGTGTTATTTGGTTTGTGGATGAATCTGGGGACAACAGGGCTGGATTTGGGGGGGACCAATGTTGGTTTCAGGGGGTTCCTCCACCAAGGTTGCTTCTGTTGTGACATCATGTGTTGTCATGGTGATGTTGGAACCTACAGTGTTGTGAGGCTGGATTGTGCACAGTTAGGTGTCTGCAGTCCCCACTGGATGCTGAGCTGGAGGATCCTGAGTCCCTGGTGAAGAGCCAACCCACCATGGTGACACTAGTGGTAGGTGCTGAGTGCTATGACATAATGGCCATGGTGGGGAAGGGGACTTTTGGACAGGTGATCCAGGGGCAGTGCAGGAGCACTGGGGAGATGGTGGCCATCAAGATCCTGAAGAACTGTGATCATGATGGCCAAATAGTGAAGAATGAACTGAGGCTGCTGCAGGCTTTGCGGGAGGGGGACACAAAGGACTCTCACATCATCCATTTCCTCGAGTCCTTCAGTGACACGGTCTGGACCTACCTGGTCTTCGAGCTGCTGCAGCAAAACCTCTTTGACTTCCAAAAGCAAAACAACTTCTCACCACTGCCAGTCCGACACATCCGAACCATCACAGCACAGGTGCTGGTGGCACTGGTCAAGCTGAAGGAGCTCTCCATCATCCATGCTGACCTTAAGCCAGAGAACATCATGCTGGTGGACCATGCACGCTATCCATTCCGCATCAAGCTTGTTGACTTTGGTTCGGCTATCCTCCTCCCTGAGGTCTGCCATGTCCAGGAGCCCTACATCCAAACCCGCTTCTACCGGGCACCAGAGATCTTGCTGGGGTTGCCCTTCTGCGAGAAGGTAGACATCTGGTCTTTGGGCTGCGTGATGGCTGAGCTTCACTTGGGTTGGCCACTCTACCCTGGCAATGATGAATATGACCAGGTATGCTACATCTGCTCTACCTTGGGGCTACCCCAGGGTGAGCTGCTCTGTGCTGCCCAAAAGACACAGTCCTTCTTCCAACGTGTGCCATGTTCCACTGGTACCTGGCAGCTCAAACCACCAGGGAAGGTGATGGCAAAGCCAATGGAGAGGAGGGAGCATATCTTTTCCTCCCTGGATCAGTTGGCGGTGGTGAATGTCTGCCCAATGCCTGATCCTGATCAGGAGGAGCTAGCCAAGCACTGTGATCTGTACAGGATGGTGGAGCTGGTCAAGAGGATGCTCACTTGGGACTCGCATGAGCGAATCACACCCAGTGCTGCTCTTCATCATCCCTTCATCTCCATGCAGGAGGTAAAGGCCAGCTTTGAGGCCACCCAGTACTACCAGCTCAGTCAGGAAGACCTGAGGGCACCCTGTAAGGATGCCAGCATAGTCGAGATCTTCCCAGGCACAGAGAAAGGTGCCTTTATCCCTGCCAGCCAGGGAGGCATCCAGAAGGCCACTGCCCAGATGGATGGGCTCAGCCTGGCTGAGCCAGCTGGGGACACTGGTGACAAGTGTCAGCAGGACATCTGTCAAGCCCCCAGTCTTGTCCACTGTGGAAGCCAATACTGTCAGCATCACCGGTGTCCCCAGATGGAGCCCACCGATGGTCACTTGGCTGTGCCATGGTCTCCCAGCAAAATGAAACAGTACAGCCACTGGTATGGCAGCCCAGTCACTGGCATCATGGAACAGAACCTGCCTGGAAGATACTACAGCTCATCCTGTGCCAAGGTACAGGGAGGGGGCTCCTGGGCATGGGCACTCTGGGACAAAGGGTGCTTGGGGTCCCTTACATACTTGGGTTTCCTGTTGCCACATGTTCCCGGGTGCCTGAGGCTCCCACAAAAAAGGAGGTAACACTCACCCTGTCCCCATGCTTCCCCCCCTGTTCCCCACCACAGAGAGCTCTGGTGATGTGGCGCAACCCCAAGCCTCCAGGGATTTGGAGAATGGGCTCCAGAGGCTGGGCTGGGACGCCCCTGCAGTACTCAGCACGCTTCTCCTACCACAGAGCCAATGGCACTCCCAGCACCACTGAGATCCCACTGCAACCCTTGCATACACTCCAGCAGTCCAAAGCTTGCAAGAGACCTTCTTCTTCCTCACCCTCAAGCACCCCAACCACCAAAACCCAGCGCCTTGCTGGTGGAGACCACAGTCAGGGCTGCAACAGAACATACTGTGCCAAATGCTACCGGCTATGTTTCTCACATTGATCCCCCAATAAATAGTTTTGCCAAAAACTGAGAATTTCAACTGATTATTTGCCAGGGGAGTTTGGTACTGCCAAGACTTGAGGAGTGTCCCAGCTTCTCACCCAGGGCTGGCAGAGTACTTGGCAAAGGCCAGTCACTTTTCACCATTGCAGCATGGGGGACCCCCATCCCCAGGCTCAACAACAACATGAACTCCAGAAAACTTGGGTTTTCTGGTTTTTTCTCCTGTAGCAGGGCATCTTGCACCTCACAAAACTTATCTGTAGCTTGTTAACCGGTCAGATAGCTCAAACAGGGCAAGTTGTCTTGTATGAATTATTTTGGTGCCATGGGATTAACATTAGTCTGGTATCTCCCAACTGCCAATAAACACCTTACTGTTGAAGGGAAATTTAGCAAGATAAGCTGGATTTCTGACTGACAGACATCTCACTTCACAAACTATAAAAGCTACTTTCACAAAGCAAAAATCTGCACATTTTTCTGGAAATGTGTGTACTTCTTCTCCATAACAGGGATACCTGCTTTCCAATTACTCCTCTGGAGGCTGAGTAAAAGAACTCTGTGTACATTATCAACATCTCCGTAGTAAGTTACATTTGACTCCTAATCAGTACTATTTCTTTTACTAGCTTTAATATAGGTACCTTGATATTGTGCACTGTTCTGCATAATCTACTAGTAGTTCCTTTAATTTTATAATGAGTAGTAAGTAATTCTGATTAAAATCTTTCATGTTATCTCCTTCTGTTTAATAAATAATTCATTTATAAATAGACCTAATGTGCTGTCCTTAGAACTAGTTGGCCAGAGTAATTTCTTAAATTTAAACTGGCAAGGCTTGTCTAAAGCTTCTACTCACTCTGTAACATTCCCCAAACTGGAGAATGACACGGGGTGAGTAGAAGCCAGACTCAGCACAGCCAGACCTAGTGCAATGATTCCTCAGTGGTCTATTCCTTGGCCTTGAATGGAGCCTGCAGAGGCTCTCCCAGCACTTGGCATTGCCTGCTTACAAACTGCCTGTGTCTGCTCTTGGTTGTTGCTGGTGGCATGATGTGGCCAGCAACAGCTCCACTCACCCTGAGCTTCACCACCAAGACTGAGCTTGCTGGCTGCACAAAGTCCCAAGACCAGTCGGATATCCCTGCAAGGAGATTTTTGCGGAAGGACAAAACAGTGCAAGAACCGCCCCAAAGCCAGTCAGCAGCAGCTGGTGGTGACTTACCCAGAAATGCTGACCTCAACCAAAATCGAGTGGAGGCGACACAGGCATTCAGGACACCTTCCACCAATATCCCCACACAGCACTCTCAAATGCAGCAAGGGGCAAACCCCCCACCACCACCCGTGGGACTCCTCCACAACATATGAGGCCCCCTAAAAGAGGCCAAGATCCCCAGAAGCACCCCCCCCAAGTAGGACAGAGTCTCCCCCAGCACTCCTAGGGTCTCCAAATGGGGTCTGGAACTCTCCCAAGCAGGGTTCTGAGTTCCCATCCACACTTCTATCCCAGCTCCTCAGCTCCCAGTCATGCTGTTGCACTTGTGCT
Source organism: Fringilla coelebs (assembly GCF_963513975.1). Lineage (NCBI taxonomy): Eukaryota > Metazoa > Chordata > Aves > Passeriformes > Fringillidae > Fringilla > Fringilla coelebs. Next base: position 2,304,958 of record NC_140048.1, read on the forward strand.
GGTGGGGGTCAATTTTGGGGGTTCATCTCCCTGCACACTGCCCTACACTGTCACACATGTAGGGGTTGCCTGCTCCTCCAGAATGGCATCCATCATGTTCTTCCTCCCCATCCTATGCCTGGGGGAGATGGGGATTCCCACCTGTCCCTCTCTGTTCCCCTGCAAGGTGTCACTTTGCCCTTGTTCTTGCAGCAGGAAGAGTCATTGTCCAGCTTGTCCCCTTCAGGGTCATGGGGGAAATTGGGTGGAGAAGGCTTGTTGAGGGGGTGGGGCCAGGGATGGATGGACAAACATCTTCTCTCCACTGGGAGGAGGGATGGATGGATGGATGGATGGATGGATGGATGGATGGATGGATGGATGGATGGATGGATGGATGGATGGATGGACGGAGGGGTAGGTGGACAGTAGGATTGGCCAGCCATAGGCCATATGGACAGACAGCAGAGAGGGCCAGGCCAGGGGGAAGAGATGGCAGAGATTGTCTGGACAGATGGACAGCAGGGATAGCCAGGATGAGGGATGGATGCACAGCTGGATGACTGGCTGCAGTGATGTCACGCCCTGGGTCTGCTTGGATGGTTTAGGGGAAGGTTCTTTGATTTACTTTGGGCAGTGTGTGGGAGAAACAACAAAGTACTCAAGAAGTTCAAGAACTCTTTTTTTTTTTTTTTTTTTTTTTTTGCAAACTTTAGAAAATTAGGTAGAATAAGGTTTTTAGCAAGTTTTAAAATGTAGCTGTTTCAGTTATTATCTCTAGTAATGGGCAGAAAATCACACAATGAAAAGCCAGTGTCCATAAAGAAGACAGGGGGGTCCTGCAACTTTATTTGAATAAAGGGAGAGAGTCCACTAGGGCACATGCCTGCTGGGTTTTCTCTTGAAGTTTTGGAGGGCAGAGCCTCCTTTTATCCTAAACTCCCAGACACATGTTGCCCTCTTCCTTTCCCCATTGGCTGAGGTACTAGGAATGCACAGCCTTCCCATATCACCTACCACATATTCCCCCCTTAAACACAAAATTTTAACCCAAGTTCAGAAACTCAGACTTTTGCAGACCTGTTTGCCATTTCAGGAGTCAAAAAGTCAGGGTTCTGCAACAAACCTGCAGCTTAAAGTTAGTAGAGACATTAAGACTCATTTCAAAGACATTAATACCCACACCCATGGAACTGTTTGTAATGACATTAGCATTCAACTTTCCTATCAGTAATATAAAAGCATAAAAATAACATTAAATAAAATTTATAAGGAAAAAGAAAGAGAAAGAAATAAGAACAGAATGGTTATATAGTTACCACCCACAAACAAATCCAGCAACAAAACCTGGTTGTTACAATTTTTATGTAAGTTGGTCAAAGTGATGTTCACAGTCTTGATTTATCAGGGATGGAGGAAGCCTGCAAAATGCAATGATCAATAGGTTAATATATAGCCAGGCTTGGTGGGAACACTCAGGTACCTCCCTTGGAGCAGGAGTTCTATGCTGTATAATGTAACACTTCATATGGGGAACAACTGTTTTGAGTCTTTAACCATAAACATTCCAGGCTCTCACAGGTGGATGGCTGGACAGATGGAAAGAGCAGAGATGGCCAGGCCAAAGGGAAGGATGGAGAGATGGATGGGGATAGGATATATGGGAGAGTGGACAGATGGTAAGTTGCCTGGATGGATGGATGGATGGACAAACAGAAGGACAAAAGGACAGATGAATGGATGGACAGATGGCTGATGGACACCTCTGACAATGGGTGTCCCTCAGGGGTCTGTACTGGCATCAGTGCTATTCAATATCCCCATCAATGAAACAGACAGTGGGATCAAGTTCACGCTCAGCACTTCGGCAGATGACACCGAGCTGAGCAGTGCGGGTGACAGACCTAGAGAACAGGGCCACCCAGAGGGAGTTGGACAGGCTCAATGAGTGGGCTGATAGGAACTTTATAAGGTTCAACAAAACCAAGTGCAGGTGCTGCACATGGGTCAGGGTAACACCCAGTATCAATACAGGCTGTGGAATAAAGAGACTGAGAGCAGCCCTGCCAAAAAGGATGTGGGATGCTGGTGAGAAGCTGGACATAAGCTGGACACATGCACTGGCAGCCCAGAAACTAACTGTGTCCTGGGCTGATCCCCACAGCATGGGCAGCAGGTGAGAGGGGGTTCTGCCCCTCTTCTTTGCTCAGATAGAACCCCACCTGCAGTGCTGTCTCCAGCTCTGGGTTATCCAACACAAGAAGGATGTGGACCTGCTGTCCAGAGGCCATGGAACTGCTCTGAGAGCTGGAGCAGCTCTGCTCTGGGGACAGACTAAGAGCCAAGGATGTTCAGCCCAGAGAACAGAAGGGAGACCTCAGAGCCCCTTCTAGTGCCTAAAGGGGCTCCAGAAGAGCTGGAAAGGGACTTGGGACAAGCTGGTGTGACAGGAAAAGGGAGAAAGGCTTCTGGAAGGGTTAGATGGGACACTGGAAAGAAATTTTTCCCTGTGAGGGGGGTGAAGCACTGACATGGCTTACCCATAGAAGCTGTGGAGCTGAGAATGTGTCACTTATACTCAAAAGCATCCCTGAACCAGCCTTGGGACTTGATGCCAACGTGCCTCCCTGGCAGCCTGCAGATCTGCCTTCCAATCAGCTCTACCAGCAGGCTATTGTCGAGGCATTACTGTAAGTTTCCCTCTTCTCCTTCAGAAACCATGTTCCACACCCAGAGACAAGCCTGTACCAGGAGGTGCTGTGATAGTTCCCACCAGCTGTCCCGGTCAGAGAGATGCAGGTAAGGCACCATGGAGGAGACACTGACTGTCACTTCTCTTGCAGGAACTGGATTTAACAGCAGGAGGGAGACAGGGCACAAGGGCTCATAAGATTAAAAAAATGCATTAAACAGCAGCAAGAGAAGAGGAAAATGTGCAGATCACCAAGCTGGGATTGTGCTTTTAGGTAACATCTGCCAGCACAATTACAGTGAAAAGCATTGGGAGGTCAGGGAGTGACTGAGAAGAGTGCCCAGCAGAGAGGAGAGCCCAGGGAGACAGAAGAAGACAGAGGACATGAAAAAGATGGAAAGTGGAAACTGAGGCCACTCAAAGCGTGCAGGCCGCGGAGAGAGACACTGTTGGTTGAGCAGATGATGGGGAAGAGTAATGTGGCTTGTATTGCAATATTTACATTATTTGCAAGGGTGTTTTTTGATGTCATGTGTGCCCGAGAAGGTAAGACGACAAGGCACAAAGAACTCGTTTATGCAGATGCAATATATGTAGTTAAAAATAAAATAATTTATCTTGGTAATTTTATAGTAAAGTATCTTTCCCTTTCTCCGAGGCTGCTGAAGAAGTGACTTTTACACAGGTCACCAGAACGTGACTGGTGCCAAAAAAGATCCCTGCACTTGGATGCTCATCTGGACTCTGCTCCTGCTCACATCCCCTACTCCCAACACCTTTCTCATTGGACTTGGTTGCTAGAGGGCACAGCAGTCCTGAGCACCGGCAGTGGAGATCAAAGACAATGCTTTCCTCATTGGAGTGAGCTTCACAGCAGACTTGGGAGCTGGTGCTTAATACTTTCTGTGATAGGAAATGCCTAAATGTTTGTCTTGGTTTTGCCTCAGAAACTGATTTCTGGGATAGCTGAGAAATAGGACAGAAGGTATACGAACTGCAGCTTGTGTGAGACACTGCAGAATCATCTTCAAGGTGAAGTGTTGTGCTTTTTAATCAAACTCCATTGCCCAAGTCTGCCAGGAAACCAATTTCTTCACCAAAAGAAGGAGTAAAAAGAGTGGAAACCCATCTGCTTAAACAAACAGCCCTGCTGATGGGGACTGTCAGTGTCCATGCTTGCAGTCGCTTGGTTTCCCTGTCTCTTGCAGAGACATCTCTCCCTGGGTGTTGCACTTGGGAGAACATGAGCCACACATAGGGGAGCTGAGCCTCTGATCCAGGTGCCCTTGGAGACACTGTTCCTGAGAATTCTTTTTCCCTGAGATCTCTGCATGCTCTGTCAATACAAGTGTACAAAGCTCTCACCTTTCTGCATCCTAGGGGAGTGTTCATAAAGGAAGTCTTGAGTTAAACAAATTTTTAAAAACCCAGTTGTTTTTTGCATGGTCAAACTCTCTATAGAAAATCAGAAGCACCACTTGGGACTGGGTTTGGTTCGATGGTTTTATTGTTTCAATCATAAATGTCAGCTTTAAAAAGGTCAACATTCTTCTGAGATATCTGCAGCCTTCGATGGTCACTGGCAGGTTATGCTGGGAAGCTTGGTGACCACTACTAAACAGGTCCATAGAGAACCCATATGCACTTGAAATCATTGGCAAAGAGTGAGGCAACTGTTGCAATGTTGCAAATGTTGCTACTTTTTACTCCTCCTCTCTTGAGGATGAATGAAGAAAGCTCCCTTTCTTCATTCTTGCATCATCCTCCCCCGAGCTTCTGCCATCAGGAGGCTCTTTCTCTCCCTGAGTGAACAGCTGAGCAGGTTCCCACGGCCATGGCCCAGCTGGTGGTGAGGGTGCCCTGCACCTCCTGGGAGATAGAATGTCTGGCTGGCTTCTGTTCAAGTTCTCTCCCTCCTCAGTGTGTGTGGGCTTTCTCCACCTCCTTGATTTCTTACAGTCTCCTTGCAGCTTCAGGCCTGTCATTTTCTGGCACACTTGAAATGACATGCAGGAGACTGAAGCAGCACAAGGCTTTGGAAAATAGATCACTGTTTTCCAGTCATGTCTGTTCCTTTCAAGCAGTGACTCATCTTTATGCTCTCAGATGTCCATTTTGCCCCTTTTCATAGGTGGCCCTCCTCAGAAAGCATGCATCTGGCAATTTACAAAAGCCCAGTTTAGTGCCATACAGGAAAGGAGAAGAAATGGCCTGTCAAACTGCAGGACAGAGAGAACTCACCTGTATAAACAGTCTTCTCTCCTATGACAAAAAGCAAAATCCATCAGAGAAGAACAGCAACAAGATCAGTAACACAAGAGGGAGTAAATTCTGAACATCCTTTCACACTTGTTCCTATCTGGCATAGAAAAGTAAATATGTATTTTGGCAGAGAGATGTCTTGAGGCATCAATCATCTTGTACCACTGCCCATCCCTGGCCTGCAAAAAAAGGTACCTTCAGATGAATTGCAGGGGTTTTTAAAGCAAAACCACAGCTGGGACACACTGAAGGACACAATTCACCAATGCAAATCACTGAGTAGATTTTCACTCTCAGGAAACAGTAACAGACTCAAAAATTATCTTTAGAGTCATTAGGAAATGCCCTGAAAAAACTGTCACAAATCACAGGCGGAAGGTGTAGAAATAGATCACCTTTGTTCACCAAAAGCAGGCATTGCCATTTTGGCATTTCAGTGGCAGAAAAGTGCTCTGGGCCAGCCCAGTTCTGTACAAGCCAAGCCAGGGCTGATCTTCACACTGGATCCTTCTCTTGCTACAAGGAAAAGGGCAAGGCCCAGCTACAGCACTGATTGTACACAGACAGCTGCACTCAGCCACTGAGTGCATACATAACAATTTCCAAATCAGGATTCTTGTCCAGGAAAGATCTCTTTTCAAGCAGGGAAGTTGTAGTGCACTTGGTTACATACCTTGCTCATCTTTCTGCCACAGAAAGCATGACTTCTGTTCAAGCACAGTCAGGACATTGAAGGATGTCCTGTAAACCTCTCAAAGCCAGTGTTCAGTTATCAAACCTTGTAAACAAGCACAGACCTAACTGTTGCCATCATGGAATTAGTGGAAAAGACCCCGAGGATTGAACCAATTGCTCACCCACCACTGTCAAGGCCACCACTCAACTATGTCCCCAGGTGCCACATCTACACAGCTTTTAATCCCTTTCAGGGATGGGGACTCCACCACTACTCTGGACAGTCTGTGCCAGGGCTGGATGAGCCTTTCCACAGAGATTCTTACTGATGTCCAACCTGAACCTCCCCTGCAACAACTTGAGGCCAGATCCTCTTGTCCTGTCCTTTGTTCCCTGGGAGCAGAGCCTGACCCTCGCATGACTACATCCTCCTGCCAGAGGGTTGCAGAAAGCGAGAAAGTCCCCTCGAGCGTCCTTTTCTCCAGACTGAGTCCTTCCAGTTCCTTCAGCTGCTCCTTGCGCTCCAGACCCTTCCACAGTTGCATTCTCTTTTCTAGATACACTCCTGACCCGCAATGTCTTTTTTGTAGAGAAGCACCAAGAACTGACCCCAGGACTAGAGATGCCTCACCACAGCCGGGTGGTCACTGCCCTGGTTCCACTGGCCACGCTGTGGCTGGTACAGCGCACCTGCATTGGCCTCCTTGCCCACCTGGGCACCACTCAGCTCATGTTCAGCCGGCGCGTGCCCAGGGCGGCAGGGGGATGAACGGGCAAGCCTTCCCAGCCGAGCAGCAGTCTAGTCTGGGGAGTCCGTGCTGCTCCAGCGGGATGGAGCTCCGGACGCCACGCGGATACCACAGACACGGTATGGACACACCACACACTTCCCAGACATTCCGGACAATCTCACCGCCATCTCCCGCCCGTCTCGCCTTTCGTCGGCGTTTCCACTTCCGCCGCCATTTCCGCTTCCTGCAGAGGTAGTCGCGATGTCGGCGCTGGCAGCGAATCCCAACAACCCCGTGGTTTTCTTCGATGTAACCATCGGCGGGCAGGTGGGGGTGCTCCAGGACGGGGAGCGGCGGTGCCCGGGGAGGGACTGCGGGGATAATTGCGGATGTCGTAGTGTTGTGGGGATGAGAGAGCACGGGCGGTGCCGGGGGTTCAACGTGGGGCTTGCGGGGCCACAGCTGGAAGCGCTGGGAGGGGCGCCGCCAGGAGCCGGATGGCGGGCCTGCCGGGTCACTGGGGGAGAAGGACTACGCAGGAGGGACCTGGAGGGATGGGGATGAATGGGGGTGAATGAGGTGACCGGATTTGTGGAAGTGCCCGGGGTCGGGCGGCAGGCGTCTGTGTGTGAGGGGACCTGGAAGACTCACCTGGCACTCGTCTCCTTAGGAGGTCGGCCGCATGAAGATCGAGCTGTTCGCAGATGTTGTACCCAAAACAGCAGAGAACTTCAGGTAACAGGCAGCTATCTGCAGCTCAGCCTGGACTGGAACTGCAAAGGCTTTCTGGTGCAAGAATGGCTTTTGGTGGCAAACTGATTAGCTGACACCCGCCCCAAACTGCTTCACCTGCTTTCTGTGTCTGTTCTCAGAGATGCTGTGTGGCATCCTGGTCTCTCTGAAGACTCAGTCTGGCTGGAAGGAGTCCTCCTCTGCTTCCTCTGTGAAGCCTCCTGGTTTGCTCCATGCATTTAGAGCAGGCAGTGCCTTGTGCCATGGTGGAGGTCTCCTGGCCACCCAGTTCTCCTGCCATCAACTGAGGCATGCACCATGTGAAATCCCACCTCCATTGGAGGCATGGACATACCCTGGTCTCTGTCAAACTGTGCCTGGCCCACATTCACGGTTTCTTACAACCTTGGTGTTAACTCTCTGACCTCCTCACTACAAAGAGTACAAAATATGTTTTGAAATGGCAGGGGGAAGGAGTTACCATTTCCTGTTCCTGTTTCTCTGGGAACATCTCTGACACAATAAGGAAAATCATGTGCACCTGTTGGTGCAGCCCTCAGAGTTCACATGCACCTAACACTCTGCTCTCTTTTTGTTTGCCAGGCAGTTTTGTACAGGTGAATTCAGGTAAGTGGATTATAACGTCCTTTAAGTGTCCCACTGGAGAAATGGGGCTGGGTGAGGTAGAAAGGGTTTGTCTTAAACTTTTTCATGTTGTACTAGTACAAAATGGAAGAGAAATTGCTCTGAGGAAATTGTGAGGGGCTTGGAGACTCACAGAGATGGCAGGTTTCTCTTTCTGATATGACTTTTTTTGTGCCCCGGTGGCTCTAAAAAGCCCTGTCTGCAAAGCCTACCTGCTCATGCTGCACATTGCAGTGGGATTGTGTGAAGGTGATGGTATGGGTGTTGCAGGGAACAGAGTCATTTCATGTGCAGAGCCCACTTGAGGCTTTTCTTTGCCTCCAACAGCAGCAGCTGAGAGGCTGCAGCAGTTGGCTGTATTTCAAGGCAGCTGCTAATGTATACAGCAACACTTTGGGACTCTGAATTGCTGAGACAGTTTTGTGTTGGGATATCCAGTAGGTTGCAATAATTCTCCTTTTCACTTGCCTGCAGGAAAGATGGTGTTCCTATAGGTTATAAAGGAAGCACTTTCCACAGGTAAATCATCTACTGTTATTTTGACACTAAATAGCAGCCTGAGCCATATGGGGTTTTGTGACCTTCCTTGAGCTATAAGTGGTGTTGGAGACATTTGCGGATCATGGCTAATGTAATTCTGTGGCTTTGAGGGACCTGGGGATGCTGTCCTCCCCACTGGGAGGAATCCCCTGGTTCTGGTGTGCCACATCAGATATGGCATCTGTGACATGATCACTATCCCTGTTCAAAAGCAATGAGTCCTAAATGACTTCGTATAAACCATTAATTAATATTTGTTGTAGATTTTAGGCTGCAGCATTCACAGACTGTTAACTTCTGTTGCACAACAAGGCAGAACCCCTTTTGATCTTACCCTGAGCTTCTTGAGGCTTTTGGCCACTGAGAACTAAGTGTTGTTTTACTTCTTTAGGGTAATAAAGGATTTCATGATCCAAGGAGGTGACTTCGTAAATGTATGTACTCCTGTACTCTTTTTGTCCTTTTCCTCTATGGTATAACATGCTACTGTTTCCAAGGGTCTGTGCTGATTTGTGGGCTCTCTTTCTTTTTTGAGGTATCCAGTAGTAACTGGAGGTATCCTCATAGCATTGCTGCTATCATACTGCAACGGACAGTAAACCACTTGAAAACAAATCTGGAGCCTTGGGTGAACACGCATTCTTCCCAAAATATTTTCTCTCTGCAATAACCTGCCAAAACTCTGGAAGCATTCAAAACTTGAAAAATTTTGTTTGCCCTGTTTTCCTTCCTCCTTCAGTTGCCCTCCTCCAGACAAAAACCCCAGTGAATTTCAATGTACAGAACCCAGTGTGTAATGTAAGATGTCATTTAAATCAAAACTAGCCTTTTGTTACTAAATTTTCTCAAAATAAAAAAGTCTTTGTGCCCACAATGGTGGTCATGCTCTGACATGGGGATAAGCAGAGCATATGAGTAAGGCTGAAGGGCCACAGGATCTTTTCACTGTTCTAGGATCCAGTAAAATTATTTTATTTTTGGAAGTGTTTCAAAATATGATGAAAGCAATAAAGCTTTTTTAATATAAAACTTGGTTGTATGAAGGTCTGTGAGAGAAATGACCACACAGCGGCCAGTTCAGCAACACCAGACTCTGTGGTAGTTGCTAATCGTGACACTGCTCAGATGTCCCAGTGCACTGTCACTGCATCTCAACAAGCTTTACACATTGCTCCAGTATTTGGAATTTATATTTTATATTTATTACAAAGCCACCTGGGGAGCAAGCACAGTCACACTGACCCCTGAGACAGGGTGCGAGTTTCTTTCTCAGAGCCAAAAGTTTAAGTAAACTACAGAGAGCAGGAGGGAAACAAACAAGGGCTGGGCAAGTAGAGCAAAAGGACTTAGTAGAAAGTACAACATAAACAGAAAATCTTTATTTTAGAAACTGTCCTTGTAGAGCAGAAAGATTGCTTTCCTATTTCTGATAAAGTCACAGAAAATAAGGTGAAATACATAAAACCACTGTAAGCCAACTTTTGCCACACTTCTGCTTTCTTTGTCACACCATCCCAAACTTCTGTGTCTCCTCCCTTTTCCCTTCCAAGTCCTGATGGGTCTGTACCAAGCAATCTGTAGCCTCCACTTTACTCTGGGAGGCTTGGACTTACTTACCATCTGCATGGGCTTCTGCCAACATAAGAGTGATGAACAATGCACTGTGTAGTTATAAACTGGTTGCTCTTCTTGTTCAGAAATGAAATACTGAATGTGTTCACTGCTGATGTATGTAAATGGCAATACAAAGTCCATTTTGCCCTTTCCTCTTGCTTGCAGATTTTAAATTAATTTTTAAATTTAATTGTTCTATAGTAGGTGCTACAGAACAAATGCTGTAGCTGACTGGGTACCTCTGTCCTGCAGGGAGACGGCACTGGAGTAGCCAGTATATATAGAGGTCCTTTTGCCGATGAAAACTTCAAGCTGAAACATTCTGCTCCTGGTCTGCTTTCTATGGTGAGTATCAAATAATGACATTACAGACTAAAAAGCTTTGGGAACTTTCTCTGTGCCCTTTTCTTAAGTCTATATAGTATTTGCTTGGCAGCAGAATCTCTGCCATTGGGTACAAGATCTGCTTTGTAGCTACTAGTCAAGCAGCTTCTCTTAGGTTAATATGTTGAGTAACACAATAGACCTGATCCTGCAGCATCCTTTCTTTGCTGCTGGTTGGAGCGCTGGGACAGGCTTAGCTTGATTGCTTTCAGAAGAGCTTAATTCTTGCAGTTTTCATACAGTGCTGAGTTGCTGGTGTTTTCTTCTTTCCTGATCCTGTTATCAAATACTGACCTTGGCAAGGATGAAGCAGCGAGATTTGGGAGTTCTAAAGCCACAGCAGTGTTACCATGGTATCTTTTAAAACAGACCTTCCTATTCAACATAGTAGGAGAAACTGCAACCATTCCACATTGTCTGGTAGGAACAATACACTGACCTTTGGAATAGAAAGCAAATGGAGCCAGTGCTTCAGTGTTCCTATCCACAACTGCTTCTTCCCCAGCTCTTTCAGCTGCCCTTAAAACCACTTGCTTAGGACATTTAGTAATTTGGGTTAGTTATTCATCCATGTTGACAACATGGCCCAAAAAGATGTCATGGCACAGCTAAGCAGCTAGTGTACTGTGGTGTGGGAGAAGGGATTCACTCCAGTATGGCCAGCTTTGTATTAAAGTAGCATGGCTCTGAAGTCATTATACTGGGTCAAACCTTGGATCCCAGGAACCATGGATCCCAGCTGGATCCTTTTAAACCTGGCTGGCATTAACTAGAAAGCCAAAATGACCCTGTCCTTTGCAGTCCTGCAGCTGCAAAACTTCACCTGTTCACTCATCAGGACAGAAACTTGCTTTAGTAGCTCCTGATTGTCAGTATCGCAAGTGGCATTCAGTGTTGCAGAGATGTTTTCTTAACAGAGTGCAAATGCTCTGGGGTTTTGTACTTGGGTGTGAATAAAATTTCACATCTGCATCCCATGGTTCCTGTGAGTCCTGTGCCAATACAGTTGTTACTTTTCTTGTCATGATCATTGAAAGTTTTTTATTTGTATTCTGAGGAAACCTCCCAAAAACCAGAAATCAGCTGGGTTTTTTTCTTGCCTTGGTTTCTGGTGTTCAGTTTTCCTCAGGGTAATGCTGCAGCCAATAAATACTTTTCACCAAAACGTTCAGCCCTTTTTCAGGAGTCTGCTCTAAAGCATGGACTTCGGCACAGTCTTGTATTGAACATGCCTTTGTAGAAGTATAATAAATAGTTGGTGACGTGGCTCTTGTGCATTCTGGTGTGACCAGAGGTGGTGACATGCTGCATCCCAGCACAGGGTCTCCTGCAGATATGTATTCTGTTTCCTTTGGTTTGTCTAGGAATAAGCTAAAAATAATACATACTTAAACAACACCTCATCTTTATGTGTCTGCCTTCGGTTTTGTACACTTGTTGTATTTTGCTATTCTCAACCCTCAGGCAAACAGTGGTCCAAGTACCAACGGCTGCCAATTCTTCATCACGTGCTCCAAGTGTGACTGGTTAGATGGGAAACATGTTGTGTTCGGTGAGTACCTGCAGTAAAAGTCCTGGAGTGGCAGCTCACAGACATCCCTGCAGGAAAGCTGTTAGAATAAATACTGAGAATCAGAATCTTCTGAACTGGGAGGAACCCAGAGGGATCATCAGGACGAACTCCTGACCCTGCACAGGTCACCCCAAAAATCCCACTCTTTGCCTAAGAACACTGTCAAAATTCTCCTGGAGCTCTGGCAACCTTGGGACTGTGATCATTCCCTGGGGTGCCTGTTCAGTGCCCAGCCACCTCTGGGTATTGACTGCTCATTCTTCCCTCCTCGCTTGTGCTATCTGAGGGATCTGTGCAACCTGATACTGTGGATCACTGTTGGATCACTGTTGAAATGAATAATTTTTTTCACAGGTTATCTTTTATCCAGATGAGTGTTCAGTGTACTGTATTTGTACACAAATCCTTGTGCCAGTGCAGAGGGCACATATGACTGGAAGGATTCCTTTCTTCTCCCATTATCAGAGAGGGCTCAACTTTCACCAGAGTTTTGGACAGTAATTCTGTGAAACCATATCTGCTAACTTGCATTTACTGCTGGTTAAACTGTAGGAGTTCCAAACCAGTCTTAAGCTGGTGGTCTCAACCCCCAAATTTCTAGACACACTACCCCTGTGATGGGAAGAGGCACTTAATCTGTGCTGAATGTGGAGAATGTTTGAAGAGGGATTGTTTATGAGTTTAGAGATCAGTAACAAATCCTGAAGTGCCCAATAGCTACACACTGCCCAGGGCTTTTCAGGAAGGACAGAAATGTGTGTACCTGTGATGAGTGGAGGGGAACAAAGGTAAAAACCAGCCATATTGAAGTCGATAAATTTTCTCATTCTAGGTAAAATTGTCGATGGGCTGTTGGTCATGAGAAAAATTGAAGTAAGTTTGAATATGGCTACTTCCTTGTGAATGTCTGCATTGGAAAGTTATGTACATGATTTAGTAGAGTTGTCCTGCTGTCTGTTTACAGGATACCAGTGAATACCAGTGTTGATAACTGGCATTATTGGTTGTCATCATTATAATGTAGCAGGAAATCTGTTGAAGCACAGGCTGTCATATAAGTTAGCTTTGGAAATGCTAGGATCTTGTGACTGTGATAGTCTTTGAGTGGGGATTGCGCTCTTGGCTTTATTTGCTTTGCATTTGTTCAGAGGCTGAATTAGAAAGTTGTTCCATCAGCAGCTCACACAAGAGTGTAAAGCATCTCACTTCTTTGCCGTTGCCTGGGATTATTCAGTGGATGCAAAATCATCAGTTCTGCCGATCTATGGTCAGCATGTTTAATAAGAAAAAATTAAGCTAATCTCCTGATAGGCTTCCAGGAGCTGAAGATAAATACAGTCCAGGTGATGATTGCTGCCAACATCAGGCCTGGGTGTCATGACAGGATAAGGAGTAGATTTAACAAATAGCAGCAAGTTCTCTGAGACAGCCAGCATTGACTCCATGACACATGTGGGATAATGTGCATAAGGGTCTCTAGTCTGGAAAGCAGGGCAAAACATAGAGCTGTTGGGCTTTGAGAAAAAGTTACACGGAAGGAGTAGTACTGCGTGGTATAATCTCGTGAAGCATTGTGGTGAGCCTGCTTTGGGTATTGGTACAGTGAGACCAAAGTAAAGAAAATGAGAGATTCAGAGAACAGCTGAGTCCAGCGCATCAAGAGGTTCAGAATGAGGGTTTCTTTGCCACTGTCTCTTTCCTTTCTGTGTGAGCACAGGTTTGTTTTGCTTGTGGCAGCTGCTTTTAGTATCAAAGCCAGAGCAGCCTCAAGTATCTCCATGAGGAGCTCTCCAGTTTTTACTGTATTCCTTCCCTCCAATTCAAAGGACCAGCCTCTGGTCTGTGTCCCAAACCTCTGCTTAGAGAGGGAATTCACCAGCTTATGGTTGGGCCTGTTGCCAAATGTGTAATGGTGCTTTTCTGCTCCTCAGAGCTGTGTCTGGAATTCCCTGTTCCTCATGTTACAGAGATCTTTCTTGGCCAATCTTCCAGTACCTGTCACTGCCTGAGTTTGCTGTGCTTTTATGCGTTTTAATGTTCTGTATTTATTTGTCCCCAGAATGTGCCTACGGGTCCCAATAACAAACCCAAGTTGCCAGTTGTGATCTCTCAGTGTGGGGAAATGTGAAGTGATGAAAAAGCAATGTGGTAAGTCTCAATCTTCACAGGCACAGTGCCATGAACTCTGGGCTGCTCTGCTTCTTACTTTTCTCTTGATTTATTTTCACATTTCTTTGAACCTGCAGAGAGCTGTGTCAGCTCATTGAAACACCAGAAAGTGCTTCTCTAACAGCATTTGTTTTTTGTCAGCTGAAGTCCCAGAACTGGCTTTCCTCCAAGCTGCACAAACACCAGAGGCAGCACAGCAGGGATAAGATTTTGCAGCTGTAGTCGAGGAGAAGATGGGTTTGTTTGAGCTTTTTCTTGGATTGGGTTAAGCTGCCTTGAAGCCTTGATTATAGAAAGTGGATGAAAGGAAATTACAACAGTAATCCCTCTGGCATTACCCAGGCAGTCTAGCTGGTGGGATGCCTCACTTTGACCTGCAGATTGGAGAACTTTCCAACAGCTACAAAAAGCAGACTATCCATGGGTGGGACAGGCAGGGATCAAGAAAAGGAGAAGAGAAAGGGAGGGCTTGAGCCTCCTTGCTCAGTATAGCTGTAGGACCGACACTACTGAAGGACCAAGGAATTACCATTTTGCATAGTCTTACCTTGACTTGAAAAGAGTACCACTGTCTTTATCTGAAGAGAGATGTTTCCACTACTTACTGTTACTCAGGCTTCATTTTGGTTAAACCAGGAGTCTCAGGCTATCGTACAGTAAGTATTCTGTTTCCATTTGTCTGCTCAATTTACTGTAAAAACTAGAGATATTTAAACAAATCTGTGTAGATTTCAGTGTGTTGGACTTCAGCTTGTCAAAAATCTGCTGTATTAGCCTTTTGGTTGCTGATTTTTTCCACATTTCAGGAGGCAGTTTGGACAAAAGCACATCCTCAAAGTTTTTGATCTTCCATTAAATGATATCCAAAGGCAACTGGAATTGCCCACAATGTTCCTTCTTTTGTAATAAAGTCTTGGAGACCTGCAGTGCTTCAAACTCTGGGGAGCTCTTGCTATTTGACGTGACAACAGGGAACGTAATCATTCTTCCATTCCCCTGGTACTTCTGGTGGCATTTACAGGCTTTTGAAAAAAGCCTGCTAGCAAGGCTCTTTCTTTTCTTGCAGAGCTGTGCTGAAGGGTCAGGTCCCCTTTAGGGTTGTGCTCAGTCCCAGAATTTCTTATCATTTTGGTTTGGAGTACTGGATCTCTGGCCAATGCCCAGCTTGAGCCTGGAAGCTTTTCATTCATAGGTGCAAGGCTGGTGACACCTTACTTATTTCCAGCCTTGCTGCACTCTCATGTCTTTCATCTGACTGGAGATGAGAACAGATTTTGCGTTGCCTGATGTCACACAGCCTCATCAGCTACTTGTCAAGATCCTTGAAAATCAGCTGGGAGAAACAGGCACTGTTGCTTTTAACTTCAGAAGTAGATAGGTTGCCTGGCAGGCAGACTCAGGGGGACTCCTGAGTTCTCTGGATGATGAAAGCTGGCGTGTGTAGCAGCTGGCATGCACTTAAAATCACTGTGTGGCCCCCAGCGTCACTGCACAGCCTGGCTGTTGTAGATCTGTTGGGAATGGCTGTCCAGCATTTACACGTACCTGTTTCTTCTTATTTTCAGTGTTCCTTTACTGGTGATTAGACCTGTGCTGGCTCTGTGCACTTCCAATTCCAGCCAGCTCACCTACTGCCCCAGACTTCTCCACAGGTCAGATCCATTCAGATCCATCCTCTTGAGGTTCTCCTGAATTTATTTAATAATGGGCATCTTTTTTTTTTTTTACACTTTGAAAAGTAAATAAATAACTTTTTAAACATGTGCAGTGTACATCAATTAACATTAGTGGGAATGGGTTGCTCCCTAGGTGAGAAGGGCTGTAACATCTTCAGCAAAATGTATTATCCCTGGCTGGTTCAGTCAGGAACATTTACTGCATGGAATTGAAAGAAAGAAGGGGTGAAAGGAGCTTGACAGAGCTGTGCTGCACCAGCTCTTTAACTCAGCAGGAAATTACAACTGCCTGGTTGGCAGAAAGGTTCTTGTCATCCTGGGAATATCCAGAACCTTTGTGTGTATAGCCTTTCTGAGGCATGATGAATTGGTATAGCACAGATTCCATCACCATGAGTGCTATGCTCTGAGGAGAGTTCTGATGTTAACAGGTGTCTTTCAGCTTTCCCCTAGCAGATGGTTGTAGCAGGCCATTGAGCTGTTACGTGCCGCATGTGTTGGAGGAGGGGTTCACCTGGGTGCTTACAAGGGTGTTGGATCAGGCTTGTCATATGGGAAAACCAGAATAGTGATGCTATAGGAATGAAACTGGGGCTGCTTATGCTGTGTATTGAGGAGAGTGCAGCTGAGGCTGCCTTTCTTCTCCCAGAACAGGGCTGAGAGCTCACCCTCCTGGCAGGAGACAAGCCAGCACCCTGCAGAGGGCTTGGTTCCAGCAGCTTTTCATCCAGCTGTTTAAAGGTAAAGCACTTGATGAAAGTTAGGGCAGAGTCTGTTCTGCCACATGCAGGTGCTTCATCCCATGTGAAGAGATCCCATCCATGCCTGGGCAGCAGGTGTAGGATGCACTCACTGCCTGAGCTTGGCCTTGCCCAGCACTGACATGCTGGAGGAAGCTCCCACAGGCTTGGCTATGCTCTTTTCTCTCATGGCTCTTTGAAATCCTGGCAGCAGGATCTGGCTGTCAGGATTCCTATGTCCTTATTCCTAGGATTGCACAGTAGCTGAGAACACTGAATTCTCTCCAGCCTGAGGCATATCACTTTGTACCCGCAGAACATCAGGTGATAAAAGAAGCACAGACACCCCAGTCCTTTCTTCCCCAGTCCCAGACATGCTTTGCAGAGGGCTCTCCTGTAAGAGGAGGGTTGAAGATTCTCAACAGGCTGGCTCAGGTGCGTCAGGGATCTATGCCTGGCAGTGCTGTGCTGAGGTTTGCGCTTCTGGCTGCTGGTACCAAATTCACCATTTTTTCACCAAAGAAACCAGTTTATTTCTGGTTCAGGCTTAGCAGCATTTTTTCAGCCTGATGTATTTGTACCACTGCCATCAGCTGGCCTCACTTCCTGCATACAGGGGTCACAGAGCTTCCCCAGATTAATTAAGAGTGGCAAATCCATTACTACCTCTTTGTTGTTACAATGGCTATTTACATCCCATTATATTTCCCTTCAACATGGAGTGTGCAGGATTCCAGCTTCTGAGCCATGTTTCTTACCTGCTGAAAGTCTTCTCAAAAGCCACACTTTTTGTTTGAATGACGATGTCGCCCTTGTGTTGTATGTTGCAAATCCTGGAATGTCCTGTAGAGGAGATGATGGACCTCCTCTCAGCTCCAGCATCTTCCTCCAGCTGTAGATGCTGCAGCTGGAGATGGTGTTTCTGGTGGCCTGTGCATTTCCCTGAGGGTCTGAGTTGCCTCTGCATCCCACAGCATTACCTCCCAAAGATGTTGGGGCCCACAGTTTCGGCTGTAGGTGCCTGGCCCTGACACATCCCCACAGATTTCCTCCCTGGAGTTTTCTCTGTCATGGGTTACTGCCTGGTGTATTCCCTAATTCTGATTCTATAGTAAGATTATTTTTCAGGTGATTCACTGTAGTGGTTTTGGTTTGTTAATTTAAGATTTCTTTAATGTTCAGTTTTTTTAATTAACGTGTTGATGATTGTGGTGGGTTTTAGTGTTGGCTAATTACTTACGTATTTATTGTTGTGAGATAGGAAGATAGGATTAGGAGAAATGTAAAGTAGGCTTAAAATTTTAAAAGGGTATAAAAAAATTTTATTAACAGTAATTAAAAGGAAAAAGTAGTAAGAATTAAAACAAACTCTTAAGAATATTTTTCTTTTATAACTTTTTAACTGATATTGTAAAAAAATAAAACGTAAAATTTTTTGTTAGTTTATTACTTTTAAAATAGGGTTTTTTGGGTTTTTTTTCTCATACAAAACTATGACAGTCACTAAGCAGCATCCAATTTTGACATCATTCTAGCTTCTTTATCCAGGTCATCATCCTGGTGCAGATCCTTGTGGGATTGTGTTATTGTTTTCAAGCCCTTCCCTTCATTAACAGATTTGAAGATCAGGTGGAAGAGTTCGCAAGAGAGGCGGATGAGACCAGTGTTCCTAATGGGTTGATGTGGTGGGTTGAGCTCGGCCTCACTGGAGTCCCTCACCTGGCCAGGGTGGAATATGGGGAACTGGGATGGCGAACTGAACTGAATTTGTGTGCAGTGCTGAGAGGGCTGATCCCAAGGGGATACATGTTGGTTGCAAAAATGGTGGAGTGGTGGGTCATATCCCAGAGACCTTCTGGGTGGTTGCTGATGACCTTTCCCTCCTCCCATGTTAGACAAATGACATAGCCAAAGCAGAGCTAGGAATCTGTGGCCACCAACCACATTCTTCAACTGCCTAAGGAAAATTTAATTGTTGAACAAGGACAGGGTTTTCCTCTCGACCTTCCCTCTGGGGAGTCCAGCAAGAGATGTCGAGTATCTCCAGGACGTTGTAAGGTGAAGACATAGGGGAAAGGAGGCAAAGAGGAGCTGAGACGTAGTGGTTGAAGAAAGGCTCCAGCAGGGTAAAGGACCCAGCAGTAGTGCTTTCCCGACAGCCTGGTAGAAGGGCTCAGGGTGAAGAGCTGCCCCTGCCCCGCCGGGAAGGGAAGCACGGGATGCTTAGGGAAAAGCTGATTCCCCGCGGGTCAGCTCAGTGCTGTAACTGCACGTGGATTGGGGAGCTCTGACTCGGCTCCAAATCCGTCATTTTCCGCTGGAATTTAACGCTCCCAGGCCCTTTCTGGCAATCACTAATGGGAATGGACGCCCCCGGAGCGCTAGGACTGGAGCCGCCCGCAGGATCGCTCTGCCCTGGGTCTTTGCAGCGAGCGGAAGCGGGATCGGGGGGCGGCATAGGACAGGAGCCGCCGCCACATGGTCGCGCGCATTTCCCCGTTCGTGCCCGTTGAGGGCGGGAGCGGCGGCCGGAACGGCCAATCAGGGGCGGGGGCGGGGACCCCGGGTCGGCCGGTGAGAAAAGCTAGCTTGGCAGCCGCGGGCGATGCAACCAATGGGCGCGCGCTCTTGAGGAAAGGCAGGTGTCGCCGCCAATAGGTTTTCGGCGGGGGGCGGTGGCGGGTTGGAGAAAGGCCAATGGGGTCGCTCTCCGTTTAACGGGCGGACCGGGTGGCGAATTGCGGCGCGTGCGGGCGGGGCGCGCGGGGTGGCTAGCCGGTGCGCGCCGCCATTGTGGCCAGTTCGATCGGTATCGGGAGCGGAGAGCGGAGCTCAGCGAGCCCGGAGCAGGGAGCAGCCCCCCCCACGGCCGGCCTCAGTCACCATCACACCGCGGGAGGCGGCGCAAACAGCAGTCACCACCACCGTCCGCACCGAACAGCCGCCGCCATGAGCAGCGAGGCCGAGACCCAGCCGCCCGCCGCCCCCGTCCCCGCGGCGGCCCCCGCCGCCCCCGCCGACTCCAAGCCAAACGGTGGGACCGGGAACGGGGGCAGCGGCCTGGCCTCGGCGGCGCCTCCCGCTGGCGGGGACAAGAAGGTCATCGGTGAGGGCAGCCTGGGGTCCTGGAGTGGGGTGGGAAGCCCCGATCCCCTGCCCCTCCCCCGCCATGGCTGAGGGTGGCGCGCGCTCCCTTCCCCCCCGAAGGGCGGTGCGCGCCCCCTCCCCGCCCCCGGCTCGTGTCCTCGTCCGCTCGCTCGCGCGCGCGGCGGCCGTTAGTCACCCCCCTCTCCCGCGCCTCCCCGCGCGCCGCCGGCCCCGCGTGCCGGGTGGGGGCGGGGCGGCGCAAGATGTCCGCCACGCGGGGCCTTTGTGCGCGCGCCCCGCCACGTGCCCCTGACGCGCCGCTCCCTCCCCTCCTTCCCCTCTTCACTCTGCCCCTTCCCGCAGCAACGAAGGTTTTGGGAACAGTGAAATGGTTCAACGTGAGGAACGGTTACGGCTTCATCAACAGGTGAGCGCACAGACGCGCAGGCCTTGTCACGGGGAGCCCCGGGGAGGGGGGCGCGGCGCTTGTGTCGCGCGGGTGACAGGCGGCGCCTTGGCCGCTTCTCGGCCTACTTGGTAGAAGGAGCTGGTGAGATGCGCCCTTTCTCCACCCCGGGGTTTCAGACCTGCTCGGGGCTCGCCTGGTTGGCTTTTGAGTCCTTTAACCTAGGCAAGAGCTGTGCTCTCGAAGCGAGTCTGTTTCCACGGCGATGTGTCTTACATTATAGTCCATCCTTTTATGGTGTTTGGGGGTTTTTTTTCTCCTTAAGGATACAAAAGTACATTGGCTGTCAGCACACACAGTATTTGTTTCAACTGCTGCGTGAAGTTCAGTCAATGCAAGCAAAAATTGATTTTAGCATTTGGTAATTAAAACACACTCTAATGAATACGCCCTCAACATGTGGGAAAATGAGCAAAAGGAGCACAGTTCACACTGTCTACAGCCACACTCAAGTGTGTGGACTGGTCTCATGAGCCAAGTGCCTAGAAGATTCTTTTTATGACAGTAGTTGATGTGAAAGAATAATTGGAATGCTTTGGGACTTCTTAAGTACCTGAAGTAGGCCTGTCAAGGAGAGGAAGTGCTCTGCAAACAAGTTTCTTAAAAATGGGTAATTCTTGGCCCCATAGGTTGAGGGGACCTCCCCGGAGTGTTGCCAGAGCTTTTTCCCTTAATTCATGGTACTTAAGCTTCATAGTCTCAGAATGAGGCTGCATACTGGAAAATTCCTCTTTAGGCAAGCAAGTATAGTGTTATTATTGGCACTTTTATCTATGTTTGGTTTAAACACTTCCTTTTTTAACTGCCTATTACTTTATGAGCCAGTCTAAATTTTCTGTCAAGCTCCTGAATTGGTTTTGTGTCTGCAGCTTTACAAACTTGCTTCCCAGTCTGCCCAGTTTGCATTGTTCATCATGCCATGCTTCAGCTCCCAGTCTTAAGGAGTCACCAGTGCTGAGAGCTGTCGTGTCTCTGGCCTTGGAAACGCCTCCCTAGTCCCAGCCACAAACCCCACCTCGAGGGAAGGCTTTTCCTGTTCCTCAGCAGTGAAAATGTTCTGTGATGTCAGTCAAGCAAGGAAGCAGCAGCAGCTAGTTGAGACATCCGAGTAGCTTCCCTAGTCATTACTTTGGCAGCTGTTTAATCCCTGAGGTTGCCATTTGTAATGAGAAACCCAGCATGATCTCTTATTATCAAAAGATTAGAGCCTGGTAACTGAAGGGGAGGACATTTCCTCAGCTCTGGAATCTTTGCTTGGCTGCAGGGAAGCTGTGCAGGAGCTCCTGCCCTTACATGGCTCTGCTTTAGCCAGGTCTGCTTTCAGATAAAATGAGGCTATGGAACTGAAATGAGCTTTAGTGTAGGTGCATGCTCACTTCTGGTATTTTCTGTGTGTTCTTAATGTTGGAGGTGTGATTCTGTTCCAGAATAGGAAGGAGTTTGAATTCTGGGTCTTTGATGGTTGTTTCTTGTGTTTGACAAAATAACAAGTGGATGTGCAAAAAGCCGCTGGCTTGGTCTGTGCCATAACTGGAGCTGTACTGTCTGGCATGGTATTTGGTGCCCTGCTGGACTTGGCATGTTCTTTGTCTGTTTGTCTGTTTCCCTTTTTCTAATATATTTTAGTGGATAAAAGATGTGAATGGAAGAGTGGCATAATGCAAAGATCAGTTAAATAATTTGTTTGGCCTTCAGAATGGGTGTTTCTCTTGTACCCTTCCAAATTTTCTTTGAAAAAGTGATGGTCCTGTTGTTTCATCATCAATATGACAGCATGCTTGCTGCTTCCAGATGTGCTTGCTGGAAAACAGCATTGGGAGTGATGTGGCCAGTGGCATGAGGCTGTAAAAATGACCTGGCGTGTTTTTCACTTGATTCAGTGAGTTCTGCATGACCTTGTTAGTTGTCAAGCCAAAACTCCGATGTTCTCTTAAATGGAAACTGCTTTGCAAATGGATTTTAAAAACAAGTATCTGGTCTGGTTGTCCAAAATTCAACCTGGACAAAAGTGCAAAGCGTCCACATTTGTGGATGAGCACTTCCTACCACTGTTTTTCAGCTGAGGACAAAAGAAGGTGCTCAGCATTTTTACTAGAAGCATGTTACTATTCTCTTGTGAAGGTTTTCAGCATTTTGGACATTATGTTTTGAAGAGTCTTTCAGCTTTGGCTTTGCAAGGGCTTCTGAGTGCTGCGTTCTTGGGGCTTTGGAGATGAGATTGGGATGGCTCTTGGCTGCCTCTTGGTTGCCTTTTCCCAGTAACCTTTGAGGTCTGTAGGCATCAATTTCAAAAGGAAATACAAGGGGACTTATTTTTACTGATGATGTCCGATGGAATAGCTGTAGCTTGGATGGAGTTTCTAGAAGTTGAATTGTCAAATCTCACTTTTTAAAGCTGGGGGTAAGGAGCACCCGGCTTTATCTTACTAAAAACCAGTGCAAGTATTCTGTTACCGCTAGCCATGAGCACTCCAGTTCAGAGCATGTTTTCATACAAGCATGCTTATGTCTTTAACTAGGAAATAAAAGCCACTTTGCTGTTGATTCAGACTGTTCCATGCTGTAATGAAACTTAACACTGCGGTGAGGGTGGGTTGGTGTGGTGGGATGTCCATGCTTCAGGAGTGGGGAGATGGCTTGTGCAGCCCTAATCAGCGCAAGGTTGTCTCTGTTGTACCTCTTCAGAGCAGAAACGAAACTTCTGACTGAAGCTGGTACTGAGCTGTGGTTGTTCAGGCTCATGGCAGTTGGGAAAGCTCTGCCAGGGTCATGCTGAAGGATGGGTGCTCTTGGGTCCTTATAGATATAGAGCTGAGCTGTTTTCTGCTTATTGAGAGGGGAGACCAAGGCTTGACCAGCTGTGCTGCCTTCACGGGCAGCTGGTGTTGCTGTTCCTAAGGTAAGTGAAACATTGAGGCTGAGGGGATGTAAGTGAGGCTACAGTGGCAAGGGCAGAGCTGCTTCCAAAAGCTGCAGTAGCCAGTGTCCCACAGAGCACTGCTGGGAAGGAGTGAGTGGTCACTGTCAGGTGTTCAAACATCTCTGGTGATGGGATGTGAAGGATAGAGGGATGTGCAGCAGTGAGGAGGAATGTGCCTTACTGAACATTCAGGATTGTGCTTTGCACTTTGTGTAAGCTGATCTCTTTCCTACATACAGTAAGCTAATAGGAACTAGTTGAGAGCAGGTTGAGGAGTAATGCTGAAAGCCTGTTATGATAGATCTGCATTTTGCCTTTGTACCAAATAACTGAATTTTTAATTTACTGTGCATTTTATTAATGAAGTTCAATTTCCTGTTGTCTTGCAGGAATGACACCAAGGAAGATGTGTTTGTCCATCAGGTAAGATTTTCTTGAAACTGAAACATATTCTCTCTCAGAAATTGCCTGTTCTGACCCATTTAAGTAGATTGAAGTTGTGGAAGAGCCTTGCCTTTTCACTGTTACTTGAACACAAACAACTGATTCTTGGTTGCCTTGCAAGAAGAGCCTGCTTGCACTGTGGGGTTTTGCACATCAGCCAAGTGGGGTGATGTTGTACAGTGATGAGAACTGCACTCCATGCTAGTAGGGGCTTGGGGATAACTGCTTGGAGTCCAGTCACCTTGTGGATTCATACAGTAGTTAAGTAAGCATCTGGAAATAAAGTTAATAGCTTGCAGCAGGGAGAGAAATTAGTTTAACTTAGGGATAAAGTGCCAATGAAACTTCTTTTTCCTAGGCAGAATTACAGATTTTATTGCTCTAGGCTTTCAGTAAAAGTCTACCAACATTTTAGAATGGGCTTTTCAATTTAACTGATATGTATCCTTAGATACAATGTATGGCAAATAGGTAAGCCTCTGGAATGTAGACCAAGACTGCACACCGCACCTGTGTCTTACTTGATGGAGCAGGTTTGCTTTTGTTTAGTTTTTGTCTAATTGAGAGGCTGTGATCAGCAATTTGCTTTTTTCCCTTTCTGGCTCAGGATCTCCTTAGTAAGCAGCCCACAAAGAATTCTTAGTGGAGCCTGCATTACTTTGGCATTTAGGAGTCCATGGGTCATTCTTTTGTCTCAAGTTAGGGATATGCTGCTGATGTTAACACAAAGGAAGGGAAAAACAATGCCTGGAAAGTGTTTTGTTTTCATCATCTCTCAGCTTCATGCTTATTCTTTGTGTGAATTACCACCTTCTGGAGGCACTGGTTTGTGAGAGGTTATACATACTCTGAGGGGAGGCTTTCAGACCCGATGGGCAAGTAGGGCCACCTGTAAGTCACCTTGACTTACTGATACTGTTACAGGACTTGTCATGTAGCTGGTATCTATGTTTCTGAAATTTGGTAGTGATTTGTTTTAGTGTAATATTTTTACAATTAAACCATTATAGGGCTCTAATCAGAAAGAAATCAGGTTGTTTGAGAAGTCTAGCTGTGTGTGCTTTTCTCCATCCCTGTTTTATAGCTCAGATGTCACAAAAAGCTGTTGGACTGACTGTTGTAATAAGGCTTTCATTAAAGTTACTGAGACTTGTGGGCATGTTTTTCCATTGATTTTTTTAGAATTTAGGCAGAAGAAATCTAATGAAATTGTGTGGCTGGTATTCATATAAAGTTGTTACACTTTTATTGCCCTTCAGTTAAAGTGTTTGATAAGCAGGACATACCTGAGCACAGTGTGTATTGAGTATTAACTTGTCTGTTGAGGATGTCATCCAGTACTGCAGAGCACTGAAAACTTAGTCTGTTCTAGTAATGTTGTTTGACAGGTGGCCACTGATACAGGGGATTGTCTGGTGCTGACACCTGAAAAAGACCAATCCTTGTTGTGCAGTACACAGCTGGAGTAGATTTAGGATTAATTGGTTAGGCCTGTAGTAGAAACTATGGTGTTTGAAGCCTTGAAGGAGGAGATCTCTTGATATCTGGCCATTTCTATGTTTACAGAGGATGGAACACAGAAGCTGCTGTGTCCTGTGATGTGTGGGAAATAGTGGAGGGCTGGAAATCCAAGAGGGTGATTGGAAAGGCTGTGATAGATTGGTGTATAGGCATCAGAGGAATGTATAACTATCATAGTGATGTTGAATTTTAAACTGATTATAGGAGTGCATTAGCCAGTGTGTGGTGTGAGAGTTTTCCTCTTTGTTTTCAAACTGCCTTTTTAGTCAACAGACAGGTGCTTCCAGTTAATGGTAAAGCTGTTGCACATTTCAGATAGTCCAGAGCATAATACAGGTACATTTTATGACTTCCTGGATTCTCCCAAATATTCAATTGCTTTTTCAGAAGTACAGGTCTTTCGCCTCAGATAAAGATACTTGAGTATTTAGTAATTTATAAAAAAAAGTCTTCCTTTGTGTTCTTATGCTGTGCCTGCACTATTGTGTTGTTAGACTGCCATAAAGAAGAATAACCCCAGGAAGTACCTCCGCAGCGTAGGAGATGGAGAGACCGTGGAGTTTGATGTGGTTGAGGGAGAAAAGGTAAACACATCTCTCGGGTGTCAGAGCGCACATGGAAAACTCAGGTTGCAGGCTTTGGTGTGGTGCCTGTGGTTTGAGTTGATGCCTGATGACATCCAAGTAGGTGAATGGTTTTTCATTTCTTCACAATGTGGACGTAAATCTTTGCTCGGTACTAGACTGTTATGCTGTAGCTGGTGGGATGGTGACTGTTTTCCTAATACTATTTCCACTCTTTAGGGTGCGGAGGCAGCTAATGTCACAGGACCTGGTGGAGTTCCAGTGCAGGGCAGTAAATACGCAGCAGATCGTAACCATTACAGACGATATCCACGTCGTAGGGGTCCTCCACGCAACTATCAGCAGAACTACCAGAACAGTGAGAGTGGGGAAAAGAACGAAGGAGGAGAGAACATCCCAGAAGGCCAAGCCCAGCAACGCCGTCCCTATCGCAGGCGGCGGTACCCACCTTACTATATGCGTAGGCCCTACGGGCGTCGTCCACAATACACCAACCCTCCCGTACAGGGAGAGATAGTGGAGGTAACATTTGCCTGACATATGATGCTAAACGGGCTTGGTTGCTTTGGAGCAGTGTGATGGGATGCACTTTTTGACACTTCTTGTAGGTACTCCAGATGATTTTGGTAAGGTTTGGCAATAGTGTGAAATGAAGTAGCTGAAGGTCTTCATGTTACAGCTTCTAAAAACCAGAGTGTTCCAGTTTGTATGATTGATTAAGTGGAGGATTCTCCATCATGTGTGCACCTCTTCCCTAGAACTGCTGTCCACCTTGACTGAACTGACGACCTTCCAGCTCCTTTTTCACAGCGTGACAAGCTGTGGAGTTAGCACATTTCTGGTTGGGGCTGAGGAGGTCTGTGGCCTGATGTCTTGCAGGGTGCTGACAACCAGGGTGCAGGAGACGGCAGACCAGTCAGGCAAAACATGTACCGGGGTTACAGACCAAGATTTCGCAGGTATGCTGCAGATCAGCTGCTGGTTTTAGCCTTGTTCAGCAACAGAGCCGGGACATGGTGATGCTCAGGTGCTGCATAGTTAAAGCCTAGCTTGACTTTCAGGGGTCCTCCTCGTCAAAGACAGCCTAGAGAGGATGGAAATGAAGAAGATAAAGAGAACCAAGGGGATGAAACCCAAAGTCAGCAGCCACCTCAACGTCGGTACCGCCGTAATTTCAACTACCGACGCAGACGCCCAGAGAACCCTAAACCACAAGATGGCAAAGAGACGAAGACAGCCGAACCACCAGCTGAGAACACGTCCGCTCCCGAGGCTGAGCAGGGCGGGGCTGAGTAAATACCGGCTTAACATCTCTACCATCATCCGGGTGCGTGACCAGGGGCCTGGGGATGCCATTTGCTGACTTTTTCTTTTGTTGCTTTTTATTTGTGCCTTGCAGTGTTTGGACTCTTCTTGCTCACACATGCTGATCTGTGAGTGTGTCTGGAGAACTGAATTGTGAGGCTTTGTTGAAACAATGCTGACTAATTGGGAGGACTTAGTTACAAGCTTTAATTGTCATTGATGGAATACTGTTACACTTAAAATCTTGGCTGTGTGCGGTAGTTAAGGTGTACAGCAGTCTCTGCTCACCCAGAAATTCAAGCAGTGCAAATGTAAAGACTTGAAAGTAGTCAGGAGAAGCTGGGATTTACATGCTAGGATTTACCTAGCTCCATCAGTGCCTGAGCTGAGTCCCTACATGGAGGTGGGTGGCATTGAGACCTTGGCATCCATTTCTACAAAGGTGATGCAGAATTAGCAGGAGTGTCTCAGGAGCAGCTTTTTATCTAATCAGAGTGCTGGAAAAACTGGTAGAAATGGTGGCTTTGTCAGAGCATGTGGGAGCTGTTGTGGCAGTGCTGAGATGTGGACTTGAAAGGGTTTTGTGCAGGGCAGGGGCCAGAGGCTGGATTAGTTGCAAGGGAACCTTTTTGTGATGGAGGCTTGTTTGGTGCTGACTCCTGAGAGACAGTTCTGCTAATTTGGGAATATTTTCATTGCCAGGACTTAGTTCTGCATTTCTTGTCACCCATGTGTGTATCCCGTTCGTTTTGTTCCTTGCTTATTACTTGGAAGGCAGGAAAGTGAAAGAAGCATTTAGGCCGTAGTGGGAGCAGTCTGAGTGGTCACATTGATGGGATGGACAGGGGCTGGAGGAGTTGGGCTGGGAGATGGCTCAATATTGGCCGCAGGTGCAGCTTCTCCCAACTGTGGGAGCTTGGGGACTTGATCTGCATGGGCTCTACTGCTTCATGTTCTGTTTGTGGATGGATCATTCACTCACTGTCCAGACTGTGCTGCAGTGATCTCTGTGCACTTTTGGCGAACATTTGTTGTATCCAAGTATTCATCTTCGTGGTCAAAACCTCCTGGATGAATTCTTAGAACATAGACTTCAGAAGAATATGACAATGTCACCTTGGTTCCTCTTGCTGTCTGGTAGCATTGGAGAATATTTGGTTTAGTTTCGGTGCTTTGAGCGGTGGCTGAATGTTGGCATAGCCTGGTGGAAGCAGCCCTCCCCATGACGGGAGGGATCCCTGTGGGTTTAAGTTGACTGACTCTTTGGAGTCCTTGGCGTTGTTCCTTTGCAAAGGTGGCTGGTGCTTTGTGGGGGGTGGGGCTGACAAGGAGAAGTAGCTGGTGAGGGTTGGGCTGTGAGCTTGTGACAGGCATCTTAGGGTGACTTTTTGAGTTGCAGGCGAGCCTTGGTACACAAAGCACCCCTGTAACCCTATGGCACTTGTCTGATCAGCCTTTTTTCTTTTCATCTTTTTCAGTTTAGTCATCAAAGAAAAGACTTCAAGAAATGAAGAAGAAAATGAAATTCCAGCAATAAGAAATGAACAAAAGAATTGGAACTGAAGACCTTAAGTGCTTGCTTTTTGCTGTTGACCAGATTACTAGAACTATCTGCATTATCTATGCAGCATGGGGTTTTTATTATTTTTACCTAAAGAATTCTCTTTTTGGAAATGATAAACGCGTTTTTTAAAAGCCTGGTTTTTCTCAATATACCTTTAAAAGTTTGTAAATTGTTTCATATCTGGTCACGTTGAGATTTTTAAGAACCTCATTTTTAATTTGTATGAAATATACGCCTGATTTTTTCAAGTCAAACTGCAAGCATCTGTTAATAAAGGTCTTAAAGAGTTACCATGTGTGCTTAGGTGTTTTAAAGGTTTTCAGTATTCATAGAAAGTTTGGGAAAAAAATGACTGCTTTGCTCTTTAGGCATACAGGCTGGTGGGGTAAAGCAGAGAAGATGAAGTAAAATAACCAATAAAGGTGCAATTGAGTCATTGGAGAATGATGGGCAGGCACAGAGGTGTGGGATTTTCTAGTGCTAGCCCAGTGTGTTTCCAGGAGCTGTTTGCTGGTACAGCTTGGCTGTGTCCTTGCTGGAATACAGCACTTGCAGATCTGACTTGGTGTGATGGTGCTTAAAAAAAAGGGGGAAACCCTTCCCCAAAAATGGTAAAATCACACATTGGTTTGGGTTGGAGGAATAAGGAACCTTAAATCTCACCTCATCCCATACCCTGTCAATGGGGCAGGGACACCTTCCACTTGCAGCTTGCAGATTGGGTTGCTCCAATCTCTGTCCCGGCTGGCCTTGAACACTTCCAGGGATGGGTCAGCCATGGTTTCCCTGGGCAGCCTGTGCCAGGTTCTAGATACCAAAAAAGTCCCAAACTTGTCATTGGGGCTGTACTATAGCACAATTGAGTGCACTGCAGAGCCAGCTGGGTACAGAAGCATGGAGATGATGATGGACCTGTGTCTTATGACAAAACTGGCTTTGGCTGCACCCCACTGCCCTGGTGAGAACCTGCCAAGTGGGGGCTGCTCCCTCAGCATGGAGCTCACAGCTGTGCCATGGTCTGACAACAGCCGTTAAAACCACTGCAGAGCACCTGCAGGAGGGGGTCACTATCCAATGGCAGCTTTTGGGACCCTTCTGCATACTAGTGAGCTCTGTGCTCTTAATTTTCATGTGGGCTCCAGTGTCCAAATCACCCCAGGTGTGCCAACAGTCCTCGTGCTCCAGGCTTTGCTCTCCCCACCTGCTAATGCTCACACGTGCTCATCCCCTGGCTGTGCCATCTGTGAGCATCCTGCCCTCCAGACACTGCTGTTTGACAGCACAACCTCATCTCTGCTCCTTCCTGTCACTCAGTGTTTGGATTTTCTCCTTTCCCAGGTCCCTGGGGTCCTGGGAAACAGGGACAGACTTGCCCCAGACATTCCATCTTGCAGAAGTGTGAGAAGCGGCACTAAAAAAACAGCTTTGCTGCCTTTTGGCTTGATGAGAGGGGGCAGATGGCTCAAGAAGACCCTTACAGCTCCACAGCACCTCTGGGTTTTGGATGCAGGTGCTTTGCAGCCTGGCTGGGCTGCAGGAGTGGGACTGTGAGTCTTCACACCTGTCTGTTTTGGGGACTGACTGTGCCCCTGCAGCACCATCTGCTTGGGCCTGGAGCTTGACTTTCTTCCTCTCAAGGTGACAGTGCCGAGGAGATTCTGCTTGGTTTCTCTGTGCTGCAGTGGTGCCTGTGTGCTTAGCTTGGGGTGAGAAGGGAATGAGGCCACAACCAGCATTGAGTAATTGAGGGTGGTGGGGATTGAGTTGGTGGTTTCAGGTTCTGGTTTGTTTTCATAATGGTTTACAAATGCTGAAAGATAATAATTCATTTGGAAAACAGAATTCCCATTTGGTGTGAACTTAAAAACCACACTGTTGGTAGAGCATCTCCATCAGGCTTCAGACTGACTCAACTCCTTGTGTGTATGGCTTCGGTGTTCCTTCATGATCCCCCATGAAAACATGGATAACTAAGTATTCCAGACTCCTGGTTTTACCCAGTTTTTGAGCTCAAGCCTCCTGCCTTCCTGAGTCTGAGCCGAGTGAAGGTTTCCAGTGGGGCTGGTGTGGGAGGGCTACCAGCCACATGGAGTCAGTGCTGCTGTGTGTGGAAAAGACTTCCCACTGAATTCTCCGAAAGCATGGGCTGAGCAATGTCAGAGGAGCTACTCTGCCCTCAGTGTCCTGTCAGCTTTCCCAGGGAACAGGGGCATCTTTCCTTAAAGCAATAACTTTCTGGGATTTATTTTCATGAAACCTAGCTGGAAGTGGGGAAAAAACCCTTCCCTGGCTGACTGCTGCAGTACCTTTGCTTTTAGCAGTCAGCTGGCTGCATCAGAGCCTGGAAGCAGTTGCAGAAATGTCTCAGTACAGGTGCTAGTGCTTTAATGGGGTCGGACTGGCAGGGAGAGTGTCCCATATCGGGGCTGGGTACAGGAGGTGCTGCGGCCATCACACACAGGAATCCATGGCGTACATCTTGCTGGTGGCTGTCCGGGTGGCTGTTCGGCCCCGGGGCTGGGGATGCCTCTGAGGATCACAGCGGCTGCTGTGGGCTACCAGGAAAGAATTTGGGTTATGTCATGGCCGGCACTTGCAGGGTGACTTGGGACTGCCACAGCATGGGGACACGGCAGGAGAAATTAACTTAGCCAGCAGGGTTAACTTCCACCCCGTGGGACCAGGCATAAAGATTGGAGACGATGTCTGGGGAGGCATCATCTGCCCAATGTCCCTGGTGGGAGGGCTGTATTTCAACCAGCACATCCCTGCAGCCACTGTCTCAGGGTTTGGCTGATGACAGAGATTCAACTCCAGCACAGCTACTGCTTTGAGTAAACATCAGCACACCTCCATCAGGACCTGGAGGCCCACAGATGTGGATGGATCCCTGCACCCTCTTCATGCCCTTGTAGGGTTTATGCGGCCCCTCACTCAGCCCTGTTCTGCCTTGTGTAGCCTTCCCAGCCAAGGGGCACAGGTTGGGCACAGAGGGGTCCCCCTTGGTTAGGCTGGGCCCTGCAAGAAGCCTCTGTGCCCTCTGAGCTGGTCCTTTACTCCTTATACCTGCAGGGCAAAAAGCTACTTGAAATAGGATGGGGTGAAATGAGACAGACTGACCTGTGCAGGCATAGAGGCAGCAGGTCAGCAGGACAGATGCCACAAAGCAGCCCATGGAGCCAGCCATCCCCAGCCAGCATGACCACCCAAAGTCATAGTGGACTCCCAGGAATATATTGTGTGACACCAGCATGGCCCTCTCCACGTAGACGTCCACTGCATACCACAAGGAGCCTATGAGACCCAGGACGCCTAGGAGGAATGGGGCTTGTTAAAAAGAACTATACAAAACCCCATGCTCCCCAAGCCCCGCTGAGGGGGTGCCACTAGCTCCCACTATGCTCCCCAGCTCCCTGTGGGACATGAAGTCTGTCTGCTCCAAAGCTCTCCCAGTCACGCACTCCCAGCGCAGAGTATGATTCCAGCTCCATAGCACATCTTCAGTTTGACACAAGGATCTTCCTTGAGGAAGGTGATGCAGTCAAGCCCAAGGATCAGTATAGCCAAAGCCAGGCCAGCCAGAAGATCTGCCGTGATCATTAGGGTCCGTGTCACCACGATCTTCACTGGGCAGGGAAGTTAAAAACAACCAGAAACAGGAATGATGAATTATCAGAGGAACAGGGATCTCCAGATTTCTGCCCATGTGCTTTTTGAGTCACCCAGCTCACCAGTAGCCATCACACTGGAATCCATCAACTCCATCCCTGCCATGGGCCAAGGGAAGGTGCTCAAAAACCTCATCAGAAACTTAATAAGGACTTAAACCCATGATTAGACCAGCTCAAGAAACCAAACAACTCAACGTATACCCATCAGCACCTGGTATATAGTCACCTGCTCAAGCCATTCTTGAGCAGAAGGCACTGCTGCTCACACTGTTTTTTCCTCCAAGTTGTGTAGCAGGTGTTTTAAACAGCAAATGGCAATAAACCAGTGAAAAACTACAGCTGGCATGGATCATATCCCTAGCTGTGATGGGACTGCTCTGCAAAGCTCACTTCTCCACAGGGCAAGGTGGTAGTCCCCCTTAGTCCATACCAACTACTTTCCTTCTCCACTCTCTGAATCTGTGTTGTTCCATGTCATGACCCAACACAAAGGTTCTCTCTGCAGGGCTTGGTATGCCCTGTGCAGGCCAGAAGAAATATCCCTATGCTGATGTGACTGTCCCTGAGCTGTGGGCATGAGTCCTTGGCCAGTGGGAATGGTCCTTGCTCTGACTGCAGCATAGAGGGTTGCAAATCCTAGGCTTGACATGCTGGAGCATGTTTGTCGTGAGGTGGCACAGCTTCTTTCCTGCCTTATGACCCCATGGCAGGTCTAACTGCCAAGTCTCGGCCAAGACCAGGCTATTCGGGCAGGAGATCAAGAGCAGCCCTAGGCCGGTGTGGCTGACTGACAACAGGCAGCTTGGTGCAATGAAAATCACTTTCCTTCTTGCCTTTCAAGAAGACTCTGAGCTGTGACCTTAATAAACACCTCCAGGCCAGGTCAGCTCACCTGGGTGGTCAGCCAGAATTGAGTCATATTGGTCGCAGGTCCTGACCCCGTCCTGCATGTTGGTGACACACTCCCTCCAAAGGCCCCGGCATTTGTGACTTACCTGGAAGCAGAAGAAAGCCACTCATGCAAAAAGCACCAGGGTCCCCCCAGCTTCCCATGGATCTCCCAGCCCAGCAAGGCAGATTTCAGGCTCCCACCACTACACCTAGACATGTCCTGGTGACTCCCTGCCCATACCTGCTCTCTGTTTTCTCCTGCTCCATCTCTATAATAGCCTAATCATTCAATTTAAAAAGCAGTGGCTTTGCCCCACCATGTCCCTTTTCCAAGCCTGTGAAGCCATTTTGCAACCTCATAGATGACAAGGCACCCACCTCACTCTCAGCTGCTCACCTTGAGGGTGAAGGTTGCTTTGCTCACCTTAAAGGTGGCTACTTTGCTCACCTCCAAGCTGTCATCAGCATTGACCATCCAGCAATCCGTACACGTGGCCAGGAGTAGGAAGAGTGTTGAGAGAAGAGCAAGCCCGAATGCTGTCACCTGCAGGGCTGCACTCATGGGGAGACCTGCAAGGGCACAGAGATGTTCACCAACTCTGCTCTGGCTATTTCCAGAAACCCAATCTTACAAGGACAAAGTGCCACCGAGGACAGGCATCCTCTGGATACCTCTGGAGTCATCTGGGTCCTGTCTTACAGCGCCCACTTGCCGTCAAAATGCTCTAATATCCTCAGCCAAGGTTGGGCCACCAGGTTTACATGTAGAGAGAGCTTTTAGACACGCAGTAATTTTGTATTGGATACATTCCCACATTGGTTCCCTCTCTTCCAAATAGAGGATGCTAACCATCAGTACTTACCATTTGGCAATCTAGAGCTGCTGGAAACCACTGTCAAATAACTGCTGCTAGGAAAACCTGTGACCTAAGCATGTCTCCAGAGAACCTCTAGAGACCTTCATCCCTGCCACATGACTTGGTGGGTACATCCTCTGCCTTTTCTTGCTTTTGCTTTTCACTCCAAGAAAAGCTATGAAGTGTTGAGCATCCAGGTTGGAGTACAAGCAAGTGTCCCATGGAGGTGTCCTAATCTTAAGCACATGCCCAAAGACATATCTCCCATTCCAAAGGGGACAAAGGCTGCTGGGGCATGATGTGGGTGCCCTGAGGAGCTGCCAAGGCTTTCCACAGAGGAGTAGGGAGGGCACCATTTGTTTTCCATACTGGATGGATGTTTTCCATTCCTAGATGAAGGGACTCTGCAGAGAGGGGAGCTGTGCCCAAGGTATGAGCAGGGGACATTGTGTCTGCAAACCCTGGGCAGGAATCCTGCTTTGTCATGTTTTGCAACCCAAAAAGCCAAATATTTTACTGGCTGAATTTTTGCAACCACTGCAACCACCCTTTGGACAGAGATTCATACAAATGTGTTAATTAGCAACACCAGATGAGTTTCTGAGCTACATGAGTTAATTACCATAAAATGATAACTCATCATCAACAGGTTTAGTACCTCCAACCAGAGGCTGCCCACCCAACCAGAGGCTCCCTGTGGGGCAAAGGTGGGAAGGAGGATTGTCCCCATACCCAGTGTGTCCCATGTCCCCCCACATCCCCTCTTGGGATGTCACTGGTAGTAAAGGCATCACTCTCCCATCATCTCTGACCATTTCCATCAGCTTCACTCCAAGTGGGCAGTCTTTTAGACCCCAATTTAAAATGTTTTTTCAATTCCCCAGGCTCCCTTCTGTGCTAATTCCCCAGAGCATTATTTGTTTCTGCTAGAGCCCAGCTGTTTTGGAGCCTTTGAAGAAAATGTGTTCAACCATTTCAGTTATATAATCAAGAAAAAGGAAGAGAAAGAAATTCTTAATGCTGGGAAAAATCAGCTCTAAACCTTGTTAATAATAAAAGGTGTTCATGGAGAGCGTTACCTTCACTGCAGGCTTATCCTTGTTGCAGAGGGGTGATGACAGAATCTCTTTGTTGCTGATGATTTGGGATAAGAGATGTAAGTCTGGAAGGCTTTTAAGTGCTGATGGGATTGGATCCTGACTCATCTAATGGAGTTAGGGATACGCAGCACCAGCTGGAGCTTGTGCTGGGCTATTTAAGGTTTGTCCAAGGTACGTCAGCTGGGTTTTGTGCTCTGAGACATGATGGGCATCCCTGCAGTTAGAGCAGTCATATGCTGGGAATGGAGCCTCCCCAAAAACGTCACACGAGGAAAGCAGTGGAAACCTGCTGGGAACTCTCCCCAGGTGGGGGACTATGTGTCCTGGACAAATAATTGGGTTTTTATTAGACCTTTCAATTACTGCCTAAGAATGAGTGGCCTAAGACACTAGAATGGTGTAAGATCCAGGGGTGATACCTGAGTTCAGAGGGTTGGAAGGGGCCAAAGAAAGGAGCTGGAATGCCAGGGTGATAATGAACCTCTTTGACTGGCAATTAAGACTTTTCTTTTTTCCCCATTAAGCAGAAAACAAGTGAAAACCTCTGCAGCAGTGATGGCTCAGGTACAGGTCTGGTCAGCCCCCAAGGAGGTGCCTCAGAACCTGAGTAGCAGCACCCCAGCTGCCTGGCACTTGGAGCTGCCCTAAAAGCTTCAGGTTTGTTCTCTAATCCCCCACTGTTTGGGGATTACACAGGATCTCTGTTACAGCATCCTCAGAGCATCCCTGGGCTCAGCAGCTCCTCATGGCTCTACCACCGCTTACCCTCATCTCTCATTTCCATTCATGACGCACAGTTGAGGTGCACTTGGGTTTTTAGGGTGGGTTTGGTTTTTATTGTGTTTTGGTATTCTGGTTTTTTTTTTTTTTTTCTCCACTCTAGATAATCCTCTGCAGTATTTTACTGTGGGTATTTTGGCAAAACACCAATCTTGGCAAATCCCTTAGCCCTGCAGAGACGCCCAAGTACCTGATGTGTGAGATTCCTGGGGCTCTGAGTTATTCTATTTTACCAGAATTCTGGCACATGGCAAGTCTAATGCTTTGGAATGCAGCAGTGATTTAAGGCCAAAAATGTTCAAAAGGGTTTGTGAACCTTCATTTCCCAACCTTTACAGATCAAGAATTTATGGTTCTTGGACATTTGTGACGCATGAAATACTGTGTGACCCCAAGTGATACAAAACTGCACCTCCATGGTCTTGGCAACACCTATAAAATAGGTGTATTTATATTTTCAGCTCTGTTTAAACACTCAATTTATGATATATCAAACTAATCTGCCTTGCTAATCCCCAACTGAAACCTTTTTGGGGGTGAAAAGAGGCAGGTAGAGGAGCAGAACTAGGAGCAGTCTGTCACAGCACAGCTAGTCTGTAGCTGAACAAGGTAAATCTGGCCATAACAAATCCAATTCATCTGACCTGGCTCGTTCTAGAAAAGAGGTAACAAAGACCTCAGCCTACTCTGTTCAAGCTTAGATGCAGATACACCACTGGCCAGAGAGCTGGGGGGAGAGAGGTCCCATCCAATCAGCTATCTAAGCTGGGAGATTCAAATGCCCTATAAAAAGGACAGCCGTATTCAGCTAAATGCTCTTTGCTGGTGACTGTGTTGTGTCATGTGTCTGTCTCCCACCCAGGACTCCACATAACAGTGGTCAAATGATTAAGCTCCTTTCCCGGGTTAATGACAGTGAAAATCAGATCTTGGGTTTGTAAAAAAATTCTGGTTTGTCAAAACTATGAGGTTTGTCACAACTATGTGTTTAAAAAGTGCTGACAAGACCCAAACCTTGAACTTCAGCATATATTTTACTAAAAAGACTTGCTGTGGCTGGAAGGGGAAAAAAAAATAAAGATGTTTTCTGAGATGGGATCATCTCAGAGAACTAGAGAGGACTCAGCAGATGCTGTAGGGGCAGGACAGTGAACAAGAATTATTAAAATCACCACCAAATTCAAACAGCCACGTCTCAGATGTGTGAGAAAAGCCCTTCTGCATGCCTATATGTGGGGGTAATTTTCTCTTTTCCCTCATTTCTGCCTATTGAAAAAATGACTGTTATTTCACAGAGGTTTGGCTGAAAGCAAGAGGTCTGACCCAAAACCTCCATATTGCTCATTAATCTGGTGTGTTTGAAAGACAGGTGTCTGCCAGGAAAGGCAGGAGCCTCCCTTGGAATGGAGAATGAATGTAAATCCCCTCCCCCCGGATTATGATAATTTTGAAATCAAGGGGCTCTCGGGCAAAGATATGAGGATAGGAATAACAATTCTTTACTAGTATGTGTAACAAGGCAAACAAAACAATAAGTATGACATTAACAACAAACAGAACCAGGGACCTAGTAAAAGCCTTCTGGGCTGCTGGCACTTTCCCCTTTGGTACAGTTACCGTCCCAGCTGGCAGAAATGAGCAAAAAAATCCCGGGGTGGTGAACTAGATGTATTAGAAGTTCTACAGTGGTAGCTGGAACTCAGGGACGGTGCCGGCCGCAGCATGGAGAAACCCAGAGCCGGACCAAAAAAACAGCGGGGCCGGGGCAGCGGGGGCCCGGCTCCGAGCAGGGCAGCGAGAGGCGAGGTTCAGGATTCCCAGGGCACACGAGCAGATGGTGAACGATCCCTCAGGGCTGAACTCTGGCGGTGCCGGTGAATTCTCCCTTGCAGTAGGCGACAGTCTGGCCGTCCTCCTCCGATGCCAAAGAGCGAGAGCACCCAGCTGTATACAGCCCCGTCTTTTTTACCTGCCCCCATTCTCGTGACTCCTCGAGGGAAAAAAGGTATAGCCAGATGCTCCATTCCTCTCCCGACTTCAGACACAGTCTTTTGTCTTTCTTAAGTACCCATAAGTATCCATAAGTAGCACACAGTAGTTAGCTTCCTAGCAATTTATGGGGAAAAAAAAATCTGTAAGTAAAAGGAAAAAACCCTAACCCCCAACAACTGGTTTAATGACCAAAAGATGTGTGTTGGAGGGGGAGAAACTTTCAGCCTGCCTGCGCTGTGAACATAGACTGATCCCCCTCTTTGATGTGCTTCCAGCCTGGGTGTCCATCCCCAGGGAGCCTTCAGGTGACTACTGGAGATGTGACAGCAGCCACCAAGGACAGCAAATCCCTGGGTTTGAGGTGGGATGGATGTATTTCTGGACTAGGTGCAGGAGGCAAGACGAGGATGCTAAGACGACACAGCAGCCATGCAAAAACCTGGATGGAAAACATGACCTCTGAAGAAAAACATGCACAGCAGGGGTCACGTCCCTGCATAGTGGAGTAAAAATCAGCTTAAATAAGTAAATACCCAATTAGGCACAAGTCAGCTCTGAATTCATGGGAAATGGGAGAAAACAGGGAGACTTCAGCTATGAGGGTTCATAAGAGGGCCCACAGGTGGAAGATGCTGGTGGCATTTCAGCCTTGGGAAGAGACCTGTGGAGGGTCCAAGCTGGATTCCCAAGGATTTAATCAGAAATTAAGAAATTTGTAAGACCACATCCCCACCTTTGAGACCAACACGCGGCAAAAGATGCTGTTATGAACAAAAAAAGGGTTATCCAATTTTTTTTTAAATTGCAAAGCTCACAACTGAAACCAATAACTGCCAAGTGGGAGTCCTAACTATTTATGGTTTATAACTTCATGTTATAATGTTCTGTTAACAGTATACTTTTAATTACCGGTTCTCAGTAGCTGCTGGACTGCCCGAGAGTGGTGAGGCCCGACCCCCACCTTCGGCGCGGTCCCGCCCGGGCCGGGGATGATGCGGGAGCGGGGGAGCGGCCCCTGCCCAGCGCGGGTCCCGGGGGGCCGGGGGAGCCCCCACGGGCGGTGTCCGCGGGGACCGGCCCGGGAACGGCGGGCCGACCCCCCTCCATGGGGCACGGGTCCCACCTGAGCCGGGGAGGGGGCACCCCGGGGATAGCATGGGGGGACAGGGACCAGCCCGAGCCCCTTTCCTGCTGTTTCCCGGGAGATGGCACCCCGACAGATTGGTATGCTAATGTGGTCGTTAACACTGAATTGTATCAGTATCACCCTGCCTGGAACAGGTAAATGACTGTTTCTCGGACGGTGGAGGGAAGGGGATCGGGAGTTGATATGCATATTAAGTAGAACCAAGATGCACCAGGAGCAAAATGCACCAAACGCAAGCTAATAAACCCCTAAACCGGCGAGCCAATTTGGAACTTAGAAGTCAAAGTAGAGTCTGGACATCTAGGCGAAGTCTGGAACTGGCAGAGACTCTGAAAACCTCAATGGCCCCTCACCACAACCTAAGATAATGTTAATAGGAGCCGGCAGTCGAGATATCGATTTTAAGAACCGTGATTCAGGAGGGTATTCTCCGGCTTGTTGCAGGGAGGAGAAGGCCCCCAGCTCTACCCCCGGGGGGGACAAAACTGCACCTACCTTGTCCTCCTCTGAATCACTCCTGGGAGCGATGACGGCGAAACTGCAGACATGTCGGGCGCCCCAACCTTGAGCTGATCACTATTAATAAGGGCATTAAAAGGAGAAAAATCTCCTGCTCATTTATTTCACATGCAATATACTTAGCCAGGAGGGGGGAGAGGCTCCTGCCACACTGCAGAAGTGGCTCTGAACCAGCACTGGACGGGAGTGGTCCAGAATGGAAGAAGGGGAGATCAAAAAGACAGTTCCAGAAAGATGCCCATGATTTAAAATATTTTAATACCACCAAGTCACAATTTTAAGTACAAAAAATTCCAAGGCCATGGATCCCAAGCAAAAGTTAATGAAATTTATATTAATAGAATAAAATGCATTCTTTACACTGAAATAAAAAAGGCCTTTTTAGTGTGTGTGGTTTTTTTTTGTTTGGGGTTTTTTTTTGGGGGGGAGCGGTTGTTTGTTTTTGTTTGTTTTAAAGCACAAGGTTCCTTTTCAATCCTTACTGCAGTGGCTTTGGTTGTGTTTTTCGAATCCCAAAATCTGGGTTCAGCACGTGATGGGTGATGCCAGTTTACAAGCACTGCTCTCCCCTGTGGTGTGCAGGACAGTTTTACAGGGGGACTGCAACTTAAAAGAGATAAAGGAAGTTCATTCCAGGGAGAAAGAGAGAAATCACGCCCCCCCTCGGGGAAAAAATAGCATTGTTTCTCCTCCAGCACAGCCAGGGACCCAGACCTGGGCTGGATAGAGGGAATAGAGGGAAAGAAAATAAAACAGAAGGAAAGATAACAAAAGTGAGAAAAGTAGAGTAAAATAAAATAAAATAAAATAGAGCAACCCAAAATTTTAAAAAATCAGCTTTCTCTTACTATTTGGGTTTAAAAATAAAATTAAAAAATAGATAATGAAGCTGTCTGGATAATTTCCAGTGTCCTTCCCTGTGGGTGGGTTGGCGCAACACCTGCAGCAGGACTGGAGGAATGGAGTACAGAGAGTTTGGAGGATTTACAGATGAAATTGGAGCTTTGGCAGTTGCAAAACAATTAGTAGCAGTAGAATAGAGGTACAAAGTGGTGGAGGCAATTAGCAGGTTGTATTTGGAACCTTCACTGTCTGCTCTAGGGGATCTTGGCGGGAGAAGAGGGATTTGGACCCAGCAGGGAGGCACCAAAATTCAGGGCTCTGTCCATCTGCTACTCAAAATAGTTGTGTTGGGCACCAAAACTAAAACCAAATAATTTAAGTTCAGACCCCCTTTTTGATGCTTTAATTTGCCCAAACCCATTTATTTTTTAACAAGTCATAGCCTGGTCCTGGACAGGAATGAGTCCAAGGCAGGTTTGGGCTGGCAGAGCTCAGCTGGAGCAACTGGCTTCCAGGCAGGAATCAATAATAATTAATAATAATTTTAAAGTGTTGCTTTTCAGTAGCAACGAGGCAGGGTAATGCTGCACACTAAAAGCATCCCTCTGCCAAGAACGGGATGAGGGGATGCTTGAACCTTGAGTTGGGCTGGTGCTGTTAGAAGTAAAAACTTCATCCAAGGAAAACCAAACACTGGCTTTCCTTCCCACTTGCTCCTGAAAACAGGAAGTGAGAGAGGGGTGGCCATGGTACAAAGCACTTCTGTGCAGCACACTCCCATGGGATTGGCCAATGGGCTCTGTGTCCCTGTGCCACTGGCATCAGCCTCCCTGCATCACCCCCACAGAATCACTGTGACAGACAGACACGGCGTGGGCACAATGTGGGGCTGGGGGTACCACCCCACCCAGCTGAGGAGAACATGGCAATGATGGATATGAGAGGTGTGACACTTAAAACCTTTACTTTAGAGACTGGCACTGAAAATGGTGCTGAAACCTGGAAGACAAGAAGGAGAAAAGTCTCACAGGGCATTCAGAGTCCAGGCAGGGTGGGAACACCAGGGTCTTGCTTCTTTTTGAGAGGGAAGCGAGGCACTGGGCAGCAGGAGCGCAGGGTTAGGGCTCAGACATACTCCTGGGCTGTGGAGAGCTGTGACTGCTGATGGTACTGCTGTCCTCGACGCTCCTTGGCAGGGCAGGAGCAGCACAGAAGGGACCCCCCCAACATGGAGAGGCTGGCGGCCCCCCAGCCCACGAAGAGAGCAGAGCCAAATTCGTACCTGTGATGAAAGGGGTAAGGGAGCATCAGGGAGGGGCAGAGAGGCACAGGTGCAAACTGAGATGGGCAACAGGATGCTCAAAGCCCTGATGAGGTGGTCAAGGTGATGTCAAGGCAGATTTTAGGTCTTCTCTCTCCATCCTCATCTTTCCTGTTGGCTGTATCCAGCTACCACATGTCCCCATCTTTTAATCCTCCCCTGGGCTGAAATTCCACATGTGCAGCACTACCCGGTCCCAGCTGGTAACAGCTAAAGCTTTAGCATCAGGGACATCTTCTGCAAGGTGGCAGCGAGGGCTGGCAGAGGTCCCACCCATGGGGCACATTGGCTCACAATGCTGTGCCTCACCAAAACCAGCATGGAAAGGTCCAATGGGAAGCGCAGGGACAAGACAGGATTCAGAAGGGCACTCCCTGAGCCAGGCTCTTACCTAGCGTTGATGGGGATGGTGCTCTCTCTGAAGAACTCATAGGTCACCTGTGTTGCATACAACGACACGGCAGCCAGTGTGCACAGACCTGGGCACAGAATCATGGAATCACAGAATGTTTGGGTTGGAAGGGACCTTTAAAGATCACCTAGTCCAAAGCCCCTGCAGTGAGAGGGTTGCCTAGCTGTTCCACTAAACATCAAATGTTGACTGTCAGTGACATCCAGCCCTTACCAAACTGCTCCCCTTCCTCTATCAGTGTTGAAAGGTGTTTGAGGATTCCTGCACCAGTGATGTATGAAGGCTAGAGCTGCCTTACCAGAAAGAACGAAGAGAACACCTCCAGCAACAGCTATGCGGCTTTTGGTGACAGGATCCTCCTCCCCAACTTTAGTGCATTTCATTCCCACCACGCTCACGATGATGCCAAAGAAGCCCAGAAGGAGAGAAATGACCATGAGAGCCCGGCATGTCTGGATGTGAACTGCAAGGGCAGAAGAAAAACTGCTCCCAGCAGGTGCCTTTGAACAGAGCCAGGCACTGGAAGCAAGGTCACTGTGTTCCATGCTGGTGATGGATCTGTCCTTAACCCTGTCCTTGCTGTGTAGCTCCCATTTTATTATCCTCCCCATTTGGCAGATAAGGGGACCTCAGCTCAGGTCAAGGCACTGCTCCCAGTGCCTTCCCTGACCTTCCTCCCTTCCACTCTCATCCTGGTCATGACTGTGCTGGGCTAGGAAACACCTTGCCAGGAGTGACACCACAGTCACCAAAAACCAAAAGGGTGATGCACAGTCATGGAGAGGGGGGTGGGGGGGGGGCGGTGTTTGATGTTCCCATGGGGCACTGTTGGTATCTAAATGTGATCCCCACATTGGAGCTCAAACCTGCTGGGGCTAGGAGCATCCCAGCCACACAAATGGGCTCAAACCCACAGGGCCAAGAGAGGCTCAGGCCTGGGATGGGGGCCCAGATGGAGAGGGAAGCTTGGACCCACATTGAGGCTCAGCTCAGTGGATGAGCGGACTCAGGGCCTTCTGGGGGGGGGGGGGGGCAGATATACAA
The DNA here is from genome assembly GCF_963513975.1 of Fringilla coelebs. Lineage (NCBI taxonomy): Eukaryota > Metazoa > Chordata > Aves > Passeriformes > Fringillidae > Fringilla > Fringilla coelebs. Next base: position 2,347,838 of record NC_140048.1, read on the forward strand.
TAGGGGTGGGGGCAAGAAGGACTTGGACCTGAAGGTGACTCAGGCTCCAGGAAGAGCCAGGGGAGCTCAGATGCATAGGGGAAGGGGGCATCCAGACGTGAAGAGGGTACAGACCTGTTGGGGATGTGTGTTCAAACTTATACAGGTGGCTCAAACACAGAGAAGGGCTCAGAGACATACGGGGGAGGGTCAAACCCACAGCGGGACTCAGACTTACAAAAGGGCAAGGGCATCTCAGGATCCCAGGGGAGCTCAGACCAAGGTGGAGACGGGGAGGGGGGACTGCATCCAGGACAGGAAGCGGGGCTCATTCTACGGGGCCCGGTCCCCCGTACCCACCTTCGAGGGAGAGCAGCGAGTCGTGCAGGCGGCACTGCACCTGCCCGGTGCTCTGGGCGGCGCAACTCATCCACAGCCCCTCGTGGAGCCCCACAGCCGTGATGATGGCGTCCCCGGCGTACGAGCTCTGCCGCCACTGCGGCAGCACGGCGGTCGCCAGCCCCGCCACCCAGCCGGCCAGCGCCGCCAGGTACCCGGCCAGCTCCCGCGCCCCGCCGCCCATCGCCGCCGCCGCGCCCGGGCCCGCCCCGGCGGACGGAGAGCGGCCGTGGGAGGAGGGAAAAGGCCGGAGGGGGGGCTCTGAGGGGGAAGACCGGTCGGAGCGGGGGGAGGAGGGCAATGTCGGGGGAGGATTTAAGGTGAAGGGAGAGACTTGGGTCTTGCGCGGGGAGATTTAGGTCCCAGGGGGGATTTTTTGAATCTCGAGTGGGGAGCTGGAGCCCAGGGGGTGGGTTATCTGGAGCTTAGGGGGAATTGGGTAACGGGAGGCAGGAATTAGAGGACTGGAGGGAGGGGGGGCACTGGGGCCCAGGGAAGAGCATTAGGTCTGAGGGGGAAGAGATTTGAATCTGAGGAGAGTGATTTGGGGTTGGAGGCAAGGGATTTGAATCCTAGAGGGAAGAATGTGGTCTTAGGGGAAAGATTTGGGGCATGGAGGGTATTTGGGTACTACAAGAGAGATTTGGGTCTTGAGAGAGATGGAAACCTCTTAACGACAGTGGACGGATATGTGAAAATGGGGCTCCCCGACAGGAGGAGGGAGTGGGTTAGTGGGAAGTTACCATCCTTGACCCTCTGCCACGGGCTGGGAGCCCCCAGGGGTCACTCCAGGAATTCAGCAGGGAGCAGGGGAATGGTTCATTCAGTGAGGGAATTCAGGCACACCATGCCACCATGGCACCAACAAGAGAAGCCATTGTCAGTGGTGTACGTCTGCGGGGGTGTGGGGAACATGTGTCACCACCCTGGTGACACCAAGCCCATTGCAGCCCCAGGACCTGGCAATCGTTAACTGCCATGGCCTCATCAGCAGTCTACTCACGAGCTCAGGCAGCTGGGGGTGGACGCTGGGATGGTGGGCAGCCTCCACTGGGACTGTATGTTCATCCTGGAGAAAACATCCTCCAGATCCCCCCTTGCCCACCCCAATGCTGAATGGCCCTCCAAGTGAAATAGGGGTGCTGGGTGGGTGCACATGGGGCAGGATTTATTTGCCCACATTCCCGGGATGGTTATGGTAATGGCCAGACATCTGCAGGAACAATTCAATGCCCTGTCTGGGGGTGCCAGGGTGCTCAATGTCCTTCTTGTTCAAGGACAGTTCCCTCCTTACTGGAATGGTGGGTGCCTTCCCACGTTATGGGAGCGGGGTCCAGGGGATGCTCAGCCAGAGATCGCATTGCTGCTACTGCCCCTGGGGCACCTTGTCTCCCATAAACACCTTTGTTAGGCTCACAGGGCTACAATACTCCTGGGCAGATGCATGCCAGGAGGGAAGGTTGCACACCAACACTGACGACAGCCAAAGGGTGACACCAGCCTTCAGTCCCCACTCAGAAAGCAACAGCTTAGAAAAAAAATACCTTTATTCACCCATTTTCTGCAGAAGGCACTTAAATAGCTCCAAGTTCAGGAAAGGCACACATCTACACCTGCTGGCACCAGAGCCCATCCCTAACAGAGCATCCCTCCCTTGTCCCCATGTCACCCACCCCTGAGCCTCCATCACACACCCCAGATCAGCTCCACAGGGGGATACTGGATGCTGCAGGGGTAGTACACAGCATTCCAACTGCGTTGGGGGCAGAGGGGATCCCATATGTTACCCTTATGACTATGCAGCCCAAAGCCACAATGCTGACATGACTAGTCCCAGCAGAGATGTCCTGGTCCCCATAGGATATCACAGCTCATCCTTCCTGACCACAATGGCAGCTGGTGATTCCTTCTCTGTCTCTGGCTCCAAATCCCCCTCTTCCATGCCGAAAAGCATCTTCACCAGGTCATCTGCCTGCACACGCTCCTGTGGGCAGACCCACAGTGGTAAGCATAGCCACCGTCCCACCCAAAACCCCTACACGCTGCTGGGAGGGAGCTTACCCGCTCACTGTGCCGAGGGTCCAGGGTGAACCAGAGGGCAATAGCACAGCGCTGACCCTTGGTCACAGCTTTCACCCCATGGGGGTTCTCTGAGCCAGAGGAGAAGCCCACAGCACGGCCACACTGTGGCTGGACCTCTGCCTGTCAAGGGTGGGAGACCAGGAGACCCCAGTCAGGGGTGAGTTGGTTCCCCTCAACCCAAGTTCATCTTTTGCAGTGCCTCAGGGGATGTTCCGAGGGCACAGGGTCAACAGGCAGGAGCCAGATTTGGTGCTGCACATGGATCCTTAGAGCTGAGCTACTCACGGTCTCAGTCTTGGCATCCAGCTCAGTGAAGTAGAAAGCTCCTCCTTCAAAGTCCCCATTGAGGTAGAGGATTGCACTAAAGGGAGCAGAGGACAAGTGGAGGTGATAAGTAACCATCACCAGAGCTCTCCAACACCATGCCAAGAACCAGAAGCAAGAAAGCCCAGGTTTGGTGTACCTCCTACCTTGCTCCTCCCAACTCAGGTGCCACCAAATCATGGTACCCTTAGCTGGGGAAGCTGCAGCTGACAGCCACCACCAGTACCTGTAATCACGGAAAGTGTAGGCTGGGGGCTCCTTCACGCACACCAGTGCTTCTGCATTGAGAATGCAGTTGTCTACATGCACCTCATGGCTGTTGTCACTCCGGCCTTCTTGCTTCTCTAGGATAGAACAGGGCATTTCAGGACCCCTCTGTGCAAGAACAGGGTCCATCCCCAAGTATCCTGTGCTTGCAGATAACAAGAAAATCATGTGTTAGCCTAAAGCACTTCCACTTGCTGGAGTGTGGATTGTGCAAGGCCATTTGGGTGGCATAAAACACTGTTGACTTTTTTTCATGGCCTTCCAGGTACAACCTCTCTCAGCGCCCATCCCAAAATGCCTCAGAGTGATGAAATCCTGTATGGCATGAAGCCATCTGCCCTGTTAGAGGCAACCAGCAGAGCTGCTGCTCATCTTCCCAAACTGGGCTTAGGGACAAGCTTCCTACGCCCTCCTGGGAAGAGCAGTGGGTTAGGGAGCAGCAAGGAGGTCTCCAAAGAAAGGCTCAAGACTACACCACTCCAGCTGTTAGAGGAGATTCAGACAGGAAAAGACTTGCTTCTCTGGGCCACGCTCACCATCAATGGCTGTGCGGCACACTAGGTGGGAATAGGAGAAGTGGAGTGGGACCTCCAGGCGGAAGTAGGACTCAATCATGTGCCGCACCTTCTCTGTCACGTTGTAGTACAGGTAGGCACTGTGCAGGGGCACCTTCCCCTCCTGCCCCAGCTGTGGAGGACAGACAGGACAAGGACTCAGCGCCAGATCGGCATGGGCAACTATCTCCCCCAGAACTACCCTCCCTTGTCCCCACAGCCTGTTTCTTCACACAGCCACCCCAACCTTGAGGGCCTTGAGGACAGTCACGCCATAGAAAGTCTCGCTGGGAGTGTGAGGAGAGGTCTTCCCCCGATAGCCATCTCCAGCCGAGGCAGCAGCCTGCAAAACCCAATTTGTGTTACTGGTCTGATGTGTGAGCTGCAGGATGAGACCCCTTGGCATCCTCTATCCATCCCTGCCTGCTTCACCCATTCCTGCACTCACATTAGTGAGTCTTTGCAGTTCTCGGCACTCCTCAGCAGAAAGGACTCCATCCACCACGACACGCTGGGAGCCATTCAGGGCCTTGGAGTTCATGGTGACACTGGCTCCTTCGTACACCAAAGGACCCCCTGTGGCACAAATGGGATTGGTGGACGTGGGGAGAGATGCCACCAACTCTGGTGTGGCTGGGGGAAGCTGTGGTCCTTCCACCTGCTCCTGCTGCCAGCCATGTGTAGAGGAACTGTGAACTGGCAGCAGGGATCACAAAGGTCTCCATCCCACCTCCCCTCCTGGCCTTCTCCACCTTCTCGGATGAACTTGCTCATGTCGGCAGACTCTTTGGCCTTCTCCTCCACCAGTGTCTCAATCTCCTTCATGAGGTTGCCGATTTCCTCAGAGATGCGTGCTGCTGTCTCCCGCTCCACCCTGGGCATGCGGCAACCATCAGCACCACCACCCCACTGTCCCCACATCAGAAATGAGAGCCACTAAGACAAGGGCCAGACAAGCTGTCTCAGGTGCTGGTAACAAAGCTCACACCCAGACTGGAGAGAGTCACCTCAATGCATCCCTCACTCTGAGGTGTTTGGGGTTACCTACACATGCCCATCATCCCATGGGCTGATGGGAAATAAAGTTCTGCCCTCCAGCAGCCTCTTCCAGTCCCAACATCAAAACAACCCCTGGCAGAAGCTCTATGCCATGTCCTTTGGCCCAAAGCCCATACTAGAAGAAGGGTTTGTCCTGTCAGACCCCCATTGGGTGAGCTTGGCTGGGGACAACACTCACTTCTGTTTCTCTCGCAGTCTTTTTGGTATCACCTCTTCAGGTGTCCATGTGTCCTGCCACCAGAAGAACAACATCAGGAACTGGACAAAGATCTGGCCAGGACACAGACCCCTCATCTGCAGTCCATCTGGCCACTGTATCACCCTGGTCTCACATCACCCACCGGGTCCACAAAAGGGATGCCAAAGACATCATAGCTGAAGAAGAGCAGCTCCTTCTCCATCAGACTCTGCTGGTAATATACCTGGATCTCCTGTGGCAAGGGGCAGAGGGACAGGGTGAGGTACAGCAGGAGGATTCTGAAAAACCCCAAGTGTGGGCAGGAAGATGCAGGTTTACACCATTCCTGTGGTCCTTGCTCCAGAGCCACAGCCTAGTTTCCTACTCTGTCTGGCAGCTGGGAAGCAAGTGGCATTCCCCGTCCTGTCTGAACTTCCCTGTGGACAAGCCTTGGGGAGATGACAGTTGAGCAGAGGCACATGTGTGTCCCTTCTGTGGGAAGCTCTTTAGGAGCAGTTTCCCTTCCCCTACTGCAACTGGTGTGGGGCAGAGACTCCCATCCATGCCTATCACATCCTAGGCAGGACCTAGCCATCCAGATTTGGCAATTTTGAAGCCAAATCCTCTCCTTTTTAAGCAATTTCACTTCAGTTGTGGAAAAGTGCAACAGAGGTGGCCTCAGATCTTCCTAAAAAGATTGTCCACCTGCCTCTCACAGCCCCCTCTATCAAGAAAGGGTCCATGTGTGCCCATCATCCAGCTTCACTTGGCCTAAGACATTTTGTCAGTGATGTTTTTCAGCTTTTCAGCTACTTTCCAGCTTGTCTGACCTTAAATCCACCCATTCCTGTCCACCTTCAGTAGCTGGAGGAGACCCTACAGCTTCTGCAAAGGTCCCCAGTGAGAAGATGCCCCTGCAATCCTTCGTCCTTCTGACTGCTCACCTCTCGCGGTTGGATGGGTCTGGCCAGGTTTTCCCCCAGGACGGTGGTGTAATAGGCCAAATTTTGGTTCATCACCTCATCATGTGGGAAGAAGAGCAAATAGGTTTTGGCGCATTCAATGGCTTTTTCATAATTCCCATCTGCAATGAGAAATGGGCTGTTAATGGCATGTCCAAGGACACTGGAGGCAGAACAAAGACAGATATGGAGGAAAGATGAAAGACATAGTCCTTGTGTTCCAAACTGTGTCGTGAGCAGGGCAGATCCCCTGGGGCAAGGACAACTGCTACCACAAAGGCAAAATTCAGACCTCCATGGTGCTCTCCTATCTCCAGAAACCATCACAACAGAAACCAGGGGTACTTGTACAGCTTGAGTACTTTTCTAACTTGAAAAACATTACAAAGCCTACTTAGAGGTAGCCAGACCCAACTGGCAAACCTGTAGTTCCCAGCCACTGAAACATCCAACCCCACTTTCATGTGGTCTTTCACAGAATCACACAATCACAGAATGAGGCAGATTGGAAGGGACCACAGTGGGTCATCTGGCCCAACCTCTCTGCTCAAGCAGGGTCCTCTGAGAGCATACAGCACAGGACTGTGTCCAGATTGCCTGGAATATCCCCAGTGAGAGAGATGTGACACCCTCTCTGGACAACCTCTGCAGTGCTCAGTTGCTGCAAACATCCTCATATCCAGATGGAACTTCCTAGCCATGAGTTTTTGCCTCTTGTCATATTGCTCAGCACCACAGAGCAGAGCCTGATCACATCCTCCAGCACTACCCTGAAGATACTGACATTGATGAGGTCCCCTCACAGCTGTCTCTTCTTGAGAATTTCCATCCTCTTGGACTTCATATTTTTTTCCCCTCCTTTTGAAGAAATTCACACAGAAACATTTTATACTTTTCTAAAGAAGTAAATAAAAAATGAAATCAAATCAGGTGCATTTTCCTCAGTTGTAACTCTTCTGCAGTGGAAGTGTGCTGCTGTGATTTGAGGCAAGAGGTGGACAGCTGGCAAGCAGGAAAAAAAATGCTTCTCTCGGCTGTTTCACTTGAAAAGTGAAGCTGTCCAGTAATAAGGCAACGTGGACAGTGACTGCAGCCAAGCACAGAGAGATCTAATCTCCTGGCGAATGTTTCAGGCAGGAGGAACATGCCTGTATGAACCTCATGAAGTACAAGGCCCAGTGGAAGGCTCTCCAGCAGTATCAGTGAAGATAAGGGGATGGATGGGATTAGAGCACCCAGTGGAGAGGGATTTGGACATAATAGTGGATGAAAAATTGCACAGGACCCATCCATGTGCACTAGCAGCTCAGAACCACCCGCCTCCCCAGGCTGATCCCTGGCAGCATGGGCAACAGGTGACGGAGGGATTCTGCTCCTCTGCTCCACTCCGGTGACATGACACTTGCAGTGCTGCGTCCAGCTCTGGGTTCCCCAGCATAAGGATATGGACTCATTAGTGTGGGTCCAGAAGAGGCCACAAAAATGGTCAGAGCCTCCCTGTGAAGAAAGGCTGAGAGAATTTGGCTTTTTGAACCTGGACATGAGAAGGCTCCTGAGAGATCTTGATGGCCTACCCATACCAAGAGTGGCCACAAAAGAGATGAAGACAACTGTTTGTAGTTTATAAGGTTTATAGTGATTGGACAAGGGGAATTGTCTTAAACTGAAGAAGGGCAGCATTAAGTTGACCATAAGGAAGGAATTTTCTCTGATGAGAGTGGTGAGGCCCTGGCACAAACTACCCGGAGTGTTAGAGACCTGGTTGGATGGGGCTGTGGGAGATCTGAGTGACCAGTGCTAGATGTCCCTTCATCTTCGGTTGTACTGATGAGATTTTCTTTGAAGGTCCTTTCCCCACCCAAACCACTCCAAGGATCTATGATTTCATGCACAGTGCCAAGTGCTGACAACCACAGAGGATGACGTGAGGAGCTGCTTACTGTTGTAGTAGGCAAACTGCAGATAGTTGAAGTGCGAGGGCAGGAAATCCTCCAGAGGTTTCTCCTGGCCAGGCTGGGAGGCCAGCTCTGTGACGCAGCCCTGCTTGCAGCTTAGCACTTGCATGGAGTGATCTGGTGGAGAAAAACACCCATGTCACTGCCCACAGTCACCCACAGGCTGATGGGCAGGACCCTGAGGGGTATCAAATCTCCTGCTCATACTGGGGTTGTTGCAAGCTTTTTGGTAGTGGAAAACCCTCAGGGATGGGGGTTGTCCGCCTCAGAGTTGACCAGTGTGGGGTTGTGGTGCTCTCTCAGGACAGACTACCCATCATCAGCCTCCCATCACATCCTGGTGACCCTCTACTGGTCTCTACTCTGTCTTTCCATGTTCCTCTGGAATTTGGATAATTCCTTGGCATCAGCTCCAGGGCTAAGTGCAGATGAACACCTCCTGCCATTTACTGGTCACACCTTAGTGAAAGCTAGGATAGGGTTTCCACTCTTCAGGGACCCCCTACCCCCACCCCAGGTCCCCCTGAGAATCGTACTCAACTCTTGTGACAGGACACAGAAGGCATGGTTCCCACCTGTAATGGCCTGGAAAAGGTCTGCATTGTACTCAAGGTAGTTGTAGCCCTCGTAGTCATATGGTCCCTCGCAGAGAGCACGGCACTCAGTGTCTGCCACAAAATACTCCTTCAGCGCCTTCTCCAGGTGCAGGATGGCAGCAGCTGGCTGCTCCTCTGTGTAAAACCGGATGCCCAGCTGAAATTCGCTCTGTGGAAGGATGAGAAACAATGAGGGGATCTCAATGCTTCACTCCCCATGATGGATCACCTCATACCCACCACAATGGCATCTCACGAGCTCTCTGAGCCAGCAGCTGTGGTGTGATTGCCCTGGGTTGCATAGCGGACAGGGACTTTGAGAGGGGAGGTTCTCACCAGGTGGGGTTTGGCCTCCAGGTCAGTGAAGTCATCCTCGTGGACTCCCACCATGGCCTGGTAGTACTCCAGGTTTTGCCTCATCTCCTGGTGCCCGGGGTTGGCCACGAAGAAAGTGTGAGCGGCCGCCGCCGCCTGCGCTGGCCGGTTCATCTGGGTGGGATGAGGGTGAGACAGATCCCATGCAGAGCGGAGGGGACACCCGTCCCCGGGGCATCCCGGCAGCCGGAGCGGAGGGCGGTGACATGGGCGGCTCCGGCGCGCTCCGACGTGGCACTGGTGGGGGGGCGCGAAGGCGGCGGGGCAAGGCCGAGACTGCCGACCGGCAACCCCACTCCGCCGGGGCAGACACCGAACCCTCCCGGCGTCCCGGGACAGGGATCACCACCGGCCGGTTCACCCGGTCCCACCCATCCATCCTCCCGCCTGATTCCGTGATCCTCCGTGCATCCCGTCCGTCCCAAAACCCGTCGTAGCGGGACACCCCTTCCCTTCCCCCTTTCCCTTCCCCCTTTCCCTTCCCTTCCCCGCCGCCGGTGCCGCACCTTGAAATAGGCGACCTGGAGGTAGTTGTAGGGGCTGCGCCGGCTGAATTCCCGGTCCAGCTCCTCGCCCAGGCGGTACCGGGAGGGCGCAGCGGGCCCGCAGCCCCGCAGGCAGGCGGCGCGGCGAAGCAGCGCCCGAAAGAACCCCAAGTCCCGGAGCACCGGGTCGGGCTGGGACTCGGTCCCCTCCGCCGGCCCCGCTGTAGCGTTGGCGCAGCGCAGGCGGCACCGCACCAGACGGGAGCGCACGGCGGCCCGCGCCCGCAGCGCCCGCTCCATCTGCAGCACTACGGTGGGCCAGTCCCCCCGCGCGTACGCCTCGGTACCAGCGGCGAACAGCGCGTCCGGGGACTGGGCGGGCAACGGCGGGTCACCCGGTGCTAGGGTCGGGACCGAGACCGGGACCGGGACCGGTTCCGGTGGCGTGGCCGCCCACGCCAGCAGCACCATCAGCAACGCCGGCAGCAGCAACGGCAGAAGAAGCGGCGGCGACAGCACCATGTCCGAACGCCGGCCGAACCGCGGCGCCAGCCACCCCGGGCACTGGGGCGATGCTAACTCCGCCCCCTCCGCCCCGCCTGCCGGCCAATCAGCGACAGCAGAGCCCCGCCATGGCCGCACCCCTCACGGTGCGTGCTGACGCTTCAGCGGAAGCTTCTGCACCGGGCGGAAGCGGTGGGTCGTGGCTGTGCATGGCGGAGGGCGGTTCAGAGCCTGGGGATGATGGCCCCGGCCCCGGTCCCGGTCCCGGTCTCGGGCTGGCCCTGGTCGAGGGCAGCGCCGGCCGCTCCGGCCGCGTCGGGGACCCCGGTGACCTAGTGGCCCTGGCCCAGCAGGTGCAGCAGGTGAGGGCCGGGTCCCAGCGGCGGGGCTGCGGGGGCAGGGCTGGCCTCGCTGTCCGCGCTGTCCGCTGCCTCCCGGACGTCTCCGGGGCCTTCTCAGGCGGCGGCGGCCTTGGTGCCTCCCAGCACGTCCCGCTGCTCTCCGGTGGCCCCGGCGGCCTGCTGGTGTGTCCAGTGCTGTTTCCCACAGTCTCCCACTGTGCCCTCCTAGTATGTCGCAGTGCCCTGCCAGTATCTTCCCGAGTTCCCACGTTGTTGCTGTCTCCAGAACCTCTCATTGCACTTAAGTGCTTCCCACTGTGCCTTGCTGTCCCACGGTGACTCTTAGGGCATCCCACTGAAGTCCCATTCCAGTATGCCCTGCTGCCTCCCAGTATGTCCCACTATACATAGTTCACAACAGCATAAACAGATGCCTCCCTCTACCATACTGCCAGTCCATCCTAGCACCTCTCTTATTTTCTATGACTGCTTCAGTGATTCTCAGTCCATCCTGCCTCTCAGTCCTCCCCAGTTTTTCCTGGTTCGTTCTACTGTTCCTCCCAGTGGGCTCCAGTATGTTATACTATTTCCCCAGTGCCTTGTAGCACATCCTACTGATCTCCGGTGATGTCCCCCAGAGCTTCTCAGTTCACCTAAAAGCTCAGTGTATGTCCTACTGCCTGCTCCCTGTGTAGCCCACTACCTCCCAGTCCAACCCATTGCCTCGCAGTATGTCCTGCTGCTCCCTCTCACTGCCCCTCAGCCTATCCAGACAGCTCCTGGTCCTTGCTCCTGCCTAGGGGTGCCAGGGCAGCTCCTGCATCTCCTAACTCTGTGGATGCCTTGAACTTGACCACAGCTGGCTCAGCACAGTCCAGAGGGCTGCGGTTCTTCCTGTTGTGACCAGCCCTGATTTTCTCTCCCAGGCCAACGACTTTGTCCGAGCAAATGCCTGCAGCAAACTGACAGTCATTGCTGAGCAGATCCGGCACCTGCAGGAGCAGGCGCGGAAGGTGAGTAAGGATGGGCAGAAGGCTCATTGCCCTGGGAGATGAGCATCTGCTGTCGCTGCTGGGCATTTGCGGAGGGCTGTGGCCTACACGTGAATTGGGGCCAGGAGCTGAGCAGAGAAGATTTAGTGGAAAAATAAGGAGGTTTATTGTCCAGTGTTGAGGTGGATGGGGGAGGGTTGATTTTTCTGCTTTCCCTGCATCCTCAGCAAACCAGGAAGAACTTTATGAATAAAGTAGGGGAGCAAGGGCGGGTGGTCCAAAACAGCTCGCAGGTATCAGGACAGAAGAGATGACTCTGGTTTTGGAACAGGTGACTTATGTGTGCACTGTGCTCTTGAAGGATCTTAGGAAGTGACGATGTGGTCATAGCTGGATCTGAGGCCCTGGGATAAGGTGGTGCACTTCAATGGATTCCTCTGTGAGCGACTAGCGCTTTCAGGGCCTGAAGCACGCTCGCTATGACAGCTGACAACAAAGGGAAAGGACAGGTCTTTGTATGGAAATCCAGGGATGGTTTATTGAGCCTCAAAGGGAATCCAGGGACAAGGACAAACTTCGACTGAGGGCACAGGGTTTTATATGGTGAAAAAAGTCAAGGTCCAATGGGAACAAGTAAAAATGGTGCAGAGGAGGGGCAGCCAGCCAGGGGAACCAAAAGGGTAACAAGGGTGGAACACTGCATCAAACTGAGATCAATGGGGATGAGGAGAGGGAAGAACATTCTAGGGAATATACAAATATGGTAAATAGGGGCTGAACTGGGGTGGAGCAACTGTACAAACCAATGGAATTTTAGATATTGACATGTGCCTGCAAAGGCCTTTGGGAATGAGGCACTTCTCACCTAACCTGAGAAGGGTGTTTCTCCTTGCCTGCTTCTGCCTCCCGGGCCGTAAAGGGTGATAGTCCTACTGGTTGGTGCTCAGGCATCCCAACGGAGAAAATGAGTTCTTTATCTGATCATAAGCTTGTTGTCACGTTTATGTGGATGCATATTAATCTAACCTTGCACTCTTGGGAGTAAAATCAGGAGCCAGAATCGGGAAGGATCTGCCAGTCATTGCAACTGGCCCACTGCCATTGAGGCCATTACATCATGTAATCATTAACTCGTGGAGCTGGAGCAGTTAGGTGGTGGAACTGGGGAGGTGAATTTTCCTTTGTTTGCTGCCCCTTCCCTTTCGGGGCACAGTGGGAAGGCCTGTCTTAGGTTGCAAATGCAAGTTGTGGCTGGGGGTGTATATTCTATTACCATCTGTTAGAGGTAGGGCAGTTATCTTCTGTTAATTGGGCCACCTGTTGAAACCAAGTGGGGCAGTTTTCCTTATCTCTTCCATGACCCATCCTCTTCGGGGGAGATACCTTCTGTCAATGGGCCATTGAGTGTCACTGCATGACTGATAAAGTTACATCATCCCATTGGGAGATGCTCTCCCCAGGGGGAGGAGCCAAGTACTCCTACCTGAATATAATCTGAGATTTGGATCACCACAGTCAGCCTTTTCTCACTGGATTCCCAGAGGAGCAGCTTTCTTTTCCACTGGATTCCCAGAGAAATACCAGGCCCATTTACACCACCCTTGGACCTTCAGAGGAAAACTCCACCCTTCTACAGGATCACTGCTTTAACAGAACCACAGCTGGCACTGCAGGAGGACTGCAGCCATTATTTAATTAGACTGCTACCAAAAGCCTGCCCAACAGGGTGTGAGGTCTTATTTCTGACTTTGTCAGTGTTGTTTTGTATTACTGCATTTTTTTTTTCCTAATAAAGAACTGTTATTCCTACTCCCGTATCTTTGCCTGAGAGTCCCATTAATTTCAAAATTATAGCAGTTCGGAGGGAGGACGTTTACATATTCCATGTCAAGAGAGGCTACTGCCTTCCTTAGCAGACACCTGTCTTTTCAAACCAAGACAAGGCCCCAGTCCAGCAGCTGTGTGTGGAGATGAGGAATAAGCCCAGCATGTGGTAACATCAAGTATAGAGATGAATCTGGGGTGAGATGCAGAGGTATCTCCACCTCTGTGGAGTGGTTCTCTGAAGTCCTTCTGACAGGGAAGAATTGGAAAAAACTTTATCTCTCTGGAAAGCATCTCCTTCCTGTGTGCCAGGGAGATCAAGGCCTTGTGACCCATAGGTCAAGTGATGTGTCTTGGGCTATAGGTGAGAGGCAATAGCATATTGTCATTTTATTTCAAGTGTAAAGATGTTTTGTTATTCCAGGTCTTAGATGAAGCTAACAGGGATGCTGATCTGAACCACGTGGCCTGCAACTTTGTGAAGAAGCCAGGAAATGTTTACTACATGTACAGGCGAGAGAGTGGGCAGCGGTATTTCTCCATCCTGTCTCCTAAGGTGGGTGGTTACAGGCCATGAGGAAGTAGGGATGGGAAAAAGTAATGTTTCTGGTGCTTGGGAACATATGGAGCTCAGGCAAAAGCACCAGCTTGATCGGGCATTTGTTTGTCCCTACTCAGGTTTAGTGTTTGCCCTTGCTCTGGGTTAGTCTGCTGGGGCCAGAGCCATCTTATGGAGTTCTCTGGCTCTTGATGGAGAATGCCAAGAAGCCCTTTGGGGCATGGATCTGAATTTTGTCTTTTGGTACTTGTGGTTCTTTGTTTGGAAGTAAAGAACTGCCAACGTGCCCTGAGCCTTCGTTGGCTGGTGTGGCTGCCTGGCAGGACAGTCTCTTAGGTACTTCAGCCCAGGAACTGAGTTTGCCTGCAGCTGAGGGGACGGTCTTAGAGAGCTCCTCCTTCCAGACTACCTATTTTCTTACATGCAGGGTGAAGGCTTCAGGGCAGGTCAGGGAGATCTTGTGTCTACAAGCCTTCCTCTGTCAGCAGTGCTGGAGCTCTGTCGCTATGGAACACGAAAGAACAGAGGCGCACACCTCTGCTCTCAAGGTGAAGAGCAAAAAAAGGAAGTTTATTTTCTGACTCCAACATTTATAGTTTTCTAAAAGTGGCAGTGGATTGGAGGGTGACAGTGCAACCTTTCCAATGACACTGAACAAACCAACAGTCTATCAAAGTTCTCCTCCTCCATAAAAGAATGCAAAACAATGTGCTATTTACAGAAAGTGTGTGAGAAAGTTCTCTACAAGAATGTTAACATCAGGAGGCTTAGAAAATCTTAAAAAATCAGGGTGACAGAGCTCGACCTGATCTTGGACTTGGGGTAGCTGAGCCTGTTTTTAGGTTAGGAAATGGTATGGTCATGTAGCTGGGACTGCTTCAAAGGTAGTAGGTCTTAGGGACAGCACAGCCCAGCTCCAAGGAAAACTGAACACTGATGGAATCTCTCTTTTCTCCACCAGGAATGGGGTACCACTCCTCATGAATTTCTTGGTGCCTATAAGCTCCAGCATGACATGTCCTGGACTCCGTTTGAGGACATAGAGGGACGAGATGCTGAAATAACTGTCCTGGAGAAGCTGCTGAACCAGCAGGCAGCACTACCCATGTGCATGGAGCCCAATTTCCAGGGCCTGACCAAGTCACACAAGTGACCACACAGGACCCCCTGCTCAGAGTTCCTGAGTGAGGGGACACAGTGCCTGTGTGCTGCCAAAGGCGAGGTGGAAAGAGACCAAGAAACAAAAATGCTGATTGTTTTTGTGCTTTAAGGAGACTAATTCTGCATTCAGTCTTACTGGATTTTCTAGTAATTGAATAATTTACTTCATTGACCTGTGCCAAGCTGTAGCAAGAGGCTGGTAATACCAAGAGGTGTGAGTTCCAAGAGTGCTTGGAGCAAAAAGCAGAAATGCTTAGGGCAGATGTGCTAATGCTGTAAAATAATATCTCCTATCTGCCTGGCTCTGGTTTACTTCACTGTGAGTGTGTCAGGTAATCATTTCAGGGCTGAATTTTCCCCCTTATTAAAATCCACATGTTTAAAGAGCTCTGTGGCCTGGGAAGAGTAGTCAAAAGCCTGTGCAAAGGGTCTCTTGTGATGAATCTTCTGGTTTCTGTCCTAGCTAGTCTGAATCCCTGAGCTGGGAACTTGGGTGACCTGAAGCTCTTTTCTCTGGAAAAAGCATCCTCAAAAGTGCTATGCAGGCTTCAGGTGCTCTTCAGATGATGTGTGCTTCACATCCTCATGCATTCCCCCTTGGATGTGAGTGCATGAGCTGCCAGGTAGAGGCAGGATACTGGATGACTTTATGCCACAGCAGTGGGGAGAGTAAAATAAATCAACCGTTATCTCATGTGTACCACCAAGACAGGCCCTGTGTTCTCCCTGCGAGGCAAAAATACCTTTAGCTTTGCCAAGAAGACTTAGTGGCACGTGGAGCTGGTAGGACACTTCCAGCATGTTTTTTCCACCTAGGAAAACTAAGGAGAAGTAAAGATCAGAGTTACTGAGGAGATATCCTTTCTCTGCCCAGCCACGTGGGGCTTCTTCAGGAACTTGCCTGCTTTTCTGTGAGGAGCCAAAGTTGGAATTTATTGACAGAGAGGCTGTTCAGGTTGGATTCTGGTATGTAACATTAGATCTGGTTGGATTCTCCCATGACTTGCTCACTTTCCTGACATTACAAGATGATCTTATATGCTACTCCAGGCATTGCACGTACACAATTGCCTTGCCATCTCCATGGGTAACATGGGAGGGTTGGGGACCACTTGTAGGAGCTGAACTCTGACCCTGCTGGTGTTACAGAGGATTGGGAGGTTTGGGGCAGCTCCCTAGCAGCCCAGGATTTTTTTTGTCCCAGATTTTCTTCTAGCTCTGTCCAGTGCTGTAGCTCACCTACATCCCAGCATGGCAGAGCCTCTGTTTGGCAGAAACCTGTTCCTTGGATTCAATATGGGACATTTTTCTCAATATCTTTCCTCACTTGGAGCAGAAAGGCATATTAACAGCAATTTAGTAGTAGTAGTATTAGACGAGGTTATAATTAATTCCTTATCAAGTTACAGGTGCCAAATTTGACAGGGTTTTTCTCTGCTTGTTTCATTGCCTTGAGTTTGATTTTACTGCATGCTATTATATCTTAACTTGGAAGGGAGAAAGTTAATTACTGCATGGACTTTGTGTGTTGCTAATTACAGCAACACCAGATCTTTACGTGTGTGGATTTATGCTCCTCTGGGAAGTGGGGATTCCTGCCCTGGTCTTATCTGTTTCCATCATTAATATCTGTACCATGGCACGCACAAGAGGACTGGGGGTGGTGGTTGTGGGCCTCTGTAGCCTTTGGTGGGATGTCATATATGTCCAGCGCATATGACATCCCACCAAAGGCTACAGGCCCTGGCCCTCCCTACCCCACAGCTCACCAGTGTTCTGCAGTTTCTCTAGGCACTGTCCAGTCTTTCTCTTGGATTTGTCCCTAAAAAGCAAAACCACTATGGCTTTGCATGAGAAGACAAAGGAGGTCTCAAGAGACAGGACATGGAGGTGATGAGCCATAGTCATGCTCAGTGTTCTTGGCACTGTGGGAAGTGGGGAATGAGGCTGGTGCAGGGAGGGGTTGATGGAAAGGGGGAACCATTCCCCCAATATTGCTTATGCATTGTTGGGATCTAATTAAAGCCAAAGAACTGGGGCATCATCAGAAATACTGGAAGGTGTTCTAGAGCCAAAGCAACACATAATCTGGAACACAGACAAGGATGAAGCTGGTTGAGGTGGAGCCTCCTGTGATGCTTGCGGTGAGGATGAGTTTCTGGAGGAACGACAAGATGGTGCCCTGTGGGAAACTCCAGGGTCTCTCCGGCTTTTTGATCTCAGCTTCTACCCAGCTGGTGCCTTTGTGCTTGACAGGGCAGGGATTTCATTCGAAATTCATCTGGAAGAGACAGTGAGACACTGATACCTATTAATGATTTAATCTTGAAAATTCTTTTGAAAATATTCCTCTTCCTTTGCTCTTTTGTGAGTGCTCAGGGCAGCAGTGAGCATATTCGGAAGGCAGTGGCTCTTTCCAAAATCCCCAGGGATGTCCAATATTTGCAGAAGGCATAGATGTGCTTCTGACACCATTACATTGGGCAAAGTGGGTTTTGTTTTGTCTTTGGCCATGCAGATGAACCGGGCTCATTTAAGAGGTCCAACACAAAGATGCTCTGAGGGTTTGACCCATTCCAGGTGCTCCTCAGAGCCAGTGTTTGGTGACTTGAGGCTGCTGGCACTGGTACTTGCAGCTCTTTCCAGCTTTTAAAATTTGAATTAGCCTGGAGTTTTCTGTTTCAGGCCAGATTTTTGCTTTGCTTCTCAAAGTAGCCATGCCTGGAGATTTTTTTCTGGCCTCTTGTTCCTGAACGATGTGGGTGGTTAGGGGGATTTAACCTCCCATAAATGCCCACTGCTCTAGGGTGTCATCTCAGCCATGGGGAGTGTCCCAGCATGAGGAACTGTGGGTCTTTGGCCCTTCTTATGTCAGCCTCAGGTCCAGGGAGAAAAGACAAAAATAAAAAACAAACTCAAACAAAACAAAAAGACAAAAATAAAAAACCAACAAAACCAACAACAACAAAAACAAAAAACCAAAACCAAAAAAAACCCCAAAAAAACCTAGAGGCAGTTTGGGTGCTGCCCAGGCGAGCCTCACATGGGGCAGGCCGTGCCCGCGCGCGCCCCCTGCCGGTCCGTGCAGCGCCCTGCGAGCAGCGGCGCGTGGCCGGCAGGGGGCGCTGTGGCTGGCACGCCCCTCGCCAGCACGCTGCGCGGTGACGTCAATCGGCTGCCCCTGAGCCTTCGCCGAGGAGACCCCGCAGTGAGCTGCCAACGCCCGGCGGAGCGTCCGAGGTGAGAGTGGGGGGGGCGGGGGGGGGGGGAGGGGGGCGGAGACGGGACCCCCGGGAGAGCACTGGGACCCCCGGGACGACCAACTGGTCCTGATCTCCGCGCAGCACCCACCAATGGACCTCTGGCGTTCACCTCGGTCCGAGCGCCCGCTGTGCGGGAACCGCCCTGCCGGGCCCGCTGTGCGAGGCCTCCCCGGCAGCCGTCTGCCGGGGGGAAGGGCGGTCTCCTCTCGCCGGGTCCTGGTGGCTGCTGGCGGGCGCTTGGCTTTGTGGGCCTGGTCTGTTGAGACGGTGGGCCTGGCCGCCCCTTCTCCTGCCTGCCCTTCCCTCTCTTCCGGGCGGCGGACGGACTGGACCCTCGGAGCAGCGCAGGAAGCGTTCCCGCGGCCATGGCGGGGCTCGCCCGTACTCCCTTGGCCCTGCCCGTCCCAGCCCCGCCCTGCCCGTCCCGTCTCCGGCCGCGGCCCTCCACTCTCGGTGCAGCCTGGCTACGCCCGGGGCTGTGGGAGAAGCCCCAAGGGGCTACGGGCTGGGCGAGGTGTGCCGTGCTACAGGAGCCCTGAACCGCTGCGGGGTGCGGGCATGGTGAGGGATTGAGCTCCTGCTATGTGCCTTCCACAGACAGCGCTCGGTCGGGAATTCGCAGACTCTTCTGGGCGTCTGCCTCACGAGCTCCAGTGCTGTGGGTTACCCAGAGCTGTCCCACAGCTCTCCTTACAGTGTGATGCCCCTGTCTGTAGCTGGGGCAGCAGCTAACACTGCTTCGAGGGTTTGTGTTGACATGTATTTTTCATTCTCCTTGGAAATCTTATAAAATGTATATACTGCAGCAACATCACGCTTGTCTGTGTTTTAAAGGTCTGTTTTAGTGATCTAGACTTCAGTTGTGTATCTGTAAGTAGATAGAACTTGCAGCTGGTGACAGCAGTAGGGGACAGTCCCAGGGCCAGGTAGCTGTAAACATAACAGCCAGCATTGGAAACCTGTGCTTAACAAAGAACATCGTCATGCTCAGGATTCCTGGTGTCCTGTCTGTGTGGATGCTGTGATCAGGGCAGCCAGAGATCCCATCTTGCCAGCAGCATGAGGAAGAAAAGCTCTGGCGAAGAGGCAGTGTCCCAAACACTTTTTTTTTTTTTTTTTGGGAAGGGGCATTTAAAACCTGGATCAAGCTCTTTGTATTGCCGATTGGGATAACTCAGTAAAGCATTACAGCTTCTCTTTCTCAGTAAGCAAATTATATTCGGCTGGTTGTGTGTGAGGAAGCTGTTGTAAACTTCCCTTCTGTTGTAAACTTCTGGCTTGTAAACTCTTGTTGTCAATATAAGGTTCTGAGGAAGATAGTATAGGCAAGTGTGTATTTGAGTCAGGTGTTAGACATGCATATAAGGTTTGAATGAGTATATTGCTGATTGCAAAAATGGTTTGGTGTTTAAATAGTTCTTTTAAGTCTTGGCAAGGAATAAAAATTGACTGTGGTGCAAGATAAAACATGTTTTCGCTTCAGTAACATATCCTAGGCAGAAATTTTAATCACTAGATTTGCATACTTTGAACTTGGTTATTCATGACCTGCAACTGATGCTCTGAATTCATTAAGTGCTCTGCTTTAGAATTGTTTGTTTGCCTAAAACTGATGGTCGGGCAGGGGAGTTCATGATGTTTTTACTGTTTAAATAGAAAAGCTCTGGAAGCTGTAGAGTGTGAAGTACCTAAAACTGAACTGTCGTTCTGCTAAAAACCGACAGTAAACAGAAATGGAGCCCCTGTGAAACTGCCCGGGATTTCTCTTGTGTGTTGTGGGCTTTCCTTGCTGTAAACCGTGTGTGAGGCTGATGAAAAGTGCAGCATGAAGCTGGCTACTGATCTTGATGTAAAGTTTCTTTTTGGTTAAAATGCAGCTGTAGTACTAAAATAATTTTCCATGTCTTATGAGCATATATAGCTGGACCTTACAATTAAAACCTTTTCAGCCACTCTCTTGTTACCATGGGGGGTTGGTGTAGCTGCGTTCCAGCTCTGCTGTTAGCTGCGGAAGACTTGGACAATAAACAAACCTACAGCTGAGGTTTATGTAAGATGTTGTAGGTGAGGTGTATGTAATCTGCTTGATGCCCATGTGAGTGCTTTCAGCTTTTGAAAGTTGTCTGTGGGCCTGTGTGTTTTATTCTGCTTATTCCTCTGCCTGCTCTTTGTGGTCAGCTGAGCTCTCCTGCTGTCCTTTGACTCCATCATGAATTTATGATATGAGTTTCTGGAGCAAGAGACAGTTAGGAGGAATTGTAGGGGGTGTAGTTATCCTTGTCCTTTAGGAAAAGATTCTTTGCTGAGGAAAGTATGACATCTTTTTCATTTCAGAACATGAAAGTTCTTTGAAATCAAATGGAAGTAAAATTGGTTTCTGGTGCTTCAGGTAGCAAGAAACCCTCTTTAACCACTTAGTCTTCTTCCTTGGCTCCTTTCACTCCCTTACATTAAATGTAGGTGAAAGTATCCTTGTTAATATATGACAAATACAGCAATTTATTGACCAGATAAGCTTTTACTTTAAATTTCTTTTAAAATTTTGCATATCTTTACATTTCTGCAGCCTGTCACCATTTAATTGTCTGGCTTCCTCCAGACCCTACACTTTACACTTTATTATGGTTGTACACTATACAAGCTAAGTGTATATCCATCAGGAAGGACTGCCATTAGGAGTGGTAGGTAAAGAAATACCTTTCTCCAGAGTTTCTGCAAGGGCTGAAGCCTAGCACAAAAGTTCTCTCTCCCTGAGGATGTCTGGCCGCTCCAATATAGTGGTCAGCTACCTCTTGCAGCCCATAGTGTTGTATGTCAATACTTGAGATGAGTGACAGGAATGGCATTAAGGCAGGTAATTCCCAGCTTCTTGTGGGGGATCCTTTAGGTTGCTTTTGAGTGGATGAACTGGGTTTGGTTGCCTGGCCCTGAGTGTGCAGAAAACTGCGAACAGTGAGAACAAGAAGCAGAGTTTATGTAATTAATCTTTGTAATCTCCCCTTGGAGTTTCAGAGAATGACTCTGACCTAAAGAGTTGTAAAACTTCAAAATATTAATTGGCCTGTTTTCAGTAGAGCAGCTGTTCTTTCCTTGAGAGTGTTGATTTTTCTTCCAAACAAGTGATATTTTATAAAGAGAAAACAAAAAATTTGTTCTGAAAAGCTTTTAAAAGCTATTATTCTGCTTTAAGCTCTTGTGCTGCCAGTTCACCCCATTACTTTAGAGTGTTGTGGCATAATTCCTACCAGGAGAGTGGGTCCATGCACCATTTTCTTGGCTCATGAAAGAATACAGAAGCTTTTTTAATAAAGTACATGGGGGCTTCTTTGGGTCCTTCATCTGGAAAGGCACGCCTAGTCTTCTGTAGGTATTTCCAGTTATGTTTTTGCCAAATTGTCCATGCCTGTGATGAGATTGTGTGGGATCCGCATGTGTTTCCAGCATAGACCAAACTCTGGCAGGTGAAGGTTTTCACCAAGCTGAGATGGTGTTAGAGCAAGCCTTAGGCTGCTGTGGATTGGGACCGGTAGAGATCCTGGGGGAGCTGCAGAGGATTGATGTGGCGTGTGTTGCTAGACTCACAGCAGTAGCTGAGACTGCCAGAATTGTCTTGCTTTGGAACAAGCTGGTTTGAATTGCTCAGCTCTTCTCAAGTTGAAGGATGCTGTGCTGTGTTTCTGGCCAATGATGAGTGTTCTGTTTGGGGAAATAATGACAAAAATGCTCCTGCAGCTTTGCATGCAAGTCAGGAAGGCCTCGGCCACTCCATGAGCTGGATGACTGTGCGCACCAAGCGGCTGGGGAACAGCTGAATGCTGAGGGGCTCTTGTGGGGTCTGGATCTGCCTGCATCAGTGTGTTTGAGCAGTTATCTTGAGTCCAGTGGTACTTCGGGGTTTAGTGCGTGTGAAGTGTTGCTGAGTCTCCCGTGTCCTGGAATGCTGTTAATTTTTCGTGAGCCTCTTGTGCATTTGGCAATGACTGAACAACTGCCAGTTGCCCAGCAGGCTCTTGGTCCTGAGGAGAGGGCTGCTGGGGCTCATCTTAGGCTGGGCGAAGTGGGGTAGTTCCAGCTGCTCTGGTTCCTTCTGTTGGTTAGGTGAATGAAGGGCAGCTTCCCTGCTGCTGTCATGGTGTTGGTGAGCCTTCCAGCTACTTTATTTTAACAGCAATCCAGGATAGCCCAGTATCTAGAAAAAGTTGCTTTCGCAGTGTTTTTTAACCAGGCTTTATCTTTGGAATCTTCAAACAGCATGTTGGTACACAGCCTGAGCTATTCTCCCTGAACACAACACGTCTTCATGAGAACTTTCTGTTTGTGTGGATAGATGACCTGCAGCTGTTCTGTTCCCTGAGCCTAACAGGGGTAAGCAGGATCTGCTGCAGTGTGCAAGACAGGGTGCTTCTCATGAAGGAAAACATGCCTCAAAATAGAGGATCTTCTCCCAATATCTTTTCTACCTCTGTTGAATGTAGCTGGCCAGGGGAAAGTGGGGAGAACCATCAGGGCCACGTGGGCCTTGGTTGGATGCTGTGTTCAAATAAGAGTGTAGGTCCATCTTGTATTTTTAAATATTATCAGTATGCAATTAAGTTAGTGAAAATAGGTTTTTTTAAGTGGTAGTAAAATATTGAACAGGATTTTGTTGTATGGTTGAGGAATACAGCCTCCTGTAGAGGGCGAAAGTGAAGAGTAATATGATAAGATTAAAATGCCTTTGGCAGAAAAGGACTTAATGTAACCCCACACACTTCCCAGTGCTTAATCTGGGGCAGGTTTTTCCAGTGGTGATGCTACTTTTGACAGTGTAACCTTAACCAGAGTGATAATGGGAAAGTTGTCGCTTTTTTCTGTGGAGTTTGTGTTCAGTTGAAGGTGGTTGGTTGGAGCCTTGAAGTGGGATAGTGGGCACTACCTGTGGCTAAGGAGGTGCAGGCACAGCTGCTCCGCAGTGTAACTGATATGGCAGCAGAGCCTGCTGAGTCACACTATCTAGCTAGTCAGCTTTCTTGTGTTGAATTTAGGGCTAAAATGGGATGGAGTGTTTTTTCTCTTCTTTTTTTTGAAGTTTCAAAACTTGGAATGTATGTTACAGTGCTGCTGGTAGTTTGAGCTCAGGCTATTCAAATTCCCCTGCCCAGCTGTCTTCACTTCCTGTTTTGTGTGTGTGTACCAGGAGGTTGTGAGGAGTCTTTAGGAAGATGTGCAAAGCAGCTCTCATATTACAGAATTGTAGAGAGAAAATTGCATTAAGTATAGAAAATATCAGTTGACCTCAAACAGTAGGGTCCCTTCCAACTCAGCATATTCTGTTCTATTCTGTGATAGCTCTATGATAGTTGCATTTTGAGAGGAGATCTCTTATTGCTTCTTTGGCAATTCATAGTAATTTGTCCAGAAATGGAACTTCAAACCTGCAGAGGTGCTGGGGTATACAGGCTCTAGTGAGTCCTTTAATCTGCAGATTCATGGATGCTCGAGGACCTCAGATACGTGCTTTATCTCCCAACAGGGCTTCCTGTGATGATAGCAAACGTGGTGGGTTTCAAGAACAACAGGAACCTGTGAGATAAATCAGGGCTGTCATGGTATTGATCCAGCTCTGTTGGTGATGGCTCTTCCCACTGCTTGTTTTTGTGTGCCTGCCCACAAATTTTTCATGCTGACATCCAACACCAGGTTGAGACTGTTGATGTGGGCAAGCATGTGGGATGGAGCCCAGCAGTATGCTCTGCTGCTGTCGGTCTCTTCAACTTCAGATAAAAACCCACTCACTGCAGATCCAGGTCTTTCCCTGAATTCTTGTGTTTATCTTGACAATGCTTCTAGTGCAACTGAACTTTTGTGCCTTTGTTTTATAATTAGACATGCTTATAAAGTAAATAGCAACACTGGTTTTTGGAGACAGAATTTGTACTCTGCAGGGAAAACTGGTGGTATTTAAAGGATTGTGTCTGATCTGTTAGTGACAGTTAAGCCCAAAACAATGCTTAAAGCAGGATAGCCTTTTCAAGATCCTGAACTGATGGAGTACAAGATTGTGTCTCAGGTCCGTCCCTTGTGCTTTTGCAGGCTTTAGCTTGGACTTCATGATTTGCCTTGTTCTAGAGGAGTGGAACTCCAATACCTTGCTGGTTTGTAATTCAACAGCCGCTTTAAGCCTCACCTAAGAAACTGAAGACCCAGGTGATAAGCTTGACTTGGAACCTCTGGGAGCACATGTGTTTGTGTATAGAGATTGTCTGCATCAGCCTAAGCTGTAGGCAGGATGGGCAGTTGAGCTTGGGCGCCAGGTAGTTTAGATCCTAATATATTTTTTTATGTGTCATTTACTACCTTACTAGCATGAATTGGCAGATGTGTTTAGTTCTGGGGTGAGATCTTCATGAAGATAATTCCTAGCAAGCTGGAAGGTGGACTTTGGGCTGGAGGATTTTCATTGTGTCTGTAGATGGTTGCTGTGCATGTGCAGAGGAGAATTCTGGCCATGGTGATACTACTCTTAAAACCAGTTTTGCTTTCTGTGCCAGTTCATCCTTCTGTAGTTAGCTCTTAATCAGAGAGTGGATTCTGTTTGTGTTTTACATCACAGGTTTGTGACTGTACCAAGAGGTCCAAGGTCTTCTCTCTGTGCTGTTGGCAGCTGAGCTCATGTGGTCCCTTCGTTAGTGGCCTGGGATCTCTGCAGAGAAACAGTGTGTTGTATGTGGTGACCTTTGTCATGTAGTGTTTGTAATGCAGGCATAGAGTGCCTCCTCAATGTAATGTTGGTAGGTATCTCTGGTGAGGCAAATCAGGTTGCTGGGATTGTAGCAGCCAAGTACCTCTCCTTGGTGCCCCTGTGACTGGAGAGATTTGTCACTTTGAAAAGCAAAAGTGTTTGTAGTAGGTATAGAAGAGGTGGCTGAGGGTAAGGACCTTGAAATGGATTAGATTAATTTGGGAAGAAATTATCAACTACAAAGGAGGACTTTATTTAGAACTGTGTGGTTTTATAGGATATGAAATGAAACTACCATGGCAGGGCAAAAGTAAGTTGCCTGAGATCATGAATAAAATCCTGTGAATATTGTTCCTGCCAGTGTGGACTCCTGAGTGCTTTGAGTTGGATGAATAAACTGTTAACAGTAAAATGACATTGGATGGGGAGAAAAAAAATCTTAGTTTTCAGAAATGGCTGCTTGTTTTCTTTGAATGAGGAGCAGGAGCCAAACTGGGTCTGTAAGCTGTGATGAACTGGTTAAGGTTCAACTCTTATGCTAATGGTGTATCCCAGAGAGCACCACAAATTGGTTCTTAGTTGGCAGTACCTTTCAGTGAGCTAAGGTAGCCAGTTGTAGTGATGAAATGGCAGCAGTTTCAGTCCTGCCTGGTAGAGGAAGTGGTGGTGCTGCTGAGGCAGGAAGCGAGTTCAGGACATGCAGACAGATCTGACAGCACAGTTTCCTTTAGCTGGGAGAATGTGCACATTTTAACCTGAAAACAAACTTCAGTAGCGTAGTTAGTTCAGTAGTGAAGTTAGAGAAATTTTAACAAGATTGACGGCTTGTGATTTCTTCTTCAGATTACACATGAAGCAAGAGTGAAGGTGAGACCGTGCGAATTCTTAACTCTGGGTTTAGTAGGGAACACTGACTGTGTACAAAACCCCACAAAATTTCACTTAATTCTCCAGTTAATAGTGCACATGGGTACTGGAACATATTTGAGCTACTCTTAAGTTACATAAAGTTTGTGAAAGCCAAGTGCCCCCATAGTACCACCATGTTTCATATGCTTGCCTTTAGGATGGGAAAGTCAGACTTGCACAGGAGGTGCAAGTGTGTTTGGGATGGTATGGCTAGTGCTTAGTCAGTGGGAACCTGCCATAGGTACTGTGGTACCATGGTTTCTTCAGCCTCTTGTGATCAGTCAGTGTCTTGGTGCTTGAATAGGCCTGTGTGACCAAAGTGCATCCCTCCTGAATTTCCTTTGCTCCAGGAAGGATTACCGAGCTCCAGAATGTCCCTCTGGAGACTTCCGATCCTTGTTTGTTGTATTACTCACGTGTCTGTTAACACTTCTGGAATTAATCCTAAATGCAGATCAGCTGTCTTCCATAAAAGTGTAATTGAGCTTTAAAGCAAAATTCTGTAAAATGGGCCTATGAATTTGACAGAGTTTACATGGCTGTGTAATCCAGAGTTTCCAGATGCCAGATCCCAGTTCTCTAGGACAGTGTTGAGTTCTCTGAAATCCTGCTGTTGTGGTCACATGCTGAGCGGATTAAAATCCAGCAAATACTGCAAGTATCATTAGTTAACATGTACTTTACTGAATTGCTGAAAGTTTTGATTACACTACAGAGAGGTTTGAGGGATCAAATCAGTGCAATGCTCTGTTTCTTTTTTTTTGTATTTTTTTATTTATGTTTTTAAGAAGTCTTCAGAGCTCCTTGAACAGAACTAAGTCATATTGACCTGCATTGCATTCCTAGTCTGTATGAGCTCTCCTGTCTGGGCTTGGCCAGATGGCACACAATTACATGGCTCAAAATCCACTTACTGTCCTCAGGCTGGAATGACTTCAGTGCTTTCCAGTCTCTTTTAATTCCTTCAGATATTTAAAACTGCTTGGAGTGCTCTCTCTGCTGGGTGTTGTACGTACAGACTCCCTTTTAGTAGGTGGTGGCTTCTGGGGGGCAACAAGCCCAAAGCCTCTGTAACTTCTTTGTGTCTATTTTCCTTGTCGTTGTACTCTGGGGATGAGTTATTCTGTGGTTAATCTCAAATTGGATTAAATTACTTTTGAACCACAAGTCAATGATGTATGTATCCTTAAAGCAATTCCTATGGAAGAGGAGGTCCCAGGATAGTGAATCTAAGCTCCTTATAAATGAGCTTGTTTTCGGCTGTGATCTGTGGACTTCTTACAAGTGCAAAACATTAGCTCATCCAGCTACTTTGCCACTGCTAAGACTTTGGAGGCCTGTGCCTAAATCTATTTAAAACTGACACATCTTATTTCAGTATTTAAGCATAAAGTTATACATGCATTTAAAAAATGTGTGGGGATCTCTTTACCTGTGGGATGTGCTCAAATTTTTGTTTCTTTTAATGTATAATTTTGAAGCATCTAATTGTGGTGGGGGCAACCAGAATTGAACAACTCATGTGAGAGCAGTGGTACTTGCTTGTTTCATAGAGAATTTCCTGTGATCCTGTTCAATTGTTTTCTTGGTAAATGCTGTTAGTTTTGTGTTTTAGAAAGGAGGAAAAAAAACAAAAAGAAAGCAGCTCTGCCTGGGCTTTTACAGACTCCTGTTGCGCCATTCAGATTCTACTTTAGGCTCCAGACAAGGCTTTGGGTTATTTGCTCTCTGTTTTGTTCCCATTGCCAGAAAACTGAAAGGATCAGGTCACCTGGTAGAAAATGGTAGTGTATGCCTCACCCCATGCAGTGGTGTGTGTGTTTGAGTCGTTGATCTGCACCACAGATCAACGGAGGGAATTGGAGGTGCAGGGAGAATGAATGAGCAGTGCTCCTGTAGATGCTCTTGATTTGCAGTGCTGGTGTTTCTTCAAGAGAGCTGTGTGGATAGGGCTTATAGCTCACTGCCAGAGTCGGAGCTGTGGTAGGCATAATATGAGATATGTGCAGCTGGTGCTGTGTCAGCCCCAGACTCTGACCTGAGCCCTTGCCAGAGAACAACAGCTTCTCTCCCAGTGTCACTGTGGGGACTTGCCTATGTGCAAGGACCGGGAAGAAGCAAAGGCTTGCAGCACACTCTGTGACCTGAGACACTTTCTAGTATTGTGGCTTGCTTGATGCTCTCTGGAGTAATGAGCTTTAAATGCTTTTTCTTTTTACAAAGTTGTATGTGAATTTTTTGGTAATATACAAAATCTGGGTTTATGGAGAGTCATGGATTGGTCTGTTGCAGTGAGCACAGGGAATGCTTCAGAGCCAGGATTTTATCTGTAGTGTACTTTCTGGGCTCTGGACAGGTGGTCTAAAGCAGATGTGTAACCCACAAATTACAGGTGGAAGAGGAAGGGAGGATTACAGCATGGAGGAGTTCTGGTCTGCCAGGGGGAGAGCTGCGTGGAAAGAATGCTTCTCTAAAGGTTTGACTCTAAGTGCTTTTACATGAGAGGGATGTTCCTCCACTTGTGCTAGCCCTAGGGTGAGCAAGGACAGCTGGAGCAGAGGTTCCAGGGACTGGCTGGGTAGTGTAACAAATTTGAGTGGAAATTGGAAGAACATATGAGAAGTGGCTGGGAAAACCCAGTCTAGAGATTTGTTTTGTACTTCATTTACTGACTCTGAGAGGAATTCTTTGAGGGAGCAGCTTACCTGCATTGAGCAGCGGCAGACCTGAATGCTTTGGGCTTTGCCAAACTGAAAGGTAGATGGTAGAATTGTATTGCCTATGTGAGCAGGGCATACTGCTGACTGTGTCTGGGATTAGCTGGAATGCACTTGGGTTCATTTGCTCTGCCTGTGTTTTGGCATATTTTCCGTTTGAAATCACCGTAATGAGTGGCTCATCCCTCTGCACCTTCTCTCTGAGCATGAAGACTTTCTTAATATGGGCCTGAGCTGTGCTGCTCCACTGCCCGCTTTCTGTCTGGTTGGCTTTTTTTTCTTCTGAAATGGGACTTTCTCTGGGATCAGTCAGTGCTGACAGCATGGCAAGGCAGAATTGTGGGAGCCCTTCACAACTGAGGCAATACTGAATAATAGTACTTGGATGTAAACAGTTGAACTGGCCTGAACACAGAAGATGTCTTTTGAAATGTAAGTAGTTGCTTTTTTCTTCTGAGTAAATATGTGTTTGTTTTACGGCCAAATTGCAGAGCTTTTTCTTGTATTAATGAAGGGCCTGTTGATACATCCGCACAGTACATCCTTCTGGATGTCTGCTGGGAATCTGAGATCTGCATTAATCAATAGATTCTGTTGATATTGAAATGGGGCACTGGTGGAAACACCTGATGCTTACACACATAATTTATTATCTCTGTGCTTGCTGAAAGAAAAATTATAGATGAAGATGGCAGTGTGATTGCCTGGTGTACCAGGTGCTCGCTGATGGCCTGCCCTGAGAATCTTTGCTGCCATTTCCTAAAACTGCTTGTGGTTTTGTCCAGGTCTTGTGGGCATGGTTGTAGCTAGTATTCCCCTCTAAGTACTGTTCTTAGGAACTTTTGAGGATGTTTATTATGAAGGTAGCTGTCTTTCTTGAAATCTTAGAGCAACCCTGTGGTATCTAAAGAAGAGCTGGGGGTGGTATGTTTCTTTTGACTCCCTAGCAACTTCCTTTCCTTGCAGGTATGATGGTGTGATATACAGTATCAAATCATATTGCTGACTGTGACTAAAGCCTCAAAAATCTGGATTTCCACTGTACTTTATTTACATTACTGTAAGAAGTGAAATCTCCAGAATGCATAGTTCAGGAGGGATTGATTCAGATTTTTTAATAGTTACCCTGACTTGCCGTTACCCTGACCTGAGAGCCATGGCAGCATCCTTGCTTGCTAAAGCTTCGCTGTTCCTGTGATGGCAAATTTGCTGCTTGCAACACCTCCTGCTCCCCCTCACGACTTTACAGAGATTTTGCAGCAAGTCTTTGTTGCCGTAAATAAAAGTTTTGGATGATACTACGCCGACAGTCAGTGAGAGCTTTGCCACTGATTTCCTGGGATCAGGATTTCACACATCTATGTGAAGGCATGACCAGAGGCTCGGTACACCTCTAATTAAAGTAATACACAAAAGAAAGACAGCTGTACAATACTGGAGATAGCCAGCAAGTGTTTGGAGGAGATATTGGTGTACTAAAGTTTTTGCTGAGACTGTGTTGGAGTAACTGGGTGCATTTGGATTTTGTGATGTCTCAAGAGTAATCTGGTCTCCTTGGGATCTGAATGGCCTCCTGAGCTCTCAGTGCTGTTAACACTTCACAGTGGGCATAAAGGTATGTGTTAACTAGCAACTTTAAGCAGAAAATTGTAAAATGATGCTTAGGTCTTAAAAAAGGCAGGGAGAGAAGAAAATAATCATGTTTATTTCTGTCTGTACATGTTAATTTCTGTTCCATAAACACTTCTGGTGTGTCTCACACTGAGCTGCTCTCCAGAGGGAACTCTCTGGAAGGCAGGTGTGTTCCTGAGCAGCTCTCAAGACCAGAGCTTATGCTTCCAGTTTCCAGTGTGTCTGAGGCTATATACTTCCATGCATAAAAATCGAGTCTGGAAAAGCCAAAAGATGTTTTTGCCTACCCCTAGGTAACTTGGCAAAAATTCTTCCACTTATGAATGTGAGCTGCTTTGTGTGTGTGGTGGAGGGAAAGGATCTATGAACTCATTTAGGAATGTCACGTTTTCATATCTCACATGTGCTATTAGTGGTTTGGGCTCCTGTCAAAGGTGATGTGCATGGCTATCTAGTGCATGTGGGAAACATCTAAATATATGTATCTTTTTTTTTCTTCTAGGTTCTCTTTGGAGTTGATATTCTAGTAGATTTCAGCAATGCAGACGATCAAGTGTGTAGTAGTGGGTGATGGTGCTGTTGGTAAAACCTGTCTCTTAATTTCTTATACAACAAATAAATTCCCATCGGAATATGTACCAACGGTAAGTGTGAGAATGGCTCAAATTGTTCTTTGGGTTTGGTGGGGTGGGGTGGCATGAGTTCCCTTTCGAATTAACCTTGATGGTATGCATGCCCTAATACATGTTCTTATGGCCTCTTGGAGACTGACTAATACAGCATGGAAAAGTGAGAATCAGTCTGATACCATGCTGCTGCCTTCCATGCACCTGGTAGTGCTAGTCAGTTGACCTGTATATGGTCAGTTCTTGCTACTTGACTGCTGTGCAGAATCTGCGTTTTCTTTGCGGATGGATTCTGTGAGTGAGATAAGCAGTGCGAATAACTGCAGATCAGTGGAGAGTAAGCAGTAGGAATGCCTGCTCTCCTTTGTGCTCTCACTTCCTGCTACATCTTTGTTTTTAGGGAAGGGAGTGTTTCATGTTGCTAGAATAGTCAGTGACTACAGTTAACATTTTCTGAGGCTCATTTTTCTCACTCATTTTTCTCACCCTCATTATGGAGGGTGATTGGTCAACTTCAGCTAAGTATGAGGAGTGTGTTGGAATGCAGTCACATTCTTTTGTACTTCCAAATGTATGCATAGTCCTTAACTACATTGAAGTAACCGTTTTGAATTTCACAGGCTCAGTTTTCTGAAATACTGAATCCCTTGATTTATCCAAAGTTCAAGTTGAGAGCAGTTTGACTGCCTGTGAGGCATGTGTACAGTCTTCCTGTTAGAAAAGTGCTTTTCTACTTAATATTGCATATGCAAGATCGGTGTACTGCCACTGAGGTGGGTCAATTTTTAGTGAGGTTGCTGCAAGAGACTGGCAGCTGGATGCTCTTTTTACTAATTTTCTCTGTTATGGACCAAAAAGGCCATCTTCTGTTAATATACAAGTTGAAGAGTTTATCTATGTATCCCAAACAAATTTGGACGAGGAAATGCGTTACAGAGAACATCTGCCCGTGAAAGGATTGGTAGTATTCTCTGTGTTACAAAGTAATTCAGAAGACCAGGTAGATCCTCTGAGATGGCAGGTAGCTCTGCCTGATAGCGCTTTCAGAATACGACTTTACAAAAATGTCTTCTCCTTGTGGGAAAGAAGTTGCATTAAACATCATCACATTTTTTTGAGATACTGGCTTTATAGGCTATCCAGAATTTTTCAACTTGCCAGATACGAGGTTTGTCCTGGGTAGGACAGAGTTTCACAAAATAGAAATGTTAATCTTTAGTTGTAGATCAGGAGCTGAATGTGAAAGGACTCCCAAACCTCATAATGTTCAGGGTAGGGGCAGTGGCCACTAGTGGATTGTGCTGTAGGTGCGGAGACCTGGGATCAGCCTCTCTCATGGGCTCTGTTATGGATTGGTAGAGAAGTGGCATTTGAAACTGTTTCGCCATTCTTAAGTTTTGAATGGTGTCAGATATCCTGATGTGATGCTTGTAGGGCAGCTACATTCTGTGCTGAACCTGTGAAAGGCTGCTTGTCCTATTTAAGGTGTTCTTTATAGTCAAGGCAAAATGAAATTGATCAGTGAGTTCAGTAGTGAGTGTTTCTATACTTATCCCTTAAAGGAAGTGATTAAGCTGAAAAACGTTATAATCTTAAAATGTATGTTTTGAAAGACTTCAAGTTGGTCTCCTGTCCTGCACACTGTAGCACTAGCTGTAAATCTCTGCTAGCAAGGAATGTGGAAAATGTGCCAAAAAGTTAGTTGCCAGTGAAGTGTGTTCAAGGTGTGCTAAGGCTTCTCTGTAGTGCCTTTTAAATCTGCCTCATGTTTCCAAAATGTTGTTTACCTCTGAACTTCATGGCTTGAGGAACTCACGGTTCTGGAAATATCAGAGGCCCTTTCCTAATTCTGTGAAGAGCCTAGAGGCATACTTCAGACTCTGGAAACTGGTACGTCACCTCTGATATTCCAGCTAATGCTTCTAGTAATAAATGGACAGAGAAATAGAACGGATACTTCTGTTCTTGTACAGTGGCCTGGCCACAGTACGGATGGAGAGCACATCATTCAGTCCGATTGATAGTTCTCTTCAGTTAGTGCTATGTTTTGCAATCCTTTCTCTTCATGCAGGATATTTCCCAGTGGAATATGGGTTTCGTGGTGGTACTGCACGTAGTTTGTTACCTGTATGCTTTTGATGTTGTTGCCATTCTCAAAAATCAAGGCAGTGAGGGGCACATCTTTGGAAAGGCACTGGCAATGTTTGGGTTGTGACTGCTCAAGTGTGAGTCCTGTCCCATGAGAGCTCATGCTGCAGTGGGCTGTCTGGCATTGGCAGGAACTGCTTTGGGCTCTGTTTTTTAGCCATTTTGGCACAAGTGAGGATGAAATTGTCTGTGAATTGTACTACTGCCTGGTTTCTGTGAAGGCCAGCCTCATAACCCTGGCCTTCCTTAGGGCTCTACCCCAAGCATTTCAATAGTAGCTGTACCTTAACACAAAAATTCAAATTAAAGCAATTCCATTTTGCAGATAGGGAGCTTTAAAAACAAAAAGATATGAGAAAGGAGACATGCTAGTTTGCCCTGAAAGGCCAGCTGCAGGTGGTAGCTGAACAAAAATGGGGGGATGTTGCTGGGAGATTGAGCTGCCGACCATCTTCTGACATGTGGAAGAGGAAATGCTCTGACCTTCATCACTCTGGTTCCTTGTTCTGTTCCTAGGAACAGAGGAGTCCTCATCCTGATAAGTCTTTTGGGGTCTTGAAGCAGTATAGTCATGGGACATTGAATGTGCCCTGTGAAAATACTTTCAATCATCCCTCAGTCTCAAGGTGTGATATGGAGTTAGACCCTTTCTTGTGTGTTCAGTAAGGCAAACCCAGTGCGGTGTGTGACGGATTGGGTTGCAGGTAGTGGGGACGAGTGGTGATGTCTCTTCCAGTGCTTTAAAATCTTGAATGTGCTAATTCCAAATAGTGTGAGAAGTGGATTTCTGCTTCTGGATGATGTTCTGGGGATATGCAGTGTGCAGTGGCCATAGTTGCTTTCTCAGTCATTGTAAGTTATGGAAAGCTGAAAAAATTAGGATAGTGTTAGGTCTGTCTTTAACCTGAGCAGTCAGGTGGGAAGGAGACATCTGAACTCTGGGGAGTACAGCTTTGAAGTGCAGTCTCATTGCTCTTGCTTCAATTTTTGTTGTTTTTTCTTTTTCCAAGGATCTAAGCTCTTACTATATTAACAACAGATGCATGTGACTACTTGTTTTCCACATCCCTCCCTGCTCACTTCCATGAAAAGCCTTTGAGGTGGCTGCTGACATCTTTCCTGTTGGGATTTACTTCAGCTGTGAGAACTGCTCAGGCTGCAGTTCTGTGAGGAAGCAGAATTTCCTCGTCATTCTTTGAGATCCTGACTGGCCCCAAGTGACCGTGCAGCAACTTGCAGGGCCAGGTGGTGGGTTTGGGGTTTTTTTTTGCAGTGGAGAGGATCTTTTGCCATAGGTAGTTTCTGCAGTACTGTCGTGGTTCTGAGGATAATATCATTATTGAAATGAAGGATGCTGACTTCAGACAGTGCTCTCCTGAATGGGTGGGTGTAGGAGTTGAGCTTTTGGGTAGGCCCTTGTGCTCAGTTTTACTGTAAACCACTTAGTGGGTGGAACACTAGGTAGTGCTGGTTTTAATCTGTGCAATGTCCTGGAAGGCAGTACTATTGTACCAGGTGCTGTTGCAGAGGCAATAGAACTTGGTATCTGGAGCCAGGCTCTCCTTTTAGATTGGATTTGACACAGCCTGATATTTTACCAGATACTGCTTCCTTCAAAGATGGAGGATAAATCTCTCTTGAAAGGATGGACTCTATTATAGAGTTCCCTAGATACTCAGAAATATGGACTTCAGAGGATTTAGGTACTGTGAGATGCAGCCCCATCACTGTGTGCCCTTGAATGGCAGGGCTGACTCTACCTGTTCTGTCCTTGTGAGGATGTGTTTACTGTGTCTAAGACTAAGGTTGAAGTTTGGAATTTCTGTGGCAGCATGGGAAGCCTCCTTGCAGTAACAGGCAAACACTGTTGCAGGTGTTTTGCTCAGTGGTTTTTACTATGTGGTGTTCAGTGGTGTACCTTATATGCCTTTGCTTGACTATGTCATGGAAACAGCTGGAGTATCACTATTACATGTGGAATTGTTCTGTTAATGGTATTAGTGGTTATAGCACTGTAAGCCTGATGGTTCTGTTTTCCTGTGGAGGTGTCCCTTATTCAAATCAGATGTACTCTGGCAAAGTGGGTAGGATGATGGTTTGAGAGTCATGTCTCCTTGAAACATGTGTCTCTTTTCTTGCCAGGTTTTTGATAACTATGCTGTAACAGTGATGATTGGAGGAGAGCCTTACACCCTCGGCCTCTTTGATACTGCAGGTGAGAAACCAAGTGCTTGTGTCATTGTACTTTACCAAGATTTACCTGAGGTGATGTTGAACATGAAGACATACAGTTGGGGTTTTTCTGGTTGAGATTTTCTTTTAATAGAAGGGGGAAATCTCTCTTGATTCTGTCAAGACAGAATGACTAATATTAGAACCTCTTAAATGTGTTGTATGTCTCTGCATCCTTAATGTGGATGTAGTCAGGGTGTGGATTTCATAATCCCTCTCACTGCTTCCTTTTAAAAATTAAAAATCTGTTGGCCTCTTGTTTAAGCTGCATTTCAGTTTTAGGCTGGAGAAATGTGCACGATGAAACAGCTAAACATTGCTTTGCATGTGTGAAAAGAAATGATACAAACTGGTTCAGCTGCTGGATACTCAGTGCCTACCTCCTAATAATACTGAAGTGATGTGGCAGTAACTGGTATTGTAAACTCTTCTTCAAAAGAGCCCTTCTGGAGAGCTTAGTTCATAAGCTTTCATCTAGAATTGTCTGATATAATTTAATCTGTTTCCAGCTGTGTTCTTACATGCATCATTAGTGTCTAATTTGGTTAATGAAACAGTGTTAGGTTTCCAGTTAAACCCTATAGCTGTTACAGAAACTTTCCTTTTTGGCCATCCGGTCACACTTCACCACCTGAGCTGGGGCTGAAGCCTGTTCATAGTGGCAACTCCAGTGACCCAGTGGGGCCTCGCTTGATTCTCAGTGTGTACACACTCCACAGTCAGACAAGGTCTCCTTACTGCCTCAGCCCCAGGTTTCCCATAGATGTCTCAGGCATCGAGAACCTTAAAATTTAATTGTGGTGCAAAACCAGAATAACAGCTTGAGCTAGTGCCTCTGGGAAGAGACCCTGAACAAAGCAAACCGTGGGCTTTTATATCCCTCACAGCATGTGTTTGAAAGTCTGGGAGCTTCCAGCTGAGTCCTTGGCTCCTGCTGTATCTCTGAATGTGCATCAGCTGACTGTGCCACAGGTCCCTGGGCCCTTCGTGGTGCAGAGGGTCAGTGCCAGCTCCTCTGGAGCTACCAGACACCCAGAGCTCAACCTGCAGCTGGCACTGCATCTGTACCTTGAGCTGTCTGTACTGAATGTATTCTTCAGCATGGCTTCACTTAGCTCTCCATCTTCTCCTCCCAAATATGATTTGTGTTCCCATTATTGTAAGCTCCCTAGTTCATGGATGAGGAGTTAGGTGGAAAAGAGACTCCTTCCTGACACGTTGTATGGTCTGCTGTAGGAATCTTGGTGGTCCTACAGCAGTTCGAGCATTGCATGGTCCCTGGGTGGGGAGTTGTGTTGGTCCTTCTCTGCCTGTTTTCTGGCTGAGGGCTCAGACCTCTGAGAGGTGTTGTGTGTGTAGTTACACACATTTTCTGTTATCAACATGAGCAGTGATCCAGCTAGTAATTTTGAGAATGACTTTAATGCATGTTGGTGACTGTGCACTTGTGAATGTAAAGGCTTTCTTTCCAGAGCTGGACTGTTGAGGGGAAAGTATGTGTTCTTAATGGTTGCCTTCTTTTTCTAAATAACAGCTAGCATAGATGACAAAATTTAGCGATGTATGAAGCCTCTATTGCTAGTTCTCAGATTAAAACCCAAGGCTTTGTTTTGAGCTTGTACTTCGAAGACGGACTTTTGGAGTGGTCTGTTAATTGCAACACGATATTTTAGAGTAGATGCTAGGAAGAAATTCTTCCCTGTGAGGATGGTGAGGCCATGGCACATGTTGCCCAGAGAAGCTGTGGCTGCCCTTGGATCCCTGGAAGTGTCCAAGGCCAGGTTGACCGAGGCTTGGAGCAATCTGATCCTAGTGGAAGGTGTCCCTGCCCATTGCAGGTAGTTGGAATAAGATGAGCTCCAAGATTCTTTCCACCTCAGACCATACTGAGACTATGATTCTGGTCAGTGCTCACTCGTCTCTGTTCAGCCAAGCACAGTAGACAGGATGGAATGTCTAGATTTCCATTTTCAAACTGTAGGTCTTCCCCATTGAAGTGTCCTAGCTGTTGTGTCGGCTCCTTCAAGATCTTGTAGGTCTTTGTCCTGTATGATGAGTGAGACAGCATTAGTTAGAATCTGAGACATCTTAAACAAGTGTTTTGGATTTTGTTGCCAGTAAGGGCAGCAGCTTCGGTGCCAAATTGGGTTTCTAAAGGCAGTGCTGCTGAATTGGGCAGGAGGAGGTTTAAGAATGAAATTGAACAGTCAGGCTGGTGGATCAGTGCTAATGGTGCCTTGCAGAGACTGCGCGCCCATAGCGACTCAAAAGGAGGAGGCTGGCTTCTTCCAAAGCACATTCCATGCTGGGACTTCGGTGAGGTTTTAGGGGAATACTGCTGGGTGGCCTGGTCACAGTCATGTGTACCAGCAACATTCTCCTCCTCATGCCTGGAGACACTTCACTGAGTGCTCACAGTGTAAATCAGAACAAAACTATTTTTTTCTCCCTTCCTGAGAGGAGGGGTTTTTTTGCAGGGTAGTGAAATTTGATGGCATAATACTTGTAATGAGTGGTCATCTATAACTGGATCGACGTTCCGCAACTTTCCTTCATAACTGAAGAGAGTGTTATGCAGTCTGAGGGTGTTTGATCTCAAAATGTATTGGAGGCTTCCCAGCTTTCCTGTGACTTTCAGCAGCTCACTGTTATGTAGCAACTGAATGAATTCTGGATTTGAAACATAGATTTTTCAAATGTTTGAGTTCACTATGTGCTTGGCTCTTTGTTTAAGAGTTAGGATTAATCACAGCCATGTTATTGTGATGAAATGTGCATTCTGACTCCCTGTAAAGGGCAGGATTTTGTTGTCTGGGTCTAATACAATGTTAATTTCCTCCTCTCTAGGTCAGGAAGACTATGATAGATTACGACCCCTCAGCTATCCACAGACAGATGTATTTCTGGTCTGTTTCTCCGTGGTCTCTCCTTCTTCATTTGAAAATGTGAAAGAAAAGGTTGGTTGAATTCTGCATGAAAACGGAGCTGCTGAAGTGTGTCAGGAGTTATCTTAGGTGGTTAGTAACAAATGCTGTGTCTCTTCTGTCTTTAGTGGGTACCTGAAATTACTCACCACTGTCCAAAGACTCCTTTTCTGCTTGTTGGGACCCAGATTGATTTAAGAGATGATCCCTCAACAATTGAGAAACTTGCCAAGAACAAGCAGAAGCCCATAACTCCAGAGACTGCTGAAAAGCTGGCCCGGGACCTGAAGGCTGTAAAATACGTGGAATGCTCTGCACTTACGCAGGTAAGGGTTGGTCTTTGACCATTTTTGCTTACTTTTATTCCATACTTTTTTTCAGTTCCAGGGAAAAGTAACTCAGTGTGGATGTGAAAGGGTGTAAGCTCTGTTTCTGCTATTTACAGTGTAGCTTTCTCTTTGTCGTGTTGTTCTAAGGCACAGAGAGTTGGCAGTGGTACAAAGAAAATCAGCCTGTGTGGTTTAGGCCTAGTGTGGGTGATGGAGGAGGGTGTACTTACTGTGTTTGCTTCTGTGCTGGAGAAAAATAACTGTTGATAACTTAGAAGGTACATTATGGACAATAATTGGGTTGGAACACAGAGTGCACGTCACTGCTGAAACAAGCAGGCAAAAGGAAAAAATGCTTCTCATTAAAGTTAATGCTGGTACTTTGAAGACTGGAAACCTTCATAGTTGAGAGCTGCCTTCTCTTCCTGTGCAGCTGGTGGTGAACTGTTTCCTGTGTCCTTCCTCCAGATAGAAGTTCTGTTAAAACAGAAAGTAACAGTTAAATAGTTCTTAAGACAGTTCTTACATCATGTTTATAACTTGTGAATGTGAGTCAAAAGCCAACTACAGTAGCTGATTTGAGAGCAAGAAACTCAATTATCTTTTCCCTTTCAGTTAGGAATACTAGAGTGGGAGCCATTTTCTAGCTAGCTGACCTGTTGCCTTGACTTTGGATGCTCTGGGAACTTCATCCTAGGTTCTTACTCTTGCAGAATTGACTATAACACTCTGAACAGCTTCCTTAATGCTGGTCTGTAAAGAATTTGTTCATCTCTGATGTGCATGGAACCAGGGGTGCACAGTATCAAGCCCCTCACTCTTTCCAGTTATGTTGTTCAGTCATCTCCTTGAGCACAAAGCTATTACCAAACTTCGCAAATCCTGAAGTTCTACTTATCTTGCCCCTTTTTCCCAGATTGCATGTTTACTCTTCCATTTAAAATTCTCAGACTTTTTTTGTAACAAAGATTTGCCTGGGTATCTCCTGTGAAGGAAGTGGCTTTGCTGGAGTTGTGCAGGACACTGGCACTGGAGGTTGTGTGGTGAGGCATGCTGCTGTTCATCCTGGGAATCTCTGATCAAAAGGTTCTCTTCGCCGTGCTTCCTAACTGACCACAGGCAAGCTGAGGGCTGTTTATGCTTGAGCTGTAGTTTTTTCTTGGATCTGTTCAGCCCCAAAATACTGTTTTAGATGGTGTCTGGCACAGCCTGAATGCTGCTGCTTACTAGGTTGTAGAACCTGCTAGTTGGGTAAATACCTGCCAGGGCCTTTGTCCTGTATTGCTCTCTGAGACCCTTTCCTCTGTAGCTTTTGACTTGCTTTCGACTTGAGCTTGTGTCTGCTCAAATTGCATGGAATCATTTAGAATTACTAGAGCAAGAGTTGATATGACAAAAAATGTTGGTGTTTATCCATTCTTTCTATTTCCCGATAGACTAATCTGGATCTGTTGCAGTGAACAACTTTATGCACTTGGAAGCTCAGCCTGAATTTTCTTCCAGAGCGTTAGTGCTTCTATACCAAGTGATGATTTTAGCAGTCAGGAGTGACCTGGGAGGAGGATTCAGAAGCCTTCTCACCTGGATAACTAGTTGGTTTGCATCTGCTCCATTTTTCTCCCTTCATTTGTTGTTGACTTACCAAACACTTTTTCCCTGGGTCTGTCATCAGTAGCTGGTGAACAGCAGTGTAACTGATCTGCAAAGGGTTGTGTGGAGCTCCTGCTGTGATCTCACTGGCAGCTTGCTGAACACAGAAGGCAGCTGCTTCCCTGGCCTGGAGCGTTATTTTCCTACCTGCAAGGCGATGCTTATAGTAGTTGATTTTAGCTGAAGTGAGGCTCAACTGGGTATTCAGTCTCTCTTTGCCTTGGATACTGTCTGTGCAGTTCACTTCAGCAGTGCAGGGTG
The DNA here is from genome assembly GCF_963513975.1 of Fringilla coelebs. Lineage (NCBI taxonomy): Eukaryota > Metazoa > Chordata > Aves > Passeriformes > Fringillidae > Fringilla > Fringilla coelebs. Next base: position 2,387,846 of record NC_140048.1, read on the forward strand.
GTTTTTTCCTTCACAACTAATTTACAAATTACTTTGACACCGCAGTAGCGAATACTCATAGACTCATGGAGCTGGCATTACTTGTTTCTGTACTGTGTGAGTCATGAGAGGCTGAGTTTTTGAGTTTTTTCTGTAAAGACAGAGTATCTTCTTCCCAAGTTTGGATAACTGCTGTATTGGAGAGCCAGTTCTATCCCCCTTTCCTCAGATTGTGGAATCCCTTTTTGTGATGAAGGCATTTTCAGTGTCTGTCTCCAGCCTTGCTTTATAAAATTGCCCAGTGCTACTGTGACAAGTAGGTGAGGCTTTGCTGTTAGGAAAGGGTGACTGACAGATTGCAACTACGGTGATTTGTTACTTCTATTACTCCTGGGCACAAGTGTCTGCACTTTCTGTAGCCCGATCCTAGTACCTCACACCAGAGAGAATGCTGTATTTGGTTTCTTTTTCCTCCTGATGGTGGGTTGCCAGTTTTTACACAGATATATAAAGTGCTTTAAGCTGTCCATAAACAGAGGAAGCCTGATCTCAGCCTGTTTCCAGTGTAACACAAAAGTCATTATTTTAACAGGCCTGTGTGCCTGTGGTATTGAACACAATTTCTTCCCTTCATGTTGGTACTCTTGGTCATCCAGGCTTTTAACCCTGGTCCATTTTCACAACAGTTTTGTCTCAGTCCTTTTTTTTATCCTCTTCCCTTTTTTGCTAGGTCCTTCAAAACAAATCCCAAATTCTGCACTGCTGAACAAATTTCTTGCAGGCGATACAAAAATAAGAGGAATCCCTGAATGGGAGAATTTAAGTAAAATTGTCTTCTTGACTCTTGCCTTGTCTGGGTTCTTAATCTGTTTAACCGTACATAATTGATTTTATGCTACAGCCTTATTCTCACAGAGAAATTAAATCTAATTACTATTTAGACTTCAGAGGCATTATTTATTGGAAGTCTTTAGCTCTTTTGTGAGCCTGAGTTGCAACTCACTTAAAGAAAAAGAAAAATTGCCGGGGAGGATGTACAGAATGTACACTGTAGTTTTCTTAAACTATTGTTCTTTCAAGTATAATCTTGCATATTATGTGATGGCCTTAAATGCTTCCAGATGGCACTGCCTTAGAGGTCTCCCATGTATGTGCTTCAGTAAAATAAGATTAAAGACCTTCTAAAAGGGATATATCCAGTGTAACCTGTAAGGGAGAAACCAGTTACATTTGAATGATCTGAAAAGAAATTAATTTTTGCACAGATTGCAGTTGTTTACAGGATGTAATTGAAGCTTTTCTGTTTGCTTTCAGCTGTCAAAAAGCAGTTCTCCTGAATTTTTGAAGGGTGCACTCATGACAGTAGATTTAGGCGAGTCCAGTTAGCCTAAACTGAGCCAGGTTTCACTTCTGGTGTGGTGTGTAACTTGGCAGACTTGGGTGGGAGTGGTAATGCCTTGCACTGTTCCTGTTGTGCTTATAGCAAATGCAGCGCATACTCCGTGCTCCAGTGTAACCCCTGCAGAGTCCTGCAGCTCTGTTACTGCTTTTCTGGTGTTGGATCCCAATTGTTGCACTCATAAAGCTGTTCCTGTCTTTCTGTGGTTACACTTGCTTTGGCAACTAAACTGAATAACTGAAATGCACCATTTCCATGCTGGCTCCCAGTGTCAGAGTAGCACTGGTAAGGTATTGCATCACTTCTAAAGACTGGGAGTTAGTGACTGCCAGTGATGATGGCTTACCAGGGTGGTCCTGCTTCCATCCCAGAATGTGTGCTCCCAGCCATTTGGAGACCTTCAGTTATTCAGGGGCTGAATTCACAAAGCAGAGGAGTTGTTTGGAGCCTTTGCTCTGGACCTGGGGTGTTGGGAGCAATATTCTGTGCATCCAAGGTGTTCACTTATCCACAGTGGGTGATGACAAAAGGTTTAACTGACCTTTTGGGTCCCCCTGCTGGGGCAAGCTGCTCTGTGCTTGATTTATTCCCCTGTAAACTCAGAGTAGTACAGCAGTGGAGCGGAAACCGTCACCATTTGTGTGGCCCCCTCCCCCATGTTCTTGCTGTGTTTGTGCCTCTGTCCTCTGAGTGTTGATTTTGTCCGACTTGGCCTGTCACATGTTCTATCTCTGTCATTGACTTCTGGGTTATCTAAATGAGATGTTCTCCTGGGATCTACTTTGTTTTTTTGCAAAGTAAATCTGTTTACTGCCTCTGTGAATTCAGCCTGCTCCTGAATGCTCTTTGTATCTGCTTGTTTTTCTCTAATCCTCTAACCTGGCTGCTGTTTTTTCTCCTCCCCTCTGTCTTGTAGAGAGGTCTGAAGAATGTGTTTGATGAGGCTATCCTAGCTGCCCTCGAGCCTCCGGAAACTCAGCCCAAAAGGAAGTGCTGTATATTCTAAACTTTCTTCTTCCCCTCTTGCTGCTGCTTCCTCTGTCCCACTACTGTAGAAACCCGGTTAAAAATGAATCAAACCACCTTGATTGAAAGCTGTTGTGCCTGCTTGCCATCTTAGAGCAACCTCTGTATTAGCTCTTGGACTGAAAACAGTACTTGAGATCTTTAGTAAAACATTGTGACTGGAACATGAACTGGACTCGCTTAACTCCCTGCTGCTTGGGTTGCCAGGTGTGGCTAGCTTTATAATTCAGGCTGTTGGGGGAAATGATTTGGTTACATTGTTATTTAAAGAACGACCAAAAAATGAGAGATGATGTTTGATCTTCCTGAATCCAACTGGAAGAAACAATGGGTGTGTTTTCCATTTCTACTTGTGATTCTTAACTGTATTTGCATGACAAAAGTACCTGAACTGGTGATCTGCAAATGATGATGTAAAGTGAAGGGTTTTCTGGTTCTCCTGTGTGCAGTGCGATGTTTGCTGTTGCTTTGGCTATCTGTGCTTTAGTGGAGTATCTGTCAGTCCTTGGGGGGAAGGAAATATCGATGTACTTGCTACTGCTTTATGAACTGTTAAAATTTTTGCTTTCACTAACATGGTAGAGCTCTTCATTTCAATAATAGATCCTTAAAGCCTGTTACTGTAAGATGTAAAGCTGCTGCTTACTATCGTGCTTCTGATTTTTATTGTTTTAAGGAAAAAACATCGATTGTAGCTTGTCTTTAAATTTTGAAATTAAAAATTGCAGTTGTTTGTATAAATGACTGATGAAACTTTATTGAAGTTGCATTTCCTGGCTCCAGTTTAATCCTTACCAGAATGTATGGTACCCCTCTGTACTCCTCCCAGCTTGACTTCTCTGTTACCGTGGCAGCTTTCTGGGCTCTGCCTAGCTGCTTCTAACCCTGGGATGTTTAGGGCTGGATGCCTGACCAGAGCATGTACTGGACAAGGTTATAATTGCATACTTACCTTGTCTCTCCTCCACTGACACACGGGGGTGTGTTGTCACAGGTGTGTTCCAGGTTAAGTTCTTCCATCTGAATGCAGCACTTTCTACTTTGTTATTAGCAGGTGAAATATGAGTAGCCAGTTACTCATAAAAGTTGCCTTAAGGAAATTACTTTGGTGCATGTGTTTTGCCACTTGTGAAGCACACTGGTCTGCTCTCTGAGGATTAGTTTTCTTGTTCTGAAAATGAGATGATCTGCTCAGAAGCTGCTGAGAGCACTGGTATGGAGCTTCGCTGGGCAGGCAGGCTTTAGGGATGGAAATCTCCATGTGTCCTTAGAGGGGTGTGGCTGCCACTTGGCTTTCTGGGGTTTTGTTTGTGTGAAAAATCAAAAATGAAACTGCCCCTTTCTCTCTTTGCCCCTTTTCAGAAAGGCCTAAAGAATGTATTTGACGAAGCGATATTGGCTGCCCTGGAGCCCCCGGAGCCGAAGAAGACTCGCAGGTGTGTGCTGCTATGAACGTCCCTCCACAGCCCCTTCTGCAAAGCTGGTGTTTGATGTCATACTAAAAGCAATGTTAAAATCAAACTAAAGATACAAATTTTAAAATTTGTTTTTGCAATAATGACAAATGCCCTGCACTCCCATCTCCCCCACACGATCCCTGTGTGAGATGAGAATGTTAGTGTTTATTCCCCAGTGCCCCCTCAATTCACTTAAACTAGTTAATTTTGAGTAATTATGTATTATCAGAAGACACTGATCATTACTAGTTTTTTTTTTAATTTTGTTTATTGTTTCTAATTTTTTTTGTTTAACATCAAGGCATGCTCAATGACTTTTTCTATAACAGACTAATTTTAGGCTGTTTAACTGAAGTCTTGCCCCTTACGCTGGTGTGGCAAGACTTGGTTCTGGTTTCTAGACCTTGTAGGGCTGTTCTGCAGCCAGCCAGCAGCCCGGGTATGAGCAGACTTTAGTCATGAAAGCAAAATGTCCCAAGCTGGTGCTCCTCTAAGAAGAATTGTAGAAAATACATCTTCTCTGAAGTTGCCTTGTATCTTTTTGCCCTGGCTTTTTAACTGTGCAGGTAATAAATTTATACCCCATCCTATAAGTTACGAAGCCTTAGGAACAGGAGAATGATTTTCTCTGGATGCACCATCAGACTTGAGACTAACTTGCCGGTCTCTTCCTTAATCTTTGCCATCATATTCTTTTGGCTTGTGCTGAAGAAATAACTGCGCCTTTGGAAGCACGCCTAGCTGGGTCAGTTGGCTTTTAATGAATCTACCTTCTGCCAATCCTTAATTATTAGAGAAGTGCTTACAATGACCAGCACATACATGGCTGCTTGGACACCCTGAAGGGACCTGGGATGTGTTACAATGGGTTTTGGAGCTGGCTCTGATGGTGCATCTCTTGCTGGATGGCTTGGCATCCTTCAGGGAGAGGTGGAAAGATAGACCTGTGTCAGTTGAAAAGAAGTGCAGGGAGGGGCTTCTGGTGTTTGGTGTGACACCATATTGGGACCAGTTGAGGGAACCCCTTTTTCTGCATTTTGCTCATGAGTAACCTTGAACCTGTAAGAGGGGCTTCAGCCCCTGAGGATCATGTGCAGTGTCTCTCCATAGACCATCTGCAGTATCATAAGGATTTTACCAAAAATATATTCTGGTTTGCAAATTCAAATAATTTTAATACTTAGGGAATCTTCTCCATCTTCCACAATTTCAATTTCTTGTAGACTCATTAGTGTTGAACCAATGCTTTTTCATGTCTAAGTTCTTTGTATATGCATTCTTTTCAGATGTATTAAAGTATCTTCACAAGCCTGCCTGAGGGTAGTTATTTCCTTTGCCTTTCTCCTGAGTGTGAAGGACTTGTAAATATGGCTTTTATCCCTTGTGAGCCCCTCTCTCCTCCTTGTGAGCTAGCTTTGGTCTTTCCTTAATGTTTAATCCTTGTCAGTCTGCTTCTGGCCTCAGTCCTGTCAAAATCGCTCTAATCTTTAGTGTAGCATCTTTCCTGTCAGACCCCCTGAAGAAGAGGGTTCGGTAGTTCTTAAACAAAGAAGTACTCAGTGTGCATGCTCCCAAATAGTAAAAGCTGGCTTTTGGGGCTTATTGGGTTCCTGAATCTCTTCTGTCAAGAAATTTCCTGTTGTTCCCTGCTCATGGGTGGATAGCAGAAAGCCTAAAGGGATAAATGATGTCATACCTATCCCAAAACTGCACACACTTCACACCTTTTTGTTCATGCTTGAGAAGAATAGTGAAGTCTTACACTGTTGATACAAACTTGTATTTATTATTAAAACACATTAGAAAGAGCCTCACTTTTCTTTTAAGAAGCTGATTTTTGGGTACTCTAATCCTAGTGTAATCTTAGTGTAAAATGTGTGGTTTTTCACTTTTCATAGTGATTAGTGCTGCTGTTCAACTTTGCAATTCAGTTTTACTTGCTGCCTTCTATGGGGAGATTTGGCTGGAACCCTGGGCTTCCTGGAGAAGGTTATGCTGGTATGTGTTGGTGGCTGTTCTTACAGCTCCTTCACCTTGTAACACCTAATCCTAATTCCTATGTCTAAAGCCAGCAGCAAGACCAAGGGATTGCCTGCAAGAAACTGCCTTTGGAGTGGAGGGAGAACCCTTATGACTTCTTCATGGTTACCCTGTCAAGCCTTTTCTGTCTTGGATATGTCCTTAAGTGGTCCCTCTGCATACATCTTCATGGCAGTGATCTGTGCCAGTCCTTTCAAGCAATAAAGTCTGTTCTGTTGAATCAAGGCCACAAGGTTAAACTTGGCTCTGGAGGGTATCCAGGAGGTGCTAGATGGAAAAGCATACTTTTCAAGGAGTGGTGCTGTTTCCTTCTTCCTAGTGTTCATTAGCTTTGCAGAAGTCTGCAGCTCCCTGGATCTGCTAGGATATAGCTGTCCTAGGCCTGTGACTGGTTAAACAAGCTCAAACAGCTCTCATGCTGTTTCACACTATGCCTGTTTTTTTCTGGAGTGTGGTGGAGAGGTTTGTCTGAGGCTAGATGTGTGAGATGTGCTCTCTCTTGCCAGGTTCTCGAATGAGCTCTGTGGTGACTGTCTTCCTTCACGTATGAAAGCATGAAAAACTGTCAAAAGCAGGCAAATCCACCACTTGCTTCCCCTTCTGGAACTGCCACTTTCAGCTAGTGGGTTTGAGAGCACAGGGCTTGGAGGCAGGTGGGAATATGTGGCACTTTTTTTGTCCTAGAATGGCAAACCAGTCTGTAGTATGAGCTGGGATTTTCTCACGTTACTGACAGAGGATTTGCTTCTTTACATTAGCACAGATGTACTTGTGGCTAATGGCTCTTGTCCTCTCACCTGTAAGGGCTACTGAGGTACCTGCAGCAGCTCATATGCACAAATAGGACATGAGGTTTGGACTGGCTGCTTAACCAGCTGCTACAAAAAATCCCAGAATCCCAAACTGGTTTGGGTTGGAAGGGACCTGAAAGTCCATCTCGTTCCACCCCCTCCCATGGGCAGGGACACCTTCCACTAGACTTGGTAGCTCCAAGTCCTGTACAGCTTGGCCTTACATGTGCTAATGGGGTCCTGTGTAAAGGGCCAAACATCTCTGATGGGAAGATGCCTGAGAATTGTATCAAGCTTGGGCTGGGGGCTACATGGAGGCTGAAGAGCAGCTTTGTGTTTTATTGGCTAGGACACTCCAGTTTCTTATTAAAATTTTTGGGTTATTCATATAAGTCTCTTACTAAACAGACACTTCTTTCTGCACAAGGATTAAGTTTGTGATTTGAGGGTTTTGGTTGGCTCTCATTGTGAACCACTAGTTCCTAATATTAGTCAGGTTCTTGCTTCTGTTGGCTACTCAAAGCAAGTGGCACTTGATCAGCTGGTTGTTGTCTCTGAAGTAGGAATCATCTCTTTTCCCTGTCTGGGCTGTGTGTTCCCACACGTCCTTCACATTAGTTCCATCAGCTCCTGTACAGGGAGACAGTTACATTCATTGCATGGAAATTTGACATCTTACACAATATTTTCTTGATGAACTAGTGGACCCCATTTTCAGGGTTAAGCTGATACCAAAAAGAGTGCAAGGTCGGAGAGCATATCTGCTGTAGAGGGCTAGGGAGTAGGTGGGAGAGTGCCCACAGTGTGACTCCTACAGCTGTGTCAGGTAAACTCCTGTGTGCTGCGGTGACAGACAGCATGAATCAGTTTGTTTTCCCACTGTGCTGTTGTCAATGGAGTTGACGTATGGAAATTGAGAACTAAATATGGAAGTAGTTAATGTGGAGAAAAACCCTGCCTCTTGTAGGGGACGTACTTCCACCTGAAATCCACACCAAGACACTGGACTTCAAGGTTGATTACTGTTGGGAAGAGTGCTCTCGGGCAGCAGTTGCTTTCCTGAGCAGAAGATAATTTTAAGCATAACCTAAGTTCAGTCCCTCCCTTGCTGATGTAGATAGTATGTGGAAATTTCCCACTATATATAAGATGATTCAGCTAATCCTGCTGTTTCTGTACCTCGCAGACTAGTGGCCATTTTTTCTTTCCAAGCGTTCCTGAGCTCTGTTATGTTGGAGTCATGAGCCTTTTCTTGCTCTCTCTTGCCTCTTTCCCTGTGGGGCAATGGGATACCGTTATGCTGTGGAAGAAATGGTACTGTTGAACATCAGATGCAGTGAGGGTCATCTTTACTGAAGTGTTTGGGAGATCAGTGAGACAGGCTGAGCTCTGCAACTTTCCCAGAAGGCAGCTTCTTTGGTCAGCTGTGTTCTTCACTCCTCTCCTCCCTCTCCTTCCCAGTAATGTGCTGGGCATTATACATAGTGGGGCCCTAATTAAAGTATGGGGAGGGTATCAAGTAAGGAGAGATGGGCATATTTGATAGGACCTCTGAGAGAAGAGCTTTCAGGAGCAGTGGCATCTTCCCCAACACAACTGAGTCACCCAGGCTTCTGAGCAGTAGGTTTCATGGCATTACACAAACCTGTCATACACCCCCCACTTATCTGTCGACTGTGGCCTCGAAGGGCTTTCTGTGGATTGTGTTAGTTCATCTGACCTGGGATAGTTCCCTTTGTGCTTCACTGTCTCTGCCTTGATTCTGTGTCTGCCCTTCCTAAGGGGTTCTCAAAAAGGAGATTTGACCTTAGAATGCAGCTGTGGAGCTGCTTTAGTGCTACATTGGATTGATGTACAAATCTCCTGAGTTTTCTATCTTTATGTGCTCTATTTCACATCCTAGAGTGGTTTTGGAGTGTGCTATTGAGATTTGCATTAGGTGAAATGTGAGTTGGTATTGCCCTTCAGTAGAGAATGGAATTTGGTTCATTGAGGCCCGACTGGAGGGAGTTTGAAGGGCTCCCAAAATCTCAGTGTAGCTGTTGGGTTGGTTTTGCTTGGTGGATCTGTTCCTGTTGCCTCTACTGCTTGCTGCTGCACACAGCTAAAAACAGACCAATGATTTTCTCATGTTCACAAGAGACAGCAGTGTCCTCTGGTACTTGGTCACCATCTAGGTCTCAATTTGCAGATGGCAGCAGCTGCCTCCTTTTAAAACCAGACTCACAGTGGTACTTGCAAGAGCATTGTCAGCACTGACCTGACCTAGCCTTCCTGTTGCCTTATCTAGTGTTAACCAGCCTCCTCACTCTTCCTGTCCAACTCTTTTCCATGGGGTACTTCTGGGGTGCTGTGCTTGGAAGGTGTCTTACTTTGCTTCCTCTGGCTGCCCAAACTCTGCATCCTCTGAAGAATATTCCTCAGTATTGTTGCTCTTTAAAAAGATCAAGCATGACAGAGGAAATTACTGCTTCAAAAACTGCAAAGAATAATCCTGAACTGATTAAACTGTAAATAAACAAGTTCTAGCTACCAAAATGCACTCGTGAATTTCTGCTAGTTTTGTCACCTTGGTCCCAGTGGTGATCTGTCCCTTTCATGGGCTGAATCAGTTCCTGAAATTGAGCCTGGGAATAAAACAGCCATGATCTGCGAGTTGGCTGGAGCTCTCTGTGAACTTCTGCCCTAAATGACTTGTCCAGGATTGCACAAGAACCTGGCAGCATTGGTTCAGGCTGGAGCTCAACAACAAGGTTATCTTAGCTAGAAATCCTGCTGCCCTGCCACAAACACGCTAGCAAGTCTAGGGCTCCTCCCTGTTTTTCCTTTGGAAGGTGGTGCTGACTGACCAATTCCTCGCTACAGTGAGATGAGATGAAAATACAGCTTATCATGGGCTTAGGTAAAAAGCTTGAATGCAAAATAAATTGACTGTGGAAGAGATGGAGGAGCTTGGATGAGGGACCTGGGAAATCCTGATCAGCATCTGGACTTCTCTCTGTGTATTTTTTTAGACCCATCCTGATGCTGCTACCCTCTGCTTACTGCTCAGCTTTGGAAGGTCAGAGTAAGCAAGGGGGTATATTTATCTTATCACCCCCTAATGCAGTGGTTCCTGGAAGTTAGTAAATTTTCTAACTTATGCCAGGGAGGTTTTTGGCTTGAATTGTCAATGTGGGCCCTGTGAGCTAAGGACCAGCTGAACACGGGCCCTGTGCAATGTATTCTGTTAGGTCCCTGGCAGAGTGCTTCCCTGAGGCATGGATGGGTAGGCAGCTCCTGGCCCCTGGAGGACAGTGTGTGTGCTGGGCTCTTTTCAGTTCCTGTGGTGCAGTAGCTGGGCAAGGGGAATGCTCAGCAGTGGAACATTTCACCTTGTGTGCTTGTCTGTGGTGCGTTTCCAGCTGCCCTCTGGTGGTTTGCGACAGAAGGGCTGAGATTGGAATTTGGCCCAATGCTTGTGAGAGCCTCCGCGGCCAATGGGACCTTCCGGAGCTGAGTGACCCTTGGAGCTGAGTGACCCTTGGAGCGGGAGCCCGCAGGGTGGGACATGGTGGGCTCGACTCAAACAGCCGTCCGGGCCTCCTGGGTGACCTGCAGTGATGCCTGGGTCACAGCTGCTAATAAAGCCTGATGAGGTAAACGAATTGACTGTAAGGGTCATACAGGTTGGTTCCTGCAAGGGAGTTGGCATCGTGTTCCAAGGTAAGGGGGTGGAGTTCTGGAGCAGGAAAACGAAGACTAAAATCTCTACGGGAGGCGTCTCTATGGGCTCTGGTGAGAAATGGGTGTGAGCTCTGAAGCACAGATTTGCCATCACCTTTAATCTCTTGCCATCAGTATTAGTGCTGGAATAAACTACATAAAATTAAACTGGATATATACTGAGTTCCTGACCTTTAGTCTTGATGTATGTGTGAAAATACTTCTGTTAGTTTTGAAATTCCAGCTCTTCCTTGGTTTTGAAGAAATCAGGACCCTGCTGAGGGTTGTGTAGGGCAGCCTGGGGTGGCGGCCTGCACATATTGGATGTGTATGTGCATCTGCTCACCCACCCATATAGTGGATATTTTTTCCCCCGACGAAGGAGGAATGATGAGGAGGACTCCATCTTATTAAAAGCCTAATTAATTACTTTATTTTACTATAATATTCTTTATTATATTACACTATATTACATTACATCTAAACTGAACCTGCCAAGCGCTCCACTGCACTCCAACTGCACAGCATCTTGTGACTGTCAGCCGACAGTCCCGACACACACACACGCTTGGCCCTGATAAGCCAAGAAACAAAACACTATCACTTTGGGAAACAATCTCCATATTGCATTCTACTTTTGCACAAACACAGGCACAGCAGATGAGATAAGAATTGTTTTTCCTTTCTCTGAGGTTCAGAGATTGTGAAACCCAGAAATATTCTTGGGAAGAATTGTGCCTTGCTTTTCTCTGTGAAGAGAAATGTGGCAATGCCCCTGTGCCTCTTTGTGCTGCAACTCTCGGCCTGAAGTGGCTGTGTAAATGGTGTTTTCAGTGTGTGAGGGAGAAGCCTAAACCCCATAGTACAAGGGATGTACTGGTCCTGTCTGTACAGTCCCTGGAAATCCTATCCAGAGTTGGACATGTACTGTGTAGGGTTAGCGTCACTTATTTTGGGGGGATGGTGCTCACCAAAGTCTACCTGTAATTGCATGGGGAGGAGAGAGAATTTCTTTCCACAGAGGGGAAAGGTTGGTTACTTAATCCAGCACCCAGCTCTGGAAGGATGGGGGTCTCAGAAGCAGAGTGCTACATACATCTTCCTTGAATTTAGTATAGGACCTAGGTCTAGGCTGCTGTCCCCCGCATAGCTGTGACAACCTCCCTGTGCTCCCAACAACAGTTACAGCTGGAGGGAGCTTACCCCAGGAGAAACACACATCTTGGCCCTTCCAGAATGTTTTGGGAGGATAAGATTGGAGCAGAGGTTCCATTGTCAGATGCTGTGGCAGTGGTGAAGCGCATGGGTATCTTGCCCCCTCCTTCATAGTTCTCTGCTGGTTTGGTGATGTTCTTCTTCCCATCAAGTGGGAACCGTCAAAAAGCCCCGTGTTCCTGATCTGTAGCTAGTCCTGGCTTGGATCATGTGTTTCCCAGATCTCCTCCCTCCTACCTTTCACTGTTGGCTATCCAAGGGGAACTGGAGATGCTAGCACAATGTTGCACACTTCCCAGAGCTTGTAGCGGTGTGGGCTCCTCCTTGATTCTGAGTTGTTGGCTGTCACCTGCTTGTGCCATTCTGGGCTGTGGACCTTCCTTATATCCCAGGGTCAGCATACGGTGAGAAGCAATTCCTTTTAAATGCAGCTGAGGCTAGTGGGGGCAAAGCTCAAATGATTGGAAGCCTGCAAGAGTTGAGACCTGATGTCTTCCAGGCAAGGTAAGTGACTGCTTTGGACCTGAAGGAGTGTGCCATGGCCTGGCAATGCAACCAACTTCTTCCTTACAGCCTGTGTGTGCTGTGGAGGTGCAGGACTGTGCTGAGTCTCCATGGAAGATGTTTGGATATATGTGGGAACTTAGAGCATGAAAAAGGCTTGTCCTGGAAACCTGCTCTAGCTTCTTCCCTTCTTTTGTGGAGAGTCTGAACTGGGCATCACTTTCAGAAACTGTTGAGGCATCATCCTGGCAGCTAAGAGGCTTGGTTCCTGTGAACCTGGTGAGCTCTGAAATCTGGCCATGTTGGACTGGTTCTGCTGCAGAAGAGAAGCCACTTTGTTTTCTGAAAAGCAGAGCAGGCAGAGGTGGGAGGGCAGGGTGATGGGCTGGGGTGGGGGGGGGGCTGTGATAGGGCTGTGTGGTTTTCTCTGCTTTTATCCAACATGTGGCTTTAAGAGATGTTGGTGGCCCACTCTGGAGCACAGCATCCCTGGCTCATTGCTGGTGGTGACAGTGCTGGGATATGTAGGTGGCTGGTGAAGCCACAATTCATGGCAGGGGATACTCAGAAACTGAGGGGATTGTTATGGCACATTCTAGAACCCTAAAATTGTTTGGGTTTGAAGAGACCTTAAAGATAATTTAGGTCCAATTCTCTGCCAGGGACAGGAATGCCTTCCACTAGACCAGGTTTCTCCTGTCCAACCTGGCCTTGAACACTTCCAGGAATGGGGCAGCCACAGCATGTCCAGATCCCTGGAGGGATTTAGCCCTACTTCAGAGCTGGAGTGTCTTGAGCCAGCAAAAGGTGAGGTAATGAATGTTGATTCAGCCATGACTGCCTGGGGTTGGATCCTGGTGGCAGATAAGGTCTGCTCAGTTTTCCAGGATTGCTGTGTGACAGTAACTGGAGCTCAGTGGCTCCTATAGAGCAAATCAGAGATTTGTGAGCACAACTGGTATGACATGGGACCCTTCGCTCGCTGTCAGGGTTTACTGTGGGAGGGACAGTCTTGTCCTGTGTTGCCTCCGTTCAGCTCAGCTCACAGAAGTGTGCACCAGTAACTTGCAGCTTTCCAGGGATCTGCCTCTGAAGCACAAGGAAAAAGCCTTTTCCATGAAGCTGCATTTCCCAGCTCATCTTCTGTACCAGGAGCAGAGCTCCAGCAGTAAACCAGGTAGGTATTGGTACAGGCACGGTATTTGCAGGGCTGGGTGTTTTTTTGGATTTCAGGACAAAGAAATGAGCTCACCAAGCCCTAGTGAGGCTAGCTGACTGGCTGTCTGTTTTGCCTGAGGAAGATAAATCTGGGCTTCTTCACAGATTCTGGTGGTGGTACCCAAGTTCCAGGGATGCTGTGAGGCTGCAGGCCTTTTTTTACTTCCTTTGAAATAATGAAAAGAAAAAGGGAAAACTAAAGAAAAATAAGTCTCCTATGGAAAACAAGGGCAAACAAAAAGGTGCTGGCTGATAGCTAAAGCCTGTTTAAAATAAACCTGAAAACGTTTTGCACAGCATCTTCTTCTTTCCTTGTTTGATTTACTGATCACTGATTTGGGATGTGTTTGGTTAACATGGGAATTTGTCACTTTTGTGCAGCGGGCGAACAGGTGGAGATGGAGTTGGCTGCAGGAAGTAATCTGGAATTTCTCACTGCTGCTCAGCATGTGCGTCACTGGGGCCTGTGCAGACAACCTCATCATGGGGTCCCCTCCTCTGGTTATGGGGCTTTACCTGGGATCAAATCTAGCATTTGGGTTGGTAGTTTTCCATTTCCTGTCATGTGCAGGATGACTGCTCCTTTTCTACAGGCTGAGACCCCCTAGCTCCCTCAGCTGCTCCTGGTGCCCCAGACCCTTCCCCAGCTGCATTCCCTTCTCTGGACACAGTCCAGCCCCTCAGGGTCTTTCCTGTCGTGAGGAGCTCAGAACTGACCCCAGGATTTGAAGCGGGGGCTCACCAGTGGCCAGCACAGAGGAACAATCACTGCCCTGGTCCTGTTTTGCTGTTGGCCTCTTGCCCACTTGGGCACACGCTGGCTTATGTGCGGTACCCCCGGGTCCTTTTCTGCCCAGCAGCTTTCCAGACTTCTCTGCATACCTGGAGCACTGCCTGGCTTTGGTGTGACCCGAGTTCAGGACCTGGCACTTGGCCTTGTGCAGTTGGCCTTGGCCCATCAATCCAGCCTGTTCTGATACCTCTGCAGAGCCTTCCTGCCCTTCAGCACATCCAGCTCCCACCCAGCTTGTGGTGTTGGCTGTGACAGCACCACCCTGGCTGCCTGGGGTGGATTTTTGGCTTTCACCACATAAACACAGCCCCCTTGCCCTAATGGATGTTGTCCTGAGTCATGTTCTCCCAGAGCTGGGCTCTCATCGGCAGGATGCTTTGCAAGGTGCTGGTCCACCTCACTGTCTTGCCTGCACCGCAGAGCATCAGGGGGCTGAACTGGGACATTGCCGTGCCTCAGGCTGAGGTGAGTTCCGGCTGTCTCAGGACAGCCCATGTCAGGTTGTTCCCAGCCCACTAGATGGCAAACACGTAAAGGCTTTGCTCGTTCCTGGTCAGCCCGGTCCTTGGCTCCAGTGCCAAGAGGAGTTGGATTTCTTTTTGCTGGTGCTGTCTGCACCAGCAGCCACCGGTTGTGATTCCAGTGCAGTCATTTACATTTCCAGCTCCTTTGTGCAACATCAATACTGGGGTGTGCACTAACTGCTGAGATGTTTACAGCTGTGCCAGAGCTGCCGCATCGGCTGAGCAAGCCACATCCAGCTGTGCTCCCATTGCTGCTGGTGTTGGTTTTGGCTTCCTCCGGATGAACCCAGCCCTGGTTAAAGAGGACCAGGAGGAAGAGGACAGAGACTTGAGGGTTAGTGGGATAGTTTGTTCCACTGACTATCCTGAGCAGTTTGGGTTTCCCTGAGTCTGCCTGGCTGCTAAGGAAGCATATCCCTGGTGGCTGCCCTGACACTGTCCCCGGTTAGTGCTTTACGGGCACCATCCCCCTCGGGTACCCCGATCCGAGACCTTACTGCAGTCCACAGCTTCCTCACAAGGGGCAGTGGAGGGGCAGGGGCTCATTTCTGCCCTCTGGTGACCATTGACAGGTCCTGAGGGGATGTTAAGGCTGATGTTAGGAAAAGATTCTTCCCGCATAGGGTGGTGAGGTACTGAACAGGCTTGCCAGGGAGTGGTCATGGCCCCAAGGCTGCCAGAGGTCCAGAAGTGTTTGAACAATGCTTTCAGGCACAGGGTAGGATTGTTGGGGATGTCCTCTGCAGACTCAGGGGTTGAACTTGAAAATCCTTGTGGATGCCTTCCTTCTTTGGCTGTTCCATAGTCCAGGGTGGGTAGAATGCTTCCCAGAAACCCTATCTCTTTAGATGTCCCTTCAGTGCTGTCCCCTGTTGTCGTTAGCACTGGTGAACCTGGGGTGTTTGGGACTTTTTGGTCAAAGAAACTGCTATAAGTTAAATAGGACAAACCTGTCTGAGGGAGTACACTGCCAGCAGACCAGTTGCTCTCCCCAGCTTTGGCTCCTGGGCCTTTTGCCTTTCTTGCATCAACAGAAGGTGCCACTTGAGTTTCCAGGCTGGCCCTTTGTGGTTCAGTGAAAGAGTGGGAGTATCTTCTGTCTGCTGAGAGTGATGAAGCTGGAATCTGCCAAGGTTTTATGGGATACGGAAGAGCTGCTGCCAGTTACAGATACTGGCCAGGGAACATGGGGACATGGCTGTTGCTGCAGCAGAGCAGAAGATGCCTGCTTTTGAGATGCCTGAATAACTCAGGAGCTTGATGGATACATGTACTAAGGTGCCTCTGAAAGTCCCTCCAGACTTTAATCTGTATGATGAGGAACTGAAATACCTTTGAAAACCTAGCTGTGGTGTCTGGCTGGAGCTCAGCTGCCATGATTAGAGAGCAGTATTACTTTGAGGATGGGATTATGTTGCATGATGGGCCTTTAGAAGTGTGAGCTTTGACCTCATGCCCTGATCAAGCCTGACCTGTTCCTCAGTCCTGTATGGAGACAGAATAGGGCATAATTTGCCTGGGATGACTGAGGTGTATGCTCAGATACATTTGTAACCCTGGTTGGAAAGAGGAAGGGTCTGGGCCATGTGGTGTGTCCACAGTGCTAGTGGGACCTGTGGAGCGCATATAATACTTGTGCCACCCTTCAGTGATGAACTTGACAGTGGATGCAGAAAAGCCTTCACATAGTGCTATGGGCATCCGCTTTTTTACAGTAATCCAGACTAATATGGACTGGAAGGGGTCTTAAACCTCATCTTGTTTCATTCCCCTGCCATGGGCAGGGACACCTTCCACTAGACCAGGTTGCTCCAATCCCCATCCAACCTGGCCTTGAGCATTTTCAGGGATAGGACAGCTACAGCTTCTCTGGGCAACCTGTGCCAGGGCTTCACCACCCTCATGGGGAAGAATTTCTTGCTAATGCCTTATCTAAACATACTGTCTTTCCATTTAAAGCCATTTTGACCTGGTCCTTCCTGAGGTCCCTGCCCACTGCATAGTGCAGACTCTGCCTCTACAGTTTGATTTCTGGCTCAACCTCCCCTCCTTCAACTGTCTTCCCCTTACTCTGCTCCCTTCTAGTTTCATCTTGCCTTGGCTTCAGCCTCACTCCAACATGGGTTAATCTGTCAAACTGTTTCTAACAAGCCCACCCAGACAATGGATGATCATGGATCTCTGCCTCCTCTCCCCTCCTGTGACCTACAGCAGTTTGTTTTAGAAAACAATAGTCCTGTTCTAACAGACCTGATTTTATTCTTGGGAAGATTGCAGCTTTGGTTGTAAAGATAACCAAGTTTGCATAGGGGGCTCCAGATCTGCAGAAGGTGCAATTTATTGTTGTGATATTTAAAACTTCTCGCAACACACTGTGGCTGAGGGTGCTGCTTGCTCAGCCTGCTGCTCCTGTCCTGCGGGGGGCCATCCTGATGAAGAGAGCAGGAGGTGGCAGACACCCTTGCTGTGTTACTGAGGGTTAGCTGAGGCTGTGGCCTCCCTTCCCGAAGCACAGAGACTCAGGACACTGCCTCTAAGGCAGAGTTTTAGGGTCAGAAGGGGATGGAGCATTGACCATCTCTGTTGAGGGGAGTTCCAGGGTGATGGCAGCTGCTGAAAACATTTTGAACCAACTACGATGCCATTATAGCCAAGCATGATGTCCAATGCCCTTTCCCAGCTTTAAATCTGTGGAAGGGCTTGTTTGTGTACTTAGAGGTTCATTGCTGATGCAGTGATGCCAAGAAGGTGGTTGCGTTGGAGGTGGAGGTAAGTCTGACTCCCACCTTTGCCTTGCCTGGTAGAATCACAGCTCAGCCCCAGTGCCCTGGTTTTATTTCCAGGTGTGCTCTCCATAGGTGTCATGAGTGAAGCCAGATTTCCAGTCCATTTCTTGCGTGTCCCCTGCTTCTGAGGAGGGACATCTATTTGTGTACTGATAATGGAGCCTCTGAGCTACAGCCATGTTATTCCTTTTCTTTGTGTGCTGGTTTTGGCTGGAATGGAGTTAACTGCCATCATAGTGGCTGATGTGGGGCTGTATTTTGAATTTGTGCTGAACAGAGGGTTGATGATATAGAGGTGCTTTTGATATTGCTGAGTGGGGCTTACACAGGGCCAGGGCCTTTTCTGCTTTTCCTAAGGCCACGCTGAGGAAGAAGTTGGGGGTGCATGGGAGGTTGGGAGGAGGCACAGCCAGAACAGGTGACTCAAATTGACCAAAGGGGTATTCAGACCACATGACATCGTGCTCAGTATATAAAGCTGGAGGGAAGAAGGAGGGAAACATTTGGAGTTACGGTGCTTGTCTTCCCAAGTTGCTGTTCCACAGGATGGGGCCCTGCTCCCCTAGAGGTGTTGAATACCTGCCTGCCCATGGGAAGCAGGGAATTAATTCTGGTTTTCTTTGCTTGTGTGTGTGGCTTTTGGTTTCCCTATTGAACTGTCTTTATCTCAACCCACAAGTTCTCCAGCTTTGACCCTTCAAATTCTCTCTCCAATACCACTGGTGGTGGAGTGAGCGAGTGGCTGCAAGGGGTTTGGCTGCTGGCTGGGGTTAAACCAGGACAATGTGCCAGATGCCTTTTATTACTGTCTTGGGTGGAGTTAGGAACTGCTGGAAAAGCAATCCAGGAAGTGCTGGAAAGCGTAGTGCACCCTGCAGGTCCTGCCACAGCTGGAGCTGTAGGGGAGACTCCACGTGCTGTATGTTCATTGCCACACCCCCTTGTCTCTCAGCACCAACCCCCAAGGCACACCAAAAAAGCTGGGGGGAACCTAGGCTCCCTCCTGGGTGCCTGAGCAATTCTGCAGCTTTGCATCAGTGATGCATGTATCCAAAGACCAACACTGGGTCCTGGAGTCTTGGAAAATGAGGATGAATAAGGGGGGAACATGAAAGCAAGTGACACTGGAGGAGCTACTGCTGACTGCAGTGACCCATGGGCATGTCTTGGGACCAGGGTGCTGATTTGGGAAGGTCTGTGTTGTATTTTCATTCCTGGGAACAGCTCAGGGAACCAGAGCTCCAGTATACAGCTGGGTCTGTCAGTCTTTTGACACTGTCCCATCCAAAAAGCTCCTAAATCTGCTTGCTGAGCTTGCCAGTTCTGGCTCCTTGCATGCTTCCCTCCTGAAGGCTAGTTGGAAGGCATGGAAGGCAGAAGGAATCTATCCTGGTGTCACTGCAGTGACAACAAGGATCATTTTAGTCGCTACAAGTGCTGTCAAAGCTTGAAGGAGCAGACACTCCCAACACAACCAGCACCAGAGGCTGACACCCAGCTGTCTAGATTGCTTTATATTGGCATCTCTGGCTGGGAGGTTCTCCTCTATTTTCGGGAAGAGCTAGCATCTGGGGAACAAAGACAAAACAGAAACATTGTTTTTCCTAAGCTCTCGCGAGCCTGAGCAGTGGTTGCAGTAGGGCCCTAATTCCAAGGGAATCATTCTGTCTGCAGCTGTGGCAATGCTGGGTTAGTCTGCTTGGTGGCACCGCTGCTGCCATGGTGTACTGGGTCAGTCCCAGCTGGCCTGGAGTTTGCGGCAGACTCTGTTCAGTCATGTGTTTCAGAGGTTTGCTTCCTTGGCTCTTGCCTTGTCTTTGAAGACCTTGTATGGGAAGGGTGAGAATCTGAAGGGTAGATGTCCTAGGAGTTCAGCTGCCTACACAACATTCCCAAAATTAGCTGCCACTGCTGTGGCATTTGTATATGCAATCTCTGGTCATGTTTTGTATTTATGGCTTCCTTCATTCTCCTGTCCACCTTGCTGAGGATAAGACCCTGGGAATATGGCAGCAGCCATTGGGCACACTGGAATACACTGAGAAGACACTGAACCACAGAATTAGTTAGAAAGACCTCTGAGATCATTGAGTCCAACCTATGAACACCATCACGTTAACTGGACCACAGCACTGAGTGCCTTAAACATCTCCAGGGACAGTGACTCCACCACCTTCCTGGGCTGGTTGCCTGGGAGCAGACCCTGACCCCCCCCATCTGGCTACACCTTCCTGTCAGGGAGTTGTAGAGAGCGAGAAGGTCCCCTCTGAGCCTCCTTTTCTCCAGGTCGAGACCCACCAGATCTCTCAGCTGTTCCTCACAGGACATGTGCTCCAGACCCTTCACCAGCTTTGCTACTCTTCTCTGGACCTGCTCCAGCCCCTCAATGTCCTTTCTGAATTGAGGTACCCAGAACTGGACACAGCACTTGCGGTTTGGCTTCACAGTGCCCAGTACATGGGGAGAATCACTTCCCTGGTCCTCCTGGCCACACTATTCCTCATACAGGCCAGGATGTCATTGGCTTTCTTGGCCACCTTGGCCTTCTTCGGCACATGCTGACTCACGTTCAGCTGCTGTTGACCAGCACCCCCAAGTCCTATTCCACTGGGCCATTTTCCAGCCACTCTGCCCCAGCCTGTAGTGCTGCATGTGGTTATTGTGGCCAAGCTACAGGACTCAGCACTTGGCCTCATGCCAGTGATGTCAGCCCATTTATCCAGCATGTCCAGGTCCCTCTGCAGGGCCCTCCTATCTTCCAGTAGATAAACACTCTGAACCAACTTGGTTTTGTCCATGAATTTACTGAGGGTACATTTGATCTCCTCATCCAGATCATCAGTAAATATATTAAACAGGGCTGGGCCCAGCACTGATCCCTGGGGCTCACCATTAGTGGCTGGCCACCAACTGGATGCAGCACCATTCACCACCACTCTCTGGGCCTGGCTGTCGGGTAAGATGTACCTGTCCAAGCTGTGGGCTGCCAGCTTTTCCAGGAGTATGCCATGGGAGACCATGTCAGAGACTTTGCTGAAGTCCAGGTAGACATCTACAGCCTTCCCTTCATTCCCTAGGTGGGTTACCTGGTCATAAAAAGAAAGGTTGGTTAAGCAGGACCTGCCCTTCCTAAACCCCTGCTGGGTGGGTCTGATCCCTTGGTTGTCCTATATGTGCTGTGTGATAGCAGTCAAGATGATTTGCTCCACGGTCAGGCTGGCAGGCCTGTCATTTTCCAGATCCTTTTTCCAGCTCTTCTTCCCAGCCCATCTGCCTTGGGTAGGTGCTTAGGAAGAGCTTGGTTCTGCCAGGTATAGTGGTCTGGCTCTCCCACTGTCAAACCTTCAACCCCTGATCCATCTGCCAGCTTATGCCCTGGTTGCCTCACATTTTCCTCTTCTGTGTCTTTGCAGATGTGTTATGGGGCTGGAAGCTTCTGGGTACCCACAGGCACAATTGGAGGGAGACCAAGGGCTAGGCAGGGGTGGTAAAGGGGCTGCTATGTGCATGCTGGCAGCCTTTGGGCCCTCCTGGTGCTAGAACCCCCAGTCCTTGGGATGCTTGCACTGAGGCACAGTTTGCTGAGTGCCAGCAGGTGCTCCAGCATGGGGATTCCTTGCCAGGATGACATGACAGCTTAAGGCTCCATGAGTAGGGCGGCAGCTGTGATTTTACAGTGTGGGTGGAAATGTCTCCTGAGCCAGGCTGGACACTGGAGTGAATTCCTGGCCATGTGCTACAAGCGGGGCTGGACAGACTCTGGCTCGTGGCAGAGAACTGTCTGTGGGCCAATGACTTGTGTGTGTACTGTGACCCTCCAACACAGCAGCAGAGTGTCCACATGGGCTGTCTGAACCCAGCTCTTCAGGGTGTCTTGGTTCCTACATCCTACTCCATTGTTTGGTCATGGAGCTGGTTAGGGAGTATGGGGAGGATGGGAAGCAAGCCCCTGCCTGTCCAAGTGTACTTGAAGGGACCCCACAGAAGAAGAGGCTTGTCCCTGGCCATACATGGGAAATGTGAATTGGAGGACACTCCTTGATGACATAGCTCTCATCTCTCCTCCAGCAGATGACTGCAGCATAATTCTGGCCCTGTCCTGCCATGGATGCTGGGTGGGCTAAGTACAGCTCCAATATAGTGAAAGGTGAGGAGGATGGCACACTGGGATTACAGCTTCTCTGATGCCATCTGGGATCCCTAGTACCTGCTAATTGCAGGCAAGACAGTTCTCAGCATCACCATAAGCCTACCGACTTCTCTCCCACACTGCTCCCAACACATCTCCTGGTGTGCCAGCTCTGGTGTGTGCTGGCTGCTACTGTGTGGCTGTCTCAGCACACTTGATCAGACAGGCAGCTCTGACCTGCTGGGGATGCATCTTGGCCTAGCAGCAGCTGGACAGTGCCTGGTGCCAAACGGCTCCAAGCGGAGCTGGCCTGATGCAGGCTGGCATGCCAAGGGGCAGGGTTTGCTGCCATTGTGCCTCCTGTCCTCATCTATCAGTCTCCTGGAGAACAGCCTGGGTCCCTTCATTGTCACATGATGTCCTTGGAGAGGAGGGCCCTGGTTTTAACCTGTTTCATCCAAAATTGTGATGTGCTTCAGAAAAGCCTGTCCACCCTGCTTGCGCTGCTGCATCAAGTCATTCTAACATGAACAGGAGGTCTTGGCTGAGTCCCAAAACCCCGCCAGGGACTGTCCTCAAGCCCAGGAACATCTCTGGCTCCAGAGGAGATGGGTTGATCTTTGTGGTGACCCACTGGCCTGCATCCCAGCAGTGCCTAGCCAAGCAGGGCTGGGGCTTGGGGGCCCAGCAGTGTTTTCCCCTTTCCCCAAGTTGTTATTTCAGCTGCTGGAGCCTTGGCAGGGCTGATAAACACCCTGCAGGTGCCGTTTGCAAGTACCTTCTCTATGAAATACCCCCGTGCCCTGGCTCAGGGTTCCCTTGCTGCCTGCCCCCCGCCCTCACGCCTCTTCCCCAGGCCCCTGGGACAGGCACTGCATACATGGACCCTTGTACTTGCCTCCCTCCTGACCCACTGGTTAACAGAGGCTGCTTTTCTGTGGGCGTAGAAGCCGGCAGCAGAGTTCAGCCTCAGCCATCATGCTCCAGTCCTCCAGGGCTGCTTCTTAACCTGGAGAAGCAGTGGGTTATTTGTGTTGCTCTTGGCAGGCACACCCAGGCCCTCCAAAATGCATGAAGGTGTGGGGCATGGGCCAGCCTGTGCTGTTTGTGTTGGACCCAGCATGCTAGGAATTAATTCAATTCAGCTGCTAATTGCTTCAGAAGTGTGGGGCTGTGTCAAACAGATGCATGATAGGGACAGCAAGCATGGCTGGGGAGGAAGGTTGGTCCCATGCTGTTTTGCTCAGCACTCTCAGGACTTTTGTATCTCACATCTCCTGGCTGCACCACCCCAGTGAATCTGCAGGGAGTGGAGGTGTTTTGACTGTGACCCTGTTTCTCAGGAGCCTCAGTATGGAGATGTGATGCTCTGTTTCTGGTGGAGAGAGAGCAATCCCCTTCCCTACTGCACATCATCTCCTTTAGGATGGGGAGGCGAACTGGTGGGCAAGAGGCTTTCCCAGCCCCAAATCCCCATGCTAAGCCCTGCTGGTTCTTCCTGCATTGGCTCACCCAGGTTTGCTCCCATGCTTGTTTGTACATTCCACAGTGCTCGCACTGGTGGGAGTGGAGCTCTGTGTGTTGTACAGAGTGTTTCTGGGACCTCCAGACATGCTAGCTTCCAAACCCTGGATGCTGGTTGTGGACTGCTCAGCATTTACCTTTGCAGGTTGGACACACCACCATTCCCCTTTGAGTAGGTCAGCTTCACCACTGTTTCCTGCAGCATCAGCTGTCCATCCAGGTGGGAGGGGATGTCCTTTCCCAGAGCTGGGTGGGATTTAGGCCGGAGGAGGTGTTACCAGGTGCTATCCTGGCCTTGGGAAGAGGCCACCAACCCTACCACCATCTTTCATGCAGCCATGACCATGCTGCTGACTCAAGGCATGTTGACCCCAGAGCAGTGTGCTGGGAAAGGGCTCTGTGCCAGGTCAGGGACTGAAAACCCCAGACAGACTCAGGTCTCTGGGGTGGGCATGGTCCCTTGGTCCTCATGCCTCTGAGATTTAGCATTGACTGTTGCTTTTGAGCCTCTGTGGGCTAAACCAGGATGCCTGTCCTGTGGCTTCATCCCTCCTGGATGTTTAGCCCTGCCTGGCTTGCTGCCCCACTGGCCTGCCTCCTGTGATCCTCCCTGTGCCATCTCCCACCCTTCTCTCTCTGCCCCTGCTTTCCTTCAGTAATTGTCCTTTTAAAGTCCAAACACCTATTGTCCAAATGGGGATTAAGCACCATATGTACAAACTTTGAGGCCATTTTCAGTGACTGGAAGGAAACAGATGACTCAGAGAGGCATTGTGGCGCAGATCATCAGTGACCCTGGCTGAGCCAGAGGATCTCAGTGGAGCAGCCCTGTTAACCCAGGCACCTCCTGGCAGCCTTTTAAGGCTTATGGCAAAGCAGCCAGCAGCAGTTTTCAGAGTGCTGTGAGATCCCCCCCTGATTTGTGAGCTGTTTCCAAACAGCCATCCCTCCAACAAAAACCCCCTTGGATCCTGTGTCCTGAAGGAAGTTAGGGGAAACCAAACAGATTAAGGTTGGGAAGACTGAGTGGATTAGATGTTTTGAAGGATTTGAGATGATTTAACTGATCCCATGGTTACAGGAGGTGGATCTAGGTTTTGAGGAGTGGAGGCACAACTAAGCCCAAGGAACTGAACAGGGATCCCTGGGTGATGAATGTGAGGATGAGGAGTGAAGTGCTCCTGTTTTTTGTCTGTAGGGGAACTGTAGCTTGCAACTTTTTCCCTTTGCTTGCTGTGTTTGTTATTCTCCAGCTCCACCATGGCTTGTTTGGGGCTTGCCCAAACTCTGCTGATTTGCAAGATGTGATGCTGGAGCATCTTTGAGCTCAGATCCAACAGCAAGGATGAGGCAAGCCTGGACTTTGGGTGATGACAGTGGTGTGGGAGGAGCATCAGGAAAATGCTCCTCATTTGGGAGTGTTTTGCTCAGCTGCTGCTCATGGTGCTGTCCATGCTCACTGCATGGGGATGGCAAACTGGTGTGAGATATACTGGGGGTGTATCTGAATCTCATATCCTGTGCACAACTCAGTGCCTTCACATCCTGAGAGGTGATGGCTGGGACAAGAAACAAGTAGGTCTTAACAAGGAGCTGTGATCAAGACAGCTTTACCACAAGTGAGGCCTAGACAGATACAATAGGGCTAGAAGTTGATAAAACTATTAGGCAGAGTTTAAGTAAAATTATCCAAAGACAGTGCTAAGACAAGTAAGATTTTGCTTGGCTTAACACACAAAACAGAGAAGAAAAGGTGAAGAAAGAATTTCCCCTGCGAAAGACTCAGCTGGTTCAATTTCTAGTGACAGTCAAAGAGTTAAAGTGATATGTTGGGAGTTTTAACTGTTTATCTAAAAGAAAAGTGGCAGGTGAAAGGGATAAAATAATACAGTTTGTACAGCAGTGCAATATGTTTGAATTATCCAAGGATCAGAATAGGAATTTGGAAGGTAATATTAGATAGAAGGAAATGAGAGATGGAGACAGAAATAGGATGTGGCAAAACCAGCTTGAGGTGGCTTTCCCACTGGTTACTGCAAAGGAAAAAAAAGGGGTTGGTATCATTTGGATCATTGTGAATTTGTCTGTTAGAGGGGCTTTTTATTATACTTTTAGAGTTAAGCTCAGGGTCTCTGCTGTATCAGGATGCAGAACAGACCCTCCTGAGCTGGGTTTGGCTTGAAAAACAGGTGCAGGGTCTGTTACTGTGCTCAGAACATCCCTGAACAGCCCTTGTTCTGAGATGATCTGTGGAACACCCAGTGCCGTTCCTGACTGAGTACTGCATCCTTTGCTTCCTTCTCGGTGTGCTGTGAGTGCTCAGCCCCATGGCAGAATTGGGTTCCTTCCAAATATCTGGTGGGCTGAGTACTTCTTCAGCAGTGCTCTGCTTTCCATCTGCCCAACCAGGTGCTTCTGCTCTTGCCTCCATAGCACGAGGAGTTTTTCTTCATGGGGAAGCATGTGGGCGAAAGAGTGTTGGCACTATGGGAAGATGCATGGGATGCAGCTGGGAAAGTGCTCTGCTAGGAGAGCTTGGGCACTTCCAAAGGGCTGCTCTTAAACTGTGGCAGAGCCATGCAGAAGGATTTAAAATACATGTGTCCCACTACCCTCACTCTTAATTGCCTTCTACAACCTTGTCTTCACCTGCTCTTCAGGCACCATCCCCACTAGCCCAGAGATCAACTTCTCCTGGGCTGTTTGCTTGGTTCTGGGACGTTTCCAGCTCATGCTGGCTGAGAAACTCAGAGAGTGCTTGGGGAAGTTGCAACACCTGCACCATTGCCTCTGCCTGGAGCCTTCTGCCTGGACAGCTCTGAAATCTCTCCTTCCACAGCCACATCTTCATCTTCACCTCTGCTCCCCTAAATGGTACGTTGTTGCCTCCAGCATCTTCATCTGACAAAGCCCTTGGATGGCAGCTCACAGCCGTGATGTTGGAAGATGCTTTCCCATTCCATAAGTGCCTTTTCTTATCGTGGCACTTACGATTTTGCACTTTGGCACTCACCAAGACCAGCATTGTGTTGCAACCTTTGTGAGGTTTGCAGGTACAGTGACAGACACCAGCCTTCTCTAACCAAGAGAAGGTAAAAGAAAAAATCTAAGGCCAATGAGTAATTGATGCCTTGACTTCCTGAACCTGCAGGTTCCCCAGAGCACGGGCTCCAAGGTCACCATAACCCCAGTGACATTTCTTATCAGCCTGACATTTCCTAGCTATGTCACATGGAAAATTGAGATGATGAAGTGACTTTATTGAGAAAAAATGTCATAAAGGACTGATTTAATTTGCATCTAATTCAGCTCTGAGACCCTCCCAGATATGCTAGGTTTCTTGATGGAAATTAAATGGTGGCATATTTTTTAGCTGGTCAGATACTCACCCCAGGCCAGGTCTCAGATGAGCTATCTGCGGGGCTTCCACTGCTGCTTCTTTACTTTGGTTGTTCTGCCTTTCCCCATGGTCATCTCAAAGTTCACTTTTCTTCACAGCATCCTGGAGGTCTGGTCTGTCCCACTCTTCCCTTGTGGTCCCAGACCCCTTGAGAGTATAATCGTTCTGCAAGGTTGTCCAGAGAAGCTGTGGCTGCCCCATCCCTGGAAATGTTCAAGGCTAGGTTGGATGGGGCTTGGAGCAACTTGGTCTA
Organism: Fringilla coelebs; assembly: GCF_963513975.1. Classification (NCBI taxonomy): domain Eukaryota; kingdom Metazoa; phylum Chordata; class Aves; order Passeriformes; family Fringillidae; genus Fringilla; species Fringilla coelebs. The sequence continues at coordinate 2,414,589 of NC_140048.1, forward strand.
GTGGAAGGTGTCTCTGCCATGGCAGGGGGTGGAATTGAATGAGCTTTAAGGTCTCTTCCTGCCCAAACCACACTGTGATTCTGTGATCTTCATGGTGTCCTTGAAAGTGGCTGCAGGCAGACCATCACTTTGTATTGGCCTCATAGAGGTTGTCTGTGCAAGGTATGTTACCCCTGGTAATTCTGAGATGCCACATGAATACTGCCCCTTTCTCCCCTCCACCCACATTGAAAAATTCCTTTTTATTTTTCCTCCAGAATTCCATGTTTTTTCACACTTCAAATTAAGCTACATAGTAACCATAGTGCTTACACCTTCTGCTCTATTCTGAACATATTCTATATTTCTGTGGTCATTCTTGTGCATCTTGTTTTACAGCCAAGGCCTCTATAACCCTGCTACATTAAATTTTCTGCAACTTCCTTCCTGGACAGTAGCTTAACAAGAAATTCTGAAGTACAAAGGATGCCTGAACTTCTTTTTACAGAAGCAGCCTGAAAACTCCCTTTTGAAAGTTTTAATTCTTGGGTTCATGAGCTATTTGCTGATAAACTTCTATACACCATCTTGCTGTCCTTCAGAAAAGTGGAGGCTATAAATTTGATGATGTCAGGTGCTGCTCTCCTGGGTGTCTTTGGTGGAAGCTGTAGATATGAGGGAAGATGCAGCAGCACTTCTGGTTCCTACATCCTTTCCTGGCCACAGTAATTTTCTGACAGTTCCTTGGCACGTTGTGGGGTCGTGCATCTCTTGTATCTTAACCAATGATGTATCCAAAATAATGATGTACATGAAGGTAGTCAAAATGATCTTGCAGACCAAAGGATGGGAGCTGGAGAAGCTGATGGCTTCTCAGATTATGCTGTAGGGAAGAAGTCACAGTCCATTGTGCTCTGACTTGGTGAGCAAACAGCAGGTACATCATTCTGGCAGTGGTTTATGTAGCTCTATGGGATTACCTATGGGCATCTAGGGATGATAAGATAGGTGAGAGGTGACCAGCCATCATAGTTTCAGTTCCTATAATATAGTATATTCACCAATGAAGACAGATTACCTACCTGCTGGTTGGCTGCTTTGCCACCCTGCTTGATAGTCTTCCTTTGGAAAGGGCTTGAGGTGGTGGCGAGACTTTCTCATGGGCTGTGTTTGGCAACCCCCAGCTCAGGAAGCTGAGACACCTGAAGAGACAGGCGATTGCATTTTCCCACCTCTTCTTATTAAGTCTTGCTGTAATAGCCTCACAACCCTCTGGGTAAAGAATTTCTTCCTAACACCCAATCTAATCTCACCTCTTTTGGCTTAAAATAGTTTCCCATGGTCTCATCACTATCTGCCTATGTAAACTATGGGAGCAAAGCTGTGATAATGCAACAACTGTCCTAGATCAGAGCCAAGAGGGACAAGTAGGCTCAACAGCCACTGAGGGGTTTGGGGTGGGTTATTTTTTTGCACTGCTGAGCAAATGACTCTAATTAAGGCTTGCAATCTGTGATTTCATTTGTGGTGATGAAGAGCTGGAAGGAGAGGATCCTGTGGATCATTTAGCTCCTTTGGACCAAACATCTAGCATTGAGGCACTGCCAGAGCAGTCTGGGGATCCACAATGGTATGGAGATCACCTAGGCAACACTTCTTGCACATGCACTTGAGAAAATACTGATGGTCAGATCTGGGATGGGAGAAGGAATGTGTTGCCAGGTCTGGAAGCCAGCTTAGGAGAGGACTGAGCACAGGCACAAGGATGGGACTTGCATGTGGCTGCATCTCTGGATCCCTGGTAAGGTAAGCTCCTGCTTGGTGGTTTGGTGGCTGCAGAAACACCCTGGGCATACCTGTGAGAGATGAGAAGGGCAGAGGCCGGTGCAGCTGCTGTTTGAGCTCCAGGTACTAGTGTGGTCCAGTCTAAATGCTGTGATGCAGGGCCTAATCCTCAGCCCCGCTCCTGCCCCTTTCTCCCCTCCACCCACATTGAGTGTTACAACTGAGTCCAAGGTAGGTTGCACAATTTATTTTCCTGTGCTTAAGCAGGATTTTGGCAGCCAGGGTTGGGAGGCCTCTCTGAGGAGCGCTGGCTGGGCGCCCTCCTGTTGTCACGGTATCATGCTGCTGTCAAAGGCTCAGCTTCTGCCGGGTGTCTGTCCTTCAGCATGGCCTTGTGCTGCAGCCTAGTGCTGCTGAAGGACACACTGCATGGCCAAGGCACCACTGACATCTTCAGCAAGTGCAGGTGGAAGTGATGGTCACCCCAGTGTGGATCTCCTGTGCCAGACTGATGTGAGGCCCATCATGCCCAATTACAAGTGGCATGATGTGTGTGGTGTGGCAACTCTAAGGAGGACTGATCCTCTTCTTTACCTGCCCATGCAGTAAGACACCATTCTGTCCTAGAAGTATCTCTTTGGTAGTCCTAGACACTTCTTTCCTACTGTCTCCATCACCTTGCTTCCCTACAGCTAGCTGGTAAAGTCATGTGGATATAGGGAGAGAAGGAGATGCAGGAGAATTAGAGTGCTCATTGCTGAAGGAATATGCAAAGGGATTTGCTGTAATGTTCACTGATGGTGTGAAGGAGGGAAAGGATGTGAGTGCTAACTTATGCTCCGTCAGCATCATTAATGTCACCCACAGTGATTTAATTGCTTTGCAAGGAGCAGTGGGTGAGGCTGAACATGCCCAGGGAGGGAGAATGAGATAGTTGGGAGTGATGGAATTGTCCTTGCCTAGTAAAGGGCATAAGCGTGATGTGGTCAAAACAGCTGGAGAGAAATACCAGCTCTGCACATGTGCTTGGCTGTGCCGGGCTTGGACTGGATCCGGGATGGAGAATTGGAAATGTGAAGCCCAGAGTTTGAAGTAGCTGAGGCTGAAGGTACCTGACACCTAGGTGGATTTTCCAGTAGAAAAGGCAAAGAAAACCAAAGAAGCAGATCATGCTGGTAAAGTTGTGAGTTTAGGGAATGGGAAAAAAATAATGAATTTACCCTTTGGAGCAGGGTGGAGAGGACTTGGAGGTGATGTCCTATTTTTGCTGTGATGATCTCGAGTTGGCAGTGGGACATCCAGAAAGGTTTTATGAGGGGGAGAGGCTGGGTGGAGATGTCAGCCTCAGTGAGTTCTCAGAGGAGGGATGAGCTTAGTAAGGAGAAGATGTTGGGGGACTGAGGATGAGGACCTAGTGCTGGGCCTGTGGGGCTGGAATGGGACCGAGCATGTGGCAGGATGCAGTGGTGGGGAGAGGCATAGTGTGATGTGGTCTGATGCATGTGGGATGCAGGGGACAGGTGGAGTAGGCAGAGGGCCTTGGAAGAGGAGAACACAGATATCTTGCTCTGTCTATGGTCACAGAGAAGCTAGTGTCTCCATACACCTTGTTTCAGGAGAAGAGTGAGGCATCTTTTTTTTTCACTGGAGACAATTCCTTACCTGAGGCTGAAGCTGGAGTGGGGAAAAGAAGTGCTGGAGGAGTGGGATCCACCAGGGGAAGAGAGAAGCTGTTGGAAGTAAGGGTTTTTCAGAGGCTCAGGCATCATTTTCTCCCATCCTACCATGGTCTCTCTGCAACAAGTTAAACTTAACAAAATATCCCTCAAGCTCTGCCACCACAGAGGCCAAAGGGAGAGAAGACATTGGTTTTACCATGAGCCTATGAAAAGGTGAGCTTTGAGAACACACAAATGGAGAGCTACGGCTAAAGAAAGGAGATGAGGCAGGGTGTACAGCTGGACCCAGCAGCAGCATGTGCTGAAGCAAGAAGCTCCAGACTGTAGGGAACAGTGTGAAAAGCCAATGCTTCTGGCTTGGAGGAAGGACAAGGGACAAGCAAAATGCACTTTGTGGGCAGCTTGGAGCATACCTGGGTATCAGGCACTGCATCCACTCCGAATCCAGCAAACTGCATCACAGCGATGGAGGCAAAAGGCAGCAGGTCCCTGGCTTGGCATCTATGGGCAGTTCTTGCCCCCTCCCAGCTCAAATGCGCCTCAAGCCCACTGGTAGGATGCTTCCAGCAGCACACAAGGTAGCTGTGGCTCCTTGGCTCTGGGCAGGACAGGGGAGCACTGCTCTAAGCAGATGGATATTGATGCCCTCTCCACATGAGGAAGTCACAGACTTACTGAGATCTAAAATAAGTTGCCTCTTAAGCCAGTGGTGTGTCAAGTGGTCAAGGCAGAAGCAAGCTGTACTTCCACTGATGGGGAAGCAGATGCCATCTGTGGTCCAAACACCAGCATCTCCTGAATGAGAGACTGGAGGAGGGACAAAGAGAGCTTTAGTGTTCTCTTCGCATTGTCAGGAGGCACCATGTGGGCACCTCTCTTCCCAGCTACAGACTCTTGGGAGGAGACCAGCAACCATGAGATGTCTGCAGCACGTTAATGGTTTTACACAGCCCAGTGGAGCTGATTTCAGGACAGGAAAACCCCATGGCTTGTTCAGCACAAACTTACTATTTAATAGACAAAGTAAATATGAAAACGCATTTTTAAACCCCCCTGTGGTGTTGGAACTTAGTTATGAGAAGAACCAGAGCGCTGCAGAGCCAAACTAACCCTGGGTGGCATTTGCAGGGCTTAGCTTTCATTGCAGCCTGAAAAAATCCCATGTGCAGAGATTATCTCCACGCTGATTTGAATTGGCTTGTTCAGCTTTGGCCCTCATCCTAGATGGACAGGGAGCAGAAGACTTGGCCAATGGCCTGAGGTCCGTGACCTCCTCTGCATGAACTGGAAAGGGAAGAACTGTCTCTAAGGTATTTGAGGATTTGCAGCCTTGGGGGGCTGATGAGATGGAACCCCGGGAGGCAAATTTTAGATTTCCCCCTCCCCCTCCCTCCAGGGATTTAATGCTGTACCCTTGGCCAACTGGGCCAACTGAGAGAAGCAAACCTTGCTCTAGTGAGGAGATCTCTGGTTTGTACTGAAATTGATCAACCCACAGTGCTCCACCTCAGGACCCACCTAGGGTGTCCCTCCCCACCATCTGTCACATTTTGCTGGAGGTTTATTGGAACTGGTGCTGAGCAGGCAGGAGAGAGGCAGCTAGGGTGTGCTGAGGTTTGCCCTAATGCAAACCTCCCTCACCCTGCACTCTTCAAGTCAGTTGTCAGCAGATGGTGTTTGGAGACCTTCCAGTGACCACAGGCTCTCCCCCAGCCCATCGCTGCCATGGCACAGATGTGATTTCACATATGCCTGTGTATTCCCCCAACCTCTTCCCTCTCAAGGAAGAGCAAGAAGACTGCAAGTTTTGCAGAGACCCCCTCCTTCAGCTGGGAGGGTGATGGCCACAGCTCTGGGCTTTCCTGGACCATGCAGGGAGCTCCCTCCTACACAGGAGGGCTCAGCAATGCTGGGCCTCACCTCGGCTTGAGGTGTCATTTTGAGGTTTTCCTCTGCTTCCCTTTTACTACTTGACTCATACACCAGTGGGTGGGGGAGAGAGGAACGGGTTCACTTTCCACCTTCCGTCATAGTGTCCCTCTGCATATTAGTTCTCCAAATAATTCATACTACAGCCCAACAGCAAGGACTCTGCACTAACCCAGTCCTACGCAGAGGGAAGCCAGAGCAGGCAGGACAGTGCCTTATCTTCATGGGAGTGTCCCAGGGAGAAGGACACTGCCATGGGGCCCTGTTGCACTAAATCTCTGTGATTTCAGGGCACACATGGCAGCATTCCTCTGGCTGAGTCCTTCTTTTGTGGCTTCCTAAGGGTGACACAGCAATAGTGGCAGAGCACCAGCATTCCTCCACCCCCAATTGCTCCACTTTATACTTTTGCTTTTCTCAGCATTCATCAGGATAGGGACCGTCCCCCAGTGTCTTCCTGAGTGAGGAGAACAGGCACGTGGAGGAGAAAGGGGAGACCTGTTGTGGGAGGCCTGCGAGGTGGGAGCAATTATGGGACAGAGGGAAAGAAATTTACTTGGTTTTTCTCCCATCAGCTCTCAACTCCATTAAATGTCAGTGGATTGCAGGTATCACTGCCCTTCACTGTCTCCAGTGGAACTAGGTACTGGAGAAGAGATGGGGGAAAGGGAGCATGGTGGGACCATCGTGTCCTCCAATAGCCCTAGGCAGCCATTGAGGAGCTTCTGTAAATCAGAGCAGTCCCTGGAGCTGCTCCAAAATCCATCCATTCCCAGGAGGCCTTCAAGCATCCCACAACAAGGGGGTGCAAGAGTGTCTCACATTCCCTCATGAACTGATCACCCTGGCTAGGCTCCACGTGGAACTTAACTCTTGGAGGACAGTGCCAGCCTGTCACCACCTGCCTGTCCCTTGCCATGCACCTGGCTGCACAGGCTAGCTGTGCTCCTTCCCTTCCTGAGGCTTAGCCAGGCCAGTGGCACTCCAGGATGCTCAGCATGTGCCTTTAAACAAACAAAAATAACTACAATAGAAGATTTAAAATGCTGTACTACCCTTGCCTTAAACACTTCTTGTCTGCAGCACTCCAAAAGCAGGAGCCCATCCAACAGGAGCTGGCATCAAACAGGTCCCCAGACAGCCAGAGAGCAAACATATCTGCCAACACAGGACACCAAGGGGCTCTGGCTTCAGCAATACATACAGCAAAACAGACAGAACAAAATAAAAAAAGCCAACAATGAACAGGTTTTTTAAACTTTAAATATTTTTTTTTCTTTAAAATCTGTTTTTCTCTGTGGTTCTGTCTCTGTAAAGAGCTGTGCTCTCCCTGCAGCATCTGGGTCACTTCCTCAGTCCTGGCTGTGGGGCAAGGGAGAAGCAGGGTCAGTTAAAGGGGATACAGGTGGGTGCCCTCCCCTGTTCATCACCGGCATGTGTGGATCTCCACCACCCGATGGCAGGGTTTGCACTTGACGGAGCAGCACCAGTGGAATTTGCAGCTGCACCTTTCCACAACCTCCACTTCGTCCGTGTGAAAGCCACGGCCACAACACATCAGCTCGCAGCCATCGATAGCCTTGGACGTCTTGTTGCACTGCCGCCCACTGGTGCCCAGGACCCCATTCTTGAGGTCGTGGTCACAGAAGTCAGGACTGGAGTCTAGGTAGACGAGGTCCTCATCTGTATGTGGCTTGAACTGGGAGTTTTTGGGCACCAGCACTTTCGTGGATCCAATCTCGCTCTGTTCGACCTCTGTGGCACCGTCGAATTTCTCCTTCAGGACATTGCCCACTTTGCGGAAGGGGGGCATGGCTTTCCAGCATGTCTTGAACTCGCATGAGCCTGACACACCATGACACTTACATTCCACCCGCATGTTGTTCAGGATTGCCTGGAGGAATAGACACAAGGAACACGATGGGATGATCAGTGTGGGCTGGACATAGCAGGCAGGGTGCAATAGATAGGGCCTGGGAGAGCTGTGCAGAAAACACTGCTTGGTGAGTATGGGATTAAAAGAAGCCCAAATGGCTCAAGCCATGGCTGCAGAGCCTGGCTGGGATGCTGCAGAGCGGTGCCAGCTGCCTAGGTTCTCTCCTTGCCATTACCTTCCTCCCTGCCTCGTTGTTGTGGAGGTTCATTAATGCTCTGTTGGAAGAGGCCCCTTTGCTCCTCTCACGGATGTCGACGAAGGACTGCGAGAAGGCCACACCATAGGCGATGTTATCAGAGCAGCCCGACCACTGGAAGCCTGAGGCAGAGAGCACAGATGAGACAGGTACTGCCACCCTGTAGTGCTTGAACTCTCCAGCCCTGTTCTTCCTAAAATCCAGCTGGCCTGCCCTCTCTCTGTCTTGCTGCCTACTAGTCTACACCACATGTGAACAGGGGAAGCTAGGGAGTGTGGTCCTGGGGAACACATGGACGAGATGTTTTCAGTCTAGTGGCTGATGCACCCAGATGTCTTTCTGAGGCAGTCACGTGCACTAACCAGCGTTTTGGGTTTTTTTAAGCTTTTCCTTCTTTTCTGGATGGCTACAGAGAGTGGGTTTGAATTGCAGGTATTTTGGCTACTTTGCGTCCCCATGCAGCTGCAGCTGCTCCCTGTTCAGACACTCACCCTGTGGGCTGCCCCCCTGCACTGTGCGGTCACATCCACACTTGTCCAGCTCGCCACTGCTGCAGGCGCGGGTCACAGCAAAGGCCACCCCTGCCGAAGAGATGGCATAGACGAATGCTGCCTCTCGTGTCCCTGCAATGGCACAAACCATGGTGGGAAAGGTGGCAGAAAGTCTGAGGCAACGTGAGCAGGAGTTCTGGAGGCAATGCAGCTCGGTGGCCAAAGGCTCTTGGAAGACTGCCACATGTGTCTCTTCTTCTCTCCCCTCCCCTCTTAACTCTGGTGTGACCCATAAACTCCCCTGAAAAGCTGGTCTGAAAGACAGCTCTTGGCAGAATGTGCTATACAGAGCTATCAGGCTAAACCCTTTGCTCTGTCATTTCCTCTTAAGATAGAGGCAGCACATAGGACCCTTACTGTCCCCACCCCTGGGGATGCTGTTTGCTTAGTGCCAAGCCTGGACCTGACTCATCAGAGACCCCTGGGTGCTGGGAGATGTTTTGCAGAAGTGAGAGGCCATTCTTGCAATAGTGAAGAAGCTGGGAACTGCCCCACAACATTAAAAACATGAATGATGGATGAATGATAAAACCTGGCAATAGGAGAGAGAGAGGCTGCACTGCCAATGTGGGCAGAGCTCTCCAGAGCCTATACGGAAGACTGTCTTGCCTTGTGCTTGCAGGGCAGCTCTGCCACAAAATCCTTCCTGCATCCAGAATAGCTGTCTGCTTTCCACATCCAGGAACATTCCCTGCAGCTGCAGATCATTGCCATTCTTCACAGGGTCGTGCAGCTCACAATGCCTCCCAAACTACCCTGCAAAACCCTGTTCTGCTCCCAAAGCACTCACAGAACCCCACTAGTGTCCAGAGTGCAGTGCAGTCCCAGCTTTTATGTCTACCTATGTGGTGCCACATGGTTGAGAAAAACTTGTTTGGTAAGTTGGGTGCATCCCTGGGCATGAACACACAGAGTAGCAGGGGCAGGGATCAGCTTTAACAACACACAATGCCCACTATCCTCTGAGACTGGTTGAGGGCACAAACCCTCCATTTCTGAGCAAGGAGGGCTGGTATTTGGGGTGGTCCCATGTTTGGTATGGAGTGGCAATGGCTTGTGAGCAGGCGTCGCTCAGCTTGCCAGTCAGAGAGAGGGCAGCTACTTTGGTGGTCGCATCCCAGACTTTGGTGGCCCAGCTGGCAGTGGCTGGGGAGGACCCAGCCAGTGTGGGACTGAACTGCCTCCAAGTTAATCGAGGTTAATAGCAGGATCATGTTGGTCGGTTTGTGCTGTGGCTGCCTAAAAAGAGACGACTTTTAGTTTCTGGTATTTCTGGTATTTCCAGTCCCTGAACCTTCACAAGAAGAGATCTTCATCCCTGCATTGAGGGGAGGAAAGTCAAAAAAGGAGCCAGGGGGATGCTTTGGTCTAGGGGTCCTGGGATGGGAAGTGAGATAGTACCTGAGGGGAGGCAGAGATAGCACCTGAGGGGAGGCAAGGGATGCTTCAGTGATCTTAAGGGGTTGCAGAGGGGTTTCCCCCTCTGTATCCTCACTCCAGTTCTCACAGGATTACAGTCCTGTGCTTCTGGAAAGTCAGGGTGCAGCTGGGGGCTGGGGGCTGCCCTGGCCATATCCAGCCCTGAAGGCTGGTGGTGGGGGATGATGCTGCCACATTTTCTTCCCATGCCAGGCGGCGCTGAGCCATCCTCCTGACAGCGCCCCCATTGGTGCTCTGCTCAAGAGCAGCCATGTGCCAGCCTGGCAGCAGCCACTGCTTCAGCACTGCCCAGAAAGAGACTGAGTAAATGCACCCATGGCTTTATAGAGTGGAGCTCCTAAGTTTGGTGGGGAAGAGATGAGACCAGGGTGACTTTAGGACCTTTGTTCAAACTTGGCATGTCCTTGTCAGTGGGTGTGGAAAAGGTTCAGGAGAGCTGAGGAGCAGCAGGAGTCTGAATATGCTGTACCCAACATACTGAATAGAGCCCCACTGAAGTGCACAGGGACCCATCCACCCCAAGATCCAAGACTGGATGGGCCATTCCTGACCCTCCCCAGCCACCGGTTCAGGGGCAAGCAGGCAAAATCCCACCTGCAGCGCACCAGACTGCTTTTATAGCCATTTCCCCAGCAGCATCACCCCAGACACATCCTTCCAGCTCACCTTGTGTCACCACCTTGCCAAAGACAGGCAGGGTATCCAGTGTGGAGCAGTTCCAGCGGCGGTTGCGGAATTGGTACTGGCATTCCTCAATGGCCAGCTGGGCTCCACGTCGCACCGAGTCCATCACCTCCAGGTTCCTCTTGCACATCTGCACCTGGCGCTGGATCAAGCCCTTCAGCTTTTCGCAGGTCTCCTCCTCAGAGATGCTCCCCACTGAAGACAGTTTTGCCAGGTACCTGCCAGGACACCAGTACAAGAGGTTAGGAGGCAAGGGATGGGGGAGCCCATATTCATCTGGGACCCATGTTCAGCCTTCCAGAAAGCAAGGAGACTGAACCTCTTACCCCCTCCATAGCTGAGACCTGCTGCCCATATGGCAAAGGGGTTACCTTTAAATGTACCACAGCAGTGACTCTGCAGGATGCATTTCTGGCTGACAGAGAACAAGCCCAAGCAAAACAACCATCCCTCTGCAGCCTAGTTCCTGTCTCTTGGGGAGTCCAGCTGTTGGCTCCCCTTTGCCTCTGTTGCTTGCAAGGAAGATATTTTCAGCGCTGTCTGAATGTGCCTGGTCAGGTCTCCTGAGTATCGGCATATCCAAGTGCTACTAGGAAAAGCCAGAGGTCTCCAAAGTCAGCCAAAACAAGCAGGACAGGCACTTGGCTGCCAGCTCCATCTGCCACAGTGCTCCCACAGCATGGCTGTGTGCTCATAACTGGCAAACATTGCCCCCCAAACCACTTCCCTCCTGGAGGCTGCTTTTAGCTGCCCCAGACCCCAACAGGCAGGGATGGCCTCTGGGAGCTGCCAGGTTTCCTGTCACTTGGGATTCAAGCAGGGTTTGAAGCAGGGAAGCAGAATCAGGAGCCTGCCAGGGCAAAATTGCACAGGCTGGGCACTTCCCCCACCAGGCCAGCTTGTGAATAGGGCCATAAGGTCTTTGCTGATCTGGAAAAGACTGGTCCTGTGTGGAGAGGACCATGTGTTCTGCTTTCCATAGAGCCATCCTCAGCATTAAGAGTCACAGAGCTGCTCTTGGGTATCAGTATTAGGGGAATGAGGGAGCAAAGCACTTCAATACCTCTCAGCATTTCCTTGTCCAGTGTATGGGTATGATGGTCCCTGCTGTGGATCCTAGTAACTTAACCTCCCACCCCTTGTGTTGTGGGCATGGTGTCCATGCTTCCCCATTTCCCAGTTCCATCCTCCTGCCCCAACCTTTGGAACTCAGAAGGAGCTTAAGATAGACCCAGTCAGATTTTCCAATGAGGCTCTGTGATAATCCCATATCCTCTACAACTATTAGTGACTGTGTTGGCAGGTGTGTATATGAGACTCCCTCCTTCCTGTGGCTGCTGGTAGCCACTTCAGATGACACTGCTATAGTGGAGCCCCGACCCGCTGTGGACATGGAGGGTCCCCTGCATGGGACAGGTGTAACTCACACTTGCACCCATCCACTAACCACACTGAGCTTTAGTGTCCTTGGGAATTGCCAACATTGTCTCACACAGCTACCTTCTCTGCACCAAGAGCTGCAAGTCCTGAGCTTTTTGGAAACTTCATTCCTTGACTGCATTTCCCAGCCCTAGAGAACTTGTGGGTTTGTTTGTGTGTTTTTTTAACTCCTCCTCCCAAGTTGCAACATCCTGCAAAGGATTTTTCTTTTGAAGCTCTGCTTGTCTCTGAGAAGTGACTGTGCAAAAGTGGCTCCTGCTCCCTGCCTGCTCCCATGTGTCCCAGGAGCCAGATCTGCTGACTTCAGCCACAAAATCAAGTTGTCACAGCCTCTTCCTCCCATTAACCCTGCCAGTCTGCCCCAGGAGGAGAAAACAAGATTTTCTCTTCTGTGCATCAGCAGAATTATTCACCAGTTTGGTTTTATGCTCACAACTGGGGGGAAGGGGGGGGGGCATGGGAGAGGGAGAAAGCTGTCTTGGTTCCTGGTGTCCGTGGGGAGTCTGCACGGCGAGATGTCAAAAGTATTCAGTTTTCCCTGTGTGTGATCATGGAGGCAATGCTTCTCCTACAGCAGGAAGAGGCAGGCTGCTGAGGTTTCAGAGTCAAGTGCTGTTAGAGCCTTTATACCAGCAAATCATCTTTGCCCAAGGCTTCCTGCTCTTCCAAGGGGACAGCCCTCTTTGCAGAATACAGGACCTGATGTACACAGGTGGCTTGAAAAACCCACTGTGTCCAAACTCAGGACTGTCACCTTTCTGCTGGTCCCCACACCATGCAATGGGTGTCCCCAGCCCTGCGGTGCAGTCCCAGACATGGAGTGCAACAACTGCTGTTCTCACATCTTGCTGCACTTGTCTGACTTGCACCAAACCACCTCTGGGAGCTTTGAAGACGTTGAATGCTGAGCACACACAGAGTGCCTGTAACAGCTGTCCCATCCCAGGTCCAGCCATCATTCCTCTTTGGGCATGGGGAAGATGACACACAGCAGAGTGGTAAGATTCAGCTCAAGACAATGTGAGTTACTGATCAGCTTTGAGCCTGGAAGCCAAGAAAATCAGAATCTATCTCCAGGACCAACCCCTTGTGCTGATTTGGCTTCCCCTCTGCCTGGCATTTATCATGCCAGTCAAGCAGCTCCTTCAAAGCCAGTGAGACTGGTCCTACAGATAAGTCAGTGTCTGCTTTGAGTGCAGACACATTGGTGCAAGAGTTCTGTGATACAGATGTAGCATCCACATTATTATCAGCTCTCCTCAGGATGGGGCATCGTCTCCTTTTCTAATATATTTCCCAGCTTGAGATTCTCGGGGCAATGTGCAGTAATAAATTCAAAGCATGCATAAAGGAAAGTGTGACAAAAGCCTTTCAAGCTTTTCCAAGGAGATGCACTTGATAAGGTGCCTTTCCAACTCACATTTAATGCTATTTAGGATTATAAAACAAAGGCCAAGGATGCTTCAAAGATAGGCACAGCTCTCAAGAACAGGTCTGGTAATTTGTTTTGCAATGCAAACAAATAAGATGAAACTATCCAGAACAGTGCTCTGGCCTCTCTCCCCCTTGACAGGTCCTGTGTCCTATCCCCCCTCCTTGGCCTACATTTGCCAGCCCCTCTGTGGAGATAGAGAAAACTGTGCCTAAAATGCTGTGGCCCCATCATGCTACTAGTTTGTTACTCATCCAGGAGAACTATCACTGGTTTCCAAAAGACACGGTTTTTGATGGGGGAGGAGGCTCCCATCCTGATCCCTGATTCAGGATCCAGAGGCTGAGGCAAGGATTTAAGGAAGGACCTTTGCTGAAGGACCTCAGCTTTCAGACTCTCACATGGCATCTCATCACACCACATTCAGGAGCACCAGGTGGGAATATCTTAGCCCCTTCCCCTCTCTGGGGCAGATGAAGAGTTAGGTAAGAACTGGGAAACACGCTCTGCCCTTGTCAGCACTCAGAGGTGCTTCCATCTCATGTTTCTCAGGGCTGTGGAGCACCAAGGCTGTCAGGAATCAAACACATCTGCAGCATCCCTCAGTCCCCATGGAAACCTGACTGTAGCCCTTTGTCTGGTCGTTAACAAGAACTTTGCTCCAAACTTTGTTCCCTGGGCTGAAGTGGTAGAATCTGCAGCCAAAGCCTTTGTCTACCTGCACAGAGGGCTAGACAGGCACAGCAGGAGGAAGGCAACAAACAGCTCCTGCCCTCTACAAAGTCTCAATGCAGATCCTCCATCATGACATCACATCTCAATTGCTATGCAGAGCTCTAGATTATAATTTAAGTCTCACATGCAGCCTCAAACCAGCCCTGTTTGTGGAAAACAAACCAAAACAATGGCATATTTTCTTCCTTTTTCAAGACTGGGCAAAGAATGTTTCAAGAGGAGAGCTGCTGCCACCACCATTTTTTAAAGTTCTGTCTTTCTTGCTTCATCATGGCCTTGTATATATTTTTTCTCCTGCCTTTAAATCCAGGCAAGTCACTTGCACAACAGATGCCCTCTTAAGAGTCATTGATTTAGGAGAAAACTGACTGAAAGCCCTTCCTTTTTCCCATCTGAAGTATTGAGATCAGGACTGAAGCCCATAATTTAAGCTGCTGCAGCTGATGGACTCTGCAAGATGATGGCAAGTATGTAAATCTCAAATCCAGGGAGCTTTGGAAAGGTGGGGGATGTCAGGAAACCCTGCTTAAATAAAAATGATGATAATACTTTCATGAGGAAGAATAATTAGTGAAATGACAAGGAGACATTGAAAGAGCCATAGCATCTGGCAGATAGAGCCAGGAGGAGAGGGGAGAAGATTCCCTGCCATGCAAAGGTGTGGAAATTTCAGTCATTGACAAATACTCAATTGAGGTGGGCCAGAGAAGATAGCTTGGAGAAAGCAGAGATCTCAAGTGTTTCTTTTTTCCAAACAAATGAGTTTCAAGTGTGAACTCTTTGTATTGTCTCATTTTGGGACTATTTTCCTGAAGATGATAACCTTCAGACCCAGGCCACTGGCATCCCTGATAAACCACTCAATAGCTGTTCTGAAATCAGGCTCAGAAGCTTCACCCTGCTCAGTGAATACTCAGTCTTCCCACAAGGTTGAGTGGCCAAGGCCACAGAGAGCTTGTCCAAGCCTTAAACTGTGAAGATGATTCAGCTCTGCTCCTGTCTGAGAGGCAGCAAACACCCCCGTGCTTGTGGAGGGGTCAGCAAGAACATCTCTGTGCCTCCTGAGGGTGCAGGGACAGTCAGCAGTCAGCACTGGGGATTGTCCTAAGGATTGAGACAGCTCATGCAGGCAAGCTTCTTCTGGGGAAGAACAAAAGGCTTGTTTATAATGTGAAAAATCCGTGGAAAAACCCCATGCATCCCTGCATGCATCTATCTGTCTCCATAGATATATCCATGCAGGGAGAGTCACTGACCAGTGTTATGGCTCCTTACAAGGAGCCATCCTGAAGATATGGAGAAGTGTTTTATGTTTGCCTTGTTGCTTTCTCCTAGCAAGAAGGGCGAGTGAAGCCATGGAAAGATGTCTCAGTCCGGCAGGCCAGATGATGCTCTATGCAGGCTATACAGGCCCCATGATTTCTAATGGTGTCCCACATTGGGCTCAGTGCCAGTCTCCATGTTCCAACAGCTTCAGGCTAGTAGGGCCCACCACATCCATGGTTCCTCAAGCCTGCCAGCTTGGGAATGTTCCTGTCAGGATTTGCAGGAGACCTGCAAGGTTGCCCTTGTGCAGCTGCTGGCTCTGTAGCAGACTTGACCCTCCCAGGGACCAGGCATCCCCCTCCTGGGATTAGACATCCTGCCTTTCTAAGTGTAAACTATGATTTACAAGTCATCATCTGAGAACCTGTCTGGTCTCTTCCTTGGAAGAAATACAGCGGTGCGCCTTAGTCCTTCCTGTCACAGTTAGGGTATCATCTCTTGGCTGAAACCCGCTTTTCACACCTACTCTTCACCTCCAATTAACAGCTGCGGAGAGAGCCACTCCTCGCGGAGGAGGCAGTGCTATGCCTATACCGCCATCCCTCAGCTCAAGGGTGAGCCTACACTTCCTGTCTCCCATCCCTTGGACCCTGCATCTAACGCCATGCACACCCAGCAAACACCCATGCCCCAGCCACTGGTGGTGGCTCACCTCCCCCCTCAAGTCTTTGGGGACAGCGAGATGGCCAGCTGCTGGTCCTGAGCCAGTGCTGCTTTTTGGCTTTCTGAGCATGCAGGGGCAAAATCTCCACTTTTTAATGGGGGAGAGCAGGATGGAAGCTGGGAAGAGCCTGAACAGCATCTGTTTTGGAAATCTGCTTTAAATGTGTAGGAAATTTCCTTTACTTCCTTTATAAGACAATAGAAGCTACTCCTGGATTCAGGTACAACACCTAGGCCTTGTTGCAAGGGGAGGCAAGTGCAGGCCAACTTCTGCAGTGCTTCAGGCTAGACCTCATTGCAGAAAATCTGATGAATTTAAAGTTTTGATCAGAATCTGCAAATGCGTGACAAAAAAAGCCTTCTACAGTATTAGTTTGATCTCACCCAACTTTCAGCAGACCCCAGGCTGCTCTCAATTGGCCAAGAGACTCAATTACTTTTCCCCAAGTCATTTAATGAAAGCACAATACTGGCTCCAGTTCTGCTGAGCCAGCCAGATCCTGCAAGGCAGCTTCCTGGCTGTGAAGTGCAACAGCCCATGGCGGCAGCTCCAAGAGAGCCTGGAGGATGCTGCCAGGGGTCACCCACAGGTGCTGGGGACAGACACCCCATGGCAGGCAGAGGTTACCTGCACTGAATATGCAGAGCTGAGTCTACCATTCAAGCAGCCTTGGATGACTACAAGTTTTCAAATTTTAAGAAAAAAATCACCAATTATTGTAAGAGCCAGTGTCGTTGCACTTGTAAGGAAATACAGAAGAATCTCCTAGAAACTGTTAACCTCCAGGATTGCTCAGCAATTTCATCATTTTAAGAAAGTGGCTGTAATACATTTCTCTACATCTACAAGGATGAATTAATCAAGCAGACAGTAGCTCTCAGCAAAGTAACGTAAACACTTTTTTGCTTCAGTGCAAAAGTCCAGTTTTTATTCATGGAGTCACATCAAGCCATTGCAAAAAAGAAACCTGCCTCTTGCTGTTGCTCATATTTGGAGCTTATCCAGTTCTTCACAGCCTGGCATGCAGAGTGGTTTTATCTCCTTCCTGTCCATCCTCCCTAGAGTTAGGTTCTGCTGTGAAAGATAGGAGTGCAATTTTACTTGAGGCTTTCTTAGGAAAGGACAGAAATGCCCATCACCACTGAGGAGCTAGAGAGCATGGGGCCCTCCTACACCCTGGCAAACACAGCCCTGAAGGGTGTCTGCCAGACAGGACCATTGCTCAGAGACAAGCCAAACTTGTTTGGAAGTCCAGTGCCAGGACTGCTGGGTGCAACCTGCAAGGTGCAACCCACAACCAGTCCATTTTCATTGCTGAGATAAAATTAGCTGGTATTGTCAGAAGTGGCAAGACCTACAAATAAATAAAAATTAAAATATATTTCCAGCAGTTTCAGTTTCCCACCTCACAACCTTGGAAACAGGTTCCATAGGTTCATGCACCAACCTTGTGGATCTGACAGGATCCCCAGAGCAATGCAAAGGAGCCCTGAGCATCTCAGAAGTGGAGAGGCATTCGTCCAACCCATAGCACCCCTCAAAGTAAGGAAATTCCTCATCAAACCCAAATGGTGCAACCTACCACCCTGGCTGCTGGTACCAGCTCAGATGTGACCAGGGAACCTTCCTGACACTGTCCTCACAGCTAAAACCAGGAGCATGGAGAAGGGAGTGGAGCTTGGCAGGAATAGCTCTGTGTTAGAGCTAGCTGCACCTGCCAAATCTGTGCCATGGCAGCATGGCATGTGAAGGGAAAATACTGGACTGGTTCCTCACCACGTGGAAGACGGAGCATTGCAATGACAATGCAAAGAATCTTGTACAAAATTAAACTATGCCAGGCTCCAGGTGAAGTGATCTCTCCCCACTATCAAAGTTGTGGAGACTCACCTGAAAAAAATACAGCCTGGTTTAAAACCAGAAGGATGCAAATGCAGGACCCAGGCACGCTTCCTCTCAAATCTTCTGCATTGCATAATGGCCCAAACAAAATGAGCGTTCCAGCTGCTCTTGCAACATCCCTACTCCTAAGCTGGCAGAGATGGGCACAGAGAATTGGGCCCCCTGTCTGAAAGCACTTTGTGATGTTCTGATGAAAGGAGGCCAGGGAAATCCAAACTCCTTTTATCCCTTCCTCACCAGTCCTTGAAAGTAGTTAGAAAGCAGCTGCTTAGCCAGGCTTGTTTGGACCTTCACAATGTCTTCAAGCTTTCCCAGTGCACTCATAAAAAATATTTTTTTTTAGTTTTTAAAAGCCCATCTGTGCTCCTGGCCCTTTAAGCCAAGTTCCAAGCCCAGACGGAGATTTTAAATCCCTGTAAAGAACGGGTAGACAGAGCTGCTGGTGGTACACCCTGCTCTAAAATGGCATGACCATATCTCAGACCAAGCATGTCCATATGGAGAGCCTCCTCCAGAGCCAGTTTTAGCTGCAAGAAAATGGAAAGAGGCTGTAATGATTTCCAGACAGTTTTATAACCAGGGGTCTCACCCCTAAAGGGCCCTACCCTGTTGTATCTGATGTTTTCTGTTTCTGTTGTCTCATCATTCAAACCCTCTGAACAGCTAGAGAGCAAGGCTGTGGGCCCCAGTGCCTCATGCATTTAGTGGATGCTTACATCCATAACCCACTTAGCACATTTTCTAGTTCAGTTTTTCACGTGGACTTCCTTCTCTCCAAAATAGGTAAAAAAATGAATAACTAAGTAACTAAACAACTGGACTAAAACCAAAGCCTGGCACTCATGTGCCAGCTGTGGAATGATGCGTGTTTGGCTAGAAGTCTCTATGAAGCACCCTCAGCATCAGGATGAGTTTGGAGAAGAGGCCTTGCTTCCAAATTCAACCACATCACTGCACATGTGGGTTCAAGAGTCTACCAAGTGCAAGTTGCTTTGAAAAGCAACTCATCTGCTTCCCCTGTAAAAAGCACGGCCCTGGACTCCTTAAGAGATAAAGCAGAAGCCAGAGGGACCTTCCTGCGCACAGCCAACAAGATGTAAAAGGCTGTCTATAGCCCTTTATTTAATTTACAAACCTCTGCCTGAAGAGGTGGGAGGCAAATCAGAGCCTCCAAAGGCAGAAGGAAGAGCAAGCCTGAGGCTTTCACAAGAAGTGGGAACAGAGTATCTCTTCAGATTTGGAGAAGAGAGGCTTTCTGGATAGGCAACAAGGCAAGCAGCAACTCCCCAGACTCAAAACCCTGATAAAAACCACCTGAGGTTTGCTTCCTAACCAGGGAGAAAGTAGGTTGGTTTGTTTAATGAAAAGATTTGAGAAATCCCTTCCAGGTCAATGGCCGCTGTAGCAGAGTGATGCCTTTGAGAGATCCCTACATCACCTCCTTTTTATACTGGATGGGGCAGCTCATTGCATGGCCAAAACAAGCACTTTCCCCACAAAGCCAGGCCTACAGAAACCCTTAGCTCAAGCATTGCAAGCAAAGCACTGGGGGAATGCGAGTCTGTACAGGTCGAAAGAAGCTTTAGAGCTTTAGGAGGAGAGGAAAAAAAGCTCACAACTGAGCTTAATCTCTAATCCAGCAGGTTTCTGGAAAAGCAAACTTCACCGCACGCTGCCATTCCGTGCACACACCTCTGTGCAGAACTATGTGCCTGGCGAGGCTGGATCCATCCCGTGTGCTGGGCACAAGCTGGCAGCGCCCTGGGATAACGCCGAGCATGCCGAGCCCACACACGTGAGGACATACGAGGCGCACTCATTCCTCGAATATCTGATAATTCCTGGGATCCTTCTAACTCTGTTTATTGCCTCCGGCAGTCTTTGTTTCTGATGTGAGAAGATAAACAATGGGAATTGTCTTAATCCTAAAGGCAAAGAATAAAGAGCACTGAGCGGGGGACGATCCTTTTATCATGATACATTTGCAACATCAAAAAAAGTTGACCCCCTTCCTTTGAAACGCACTGAAATGTATCTGCTTTTCCTCCCCTGTTGGCAGGAATGAGCCCCCCGCGCCCACCCTTGCTCTGCCAGCACGGACGGCTGCACACAGCCCTCCCTGACTAGTGCGGCGAATCACCACTCTGCCTCGCCTCCCAAATCCTATTCCAGCTGCGTGCGGCGCCGGGGACCGAGGGGAGTCCCACCTCTGCACATCCGTGCGGGGCAGCTTGCCGACCTCACTCATGAAATCCCCACTTTCCGCCGTGCCCGTCCCAGGGCAGCTGAAGCTGCTCCTCTCCAGAGATCTGCCATCATCTCACAGAGCTTCCTCAGCAGGACTTTCTTCCTGCAGGAAAAACACTCCCACAGTTCCCAATATACCTTCACCAGAAGCATGACAGCTTAAAAGACCACCTTGATAGCTGCTATGATCCACCCACCAGTTGCTAGAGACGTGCGGCATGCAAATCGCTCCATCTGGCAAAGAAGGAGGGGAGAAGGACTAAGCACTAACGCATGCCAGGCAGCCACCTTTTCCCACAGGCAGGACACTCAGAGAGTGCCGCTGACCTTACACTTTCCCCAGGCATTGGGGAGCATCCTCCAAAAACCACCTACATCCCACAGCCTTCAGCGACTCAAAATGTAAAGGCATTTTGTAAAGGCATAAATGTATCTGGATGCAGAGAGGACTCCCTGCACAGGGGATGTGTGCCCACGTGAGCACCTGTGTTTGAGATACAGGACACTCAGGATCTTTCATGCTAACAATCCCGGGAACTCCTAAACCTGTGTGGTGTACTTGCCCCTGCCGAGAGAAATCCATGAAGGTGAGATAGAGGCAGCCCACGCTCCTAGCCGGAGAGCGGGTCTGCTTGGGAGCGTGCACGGGAACTAATTAGTTCCCGTCAGCCAGCAACACGGGCAGCGGGGGAAGCACCATCTCCCACCAAAGCAGATTTATTAGGAAGAACCGATTCCTTCGTTCAAAGTTAGGTGGGAAAATGTTGTCATGCTCCATCCCCTCTGACCCGGGAAGGGGGAAGGGGGGGGTGTCCCCTTCAGAAAGTAGTCCCACCGCCTTGGCAAACACGTAGGAATTTTCCAGAACGATTTCCGCCCCTGTTTACCTTACACATTATTTCAGTGTTTGTTCAGCGGGTTCCCGATGTCATCGGGCTCCTCTGCGGCGTGCAACAGACCCCCGACACCCGTCCTCCCACCGGGAATGGGGGGCCGAGGCGTGGGCAGCCCGGCTCGCTGCAGATCGCCGGGCCCAGCACGTTTGGCCGCCCCAGCTCTGCCAAATTCTCCCCTGGACCGCTGGCCCTCGCGTGGCATCTCGCCAACACCCAGGCCCACTCCGACCCGACGCCTCGACCTCCACCCGTGATCCCGGTGTGATCCGCATTCATAACTTAAGGACAAAAAATGGGACTGGGGCTAGATAATCAGCCCCCTTCCCATCAGCCGCGATAACACACCGCCACTGAGCGGCTGGGGAGAGTCGGCATCCCCTGCCGCCCACCTGCCTGCGGATGAGGGCTGCAACCCCACCGCCACGGCGGCGAGGGTCAGCGGGGACAGGGGACAGACGCGATGGCGACGGGCGCCCTATGTACCGCCGGGGACCGAGCAGCATCGCTGCAGGGGGTCGCGCCCGGTGCTGCCCAACCCCGCGGCACCTGCTCCGCGCCCCCGGGGCTACCAACAAGTTACAGCGTGTCCGTGTTCCCCCTCTCGCCCCGCGGCTACTCACAGCCAGTTGCTGGCGTTGGCCGAGAAGGTGGCGAGGATGATGAGCAGCAAGGAGCGCAGAGAATACTCAGGGCTCATCCTGGAGGGCAGGCGGGGTGGGACTGCGCGGAGCCGGCGGCGGCAGCGCCCCCGCCGCCCCGCGCCCAGGGGAGCCGCCGCCGCAGGTGGGCGCGGGCAGGAGCGCCGGGCGCTGCCCGGCTGATGCTCCCGCGGCGGCCGCTGAGCCCGACTGTCAGCGCGGCCGGCCCGTCCCGGGATGGAGCGGCGGGGCCGGAGGCGGGCCGGGGGCGGAGGCAGCCCCGGGGGCCGCCCCGGCTCCGCCGCTCCCTGGGCGGGACTCACTGCCGGGGACATCCCCGGGGCGGACCAGCAGCGGGGAGGGCGCCGGAGAGGGCACGAGGGGCTCCGGCGGCAGGGAGGGCATTGGGAATTTCTCTGGCAACGTGGAAGGCAGCGGGGAATCCTCCAGCGTCCCCCACCTTGTTGCTGCACCCACCAAGCGGCACCTCTGGGTGGGTTCTCTGGGTGCGGGGAGAGACGAGGGAACCTCGCAGAGGGGAGGGGCGGGGGTTTCCGCATTTGATGTTTTTGGGGTAATTTTCTGGTCGCTGTGAAGAAGCAGAGCCCTGAGATGTCCTGGCGTTGCTTGGAGTGCATCGTCCAGGCTGCCTTCTTCAACAAGCACCCCTTTGGCTTGGAGTGATTCCGAAATTCCAGTTTCTGGGGATTCACTGTAAATGCCAAAGTGCATTTGAAAATTTGCAGCTAAGGAGAGGGGTCTGGGTGGGTGCTATCTGGGGCATCTCTCTGGGGTTTCTATCAGAAGAACAGCATTTGGAGATGTAACAGGGACAAGTTTGCAGACCCTCTTGACATCTCAATAAGGGCTGCCCTGTGGAGAGCTGCCAGACACAGTGGCTGGTAGCAGGCTCTAGAATGTGCAGATGGAGGGTGATGCTTGAACAAATATCAAAGCTTAAGTTCACCTCTGGAAAAGCCAACTCTTGGGAAATCCCAAGAGCTCCAAAGAGCATGTCTTAACCACCCCGAGGCCAAGAGATGTGGTGGGGATCCCTATCTCTGCTCCATCTGCTATGCCTCTGTCTATCCATATGGCCATAAATGACTTAATTTAAAGCCAGAAGCAACATGAGCTGGCTGCTTGGTGTGAAATCCAAGATCCCAGGCAGCCACAACTGTGCACCAAATCTCCTCTTGACAATGTTGTTGCTTAGGTCCATTACTAAAACCTCTTGCTACCATCTCTAAAATCTTGCCAAGCTGGTTTGGAGCTATTCAAGATTCCCTTTGTCTTTTCAACTCCGTTTTCCTGTAGCTGGGGCACACTAATTCAAAGCACGGCAACTTGCGCTAGGCTGCACATATGCCTGTCTAACTTTATTACACCTACTTTAAAATCTCTGCATTAGTTCCCTGTCAAAGTGAGGATTTAATTTCAAAGTGCTTTGACTTATATTCCAGCCCCTGACAGGCAGTAGCCCAACCTCACCTAGTCATCTGGCTTTCACATCCTTGCTGATTATCCTGGGTGAAAATGGGATGCTGGCTGCTTTGCTGGTGACTTGGAGGTTGT
This sequence comes from Fringilla coelebs, assembly GCF_963513975.1. Taxonomy (NCBI): domain Eukaryota; kingdom Metazoa; phylum Chordata; class Aves; order Passeriformes; family Fringillidae; genus Fringilla; species Fringilla coelebs. The sequence continues at coordinate 2,437,623 of NC_140048.1, forward strand.
TGCTGTGAGCCCTGTCTGGGTAATTCAGTGCAACTGGAGCTGATTAATCTGGCTCATCATTTGAGACAAAGCTGATGCCTTCTGGCTTCTAATTGCTCAGGGTGTTGAGTGAACTTGTCACAAAGGCAAGAACTAATTGAGAGGCTAAGGGGAATGAGAGGTTAGAGGGCTGTGGCTGACTGGCCAGAGCCACATAGGTCTATGGGAATGTCATACTTTTGGGCCTCTCATGTATTATTCCCCTCCAAGGAGAAACATCAGACAGAAGCCAGAAGGGTGGGCATGGATCCTGGGGTCCTGTCTGGCATGGACATCTGCAGCCCACATAGCACTCTTGGCATAAATGCTCCTGGTGCCAGGGCTGGTGGTGCTGCTGGCAGTCTCAGGGCACCCTGCTGCTCTTTTTGGGGTAGCTGTGGTGGCAGGACGGTGCAGTGGGTGCTTGACATTGATCTGGAGGACCTCTTGAGACTTCCCTTGGCCTGGGTGAGGAGTTGTAGATCATGTCCACCTAGTTCTGCAGCAGCTTCAGGTCCTTTTTCCATTGTAGCAGGTGGAACAGAGGGGACTGTCCTGACTTAACCAGCAGGAGAGCAGGAAAGCCAGGCCATTGCAGCAGTCACAGTGTGCATTGGGGATAGAGTGTCCATGGACTGATGAGTGGTACTCCCATGCCACAGGGGAGGCAGATGCAAACACCTCTGGACTAAGTCACCCCGAAAGGAAGTTCAGTGTGAGCTGCCTGTGGAGATGACAACAGTGCACCAGGGCAGGAGGGGTGTTTATTTCACAGTCTTTGGGGTGGAGGAGGTGATGAGTGTGAACAGAGGACAGAATATGGAAATGGGCACTCACTTCAAGGGTGTGGGTTCCTTGGTCTTTTCAAAGATGCCCATGAAACACTGCTTGGTCATTACCTACAGCTTTCTGGAAGCTGGGTTCTTTTGGCCTCTGATTCAGAAGGTGCTAAGGTGCTTTAAAAACCTAAAGGCCAGCTGATTTGGAAGAGAGGAAGGCCCAGATCCAGGGGAATGTTTAAGTGACACAGCAAGTCTCCTGGCTTGTGCATTGCTGCAGAGGCCTCTTGGCCAGCAGGGCCCCTCCTGTGTACTCCTCTCAGGACAGCAGCTGGTGATGAAGGCCCCTTGTCACTGCCAGTGTGGGTTGGAGCTTAGTGCCTGCTGACACCCCAGGCTGCAAGGCATCACTCTTTGTTACTATGTGCTGCTTTAATGAACATCTAACTCCCATTAGATAAGGAAACTCCCTTTGATGTGTAAATATTTCAGTGATGGGAAGAGGAATGAAATGCACCCCAAGGCTTGCCCAGGTGGTTATTTATTCAAAGAGAAATTACCATCACCATATCACAGGCAAGGCAAAGGGCAAGCAGTGGTAACAGAAAGGGATTTTCAGCTCAGAAACCAATGTGAAAGCAACAAAACATGCAAAATTGTACCCAGGCTCTGGATATAAGTGATGTAAATACAAACTACACTGAAGAGTAAGTGCAGACAGGTAGCACTCTTCCTCAGTTTCTGGTTCTGACCAGTGCTATCAGTCATGGAGGTTGTGAGAGGTAGTTTACAGGTTCTTTTCAGGTTTCTGATGTCCCATGGGCTTACCAAATGGGATTGAAAGTAGTGTACTCTACAATTTAGAGAATAGTCTCTACCATGTGGTGGGGAGAAGAGCTGCAAGAAAAAGGAAAGGAGAACTCATGGGTGAATCTGAGGCTGTGGGAGTTGGCTCTGAATAGAAATAAATTCTGGTTTGGATTTAATGGAACATAACTATCAGACACTTTAGCAACAGCACAGGTATTAATCCTGTCCCAGAGAAAGGAGAAGTTGTTCTGGGAGCCTCAGTGCCAGAAAATACAGGACAGTTGTACTCCTTTACAGAAACCTGTTTTTTTTCTGATGAAATTTATTTCAAAGTACCCAAACTTTTCTGAGTGGCACTGATGACTGGTTAGAGTAGGGACTGTATGGGACTGCAGTTCACAATCAGAAGCAGCTTTGCAAACATGAAGGTTGCTCTGATAAAAGAGCTGTGTCCAGTCCATTACAGTCAGGGAGAGAGCAGTTGCTGTAACCCATGCTCACTTGGGCAGCTCGACACATCACAGTGGCCACTGGAACATCAAGACCAGCCTTTTTTTTAGCTGCAGCAGGATGCCTTTAGCCCCATACCTATTCCAGAGTCTGCTTGGGAATGTGCATTTATTTGTATGAGTCTTCAGAAGCAGGTGTTCATTTAAAATAAATCTTCAGTGGCATCACCTGAAATCTGGCACTGAGGCTGGTAAGACTCACTCCTCCAATTTTACTGTCAAATGGGGCACTGAAAAAAATACAGAGTGGCTTGGGATTTAGAGACTTTTCTTTTGGATGTTGTCTCTGAATACACCATCAAAATTTCTCTGGGAAAAATGAGTGGCTATGGTGATCTTGTGGGTGCTGTCCCTGAGGGAAGTTAAGAGCATCCCCAAATATTGTGAATGCCTTCAAACCATATAATTGCAGAAAGAGCCAACTTTTCCACTGCTCAGATAGATCCTTTTTCACAGGTCTGTGAATGAACTGTCCCCTGGGTTGTACTATTTTCAGAGGAGATTGTTATCACAGTTCCAGATTCTGGCATTTAAAATATATCCCAAATGATTTCCCCACTCACTTGGGTGCCATCCACATCAAGCAGTGTGTAGCACTGCTGAAACAAACCTTGATTCATGTGCTGGACTGGCAGTGCACATGTAGACAGCTGACACTGGAGTGACAACTCATGACTACATTTGCCCTACTCATTCTGCCCAGGACGAAAATGAGATTTCAGGCTGGTTGGATACATAGCACCCTGATTCACTCCTTTCTAGTGCTCATTATACCTCAAGGCATTTAAGAGCCCTGAAACATCATCCCCCACCGTGGGAGCTGGGAGAGCCATGCTCAGCTGAGCAGGATGGAAGGAGGGATGGAAGCCACCGGGACTGCAAAGGGTCTTCCAGGCTAGGGATGGTCAGGAGAGGACAGGGCAGGGGTGAACACCTTGGACTGTTCATAACTTGTGGTGGAGTTATCTTCAGCTTATTTTCACATTCAGCAGATGTGGCAGATGATGGAATCCCAGACTGGTTTGGGCTGGAAAGGACATTAAAGATCATCTCATTCCACCCTGTGCCATGGACAGAGACACCTTCCACTATCCCAGGTTGCTCCAAACCCCACCCAACCTGGCCTTGAACACTTCCAGGGATGGGGCAGCCACAGCTTCTCTGGACAATCAGTTCCAGGCTTCACCACCCTCTTAGTAAAGAATTTCTACCTAATATCTAAATTAGTCTCTTCTCCTTTAGTTTAAAACTGTTCCCCCTTGTCATGTCACTATCTGCTGTGTTGAAAGGTTATTCTTCCTCTTTTTTATAAGTACTGGAAGGCTGCAATGACATTTCCCCAGAGTGATGAGACCTACAAGCACCCCAGGTGGTGTTACCATTGCCAAGGCGCTCAGCCTAAGTGATGTCCACATCTTTCTTCCTGTGTGTGACCAAGGAGGTCATTGGGCCGTGTCTTGCTCCATCTCTCTCCTTGCACCACTCAATCCGTTGGTGCTCTTGCTGGTGTGGTTTTGGCCCAGCCAACATGTACCTTGCAGACAGTGGCTAGGCAAAGAGCAAGGGATATCTTATCCCAAGCCATAGGAGAGGTAAGGCCAGTTTATTTTAGGCTTTGCTATATGTTCCCCGACAACTCCATACCATTTTACCCTCGGTGCCATGATTCCCTTGCCTGCTTTGTTTTGTAATGCAGACATGGCCTTTTGGGGATACAAACCAGAGGTGTGAAGGAGCAGAAGAAAATCAACGAAAAGACAGGTGCTGATTTGGATTATTTGGTCTACTGTCAGTGAATAAAATACTGATGGAGAAAATCTTCTAAATCTCTGGAAGTAAGAAAAACTATGCCTGGGAAGAAATTCCGAACTTTGTCCCATGACAAGGGCTAACAGAGACAAATGAAGTTGTCTGGGCCAGTGGAGAAGTCCAGGACCAAATTCTTCTGCTGCTTCTCATCCAAGGTTTCTGCATGTCTGTGTGTAAATTCCTCCTCTTTCATTTGGCAAAGAGGATGAAGAGTTGCATTGGCCAAGCCAATTGAAAGCCATGTGAAATATCAATAAGGACTGAGTTTTTCCTGTATTTGACTATCAGATAAATGTCAAGACACTGGCCTTACAGCAGAGCATGGCTATGTTTGGAGGACATTAAGCTGCATTTCCCTGCCCTGACTGGTGAATGTTTTAAATGGAGACAGCATTCTCCCTCCACACCCATCTTCAAGAGGTCCCAGTGTTTCTGTTGAATCATCTCTTCCATTGGCTCAGTTTGCATCCACCAAGTGGAGGAAATGGGAGGCTGAGATATGAGCAGCATCTTTGGGAGGTCTGTTCCATTCATGAAGATGTGTGTGGAGCAAACTGATGGCAGTACAACTTTTTAATGCTGGTGTCAGATAGATAATGCAGGTGTGTGGATAGGGAATTCTCTCCTGACTGGGAGGAAGAAGCAGAGCTGAACTTTGGGCGATACCCAAGGGACAGGTTGTTGCACTCATACCAAGTTTGAGCCTGCTGCTTTGCCAAAATGCAGTTGATAATTTAACCTGATTCCTGAAACAAGTCCTTGTTTCTCCTGAAACACATCAAGAATGAAGCTCCTGCAGAAGTGTTGGGCTGTCTGGGACTCATCTATTTAATTTTCTCTTGTAGTGGGAAATCTCTTATTTTAAGTAAAGTTCTTTTCAGAAATGACTAATTAAACTACAGAACAGGAAATGTAAGAGGCTGTAAAATCCCCTCAGCTGTCCAGTGCATTTCTACATAAATATGGTGGCAAAATGATGAAAACAAAACCTTTTGGAGACAAAGGTGAGTGAAAGACTTGGTGAGGCAGCGTTGAAAAATCTATTGTTTGTTATAATAAAGTGAAACCACTGTGTTTATCTTGTGACTTGGAGGATTTGGCACAATTATTCTTAGGAAGGGGGGAAAGCCACATAGAATAGCCCAGATTTTTTGCTAAAATCTTTGTACAAATCAGGTTATTCAACTACAGAAAAGGACTTCTTTGGGGCTGTTGCTTCTGAAATTATCCTGCAAAACTGGAAGGACTGTAAATGTTTGGCTTTAATAGCTACATACAATGCAAACCTAATCAGTGAAGCTTGAAATGTCCATAGCAGGGAAGAAAGGTAGAGTTTTATGGCTCTATGGAGGTGTGCAGAAGACCAGACACAAAAGCTGCCTAACACCCATGTAGGAAGGCAGGCGCTGCTCTCCCATCTGACAAAAGTCACTCTGTGATCAGAGACAACTGGCCAAATTTTCCATGCCAACATGATCTGCTTGTTTGCCTGAGTTTGTTGTGAAGGCAGGGAGGAGGTATAGCACAGATTCCCTTTGCAACCAGCCTCCTCCCCCAGGGTGTTCAGGCAGCCTCATTACCCCAGCTCCCACCCAGGTTGTGTGGCTGTGGGGCAAGGACCTGGCAGAAACCATCCCAGCAATTTGGGGAGGAATTACAGTTGTGCTGTCTAACTTTCAGTTTTTGCCTCCAGCAGAGGCTAAAAATGTTCCACATTGCTTAGAGGTGTCAGGTTCTGTAGCCGTAGGCTGGGAACAGCCCTCAGAACCTCTCAGTTACACATTACCCTGAATATCTCAGCAAATTACTCGTAGCTAATTGAAATAAAGGAAACACAGTGGCTCGGTTTACCTGGCGGACTGTATATAGCAACGCAACCACTGCATTTTGCGTTGGTCATAAAAACACGATTTATTATCCCACCTGTCAAACACTGACCTTTTTTTCCCCCTCAGTCTGTGCTTCCTTCTCATGTCAATATAGCAGTGTTCATCCCAACTAATGTCAATAGTTTCTTATTAACATTTCAGCTCTAAAAATGCAGAGCCTCCAAATAATCTTAGACATTCCCTAGAATTCCAAAATCTCTGGTCAGTGGTTTTCAACCTGCTTCGGTTTGCTGAGTCTGAAAAATTTTCCTGTGGCAATGCGGACCCTTCTAAAGCAACTTAACTGTACTGATAACAGACTCCAGGTTGATGAGTTACTTTGTGTGGACTCCGCATAAGTAGGAATTTGCAGATCAGAAGTTCAAAAGTGCAGATGCAAGAGATACATGGGAGACAGGTAATCAGTCAGATGTGTGTCATTTTGCATGTTGAATTTAGAGGGGTTCTTAAGTTCCTAAGGCAGGTGTGCATCAGAAAAACTCCTAACAGATCACCAGGAATGGGACTGTTACAGCAAATTATGGTTGTGGGTACTTGTATATGTTTGACTCATGATGATGCATATATATCTCAATAAATCTCTGTCTATATCTCAGTGTATGTATGTATGTATGTATGTATGTATGTATGTATGTATGTATGTATGTATGTATGATCTATGATCTGTGAATCCAGCTTGAACTTCAGGAAAATGTTGCATGGGAAATCAGTCCTGCACTGGCAATGATGAATCCATCACCTGTCCCCTGCTAATGGGAATGCTTCTAGAGACAATGTGGTTGCTGCAGCACAGGGAGCTTGTCCAGCTGACTTCTGCAGCATGTGGATTTCTCCAGAGCAGAAAAAAGAGATAGGTCATAAATACCAGAGAACCAGGTAAACAAAATGCAGAGGGGTTCAGATGCAGGAAATTTTGGGAGGAGATGGGATCACAATGGCACATGTTCACAGTCTCAGGTTAGTGACAAAGAATGAAACTGCTGGAGGAAAGAGCAGGGAGGCTCCACATGTTTGGGGGACAAACCATGGGCAGGGGGAAGTGGAGAGGAGATTAAAAGTGACAGATTGTGTTGTCCATGTACCTGTGTTTCTTGCACTCAGTGACCTGATGATGGATGGTGATGGATGGTGGAGCAACACTGTGTCTCCTTGGTGAGGGCAGCTGCACCTCCAGAGGAACTCCTCAGGGGATTCTGGGCAAATGCCAGTGGAAGGGTGGCTGTTTGGAGGAACTAGACACTCTTTAGGCCTGCTAGACCAAATGTCCTCTCCCATCCAAGGGGAAGCATTTGGAATTTGTGCCCTAGACACAGGATGAGCATTGTGTGTTTCCAAGATGGCAAAATGTCTAAGCCACAGGGTGGACTACTGAATGCTGAAATGCAGGAGTCCTGCCAGGATGGTACTGGCAAGTCAGAACATGCTAGCAGAGATGCTCTGGAGTCACAGCTGATGAAGAAGAGATATCAGGAGCACAAAGGCATGGCACAGAAGTCCAGCAGTGGACATGGAGGATGTGAACTTCCCATCACCCTTAGAGGTATGGGTCAGCAGTGCTTCAGAGGGATGTTATGGGCACAGGATTTCCCTAGCACAGATATTTTCTGAGGCAGATGCTCGGTATCAAGGAAAATGTGCTATGTCTTGACCCTCTGCACAGTAAACAACCTAGTAACTGAAGCTGAAAGGTGGCCATGTTTCTTCTCCCAAGGTTTGTTCAGTGTCCTTTAACTTTGGACCCCAGTGGGTTCCTACCCCAAATGGGTCGCTATTTGTTCTCCTGGAGAGGGAGATATAGCAGAACACATAGGGGAAGAAAGGCCTTGGTGATACTGAGTTCTCAGATGGGAATGCCATGCTAAGATGTGCAACATTCCACTGCGTCTCTGAAACACCTGATAGCCTGGAGGATATTGCTGGCCAGCTGGATCCTCAGATGTGTCCTTTGCTATGATTTGAGAATGCACCATCCTGCAAAAGACAGATCCCCAGCACACTGTGGGAAGCTCATACAGGACAGCCCACCACAAAGGGTTTGACACATCTTCCATAAGTGTAATTACCTGAAAAATGGATGTGAACTGTAAGATAATCATCCAGGCTCCCTTCTTAACCCATGGTGAAATGCAGGGTCCTTCATCTGTCCCCCCCACATTATTCTTGCAGAGGCTGTCGCAAGGCTTGGCAAAGCTGTAGAGCAGCCTATGCCAAAGTTCCAAAGACGGTGGTTTTTTGGTTAGGCATTTTCCCCGGCTTTCTCTGACAGGGAAGTTAGAGCAGAAGATGCAGAGACCCAGTCCCACAGAGCTGCTGTCACGGATGCCAGAATTTGTAAATGAAGCTGTGGGTGACTCAGAAGTCTCAAAGAACTCCCAGCTGTAGATGTTGACATTGATATAGGGGTCATCTCCCATCCTAGAACAAAGTTATGGGCCTCATATAGCCTACAAATGTTACATGACTCAGGAAATATCTTGGAGCACATCTGGCATTGAGGGAAAATGATAGAGAATACATTTAACCATCTCTCTGGCTTTCTACCAAGCTGAGATGAGCAGTATAGACTGAATAGTGTGGACTCAGGCCTGCTGAAATGAGTAGAAAAATGCTCAAAAGTATTAGGGTTTTTTCCCCTCTTCACAAACTGCATTTTTTTGTAATTTCTTCATTTTTCAGATTACTGATTTCTGCCACTCGGGGAATTTCTATTTTTAAAGAAAATTGAGAAATATTTGAAGCACTATTATCCAAGCAGTTCGTCTCCAGCGGTGCAGGAGATGATGGCAAAAGCCTTATGGTGACTGCAGCACTCACAGCATCCTTTTCAGTGGACCCTCTGATGCTAAGTGTTTGAGGGTGCTTAGTTTGAGGCCCCCAATTAAGAAAGAAATTGAAACACATTTTTGTGAGTTGAATTTTTAACTATCTGGCTATATTCCAGCATGCTTAGCAGATTCCCAGTGTGTCCCATCTTCTCTTAGGGCTGTTGTGGTCACTTGCTTTAGCACCATTTCAAGACCAAGAATGGGTCTACTCTCCCACCAAAGGAAACACCATACTTATTCCACACAGTTAAACTCTCTTGGGCAAACCAGGACAGTTTTTATTTTTCATTCTACCAGGATATATGGAAACATGAAGCTGTGAAAGAATTGCTGTTTAAGAGAATCAGCCAGAGAAAACAACTAAATGTTTAGGAAAGTAGGAACAGTCATGTCCCACAGCACACACAACTAACAGGGAGCCAGACCTGATGTGTTTTTCAGGACTAAACACAGTTGACAGCCATAACTGCAGCAAGGATATAAGTTTTGATCCTGCCCCTGTTGTGGTACTGTGGATAGGGAAAAATGAAACCAGAACTGCTGAGTAAATCTATCCAAATTAACAGTGATAAAGAGTGCTACATCCTTGTTGGGGTGAGGAGGCATCTTGCTGGCTGCTGGCAGCACTTACCAAAAGAGAATTCCATTTAATCATCCCAGTCCTCCCAGAAAAAAGGCCTTCAGAGAGGCAGGGAAGCATAACAAACTTGGGTACCTCTGGCTGGTATCTGTAACATTGTCCTGATTTTTCAAGCCATCCTCCAGCCCTTCTCTAGCTCTGGAGAGGTTTGGGGGACTTGGGAACATCATGCTCACTTTCATGGATCAGTGTCTCTCTACAGGAACACCTTGCCCGGACATCACTGATGGAGGATGGCCCTCATACAGAGCAGCAGCAGCAGCAGCAGCATGTCCTTTTGGAGGTCCTCTTTGTGCATGTCCTCTTGCAGGTCCTCTTTGTGCATGCTGCCACGAGTACAGGCCCTGAGGCACGGCATCACCAATTCATGGTGACCATGCCACAGCGGGCCCGTCTAGCTCGCCACGCTGGCCGGGGCCGTGCTGGCTGGGACACGCCACTAGAGGGGGACACAGCCACATGGAATAGGACTTGGCCACGGCCACCTGGGGGGCAAACTCGGTGGCCCAGTGACCAAGTGCGCCATGACCAGCTCAGATCTTCTGGACCTCCATCGCCAGTGATGCTTCCAGCCAGCTCACACCCAACCACAACATTGAAACATGCACATCAGACTCTCTGACATTTCTGATGGTGAAGCCAATGCTGTGGTGTGGGATGCATTGACCTTCCTCTTTGCTCTTCGCACTCATCATTGGTCTGACTTTGGAGGTTGGTTGACATTTTCCAGATCTGAAAATCCTGGAAACTCTGCATTGGGTCTGCTCAGTATGTTGAGTGGACATAAGGTATGGTGGGATATGAGCTGTGGGGAAGACCCAAAAATTGCTCAAATGACAGGAAGAGTTTCTAGAGTTTTGTCTTTATCTTTCCTTTTACTATGGCGTCTCTTTAAAAAGGTGTCACTAATATGGGATAGCTAGGCTGCATGCATGTCTGGTTTCATGAGCTGCAGCCTCCTGCTTCTTTTTGCTTGCAGACCTTTTCCTGAGGGCTCTTAGCTGCAGTATCTTCTAATGGTACAGCTGGTTTGATCCTGGGCATACTCCTCTGTTGAGGCCTGAAGGTGGGGCAGGGTCTCAGAGGATGGAACAGGATTCCTACTAAATTGTAATGGGATCAGTGCTTAATCCTTCAACCGACTTTGAAAGCTACAATGTTGAGGATCAAATTTCCCCCAAAAGAGAATGAAAATGATAACTAATTATGCTCATGATCTTCTGTTTGTCTGGAAATGAGGAAATTTTTTGCATGCCTTCAAGGTCCATCTGCTGAGTGAAGGCAGAGGTGTGATCCCAGCTATAGATGTGCAGTGAGGAGAAGAATAGGATGTTCAGCGAAGAATGTAGGCTGGAACCATGGAACTTGATGCAGAGAGTGTCTTGCGGACGCTTGTTCCGACAGATGAAGGTCTGAGGATGGGGTGAGAAGCGTCCCTTTTGGCTGCTTGTGAGTGTCAGTGGGGCATCTGTGGCTTTGGTGTTCTCCTGTTGAACACCAACCGCATGGACAAGGCAGGTGTGAGTGGGACTTGAAGAGCACGTGTTTGTGTGTGGGTTTGGATGGGATCCACTGACCCCATGGCATGTCTCTGGTGGAGGAGTTTCATGTGGCATATCTAATCCTGTGCACCATTTATCTCATCCTCAGCAAACCACACAAAAGGCCTGATAAAGCTGACTGATATCAAATTGAATGATTCTCTCACAGGTGAGGGGCAATGGTGGGGGATCCTGGCATCTGCAGGTGCATGCAAACATACAGAAATGCAGGAAAGATGTCTAGGGAAGACTTAAGTCTTGGCATCAACATCTCCCCTGGTTATGTTTTCCTCTGGCCAAACCCAAGGCTGTTGCAAAAAGCAGTGGTCTGTGAAGTTTGACTGACAGATTATGATTTTGTCAAAAAACACGGGAACCTCCTTAGAGGTTTTTCAATCAGCCACACAAATTTTGTTTTGCATCTGAAAGGAAAAACAACCTAAAATTCAAATTAGAGTACGTGAATTTAAATGGGTGACTTCAAGTCCCAGCAGAAAATAAGGAATTAAATTACTTTGCATTGTTTTAGCTAATTTCCTGAATTTTACAGTAATTTCTCCTACTCAAATGGTAGGTATTTTATTTAGTATATTTATTGCTAACTGAAACTGTCCATAGCAGTGAAATTACTTAGGAATTCTTTAGTATAAATTTTTATTAATTTCAGCAATTGATTGCACAATGAATACTCTTTTTATCACTCCAGAGAAATGCAAGGCTGGGATTTCATAACATTAATTTTTATGGGAGTTCAATGTCAGGGCTCCTTGGGGAGCTTTGAAAATCACTGCCCCTAATTTTTAATTTTCAGTCCTTATAAACAATGCTATTTATTTGGGTGTGCCTGTGAACTGTGGGCCAGTCAAACACTGGTTCTTCATAGTCCCTGCCAAAGGCTGGGTCCTTCAAAGTTTATTGTTTTAATCTGTAGTTACAGGGAGGAAGCTGAGCCCTGATGCACAACTTGATCCTGTGCTACCCTCCCCCAGTCCCTCATCCGCTTGTCTTTGTTTGATGCATTGATGCGCTGATGGATGTAAGGCCTTAGAGATGTGACATATAAGAGCCAAAAAGTGCTATTTAGAGGGGTTAGTGGGGTGGACTTTGATCCTGCTAGGCTGAGTCTGGACACCTATAGCAGCTGCAGGGGCTGCAGGGGCTTGGAGGGGCTTGGAGGAGTCAGACTGGGTTTTGGAGGAGTCTGTGGCTGTGGTGGGCCCTGGGAGATTTCATGCTCAAGAGTATACACTGCACTAGTATGATCTGCAGGACCAGGAAAAAATTTAAGAAAATCAGTGGGGAATCATCTGTCTGTATGTGCCAGAGAGGGGGTAGGAGGCAGGAGAAGTTTGGAAAAGCCTCTCTGCAGCATTTGGTCTGCAGCATTTGGGGATCATGTGAGTTTAGCTTTGTTCTTTGTGACCAAGATGGAGCTGGCATCCCATGCTTGAAAAGTACCTGAAGCTTTGGAAATGGCCAACCATACTGTCATCTTCACCTTTCTCAAGAGAAATGGCATTAAATCCCCTGTTTTGCCTTAGGGCGCAGGCATTTCTCCCAGGAGAGTCTTGACTGGGTCCCACTGCAATGATCTTATTGTCCTGACTCAAATCTTCCTGGCCCATCTTCTCCTCTCCCTCCCCTTCATGGACAGCCTGCTAGGGTCTCAGTGGCTGCCAGTGCCTCCCTCTGCAGTCTTGGGTGACGAAACCCATTATGCAGCCTGGCACCACATTTGGTGTGCTGTTCATCTTCTGAGGAGCAAATCTTCCCCACGCTGTGACTTGTGGTCAATTCAGCAACTCTTGTCCCCTGCAGCATCTCTGTGGCTCTGGACTAACCCAGAGGTATTTGTACCTTGCTGAGTAGTGGAGGTGGGTTAAATCCAATTTAAAAGATTGGGAAAGTCACAAATAAACAATACTAAGTAAAAACCAGGATCATCCCATGTCCATCAAAGGTAAAGCCCAGGGATGTGAGCTGTTTCCTCTGCCTCAGCTGCAGCCTGTGGTTCCCTGCTCCATTTCCTGTGCCAGGAGTACAATTCACAGTGCCATTGGTTTGGGTGGGGAAGGGTTTAGCAGGGTTCCTCATTCCACTCAGAGACAGCCCTGGGAGATGGGTCAGCGGGTATTGGAGACTTGCAAGGAAGGGCTGGAAACTCCCAGCATCTGAAGCTGAGAGGTGGTGGAATGTGGGGACCGAGTCCTTGGGTGCATCCTTCTGACAAGGGGCATGTTGCTCTGGAATTTTGGACGGTGATGAAGGACCATGACTATGGAGGACTCTGACTTTCTTGCAACGATGAGGAACAGGGTAAAGAGCTTGCAAATGAAGGCATTTGCCCCAGGAAAGCAAGCTCACGACTTGGAGGCAGAATCTTCATTGGTCCTGGTGGCCCATTAGCTTATACTTGACTCTGGCATTCAACACTGAGGTCCCTGAGACTGGGCTGATGAAGTCCGGGATCCAGGGGAGGCTTTAAGGACCAGTACTGAGCATCACCCCTCACCATGCACCTATTCATGCACAGTGGTCTCATATGGGAGTCTTTTTGGTGACTTCTTGCTGCCAGGTGAGCCCTTGTTTGTGCAGTTGCCCAGTGGATGAGATGTATTTATAGCTGTTGTTAAATCATAGCCATGCAGCTGAGGGACTGGGCCGCTTCCAAGGACTGCTCATGATGATGTGGTGGGGGCTGGAGGCAGGTTACATATTTACACATTAGTTTAAAATGTGGATTCTTTCCCCCTGGGGGCCCAGAATAGCTCATAGGCAGCTGCTCCAGCCATCAGCTCAGCTTGTATTTATTTGTGTTTTTCAAACATTTAGTCAGTATTTACACAATAGATGCAATATTAGTAATATCTGAAATAATTTATATGATACCAGATGGGATTTCTCATGGCCAGTGGACTGAGGGCCTGAGGACTTGGCCCCTGATCCTTATTAAAAACTCAAAAAAGTACAAATTAACAAGCTGTAAAATAAAGTCTTCATAAAAGAATACAGGAAAAAAGGCCAGATCCTGGGATGGGCTGAGTGATCGTGACAGCCCTGAAGGCTGCTGGGAAAGGATGGTGCTCAACACCTGTGCAAATCAGGGCTCTGCTTCTCTCTGCAAGGAAGAGGAAGGGTCCTATGTAGCTTTCCCGGCCTGGACCTTGGCATTTCTCTGTGCCATGGTAGGAACTGGAGAAAACCTAGCACTGGATGCTAATGGCTACTGCTAGAACCCCTTTGTCCCCCAGGCAGTGGTTGGGACCACACACCACTGGGCTGGCCTCTGGCTTCTCCATCTCTGTCTTCTGTAGGTGCTCATGGTGAGAGGAACTGCGAGGAGGCAGCCAGGCTTTCAGGGAGGGGCAGACTGGGGGCACATGCCAGAAGCGGTGCTTGGGAGGGAAACCAGTGCGCGTCCATCATCTCCAGGGGTGGACCCTGTTTCCACCCTGGTCCTCTGGGCACAGTGCTGCTACAGGGACCAGCAAAGTGACCACTGCACCTCAAGGGCATGTTTTCCTGAGGGATGGACTAAAATGAGAATGTATGTGGGGCACCTAAACATAGACCAGTGTTTTTCCATCTTTCTCCTGAAAAGCCAAGAAAGAGAAGCATTGCATGCACTTAGCACTGCCAGGGTGCCCCTTCATCAAACATCCTTCCTCCCATTCACCAAGCATCCTTTCTTGCACCTCCAGCAGCTGCCTGGCGCTGTGAGCCAAGGGGCTCTCTGTAGGCAACTCTTGCAAACTCCCATGTCTTCTTGCAGCCTTTCAGAGTCCTGGTGGGTCTCTTGCTTCGCTAGAGCCCCTACAAGATCCCTAATCTGTGGTGACTGCAGATCAGCATGAGAATAAAGGAGGAATAAGAGCATCTTCTGTTCTTTGGTGCTGCCCTAGAGTGTTCCCTCAGCACCTTGCACCCACTGACATCAGACCAAAGGTAACTTTCCTCTGATTAAATTCTCCTGGCATTGGCTCTACCTCCCTCTAAGCAAGCCTCAGCACCCTGGGGACAAATTGGGCCCAGTGCTTTCATGCAGCCCCCACAGTGATCACACGTCACTGCTCACTGGCTGACAGGGGGCTCTGGGGAGGGTTAGAGAAATAAAACTGCTTCCTTTTCTCTTTATATCTCCCCTCCTAATCGTTCTCAATTCCAGGGAAGGTCGGCATTTCATCTGTGTTATCCACAGCCATCCTGGCCATAACAGCCCATCCTATGGATGTTACCCCCTAGTGCTCTGAGAGGTTGTCTTCCTCCTCCTCCATGTCTCACTCCTGGCTTTTGGCCAGGGTTATGAACTCCTCAGCAGTGTCAGGGATGTGGGTCAGGTTGGCAGTGGCCTGAGATGATGGCATGTGAAGATGGTGGAGAAAGTTTGGGGATGTAGGGTGGGGTCCTTCAGCATGATGTAACTGCAGGGCACATGGTCCATGGGGGCTGGAAGCATGAGGAGGCGTGTGTTGTATTTCAAGCACGTCCACACTGTCTCTGCTTCTGCAGCCACTCGCCATATTCAAACCAGATGCAATATCCGCTTGTCAGCAGTGTAGTGTGCATGGGTGGATTTAATTCATGTGTTTTGGACCTATCCCAAGCTAAATAAATGATGGAAAGGCGCAATTAACCCAATTTCAAATCTAATCCGCTCTGAGTGCCTCTCTGTCCTGGGCCCTGCCTGTTCCATGTGGTGGTGACTTGCCTCCAGATATGTGTGAGGAAACATTGAACGCTTCGCCAACAAAGTAGAGTTGGTGATGAAGGACTGGTGCTGGTGATGCTGCTTGTTCGGGTGAGCCTGAAGAGAAGGTCACACACTTGCAAGGCAGCATCCTTGCCCCAGTGTGTGGATGGGGAGGTATGACACACAAGACTGAGATAATGAGTAGAAAGGGACCAGGCGACACACTCCACCATCTCCACAGCCACGGTAATGGGTGTGGAACACAAAAGTAGGGATGCTCTCATGTGGACTCCCCAGCCCTGTTCACCAGGTCTGTTTTCATGGCCAGTGCAGAGGAGGCCTGCTTCCATTCTGTTTTGTTCAGGGCTGGCTCCAGAGCCATCAGATATTCCTGAGACTGAGCTGTCCCATTGAGCACCTTTTGTCCTGGTCACACCAATTTCTCTTTTCATTTCCCTCTTGGTGAGCCATTTGGGTCTTCTTCCACTGCCAAAACGCTGCATGAGGACCATTCCAAAACATTTTGGCAGATCCGTAGGCATTGCTTTCTCTTCAGTGTGCGGAGGGAAGATGCTTTTGTGCACCTCTGCATCTGCAGGGGAGAGGAAAGGCCGTTATGTAGCTTGTCCATGGGCCTACTGACAAGGGATATCTTCTAAAGGCAAAACCCCTGCCCAGTTTTCCAGCTTTCTATCTTTTTGTTTAGTATTATCTGAGGGGGCCTTGAGCTCTGAGTCTGAGTTCAACTGACTCTCATGAATAATCCTGGGGGATGCTCAGGGCTCTTTCAGGGAAGCATCATTGTGAGGAGATGTTGCACGAAGAAGCTGGCTGTGGTTCTGGATGTGGGAAGCTCAGTGGAAAAATCCCTGGGGAGCACCACTAACTTTCACCCGGCCTCAGAGGTTCTTTTTCCATCTGGGGTGGACTTCAGCCCCTGGGGAGATGCTGTCTCTGCTCAGACCTCAGGAAAGTTGTCTGGATTTGGGATCTTCAGGTGGTGAGAGGGGTTTGTCTTCTGTTGGGTTGGGCTTGCCATCTCAGAAATAGCTTAAAACTTGCAGCACAGAGCTTCCAATCTGCTGCCAGCTCAGAGAACCTTCTGTCCTGGTGCATCCATGACAGAGATCCTTCAGCCTCCTGCGTCATGGGAGTTGCCTTTCTAATCCAGCCCTGCTCATGACAGAAACTACATCATGGTGGACATGAGATAGGAGTGATAATAGGGCAGTACCTCACTGGGAAATGGACCCAGGAAAATCACTGATCCATCATCCATCCCAATGCCATCTTCACCTACTGCTTTCCTCCTGCAGGGCCAGGTGTGCACCCATCCTACCTGCCTTGCCTACACCTGCAATGACAAATCTTCATTTTTTCCCATAGTCCATCTTCAGCTGGCTCCATTTCACATGTCCCTTTTCTCCTGCCTCTCTTGTCCAGCACAGGTTGCTCTTGCTCTTACCCTACCACTAAGGCTGCCATTGCCCACTTTGCATGCTGCCCAGCTGCAAGGGGCAATCCTTCTCTGCAGCTGTGAGCTCTGCTCTCCTATTCCAGCTTCTGGAATTCCAAAAGCTCCAAGGAAGGTCAGGACAGACCCTTCAGCTGCTGTCAGCCTTGCTTTCTGCCAGGGCCTGCTGGTCAGCTCAGCAAGCTGTTTGGGCTGGATTTATCTGTCTAGGTCTCTTTACAGCTCATTTCATCTGTCTGGATGCCTGGCAGATGAACAGGCACCACGGCCCAACTGTGTCAGCCAGCAACTTTCATGAGATCTTCAGCAGGGACTGGGTGATGAACTGTAGCCACATAGCATCTTCTCACCCAGGCCCTTAACACTTAGAGCTGCTCTCTGTGGGTCCTGAAGCCTCTGAGGCAAAGCCTCCACAGGAATCTGTTCAGGAACATCTTGCCCCAGCCTTCTCCTGGATTTGATACCCACCATGAGGACCACTGCTAGGGCACCTTGCTAGGCTGACTGGATTGTTATGACAGAGTCACGGAGTGCCAGGGGTGTTCATCCAGACCAGGCTCACTGGTGTGGGTCATAACTGGTATTTCATCCAAACTGGATAAGTTTTTCTGGTTCTCCTTCTGCTGATGCTGTGGACCATAGGAGCAGGAGAGTGTCTATAGGCAGACAGACAAACATGCCAGAGGAGAATGGAGATGGAAAACAGCCCACACTTGGGAGTAGAAAGAGAAGTTGAATGTTTTCAGAAAATATTATCTCTGATATCAAAAGGCTGCTCTGCGCGACAGTGTGATCTCTCCTGATGTGGCTCCTCCTGGCATCTCCAGGTATATGAATAGAAACTTGTTGTCTAAATGGTTGAAGGGATTACTCCACCCTCACAAAAACAAACAAAAGAAGTTCTACTGTGCCCTTTGCAGCCATGTACACTTTGGATAAAATCATACTTGTCCCTATCTGTGTTACCACTTTTTGAAGATGCATGTGCACTTCTGCCTGGCCACACCTGGCATGCAAAGAGTGCCAAAGTACTGAAATGCTAAAGTGGAGGAAATCACCAGCTTTCAGTAACCAGGTGAGCCCGGAGAAGGACTGACTATCCTTGCTGCTCCATTCACATCCCAGCAGACAAGCCTGTGGATAAAATATCTAGCTAGCACTGTGTTCCTTATCCCCCCATTCTCCTTTCTCCTCATCTTCTCACCTAATCTTTGCTAGTCTATTCCTGTAGGCTGCCTTCACAAGCTTGCATGGAGAATAACAGATGACGTACACCCCAAGTAAGACAGAGTTCAGGATTCCTTGTGAACTTGCCTCCCTCCTCTAGCACTTCATTACACCTGCTCCCAGCCCTGTGGAGCAGCTCTTCAGGCTGTGCCAGGTGGCCACATGTGCCAGAACCCATAGGCAACTCAGCCAGGGGACTGAGTATCACCCATAATTTCTTCCTGGCCTCCAAATCATGTGAAGCTCTGCAATGATCTGCAGAGGGAGCACCATGGTATGTCACCACAACAGAGATCTGAGGGTCTGCTGGCTCAGGTGAGTGGTGGTCTGGTAAGAGAGAACCACAGCACATCTTCTCTCTGCCAAGGTCTATATGGGAAGGGAGCCAAAGGCAGCAGTGAGTTTGCAGTGAGTAAAGTGGCTTTAGCATGTGATTGCAATGTGTTCATGTGTCAGGACCTGGCAAGTCTGGCTGTAAAAATTAGATGAAAGCAAAGAAACACTCTACATGCTCCGTAGATGCCATCTGCCAGCGGATTTCTGTAAAAAAGCCTCTGTGGATTTGACGCAGAGGAAGAACTCAGTCTTCCTTTGGTAATCCCCTGATTCCAGGAGCTGGGTCTTGAAGGAAACAGCAAGTCTTCCAAAATGTGCACTGAGAGTGGGCCAGACTGTAGTGTCCTTGGATGCCTGGTTTCTTCCTGCACTGCTGGGCATTGCTTCTTCCGTCCCAGCTGGGGGTTCTGGGATGCACACGGGGCAGTAGTTGATGTTGGTGCTTCCTTTTGTGTGTGAACTGCTGGGAAGGTACTGGGTAGGATTTCCATGCTAGGAAATGTGTTTCCCACTGCAGGGTCAGTCTGCCAAGAGCACATTGTGTGACACTTGCATATGTACACAGGATGGGATGGCTTCCACTCTGTTGGGACTTGAAGTCCTTTGCCGGTGCTGGACCTCAGAAATGCCCTTCTGCCGTCACAGTCAGAGACCATCTCCAGTGGAGACCATCCCAGGAGTTGGACAGGGATATGGGGCTGTCTCGCTGTCAAATGCCATCTAGTTGCATGTTTGGATCTCAGCATGGTCAGACCACCTCCATTCCAGCTGCTCCACAGCCTGGACACTTGGAACAGCCAGCTGGCCCTGTCCTTGGCCACAGGAGCTGAAACACCAGCAGATTTCTCCCTGCTCCTCTTCTCTGTCCTGAGGCAGTCTTGCTGTGTGCTGGACAGCTTTGGAAGAGAATTTTGTAGCAGTGATCTGTTTATGAGCAAGGTAAACAGCTGATGCAGTAGGGGCATTTTCAGGGAAGGCTTTGCTTCATCATCCAGTCAGGAGAGCCAACAAAAAAGCATTTGGATTTGGCCATTTCAATGGAACAGTCCATCTGGCAAGTTGCGTGCATTTGTCCCTTCCAGAGGTTACAGATGTGTGCTGGACACTGTGGGAATGGGATTTTATAACAGTAATTAGTTTATTCCTGAGGTAAGCAGTATAAATAGGAGAAAAATTTGTTTCCTGTTCCAATGCAAATAACCAACTGGCAGCCAGTTGGATAAGGGCCACTGAATATCAAAAGCCGAACAGGGGACTGTGTCAGCTCTATATCCCCTTCTGGCTTATTTGCATGCTGGTTGGTAGTGGAATGTTTCTCTTTAGGTTACTAAATTTACTAGCTTACTGTATTTTTTTAGCTTGGGGCTGGTTATTTGAGTGGCCACTGGCCAACTGGCTGCCTACTGTTTATTTGAATGGCCAGTAGCCAGCATTTGTCACTGGTCCTCTGAGCATCCCAAACCCAATTGCAGTTATTGACCCAGGAGAATAGGTCTGAGCTTGGCTGACCATGAGACAGCAGCAGAGCTCTATGTCATGTCCCGACAGTCTTCTCCTTATACAGCCATGAGACTTCTGCTTCTTTGTCTCTTGGAACCACCGTGTGGTTTTTTTTTCTGCTTTTCTTGCTAGCTTTTCGTTTTCCCCACAGTGGCATAAGCCACAGCTTGAAAGAGCTCCTGCTGTTTTCTGCTGCGTGATGCTTTCTAATAACAGTCTGGCCTGTCTCTGCACCTGGGCTGTGAGGTCCACCTCCTGCTCCAGCAAACATTGCATCTGTGTTTTCCCCAAATTTTCTTCATGCCCAGTCCCAGACTTGTACAGGATCACCACCCTCTGCCCACTGTACCTGTTTGGCTTTGGCTATCTTATGATGTCCAGATGGGACACAACTGCACTCCTGCAGAGGAAGAGGAACAGCTAATTGTTTTCCCATCAACAACCAACCAGACCAGAAGTCCCTTGTCTGGCTATTTGTGCTGGATTAGTAGAATGATGCTCTACTCCATCCTAATCAAGATCTGCAACAAAGACTTTATTTTCCTTCCTCTACTAGAACCATACGGCCTTTTTTCTGTGACTTTTCGGCCATCTTACAAGCCACTGCGTTTTCCTTCTCCCTGTGGTGTTTTCACATGACAGGATGCAGCAAGATTTGGGGAGCCTTGACAGTTCCTCAGGCCCTCAGAATCTCCCTTCTTGTCTGCTGACCTACTTCCACCTACTATCTGGACAGCTTTCTTCCTCAGCTTTGCAGGGACAAGCAACTTTTTTTAGTAGGGCCAAACCAGCCTATTTTCATCTTCCCCCATAATCACAGTCTTGTGTGTTTGGGGTCTCTGCCTTCTCTATTTCTCTATCTCCCTGCTATATGTGTCTAGCTAGAACTCATTTAATGCTAGCAACATCCCTGGTTTTTCATCTCATTCATGTGGGATCATCATGCAGGACCAGACCCTTTCTTCATGCAGACCCTTGGCCTGTGAGGGCAGTGCCATAGGTCATGTCCTTCCTGTAGTTAGTGACAAATACATTTCATGGGAGCTTTCCCCTGGCCTGTGGCCAGGTCCATAAATCCCTCCTGTTTGCCTGGAGAAACTCCACCCAGCACACAAAGGTCACTCAGTGTTTCCCACAATTAAAGACTTGCCATTGAATGCTTTGCAACCCTGCCAGGTCTCATAGCTGAGGCTGGAATTATCCCTAGGATGGTGTTTGGGGTTTGTTTTCCTAGAGAAAGTGGGATATTGGGTAAAAATAATCTCTCAAAATAAGGCCAGGAGAAGTGTACTGTGTGACCCAGGTTAGGAGCAGGCTTGGTGCCTGTGACTGTGAAAAAGTCAAAGAAGGAACATTCTGGTGTTGGGAAGCTCTTTTGCATCCTCCTCTTGAACATTTTCCATGCCTGGTATCTGTCTTGTCTGGGAGACAGGTATAGTGGATATAGTGTGTGAGACATGACCTCAGCCCCCAGTCTGGACAGTGCTCCCTCGGGGACCTGCCAGGGGACAGGGTTGCTTTGGTTCAGCACTGTGGTTCTTCATTGCCTAGGGGAATGGAGGTTGATTAAGGACACTGCACAGACACCAACATTCCTTATTTACCAGGCTGAGCTTCCTGGGATCTTGTGAGGATTTAATACCAATTCTTTTACATGGGGGCTTTCTTAAATGTTCTTCAAACACCTGCAGAACAGGTGTGTATTCCTAAATGTAGCCTCCCTTTTCCCGCCTTGAAAATGCACTGCAAGTGGCAGATGCTTCCACGGGGGCTGATGGTGCCAAATATTCATGAGATGATCCTTGTGTTCCTGGTGTCCCTACAGACACAGCAGGAAATTGCTGTAGTGACACCACATGCCAAAACCCAGACTCATGAGGGTATTTGGACATGCTGTGACATTTAAGCCCCTAATGAGACTGAGCCCACACTTCCAGCTGCTCTGGAGTGAAGTGACATGTTCATGCTAAAATACTTCAGGAGAGGCTGCTTCAGTCAGAATTAGAGGAGTCTTTCCTTGAAAAAATGGTAAATCCCAGACCTTTTGGGGTTATAGTGTGAAGAGTGAGTAACTGTTGGGTCAAACCCCATTCATGGCTCCAGCCAGTGTGGCTGCAGATCCCTGTAAGCACAGCCCATAGTATTGCACTTTGCTGTCTTGTTTCTAGACACACTTCTGGTACTGTGAGGCTCCACATGGATTTCATCTCCAGCATCTCCCAACACATGCTGGTGACTCAGCAGAGCTCTGGCTGCCAAGGAGGGGATTAGGGCAGGGCCCCTGTGCTCATTGCTTCCCCATCATCACTATGCAACTCCCACAACAGATGAGTCCCCTGTTCCTGCCCTCCCAGCCCTCTCTGCAGACATGGGCTGGCATTGCTCCCTTTTTCTGAGCTCAGTCTGGCTGGGTGCTGCTGGAGAGTCCTGAAGGGACTGGTAGGAGATTTTGTACCAACCCATCTGGGGTGGGAGGTGGAAAGCCAGCCATGAGGTGTCTGCCAGGGCTGACAGCATGTCAGATGATGGAGGCACCTCTGCATGTGGTCTCAGATGTGTCAGGAGCAGCTGCTGGTCCTAAAGTGCCCAAGGGGGACAGGGACTGTGCTGCTTCAGAGGATGCTGGGTGTGGAACAGCTTGTGCCAGGTGAGGACACCTAGAGTGGTGCTGGTCACATAAGCCAGCTGCTCTGGCAGGTAGGCTAAGTGGCAGGTCTCTGAAGAGCCCAAAGCCTACTTTGACTTCCCTTGGACACTCAGTCCATGCCAGGTCAGAATAAGGATTGCTGGGGCATGCTTACACCTCATGGAGGACCTGCTATGAGGAGACAGGAGATGGTCATGGTCCCTGGGCCAATGCACAACTGTCTCTAATGTGGATGGGTTTTGGAGTCCCTTGTTCCTAGTGCCAGAGGTTATCTGGCCTCAGCATGGGCTCGTGGCTCCTCTTTGTGTCTGGTCACTGCCACTACCATGAGTTCAATGAGACAACTCCTTGCTATCCTCTCACTGAGGAGAGCTCCCACCAGGCTGCTGTCTGAATGGGGACCTGCCATCATCAGCCTAGTGGCTTGCAGGACATGAGATTTCATCTCCTGGCCCTTAATTCCTCCATCTACTCTGCCAAATCCAGCCCTCATCCCGCCTGCTGCTGGCTGGCTCTCCAGCACATTCACAACCTGCCACACAAATCCGCTTGGGATTATTTTGAATTTAAAATCCTATTAGTCTTAAATTAATTGCCTTTTCTTTTGAAGCAGTGGGTTGGAACTGGCGGGCCTGGTTTGTAATTATTAACTGGGGAAAGGCTTGCCCAGAGAAAAGCTGCTTCTCTCCTGCTGGGTTTTGCTCTATAGGCACAGCCCTTCAGTCCTGCTTTCTTCTTTGGCTTTTATTAACCAGCTCATCCCCTTTCACTGATCACCTTTTTATCTGGGAAGGGATGGAGAAGCTTTGAACTCTGTATTTAAATTCTCCTCAGAGCCATGATGAAGGGGCAAGTTTTGGTTCATTTTACTCTTGGGGAAAGTGGGAAAAGCCCTAATGGGAAATGAAATGTGTTGGCAGGAATGTCAAGGGGTTAATGCAGGGGGAACCACTGCAGCACCTGGGGAGATGATCCCACCTGTAATGCAGCCAGGGCTGGTATGCACCAGACCACCAGACCCAGGATCCCTGCTTGCATCATGGGAGAGAGCTTCCCCAGGAGCAGTAGTCTCTGCCTTTTTCTGGCATAAGGACCCTTGGATCCAGCACAAGCCAGGGGGAGCCTCAAGCTGTTACTGCAAACAGCTCAGGCACAAATGGCAAGCAAAAATTATGGGTTTTTTAAAAGATTAAATTAGATTCAGGAAATTTCTGACACCAAGGCCTGGCATTCATATACCCACTGAATCCAGATAAAGAGGGTTTGCATATCTGGGTCAGGGCTATGTGAAGGCATGGGTCTCCAGACTTCCTGTGCTCATCTGGTGGGATAGAGGCCAGCCTCAGGGCACAGGTCGGGATGATGGAGGCACTTCCACTGTGTCCCTTCTTGTGGTCTCAGATGTGTGAGGAGCAGGGACTGGTCCTAAAGTGCCCAAGGGGGACAGGGACTGTGCTGGATTCAGTAGGATGCTGGGTGTGGAACAGCCTGGGGAGGACAACTAGAGAGGTGCTAGTCACATAAGCCAGCTGCTCTGGCTTTTTTCCCTCTTGGGTGGAAACTGATGTTTGGCTGCTTCAGATCCCATCCTGATGGTACTGCCTGCATGGAACAGGCTCCTGCCAGTTTTTCTTTGCCCAGAAGTGCTGGTGATGGCCAGTGCTGCTCTGCTGGTATTGGGACT